>NC_134110.1:38612500-39862500 GCF_040939455.1 Microcebus murinus | reverse complement strand
CCAATTAAATAAATCAGTCACAGAAATAGAGCAGAGAAACAAGAGAAAAGAGCAAAGCCTACAAGAGCTGTGGGATTATGTGAAGAAACCTAATGTGAGGGTCATAGGCTTACCAGAAGGGGAAGAAGACAACACTCAAGGGTTAGACAAGCTGTTTGAAGATATAATAGAGGAAAATTTCCCAGGCCTTGCTCAAAATCTTGATATACAAGTTCAAGAAGCTCAGAGGACCCCTGGGAGATTCAATGCAAACAGGAAGACGTCACAACATGCAGTCATCAGACTGACCAAAGTATCAACTAAAGAGGTCCTTCTAAGAGCTGTAAGACAAAGGAAGCAAGTAACATACAAGGGAAAGCCAATTCGAATAACATCAGACTTCTCTAATGAGACTTTACAAGCAAGGAGAGACTGGGGCCCCATTCTCAATCTTTTGAAACAAAACAATGCCCAGCCTAGAATATTATTCCCTGCAAAACTAAGCTTTGTATATGAAGGAGAAATGAAAACATTCTCAGACAAGCAAAGGCTCAGAGACCAGCCCTACAAGAAGTACTTAAAACAGCGTTATGCACGGAACATCATAATAATAACCCACGAATATAAAAACAACCAAAACCCAAAGATATTAAAGGCCAGATATTGCAATGGCTCAAGACAGAAATCATAGCAACAACATCCAACCCAACAGAATGATCAGTAATCTACCTTACCTATCAGTTCTCTCAATAAATGTGAATGGCTTAAACTCTCCACTCAAGAGACATAGGGTGGCTGAATGGATAAGAAAATACAGGCCAAGTAAATGCTGTCTTCAGGAAACACATCTAACCTGCAAGGATGCATATAGACTAAAAATAAAAGGGTGGAGATCAATATTCCAAGCAAATAGAAGCCAAAAGAAGGCTGGTGTGGCAGTTCTAATTTCAGACGATTTAGTTTTTAAACCAACAAAAGTAGTGAAAGACAAAAAGGGTCATTATATAATGGTGAAGGACACAGTTCAACAAGAAGAGATAACAATTTTAAATATATATGCACCCAACTTAGATGCACCCAAATTCATAAAGCAAACCTTACTGGAGCTAAACAAATGGATTAATAGCAACTCCATAATCGCCGGAGATTTCAACACCCCACTGATGGCACGAGACAGATCCTCCAAACAGAAAATTAATAAAGAAATAATGGACTTAAACAAAACTCTAGAACAATTGGGTCTGACTGACATTTACAGAACATTCTACCCCAAATCAATTGAATATACATTCTTCTCATCAGCCCACTGGACATTCTCTAAGATTGACCATATCCTAGGACAGAAAGAAAATCTCAAGAAATGTAAAAAAATAGAAATCATACCATGTACCTTCTCAGATCACAGTGGAATAAAAGTAGAATTCAACCCTAACAGAAACTCAAATTTCTACACAAAAACGTGGAAATTAAACAACCTCCTACTAAATGATTGCTTCGTAAATGAAGAAATCAAGACGGAAATAAAAAAGTTCTATGAAGAAAACGACAATGGAGAGACAAGTTACCAACTCCTCTGGGCCACAGCTAAAGCAGTTCTGAGAGGAAAGTTTATCTCCATAAATGCCTATAACCCAAAGACAAGAAGATCACAAATAGACAATCTAATGAAACGACTCAAAGAGCTGGAAAAAGAAGAACAGACCAAAAAAAAAAAAAAAAAAGAACAGACCAACCCCAAACCCAGCAGAAGAAGTGAAATCAACAAGATCAAATCAGAACTAAATGAAATTGAAAACAGGGAAGCTATTCAGGAGATTAATAAAACAAAAAGTTGGTTCTTTGAAAAAATGAAAAAATAAACAAAATTGACACACCATTGGCTAAGCTAACGAAAAGCAGAAAAGAGAAATCTCTAATAAGCTCCATCAGGAATAAAAAAGGAGATATCACAACTGATCCCAAAGAGATACAAGATACAATTTATGAAGACTACAAAAATCTTTATGCACACAAACTGGAAAATGTGGAGGAAATGGACAAATTTCTAGAAACACACAGCCTCCCTAGGCTCAACCAGGAAGAAATAGATTCCCTGAACAGACCAATCTCAACAGCTGAAATAGAAACAGCAATTAAAAATCTACCTAAAAAGAAAAGTCCCGGTCCAGATGGCTTCACACCCTAATTTTACCATACTTACAAAGAAGAACTAGTACTTATCTTGCAGAAATTATTCCACAACATCAAGAAGAACGGAAACCTCCCTGACACCTTTTATGAAGCGAATATTACTCTGATACCAAAACCAGGAAAGGATGCAACAAAAAAAGAAAACTACAGAGCAATATCCCCAATGAATATAGATGCAAAAATTTTCAACAAAATCTTAGCTAACCGAATCTAGACACTTATCAAAAAAATAATCCACCAAGACCAAGTGGGCTTCATCCCAGGGATGCAGGGATGGTTCAACATACGTAAATCTATAAATGCAATTCACCACATAAACAGAAGCAAAAACAAAGACCACATGATTCTCTCAATAGATGAAGAAAAAGCTTTTGACAAAATTCAACACCCTTTCATGATATGAACACTTGAGAAAATAGGCATAGAAGGGACATACCTAAAAATGATACAAGCCATATATGACAGACCCATAGCCAACATCATACTGAATGGGGAAAAATTGAAATCATTCCCACTTAAAACTGGAACCAGACAAGGCTGCCCACTATCTCCACTTCTGTTCAACATAGTGCTGGAAGTCTTGGCTATAGCAATCAGACAGGAAAATGGAATCAAAGGTATCCAAATAGGGGCAGAAGAGATCAAACGTTCACTGTTTGCTGATGTTATGATATTGTATCTAGACAACCCCAAAGATTCAACCAAGAAACTTCTGGAACTGATCAATGAATTTAGTAAAGTCTCAGGATACAAAATCAATACACAGAAATCAGAGGCATTCATATACGCCAACAACAATCTAATTGAGAACCAAATCAAAGACTCAATTCCGTTCACAATAGCAACAAAGAAATTAAAGTACCTAGGAATATACTTAACCAAGGACGTAAAAGACCTCTACAGGGAGAACTATGAAACACTGAGGAAGGAAATAGCAGAGGATGTAAACAGATGGAAATCCATAACATGCTCGTGGATCAGTAGACTCAATATCATCAAAATGTCTATACTACCCAAACTGATCTACAGATTCAATACAATAGCTAGTAAAATCCCATCAGCATTCTTCACAGATACAGAAAAAATAATTTTACGCTTCATGTGGAACCAAAGAAGACCCTGAATATCAAGAGCAATTCTAGGCAACAAAAACAAAACGGGAGGCATTATTATGCCAGATATCAAACTATACTACAAAGCTGTAGTAATTAAATCAATATGGTATTGGCACAAATATAGGAATATTGACCAGTGGAACAGATGTGAGATTCCTGATATAAAACCATCCTCATATAGCCATCTAATCTTTGACAAAGCAGACAAAAATATACGCTGGGGAAAAGAGTCCCTCTTCAATAAATGGTGCTGGGAAAACTAGATAGCCACCTGTAGAAGGCTAAAACAGGACCCACACCTTTCACCTCTCACAAAAACCAACTCACGCTGGATAACAGACTTAAACCTAAGGTATGAAACTATTAGAACTCTAGAGGAAAAAGTTGGAAACACTCTCCTAGACATCGGCCTGGGCAAAGAGTTTATGAAGAAGTCCCCAAAGGCAATCACAGCAGCAACAAAAATAAATAAATGGGACATGATCAAACTACAAAGCTTCTGCACAGCCAAAGAAATAGTCATTAAAGTAAACAGACAACCTACAGAATGGGAGAAAATTTTTGCATCCTATGCATCCGATAAGGGACTGATAACTAGAATATACTTAGAACTCACGAAAATCAGGAAGAAAAAATCAAATAACCCCATTAAAAAGTGGGCAAAGGAGTTGAACAGAAACTTTTCTAAAGAAGACAGAAAAATGGCCAACAAACATATGAAAAAATGCTCAACATCTCTAATCATCAGTGAAATGCAAATCAAAACCACAATGAGATATCACTTAACCCCAGTGAGAATGGCCTTTATCAAAAAATCTCCAAACAATAAATGCTGGCGTGGTTGCGGAGAGAGAGGAACACTCCTACACTGCTGGTGGGACTGCAAACTAGTTCAACCTCTGTGGAAAGCAATATGGAGATATCTTAAAGCGATACAAGTGAATCTACCATTTGATCCAGCAATCCCATTGCTGGGCATCTACCCAAATGATCCAGTGACACTCTACAAAAAAGACACCTGAACTCGAATGTTTATAGCAGCACAATTCATAATTTCAAGGCTGTGGAAACAGCCCAAGTGTCCATCAATTCAAGAATGGATTAATAAAATGTGGTATATGTATACCATGGAGTACTATTCAGCTCTAAGAAACAATGGTGACATAGCACATCTTATATTTTTCTGTTTAGAGCTGGAACCCATACTATTAAGTGAAGTTTCCCAAGAATGGAAAAACAAGCACCACATATACTCACCAGCAAATTGGTATTAACTGAACAGCACCTAAGTGGTCACATAGGTACTACAGTAATAGGGTATTGGGCGGGTGGGAGTGGGGAGGGGAGTGTGTATATACATACTTAATGAGTGAGATGTGCACCATCTGGGGGATGGTCATGATGGAGACTCAGACTTGTGGGGGGAGAGGGGGAAATGGGCATTTATTGAAACCTTAAAATCTGTACCCCCATAATATGCTGAAATAAAAAAAAAATAAAAAGAAAGAAGAACCAATTGGTGTTACATGTATAATGTGAATGAATTGCCAAACCACTAAGTTGAGTGAAAGGAAGCATATATAACAGGAAATTTCTTTTATATATGAAATTGCATAACAGTGAAATCTATCCTATCATGACAGAAAAGGGAAAGTGGCTGCCTCTTTGGACAAGAAGGTAAGGTGACAAATGACTGGAAATGTCTAGTAGGAAACTTTGCATGTGGTTACAGACATATTTCATATCTAACTTTGAGTGGTATTTTCCTGGACATATAAAATTAAAACTCATCTACATGAACTTATATGATTTTAAAAATTTTATTGTATGTAAATTATTTTTAAAACTTTAAAATATAAATAACTTTTAAAGAAGTGAAACATGAAAGGGAAGGAATTAAGGAGGGAGGGAGAAAGGGAGGGAGCACATTGCCTTCCTAGGTTTATTTATGTTTTGCTTCCAGCTTAGAAAAAACAGTCACAATTTTATACATTTCCATGAAATCTGTTGATCATCTTCTGCCATTCATATACCCTTTTTGCTAAAATGTCCGTTCAAATATTTTGCCAATTTTTTATTGAATTGCTTTTCTTATTATTGAATTGTAGGATTTCTTTATATTTTATATCCAAGTCCATTATCAAATATGTGTTTTGCAAATATTTTCTCCCATTCTGTGACTTGCCTTTCTTTTAGTTTCATAATAATATTTTGTTAAAGAGCAAAAGTTTTTAACTTTGACAATGTACAACTTAGCAAATCATTTTATGATTTGTACTTTTTTGTCTTATCTAAAAAAATGGTTTTCTAATCTAATGCCATGAAGATGTTCTATATTTTCTTTTAGAAGTTTTCTTTTAGAAATGATCCATTTCAAGTTAAATCTTGCATATAGTGGAGGCAAATATTTTGTTCAAATATTTGCATATAATTATTCAAATATTTCAACATAATTTGTTGAAAACCTATTTTCTCCCTAGTTTGTTAAATTTGCACATTTGCTGAAAATCATTTGACCATATATTTGTAGATATATTTCTTAACTCTCTATTCTGTTCCATTGAAATATATTTTTCTCCTCATACCAATATTACACTGTTTGATTACTGTACCCTTGTAATGATGTTTGAAATAAGATAGTGAGACTCTTCCAACTTTTTTTAAAAATAAATAATTTTCTATTCTGAGACTTTGCTTTTCCAATAAATTTTAGCTTCATCTTATTAATTTCTATAGAAAATGTCTATTGAGTGTTCTGACTTAAATTGGGCTGAATATATTGGTCGATTTGGGGAAAAATTACGCCACAAATAAATATAAATTATTTTAAAATTTCATAATATTTACTGACATTTCTCCTTTTCCCTGCCTTTTATTTCTTTCTATAGATCTTGGCTTCTAGCTGGTATTATTTTCCTTCAGACTGAACAACTTCTTTTAGTATTTCTTATAGGGAAGACCTATTGGAGATAAATTCTCTCACCTCTGTCTTAAAATGACTTTATTTCACCTTCATTTTAGTGGCTATTTTTGTTGGATATAGAATTCTGGGCTGGTAATTTTTTGTTCCATTACTTGTATTTTTAAAATTATTATTTATACTCTTTAAGTTCTTTCATTGTTTCTTGAATTCTACATCTTTCTAATGAAAAATCAATCATCAATCTTATCTTTGTATGCTAGTACATAATGTCTTCTTTTCATTTTTTATTTTTGCTACTTTTAATATTTTCTTTTTCTTTTTATTTTTCAGCAGTCTGAATATGATGTGTTTAGATGTATTTATTTTTGTTTCTGTCTTGTTTCCAATTTATTAAGTTTCCTGAAAGTATTGGTTGATATATTTTATTAGTTTTGAAAAGTTTTTGTTCATAGTTGCATCAAATACATGTTCTGCCTATTTTGTTTTTCCTCTCCATCTGTAACTCCAATTACACATATGTCAGATCCTTTGATGTTGCCAATAGATGGTCTGCTATATTCCCAATGTTTCTCTTCTACTTTTTGGGTTTCAGTTTAGATAATTTCAATTGTCTTGCCTTCAAGTTCACTGGTTCTTTCCTTTTCTAATTCTATCTACTGATAATCTCTCCAATCACATTTTTCATCTGTGATTATATCAGATTATTTAGTTTCGTTTTTGTAGTTTTCAATTCTCCATTTTAAACTCCCTCTTTTTTTGAGCATATTTTCAGATTTCTACCAGATAATTTAATACATTTATTTTAAAGTTCCTGTCTATCTACTATCTATACCATCCTTGGATTTACTACTTTTTTTCCTATTTTAACTCTCAGCTCTACCTCAAATTTTCTTGATTCTTCATTTGTCTCATAATTGTTACTATATGTCAGATCTTATGTGTAAATAAATGTAGAGATTGAAGTACATAATGTTGTTTCCCTCCCAGTGAAGATCACACATTTTCTTCTCTAAGGCTGCGAATTTGGAAGCCTGAGTCAATCCAACCCATAGTGGGCCTTTATGTTCACTTTATTTATATTCTCAACACCACTGGCTTTTAATGATTTGAGATCAAGATTGGGGACTACTCTTCAACTGACTGGGGTCCAAAGACCCAAGGAGACTCAAGTGATCTCTTTGTGGTTTTCAGTCCACACATCAGTTTTCCAGACTATGTGAAACATCTCTCTGCATTCCACTCTGCCAAATTTTGGGGCTTCTGTGGAGTTCTCTAAGGATGTCCCTGGCTTTCTGATTTTGGGGGAAATTATTATCTTCCCTGATGCTTTCTTCAACCTTGAAATATATGTTCATCTTTGAAGGCCTGGAGAGTCTCAGAAGGAATCTTCTCAGTTTCTCAACCCACCTCTAGCCTTCAGCATCTTCTGCCTTGCACTGTGCTCCAGTCTTTGCCATCCATTGCCTTATACTTTGTATGGTTTTGACGTGTGTCAGAGGGATTTATCGTTCTGACCCTGAATATTCATAGGTATGTGCAGACTCATTCTGTCCAAAGTTCCTTGGGATTCCAAATCTTCACATCACCTCTCTCTGTTATTAAAATTTTATTGAACATTGAACAGGTTTCTCTTTATCCAGGTATGGTGGATTCTTCTTTCTCTTCTCAGACATTATAGATGACTGTAACAGAGGCACTCTTTTCATTTAGAAGAACTTTTTATTTTCTCAAATTTAGTTTATGTTTTATCATCCTCAGATATCTGATGAGTTCTCTGATTTTAACAACTATGATTTTGTAGTTTATTCAGCTTGCTCTTATTGTTATAGTGAGAGTGATTCTTACGACATTTTACATCCCAATCAAAAGCTTATAATTTCATATTGCCACTGTTGTTCCTTAACTTTTTACTACCTAAGTTAGGTGTTGCCAACAAATGGCCTGCATGCCAAATCCAACTACCTGTATCTTTCTATATCCTAAAAGCGGAGTCTAACCCTTTATAGGAAATGTTGTCTGACCCCTGACCTAGACTATGCCATATTGTGTGTCATAGGATTGTTTTATCTCCTCTATGAGAAAGAAGGATATTCATTTTGTAATGTCATTGTACACATGGAGCAATAAAAACAATGTTGGGGGAGAAGATAGGGAATGTGGGAGGGAGATGAGGAGATGGTACAGGCCACATACACTGTCTTTGAGACAGCTTTCCTATGGCTTTAAATTAAGAGGCATGTAAGAGACATAAAATCTCTTTGACATGATTTTCTAGAACAGTTTTTTTTTTTTTTTTGGCTTTTGGACTGAGGATATAGTATTGGCCAGCCAATACTATATTGTTATATTTTGAGGACATTTTATCTCTACCATAAGGAATCTTAGTTCTAAAAACCCTTTCTTAGTAACAATGGTGGTACAAACAGGATTAACTCTGTGTGAACTCTGTGAAGAGAAGCCACTGGCTCAGCATCCCAGTTAAATGACTTCATGTCTGGGTTCACCGAAAACACCCGCTGTGATGTCTGTGCTATCGATATGGGGTCCTGACAGGCACAATGCCCCTTTATCTAAAGCCATCCAAATCCTTTTTCCTGCCTTTCCCCTTCCGTAGTTATCTCTGCTCCGGATAACCAGGTGATGGCTGCTGAAAATAGAAAGAGCAAAACAGGGTCACTGTCACTGTGTTTAGGGGCACATCGTTTACACTAGTTAAAGGGAAGTTTGAAATCTGTCCATTTTCTTCTAACACTCCTTTGTTTTCTTGTGTTTATGAATATGTTTGTTTAATATCCACAGTCTTTCACTAGATTAAAGAGAGAAATATAGCTTTTCTCATGCCAAGTCATCAGTTAATCAACTTTTACTGAGCACTTATTAAGTGCTAGGATTTGTGAGGGATGTTGCCTTTAAAACCTTCTAATGTTCTTATTGCTATAATGACTTCATGAATCTCTTTTAATACAATCTTCATCACAACCCTATGAGTCATTTATCATTATTACCGTGATTAGTATCATCACTGTTAATTCTATTTTATAAATCATGAAACAGGGACTGAGAGAGGTTCTGTAAATTGTCATGTATCCCACAGCTAGATTTATAGAGCTGGAACCCAAATCAGGCCATCAGTTTCTGGATCCTGGATTCTAGATTTCATGCTGTGGACTCTGCACCACAACTAATTCCCAAGCCCACGGGTTATTCTTGGGCATAATTTTGATGAATCAAATGATAGGGCTCTCACCATCACTTTTTATAGGCTGTCAGGGTACTAGTGCTCTTAGAATAGATGCATTCTTGCTGTGCTCATAGAAGCCAGTTATCTAACATCTGTCCTTCAGAGTTTCAAGAAGTGCTCTTTGTCAATTCCAACAGATTTTTAGCCATGGAGGCTAGAGTCCAGATTGATTCTTGGAATACTGCAGGAAGGAAATATGCCATGTAATTATCAGTCTAATATGGCACACAGATCAAAGACTTGATTACTTAAAAAAGTCCAATGGTAACTTCTGATAACTTGAGGAAATCATTGAATACTATGGGTAAAATCTACCTAGTTACCATCTTATCATAGTCCATTGGTTCATGGATGAGAAATCTGAAGTTCAAAACAGTTAGGCTATATGTCCAAAATAATTCATTTTTTTATGATGAGATTTGCATCACTATATTCCAGCTCAAAGTATAGTACCCTTTCTATAACATTGCATTGATTACAAAATTACACAATACAGTGAACTTGCCTCTTGTGTGCATTTAACTTACATAAATGGAACCATATTCATTCAGCATCTGTCAAAAAAAGACAGAAGGAAATTGATAGTTTTAAAATGCAATTAATGAACCCTGACTTAAATCCACAAGCATATCCTCAAGTGAGCATAAGCTGTGAGTTATCTACTCTTTCACTGGTTAATTGCAAGTTTCAAGGCCCACAAGATCTCTCATGGTGACCATCTTCTGACTCTTGGTATGATTCTGGTGTCTTATAATTTGTTGGGGGTTTTTTTGTACGAATCTAAGCTCAGGACTTCATTGTTGTTCAAAGAAACATTAATCTCTTTGAAAACTGAAGTAAAAAACTGGCTATATTTGATATCACAGAACTGAGAATTTTAGGTGAACTTATTTCAAACATTTCTCATGGATTTTTAAGGGAAATTGGTACTAAACATAGCATGGTTTTGTTTCTTTGCATTGATTTCATAATGTGGTCTTTATCTCTTCCCACTTTCTACTCTTAGTAAAATTGGACTTCATACTTTCTTTATTAATAACAGCCCCTTTTCCCTAGCAATGCATGACTTAATACTTAGATGAAAAATATGTTTATTAAATATTTAATCTCTTATTTAAGTGCTCATTGCCTATACATAATACTTTCTCCTCTCTCTGTGGTCATAATCATCAGTTTAATTCATTTGGGAATTCATGATCTACATTAGCCCACCTCACTTTGGCTTCATCTCTTCTTTAAATCCTTTTATGACTAATATGTTTATGGCTAACCTCTACACCTAGACTTTAAATTACTTGAGGGTCAATATTTTGTACTTTGTGTCTCATTTCCATAGTGCCTGTGTACTATGTATACAAGGCATATAATGGATACCTCTTCTTTGGAACAAATGCATGGAAAGACACACCCCAGTAGAATGAAATTCCTTTTTGTTAATCACTTTAGACAGACCACTGCAAAAATGCTAAGGGTAAAACAATTTCAAAGAGAAAGAGGCATCTTAAATCTGGAAACTGAGCCCAAGAGAGGTTCACTGGCTTGTCACAAATCAGACTGCTAGTGAGAGTAGAGGGGGACCTCGGGTTCCACATGCCATGTGCTGGCACGGGTGGGCATGATTCATTCACTAATGGATTTGCACTGCTGCTGCTCGCTGAGAAGAGAGATCAGGCAAGCCTTTGCACAAGCTGTTCCCTCTGCCGGGACATCTTTTCTAGGCGTTACTCATTCATCAAGATCAAGGTTAAATGCCCCCCCCCTGCCTTGAGGTGGAACCATCCTCAAGCAAAATTTGGCTTTTCCTTCCCTGGGTTCATACTCTATGCACTATTTTCCAGTGCTCCATCACAGCCCTTATCAGCCTTGGCAGTAAATACTTGTCAACTTGTCTGTCTGGTTTTTGTTTTTACTTTCACTGAAATGAGAATACTTTAAAGAGAGAGACTGTGCTCATTTAATCTCACTATAACAAACTCTAATAGGTGTTTAAATAAATAATTTAATTCTCCCCTTTACCAGTTGAATTTATTCTTATGAGCTTTTTAAGGAGAAAAATAATTTGAACCTTCAAATTGACCACAAGATACCTCACTGATGTATAGAATCTAAAGTCTGGTAGGGCTCAAGGATTTATTGCATTTGACATGGACATTTGGAAATTGGGAAGCCATATCTTTGCTGCTGTATTTCCTCCCATTGGGGTGCGTAAAATAAACCAATCATTCTTTCAGAATCTGCCTTGTGAGTTTCTGAAAGTGCTTCACACAAGCTTATAAATTATATCACCTCTAAAGCTCTGATGTGCTAGCTAGAGGTGATTCTATCTCTGAGGCATTGTCTACAATCATCAGCTAGTTTCTTTGGCTTGGGCCCCAAGGAAGAATTCCCTCATCCACCTCTATAAGCTTCCAAGCAGCTGAGTGGTCACAAATTAGATCACAAATGAGCAGACCAACCTCTCAATTACTGGGCATCTTTACTTCCTTTTTCAATAATAAAGAGAAGCAGGGCTCCCCTAGCCAAGCTAATTCTCTTGGCATTTGCACGTGTACAGCTGAGTTTGGTTGACAGCTAGATGCCCTAGGCTCTGGGCTTTGAAAAAGCTGGCAAAGAAGTGAATCACTTCCTGCAAAGCCTTGACAAATCCTTGTAATTTTGTGGAAAGATGCTAACAAGTTTGGCCTGTGATCTTCTATGGCAATGCCTAGGAACGTTACATAGTCCCACCAGCCTAAAGTCAACAAAAGCCCTGGTGAGTGGTCACAAGATTTCAGAGATGTATAGCTTTGGCATTCTAGGGTTAAAAGGAACTTTGGGAACTCTCATGATATCTCTATACCTTAATCTTTAAAATACTATTGATTTCTCTTTCCCCTTTCATCCCATCATGACCAAGAAGGTACCACCACCTGCAAACTAACATAGGACATCATTTCAATATCTTTCTTCTTCTCTAGTTCTCTTGTCACTCCTTTCCTTGTACTCATTGTCCATAGTATGTGTTAATTGTCTAACTGTGCTCCCTGTACTTGGTCTCTCACTTTATCTCCGTCCAATCTATGTTATATACCCCTGCCATTCGGCTTCCCAAACCATGGCAGAATGTTGAAGAAAGAGGTAATAATTTGAGTCAGCTAAAAATGACTCAGAAGACCTGCTGTACCAGGTGCATGTCCTTTGATCTCTAGGCTTCGGTGCTTCTATCTATTAAAAAAGGGAGTATATATCCCCTAATGAGACTATTGTAGGATTAATATTACATATTTCAAACTAGAGGGATGTGTGGAAAAAATGGATGCTCTACTCCATTATTATGCTAATAATTTTGCTCTTTTCCTCAAAAGTCACAATGGCCCCCTATGTTTGGAGGCATAGATATACACACAATAGCTATGGAAAATGATACATACTATATTTATGTATACATTACTTTATATATACACATGCACACACACAGGGATCTCTATATCTTGGCTATAATGGGTTCTATATTTCCTATAGAAGAAAATCCAAAATCCTAAATATATATTCAGGTCAGAAATAAGAAGGTTCAATCCATCTCTCTCTTCAGTTATCTTCCACTCTGTCTCTTCAATACTGGATGTCTTAGCCAAATCACACCGCCCACATGCCTCAGGCTATCTTTCCATCTATGATTTAATGCTTGCTATTCTCTACACCTAGAAGAACACTTTCCCTGTCTCAGATTGTTAGGAATCCTCCCCATTCTTCAAAGCCCCTTGAAAATTCCTCCTCCTCCACAAACTCAAAATTAATCACTCCCTTGCTAAATGACAATTATACATTATATAACCTCTCTGGTATTTGTCATTTTCCTCCTCGTATTTTTGTTAATGCACAAACATGTACATTCTGTCCTTCAGAGCAGGTGCTATGTTTTATTTATCTTTCTACCCTCGGAAGCATGTACAGTGAATGGCATTAGCATATGAATCATACATGTTCATTGAATTGAATTGAATAAAACCTTGAGCACTTGGAGGTTGTAACTCGTGTATTTCAGTCTTGGTATCATCCATGTCTAATACTACTAAGCTTCTGCATCCTGAACCCCTAAGAGAGTGGTGAGCATCTCATGGACACCTGTGATTTGGGGAGGAGTCTGGGTGTTCTTCCCTTCACCAATGGACCCAGCTGAACGTGCTCCATGGAGGGCTCAAGATGCCAGCTTTCTGTTCCAGTCTATTGTGTACCAAGGGCAGAACCACGACTCATTAGAAATCCCACTGTGGGTGCAAAGAAATAACCACACATTCTTGATTGGTACAGTAACAACACAACAAATTTCTAGAGAATGACCCTAGGAAAAATGCCCTGTTTCTCACCTACAGCTTCACATTCAACTTAAGAACTGAAGGCACTTTCTTCCTCTCACGTTACATTTATTCATAATCTGAAATTGCTTGGGGGCTGTGATGATTGCCAAGTGTTGTGCCGCTGAAGTGTCACACATTGACACATGTGAAATTTATCATTTCAAGAAAGAAGGAGGGATGGCAAATTCTGACATTTCTGGGGGCCAAATAAGATGAAGTGGTCTTTTATTATAGCAGGAGATAATTCAGTTAAAAATAAAGAAGATACAGATAACAGATTGGTTAAATGTGCAAAAAACATACAAAATAAGCCATAAAATCTGTTTATTATCTTTAGAAAACTTTAAGATTTATCTATTCATCTACTTAATATGACTGCCTACATTATGAAGATGCAGAAATAGATCAGGAAATCTATCAATTGTTATATGTCAGAATAAGGTTATAATATAATATAATGTGGAAGTCATAGTTTCCTCATCTGCAAAATGGAAATGAAAATGAAATTATGTTTACTGCCATATTTATCACTTTAATTATTTATTTATTGGTATTTTCATACATAGCATGAGGTTATGCAACACACACAAAAAGTAAAATTATTCATGCTATGTGCTTAAATGCACTCTCAGGCATATAGTAAACATCTGATAAATGATAGCTAAGGGTAAAGATGGAGGAGGAAGAGGAAGAGGAGGAGGAGGAGAATGGAAAAGATGGCTATAAAATATCAGTTGATTTCTAAGGGAGGCAGCTAGGATCTCCTGTGTGCAGCATAAGGCTTAGAAGCAAAAACCCTGATTAAATCTGACTGAACTCACTGGCCATATTATTTTCGTAAAGTTACTAAGCATTCCTGGGCCTTGTTTTTCTTCATCTGTAATTTTGAGGTGATGTTATATACCTCACAAGATTGTGATAAAAAATCAATGGTAAAGTATATGAAAATATATAGCACAAAGTTTGATACATCCTACTCACCTCCAAGTTGGAAATGGGCAAACTTGCACTGCAGAGAAAATTGTTAAAGAAATTCATATCAAAGTCCAAGTATTAGTTCAATGTCCCGTATTTGATTCCATGATCTTCATAGGAAGGTCTTCTGCAATAGAATATGCTCCCATACAGCCGAGATATTTAAGGTTGCTTGATTTCCTTACCATTACTCCACTGCAAGCTTCTGGTGTAATCCCACATAGCAAGTCAGTCTTCATTGTAACAGGTCAGGACCGGCCTCGACCCCTTTTCCCTGCCAGTGGCCTCTTTGTTGTTGGGCACCTCCTCTCACACCACGAACACCTCTTGCTGATCCAGGACCTCCTCTCTGTGAATAACCGGCTCTACCGCGGGAGAAGCAGCCCCACGACCTCTGGATGGAGCAGCACCCCTTGCTCCTCTACCACCCCTTCCTCTAGCTCCAACTTGAAAATCTTCATAACCATAGCATGGATCTTCATATCCACCACGATAGTTATGGTAATCATAGCCATAATAATCATAATAATCTTCATATCCATAATAATCTGGAGGATATCCATAACCACCTCTACCTCCACACCCTTGACCTCTTGTTGGAGGGGGCATATGAGGTGGACCATAATAGTAGTAATCGTCATACATTTGATTCTTTGCTGCTTGCCTCTGAGCTTTGAATCACTTTTATCTGTACCAAAAAATAAATAAAATTATAAATATAGCAGAGCAGAGTCAGAACAAGCTCATTTGTTTCACAGGTAAGCCCAGACACAGTGCCAGCCCTACATCTGGACCAAGTCACTAGTCACTCCGTGGTATATTTTGACAAATACCAGGAAGGTCTTTTCATGTAATCATGAAATTTCACTAATAGTAGTGGTCTGTATTTCATTGACTCTCTCTCCATGACCTTTTAAATAAAATGTATTAATAAATTCTCTTTTCAAGGTTTTAACATGTCAAATTCTTAGTGCCTTCAAAAGGAAAGGAAAATTCTCTCAATGAACAATTGTTTAAGCATGTCTTCATGTTCCAACCCCTAAGCTAAGAAGGAATTCCTGGTTGCTTTCAAGATTCAGACCTTGCACTGGTGTTCTAGAGAAGTTAGAAGAGGTTGTGGCACTGAAAACAGAAACAGTACCTAAAGCTGACATTGCTCCCTTATTAAATGAAGATCCATGGCTCTGGGCAAAGCAGAAGGGTTTGGCATGCTGAGGTCCCCTACTGTAATAATCATATCGAGCATTAAGTGGCTTGTATCCTGTAGATATTAGGAATTTAACTTAACAGAAAGTTAAGAGTAATTGTCCTTTATTTCACATATTTCTAAGAGTGCTGGGGAAGCGAGAACATGTCACTAAGTAATAATTCATAAAACTAACTATCCTGGGAGAATTCTTAACAACGTGCATGCGTGGAAGCACTCCTAACTATGCATGACAGGCAATGAGAAGTCATTGAACTTGCAACATTGAGGGTATTGAGATGTCCTTGCAGACCCATTTACTATCCCAGCTGAATTCTATTTCCTCCCTGTTCTTTGATTCATGTGCAGTTGGCCGCCCACAGAAAGCTCCAGAGCTTCCGATCCTTTCCATTGCTGGCACTTGGGACAAAGAAATGCTTGTTTTCTCCATCTCCTCCTTTTTACAATTCACCCCACCCCCATCTCCAAGTTGTTAACCTGCTCTACCAGAGCCAGGGAGAGGGAATTTAAAAGAACATATAAAAGAATGGAGAAGGCAATGGCTGTGCCCAGATTCCAGCTTTTGTTCTCATCTCAGGCCTTAACTGCTTGCTCCATTGACTCTGAGAAATTGGACACAGAAGAAGGAAAGATTTGATGCTTGCTGATGTTATCAAGAGCTTGCCCTCCAAAGACACCACTTAGGACCTGGCCTGTTCAGAATTACCTTTTCTTGTAGGTGAAGTGCATCAAAAGGGCCAGCCACAACTTGAGGGCGAGCTGGGAATCTTCTCAAGGTACCATATGTTAGCAGTCAATTATGACAAAGAGCAATTCATTCCATCAGTCTTGGACTGGTCTCCTCCTTCCGATCAACTGTCCAGTGAGAAGCCAGAAGGACACAGGTGTGTGCTGGAGCTGGCTTGGGTAGGTTCCCAAGAGCTGACTGTGAACATCTCTTCTCAACTCCATGTACAGTGATGGCCAGGGAGGTAGAAATCAGCCACCAAGGGGGTAATACACGATGAAAATCAGCAAGCATAAAAAATCTGGGTTTTTCTTTTTTCTTTCTCCCTCCCTACCCCTTTCTCCTACTTTCTTCCTTTCTTCCTTCCGTCCCTCTCCTTTCTTTGCTTTTCTTTTTTAAAGTCCTGGAGAGCCAGCTGTCAAATATTTACCAGAATGCCAATGAACGGAATTTTTTTCTAACACAAATCTGACAAGGTAACTCTCTTGCTTAAAATGTTTCCTTCTTGACTTCACAATAATCATAAATATGAATTTTTCTGCCTTCTAATTATAAATTAGTTAAAATTATCTCTTCAGGCTCATCTATCCCCAATTTTCCCACTCAGAGTCTGTACCACACCATCTCATGGATTTTTACTGTGGCAGGCTAAAAAATGGTCCACAAAGGTATCTACTGCATAATTCCAGTCTCTCATGAATGTTGCCTTATATATTTTTGCAAGTGTGATTAAGTTAGGGATTATCCAAGTGGACACTAAAAGCAGCCACATATATCTTTATAAGAGGGAGATAGAGGAAGATCCTCACTGCATGCAGAGAATGTGCTATGAAGGTGGAACTAAGAAAGATTAGAAGATGTCGGCCTTGAAGGTTGGAATGACACAGCCATAAAACAAGAAATACCAGCAGCTGCTGGAAGCTGGAAAAGGCAAGAAACAGATTTTCCCCTACAACTTCCAAAGGGTGTGCACCAACATTTTTATTTCAGTCCAGTGATGTTGATTTCATATTTCTGGTCTTCAGATCTATGAGAGGAAAAAAAAAATTATGTTTTACTTAAGCCACCTAATTTGTGGTAATCTGCTATAGCAGCTGCAGGAAACCACTGTGCTCTATCTGCCACATTCCTTAATCCCTCTTCTCTTCCCCAACCTTGTATTTTCCCTTCGGGCCTCCGCTTCAACATCAATTCTTGGCCCATGCCTCCTGTTAGCCGACGGGCTGGACTAGGTGCTTTTTATTCTTCTTCTTCCTCATAATACTCTCTATTTCCCTTTTCCTTAACCCTTATTCAGACATGTGGTTTTTGGTTGTTCAATCCCCCACCCTCACCCCAGGCCAAGCTTTTCCACAGCAGGAACTTTGCCTTATGAAGTGCATTGAAGGCACTTATATATTTGTTGCAGAAAGGAAGAATGGGAGGAAAAAAAGCAAGGGATGGATTTTTACAGAAATTCCATATTATTAATTGTTTAGTAGGAAATTTCCCTAAGAAAAATGAAATATTTACCTGGATCCTTTGGGTCAGCATTTGGGGAAACATGTACACAAGGCTTGATGATCTGTATGTGACCCAGATGGTCCACAGGAGGCCCTGACCTGGAGCAGTGGGCTTCCCTCACCGGGCTGTCCTTCCCTCAAAGGGCTTTAGATTCCTGTATGAGTTTTCTATTACTGCTGTAACAAATTACCACAAATGTAGTGACTTAAAACAACACAAATTTATTATCATACATCTTTCTTCTTCTTCTTTTTCTTTTTGAGACAGAGTCTCGCTTTGTTGCTCAGGCTAGTGTGAGTGCCATGGCATCAGCCTAGCTCACAGCAACCTCAAACTCCTGGGCTCAAGCGATCCTACTGCCTCAGTCTCCCGAGTAACTGAGACTACAGCCATGCACCACCATGCCCAGATAATTTTTTCTATATATATTAATTGGCCAATTAATTTCTTTCTATTTATAGTAGAGACAGGGGTCTCGCTCTTACTCAGGCTGGTTTCGAACTCCTGACCTCAAGCAATCTGCCCGCCTCAGCCTCCCAGAGTGCTAGGATTACAGGCATGAGCCACCGCACCCAGCCTATTATCATACATTTCTGAATGTCAGAAATAGACAATTAAGTTGTTGGCAGGTTCATGTTCCTCCTGGAGGCTCCTTGGGACAATTTGTTCCCCTGCCCTTCCTACTTTCTAGAGCCTGACTATATCCCTTGGCTTGTTGCATCTTTCTCCATCTTCAAAGCCAGCAGTATAACCTCTTCTCTTCTCTCTGACCTCCTGCCTCCCTCTATTAAGGACCCTTGTCGTTATATTGGACCCACATAGATAATCTGGAATAATTTCAATATCCTTAACTCAATCATATCTGCACAGTTCCTTTTACTAGTCACAGGTTCCAGGGATTCGGATGTAGATATCACTGGAGGGCCATTTTCCAACAGATAGGCAATTATCTTCTGTGTTTGTTAAGGCAATAGCATAAGAACCAACTTGATAGACCATAAATGCACGAGAGTATTTCATACATTATATGCCACCCAGACAGCACAGTGATGTTGGGGATTGTTCCTTCCTTTCTGTCTGGCCCTGTCTCCTTCCTATACAAAGAAGATTGATTTCTTATATATTCTGTGGATTTCTTAGACATCAGAAGAGCAAAACACATACTCAGCTCTCATTGTCTTCATTAAGGGGGGCCTCTAAGGAGTCCTCACCTGGCTAACCACAGCTAGCCTATGCAAATGTCTTCTTGGGCTCCCTACAGCATGCATCCAGAGCAAGAGTCTTATACTCAAATGTCCTCAGGGGCCAGACAGGTAATACAAATGAGAGAAGCTGGCCAGGTATGTGACAGGTGGAGTGATAAGGACTATGACTAATGAAAGAGGTCTGCTCTACACAAAGGGTTTGAAGTTGAATGTTGACTTAAACATAGTGACAGCCAAATGAAACACAGCAATGGGCTGTATGTTGTCTCTGGTCCGACCATTTAATTCCTGTGGGAGAGTCTGGGTGAGGGCTTTATTTTTGCCATCTCTGGCTGCTGCTCTTCTGTGGGTCCTATCTCTCCAAAAAGAATGCACACTCCTGTGTGAGTGCACATATGGACAGAGACTTCCATATCTTCAAAATTGTATTTTATTCCACTTACATATATATTTTTTCCAAGAAAGTTTCTTCACGCAGCCATTTTTATTAGACAATGCATTGAAAATTCTGCCAGCCAGCTTCAGTAACATGATTATCTATTAACTCCCAAAGCGGTATGATAATTATTTTGTTTTCAATTATTTATTTATCCAAAATTCATTCAAATATATTTGTTATTTCAGTTCATAGGTCCTGGTTGAAGTTTTGGTAATCTGAACTCTTACCTCTTCTCCAGTGATTTCTTCATGAGGAATTTTATATAATAGGATCACAGCCATTTATAAATTAAATCAGCAATTTGTAAATATCGGGAATATGAAATACTTCATTACAAGCTACTTCAGTGTGGACTTTTGGGGAAATATGAGTTGGAAGAGAATCAGCTTAAGATTTCAGACTTAAGTGAGATATCTGGCTTCCAGAGTTCCCACCTTTGCTCTATAAATTGAGGTTGCAGCTTAGCTGCAAGCAGGCCTAGAATTCACTCATGCAACTAAATTCAAGGAGCAGAAGAGACAGCCAGAAATCAGGGAACAGTCACTGTAGAAGTGCCTTCCCCATGAACCCTAAGAAGTAAGATGTTCAAGATTATGCCTGAGACTGGAATTTTAAGGCATATAGCACTTCTGCTCACTAGAAACATGGCTCAATGAATGTACTGGGCTCTGACCAATCACATTGGAAACTTTAGAGAGGAGTTAGTAAGGAACTTTAGTAGGACATGATGCATAGGGTCTGAGTTTTCACTCCTGTGTCAGTATACTTGGGAGAAAAATATGCCCCAATCTTCCCTGTAGGATTGTCTGAGGTCACAAATGTGAAAGAACTACTAAACTGTACAGATCTCTACAAGGAATGGCCATTTTCTCCAAAGGTACTCTTGATTAAATTCAATTCCAGCTTTTAGCCTTCCTCACTAACTCATGGTAGTAATAAAAAAAACTTTTTTTTTTTTTTTTTACTAGAAGTTGGGTCTGAGCTGGGACTCAGAAACATAGAGCTTTGCAGACTGTCAGCAAGTCAATGAGAGTGATTGACTCCAGGTACGCTTGCAGCTCACCATGACCCAAGGGTCCTTCTTTATCCTGGATGCCTAACACCTTGCCAGTCACTCTTCATTGATGATTCATCCCTTGGCCTTGAACGTGCTTCCTCCCTTTGACCCCAATGCATCTCCACCTGTTTATCCTGCCATTCACTACTTTCTCCTTACCCTTCCTGCCTCTTACCTCAGCAATGACATCAAGGCAATAGCAGCAAATAGAGGTTGGATTGCCAGGTGGTGGAGGTTTGAAATGATTTCCCTTTTGACAATGCCTCCAGCAACTTTGCTCTCCTGTATGTCTTTATCTCTTAACACACATGCAAAGCCACAGCCCAAACATGTACTTAATGCCTTCCCCAGAATTAGGGGAGGCATTTGCATCAGAGTAATCACAAAACTGTCCCAAACTGTAAGTAATTTCGTAGAATCTGAATGGCCTCAAAATGTCTTCTGTCAACAGCAGAGGCTCAGGCTTCGGGGCTAGATGGACATTGGTCCAAAACTAAGTTTTGCTATTTGGAAACTGTGGTCTTGGATGAGTTACATAATGTCTCTGAGCCACAGTTCCCTCTTCTATAAAATGCGAATAATTATACATCTTTACTTATAGTTTCTGCATAAGTGGCTACTGAATTGTGGACAATAAATGTTTGTTGAATGAAAAATTAGGTGGAGATTGAATGAGGTAATGCATGTAAACACTTGGCACAGTGCATGGCACAAGTTGTCAGTGTAAAATGACTATTACTTATATATAGTACTTAGTCTGTGTTGCTATAACAAAATATCTTAGACTGGGTAATTTGTAAACAGTATAAATTTGTTTCTCATAGTAATGGAGGCTGGGGAGTCCAAAATCAAGGCACCAGCAGGTTCAGTGTCTGGTGAGGGCCCCGTCTCCAAGATGGGACCTTCTTTCTGCATCCTCAGGAAGGGATGGATGCTGTGTCCTCATACAGAGGAAGAGAAGGAAGGGCAAAAGAGCCCAGCTAGTTCCCTCAAGCCCATTTATAAACCACTAATCCTGTCCATGAAGGTGGAGCCCTCATAGCCTGATCATCTCCTAATAGCCCCACTTCTTAATACTGTTGCATTGGGGATTAAGTTTCCACATGAGTTTGGGAGGAGACACAAACATTCAAACCATAGGGATACTGCTTCACCCCTAGTGGCTTTCTAGGTCTCTTTCTTATGCTTCCGTATCTCTTCATTTTTGTAAGAATTTTGCAGAATGATTGAAAGTATGGGCTACAAACTTGGAGTATCTGGATTTGGATTCTGGCTAAATCAGCTGTGTAACTTTGGGCTAGTTAGTTATAGTTTCCTGCCTTTGTTTCCTCACATACATGATAAAGGTAATAATATATAGTTCATACAATTGTGAAGATTATGTGAGTACACATGCATTATGCTTAAATCAGTGCCTAACAGGTAATACCTACTCAATGAAATTAATTTTTATTTGTTAATTAGTAGAGTCTCTCTAGCTTGGCTCTTAGAAAGTTCAGACACATGGAAGATTGCTCCAAAGGCATGCTTCTCAGCTCTTAATTACATGTGGCTTTGGATTATACCATTGATATGTTGTACTGCCCCATTGGACTATGCCATACTCCAACTAAGATCATGCTTCTTCCATCTTTTCCTACTGCTCCTAGAATAGTGCTAGAAAACTATAATTATTGCATTTGCTTTTGAGAAACGTATGTTTTGAAATTGACATAAGATGGAATCTTTTTAACCATAAGGTTGTGAATCTTAAAGGACCTTAGCTGTGTTCCCATCTACCTCTTCTCATTTTACAGCTAAAAAAAATGAGGCCCAAAGAGGTTGGAACTTGCCCATAGACACTTGGTTAGTTAGCAGCTGATTCTTAAAACCAGGTCTCTTAACCTCTAACACAGCACTCCTTTTCACCCATTAGTCAAATAGACATTTAGAAAAAACAAAAAGAGTCACTGTATTTGGGTCCTCAAAACTTTCTTTAAGCCGGGCGCGGTGGCTCACGCCTGTAATCCTAGCACTCTGGGAGGCCGAGGCGGGCGGATTGCTCGAGGTCGGGAGTTCGAAACCAGCCTGAGCGAGACCCCGTCTCTACTAAAAATAGAAAGAAATTAATTGACCAACTAAAAGTATATATACAAAAAATTAGCCGGGCATGGTGGTGCATGCCTGTAGTCCCAGCTACTCGGGAGGCTGAGGCAGGAGGATCGCTTGAGCCCAGGAGTTTGAGGTTGCTGTGAGCTAGGCTGACGCCACGGCACTCACTCTAGCCTGGGCAACAAAAGTGAGACTCTGTCTCAAAAAAAAAAAAAAAAAAAAAAAAAAACTTTCTTTAAAAATGTAAAAACCATAATACTGTGCTACGTTTTGCTAGTGTTGGTTGCTAAGGGATAAGAGCCATGTTTTCCTGGGCACTCACCTGAACCAATTAGAAATATGATCAAGTCTAATGACCTGAGATGACCCTCTGCTTTTATTCTCTGTGTGGTCCAAAGGGAAATGTGGCAATGAAAGGAGCATTTACCATTGTAAAAAGAAACAGGTGATATTATAGAATGCATCATCTTGGACTGGGCAGGAACTTGGCTGCAGCTACTCACTTCGCTTTGACCTTTGTCTATTCACTTCCCCTCTCACAGCCTCAGTTTCTTCATCTGTTCAATAAAAGGATTGGAACCAGCTGGTTTCTAAATCCTTTTCCCATTCTAGCATTCCATGAGGCTAGCTATGAATAAATGCTAAGCAGATAGTCTGTGCACAAGTGTCTCATTTACTGTTACCTCATGCTGCAGCCCGGAGGTTCTGTATTGCCAAAATTCTTTTCATACAATGCATCTCTTTCAGTGACACATGGGTATCTGTTAAACTTGACTGTAATGTGAGAATATGCGTTAAATTAGTGTAAAAACTGTGCACTTCACAATTTCCAGATGTCAGAATCTCGTAATGTTGTCATTCTCTTTTTTCTGCTCAGATGTTCATACAAATGGAGGGCAAATGGCTGCAGGAATCATCTCTCAACAACACATTCCTTTGGACTTGCTTCTAACAATTTCTTCTTGGGGATTTACATACCCTCTGAGGGCTCACCAAACTAAAACTGTCTTTTAGAACATCACAGCATGGCAGCAATGCCTCCCTGATGCATTGCATAAAATGTTGGCTCTTATGTGGCTTTGAACACTTGAAAACACACACAGCCTGGTAGCTCATAGTATTTACCCAAATTAGAGAAATTAAACTCTGAACTGTTCGAGTTTTAAGCAATCAGTTCCAGTTGGTACACACTCAATTCCAACCTTAGGCATCTGAAGAGAAAAAGTGATTTGGCAGCAAGAGTTGCTAGTAGGAGTTTGAGGCCCAATCAACATAAAATGTATATAAGTGCCAAAGCTGAATATTGATCAGGAGGTTTGCATTTAACTACTTTATATCAGCCGAGATGCCTAAAGGCTGTTTCTTTTACCAGAGGAGGGGCAGGATAAGGCAAAGAAGGTAAAGATGTTAAATCTCCTTTTTATGTCACGAGGAGGTTATAAAGCCATGACAGAAAAGCTATAAATTATTCTACCTTTAAAATCGTTGTTGCTTTAATCTTTTTATTAAAGATGATACCAAGTTCCTTTGTTATGGACACTTAGAAGGAAATATGCTTTTCCCGGAAGCTAATTCATATGGCTGGGCTGAGCTAACTACCCCAGAGGAGCGTGGTTTACGTTGTACTCTACACACGTATTCATTGGATGGAATGGGATGGTCCCCTCTGGGAGGGTGCAGTGGGAAAGCCTTAATCAAATCTGAATGTTAACATGAGATAAAAAATGAGAATCAGCACAGGATATGTGTGTATGCAGACATGTTATATATTCATTGTTTGGAAAGCCATATAAAATATAATACAGATGAGGAAAGTGAGGCTCAAAGAAGTTAAGCAACTTGTACTAAGCAGCATGGTTTAACTTCTGTGACAAACTGCCACAGGAGTTTGATATTTCAACATGGTAAAGTACCTTTATCTTTAAAACGGCTTTTATCAAAAAGATAGGCAACAATGGATGCAGGCAAGGATGTGGAGAAAGGAGAACCCTCCAACACTGTTGGTGGGAATGTAAATTAATACAACCGCTATGAAGAACAGTATGGAGGTTCCTCAAAAAACTAAAAATAAAACTACTATATAACCCAGCAATCCCATTGCTGGCTATATATTCAAAGGAGGGGAATTCAGTATATTGAAAAGATATTTGCACTGCCATATTTATTGTAGCACTATTCATGATAGCCAAGATATGGAATCAATGTAAGTATTCATCAATGGATGAATAGATAAAGAAATTGTGGTACATGTACACAATGGAATATTATATAGTCACAAAAAGAATAAAATCTTGCCATTTTTAACAACATGGGTGGAACTGAAGAACAATATGGTAAGTGAAATACGTCAAGCACAAAAAGACAAATCTCACATGTTTTTACTCATATGTGGGAGCTAAATATTATTAATAAACACAATTGATTTCATGGAGACAGAATAGAATGATGGTTACCAGAGTCTGGGAAGGGTAGCAGGGAGGAGGAGATAAAGTAGAGATGTTTAATGGGTGCAAAAATACAGATAGTTAGATAGAATGAACAATATTTGATGGCACAACAAAATAACTATAATCGACAATAAGTTAGGGTATACTTTAAAATAACTAAAAGAGTAGAATTGAAATGTTCCTAACACAAAGAAATGTTAAATGCGTGAGGTGACAGATACTCCAATTACCCTTATTTGATGAATTCACATTGCATGCCTGTATCAAAACATCACATGTACCCTATAAAGATATGCAAGTAGTATGTACCCATAATAATCGAAAAAAATGCTCAAGTAACTATTACTCGAATGTTGAGTGTGACTCAACACGGTTAACATCGGTAGCAGCTCGTATGTCGAGCCACACTCGACACGTAGTTTCACTGTGGGGGAAGGGGGATTTTTGTCTATTTTTCCAGTATCTTTTCTTGTTTTCATTAGCATGAAAGAACAAGTAAAATATAAATGTAGAGATGGTACACTAACTTCCAGGGGTAGATTATTATCCACTAATTTATAGCAACATTTAGATGGAAAGCTCCATATAATCATACCTCACCCTAACAAAACCCACAAAGATTGTGTTGTTTGTTCTAACAGAAAAATCAAAGGAGGAAGAAGAGAGATGATTTATATTTGTGAAACATGTGAATGCAAACCAGGTCTTCATGTGGGTGAATGTTTCAAAAAATACCACACCATGAAAAATTATAGAGATTAAAATTACTCTTTGAATGTACAATAATTTGAAATATTTAAAAATCCAAATAAATAAGTTTGTATGAAAATAAACTCCAGTTTTTTATTCTACTGCTGTGCTTTGTAAAATCTGGGGTCTTTAAAAAATTAAATCCCAAGTAGAATAAAGGAATCAAGAAAAAAGCAAGCAAGTGCAAAGGGTTAATAACTTTTTTTAAAAAATCAATTGAATAAATGCCTGAATTTATATTTAGACTTTCTATTTTTGTCCCATTGGTCTATATATCTATTTTTGTGCCAGTAACATGCTGTTTTGATTGCTGTAGCTTTGAATAATAGTAGATTTTTTGATCAGCTAGTGTGGTACCTCCAGCTTTGTCCTTTTGCTCATGATTGCTTTAGCTATTTTGGGTCTTTTGTGGTCTCATGCAAATTTTAGTTTTTTATTTCTGTGAAGAATGTCATTAGAATTCTGATAGGGACTACACTGAATCTGTATATCACTTTAGATAGTATGAATATTTTAACAATATTAATTCTTCCAATCTATGAACATGGGAGATCTTTCCATTTATTTGTATCTTCTTCAATTTCTTTCATCAAAATTTCTTCCATTCAATTTCTTTCATATAACTCCTTGGTTATATTTATTCCTAAGTATTTTTTCTTGATGCTATTATAAACTGGATTGTTCCCTTGATTTCCTTCTTTTTTTTTTTTTGATAGTTTGTTATAAGTATATGAAGATACTGCTAATTTTTGTATGTTAATTTTATATCCTGCAACTTTACTGAGTTCATTTTTTAGTTCTGTTTTATGATGAACTCTTTAGGGTTTTCAATATATATGATCACGTTATCTTCAAGCCATAACAATTCTACTTCTTTCTTTTCAATTTGGATGGCTTTTATTTCTTTTTCTTACTTAATTGCTCTAACTGTACTTTCAACATTATGTTAAATAGAAGTGGTGACAGTATGCATCCTTGTCTTATTCTTAATCTTAAAGGAAAAGTTTTCAACTTTTCCTCATTAAGTATCATGTTAGCTATGGGCTTGTCATATACTGCCTTTATTGTGTTGAGGAACATTCTGTCTATACCTATTAATAATTTGTTGGGCTTTTATCATGAAAGGGTATTGAATTTTGTGAAATGTTTTTTCTGCATCTACTGAAATGATGATATGTTTTGTTCTTCATTCTGTTACTATAATGTATCATACATGTTGAGTTGCATATGTTGAACTGTCCAAGGCCCAGGACCTAATGGCTTCATGGCTGAATTCTACCAAACATTTAAAGAATTAATAATAATTCTCAAACTCCTCCAAAAAATTGAAGCAAAGGGAATACTTTCAAACTTATTTTACAAAGCCAGTATTACCCTAATACCAAAGCCAGTCAAGGACACGATAAACAAAACAAATTACAGGTCAATATTCTTGATAAATATAGATGCCAAAATTCTTAACAAAATACTAGCAAACAAAATTCAATTTAGTGTCCCATTAAAAGGACAATTCACCAAGAGGGATTTATCCCTGGAAAAACATATCTTTATTTCCATATTTCTAGTTATTTAGGTTAGCAACTTGTGATCCATCTGCATAAATATATCAAGACTTTGTGGCACCTAAAGTTTCAACAATTAAAATAATAATAACATGGCATTCTAAATACAAATTCAACTCAGAAGTAAATATTTAGAATGAGGAAATCAATTAAAACAAATTACAAATTTTAAAAACTTGACAAATGCCACAGTCATAAAATTCAGAAAAAAAATATAGTTGTATTTATTAACTGCCTGACACAACTCTATATCATTTTTTTTCTTATATTTTTGGGCTGTATAAAGAGAAAAAATAGATAACTCAGTCTTATTTCTACATGATTGATAGCAATTTGTTTCTGAGAGCAAAATTGATAGCAATTTTGTTTGTTAGAATCTTCAGCTTCTTAATTCATGGATAATGTTATATACGTTTTTAGAATTTTTTGTTAATTTAAACTTCTATCAAAGGTCTTTCACAGCATTTCATATTTTCTTTTGAAGTGACTAATCTTGAATGTCCTTTTAGTTAACAACACTTATTAACACTGGTCACTGTTAACACTGCCAGCGCCTTAGAAACATTCTTTGCAAGTAAGGGGCTGGAAGCTTAGACTTTGTTAGTATCCTGGTAGATCTATTCTTGTTTACCCGTGTTCACTCACCTTCACACTGTTTTCCTACAGATAACTCATTGCCATAGTACTTTCCACGCTTTCCTCATGATAAATCTCTGTCTCCGTTCCACTAGCCTTTTAAAGGCTTTATTACCTTAGAAGTGAATCATTACAAACTTCTTTTAAACTTTCCACCTGAAGTCTTTGCCTTCTTTTTATCATTCTGGAAAATAATTTTAAAGCTATCATTTCCACTTTTACAAACTCTCTCATCTGCCAAATAAAGTCCAAAATCTTTTCCCTTATTTTTCAGGTCATGTATGATCTGGCTCAAACTCATCTTTCCAGTGTGATCTCCTGGTATTTTACTCTGGAGATTTGGACTTCACCCAACCAAGGCTTACTAATATGCCATTTATTCCATCTTGAATATAATGATTCCACCCTTATATTAGATGGGTAAATTCTC
Source organism: Microcebus murinus (assembly GCF_040939455.1). Classification (NCBI taxonomy): domain Eukaryota; kingdom Metazoa; phylum Chordata; class Mammalia; order Primates; family Cheirogaleidae; genus Microcebus; species Microcebus murinus. Next base: position 39,833,686 of record NC_134110.1, on the reverse strand, counting down.
AGCATCTTGTAAGTGCCTTGACCTTCCAGAAGTGAGCATGTAGCTTACATAGTCCTTTGGGAGTTCAGATGTAGCCTACTGACACTGATCCCTTCTCTCTCCTTTAGTTTTCTTCATGTTCCCTATAGCCATGATGTTCTAAGTATCATACTTTGTTTGTTTACTTGTTTGTTTGTCGTCATTCATCAGATTACAACCTCCAAGAAGACAGAATGTGTTTCTTTTGCTTTGTTCATTGCTGTATCCCTACTGCATATAAGGACCTAGCACATAACACATTTTTTGAAAATGTTGAAAGATGGACCACATTTCTCTTGTAAGATCTTGAGAAATCCTTTATCTTCCCAAAGCCTGAGTATTCTCATTTGTAATGTAGCAATTATCATAGTAAAGATTTCATAAAATTATTGTGAAGTATTAGGGATAAAAATCTCTTAAGCTCTCAGCAGAGTTCCTGACACATAGTAAGTATTCCATAAATAGTATCCATTTCATTATAATTAGAACCCTCACATGGGAGCAGCAAGAAAGCAGCAGCATATGGTATCAGAGAGAACTTGAGAGTGTGAGTGCCAAAGGGGCATGATATTACCATTGACTAGCTCCAGGGTCTTGAGTAACATACTTTGATTTTCTGGTACTTGGTTCAATATATCTGCATAATGGGAATAATGGGAATAACTGTGCCACAAAGTTATGATGGCAGTTAAGTGAAATATTAAAAAAAAAGTCTATGAAATCCTATAACATAACCTTATTAGGACAGGTATTGGAGTAAGAGGACTTTCCCTGGACCTATCACAGGCAGCTGTCCAAAAGTGCCTGCTGTGCTGTTTATAGAGAGGCCTTTGAGAATCCCCGATGAAATGTGCTATAGAAGCAAAAAGTATTATTGTTTTAATTGTAAACTTTAAAATGTTTTTACAGAATAACAGCAGTGATTAACATTTCTAATTTTGGAGATAAAAAGAAATCTGAAGATCATCATTTGAGCTAATTTCATCAGACAGGAATTCGATTTTAAATTTGTTTTATTCCTAGCCAACTTTGCTCCTGGTATAATCTAGTGAGATCTCTCTTTCCTTCTTGTCTACTTGTTTTTAAGGGGTGAGTACAGAGCCTGTTTTCCTCTCTGGGAAGGATGCATACTTGTGCCAAAAGGTGAATGGAGCCAGCTTTGCTAGAGGTTTTAGTGTCTTTGAAATATAGCCAAGGCCAGATCAGAACAGCAATAAGAGTTTCTCGAAGCTGTAGCAAACGATAAAAATCCAAAATAGAAACAACCATTGTGATGCAAAGAGGAAGGCAAACATAATTAGCACAGAAGCCATTCTGGAAGGAGAAGGATGAAGTGCTGAAATGGTTTTAGTGGGTGCTGTATTGATTCCATATTTAGGCATTAGGGTTAAATCTTGCTGTAGCAGCCAAGAGTCAGGACTAGAGCTTAAGAAGGGTGCTGGCCTCCACTATGGGCAAAAATATTTCTTTTTTAGAGATGGTGATCTAGGGGTCATTGTGCAATGATGAAGACAGAATCCCAGAGATGGCAGTTAAGTCATGACATCCCTGCCATTACAACAAGAGGTGAGTTGTTCTCAGGTAATAAAAAGGAAAAGAAGAGACCAATATTTATTTAGAGACATTTAGCATAATGGTTGTGGGCATGGACTCTGGAGGTGGGTGATCTGCAACAAACCCTGCCACCACCACATAGGACCCATGCGACCTTGACCAAGTTATTTAACTTCTGACCATCACTGTCCCTACATAAAAAATGAGGATAATTTTACCTCACAGGGCTAAGGTGAAGATCAAATTAATAATCACTGAAGGCACTTAGAACATGGAGTCACTACGCTAAATTCTTTGCCTGATCCACCTTCTTTACTCATCGCAACCGTTCTGTGAGGCAGGCTTCCCCATCCCTGCTCTTGGGTGAGGCAGTTAAGTCTCCTGACACAATTACTAACATGGTGTGTTGTCTAAGGCCTCAAGAGGACCTTGCAGTGTGAAAGGTGTGTCTATCATTTTAGAGCCTCAGTGAGGAGCCTTAACCACTTCTGGACCGCGCTCACCGGCCGGGAACTCATTGTCCACACGATAGTTTGTGCTGTGCATTGACGACTAGTCCATTTTGCTTTTGTGTGATGAGGAAAGCTTTAAAGCACTGAAAGCTTGTTTTACTTTACAGGCAGCTTTACTTGTAATGTAAATCAGAATAGGCAACACATATATGTTTGATTACGTTATTTTTAAATGTTCACAATTTTATTTTGATAAATGAAAAATTAGAAAAGTCATATAGATGACGCTGGTACTGAAGTGGTTAAAAGGGATAAAGAAACAATTAAAACGCATTCATTTTCCCAATACCACCCCACTGGACCCCTGACTCTGGGTTTTCCTTTCTCTGAAAAAAATTTAGGATTTCTTTCCCAAAGGATTCCTACCCCACACCCCTCCCCCACCTTTACCATCCCTCTTGCAACAGTGGCTCAGGGCACTTCTGGGACAGCATGAGTTTTAAGAGAGCTAGCTCTTCCTTAAGGAAAGCTCTCTCTGTATGTGAGTCAAACAGGGCTAGTGAGGATGATTAATAAACAATCGTGGTAAGAAGTCTCTTGAATTCCTCGTTTACAGGCTTTCTGACTGGGTATATTTCAAGAAGTCCACAGTTTGTAAGAGATTTTATGAGACTACGAGAGCAGGAAAGAAAGTGAAGCATCATTTAAACTGGACTCCATAGTCCACAGATGAGGAAGCTAGGAAAGGAAGGAAACTTCCTAAAGTTTTCACACTTCCTTCAGCAGCAGAGCCTGAGTCTACATTCTCACTATCACTACCACTTCCTTCCCTTTCATCACACTGAACTCTTGGGAGTTCCCCAAATACATCATAGCTTTTCAAAATTTGTAGCATTGAAATACAATATGTACTAATGCTTGAATCCCAAATATATTCCTACTTTTCATGTTTTTGTTTTGCTTTACCTTATGCCTCCTTTTCCATGGTACTAATATCAAACGTCATCTTTTCCAGGGAAGCTCATCTCTTATTTGCTCTCACCATAGCCCTTGTCTATGAACTCTGAAAACTGATTTTTTTTTTTTTGTCTGTGTATATGTCTGCCTTTCCTGTAGGAAAAAGAACATGTTTGCTTTGTTCATCACTCTATTCCTGGTTGCTTGGTACCATGACTGTGTATTGGCACAATGTCAAAAATATTAGATGGGTGCGTGGGTGGATGGATGGATGGATGAATGGATGGATGGATGGATGGATACATGCATGTATATATGGATGAACATGTAGATTTCCCCTTGAATATGTAAGGAATTCCCTGAAACACTCTACAAGGCTCAAATAACATGAATTCTTTTATGCTTCCCACAACACTGTCCATAATATTCTTTTCTATGTTATTGTTCCAGTATATGATCCTCAGATGTTCCTAAGAGCAGGAGGAAGGACATAATTGATCTAGTAGCAGTTAGCAATTAAATACATCCTCACTGTGTGCTTTGGTTGAAAGTTTTCAACTCACTGTAAGTATTTCCTCCCAACACTTTTACAGCTTATGTGTATGTCTGTGTGTGTGCCTACACTTATTGATTTATCCCCTTAGGCCAAGAAGATAGCAGGAAAATTATACAGGAGCCACAAACAGTCCCTTGGACAGTCAGAAGTTTTATGTCTTCACATGAACATATCCTATTTCATGTGAATCCAATGAGGGCTGAACAAGTCCTAATGTCTGCTTTGGTCAAATACCAACTTGATTTAAAGTCATTGCTATCAGAAATTCCATGTGATGTATGCAGTGACTCAGCCCTGCCTACACTTTAATTCTGAGGCAAGAAAGAAATGATGCTTCTGGGTTCTTTGAGTGACAGAACAGTAATAGAATGTTGCATTTTGATTTTTACATTTGCGGTAATTTTGATTTTCTTTTTTCTCTGCGCACTCTTTTTTGTAGTCTCATTAGCTCAGAAGGTTAAAGTTGAGATACCTGTCTAGACAGTGAAAATATAGAACAATGAGCCTATGACAAAAGCAAAGCATGATATTAATTGTATATTAAGCTTTATAGGTCTTTGGATCATTCATCCCTCTGACAGTGGTAATAGGAATCCTGAGTGCTATTATATTTCTTTCACAGCAAAGATCGTAAAAGGATAGTGGAATTACACATGCTTCTACCCATGTTATCAGCACTCAGACAAGGTTTACTAGTGTGCATAATCACGATGAGTTCCAAAAGGTTCCACCTTGGTACTTTTGTTAATTTAATTGAATGTATCAGACACTTACTGAGCATCTATAAGTGTCAGGCACTAAAGCCTAGTGCTGAGGATAGAGAAATGAATTAGATGTGGATTTTGCCACTAAAAATAGGAAATGGAGGTATATGCAGTGGATTTATTTGTTTGGGGTTAAATTTGGATTCTTCCTAGAAGGGTGATTCAGATAGGGTTCCAGTTTACCTTTAGTACCAATTATTTGTGTACAGATCAATGCTCCCCTCTAGGTTTTAGTTTCCTCGCCCATAAGTGGAGTACATTTGAGCCCAAATATTTTGCACTGCTGTCAATCTTTGTGTGTCTTAGAATTTGAAGTTTATTCTGTTAGAAAAGTATCTGCTAAGGATGAAACTGAGACCTGAAGTCTGAGCTGAAAGAGTCTGAAGACCTGGCAGCTAATCCATACTCTTGAAGTAGTACATATATTGGAAGATTTTTTTTTTTTTTTGGAATATCATAGAAAGCAGCACCCTTTATGTTATCACTGTTTCATGAGAGCTTCTACAAAAAGATTCTCACCACCAGGATTATGTCAAAGATTTTTACCCTATTCTTTGAAAACTTATTGAGGAGGAAAGAAAATAAATCAATTGCAACACATGAGTAGTTCAAGAAACTATCCTGTCTCTCCTGATAGATGTTTTCCCCCAGTACATTAGGACAATGTGGTCAATTTTAGAAAAGTTACAATGCTAGATTTTTCCTTAATATGCATCAAGTGAATCCTTATAATGAATGGGTCTGATTTTCAAGGGTTTTTAGACAATCACATTGAATACTCTTAACTACTCATTAAAGATAATTAGATTCTATAGATGAAAGATTGCAAATGCAGCATTTACAGCTTATTATTAAGAACCTATGCATGATACTTATATATCTTGTCATACTCTGTAGAGGTTAGGATTGTAAGATAAATACAGTAGTTGTATAACTATCTAACATTCACAAAGGCATGTCTGTGGATCTTATCCCAGGGTTTTATGAGGAGACATATTCTTCCTGCTTACTTAAAAAAGCACATTCCCTATAGCTCCCAGTATACTTAGACTCCTTAGGCGCTGTAAAGGGAGGTTAGTCAGAGAAACAGTGGATTTGGTAAACAGAGAATCAGCTAGGGAGTCAGATAGGCTTGGGTGTGAATGCCAGTAGGACTACTTAGTAACTGAGTAACTATGTAAGTCATGCAACATCTCTGAATCAGTTTTCTCACCTGTAAGGTAAGGAAAACACCAGTACCTTGTTGGAATTTGGGAGGGCCAAATAGTTTTTTTGTGGTGTGTGTGGCATGTTAACAAAAGAGAAATACAAACAAATTATTAACAGAGGAAAGTTTAAAATGAGCTGGTAGTACAAGATCCATTTATAACTTAGAATTAGGTAATAAATATTCTTTTCTTTGTTAAGAATGTGAAACAGTTGCAGACAATGACTCTTGAACTTGCTCTGCCAAGATTCAGTTTTATTGGAATTGATCCAATCCCATTTTCTTCATCTTGAGAGCAAAGCATAAAGACATCATACCTTGACCTTTTGTCCTTGCTCTTGGTCTTTCTTTTCAAAGACCACAGAGGAAAGATGAAGATAAACATATGGTTTCTAGTGGTTTCTTCCTCATATGATCTCTTGTATTTTCACCCAGGTGATACAACCAAGCTCCTATTAGAATTCTAAAACTGCTGTATAAAGGTAAATTAGTGCTCCTTCACACGTTATCCAGGAATGGTGATAGTCAGCAGCTACTCTGTTACCAGTTAATGAGATAAATCCAGAAATTGAGAGACTTTATAGTGTTTAGAAACCTTATATCAATTTGACAGAATGATTTTCTTTTGAATCTAGTGATACAAATTTTGAGTTTGTATTTTGATGTCTTTTAAATTTAATTTTTCTATGAATTCACTTTATTATACTTTACAAAAGCATCAAACCACAATTGACTGCAAATTAATTTTAAAAATCTGATTCTTCAACTCAGACAGTAAGGAAGCCCTGCTGTAAAAAAGTATAAACTTGATATTTGTTATTTAAACTTTCTGCCATATAACCTCTCAGAGTATTCCTTTTCCTGTTTGAAATATGTTGTGTGGAACTCAAGTTTAAATTAGACAAAATTTTGTAATACTTCAGATTTCAATTTCAATAAAGATACATGGAGCATATCAATATTGTACCCCTGGTGCCAACATTCGGCTGAGTATCCTGGAATTCCAGCCTTGGTAAGGAAGTGGAGGAAACTCTACAGAATTATAGGAGAGGTAAGAGATGCTCACCATTAATCACCATAGAAAGCAGAGGGTGGTCAGTTCTGAGAGTGAGGTCTGCATAGTTATAGAAGAGGTCAGACATGAGAGCTTCTACTTCTAGCTAGGAGAGGGAGAATGAAGAAAGGAAAATGAAAATGGGATGAACTTCACTAGAGCAAAATTCAAAAAAAAAAAAAAAAAAAAGGCTCCAGTCACTCTTAAAAACAAAATCTTATAGACACTAAAGCTATGTCTATATAAATGTATGAGCCATGTGTCACCAGAGAGGTTACTTTTCATTTTAGAATTGAGAGTTAAAAAAAAAATCTAAGGAATCATCTGGTTTAAACTTCATATTTCACAGAAGTGAGAAACAAGGGTCTAGCCTAGTGAGATGATTTGTCCAAAGTCAAATGAGAAAATGCATGTGAAGCCATCCAGCAGGTAGAAAGAAAGTATTCTGTGTCTGCCTTTCACTAGTCCACGCCCATTGGGCTGGAACATAGCCAGCCACTTGAAGTTGGTCATAGGTGGCCATTCATGTTTAAAGGAGGATGTAAAAAATGTAAACATTGCAGTCTATTTGAAATGCAGCTTGATATAGTAGAAAAAACATGGCATTGAGTTCAACATATGATCCATCAAGTTTTTACTTTGGACACAGTAATCAACCAATCTAAACCTCAGTTTTCTTATGTCTGGAATAGGTATTATAACTAGTGTTGGCAAGAGACTTAATATATGTATATACATTTAAGGATATGACCCAGAGAGAGGTTGACCCTGAATAAGCACTATCTTCTTTACCAAGCTCATCCATCAAGTTAGCAGAACAGTCAAGTACAAAAAGCATTCATGTCTCCACATTCCCCATTCAGCATTGTTTCTGCAGTACCATGCTACCTCTCTTCTCACTTCTCTGTTGGCTGAATCTCCCACTTGGCCATGTTCATTGCAGGGTTGTAGCAGCACAATCTGAAGTATGGTTATAGTCATAGCCAGGGTAGGAATTTGGGGGGCTGGGACACACCTGCAAGAATTAGCTTATTTGCTGCAAGGACAATGTTTAAGTCTCTAGTCTACTATCATCAGAAAATGAAGATAGGACTTATTCAGCATGAATTCAATGTTTCACCTGGTTGACCAGCTGCCAATAGGTCAAATCATTCATCAGGTATAAAAGTGTGTCTTCTCTTAAAACAAGACAATTGAAAGATCAGACCACTGTCTGGAAATATAAGGTGGGCTTTCAGCAGCCCAGAAAGTAGTGCAATAGTTTCCTCCTTTATTTTGGTCCTGATTACTATATTTGCCTGGGGAAGTTTTACTTGCCACTTGTAGATACAGTATGTAGACATTTTTCATAACTGCTATAGAAGCAATGACCTGATAAAAGCCTGAAGGCTTTAAAATACTCTTGGGGAAGAGAATACCTAGCTCACCATACTAAGCAGGAAGCTTACGCCACTCCTTCAGTCTATCACAGAGAGAGGGTAAAGTAGAAAGAAGGTGGACCTAAAGTTGTCATTGGCACATGCTTTGCATACCATGCACCCCTGCTGACCTTTCATTCAGTGCTGAATCCAAGTCTCTTGCCTCTCACTGATCCATTCTACCTTTAGGAATGCCTGTTGATTAAGCACCACAGCTGGGAACATTGTGGGGTTGTTCATGATGCTGTTTAATGTTCAAAGTCATCCTTTGAACCTTACATTGAGCTCTTGAGGGTGAAACCTTGAGAAGGTTCTTTTATGTGGCTGTTTCCTCTCATTCTCTTCTCTATTGTTGGCAACCCTATCTATTACCCTGAGAAGCCATTCCTACTCATGTAGGATATCCTGTTATGTGCCTAAATGCTGTCTTTATAATTTAGCACTAGCCACAAATAGAAGGGGAAGGAAATGGATATTTATTGAGAGCTTACTTACCATCAGACCCTCAGCACACATTATCTCATTTAATCTTCGTAACCATAGTAGCACAAGGTAGAGACTTTTATTCTCATTTTACTTATAAGGGAATTAAGGTCTCATATATTGGTATTATTTGCCTGAGATCACATAGCCAATAAATGCCTAAATCAGGAACAGAATCCATGTTTCTAGCTCCAAAGTTGATCTTTCTACCCCATCATGCTATACCCTAAGAGAAAAATTCCTTCTGGTAACAACAAAGCATGAACAAATGGGTCTTTCCCCTTATCTGACATGTGTAAATGAGCACATATTTATATATACTTATACTAGCTTAGAATCTGAAGATATAGCAGTGAAATAAATAGATGTAATTCCTGCCCTCAAGGATTTTCCAAATGAATGTGCACATATTCAGACATATAAATGGGCAATTATACTTCAGGGTGAAAAATATGATATGATGGTGGAAGTTTGAGGTGATAGGAGAACACACAGAAGAGTCACTTCACTCAGAATTAGGAAATGCTTCAGGAAGAACTAATATGCTACTAGAGGTCTTTAGGAAGTATAGGAATGATCTAGAGGATAAATGAAGCTGGGGTTTGGACAGAGGTATCAGTAAATGCAAAGACCTGGAGACAATAGCTAATTCTGCATGTTGGGGAAGTGAAAGTGGTTCTATACAAATTGCATGGGAAGAATTGTTTACCAGCTTACCAGTGTCCCAACCCACTTGTAGATACCAAGTGTTAGAAACACAGAGATGAATAAGCCATGGTGCCTCTCCTTTCTAAGTTTATGCTTTTATGAAAGAAATAGACATGCAGAAAAATAGTTGTCCTAGTACATGATAACTGTTATAACTGTCCAAGTGGTAGAGGATAGTAGAGTGAAAAGAGAAGCTAATTAATAAATTTCAATGTGGAGTGCAGAATAAAAAAAAATAGCTTCAGAAAGGGTCTAAAGACTGAAAAGAATTTTGAGGGTTGAACGGTGATCTATCAAGTAGGGAAGCCAGGGAAGTGTTTTCTAGAGAAAGGATATGGCATTTTCAAGGGGAGGCTGTATAGGATGCTTTTCTTAGATATTTACAATTAAATCATTAGTCATCTCCTTTTGTGTATTCATTTGAATAGATTCTTCACCAGGCAGAAAGAGGATACAAGATGACATCAGTGTGTTCTTACTAGAAGTTATAATTCCAGTCCATTGAATGCTCCCAGTTGACTGGAAGTAGGCATAAAAAGAAGCTTGAAGAAAATAAACTTTTAAAGGAAATAGGCTCTCTGGCTATCATAGCATTGAAATCACAGTGAGTTATCATAAGATGTTGTAGGCTCTAGGAAAATCAAAGATTTTATCTACTTAACTTTTTCACTTCTAGGTTCCCAAAACCTAGATCAGTTTTTAGCTCATAGTAGGTGTTCAGAGTATTTGTTGAATAAGTGAAAAATTAAAAACTATTTTAACCTTGTTGAGTTCAGTTTTCTCACTTGGAAAAATTAGATGATATTGCATGGTGAATCACGCAGTATCTGGACTCAGCCTAAATTTGAATCCTACTCCAACACATACCACCTGTATCTTTTTAGGAAAATTACTTAACGCACTACAGGATCTTCATCTGTAAAGTGGAGTTGACATCAACTCCTCACAGAGATAGTGAAGATGGAATTTTTTCAGTCCAGCCATAGAAAGACAAATATCTAATGTTCTTACCCATGTGTGGGAGCTAAGAAAATTGATCTCACAAAGGGAGAGAGTAAAATGCTGGGTACCAGAGGCTGGATAGGGTGCATGGCTGTGAAGAAGGGATGAAGAAAGGTAGGTTAGCATGTACAAACAAATTGTTAAGTAAAAGGTCTAGCTTCTATCATTTGATAGCAGAGTAGACTGACTATAGTTAACAGCAATATATTTTATATTTCAAAGTACCTAGAAGAAAGGCCTTGAAATGTTCCCAATATACAAAAATGACAAATATTTAAAGTAATGGGCACCTCAAATTCCCTCACTTGATCATTATACATTCTATGCATGTAACAAAATGTCCCATGTACCCCATAAATATGTAAAATATTATGTATCAATAAAAAATTAAAAATAATTTGATACATCATATAAATGACTTAGAATAGACCTAAGAGCATAGAAAGTTCTTAGTAAATATTAGCTAACATTATGATAATTATTGAAAGATAATTTTCAAAAAAAGGTAAAATCATAACTGTCATATACATAAAAATGAATACATGTGAAAGATTTCATTCAATTGATTAATGAGAGGATTAGGGAGGTTTTACAATTAGTTCAAAGTACATTCCAAAGAATAGAACATTTAAAGATCACGAATGGTCAGTGGGGGAAAGATTAGGCTCTTCCACAGTGGGAGGGGGAAATCAATTGAATCTTTGCTGGGTAGAATTGACAAAATGTACATATCTACAAATAAGTCCATTGTGCATTGTCGGGGGCATGGACATGCTTGAAGCTCTGTGTTGAGGGGGGAGGGAAGGTAATAGCAATGTATTAACCTTAATATTTGTACCCCCATATTATGCTGAAATAAAAAAAGATAACTTTGCATTGCCATTAGTTATCCATAATGTATGGAGTCATAAAACAGCTCCCATAGAGACAGAGTTAAATAACTTGGAATAGCATGCTATAGATATTTAATCATTTTTCTTGAGGTAGAAAATTTCTCTACGTTATCATTATTATTACATACCTAACACCATTACATGAGATAATATGAAGATTTTATGTAAACAGAAATGATTCTTTCTCATTCATTTTTTTGTATTTTTGATACTAGTCCCTTTTAGTATTTTATATCATTATTTCTTTTTTAGCATATGTTTAGAAGTTATTGATGTATTTTATTTTTAAAATAATATTAAATTTATGGCTCCTTTTGATTATAAAAACATTGAATACTTAATGTAAAATTCAGTCAATATAGAAAGGCATAAAGAGTTAGTTTTTTAGTAAAATCAACAGTAATACACCATTTAAAGGTAACCATTGTTAATGCCCTTTTATATTGTATGTTTAGGATCACACTACACATTCTGCCTTGTTATCTGATTTTTTTTCCACACTTTACAATTTATCATGGTACATTGCATCATGTATTATGTATAAGGCCACAATTTATCATGTCATCTTTTCATGCTAATAAAATATCATCTTTTTATAATAAATGAATAATATTTTAAGGTGCTTAGAATATTTTACTAAAGCTCTCCCTAACATTTGTCAATCAGTAGCAGCACAGGCTAATATTTTTTGTCCTATACCGGATCTTTCCATTTTTTTGCTGAAAGAAGCACTAGACATGCATATAAGAATTTGAATCTTACCAGAGACTTAATCAACATGCCTGAGCAAGTTCTATCCCTCCTCATTCTTATTTCTTCATTTCCTTGAGGAGTAAAGTAGAACTTACTGTGGTGAAAGTACAAAGCAAGTTTCTGAGATGTGGACCCATGAGAAGCTCACAGATACAATATGCCACCGTTGGCCTTATGAAAGCTGAGACTCTCTGATGTCTGATGCCCCTTCGACCATCAGCTGACATGGCCTGTCCACTGAGAACCTGAGAAGAGGTGCAAACCAAGAGGAAGGGTAGGATAAATAGCAAGGGTTAAAATGTGAGTGTCACATTCAGTCCTAATGGGAGTTGTCCTCAGGTAGATTTTCCCTCTCTGTATGATGTGTCTGTCTCTTTCTTATATGTCTTTCCCCAGCTAGTAATAGGTCAAGAGGCCCTTGAGAAAAGGGACAACACATGATTCATCCCTTTATCTCCATTACTTGTCAAGTGCCTGACACAGAATCGATACTCAGTGAATGCTACCTGTATGAATGACTGAACAAATGAATGGCTATAGCGAGGTAGCTTTTCATTCATGATATATCCCTTAAAGACCCTGACCAAAAGTTCTATAGATGCCTAAATGAAGGAGCTTCTTTCATCTGCAGCTCCTGAAAGTGTACCAGTCTTGACTGAATGCCTCAGTCTAGGGAGAACAAACAAACACAAAGACAAACAAAAAGCACTACCTGAACTCTTCCATTTTCCATACCACTTCAATTTTCCACTCCCATTCAGTGATGAGATCAATGGATTTAACTACCACAGCTTTTTATATTTGCCCTTTCTCTCCCTCTCGCCCTCCTTTCTCCACTCGGGGTATTCAGACTTTTCTTGCTCCTCCCTTTGACTAGCCAACAGCCCTCTAAGGGGTCTCCAACTCACTGTTTTCAATTCATTCTTTACTAGGGGTAAGAACAATCATTTGAAAACTCAAATCTGACCATGTTGTTTCCTTGTTTAATATTTTATGGACAATCCCTGTTGCCTATAGCTATAGTTCTCAAACTTGTATCAGAACTACTTGAATATCAACTTGGGTTAAAACATGGATTGGTGGGACCAGCTCTCATAGTTTCTGATTCAGTAGGTCTCAGGTAGGTCTTAACAATTTGCACTTCTAACAAGTTCCCAGGTTGTGTTGATCCTTTGAGAACCACTACCTTATGATAATAAACCTAATTCTTCATAAGAAATTTACTAAACCATTTAGGGTATTCTTATATTTATACTATACTTACATCAATTTTCTTTCCTAGATTATTCTTCCACTACTTCTCCTCTCTCATCTATCCACTGAGGCATACATGATTTTCCTTCTAGTCACACCAAAACAACAGCCATTCTCCGTATTCTTTATTCTTTTCCTGTTCTGCTTGATATGTAATGTTTCTACCTCATCAACTTTAATCTGTCAAAATTCTGCTTATAGTTCAAGACCCAACACAAACAACCAAAATTCTTCTTGAAATAATCCTTGTCCATTTACAAACACCCCTAACCCCAAATACTAAGACAGAGTAGAGTGATAATAATTGGCAACATTCTCTGTTTACTCTTCATTCTGTCTTTTCCATAAAGTCCTAAATTAGAGACATTTATTTTTATGCCCACGTGTTTAGCTCTATTATAAACTCCTCGAAGGCAGGAGTTCATTTGTTTATTCTTTCTTTCCCTCCTTCCTTCCTTCTTTTCCAATCATATGAGCCAAGAAAAGAACAGAATGAATGATTCTCATCAAATATTTATGGCATATAGTTGAATTTATGGTGCACCTTAGTTTAAGGGATGAGCTATCAGATCATTTGTTAATATTTTTCATTGCTAGCCACATGGGCACTTGGGGAAGGATTAGGTAAACAATTGGACAGAAAAAGAGTTACAAGGAAACATTTTTATTCTGGACAGGTAGTCATAACAAGTGGTGGTTTTATAGAAGCAATTCATGTGAAGAAAGAAATCATGACAACAAACTAGTTTCTTAATGTCTATGTTTGGATAGAGGAAAAAGTTAAATATAAGTACTACTTATAATAGTAATATGTTCAAATATGAATACATATCATTGTTAAAGTCTTGATATACACCGAGTACTGTGCTAAAAAGAAAATAGAGGCCATTATAGCTGAAACAATCAAGAATTTCCAGCATAATCAGAGAGTAATTTTTTCAAAAACATATCAAGAGTCATGAATTTTCCTAAGGGTTTCTTTGAATTCCTTGTAAGTCAAGTCAATCACTTTTAAATCCCCTATAGTGACATGATCTTACTTAATTTTTCTCTTCTTTAATAGCTAACATATCTAAGCCAGTCTTCATTTATAAATGTCTTTGAATGGGATTCAAGGAAGTCATTTTCCTGAATCTTTTTCAGTATTTGAAATTTCACTTTACAGTTGATTTGCATCATTCCCCCAAAAATAAAATAATATTTTTGATAACTAACAAATATACTTTATTTTCAGTTATAAATGACATAATTTGAACATTAATATTTCAAATCCTCCTGGATTTTCAAAAGACTTACCATATTAGTTATAAATATGTTATAAATTGGACATATTTATGTGTAAGTTATAAATACTGAGCAGATTGGCAGAGATAAGTCATTTATGTGCTTACTTTCCTTATATAATGTGTATTTATTTTGATGTTGCCATAAAGGATGCTCTGTGCTTTTATTTATTTATTTATTTATAGATTTAGGGGGCATAAGTGTGGTTTTTGTGTTACATGGATTAATTGTATAGTGGTGATGTCAGGGCTTTTAATTGTACCTGTCACCCAAATGGTGTACATTGTACTTGATTCTAAATCGTTATCCCTCACCCCTTTCCCACCCTTTCCCCTTCTGAGTCTCCAAAGGCCATTATATGACTCTGTGTGACCACATACACTTTTTAAAAACATTTTTTAATTAAAATGTAAATTTTTTACTCATTTATTGTTTCAGAGACAGAATCTTCCTATGTTGCACAGGCTGGACTTGAATTTATGGGCTCAAGTGACCCTCCTACCTCACCTTCCCAAGTAGGTAGGGCTACAGGTGTACACCATTGCACTCAGCTTTGGAAACATATCTTAGTAATTAACCTCAAACATATAGATCAACATTTATTTCACCAATCTTTGAATAGAGAACTGAGGACTTGCCTCTGTGTTTTCTTTTCTTTTATAAGCTACACCCTTAATACATTAAGACACTTATCTGTAATTTCTAGTTTGTGCTTTTTTAAAAAATGGAAATAACATGTCAAGAACATGAACAGCAACTGGAAGACAAAATCCCTCCAGTTTTTAAAGATTTTTCCAGTCTTTTATAATAGTGTTGTATATACCAGTTTGGGGTGGGGGAAAGACTTGTCTTTATTACCTCTTCCAAATTGTTTTCATAGAATAAAACCCTTTTTCTTTTCAAAATTATATTTCATATGTTTGCATAGCCTTTTATTAATCAATTAATGCAACTAGAGTAAACAGGCTTGGGAGTCAATACAACTGACTTTTTGCACATATACATTTAACTGCTATGAATAGAAGCATAAGGGATTACCAGAAATTGGTGTCAGATTACCACAGAACTTAGTCAGAAGGGCTTGGTGAGTGAGGAGCAGTGCTGAAGGTTAGTTAAAAGAATTTCTATGGAAACAGTCTCTGACTTATAATGATTTAAATTCAGGATGGTGTGAAAGCAACAGATATTCAGTAGAAACCATACTTTGAGTACTCATACAATCATTCTGTACAGTATTCAATAAATTACATGAGATATTTAATACTTTATTATAAAATAGACTTTGTGGTAGATGACTTTGCTCAACTGTAGGCTAACATAAGTGTTCTGAACTTGTTTAGGCTAGACTAAACTATGATGTTCACTAAGTTAGATGTATTAAATGCATTTTTTTTACTTACAATATTTTCAACTTATGGTTGAAAGTACCAAAAAGCATCTGTACTTTACATATTAGCCTTATGACAATCCTGTGAGTTTGGTACTATTGAAAGGGATTCCATTCTCTTTCTTCCAATGTCTCTGAGTATGTCCACAAATAAGAACTTCTGTCTTCTTGGAAATATTAGGAGTGCCCTAATGTCTTTGTTTTTCTCTTCTCCACCTACTTTCTCTTCTCCTAGGGACACTGGCGCTGGAGAGATTGGCAAAGGGGCCCTGAGCACAAAATGCCTAGTCCTCTTTGTCAATGTCTTTTAGATCCAGCCATTTCTTGGGATGCACAGGTCTTCTCAACAGCATGATCTGAGCTGCTTTCCCTGGTAAGAGAGGCTAGATGCTGATCAATGGCTTTATTCATCTTGAGTTCACTGAAATCTGGGGGAAAGGTGATGACAGCCTATTTTGGCTCAGGGCTTAAATAAGATTCTCCAATCCAGATTCACTAGCAAAGGTCCGCAGTCTATTTCTCAACTGGTTCAGAACTTGAAGGGAAGAGGATATACCTAATCTCATAAAATGTCAGCCTTATTATTCCTGCCATACCCACCAATTTTATCATAGTTTAGGTATAATTATCTTATGTATTTTGAAAAATCCCCAAAAGGTAGAAACTACTATTATCTTTATTTTATGAATGCATTTGAAACTAGCAGAAGTTAGATGACTAAGTGAGTTTCATATAGCTAGTAAGAAGGAGGGCTGAGATTTGAATCCATTATTCATTTATTCAACCCTTCAGCATTGGACCTAAATGCCAATAATTTCATAAGTTCACTTTGGTATTAGATTTATGCTTGCTGATGATATGTGAACAAAACAGTTACAGTCAATATTCACATGGAATTTAGAGTTTAGTGAGGGAGATCATGTTAATTAAATGTTAATTAAATGATCATATAAATAGTTCTAATATTACAAGCTGCAAAAATGTCTTTGAAGTCCATTCTCTTAACCACTCTACTATTACTATCTTGCTTTGACTTAAAGATTTGCTAGTATAGGAATTAACATTTTATTCATTCATTGACCCATTTTGTCATTTCTCATTTGATTGATTTATTATGACCAAGTGAGACATAAGTAGACCTGAAAACCACAAACTTGGTAAGATCATGACAGAACCTGGACATCTCTTTGCAGCTACTGCCAGTCCCCATCTTACTATAGTATTATCCTTTAACAGGGACATAATTGTTCCTAACATGTACTAATAGATCATGAAGATGAATCCCCTAATAAAGAATGTTAATCGCAGAAAAAAACCCTCAAAACTTAGAAACCATCCAGATGAGCTCCCTTACATTACAGAAGAGGAAATACCTAAGGCTCAGGAGATTAAGTGAACCACTGAAGGTCACAAGGTCTGTATATGAGGATTATCAAGGTTGAGTCTATAGGTCTTAATCCAGGGAACTATTCACTTTATCTTTTAAAGCATTAATTGGCTTAAATTCCTTAAACATTGAAATTAGCTGAAATCAGAGGTTGTGGTAAAACAAACTTCTCATTGTTCTTTAATTAACAGAAGATGAAGAGAGTAAAGGGTGGACACTGAGTTTTACCCTTGGAGTAATATTTTCCCTAGTATACGATCCCAAGGATAGCGTGTGAAGTATATAGAGTGGCTCTGTATAACTGGATAGTTCATCAAACATATAATACTTCCTTATTTGGTCAGCTTCTTCATCTGCAAAGTAGGGATGATAATGACACCCAACCAATAAAGATACAATGATAATTAAATGATGAAATGTATGTAAATGATTTGGCACAGCACCAAGTTCATATAAAGCACCCAATAAATGTTAACTTGTGTGGGTACATTATTGTCATTGCTAGTGTTGTTTTCTCATTGCATTGGCATATAGCATTGCAAATAAATTATTCTAATTTTCAATATCAGGATAAGGGGACAAGGAAGGAGGAAATGGGGCATATGTTTTAGCACAAAGCTTCTGGTGTAAATTCAATTTTACTCCAAAATCAACTTGTTTGAAAACCAATGTTTTACAACTTTATTGCATTTTTTTATCTACTTCAATGTCTCACCTGAGCTTTATATAACATATGTGTTTAAGAGTTGCTACACACAACAGTTATTATTATCATAACTTGGCAAATGAGTAAACAGAGTCAAGATTAGAGTCTTGTCTAAATTTCCAGTTTCTTTAACCCTAGTCTGCTTCTCCTTCCTAGAAGGTGGAACCAACCAAAACATTGTCTTCATTTCAGCCCCCAAGTAAAGCTTTTCAGTTTACAACAAGCTTTTATACCAGTCCCATTTCCATTTTCATTTTTCTGACTGCAGGCCCTGCCACTTGATGAAGGCAAAATGTTTTCCCTACCAATTAGTTTAGCGGAAACCTCACATGTTTGATATTGTACTAGACAATGTTTCATTATGCTCTCTTGATTTAAACAGAGAAATCACTGTTCCTGAAGGCACACTCTAAAGAGTAGAGTTACTGAGTTACAGCCCAACATGGAGACCACAAGGGAGGCTAGACTCCATTGAGAAAATGCATCGGCAAGTGTGGGTACACAGGAATGCTTAAGAAAAGATTTTATGATCAGCATCAATGTGTGTGTGTTTGAAGAATAAGAATACGTGTATTCATGTTCCTAAAGTGCCTCAAAATTTCTGGCTGAAACGGGCTCTTACGATTTACTTTCAGAGCTCGCCCTGTAATAATATGCCATTTCCATGCAGGAAATGTTGAGTCAATTTCCCCAGGCTCCCACACATTGGTGGGAAGTTATATTTTAATTGTTTAATACCCTGAAACTTTTGTTTGTAGCATTCTTTCAGCAAAAGAGCCTAACACCAGTGGTTAAAATTATTTTGGACTCTCCATGCCTGAAATATACAGACAGTCATCAAGGACAAATAAATAAATGTGCAAAGTTTTCTGTTTGTAGGTAGGGAGTTTGAAGAGATAAACAGACAAAAGGATAGGAGAAGAACATTTCAAATGGAGGGGTCAGACGATGGAATGGCTAAAAGGCAAAAGGCATCATGGTTGTTGAAACATCAGCTGTAAGCTGCTAATGGCTGAAAACAAAGCTGGAAGGATAGGAATCCATTCGAGATGCCTTTCATGCCAGGTTAAAACACATTCAATCAAAGTGTCTGGCTAATATACATTAAGCTTGCATTTTGTACAATTATATCTGTAATTTACATACCCTACCAAGCTCTTCTTTTATTTTTTTTTTATTTTTTTATTTATTTTTTTTTTTGAGACAGAGTCTCTCTTTGTTGTCCAGGCTAGAGTGAGTGCCGTGGCGTCAGCCTAGCTCACAGCAACCTCAAACTCCTGGGCTCAAGCAATCCTGCTGTCTCAGCCTCCCGAGTAGCTGGGACTACAGGCATGCGCCACTATGCCCGGCTAATTTTTTTTATATCTATATCAGTTGGCCAATTAATTTCTTTCTGTTTATAGTAGAGACGGGGTCTCGCTCTTGCTCAGGCTGGTTTTGAACTCCTGACCTTAAGCAATCCGCCCGCCTCGGCCTCCCAAGAGCTAGGATTACAGGCGTGAGCCACAGCGCCCGGCCAAGCTCTTCTTTTATTAAACTGGAACTTTTATATACACGTTCATTTTTCCAATACTTGTTAAATTTCTCCCATATAGCTCAAAGATCAAGTTTGTTGCCCTTCAAAATAATACTAATAATCAGAACAACTTGTAAATGTATTTATATCATTTGAATCCTCATGATAACACTGGGGACACACAGCCATAGGTTTTATTATTTCTACTTTACAGAGGAACATCCTTAGGCTTAGAGATTCTAAATGATGTAGGAAGTGAAGTGGCATAGCAGGCCTCCTTGGGATATTCCTAGTTATTACTGTTAAATATCTGTGACGTTCTGTTTCTTTCAGTGTCCCCGCCCTTGCCCATATTCACTAAGTTATATTATACACCAGGCTCAGGTTCAACTTGTGGTAAAATACTCACCTTACCTCTCCTCCTTCTAGATGTTTTTTACAAACCAGCCTGGTCTTCTGTATTAAGAGTAAATCATGAATTTTTTAAATCAAAATGTGGGGCATTATGCTACATTTCATGTGATATGTTCAGCCTGGCTTGTCTGGATAATTTTGCTACTCTAATATTGTCATCAGCATGTTAATAATTTTCTATACCTCTGGGTCACTCTTGAACTTGAGACCATTAGTTTCCAGGCCCTAAAGGAATGAGAAGCAGAATGGACCCATTTTTCCAGGAAGCAGTAAGGTGGTACATGTCCTAGACCTTGATGAAATGGAGAATGAAGACAACACACCAAAGCAAGGTAGTTGGGGCATAATGAGCCTCCTAAAGAAACGTAGCCAAAATGAACAACAAACCTCACAATTTTGCCAATGTTCAACTTTGCTAATCTCTGAAAAGCCTGTTTGCCTTATTCTGGAGAGAATCCAACATGAGTGATGAAGAAATGCAGAATCGTTTGTCTTCATACTCAATGATATGATTTACCTATAATTTACTCTGTAAATGTAAACATTTCAATCACAACACCCATTTTGCTACTTTCGGGGTAAGTAATATCTCTTTGTGTTTTCCAGCAGACATGAGCTTTTTTCCCTTTATTCATATGCAGTGCACTGTACCAGGTGCTAGGAATACAACAAGAAAGAAGATGGACCTTTTGCCTGCCCTCAAAGATGTTGCTGTTAGAAAAACTTAACAGAAAATAGGAATAGAAGTTCTAAGAGGCATTGTTTGGTCTATGTTATTTGATGGAATGGGGTTTTCCTTCGACTCTTCTATTTACCTCCCTTTAAGTTGTCTTGGCAAATGAATTTTCCAAGTTGTTTTGGCAAATGGATTTTCCAAGTTGTCTTTCCATGAAAAAGTACGCTGTGAGCATAAGAGGTTATTTTATTATCTCGGTTTAGTTTCTATTTATACAAAAGTAAATGATGAGCTTGTTATTAATATATTTGAAATTTGGAGAGTTTAGGAGGTGAGAGGTAATTAACTAATTCCTTCAACTTTTGTCTCCCCTTAAATAAGGCAAAATTGCTTGTCTTGAAAGCAATTTTAGTTGTCAAAACATTGGACTTCTTCATGAGTTTTGGATCCTGACAACCATCAAAACTTGGCAGGCGGCCCCTACCTGCCTGGCAAGAGGTTATATTTAGTACTGTGTGAAACTTTATTTTTCCAGTTTCAGACATGCTCAACCCTTGTTGCTGAGTTCCAATACTCATGCTTCCAAATAAAGAGAGTTTCTAGAATTCTCTTATGACTGGTAGATGATTTGACAAAGTTTCTCACCAAATTCAGAATAACCTGACACCAGCTGAGCCCCCCAGTGCTCCTAGAGAGTCTTTTGTTGTTTGGCCAAATTAAACAAGTCCATTCTTTGTCTTCCTTTGCTTGTCTGTCAGTTCAACCAATGTCCCAAGCCAAGGTGAGCCTTCTGGCAATTTAAAATCACTTCACAAAAAAAAAAAAAAAAAAAAAAAAAAAAAAAGAGAGAGAGAAAGAAAGAATGAAAAAAGAAAGAAAGGGAAAGAGAATAGCAAGAGGTATTAAGAATTCTGATGTAACTCAGCCAGGGTTTACACAATTATTTCACTGCAACATGCAAAATGGTGCCCTCAAAGTTATATTTACAAATCTGATGTGGCCCTAGTATTCTATCATATTGTAAGATTTATGTAAAAACCCAGAATTTGTCACGTACTTTCTATTCCTTGTAAATTTGCTTTGTTCCTATACATTCCAGATGCAGTCTTATACACCACAATACACTACTTAAGTCCCAGCTCCTTCTCCTCCTCTTCCAATTGCTCCTTTTCTTAATAGCTGGGTAATCTCAAAAAGATTACTCAGCATTCCTGATCTTCAGATCCCTCGTGTAATAGGATAGTATATTATCTGCTGCATCCATCTGAAAGGTCTGTTGTGAGGAATGAATGATAGTTTGGATAGTTTTCCCAATAGCTGTATTGAATGCAAACATAGAGTAGAGCAGGCTCTTGATAACTTTTTGATGGCTGAATAAATAAATGGATGAATGAATGAGAGCAATATATAAAGGAAAACATTTTACACACTATAAAGTGGGACAGAGCAGTAATGTTTGTTTGAAGAAAGCTGAACTTTAGGACTTGTCAAAGCCTTTCATGTTCATAGTGTTTTCCATGAAGAAGACGCTTGGTGAATCTCTTTGCCATTTTCCAGGACTGGACTCCACAGAACACACTTTAGTGCGATCAGCCTGGTCAATGACGACGTAACAGATGCTTGAGTAGGACTTTGCCTATTGTTCCAAAACTGTGAGTAGACCCCAAAGCTGAATGTAAGAAAAGATTAGTGCCCTAAACATCTGCATAGAGTCACAAATAGTCACAGAAACCTCCCTTGGGCATTTATTAAGAGGCACTTAAGCAGTTCTGCTGTTTCTTGCAATCAGCCCAGGTACCCACTTACCTTCCATATCAATCCATATAAAAGGACACTTTGAATGAGGAGCAGAAAAAGGAGGAAATTCATCAAAATTATGAGTTGATAGCCTCGCAGAATATCCAGTAAAGTTTTCTCATACTTTTCTGAAGCCAAAAGAAGGGAATGCTTCCAAAGGACTCACACACAGATATTGGATATTTGCTTAGGCAGCTTACTCTGTACTGGTGCCTATCTGTGCATGTGGGAAGGAGCAGGTGAGTGGCTTGGAGGCAGAGAAAGCACCTACACCCTCACCACTTAGTGAGACAAGGTTGTATGCATTCCCATGGGTCAAATAAGAATGAAGAAAGGAGTCCCCCTTGAGCACAAAGTGGCGTCTAGAATGGTGGCTGGGGTGAGAGGACCACAGCATCAAAGGATATAAGATGTACAGGCATTGGGGGCAGAGGCTTGAGGGATTAATGACATCAACTGTCATATCTCACATGAGACACCTGTGGAATGAAGCAGATTTCACATAGCTACCCCAAAGAGAGCCAGTATTTGGATCCTGCCTAAAATAAGGACATAAAGACCAAAGGCTGTTGCTGAAAAGGCCGAAACACCAACAGATAAGGAACGTTTTACATCCTTCTTCCCACACACCTCTAAGTCCCAGTGCAGACACCTCAGACCAGGCTACAGGGAAGAAGGAGATGGTACCGGAACTTAAAATGATCCTTTAATCATTACAAGTGAGAAGAGAAATCCACGGGAAACTCCTGAGATGATGTCAAGGGTAAAGGAGTGTAAAATATATATAAGGTAAGCTCTTTAGTATTTATAAATAAAAAACAGCTATGGAATGGACCACCTTAGAAATAAGTGGGTGCCCTATCCCTGTAAATAGATGATGTAGAATATAGTTGTGGAGATGTTGTCCAAGTTAAATGACTCAGGCATCCCAAATGTCTGTGACAGATCCTCCACTTAACTCATCTCATTTCATATCTCAGTTTTTCAACTGCTCTGTCTAGACTTCAAGGTGGAAAGAATTCATTGCTTACCCAGCCTCATTACCTCTTTCCCCATAATATGCCCTCTAAATGTTTGCTCAGTTTCAGATTCAATACCACCCACGGAGAGCAGGACCATCCCGTATCTAGACAATTCAGTTGCTAGGGATCATCCTCATCTTTCATTAAAAACTGTCCTTGCAGTTCCTTTTCTAGCATTCTTCTTTTGTACTTTTACATTATTGCCGATCTAAATTTGATAGTAGCGAATATTGCCAATGGAGAAACATGGAGTTATCTATGTAGAAGGTGGAAAATTGGGACGGAAAAGTAGTCACCTCAAAATCACCAGCCATTTTATCATCTGACAGATGCTTTCTACAAAGATGTTGAAATGCTTTTGTAGCTTAAACAGCATCAACTTTAAAGATGTTGGGCTATGTCAAGTTTTTAAGGTGCAATGTTTTAGATCAGAAGTTGGCAAATATTTTTTTTCTGTATAAACTCAGATAGTAAATATTTTGGGGTTTGTGGCCCATACAATCTCTATCTCAATTGCTCCATTATGCCACGTTAGTGCAAAAGCAGCTATAAACAGTATATGTAATAAATCAATGAGTGTATCTGTGTTCTAATAGAATTTTATTTACAGAAGCAGGTAGCAGGTTGGATTTGACTGCTTGCTTATTGTTTTTGACCCCTGTACTAGATAATTTGCTGATTGGAATGTTTAAAGGAAATTTCATTTTATTTTTGTCACTATTACACAAAAATTCATGCTTGTCATAAAAATAATAATACAGAAAATTGTAAAAAATTAACTGTCATCTTTAGATAATCATTATTAGATCAGTATATTTTTTTTCAGTTTTTAATGAGTTGTTTTTCTATATTATGAGCCTGCTATGTAAACAATTTTATATCCTTCTTTTATCCTTAGCATGGCATTGTAAGCTTTTAATATGTTATTTTAAACTCTTTATTGGCATCATTTTAAATAGCTGTATAACATTTCATTGAGTAAATATGCCAAGATAGAAGTTTCATAAGAACCATTTCTCCTCTATTAACTAGGTTGTTTTCCATTGTTTGTTACTGGAAACAATACTACAGAGAAATACATTCATATGTATTTTCCTCTCTGTGTTTTAAATTATTCCCATAGGTTGGCTTTTAAGAGATGGAATTATTGGATAGAAGTTTTAAACACTTGAAAGCTTGAGGTCTGAACACTTGAAGGCCATCAACTCATGATTTTGATGAATTTCCTCCTTTTTCTGCTCCTCATTCAAAGTGTCCTTTCATATGGATTGTTATGGAAGGTAAGTGGGTACCTGGGCTGATTGCAAGAAACAGCAGAACTGCTTAAGTGCCTCTTATTACATATTGCCAAATGACTTTCCAAAAGGTAATTGACATCTATAGTCCCAATAGTAATGAATAACCAACCTTATAACAAATCCTTAGCATCACCAGGACTATTGTTAAAAGAAAAAAACATTTTGTTTTATTGTGTAAAAAAAATCATTGCTTTAATTTATATTTTCTGTTGGACATTTATTTATGTTCATTATTCATTTATTAATTTCTTTTATCTGACTTGTATACTCACGATAGGACCATTTTATAGCATTAATTAATTTTAGTTATAAGCATAAGATGAGAGATTTTCTTAATAAAATGCAAGCTATGAATTGCTGAATGCTTCCTATATATCAGGCTTACTATGTACCAGATAAATTATATATAATTGTGTGTTTAACTATATTTAAACCTCACAATGACATTATGCTATCTGACACTTTTCTGCCAGGCTGATACCCATATCAGCTGAGTGGCACATAAAGTTCAGAGAAAAGATTTAATTTAAATTTGCCTACATTTGTCTCCATTTCCTTCCCAGTAACACTAGTTTACAATTATTAAGCACTTACATCCAGGGCATTTGAAAAATATTTTATAGGTATTATCTCAGCCCAATCTCAAAATAACTCCATAATATAGAAATTATTCTTCCCATTTTATGAATAAGAAAGCACAGTTTCTGGGAAACGAAGTACTTTATCTCAGTCAACATGACTTGTAAGAGATACAGGCAGGGACCTAGGCATGATCAACTAAAACCCAACATTAAACACTGCTGCCGTGAGCCCTCTTCCTTCTCCTCCTGTTCCCTAGGTTTTGGATTTTTAGCCCTATACCTTTTCTTAATCTGTTTCTTATATCTGTGTTTGGAGATGCCTCTTTGGGCTCTTTGGGCTTTGGCTTAAAAAGTGTCTCTATTTTGCTCCCCCATCCAATTTTTCTGCACGCATGCCCGCACAGAGATGCACATGCACAGGCACAGGATCTCAGATAACAAAACCGTGTTCCAGAAAGCTTCCTATGAGAGGAGAAACGAGACTTCAAATGGCAAGCCCCTTCTATGTGGAATACTGTTTGCAGTGTTTTGATGAAAACATAGGACTCAAACAGAGTCCTTTCACTGAAGAAGTTCTGGATTTTCTTTAAACCTTTTCATTATATTCTGCCTTCCTGTCAGTGTGCAGTATTCTTTCTTCTAAGATAATTTACATGAGTAAGGTGGGTCCAGATTTAAACTTTAGCAGGGTGAGATTTGTTATGCAATGTTGTTAAGGCAGGTGTTCTATTCTACGTGGATGAGGGACTTCATAGTCAAATCTCTCTTTTCTCTATGCAAATGAACTTCAAACAAATGGCATTACTGATCTGCACCCTCCGTATCCCCTTCCATCCCCTTTTTATTTCCCTTTTGGCCCAGGTCAGAAACCATATATTTGAATATCATTTATTATTTAGTTTTAAAATTTGGTTGTGGTTTGTACTTAGAAAAATTGCTTCATACTGGAAAGGTACACTTCTGTGATTTGTGTTTACCTACAAGTTCAAAGAGGTCTTTACTTGCTTCAATCCAGTCTCTTTTAGAGTCTAGCTATGTTGAACTGATGCCTACTCTCTGTCTTAAATAGGACACTGCTGAAATCAAATAACTTGAGCATGCCAAGTGGTCGTGACAGACCCTCTACTTGACTCACATCTCATGTTAGATCTCAGTTTTTCAACCAATCTTCCTAAACTTCAAGGTGGAAAGATCTCAGTGCTCACCCAGCCCCACTGCCTGTTTCCCCATAATACACCCTCTCAATGCTTGTTCAATTTCAGATTCAATACCACCCAGGGGAGTTGGGGTGCCTGAGCAAAACAATCTCATATCTGGACAATTCAGCTGCTGGGAATCATCCTTATCTTTCAGTGAAAGCTGTCCTTGGAGTTCCCCTTCTTGCATTCTTCTTTTGAATTGTACATATTGACACTCTAAATTTGATTATAGCAAATATTGCCAATGCCCTAATAGAGATAGAGAAATTTAGTAGTATTTGTGTAGAAGCTGTAAAATTGGAAGGGAGAACCGACCACCTTAAAATCACCACTATTTTATCATTTGACAGGTAGTTTCTACTGGAACACTGAAATACTTCTTCAGTTTGAACATCAATTCTCAAACCGTTGGGCTATGCCATGGCTCATCCAGATAGTGTGAGGTACTCACAGGCTTATGCTTTGGTCAAGTCTATGGCCCCAAGTCCATTCTTCTGCATCCATTCTCAGAATCCTGAGAAGTCCTGTATTGAGGAATCTCTTTGTAATCAGAAATATTATTCCCAAGGTATATACTACATAATGGCTTCTACCTAGAATAGACAGGGTCTCACTCCCAGGCAGTGAGATTAGCAGATACAAAGGCAGGGGGACTACCTAGCCCTACCTCACCTTTTCAGCAACACTATAAAAGAGATTCTGAATTTATCACAAGTTCAGAGAGTCAAGAACAAGAATCATAGATCATAACATGGTTGATAAGAATCAGTTGAACATTTGACACAACTACTGTTTCACTCATGTGATTTTGTTTCCTAATTTCAAGCCATTTTTATGATCCCTCCCTATAGACACAATTTTCCTTATGGTGGAAAACAGCAGAAATTTCACTAAACTTGGAATTAAACACTTTTAATTAAACTCTGGGTTGGGACCCAGAAATTTATGTTTTTATAATTCCCTCCAGGTGATCCTGCTACATGTTCAAGTTTGAGAACTCCTACCCTTCACCAAGCCCATTTTGGGTTGCCTCTCCTACACCAGAGTGGGAAAGGCAGGCCTGGAACTCGACATTGGATTGTCAAATCTTCCCAAACAGGTGTCCCATCATGTGAGCCTTAGATTAGCAAATACCCTAACTAAAATCAGTCCCCCAGGCTATGATTCTGATATTTCTCCAATAAATGCTTTTGAAGTATCTGAGTTAAGTAAACATTTGCAGTGAACCCAGACTTTACTACTTGGCCTCTTTCATCAAGTTCCCACCAAAATCCTCTCTTGGATCCTGCTCAAAGGAGATTTGGGAGACAAGACAGGCTTATAACTCTTGCTTTCCAGGTCATAGGATTCATATGCTATGAGAACCACCGTGCAGCATATTTTCATCACTCTACCATGCCCCCAAGCATTTACAGTAAACATTCCTTCTTAACAAAAATGGATATGAGAAAAATTTAATGCCTACAACTGCCCTGCGAGGTATAAGTTATTTTTTTTATTTTATGAATCAGGAAATCAAGACTGAGCTTGATTACTATAACAGAAGCTATTGATTCCCCACCCTATATCCCTAAAGCCCATTGCCATGTACTTCAATTCAAGTGTACATCACTTCCAGTACTTCTCAGCCCACAGACCCAGCAGCCTGGAAGTGCCATGGGCAACTC
Organism: Microcebus murinus; assembly: GCF_040939455.1. Classification (NCBI taxonomy): domain Eukaryota; kingdom Metazoa; phylum Chordata; class Mammalia; order Primates; family Cheirogaleidae; genus Microcebus; species Microcebus murinus. The sequence goes on along the minus strand of NC_134110.1, from coordinate 39,805,679 downwards.
TCACACAGCAAGAGAAAAGAGGCAGGGGATAAATATCCCAGCTGCCCTGTGCCCGGGCAGGACACATCTGAGGTACAGTTTACACAGTTACTCAGGACTACTGCCACTTTTTAAAAATTTTCTTTGAGTAGCCTGCATAAATTAGGGGGTTTTATTGTGTGTTTCTAGGATGGTTTGCATCTGCAGCCTTGACTTCACTATACTGAAATTGTATGTAAACCATGTCTTTTAGACTGTAAACTACCTGAGGCCAAGAAACATTAATATATATCTAATTCTCTATTGCATTTCGAGTGCATTACTTTTTATACATAGGTATTCAATTTATATTTATCAAATTATATTAATATATTATATTAATAATATCATTATAATAATATATTATCTTAATTATATTACATTAATAATTGTTAATCATATTAATAATACATTATATTAATTATATTGTATACTATATTAATATAATTTATAGTAATCATATTAATATTAATCATATTTATATCATATTAATAATATAACATATTAATTATATTAGAATATTGCTATGTTATATTAATTCTATTATTTAATCATATTATATTAATAATATGGTTATTATATTAATTATATTAATATTGATATTGTTAATAATATTTTAAATATTACATTATTAATTATATTATAATTTATATTATAAAATATATTATATTAGTTATAATTATATTAATATATTATATGTAATATATGATATAATATACTACATATTATATCATAGTGATAATATTATATTAATATTATAATATTTAATTTTGGTTGTGATTTATACTTAGAAAAACTGCTCCATACTAGAAAGATACACTTCTGCAATTTGTTTTTACCTACAAGTTCATAGAGGTCTTGTCTTGCTTCAATCCAGTCTCTTTCAGAGTCTAGGTATGTTGAACTGATGCCTATTCTGTGTCTCAAATAATTCATTGCTGAAATTAAATAACATATTATATTAATAATATATTAATATTATATATAATACTATTACTATCTAATCATTATATTAAAATCATATGAAATTAATATTATCAACATTAATTATATTAATAATTATATCATATTATATTGATATTGATATTAATTACATTATATTAATAACATTAATTATTAAATACATTATTAACATTACTATAATAATTAAATTTAATATCTAATTAAATAATAAATATTTTAATTAATTTATTTGATAATTAAATACTATTATTAATTGATGTTTACTATTTGTTAGAAACTGTCCAAAGGTTAGTATAGTAGGCAGAACAATGGGTTTTCATAGATGTCCACATTTTAATCCCTAGAACCTAAGAATATGTTGTTAAATGGCAATTGGGAATTAAGGTTGCAGGTGGAGTAACAGTCGCTAATCAGCTGACATTGAGGTGGAGATAATGTCTTGTATTATCTCTGTGGGCCCAGTGTGATAATCAGTCACAGCACCCTTACAAGTGAAAGAAGGAGACAGAAGAGTCAATGGCAGAGAGATGCAGCATGGGAAAGTCTCAACTGGCCATTGCTGGCTTTGGAGAGAGAAGGGTGCTTTATTCCAAGGAATACAGGCAGCCTCTAGATAATCTGGGAAAGGCAAACAATTAGATTGTCTCCTAGTGCTCCAGGAAAAAAAAAATCAGTGCTGTCAACACCTTGTTGTGAGTCCAGTAAGACCCATTTCATGTTTCTAACCTCTAGAGCTATTAATATGAGATAATACATTTATGTTTCTTTAAGCCAACCAGTCTGTAGCCATTTGTGGTAGGAGCACTAGAAAACTATTAATAGTAGAGATTCTGGTACCTAGAGATAAGGCACTACCGTAACAAACACCTGAAAATGTGGATGTGGCTTTGGAATTGGCCAAGGGCCAGAGGCTGGAAGAATTTTGAATAGCATGTTAGAAAATGCCTGTTAGTAAAAAATATGGATGTTAATAACTGTGCTAGTGAGAACTCAGAAAAAAATGAGGAGCACAATAGGAAAATTACATATCACCTTAGAGACTACCTAAGAGACTACCATGTATAGACTGTTGGTAGGAATATGCATGGATTTTAAAAGCACTGTTGGTGAGTGCTCAGATGGAAATGGAGGAAAGGGGGATCTTTTTTACACAGTACCAGAATACTTAACAGAATTGTGTTCTGAAATTTTGTGTAAAGTTAAACTTGTAAATAATAAACTTAGGTAATTATCTGAGAAAATTTCCAAGCAAAGTGTTGCAGGTTCAGCTTGGATTCTTCTTGCTACCCATAATAAAATACGAAAGGAAAGACATATTAAATGATTTCAGGAAGACTGTTAACCAGAAAGTCTCCAGAACTTGATAAGAAATTCTTAGCCTATGTACATATTTAAGAGACCTCAGGGAATGATCTAGTAGTAGAGGAGTAATAAAAAAAATTGTTTTATGAAATTGACATGAGAACTTTGAGTTTCAGGGGAAGTTCAAGTATGTGGGTTGAAAGGACCCCAAAAGAACAGAAATGTAGAATGTAAAAGAAGACGGGGAAAAAGAGAGATTTTAGTAACATGGTGGGAAGCTGTGTACTGAGGAGAAATAACGGTCAGCAACAAGTTTCTGAAAGATTGAAAGATCTGAGGATAGAGAAATTGAAGTGTTGTTTAGCCAATATTAAATTATTTGTTGTGATATTTCGGGCCCCAAAACTTTCATCAGATCTGCTTTTAGGAGGGAACCATTGAAATTCTACAGGACCAAAACTGAACACTAATAGAATGAGGTTATCAACAGAGCGGAAGAAAAAAAATTCAGATAAAATGTAACAAAGGTGACTAGAAGAGTAGTTCCTAAAAACATGATCATTCCTTGAGGAATAATCAGGAAATAAGTGGGAAAGGTTTAGGATGGGACAGAACTTTGTGTTTCCTTTTCTGTAGGATATCATGTCTGGAGTTGACTTTATTAGAAGAAAGAAAGGACAGAATGACCTTAGTAACCTGGAATATTAGGAGCACTCAGGCATCTGATACGTAGATCCACTAAGAGAATTAGGTCACAAGTGAACATTTGTCTTATTAGCTTCATCATCAAGAAAAAGACAGTAACAATGGTGCCTGTTTGGGATACTCCCATCCCATTTCCTACTATCCTATTATGTAAGAGTTTAATTTTAGGACCCTTTGCACGTAGCAGTAAGGAAACTAATGCATTTCAGAGAGGATGCAACACGTCATAAACAAGTAAATTGCACAGAGGTTCTGGCCATGACATTTACCATAATGAGTTCACTCTCCACCAAGGTTACTGGAAGCTTTGGCTGAGACAGCTCATTCACAACCATGTTTCTAGAGAGACACTTGTTCCAAGTGTTCTAATTTCTGGGACAGCCAGATGAGCTTTTCCCCATCCCAATACATAGTTAGTTGTGTCAGAATTGAACGTCATCAGCAATTATGAGAATTTTACATTGGCCATCCATTATATTCCTTAACACAGCTAAGTTTATTTTGCTCTATGTGTCAACATTTTAGAGAGGGATAAAAATTAAATTTATTCTCCAAGATTTTGGTTTCAATTCGTTCCCCTCTCTCCCCCTCCAATTTATATTAACATTAAATAGGAATTTATAGAAATAAACCGCTTATCATCTCATCATCTCAATGCTTATTTGTATCTTAGTTTTTGCATTTTAATCTCATTTTACATATTTGCAAGCTTGGTGTGGATATTATTGTATATTTTTCTATTTTTTTCCTTAAGGTTGTATTGCAAACATTTCCTCATGCTTTCATAGTCTACATGATTATTATTCTTAAATAATAATCAGTATACCACGATTTGTAAGCCACAAAGGGCCTTTAGAGTATATCAAAATTGCTACTATGCATAATGTTACAGTAGACTCTTTCATGCTTACTGCTCCTTTGCTATAGAGTAATTTCCTTAGCATAATTTCACTGGAACAAAATGTTTGGCTCAATCCATTAATGCATCTTTTCCAATTTATATTTACTACTATTTCTTGATTGACAAGATAGATATTAAAGTATGCATGTGTACACACACAGATACAATAAAGATCTTGGGTTTGTTAGTCCTATTGCTTAATGCAAATGACTATAGTCACCTTTTAATATGTTATACTTAACTGAGAGGACATAATCCCTTCCATATATGAAATATTACTTGGCAGACACAGGTTACTTTTCTGACCTTCACTTTTAAGATGCATTCTGGAATGGTTGGCATTTATTTTTGTTCATTTGATTGGTCATTGTTGTTGACAGTGATGTTCCTTTAGAATTCAGATCATTCTCAAAATCACTGTGCATTTATATCTACTATTGGAAAAGTCATGCACCAAGAATGCTATGGAAAATAAAAAGCTGATAAGTCATAGAGACAAATATGAACTCTGCTACAAGAAATAGGATGTTTGGTGACTGCAAGGACATATAAAAGCTAAAGGAGTCATTTTTTCAGCTGTGTTGATTGCCTGAGATATGCTTACTGTCCAGAAATACATCAATTTGAGTATGTTAACCAATTACACCCTTTGATGACTCTGACTTGATTTAGAGAAATCAAGCAGTAGTACTGGATATTAGAGAATTAGCTACTGAGAGACTAAAATAAAGCCTCTCTGTGAAAACACAATGAAGAATGAGATAGATGAGAAAGGATAAATTGTTTATATGCTTACTCTATGTTTTCAAATGTTGGCAACAAATTCAGAAGGGTAAAACACAACTTTTGAAGTCTTCTCTTAGAAACAGTTTCCACAGATGGTGCCATACTTGTATTTGTTCCCAGAAAACCTAATGCTACCTAAATAATTATTGATAAAAATGTATCCCTTTTACTCATTGTACACTTCCTGAAGGCACAGAGCTTATCTTCTGTTCTTATTTGGGCCATATATGTGCCTTAACACATAGCAGACCATATGAAAAAGCCATCAAATGTATGAAGGAGAAGTTGGCCTATCTCACTGGTAGCACTTTGGATTTCATGAATCACTCTGTATTTTCAAAATCAGTTTGGTGACTATCTGGGCTACATATTTTTATTCTTTCAAAGTTAAAAAAAAACAAACCATAACAAAAATTCATGCTTCTATTAAGCTTTTACTGGACCCAAACCCTGCTGAAAACAAGTATGAACTGAAAGAATAAATAAATAAACAAATCGGATAATGAATGAAAACAGGCAGATTTTGTAAAGCAGATACAAAAACTCGGAGAAAAGGATTGCATGGGGTGAGTTAGCCACTCTTTATAGCTTTTAGCCTGATGGAAGACTGACTCAGTGTCATATAGGGTAGCTAATACTCCAGTAGAAAACATGCAGATTTTTTTGACAAGATGGCATTGTTCAGGGAAACCAAAACCACTGGAAAGGGAGTGGGTGAGGGATTTCTGGAAACAAGAGAGCAAGGGTGGGGAGTTCACAATTTTAGCCAATGGCTGAGCCATGTTTGTGTTAGACAGACTCAAAGCAACATGAATAGCCAAAACCTCAGCAATATCCAAGAGCAAAGTCTCCTTTAAAAATCCACTCAAGATGGATAACAGACTTAAACCTAAGGCATGAAACCTTAAGAATCTTAGAAGAAGATGTTGGGAAAACTGTTTCAGACATTGGCCTAGGCAAATAATTCTTGAAAAAGACCCCCCAAAGCAATCACTGCAGCAACAAAAATAAACAAATGGGATCTGATCAAATTAAAAAGTTTCTGCACAGCCAAGGAAACTATCATTAGAGCAAATAGACAACCTACAGAATGGGAGAAAATATTTGCTCTCTACACTTCTGATAAAGGTCTGATAATAGGAATCTATCTAGAATTCAAAAGAATTAACAACACCAAAAAAATCAAACAACTCCATCAAGAAATGGACAATATAAATGAACAGAAACTTTTCCAAAGAAGACAGAATAATGGCCAGCAAACATATAAAAAACGCTCAACATCTCTAATTATTAGAGAAATGCCAATCGAAACCACAATGAGATACCACCTAACCCCAGTGAGTATGGCCTGTATCAAGAAATCCCAAAACAACAAATGCTGGTGAGGATGCAGAGAGATAGGAACACTCTTACACTGCTGGTGGGACTGCAAATTAGTGCAACCTTTGTGGAAAAGAATTTGGAGATACCTCAAAGAGCTAAAAATAGAAATACCATTTGATCCAGCAATAGCACTATTAGGCATCTACCCAAAAGAGCATAAGACATTCTATTATAAATACATCTACACCCAAATGTTTATGGCAGCACAATTCACTATTGCAAGGACATGGAAACAACCCAAGTGCCTGTCAATTCATGAGTGGATTATTAAAATTTGATATATGTTCACAATGGAATGTTACTCAATTCTAAGAAACAACAGTGAGCTAGCACTGCTAATACTATCCTGGATTAAGCTTAAGCCCGTTATCGAAAGTGAGGTGACACAAGATCAGAAAAATGGGCTCCACATGTACTTGCCATCAAATTGGTACTGATTGATTAACACTAGGTTGCTCAAATGGTGGTGGTGTTCACCAGGGATTCGGGGGTTGGGGGGTAGACCCACATCTCAGGGATGAGGTGAGCATTGTGGAGGGGAGGGGCAAACCTCTAACCCTTGCAAGGAAGAGACAAAGATATAAAATATAACCAAAATGTTAAAAAAATATATATATTTATCAGCTGTCTGGAAGGTGGGGGAAGGAGAGGATGGGTGTATACTTATATAAGGAGTGCCATGCCAACCACCTGGGGGATGGACAGGCTTGAAGCTCTGACTCAAGGGGGGAGGGTAGGCAAGGGCAATATACGTAACCTTAACATTTGTACCACCATAATATGCTGAAATAATAATAAAAAAAGGCAACATGAATAAAGATAAAAGAATTGAAAAAAAACTGCTCTCAAGAACACACTTTTCAGGTTTAGTCTAACTAAGTTAATTTCTAGTTACAACAAAAATATGAACATATTTTTAAAAATATGACAGAATCCAGAATTCAGGATATAGCCCTGATAATTCTGATATATAAAGAACCAGGGAAATATGACTATTTTTTAAGATAAAATCTATGCAGATCAAACCTAAGATGACTCTAATGTTAGAAATAGCAGTAAATGGACTTTAAAGTGGACGTTATAACTACGTTCAATGAAATAAATGATAAAATTATAAAATTGATAAATGATATAAATGATAAAATTTATATAAATGATAAATGATAAAATTGTCAAAATGAATAAAAAGAGAGGAAATCCCAGTCAAGAAACAGAAGCCATAAAAAGAAACAAATAAAATGTTTAGATATTAAAAAAAGCAATAAAATCTTTACTATATGGGCTTATAAATATGAAAGAGAAAAAGTCAGTAAACTTGAAGAAAGACCAATAAAATTTATTCAATACGAAGTAAAGAAAGGAAAAATTAAAAAGAAAGAAAGAAAGAAAGTTAGACTAGATTCCTAAGGACCTGTGGGGCCATATCAAGTGGTTTAACATATATGTAATTGGAATTAAACAAAGAGAGAAAATGGAGAATGAAATAGAAATTTAATTTTCTTAAAATTACTAAAAATTCTTCAAGGTCATAAAAGATTTAAAAGTATCAATTCATGAAGCTTAGTGAGCCCCAAATAGGAAAAATAGAAAGAAAACACATGGTCACATCATAATTAAACTGCTAAAAACCAAAAAGAAAAAGAATATCTAGAAAACAGTCAAAGAAAAATGGCACATTGCATGTAGAGTGACAATTTATAATGACAGCTGACTTCTCATCAGAAACAATGGAAGTCAAAAACAAAACAGTGAAAGATATCTTTAAAGTGCTGAAAGAAAAACAGAAAACATGCAAACAAAAATTTTTCAACCCAGAATTCTATATCCAGTGAATATATCCTCAAAGAAAAAGTTTGTTAAAGGCATTTTCAGAAAAAGCAAAAAGAGAATTTATCGTCATCAGATTCAAACTATAACATACACTAAAGAAGGTACTTGAGACTAAATAAAATTATGCTAAAAGGAAATTTAGATCTTTAGGAACAAGTGAAAAATATCAAAAATTATAAATATCTGTCTAAATATAAATTAAATTTTTTCTCTTCATTTTTAAAAAGGCATATGACTATTTACAACAAAAATTACAACATTGTCTTATGGAATGTGTATAGACATTACAAATGTGAAAATTCTGGTGAAGAGAAAAATGGATTTATATGAGTGTATACTTTCTACATATCATGCAAATTAGAAAAGTATTAATTTGAAATAAATTATGAAAAATAAGACTGTATTTTGTAAATCCTCAATCACCAACAAAAAGATTTATACAAAGAGGTGTGAAAATGACTGTAGCATTTAATGTGTAGGACAGAAAGTATAGGAACCATTAGAAGGCAAGATTCATTTGGGAAGGGATTTTTGTCTATTGCTTTATTCCTGCCACAGTGTCTGACAGCAAGTTAATGATACACAGACAGAAAGACAGACACACACATATATAAATTATACAGAGAGGGCGTCTTGGTATGTTGCCCAGGTAGCTCTCGAACTCCTGGGCTCAACCAATCCTCCCATCTTGGCCTTCTAAAGTGCTGATATTACAGGCATGAGCCATCATGCCTGGCCTTAAATAAATAAAGAAAGAACTGTATGATTACCCCTAAAAATGCTACTTTATTAGCTTTATGAGATATAATTGAAAAATAAAAAGTATATATATGCAAGATGGACAACTTAATGTTTTTATATACATATACAGTGTAAAATAATCACCACAATCAAGCTAATTAACATATCCATCATCTCACATAGTTACCATTTTCTTTTCTTTTAAAAATGGTATCAATCACCTTTTAGGTTCTTTTTTATTCTTTATCTTTTTTGTAGGCCTTTGGAAAAACAAAGACATGGAAGAAATGCAACATAATATTATTGGTTATTTCTGGGATGGCTTGTGGTGATAAGAAGGTGGACAAGAGTCAATATAGTGTAATAATCAGAAGTATAGCCCTAAAACTCCTGTCGGAGCTAGATACTTGGTATTACTATTTAAAAAATGTGTGTCTTCAGGTGTGTTCATTATTCTCACTGAACATGCATTTCCTATGTGTAAAATGAGAACAAAAGCACTTTTATCAGAATAGTGTCAAAAAGATTTAATTAAAAGACATTAATAAAGTGCTTGCTATGGTTCCTGGCACATAGTAAATATTCAATAAATACTAAGTTTCTCCTCCCTCTAGTTTCCTAGTTTTCTGTAATGCATTATTTTAATTTTAGCATTAAAGACTATCTTTATTGTTATGTTGCTCCACTTCTTAAAAACCTTATCATGATCATACATGTAAAAAATCCAAAATAGTTGACAAAATAAATCCTGGCACTGATAACCAATTATCGGAAGGTTGTAGCATACAAAATTGATATACAAAAGTCTATGTCTATCTTATATAACAAAAATGAACAAGATGAATTTGAAATTAAAAACGCATTACTATTTACATTGGCATCAAAATAAATGAAATACTTAGATATGAATCTAACAAAATACGTATAAGAGCTATGAGGAAACAAAACCCAGATGAAAGATATCAAAGAAGAATGAAATAGAGAAATACTCCTTCATAGGCAGAAGACTTAATATGCCAAGATGTCAGTTCTTCTGAACTTGATCTATAGGTTTAATGCAATTTTGATCAAAATCCCAGCAAGTTATTATGTGGATATGTGGATATTAATAGATTATTTCTGAAGTTTCTGTGAAAAAACAAAAGACCCAGAATAGCAAACCCAATACTGAAGAAGAAGAACAGAGCCAAAGGACTGAAACTACTTGACTTCATAACTTACTATAAAGCTACAGCAACTGAGACCATATGGTATTGGCAAAAGAACAGGCAAATAGATCATTAGAACAAAATACAGAGCCCCTAAATAGACCCACATAAATAGAGTTAACTTATCTTTGATGAACAAACAAAAGGAATACAATGGAGCAAAAATAGTCTTTTCAACAAATAGTGCTGGAACTATTGGACATTTGTATGCACAGAAATGAATCTAGACACAGATTTTATGCCTTTACAAAAATTGACCCAAAATTGATCATAGATATAAATGTAAAACACAAAACTCCTAGAAGATGATATAGGAGAAACCTGGATGGTCTTGGGCAAGCAGTAACTTTATATATGTAACCAAAGGTATGATCCATGAAAAAATAATTGGTAAACTTAACTGTATAAAATTGACAAGCTAGGCTTTAATAAAGTTAAAATCTTCAGTCTGTGAAAGGCAATGTCAAGAGAATGAGAAGACAAGCCACAGACTGGGAGACAATATTTGCAAAAGAGACATCTGATGTAGGACTGTTACCCAAAATATACAAAGATCTCCACAATAAGAAAACAAATAACTCTATTAAAAAATAAGCCAAAGACCTTAACAGACACCACACCAAAAATAATATAAGATGGCAAATAAGCATGTGAAAAGATGCTTCATACTATATGTCATCAGAGATATACAAATTAAAACAATGAGTTACCATATCTATTAGAATGGCCAAAATGCAGAACACTGACAACAAAAGTAGCTGACAAGGATGCGGAGGAACAGGAATTCTTATTTATTGCTGGTGGGAATGCAAAGTGGTACAGCCACTTTGGAAGACAGTTTGGCATTTTCTTACAAAATTAAACATACTCTTACCATATGATGCAGCAATTATTCTCCTTGGTATTTACCTAAGCAAGTGAAAACTTCTATCTGCACAAAAACCTGCACACTGATGTATATAGCAGCTTTATTCAAAATTTCCAAAACTTGGAAGCAGCCAAGATATTTTCTAGCAGATGAATAGGTAAATGAACTGTGGTACAACCAGATGATGGAATATTTTTCAGCACTAAAAAGAAAGATAGATAGTTCTATCAAGTCATGAAATGACATGAAGTAATATTCAATGCATAAATGAACTTTAAATGCATTACTAAGTGAAAAAGGCCAGTCTGAAAAGGCTACATTTTGTAAGATTTCAATTATATGACATTCCGCAAAAGGCCAAACTAGGAGATAGTAGAGAGGTCAGTAGAAGGGTTCATCCAAAAGTTATTGAGTAGGGAGGAATGAATAGGTAGAGCACAGAGGATGTTTATTTCATCTCCCAATGTTTTGGGGAGGGCTCCTTGGTTACCGCCTATGTACACCTTAACTGTTACTCAATGGTACCCTAAGGGTCAGAACAGTCTGATACTCCTCCTAACATGTCTCATACTTCCAGAGATTAAATTCGGCTGTAGAGGGTTTATCTGAAGGTGGGGGGAAATCACCTTTGAAATAAAGTCATTAGGAACTGGCCTATCTGCTGTATTCCAGCAAGGGGAATGAGTCACCATTTCTCTGCCAACATGTATGTGTAAATACAAAGCAAGGCTAAGCAACTATCTGTTCTTGCTTTATTCTCTGTGGCCTTAACCTGCTTCCATGGCAGCAGATTGTGAAATGGTAAAAAAAAAAAAAAAAATTTAAAAATGCATGACCTAATTCAGGCCTGGTGTTTCAAGTAAGAAACATGTATGGGCATCTCTGTTTCATACACATACTCAGAGCCCCAGAGCAATCAGCAGGGATTTTGAAACAGGGCCTTGTGGAAATGAATCCAGGGCCCTATACTTACTCATTACATAACTTGAGGTTAAAGAAACAAAGCCCTGTGAATGGGTGTGCCTGGGTGTGCAAGCCAGAGAGAAACATACAAGATACTCAGAGCCCTGCCCTACCCTTACTAAGCAGAAAAGAGCTCTTTGTCATGGGTGGCTAAGAGGTTCTCTTTTCAAGAGGGTCATGTAAGAGAATGGAAGAGAAAATTAACATCCGTGAGCACCTAGTATGTTAGAAAACAGGCTAGGTTATTTTTGCTAAGGTTGTCTCTATCTTCACAATAGTTCTCACTTTCTGAGCTGAGGATGATAAAATAACAATCCCCAAATCATGCATGAAGAAACTGAAGCTCAGAAAAATGAAATTAAATAAATTAAATTACTAATGGGTGGAACTGGCTAACTCATAACTGAGCTCTGTGTGGCCACAGGTCCACCTTGCAGCTCAGCATCTTGTTGATAGTGAGAAAAAAACATGGCCAGGCTTCCAGTCCTGTTTGGCTCTATCCCAGTGAGGCAGTGTGAAATGAGAGTCAGATTGTCACTCACCTTCACTTGATAGGCACTTACAGCTCACCAGAAATGAATTTTTCTTCTGGTACATCTTTCTGGCTTTGCATTTGATACAAAGTGATAAAAACTAGGGCTTCTAATACTTGTCTTTATGTTTGTATTGGATTCTGAGAAAGAAAGAAAAAAATAGAATCAAGAGGCAAAGGCCTTTGCTGTGTCATCCAGACACAGTACTTTTTTTTTTTTATGGTTTATTTTTCAAACTTGACAATGCAATGACCATGAAAAGATAATTTAGCCAATGCCCTCTAAAGTCTGATATGTCAGTGTCCAATCAGGCCAAAGGATGGATGGTCAACATTTTAAAAAAATTCATTTCTTTCTGTACTTATACATTCATTTATTCACTTGAACACAATAAATATTTATTAATAGATTCTTTCATGCCAGGCATTATTCTCATTGTAGACATTCCAGAGATAATTAAGACCTAGACCTGTCCTTAAGGAACTCTAAGCCTAGCAGTGAAAACAGCAAAGCCTGGGCAATGATACAGACACATGTGGGGTCAGAAGGCAGAGAGGGGCAGCTGCTGGGGACAGGGAAGTGTAGGGGCAGTCAGTGCCTCAAGCAGGACCACTGTGTGCAAAGGCAAAGAGGCATGAAGGAGTTTTGGACTTTTGCGAAAGAGAAGGTAATCCAAACAGTTGGACTGTGAAGTTTGAGGAAGAGATAGGGGATGAATTGGAGAATTAAAAACCTAGATGGGAAAAGAGGTTAAAGAATTCCCCAGGATCTCAAAGTTTGTCAAGTGGTAAACATCGTACAAGCTTGCAGTTTCCACTCAGATCGCAACTTCACAATGAGTCTTTCCCTGATCATTCTAATCCATAATGATCTCTGCCTTCTTTGAGGTCAAGATGGCATCCATAGACATGACTGAAAAGTAGAATCACTGAGGATCTTGTTAAAGAGACACACACCCAGGCCCTGACCCAGACCTATTGAGTCTGAATTGATACGGTGGGGAACCACACATCTTTACTGCCTTGGCATCAGTTGGTGGGCTTGTGTGAATCAGGTTCTGGAAACAAGTCATCTACGCCACAAATCTGAGCACAAGATTACTTACTGCCTTGTAACATTCTGTCATTGCAATGAGTCTTTAAAACTTTTAAAAGCAGAATCTTATACCTTTGTTTATTCACTTAATAAAGAATTATCATGCACTTGCTGTTTTCTGGGCATTGTACTAGGTACTGGCAATGCAGTGATGAGTAAGCACTAGGTTCTATCTCAAAGAGATCTCAGGCAATTGCTGCAGGGAAGAAAACTGAGCAATAACCCAGGGAGGCAGCTGGAGGTGGGATGAAGTAACATGCTCAGCTGGTGCTAAAAAGCCCTGGAGCTTTTATAAGCACAGTCAACTAGACAAACAAGTAGGACCAGGGTGAGAAAGCCGCCTAGCTTCTGCCCTCCTTCATTATTCTCATTTCTATTCATACACAAATCCTTTCCCCACTTCAAGACTTTCCTTAATATTCAACCTAAGTCGATTTTACCTATACAAAACCATCTTCAGGGTGGACAAACAACGTGTTCTCTGAAGTCTGTACCCTTCATGGGATCACTTTGCCCACAGGAGAGTCAACACTCTATCAATTCATTTTTTAAACCACATATGAAGCACTTATTATATTCCAGGTTGTTCTGCAAACTAATTTCTCCAATTCTTTGCTCAGAGCAATTCTTAAATAAGTACTTAATTTTCCCTCTTGTCTATCCATCTTCTCCATTACTATTAAACCTGCCTCTGCACTTACCTTACTCTGTGCCTTCAAAGATATACACACTATCATCTAAGCTTAGCTTAGATCTGGCCAACCAAGGGATCTACTGCCTGAGAACACATTTTTCAACATTACACTTAATCCCAATGTACTGTATTATTTTCCTATTTCTGCTATAAAAATTACCACAATCTTAGTGTCTTGAAACAACATAAATTTATTCTTTTATAGTTCTGGAGATGAAAAATCTAAGACAGGTCTTACTGGGTTAAAATCAAAATGGCCAGATGGCTGCATTCTTTCTAGAGCCTCTCGCAAACAATCCATTCCCTTGCCTTTTCCAGTTTCTAGGAGCTGTCTATATTCCCTGGCTCATGGTCCCTTCTTCCAACATCAAAGCCAGTGGTATAGCATTATCCCTCTCTTCTGACATCCTGTTTCCCTCTTGCAAAAACTCTTTCATCTGCCTTAGAGCTTCAAAGATAACTCAGGATATTCTTTCTAACTCAAGATTCTTAACTTAGTCACATCTGCAAAGTCTCTTTTGCTGGGTAAGATAAAGTATTCATAGGTTCTGGGGAAATTAGGGTGTGGACATTTTTAGGGTACCATTCTGCCTATTCCTCAACTTTGCTCCCTGACCTGACAACAATATGTCTCCAGAAACCTCCTCTCCCTTCCCACTTCAGCATTCTCATGCCTTTGGCATACTTCAAAGGACCAACCCAATGGCCTTCTTACCAAAGCAATGCCTAAAACTGCCAGCCCCAGTTATAAACAATGTCTCCCTCCTGTTAATTCTAAAAGCATTTGTCTATACTTTTCTTGCAGTATCTGAATATTCTCCCTTGAAGCATATTATACAAAGTTCTTATCTTCTTCATGAGTTTATAAGCTCTTAAAAATGGTTCACTTTTTTTTTCAGATCTTTTACTTTCTTTATCCACTATACACTAGTCTTACTGCACAGTAGGTCCTGAATGCAAATTTGCCAAATGCATGCATAAATGAATTATTTCAAAACATTGACGCTTTCTTCAGTATTACCACCATGACAAGCTGAAAACTCACTTAAATGGGCTTATGAAAGCCAGTATTTTCCTTCAACAATATACCTTTCCTCAACAGAAGACTCAGGGAACCAGTTAGAGGAAAAATCTCCAGTCACTTGTAGTGACAAGCTTTCTTTCTGATGCTTGCAAATTCTTGTTCTCAAAACAAAACAAAACAAAACAAAAAGAGATATACGTGAGGTGTATGTATATGTGGGCAGACATATAAATCTTTTCATAAACAAGATTTTGACCTTGAAATTTCGTGTTTTGGCAACAAAGAGCAATGGCAGTCACATTCCCTAAATTATGTTCAGACCACGCATTCCTGGTCTAGAACCTTTCTTGGCAGAACCCAAACAAGAGTGAAAATAAAGTTGCATAAGGAGAGGTTTGAGAAAGAGATGCTTCCAGGCTAAAAGCACAGAAAATGGAATATCCCTCCCAGAAAGGAGGCTACACATAGGTTTTGACAATGGTTCAAAGCCATCATGCTTCTTTAATTCCTAGATGCGTCAGCCGAGAAAGTTTCACTATTCTCACCGAAACCAGAGATACTTCAGATTTATGTGATCCACACCCTTGGAATCAAGGCATTAACATGTTTTGCTGGAGGCACTGAAAAGCTTAGCATCTCCCTTTCAAAAAGGAAGAGTTTCCTGTAAAACAAATGGAGTCAGTCACAGGTGGAGCAGGTCCAGGTTATTATAGGAGTTCACATGCCTCAGCCGAGGGAGGCAAAGAAAGAGTTCCTGCTTGTTTTTCACCTCGCTCTCTCCTTCCCTAATGGGTTCCTCACCATTGACTTTGTGAGCTTCAGTGGCCAGGAAAACCATCGGTGTGCTTGTAAGTGCTTCAGGGATTTAGCAAAACCCTTTGCCCTTGCCTAATTTCACCTACTCGGGGACAGGTATATGACTCAGCTTCATCAAGTGCCCTGAGAATCCAGTGATGATGGGTAATTGGTAAATGGGCAATCCTCTAATGCCAAGTCCAGGAGCTTTTGAAGCATTTAACTATTGTTATTTAATTAAGCTACATATAAACATTCACCTTCCATGGCTAAAGACCAAGTAGAAGCTAAGGTCGTCAAGAGGGAAGCAGATTCATTTGCTAAGATTCAGCTTCTATTGTCAAAGTTCATCATTTTTGTTTGGGTTACATAAGGTTTGCTTTCATTAAAGTCACTAGGATACACAAGGAAATATAAGATCAAGTGAATTTCCCTATAGTAATGATTTCTAACCAGGGTATATGTCCCTATTAGGGGCCTTAACAAATCTGTCATTCAGGGTCAGGATACAGGGCTCAAACTATTCTGAGGCACCCTCCTAAGGATGACTTGCTTCCCAGTCTCTATTGGCATAGTGAGTTCATTATTACTTTTAGGATTCCATAGGGGTATTCCTCAAGTTTTAGGGGGAAGAGAAAATGTGACCAACCACTGACCTTGAAATGTGTTTGAATTTTAACTTTGTTTTATTACAGTGAGGAACTAGACCTAGTCATTTTAACTTGGCATAAATCAGATTCTCAACTATAGCTGTGCATATGATTAATTTATGGTACTTAAAAGATTCTACAGCCAAAGTCCCTCACCTGAGGATTATACTTATTAGCTTTGGAGAGCCTTTGAGACATGTTTATATCTAACTACATCTATATATACATCCGCATCTATATCTATATCCAAACATATATAGATATCTATATATAAATATATGTTAGTATGGATTTATTGATGCATTAGTATTTGATTAACAATCAAAATAAAATAAATATCTTATTCATCTTTATGGCATCCCCTGCATCTGGCACTAACATTGGCTGCCACATGGTAGAAATTCAATACATATGTGTTTAATTAATCAGTGGCATTATATCCTTTCTACACTATATATTCTATGTTGCTTTATTTTCTCTTGAGTCAGCTTTCTTTAGGGTCTGTCAATGTTATTTTACATACATAGATATTCTTTCAGTTCATTGAACTTGGCATGTTCCCTCCTGCCATAGGGATGTTATACTTAACTCCCTTCTTCTCACCCTTCTTAGTCCATGACTTTCATTTACCCTTCAAATCTCAGCTCAAGGAGCACTTACCAACAGACACCTTCCTTGGCATCTGCTACAGACCCCGTATGCAGTATGGACCACTTAAGTCCATTTCTCATACTCTCACATGAGACCATCTTTCTTTCTCTCAGGACCCTTGTATAACTTTGAAATTTTACATTCAGAAATGTAATCATTTGTTTAGGATGTCTCTTTAGCGACCCCACCATACAGAAAGCAACATGAGGACAAGCACAGGGTGTGAGAGTGTGTGTGTGTGTGTGTGTGTGTGTGTTTGTACTTATTCTTTCTCTCTCATACCACCAGAAGTCCAAGCTGCCAGCACACAGGGGATACTTAAGAACTATTTGCATCCATGAACTATTTGGATAATGAGTAAATGGTCACAGAAAGCCCTTTTTATCAATACAAGAGCCAATATGCAAGGGATCAAGTAGTTGGAGGGATTAAATAGCGAAAGTTTATACTTCTTGCCAAAAAGACTCAGAACCAATAGAAATGGGAATTGGTGTAAGGGGAAGGCCATTCCATTGATCCCAGAAAAACAAAAACAAAAACATCAAAATTCAATTTCTGTAGCATAAACTGCATTCATTGGACACTGTTTGATGAACCATACACTGGTGGTGATGAAAAAGTCAAGTTTGACAGTCAAGCTCAAATGCCCATTCTAATTGTAGCCCTTCACGTTCACCTTTTAACTAATTGAAGCAACTAGAATGCCAGACTGGAGAAATGACTTTTCCCCACATGTTCAGGAGTGCAGGCTCTGGAGGAAAACTGGGTTAGACTGCTAGCTCTTTCTTTAATTAGCATGAGAATAGGAAAAGGTCTTCATTTCTCTGTGCATCAGGTTCCTCATTATGAAATGGAAATGCTAACAAAACCAGCTCCCTGGGATTGTGATGAGAACTAAATAAACTGATGTAAATTAAGTGTCTAGATCACATCTTGGCATATGTTAAATTTGTACTATTTTACTAGTGCTCAATTATCATTAACTGGTTTAAGGATGGAAAGGGAAACACAGGAACTAGCATATATTGAATATTTACTATTTGCCAAGAACTGCCAAGATACCTTAGGTAAAATTAAGCCTCATTTAATCTTCACAACAGTTCCAAGAGGTGGTTAAAACTTAACTGCAAGGAGATTATATACCTAGTGAATTTTCACAAAGAGAACTTCTAGTATTTATTTCTCCTACTTTGGGAATATTGGCTCTTTACAGGGCAGAAATAGATTATGTCTTCCTGAGACTATTTCCTAGAGAATTTATAGTTAAAGGAAATGCCTTACAATCCATTAAAACTGTGGTCCCCAACCCCTAGGCCATGGACCAGTACCAATTGTGGCCTGTTAGAAACCAGGCTGCACAGAGGGAGGTGAGGGGCAGGCAGGCAAGCAGCAGAAGTATTTACAGACACTCCCCATTACTCACATCACCACATAAGCTCCACCTCCTGTCAGATCAGCAGCAGCATTAGATTCTTATAGGAGAAGGAACCCTACTGTAAACTACTGCCTGATGATCTGAGGTGGAGCTGAGGCGGTGATGCTAGCGCTGGGAATCGGCTGCAAATACAGATTATCTTAACAGAGAGGTTTGATTGCACAATAAATGTAATGGGCGTGAATCATCCCAAAACCATCCCCACCTCCCTGTCCATGGAAAAATTATCTTCCAAGAAACCAGTCCCTGGTGCTAAAAAGATTTGAGACTACTGCATTAAAACAATATTTGTGTCCGTGGTAACTCTCTCCACTTGGAAGGCAATGGTCAGCATTCAGATTTCCCCACACACAACCTCAAGGAATACCGAACTTAAATCATTCATGTAGAGAAGAAAGAGCCCCAGACTTGGCATCAAAAGTCCTGGAAGCTTTGGGACCTTAAACCATTTTCTTAACTTTTCTGAACTTCAATTTTCTACTTTTAAAAATAGGAGATAATAAATGGGGATCATGTGATCAACATCTCCTCATTCCACCCACCTAAAACCCTCATAACAGTCATCCTACTTTCTGCTTCTATGAGTTTGACATTTTTAGTTTTCAAATATAAATGAGATCATGCAGTATTTGTCTTTTTGTACCTGGCTTATTTCATTTAGTGTAATGTCCTCTGGGTTAATACATGCTGTTGCAAATGGCAGGATTCCATATATATATATATATATATATATATATATACCACATTTTCTTTTTCCATTCATCTGTGGATGGACACTTAGGTTGATTCCATATTTTGGCTATTGTGAATAATGCTGCAATGAATATGGGCCATCAAAACATCATGTATGTCATAAATACATACATTTTTATTAATCAATTAAACCTTAATAAAGCTGGAAAAAATTAAAAATGGGATTATAATGCCAGTTTCACCTGTCTCATAGTGCTTTACTGAGAAACAAACTAGTTCCACTAAATAATGAGGAATTACTTGATAGGTACAGTGCACATTGTTCAAGTGATGTATACTCTAAAAGTCCTGACATTACCACTATAAAATCTATGCATGTAACAAAATTTCACTTGTACCTCATAAATTTAAATTAATTAATTAATTAATTAATGTCATTCAAAGCATGGTCTGTCCATGGATCACCATCACCAGTCCAATCCAAGTCTCCCTGAATTGGAATTTCTAGGTGTGAGGCCAGGAACCTGTTTTAACAATATTCTTCTAAGTGATTCTTTTGCATGCTAACGTATAAGAAAAACTGAATTAAATGAGGCAATGAATAAAAAAAGATCTTTATGAACTATAAAACATTTGCACAAATGCAAATAATGCAAATGTGTTCTCATCCTATACTGCTCTTCCCCACTCTCTCTCTTCTCTCCACCTCTGTCCTACCCCCACTACTCCTACTCTACTCCCCACTGTCTCCTATTCACTTACCTCTTCCTCTCCCCACCAAAAGAAATATTGGGTGTGCAGAGAGCTTGCCTCTTTCCGAATATTTAGGGTTCTGTAAAGAATAAATGTTCAATTGATGTTTGATGACTAAAAGAATGGACAAATGAGCAATCACAAAGGATGTCACACTATGTCGGCATATTTCTTCTTATAGACTAAATCTTATTCCATTAATATAATATTCATCTTCCAAAAAATCTCAAGTGTGTCAAGTGTGTTCATGTGTGCCAACACAAGCACCTTCATCTTCACATGATCTTTCTGAAAGCAGGAAAAGGCAGGTTCCCCCACCCACACAACACCCCAAACCTCAAACCTATACAGATGCCAAAATAGAAAATGGGAGAATTACAGTGCTTGCATCATAACATTCAGGAAGGAGGAAGAGTCAGAATCGGAGACTGGTATTTAGATGCCCCAAACCCTGAAGCATTGCCCTTTATTCCCAGGGTCTCCAGCTGTAGAGAGAATGCAAGATGATCTAGCTCTCCTCTTCCCAGCAATGGGGTCTAGGAAAGGATATGTAACTGATTTCTACCTCTGTGTGCTTTGAGACTTAAACCAGAAAACACTTGTAAAATGCCTGGAGTATCATAAATGCTTGGTAAACATCATATCTCTTCCCTCATGTTCTTTTAGGCTGGCTCCTGCAAACATTATCAGCAAAATGTAGTCAGCTGTCTTCATTAGAAATATCTTGATAGAGGGAAACACAGTACATTCCTGCCCTTTGATTGGCATTCCTTCAACAGCGGGGGTGAAGGGCTGTATAAAGTAAAAAAGAGAAATGGAACCAGGCCAGCTCTATACGTGCTCCATGGATTACCTGAGTCAGAATCCCTGGGTGTTTGTTTAAAATGCAGATTCCTGAGCTCTACGCCTAAACTATCCAGAGTCTCAGAGAATGTATCCTAGAAATCTGTATTTTTAGCAAGTGCTCGAGGTAAACATTACATACACTCAAGTTTAATAACTATTGCTTTAGTTCATTATATGTTAACCATAACTATACATGAGAAAGAGCTTGGGAACTTTTTAAAAAATATTGAAGCTCATATTCCTCCCCAGAAAAATTAAATAAGAACAGGTAGAAGAATAGGTGGGCACTGGGATTCTCCCAGTGACAAGAATAGCAACCAACTAAATCTCTTTTGTCCTCCAATATATCCCTTAGCATTTAAATTTTTCTGCTGTTGGAGGGGGAAAAACATCAAGGCAAGAAATTATATAAATATAATTTTTGAAGTTTTCTCTAAATCAACAGCATAACATGAACAGTCAGTGGCATTTTAGAAATAAGACCTATTCTCTCTTTCTGTGTCAAATTCACTGAAGATGTAAAGCCAAAATGAACTGAAGTCACCTTGTAACAAAGATACTATTTCCATGTGACCAGTGTGCACTGCAGTGCTGAGGAACTCCCACCTAGCTTTTAAACAGTCTGCACTTTTAATTATTATACTAACATTTTGTCAACTGTCAAATGCTCGAAAATCATTTAATATCCTCCCAACTCTATGCAACACATTTATTGATATTCATGAAGTGAGTTCCTTCAGCAGTGTCTAGACTGAATGTCAATAGGGTCTGCTGAGGGAGATATTTTCACAGAGGGAGGATATTAATAATGGAATTGAGAAATTATTTTTAATTTAGTTTAATAAAGGATTAGATGGGACAAGACCACTGTGCCCCCTTAATGGTCTAATACATAAATAAATGTAACCTGGCTAAATGATTCTGAATATCAAAGATGAGAAATGATCAACTTAACATAATTCACTTTCAGCTGATGTTCTCTCCATAATTTTACAAGCCAAAGGCTAGTCCTCTGCGTTATACCAGAGAGTTATTTCCTCATGTCCTACGTAAAAGAGACAGTGAATATTTGGAGACAGGCTCCCACTTTTGGAAACCTGATTTGTGGAAAAGCTCAAAAACTAGATTTTGCAGACATCTTGGTAATAAGCTGTTTTTCAAAAAAGGAAACTTGGTAACCCCCTCCGAAAATAGTCCACACTTCATGGTAGGAAAAAGGGAGGAAGAATCACTACACAACCAAGGATCTTACAAAGCCATTACTGTCACTGGGTATGTAGCAGATGCTCTGCCAAACCCTTCCTAAGCTTTACCACATTTAATCCCCCAACAACCTTAGAAAATACACCCAGTTATTAACCCTGTTTTGATTGTTAATTTGTTAAGATTTCCAGTTCAGGAAGTCGAGTTAATCACACACCTCGGTATATTGTGATATTTTATTATTTATCTATACAAGGCTCCTTTTATTTAATGGATTTATCCCTTTTTATACCCACAGCCCATTCCCATTCCCTCCTCCATCCACAGATAACCATTCTATGGTATTTTTGTGTGTTTCTTGTTTGAATGTGTTTTTGTATAATGGGCAATATGTGAATCATAACATGACAGTTGTTTTTTACTTTTTCATTAAGAACTGTGTTTTTAAGATCCACTGAAGTTCCTCTGTGTACGTCTAACACACAGCATATACATATTCACCTGACTTTACAGATAAAGGAGCTGAGGCTTAGAAAGTAAACTGCCCAGCACAGCATCACGTGAAAATTAAATTGTGGAGCTAGTCTCCAGATGACTCTCACTTTAAGGGTAGTGCTCTTGACTACTCGACTCTATTGCTTCCCTTTCAAAACATCATATTTTTTAGTTCTTACAACAGCCCTGTGAAGTTAAGAAAGGCTAAGCAATTTATCCAGGCACTCATCTAGTTAGTAGCAGAGCTCGGATTACAACTCGGGTCTGTCTGACCCCTGAATCTGCGTGCATTCTCTTTTACGATCCAATGACCTGTCGTTGCTCGAGTCTTCAGAGTTAGATTACTCTCCAACTCCTTTCTCTTTGCTTTATTCTTGTTTAGTGAGCTGGGGCAGCGGGTACCTTTCCTTATCAAACAGCAAAATGTGGGTCATAAGGAGTCTTGTGGAGCCGCCTGATGTACTGCGTCAGTTCCAACACTACCAGGGCCGGTGCTGCGATGATTAGTCTCATCTGAACCTGTGAGGCCAAGGAAGGCTACGTGGCAATCTGTCCTCTCAGGGTGGATTTCTGCCAAGGTCTCCTGCTGGAATAATGACAGAGCTACTACGTTCTTTCTCCAAGGCTGACATGATGCAATAGGTCTGGTGACAGGAGGTTTTTCTTTCTCTAGTTGCCCTTGGACACTGCATGGCTATGTCTACTGGGGTTATGTAAAACTCCTTGTGTGCCTTGGCAGGTGGCCCTGGGAACTCAACTGCACTACCCTCGTGGTAAGCACTCAAGCAGAGTGAAAGGAAGAGTCGATTCTGCTGAATAACTTCTGAGGATTTCAGGTCAATCTACTCAGAGTCTAGTCTTGTGGACCAAGCATCTTAGAACTCAATTAAATGAAAGGAATAAAAAAGAGCCAACTTCACCCATTTTGCATTTTGCCAGCCAATTTGGGTAAGGCATGTTTCTTGACATCAAACAAGGGGGAGAGAAGACAGAAATTTTAGAAGTATCGAATAGAGTTTTCTTATTCTAACAGAAACTTGAGGGTTTGGCTTGTGTGGAAAAAAAAAAGGGTATGTACATTAGACTAAAACAAAGTGCAAATATGAGGCTCACTTCTTTCCAATGTGACCTTGGGCAATTTACTTAACCTTGATTTATTTCCTCAAATAATGAACCGGGGACAATGACATCCATTTCACAATACTATTATGAAATAATCTGAGAAAATACATATAAAATGCCTGGCACATTTTGACTCATTTGTCGAATGTTAGGTCACCATCAGAAAAGAGAGATTGGCAAATATTGTAGTATCTCAGATGATTTTAAAGATCTTTCTAGTTGAAGTTAAATTATAGATTTTTTTTTCTTTGCCCTTTCAGTTCATTTGGTAGAGGACAGCTTAACTGGGCCTTGAAGCATTTGGAAGGTCATTCTGTGCATGAATTTGTTTTGGCATTTATTTCTGCCTTCTATATTTTATTTTATCCACTGCCAAGGGGGCATTTTGATTGGCACGGGAGCCAAGTGAAACAAAGCTCTCCCTCCAAGGGACATACACGAAGCAGCTCTGTGAGAATCGCCTCCTTTCTGTCTTATGAGGGCTGACTTTCTTCCCCTTCACTTTGTTTCTGAGAGATTTTTGATGTTTTCCTGGCGCTGTCAATTTTATTACTTGCTTGCCTTATTCACCAACACCACCAGACGCTATCAGCTCAGACCCAGAAACACGAGGCCAACGTCTTAGAATCCATTTAGACATGGTAACGTCTAGTCTGAGGCTTACAGGGGACTGTGACTAAATTTATTTTAAAGCCTAAATGGAGGGAAAGGTTTCCCTGCCTGTCTGAGACTTGGTCTCATTACTTGGCCTCTTTCCTAGTAATGGTGATTTTGTTCGCTATCCCTTGAAAGATATCAATCACCTGAGCTCACCTGTTCCCATTAGCTGTACTTTTGATCAGTGGCTCTGGAATGAATCGTCTAAAAATTTCTACTGCATTAAGCAGAACTCCTTTTCAAGTAGCCTGGGGATGAAATGCATTATTCAGTAAGTTCTGTACTTTCCAGTCTCCAAATTAATTTGGGAGATGCAGTGACTCTGCTTCAGAAGAGAATCAAGAGGACCATATGTTCAAAGTGTGTGCTACACTTTGGACTGAAGAGTCCTTAGGAACAAAACGTGTAATTAGCAGGAAGATGACTTAAAATTAGGTGGTAGGGAGGTTGAATCCTCGACTCTTGAGGACTGTTCTTTCAACATGTGATCCTCCGCCACCAAACCATGCACTTGAGGAGATTGGTTCAAATGCAGTTTCCCTCCCCTCACCCTAGAAGTTTCTGCTTTTTGTACCTGGAGTTCTGGAAGTTGCAGGTGATCCTAAGGGATACTGAAACTGAGAGTTGCTAGTCTAGAAGTTCTGCATGTCTTCCTCAAGGACTATATATTACAAATATGATTTGTAAAGTATAATTTAATTTCATTCTAAATAAATAAAAAAGAATAAAAATGACTGATGTGGTAGAACTTTGAAGTTAACCAGATGTGTTTTCAATTTTCCATTTCTCTCCCTAATAGACCATTATCTATTTCTCAGATAATTATTTTTTCCTCCTTTTGGAAATAAATGTTAGAATTGTAGTTCTGTGTCCTCTTGGACTTAGGTATGACCAGGGGTTGCTTTACCAGTGAAAAGTGAACAGCAGTGTCTGATAACATCTTTAAATGGGGCTGGTCTGTTAGTCTAGATCACAGGGTGACTGTGATGAGCAGAGAACTTCTAACTCACATGGGACACATAGAGTGAGAGAAACGTGCATTGTTTTAAGATATTAATATTTAGGGGTTTCTTTTTACTGAAGCAGAACCTAGCATAACCTGACTTACAAATACTAACTCACCCTGTGACCTTAGGCAAGGAGCCTCATTATAACCATTGTTATATGGAAAAATGTAATATCTGCAACTAAGGGTTATTAGAGGATTAAATAAAATGAACTGTGTAAAAGAGCCTGGCCTACTTCCTAGCACATCATAGTCATTCAATGGGTATTGGTTTCTTTTCTTGTTGCCACAGTCTTTATCCCCAATATATGGATGCATTTGTTCATAAAGAATAAACCTGCATAATATTTATGGATGTGTTGCTAGTAATATCCTAAGTGAAATAACTGCTTCTTACACAAATACGTAAGTTGTATTTGTGAAAGAACACTTAAGAAAGTGCATTTATTCTGTGACATCAAACAACTCAGTAAAACAGTGAGTTACAGAATCTTAAAATTATGATATTCATTGAAGACAGAAGATAACCATGCTAAAAACACAGGTGGGCACAAGTAAAGATGAATGTGATAAATAAGCCAATTTCTGTCTTTAGGAAGCTAATAGTCTAGTTAGGGAGGCAGAAATGCATCAAAATTCAGTAAACTTATCAATGATGCAAGTGCCATAATACAGATATACAGAGTACAGTGGGGATATATAAGGGCATATGATAAATTGTACATGGGTAGCAGTGATGACTTTATGGATATTGTAATTAATCTGAACCTTAAATGACAAGTAGATGCCAGGAAGATGTAGGAAAAGAGGCAAAAATGTAAATAAAGATCTGAAAGTCAATGCCTTGTTTGAAGAATGGCAAACCATGGGGTTTGAGAGTTAAAGAAATAGATAAACATCAAGTTGTAAAAGATGAAGTTCTGCAGTTAAGTTAGGTCAGACTGTGATGTTTGGACTTAGCAACTGTGTGATGGAAAGGTGGCTAAGATGCAGATTTTTAAAAGGACATGATCAAAGTTATGTTTGGGAATGAGACCATGATTCAATTACTGAAGTCAGGGAGGACATTTGATAGCTTTTCAAAACTTCTGGTGGACAAAATGATGAGGACTTTAGTGTGGCAGTTATCTTGGGAGTGGAGATAAGGAGCTAGATTAAAGAGCTAAGTCTGGGTAGAACCGAATTGATTATATGCTGAATATGAGAGACAAAAATAAGTTTAAAAAATGTGGTTAAATTTTCTAACTTGAATAAATAGATGGATGATATGAGCATAGACAAAAACAGAGAAAAGAGGAAAAAAACCTCTTATGTTGGGAATGACATAAATTTGGTTTGGGATTTTTTATACTATTATGCAAAACATTAAAAGAATATAGAAAATATATAAGCAAGCTATGAATCATAATAACAAAACAAATAATTATGAACTCACTATACAACTTTAGAACTAGAATGCTAGCATAACATTGATGTTATACCTGTATACTTCTTTCCAATCCCATCCCATCATCCAGAATCATTCCCTTCTCTTCATAGTATTACCACTTCTGGCTACATTCTTACACAATAAAATTTTAAATTTTGTTACAGCATATAGCATTCTATGATTTTATTCTTTCACTATATATTGACGTGGCCTGATTACAGGACAAGGGATGACACAGAACGTAAAATAATGACACAGACACACATGGACATGATAATGACTCGAGTGACCAATGCACCAGTTGCTTTATTTTTATACCGCCCAGACCCAAGGTTCATTCCTTATATGTGAGCATCTGAGCATAGCAGCAATATCAGTCAATTCCGGAGTTTTTTCAAAAGGGAACAATTTCCCATGGTCTCAGACCTCCAAACAGTTACTAAAGTTAAGGTGCCAGACAGAGCTCAAAAGCCAAGGCCGAGATAGGCAACATAAAACAATGCAGCCATTTGACGTGCTTCTTGGTCTCAATCCCAGGAGGCGGCTCCTTCCTGGCCCCCATGGTAGTGCCTGTCTTAGGTCACCCCCCTCCATGGGGAGTCTTACCCGTCATTGACTACTAACCATCAATCAGGGGCCAGTTCTTGGGAGAGTTCTTTTGGTTCTTGTTCTCATGGCTTCAAGACTCCCACCACAGGGGCCCTCCATGTGGGAGTTGGGAGCATTTGCTTATGTGCAAACTCAGGCCTCTTATCAAGTCACAAGGCAGCAACCGTGTCTGAAGAAAATACTGACTACTGCTGCGTCAGGCAGCACACATACATTACAGACTATAGTGAATAATTAGTATAAGGCATAACACCAGAATCAGCCCCCAACAGTATGTTGTTGATATTATTACATTATTATTTAATATTCATCCAAGTTGATTTGTGTAGCTGCACTTTATTCATTTTCTGGGCTATATAAAAGTACATTGACTGACTATACCACAATTTACTCCCTCTCCTGTTGATACACTTGGATTATTTCTAGGTTGTTTTTTTTTTGTCATTACAAAAAATGCTGCCATAAACATTTTTGTACATGTCTCCTAGCTTTGATCATTTTGATTTTGAGGAATGCAGTCAGGTGTTCTAAAGCTCACAGGAAACATCTGAGTTAGATATATGAAGCTGGGAGTCTCTGAGAAACAGATGGTATTTAAAGGCGATCAGTTTTATTGAGGTGACTCAACATGAGCATATAGAAGAGAACTAAGCTTGGGATCAAAATCCTCATGAACGTGAACAATTAAGGTATGTTGATGTGTGCATTAAAGAAGTTGTCTGAGAGTAAGAGAATAATCAGAAGGGAGTGATAGCAGGGAACTCACTGGAAGAGACTTTAAAGAAAGGTATGGTCTACAATTTCAAAAGCAAAGAACATCAGGGTGGATTTGTTTACTATAACCTCATTAGTTACTTAGTGAAAGGCAATGTATCCAAGAGGTGAAGAGAAAGTCAGATAAGGATTGAAGGCAAGACAAGAAAGCACTACCAGGAAAGTATATTAGTAATGAAACAAGCTTATTTGTTCCAGGGAGGTCAAAGTTGGACTGGGATGTGGAGGGGCAATGAAGGTTCAAGAAAATGTTTTTAGAGATATGAACATGTTTAGAGACACAGAGGAGCAATTCGAGAATCATGGGAGAAATGGGAAGATTGTTGTAGTCACGTCCTCTAACAACAACAACATTAGAGAATATTTATTGCTCACTGTCCATGGAAACTCTCCTAACTTCTTTATATTTAGTTTTCACAAAAATTCTAGAAAGAAAATATTTTATTATTTCTTTTTTTTTTTTTTTTTGTATTACTCAAGCTACTTTGTTCCTAATAAGGTGCAGAGGATCCAGGACGAAAAAATAAAAATCAGATAGAATGGTTTGCACAAATGCAGTTTCAAAATAATGGTGAATTGCATGTGGGCATGTGTTGAGAAGAGGATCGATTTCATATTCTTTTTGAAGATAGATCAAATAGGATTATTGAGAGAGCAGATGCAGGCTGTACAGGAGAGAAATGAAAGGCAATTTCAAGTTTTTAGGATTGAATAACTGGAAGGTTGACATTGTTATTTACTATAGTAAAGACTATAGAAAAACAATTTGGTGTGGAGGAAGATAAGAAGTGAGGTTTTTGATGAGCTAAATTTGAGATGCCTGTTAAACACTCAAGTGGAGATGGTGAGTAGGCAGTTGGATATACACATATGGGGTTCAAGAGAGAAGTTTAGGCTGGAAATATAAATGAGAGAGTCATCAGGGTATAGATAGAAGAGGTCACCAAGGGAGTTAGTCTATACAGAAAAGAGCTCAGGTCTAACAATTGAGCCCTGGTATAGAGAAGACGGAGAGGAACAAGAAAAGAGAGAGAGAGAGAGAGAGAGACAGACAGACAGACAGACAGACAGACAGACAGACAGACAGACTGAGAAGAAGAAGGGACCAGGTAGGAAGTAAACCAAGAAAGTGTTTCCTGGAGACACAGTGAAGAAAGTATTTCAAGGAGGAGGAAAAAACTGTTTTTAAAACTTAAGTTCAAATATGAAGAGGACTGGGAAATACTCATTAGATTTAGTAGAGGTCAATTGCTAAATTGAATCAGAGAACCTCAATTTCTCCATTCTAATAATTGATTACACTTCTAAAGTACCAGGAAAGGACTACCTTCAGCTCAGTGGAAGCCCTTTTTTTTTTTCCACGTGAATCAGAATCTTTAGTTGGTTCATTAATCAGTAGAGTTGTTGTTTGCCAATCTTTTGATGTAGATCCAGCTTTTTCCTTCGTATAGAAATAACTTGCCTAAAAACAAATATTTGAGTTTCAGTTTCTTTAAATTATGGAAGAACTTAAAGACACCTAAAGCCATCTGGGTTCAGAATATGACTGAATTTTTACAGCCTTATCCAATTCTTCTGAAGTTGTATTGCCTACACCTATTTCAACAGAAAAACAATAGCAATTCATACTCTTTTAAGTCTTTCTAAAATGTCCAACTTAGTTTTCATAGAAATAACTCTTTATTTCTGCTCATATTTTATCAATTCATAAAACAATAGGTACAGCACAAATACATAGGTTAGGGAACAAACACAATTTTCTCTTGCTGATACTAGAGGGGTAAAGGAGTAATAAAGACTAGCTGCTTGCTGGCCCAGAGTATGAGTGTGCGTGGATGCCAACCAGCATGTTTCATATAGAAGAGCAGAATATTGCTAATTTGAAGAGAAGGAAAATGGAGTCTTTCTAAGAGATATCCTACTAAATTTTTATTCACTTATAATTTACACATTAACATCCCAATTTATAAAAATAAAAAGGAAACAAAATCAGCAACATCAATTTTATTATCATTGCCATGCCATTATCTCATCAAGCCTTAATTTAATCCTCTTATAAACCCAAGACTTTCCACTACTTCCCTCC
Source organism: Microcebus murinus (assembly GCF_040939455.1). Taxonomy (NCBI): domain Eukaryota; kingdom Metazoa; phylum Chordata; class Mammalia; order Primates; family Cheirogaleidae; genus Microcebus; species Microcebus murinus. Next base: position 39,775,461 of record NC_134110.1, on the reverse strand, counting down.
CATAGAAAACCTCCCAATTGCCAGTCATCCACCCTCAGTACAGGTGGTAAACATACTTTTTGTTTATCATTTCTGGATTATTAGATAATGTTCATTCTCCTTTCTTTTATTTGACATTTTAAATATGACCTGCTGGCATACAAAATGCGGGCCGATCTTTTTTCATAGTGACCACAAATACATGGTATTACCATATATTTTATTATGTATTTTTGTTATAAAACAATAATAAATGTCCACATGCATTTTAGGCTTTATAGTATGCAAAATGCTCACTGCTCTTATTCATTCATCTAACAAATAATTATTGAGCAATTTCTATGTGCCCAGCATGACTCTCTACCTAATCAGAGAGGTCAGAGAAGGCTTCTCTGGGAAGGTGACATTTAAGCTGAGACATAAATGTAAGAAACAAGCAGACCTTCAATAGGGAGGAGAAGCACTCTTCAGATCCCTTGGAAGGAATGAGTGGAGCATTTTGGAGACACAGTCATAAAATATAGTGAATGAAAAGAGAGTTGCAAGAAATGAGGACAGAGTCATGGTGGAAGGTTGGGGGGAAAGGTAGGTCCAGATAAGCTCTGGTAAGAATTTCTATTTTATTCTAAGTGAAATGGGAAGCCCTTGAAAGTCTTAAGGAAAAAGTTTTAAGGAAAAAAAAGAGTTTTAAGGAAAAAATAACATATTCTTATTTGCATTTAAAAGATTCATCCTGGCTGCTGATTAGAGAATAAAAGCTGGGACATTAACTGAAAAACTAATGCGGATTAATCTCACAGGCATTATGTTGAGCAAAAGAAGTCAGACACAAAAAAGTACACATTGTACCATATGCCGATTTCTATACTTTGTGAACATACAGTGCTCTATACATTGATTTGTGTAGGGTTTACCCATAGTCCAGGGAGGAGACGTGCACTAGTGTGGTGACAGTGGTGAGGAAGAGAGGCCTTTCATGTGTTTAATCCTGGCTGCAAACTGTTAAACATGGAGAAAAAGATGAGATTTTTCTCCATGACAGATAGATAAAAAAGTAGGAAGAGCCAGATGCCTTGCCCCAAATCACAAAGATACCAGTGGGTCCAAGTCTCAAGCCCAGATTATCCTATTTATTTTATTAATTTAAAAACTTCAGATATATACATTGATACAAGAAGGGACAAAGGACTGGTAATATAATAACATGGATTAATTTCACAGACGTTCCATTGAGTGAAGGAAGCCAGCCACAAAGAGGGCCTACCATGTGAAATTCTACAATAGGCAAAGTAGAATCTATGGTGTATGGTGACAAAAGTTTAAAAAAAAATCATCATCTCTTTGTGGATTCAGGGAGATTTATCGAAAAGGGCCGTGAGAGAACTATATGAGGTGATGGATATGTTCTTTATCTTGATCCATGTATGGGTTACGTGGCTATATATAGTTGTCAAAATTCATTGAACTGAATTCTTAGGAGTAAAAAGGTTCAAAATGCATAAATAATTTCCTAAATAAGCATGGTCAAAATATGACAGTGCTGCGGCAGGAATCTATGCTTTCTAATATTAGGTCATATATTCTTTTTCTAAAGCCAGAGGTCTTCGTCCTAAAGCTACTAGAAAATCCTGGCTTCTGATTCTTAAGGCCAAGTGTCATGACTCTAGCAACCAGAACAACCCATCTCCCTTTGAAGATATAGCTAATAAAACCTAGAACCCAAAGCTATGTCGTTCATGGGCAAGATGAATGCCCTTCTAGAATAAGAGATCCTATGCTGAATATCAGAGAGTTTTTCAGGACAACAGAATAATTTTAGGTTCTGAACCATGTGAGAAAACTGCTCTTCTAAGAAAAGCTCTCAAGATCCAGAATGAGGCAAAAAACCAAGACAGCTTAAAATAAACCCTGTAAATGGACTGGCTTAGCTTATCAGGATTTAGAGTCACTCTAATGACACTTTTGACAACACTGTCCACATGATTGATGCTACTGAGCTGATAATGAGAGGCGATGCCCTTACAAGAATGGCATTTTGGCAAAATGCAATATCTTCTAACTAACAGTTCATTTTTTACAAGATTCTATTCATGGACCGCATACTTATACGATCTCATTAGTCTGCCATTAATCATTTCTAGGTCTGTCTATATTCTGTATTGCTTAAGACTTGGATTTGCATACATGAAACCAATATGCTACATTTGTATAGAATTTTGCTTTACAAAGAATTTGGGATCTGAATCATGAAAGAATCAAGTGAGAGGTGATGGCACCTGTGCTTTATCCAGAGCTCCTTGAACCAGAGACATGGTGGAGAGTCAGGTTCTAAGAGGTCCATACTTGAGCAACTTAAGAGATGGGAAAAACAGACAGACTGGCTTTGAGGGTGATGCTTTTATGGGCATCCAGGTTCTGTGGTACTGTGATTATTTTTTCCCTTGTGAATTAGCGTATGCAAGATAATGTCATGTCTCCCTTTGGAATAAATTAGAGACCATCCTCAACACAGGCATGAGCATCTTAGAAGGTATAAAGTGTCCTTTTACTTTGTCCTGAGGTATTTACCTATTCACAACCTTCTAAACAAGGAAGTTCCTGCTAATTTTAAAAATAGAGGGATAAGAAGGTGGAAGCAGAGTTGGATTAATGGATTGTTAGGCAGAAAGCATCTGTGATTCAGAAATAACTCACTGGGAAGAACCAGGGAACTGGTTCTTATTTTGGTTCTGATTCTTTAAGGTATTTTTTTCATCATAGAAATTCATTTTACTACTGGGCATTAGTTTGCTAAAGATATCATTTTAAAAAGTACCACAAACATGGTGGATTAAACAATAGAAATTTGGTGTCTCATAGTTCTAGAGACTAGAAGTCAAGATCTTGGCAGGGTGGATCCTTTTTTCGGGCTGTGAGAAAAGGGTCTGTTTCCAGTCTTTTCCCTGGGCTGGTGGATGGCTACCTTTTTCTTGCATCTCTTCACATCTTCTTCCCTCTATGCACATCTGTGTCAAAATTTCCCCTTTTTATATGGACACTAGTCATATTGGATTAGGGACCACTCTAATAATGTCATTTTTACCTGATGACCACTGTAAAGACTCTTTCTGCAAATAAGGTCACATTCTGAGGCAGTGGAGGTTAGGACTCCAACATAACTGTTTTTGGGAACACAATTCAACTGGTAACAACCATTGATCCTCAGTTTCCTCATCTGGAAAACGGGTGTATTTACCCTACACTCTTATTTAAAAATGGAAAATCAGTCAATGTATGTAAAAGCACTTAGTAAATTGAATTTTCTACATTAAATGAAGGCAGTAAAAGTAATAAGAAATAACTACATAGATATACATAATAATAAGAGTTTTCTCTTCCTGAGAACAATCATGTGCCTGGCACATTTCTAAATATTTTAACCCATCAATGTATAAAATCCCCCATGGAGTTAGAGGGAAATATTATTTTCATTTTCAAGATGAGGAAACTGAAGGACAGCAAGTTTGGGCAATTTGCTAAGGATGCAGCTTACAGTTAGTGGAACCCCTTGCAAGTCACTCCAGTAGAGACCAGAGCCTGCAGGCTTAATCACATCCTCTCCCTCCATATATTTATTAGTGATAGAACCAACTTTAAATTTCCAGAACAAATATTATTGCAAAAATGGACATACATTTTAAGAAATAAAAATAGAAATGATTTCTATAGATATCTATGTAAATGGAAAAATTAGTTATTATGTAGACATGTGGTAGATAGCTAAAGATAACATGTAGTAATATTATGTAGTAGTGTAAATGGAGAAATACATTAAATTAAATAGGTAGAGAAACTATTAATGTTAATTTAGTGGAATCCCAATTAAAGCAACAATGTAGAGCAATAAAGAGTAAAGTCTGCCTGGGTTCAAATCCTAGCTACCTCATTTACTACCTTTGTGACTTTGGCCATATTACTTTCTGTCCCTCAATTTCCCCACTTTAAAAAATAAGTCTAGTAAAAGTACTTCTTTTTAAAATTGTGTGGATAGAACATGCTAACACCTACAAAATGCTCAGAAAAAAAAAAAACATCTGGCACATAGTAAGCTACAGAGTAAAAGAAGCAAATTCCAGACCTCAAGAAATGAGAACTTGAACTTCAAAGAAATCTTCCTTCGTTCCTAATATCCACTCCATAGCTTTATCAAAGGAAAACTGAGAGACAATAATTAATATAGCAGACTAGTGGCAGCACCTTCAGCTCACAAATACATTGGACCTTTCTAAAGAAAAGAGAAACTAAAATTATTTCAAGACCTGCTATGTGCAGGGTTTTTATATGCTATATACATATGCATACGCTATCCTATCCTTCAAAGGTCTAGAAGTCATAAACTGTTAATAAACCCATTTCAGTGATGATTACATTGAGACTTGCCCAGGGTTATATAGTTTTTGAGTAAGGTGCTAAACTCAGTTCTATTTCATCTCAAAGTCTATGTTACTTCCCACTAAACCAAGTAAACTAAAATACAATATCTCTTCTCCCAATCCCTAATAGTAGATACTGCTATAACCAAGTACTTAGATTGATCCTGTACATTGTCAAGAGATGAAATTATAAATTATTGAGTTGAAGAGGATACTTTCTTCTTCCAAAGAGAAGGCATCTTACAATTTCTCTGACAGCTTTTTTTCTTCTCTCCTAGTGAGTTGTCAGTGGGAATTACCCAGAGACACCTGTAACTGCAGATCTTCTGATTAATCTATTTCTTTGGGTACTATTTGACAGTGACAGAATGGCCCAAGGGGAAAGTTTTTCAATGGATGTTTTCAACAATGATAGGAATACTGAGCCAAACAGAGTATCAAGAGGCATTTCATTTCTGTTTTTGCTGCAGAATTAGCATAAGATTATCATCTGATTATTATTTTGACCTCAGAATGAATTGGAACCCATAAGGATGTCTTTGATTGCAGAGGTGAGGAGGAGAGCCTAGTGGAAGGGAAGAAGACTTCAGCCTCACAATTTAATTTTAGAAAAGAATGTGTGTACCTAAATCTAACCTTGATATAGTCCATCTATTCCAAGACACAGATACATTTAGAGAAAGGATGAAAAGAGGCAGAAAGAGTTGAAGCACCTTTGGCTGAATTAGAGAAACCAGAGGTAATCATTCCAGACTCCAAGGAAGATGTGTTCTAATGCAAGAGACTACTCTGTAGAAGCAGCATCCCACACCCCCTTCAACAAGCAAAGAGAATCCCAGTCACTCTGTCTCTCTCGCCATCCCCTTCTCTTTCCTCTCTTCCTCCCTCTCTCTCTCTCCAAGGAGGCAAGGCCTTCTCAGCTGCATAGTTCTTGGATAGTCTATGCTCACTCCTTGCAGGGAGAGCCCATTGGCCAGGTGAGCCAGTGACTAAAGAACCACGTCTTGCAAGTACAGGACTGAAATATTTAGGAAGACTATTGTGGCTGGAGGGTTAAAGCTGTGTCTTCAAATCAGCTTTATAGATAATAAAACTGATATTAAAGCAAAAAAATAGTAATAGGCCTCCTTCTGCCTGTTTCCTGGGTTTTATTTTTTATTAAGTTCCAAACTGGGAGACAAGGGTATATTTATTTCACCCTTCTCTCATCCCCAACAGATTAAATGAGTTAACACATGAAAAGCATCAATCATAGTGTCTAGAGCATTATCAGTATCAATAAATGTTTGCTACTGCTATCAGGCTGGCCTGGGTAGCTCTTGGCATTATAGGCACCAGAGGAATTCCAGGAGGCCAGGATGAGTGCAGCCTGGGGAAGGCTGAAGGAGGGGGCTACTGTCTGTACTGTCTGTCAGGTGCTTTGCAAACTGGATTGCCTCTATAGCTATGCCATTTACTAAAAATAGTGTGGATGCTTTGGTAACACTTCAGGATCTAATGGCATCTTATCTATTATGATTTTATTCTGAAATTTAACTACACTTCTTTAGATTTTGGATCTATATGAGGCATAGTAACAGTTCTGTTTTAAATTTGATTGTTCCTGGCTTATCTATGGTTGTCATTATTTCAAGAGCTTAGCACAATTGCTCTAATAGATACACCTAGGTTGGAATCAATTTTAGAGCCACATGAAATAGATGTATGGGTGGGGACCTACCATGTTGTGTTTAAATGCATTGAGATGGAAGATTTAGGATACCCAATGAGTTTTATTCTGTTTCTGTATTCACTATTAAAGGTGGCACTGTGCCACATTCCCCATCCTGTATTTTCAATAAAGACATAGGGCTTACTTTGATTGCCTAAGAAATCCTGGGTTGCAAGCTGACAGCGCTCACCAGGATGAAGAGACAAGCAAAGCGAAATTTGCTGTAATGTACAGAGGCAGATCCAGGTTTTCTGGAGGCAGAGGCTTATATAGTGGGGAGACTCTCTTCAGAAAAAGAATGCAAAATTATGAATACCAAATGAGAGGGTCTAAAGCTTGAGCTTCATTAGCTTCCTAGTGAACCCACTTCTTCATGAAGCCAAGGACTGTGGGCATGACCTGGTAAATGCATCAAATCATTCCCTTTATTGCTTCCCCTGGGGCAGAAAAGGTGGCCACAAAGCAAGTCCCAATCACAACTATCTTCTTTCATTTGACACACGAAGGGGAAGCTCCCTCTATAATCTCTAATAGCAACATTAAACAGCAGGCAAGCACAATTTCTAGCTAAAGAGAGTTTTCACAGTACCTTTGCAAATGTCCCCATCCCTTGTTGCAATATGCATAATGTATCTTTCAGGAATATAAATTCAGTGTCTTAGTATATGTGATTTAGGATCTGTGTTCTCAGTTACCAATTGTCAAATCAAACAAACAAACAAAATCCAGCATATCACTAAGTGAAAGAAGTCAATCTGAAATGGCTACAGACTGTATGATTCCAACTATACGACATTCGGGGAAAGGCAAAACTATGGAGACAGTGAAAAGGTCAGTAGTTGCCAGGGGTTAAAGGGAAGAGAGAGATGAATAGGCAGAGCACAGAAGATTTTTAGGGCAGTAAAACTGTTCCATATGATACTATAGTGGTTGATACATGTCATTATACATTTGTCAAAATCCTTATGTCTCTGTTCTTTTGGGTGGCAATAACAAAATATCTTACACTGCATAGCTTATAAACAGCAGAAATGTATTTCTCACATTTCTGGAGAGTGAGAAGTCCAAGATCAAAGCGTTGGTGGATTCAGTATCTGTTTTCTCACTATGCCTTCACATGTTAGAAGGGGCAACACAGCTCTATGGGACTTCTTATATAAGGGCACTAATCCCATTCATGAGTGCTCTGCCCTCATAACTTAGTCACCTCTAAAAGACCTCGCCTCTTAAAGCAATCACGTAGGGGCTTAGGTACATTGAGGATAAATTTAAGGGGAACATAAGCATTCAGACCAAAATTAATTGAGAATTATTTGGGGAGGACATAAACATTCAGACCATAGTAGCATAGAATGCATAACATTGAGTAAGCATTTATGGACATGGATTTTGAGTGATGTTGGGAAGGAAAACTTTTACTCTACCTTCTTAGGTTCAGTGCTTGGGGGACAGTAAATTAAATTATCTAAAGCCAGATTAACAGGAGAAAGGCACACAATTTTATATATTTACTTGCATAAGAGTTCACAGAAAATAAATGAAACTCAAAGAAGTGATTAGACTCAGTGTAATTATATACCCTTTTAACAAAGGAAAGGAGGTTTGGGCTTCAAGGGATGATAGGTCAGGGGGAAGTTACTAGGAAATATATGGGGAAGAAAATGGAAGATAATGATTATTTTAGTAACTTGCATTGGTTGATAAGAGTTTTTCTCTTATTCCTGGTAGAGAAGAGGGGGACACCTTCACAAAGGAAAATATATGCACTGCTTTTAGCCAAATACGAGGAGGGCAGAGAACCCTTTTTGCATTTGCTAATACTCAAGTGTCTTCAGCTCAAAATAATACTATGTCAAAGGATTTGGGGGATGGAATATTCTGATCACATTCAATGATAACTATATATCAACGTAGGCCCATTGATTACAACAACTGTACCATTCTGGTGCAGCATGTTCATAGTGAGGGAGGTTGTGCATGTTTGTGTGGGGGTGATATGAGAATTCTCAATACTTTCTGCTCAATTTTGCTGTGAACTTAAATTTTCTCTAAAAACAAAATGTACTTAAAAAATTAAGTCAAAATCAAAAATAAATCTCTAGTTAGGCAAATAAAGGCTTTATTTAAAAGGACTATTGCAAGAGGGGGAAAGGGACTATTATAATAGGGAAAACTCTTTAACTATAAGATTTGCAAGCTTCTATACAGAGGAGTCAACAGGTTAGAAAGAACCAGATGTAGGGAATAGTCTGATTGGATGGTGGATCAGAGAATGTTGTATCCTAAGGCCAGGCTCTTCCTGGGGAATCTAAGAGGTAGCTATATGTTGGCTCAGACTTAGAATGCATTAAAGTTCAGGAGTCTGGAGAAATGGAAAGAAGCTTAACCAAAGTTTGTCCAAGTCAGGTTAATGGGCAATTTGTTCTCATTGATCAATGGAGACAAAGAGTCAACTAATCATTTATGAGTGCAAGAATGGGAGTTTGGAGAGCCTGTGTTTGTCCTTGTCATAGACAAACAATAGGAGCCTCCTTGAGTCTCAGCTAACTCCTACAGGGGAGAGTGGTTCTTTGCAATAAGGCATTTCTTGAAATACTTTAGTCCAAATACAATCCATTTTACTAGCAAGTATCCTGATTGTGCCTTGGAAGGAAAGTGTGGGTGATGTTGAACCTAGAAAAGGTCAGCCAAAGGGTGAGACCTCTGTTCCCCAAATAGACACTGCACGTGTGTTCAGATGAGATTGTGATGGAGGCTGGAAGAACAGAGTGGGTAACTATTATAATACCAAACTTATCTTGATTTATTTCAATGAACATGAATAATACTTCATTTCAAAAAAGGGAAACCATGGGGTAAATAGTAAGCCAGACATGACACTGGAAGAATAAACATAAACTGGGATTTATAGTTACCTCCCCTTCAAATTTCTATGAACAGAAATACAGAGATATGTATATACCTGTCTATCTGTATTTCTATACATACATAATGAGTGAGATATGCACTGTCTGGGGGATGGTCATGCTTGAAGCTCAGACTTGAGGGGAGAGGGGAGACAGGGCATTATATGTAACCTTAAAATTTGTACCCCATAATATGCTGAAATAAAAAAAAGAGTAAAAAAAAAAAAAGAAATACAGAGATAGCTAAAACCAGCCTTGTTTGGATCCTGGATTAAAGAAATTGAATGCAGAAACTATTGGTTTCAATGAGCTGTTAAGGTTTCTTTATTCCAAAATGGTTTATCTTGCCTAAATATTGCCTAAGTATTAGGTATTAAGGGAAAATCGATGACAGTAAATTATTTCTTACTAAGGTGAGAATGACATGTATTTTATAAATACTTCCAAATAAGCTGCAATAATTCTACCAATGAAAGTAGAGGATGGAGTTGTAAAAAACGTAATATTTGTGTGTGTTTATATCTGTGTGTATGTATGTGTGTGTGTAGTGTAACTGAAAAATGTTCAAAAGTTTTGTGATTAAGCAGGTGATGAATTAAAATATTCAGCATTGCAGTATACTATCAAATTTAAGAAATGTTGAATCCTTTGGAGAATAATTTAGGAATCATATCAAGTATACTACAATAGCATTAAACCATCTTGTATACACATCTTCTAAATTTGGTTGACTTTTGTTCAGAACCAGCTGAAGGTATTTAAGTATTCAAAATGCAGTGTGAGTTCCTTAAACGTTTTGCAAACTGTACTTAAGACAGCCAGGAAAGCAGACAGGTACTCTGGGGTTGGGAGAATGGGGAGGGACTGGGAAATGGAAACAAAAGAATACTTCTTGGGTAATGATATTTTCTCTTAATCTTGGTGGTTGGTTTACAGCTGCGTTCATTTTGTGAAATTTTATCAACCTGTATACTTATGATTCTCGCACTTTTCTGTATGAATGTATCTTAACCCGCTCAGGTTTGCTATAACAAAATATCATAGGCTGGGTGGCTTAAGCAATGTATATTTATCTCTCACTGTTCTGGAGGCTGCAAATTCAGGACCAAGTTGCCACCAGATTTGGTGTCTGGTGAGGGCTCCCTTCCTGACTTGAGTTATAGATAACCTCTTTCTCCTTTGTACTCATATGACCTTTCATCTGCATGTGTTCATATGCATATTTATGCCATACTTATGATCAAATCTAAACCTAATCACCTACCAAAGGCCCCACCTTCTAATACCACACTGGGGGGCTAGAGCTTCCACATGTGAATTTGGGGGCAGGGTGCATTCAGCCCATAACATTCTGTTATATATTGATGGTAGACAAATATTTTTGCAATGATTAAAATTGTCGCTTTAATTTTATAGGAACAATATTATAGAATAGAGTTATTAGCTTTTAAAATAGTTTTAAACTCTTAATTTGACAATTTGTAATAATATTTAAAAGCCTTGTTTCGGAGTTCAGGTAAATTTTGATTCTTCAATATTATAGCTGAATATATACATATATACACATGCTTATATATAGACATAGACTTTATGTGTGTATATATAGAGAGACATACATACATGTATTTATACTTCTAAAAAAACATAGGTTAAATAGCCTACACTTATTAAATAATAAAACATGGGGTTTTGTTGAAACTCAACTTCCAAATATCTGACTTCTTTAATAGCAATTATTTGTTCTTGCAAAGTAACTAAGGGGTTACATTTAAAGTCTTTCAATAGGTGGAATCAAACTCCACTGAAATACTTGAGATTTTTTTTTAATTCATATACATTACAAATGTACAAGTGTAATTTTGCTACATGGATACATTGCATAGTGGTGACTTCAGGGCATTCAGAGCATCTATCACTGAAATAACATACATTATATCCATTAAGTAATTTCTCATCACCCACCCTTCAGAGTCTCTATTGACTCTTATTCCATACTCCACCTGTGCCCATTATTTAGCTCCCACTTGTAAGAGAGAACATGGTATTTGTCTTTGTATGTCTGAGTTGTTTCACTTAAGAAGATTTTTAAACAGTTTAAAATATTTTGCTTCTAAATATACAGATACAAAACCTTTTTTGATATAATTAATATACTTAATAGTACATGAGAGACAAAATTAAATAATGTAAGAAATAAATTTAAATATACATATTCAAAACATTCTCTCCTTAGCATTGATTTCTTTTGAAAGCACTTTCTCACTAACTGTTAAATGATCAATTTTACTTTAGAGAGATAGGTTAAATTTTGGGTGGTTTTTTATTTGTTTGTTTATATGTGCTAGCATCACACTTATATGAATCAATTATCTTCAGTGATGAAATAGATAAATTTGGAATGCTTTTCTTTTTGTAAAAGAAAAATATTATATTTAATCTGTAAATATAAAAGCTCTTTTAATTTAATAGGATATAGTCAGTGATTTGTTACGCTATGCAAAATATTTCAATGTTGTCATCTTATTACAGAGAATTGTAAAGATTTTACTGTATTTTAAACATCTTAGATCATTGTGACCATTCACAAGCAAAACAATATTCATCTGATATCATTTTTCCTCATTTAGAACATCACTAATCTTTTAAGTCCCTTTGGTTCTTTTAGTGAGGGCAGGACAGGCTTAATACAGGCAGACCTTGTTTTATTGTGCTTTGCTTTATTATGCTACATGGATATTGCATTTTTTTTTTTTTTACCAATTGAAGATTTGTGGCAACCCTGAGTCAAGCAAGTCTACTGGTGCCATTTTCCAATAGCATATGCTCACTTCCAGTCTTCCTGTCACATTTTGGTAATTCTCGGCAATATGTCAAAGTTTTTCTTTTTTTTTTTCTTTTTATTCATTTATTTTCTTATTTCAGCATACTATGAGGGTGCAAATGTTAAGGTTATGTATATTACCCATGCTCCCCTCCCCCCTCAAGTCAGAGCTTCAAGTGTGACCATCCCCCAAATGTTGCACATCTCACTCATTGTTTGTATATATCCAGCCCTCCTCTCCCCTCCCCCCTCCCACCTGCCCAACACCCAATAAATGTTATTCCTATATGTCCACTGAGCTGTTGATCCGTTAATACCAATTTGCTAGTGAGTACATGTGGTGCTTGTTTTTCCATTCTTGAGATACTTCACTTAGTAGAATGGGTTCCAGCTCTATCCAGGAAAATACAAGAGGTGCTATATCACCATTGTTTCTTAAAGCTGAATAGTACTCCATGGTATACATATACCATATTTTATTAATCCAGTCATGTATTGATGGGCACTTGGGTTGTTTCCACACTTTGCAATTATGAATTGTGCTGATGTGGTGGAAATAACAAGAGAACTATAATTAGAAATAGAGCCTGAAGATGTGACTGAATTGTTGCAATGTCATGATAAAACTTTCATCAATGAGGAGTTCCTTCTTATGGATAGGGAAAGAAATTGGTTTCTTGAGGTAGAATCTACTCCTGGTGAAGATGCTCTGAACATTATTGAAAGTACAAAAAGGATTTAGAATATTCCATGAATTTAGTTGCTAAAGCAGTGGCATGATTTGAGAGGCCTGACTTCAACTTTGAAAGAAGTTCTACTGTGGGTAAAATGCTATCAAATAGTATTGCATGCTACAGAAAACTCTTTCATGAAAAGAAGCATTAATCCATGTGACAAACTTATTTTAAGAAATTGCTATAGCCACCCCAACCTTCAGCAACCATCACCCTAATCAGTCAGCAGCCATCAAAATTGAGGCAAGATCCTGTCTATTGAGGCAAAAAGATTAGGATTTGCTGAAGGCTCAGATGATCATTAGTATTTTTTAGCAATAAAATGTTTTTTAATTAAACTATATACATATTTAGACATGATGCTACTGCACACTTAATAGGCTATAATATAGCATAAACATAACTTTTATAAGCACTGAGAAACCAAAAAATTGTATGATTCACTTTATTGCAGTATTTATTTTTTTGTGGTGGTTTTAAAATGAATCTGCTGTATCTCTGAGGTATGTAGTTTGAATATAAGAAATTCAAGGAAGAATTTTAGCCATAGAAGTTTCTGGAAATACAGTCTTTTTGGTTTACAGTTGTTCTTGTTTCTGTTTCACCTGTTACAATAGTGATTGTACTTAACACAGTTTGTGCAAGAAAACATTTTATTGTTATTGCTATAAAAGTAATTTTCTGTAAAGAATAAATATTTTGGTCTGGTTAATTATTCTAGTGACTCTATTTTCTTTATTTCACTTCTGAAATAGAATCTAGAAAAAATACTACCAACTGAGACATTTAGAAACACCTGTACTTTCACACAATGCATATAAAACAAACACCTACAGAATTATTTGCAGGGATTCTATAGAAATTAGAAGTTTTCTAAAGGTATTTGCATAAAAAGAAATTCCTTTTAGCTTATATCATATTGTTTTCCATCTTTATTTTAATTCTTTTTTTATTATAACAATGACAAGAAGAAAAACATTTCACCAATGGTATAAAATTTATATGTTATTAAGAAACTTCAAAAAATACCTCTAAATATCACAAAGTGTAGTAAACTTTAAATATGGTATAGAATCAAATATCAAATGATTTAAAGATTACCCTTAAAATAGAGAGATTTGTTTTCATTTTGTGAATACTTAAATTTAAATGTCTTGCTAACAATGAGGACTTCATGTTACCCTTGCTCAAGTCGCAATTAACATACAGAGCAAATTTCAACATCAGTAATAATGGATGTAATTTCACATACCAAGTAATCGCCTTGATCATTTAGGACTTTTTTTAAACTGACTTCTTGTCATATATATAATTATATCATTATTTTCTTATATAGCTCATAATTTGACTGGTGCAATACTTGTGCCCTTCCCAGTTTTTATCATTTGCCTGTTGTTCATATCGTTAGTATTATCTTCAATCACTCCTTCTTTGCAGGGATATTTTAAAAATATTTGTCCATTTTGAAGTTTATTTAACATATTTTCTAAGTCAGCCCAAGCAGTCACATGTAAACAACAAGATGTCACAAGATGCTGATAGTGACAGACTGAGTAGGGGATGCTTCTAGAAACCTCTTCAGATTGTAGAGCTTTCTCTCTTTCCTTGAAGTATTGCCTCCACTTTCTGTGACAGGTGGCTGTTTGTCAGATCAACTGAGAGCATCAGTGCCTATGTGTAACTAAATATAAATAAAACTTAATTTGTGCAGTGTTCTGCATGTTTGTGTCTCTCCAGTATTCTTATGTGGAAATTGAATCCCCAATGTATATGTATTAAGAGGTGAGTGTTCTGGGAGGTGACTAAGTCATGAGGGTGGAGCACTCAAGAATAAGACTACTGCCCCTATAAAAGAGGCCTGAAGGTGCCTATTTTTCACTTCTGTCATGGAAGGACCCACAGAAGTTACCATCCATGAGGAGCAAGCCCTCACTTGACACCAAATCTGCTGATGCCTTGATATTGGACTGCCCAGCCTCCAGAAGCAACAAATTCCTGTTGTTTATAAATTACCCAGTCTGAGATATTTTGTTATAGAAGCCTGAATGGACAATTTCTTTTTATTTTATGTAGCAATAACTAGAAGAAGAATTTCTACACAGGCAACAGAACAAAAATGAACAGGCAAGATTTTATCAAAGTAAAGAACTTCTGTACAGCAAAGGAAATAATCACCAAAATAAAAAGACAATTTATGGGATGGGAGAAAATATTTGCAAACCATATATCTGATAAAAAGTTAATCTAGAAGATATATGAGAAACTCCTACAACTCAATAGCAAACAGACAAACAAAGAACCTAATTTTTAAAATGGGCAAAGGAACTTAATAGACATTTCTCCAAAGAAGATAAATGGCCAACAGATCTATGAAAAGGTATGAACATCACTAATCATCATGGAAGTGCAAATTTACCACAATAACTTATTACCTCATACCTGTTAGGATAGCTGTTATCAAAATAATCAAAAGATAACAAGTGTTGATGAGGATATAGAGAAAAGGAAACCCTAAGACATTGTTAGTAGGAATGCAAATTGTTGCAGCCTATATAGAAAACAGAATGGAAGTTCTTCAAAAAATTAAAAATAGAACTACCATGTGATCCAGCAATTCCACTTCTGGGTACATATTGAAAGACATTGAAATCAGGATCTCAAAGAGATATCTACCATCCCATGTTCATTGCAGCATTATTCACCATACCCAAGAAATGGAAACAACCTAAATGTTCATTAATAGATAAATGGAAAAAGAAAATGTGGTATATACATGCAATAGAATATTCCTAAACTTTAATAAAGAAGGAAATCCTGTCATTTGCGACAACATGGATTATCTTGAAGGACATTATGCTAAGGGAAATAAGCCAGACACAGAAGCACAAAAATTACATGATCCCACTTATATGAGAAATCTATAATAGTCAAACTCATAGAAGCAGAGAGTAGAAGAGTGGTTGCCAGGGTCTGGGGGAAAGAGGAAAACAGGGACATGTTGGTTCAAGGGTAGAAAGTTTTAGTTATGCAAGTTAAATAAATCCTAGAGATCTATGTACAGCATAGTGTCTATGGTTAAAAATACTGTACTGTATACTTAAAAATTTGCTAAAAGAGTAGATCTTATGTTAATTGTTTTTATAAATAAGGCAGAGGAAACTTTTTTTTTTTTTTTTTTTGAGACAGAGTCTCACTTGTTGCCCAGGCTAGAGTGAGTGCCGTGGCGTCAGCCTAGCTCACAGCAACCTCAAACTCCTGGGCTCAAGCAATCCTCCTGCCTCAGCCTCCCGAGTAGCTGGGACTACAGGCATGAGCCACCATGCCCGGCTAATTTTTTCTATATATATTAGTTGGCCAATTAATTTATTTCTATTTATAGTAGAGACGAGGTCTCGCTCTTGCTCAGGCTGGTTTCGAACTCCTGACCTTGAGCAATCCGCCCGTCTCGGCCTCCCAGAGAGCTAGGATTACAGGCGTGAGCCACCGCGCCCGGCCAGGCAGAGGAAACTTTTGAAGGTGATGGATATGTTTATGATATTGATTGTGATGATTGTTTCATGGGTATATATTTATCTCTAGACTCTTCAAATTTGTATATATGAAATAAGTGTAGCTTTTTAAAATATCAATCATACCTAATAAAATGGTTTTAAATTTTCTAATATTTTTTTTCTTTTTTCTTTTCCTACAATCTGAACCTGGGAGAAATAAAATTTTCTAATATTTTATTTTCAGTACCAAAGGATCATATTTCACTGTCTATTTTGGAGATCATTTATTTAGATAAGGGGCTGGTAACATTTTCTATTAAACACAGATAGTAGATATTCTAGGCTTTGCAAGCCACACCATCTCTATTGCAAGTATTAAACTCTACTATTATCATGAAAGCAGCCATTGAAAATATGTAAATGGATGAGCATGTCTGTGTTCCAGTAGAATTTTATTTGCCAAAACAGGTGCAGCCCAGATTTATTCCATGGGCCATAGTTTGTCAACCTTTGATTTGATTAACCATGGAGCCATACTTGAATTACAAGTATGATATGAAGGAATCTGATTTATAGGGATGGCTTGTGACTTGCAAGAATATGCATTTCAATGAGGACAGAAAAGAAGGGTTGAATGAATGAGGGCTCTTGAGAGACCTATGAGTGTTGGAGGTGGATGTAAATAACCAGTGTTTAAGGGGTCTGATGTTAGAAAATCATGAGTGATAACAAGGGCAGGAAATAGGCTTTGGTAAGGGTGGCTGAAGTGGGGTGAAGATAAGATTTCTTTAAGTTGAAGTCTGCCAGTGGATGGCCTAATATTTGTAAATTTGTGGAATAGATGTCTAAAGTTCCAGAGTGATTACCTAATGTGTTCCTCTTGAGTTAACAGGTATTTCAAAATTTAAACATTATGGGGTTTGTGCTATACGGGAAGTGGAGATAACTGGATAAATAGATCATTTAGTGAGGCATCCTTAAGGCAAATAAACTCTCCAGGAGCCGACTATTCTTCATTCCTATGTGCTGGGGAAAAAAAGCAGTAAACTGATAGCCATGAAATTTTCCTTTGAAGAACTACAGTCCCTGCTTTGGAAAGTTTATAATCTAAAGGAGCAAACAATGTACCGATAAACTGTGTATAACAAAATACCATAGACTGGGTGGCTTAAACAACTGACAGTTACTGAATATTTCTAATAGTTCTGGAGCCTGGGAGGTCCAAAATCAATTTGGGCCAGCATATTTGGCTTTTAGACAGCTGCCTTCTTGTAGTGTCACAGTATGTCACAGAGAGAGGGAGAGAGAAAGAGCAAGTCAGACAGCACGCATACGGACCCTGATCCCATTATGGGGGCCCCAATCTCATGAATTACTTCCCAAAGGTCATACCTCCAAATGCTGTCACATTGGGGGTTAGGGCTTCAACATCTAAATTTTTGAGGAACACAGAGTTTCAGCCCATAACAAACTGTTGTATCGAATACTACATATAGATTGTGAAATGTGCTAGCAAAAGGCTTACAAATGAAGAGTTGATAAAGAGTTGAGTTGGAAGAGACTGGAGAAGTCCGTTCCATCAGGGAAGTCAGGAAGTCCTTTCTGCCAAGGTGAAATTTCAGCAAATAATCAAAAGATGAGAAAAAGCTACAAAGTGCATGGATAGAACATTTCAGGCAAAAGAAGTGACAACAACTATGGCCCTGAAACAAGAAAGAGCCTAAAGTGTTCCACAATCTACGAGGAGGCTGCTGAGGTTTAAGCACAGAGAGCAAGAAGGGATCTGGCATTAGGAAAGGTTGGTTTCCCCTGACCTGCCCAAGAACACCTTGTTGTATGGGGCCAGTGGATTTCAAGGGCAGTCATAGTGTGGGCTTCTGAATTTGAAAACCTCTGCTCAAATTCCTGCAAGTGGGTTCTTACTTGTGGAATCTTTAGCAAGCCAACCAGTTTCGCTGAATTTCAGTCTTCTTATCAGAAGATGACCACATCATCTGCCTTTCTTACCAGACAGGGTGGTTGTGAGCAACAAATGAGATCACACAGATGAAAACACTTTGTAAAACAATCTACAAATATGAGAGATTGTCAAATTTCTTGGGACTGATTCCTCTTTTCATTTTCAATCCAGTTTACTCATTGTGTATAAGGTGTCATGTTAGATAGCATCTGTTTATGGGAGATTCCATTTCTTCTCCTTTTACAAAACAGAATAAAGTAGCAAGCAAGAGGTTAGAGTCTGAAGCAAGACTGGGTGTGAACAGTAGCTCTGCCACATACATGCTACTGCATGACCTGGGCCTCAGCTTCCCAATCTGTAAAATGAGGATCATAATACATGCCTCATAGGTGGGTCTGTGTGTGCAAATCACTTAGAACTGTGCCTGTCCCAGATCCTAGCGCAGTGTTAGCTTCAATTAGTCCACACTTTGGAATAGTGTGGTAATTAGTGATGATTAGTCAGATGATGATTTCTATGAGGCCCACCAGGGAGACTGAATTTCGCTTTTCCATAACTTCTCTGTCAAACAGCTGGCATCCAGAGGCAATTCTGATCTTCAGGCATTTATCCTTCCTCTCGGGTTGCCACAGGGTGTGAATCACAGCATAGGGATGTCTTGGCCTTTGTCCAGGAAGTGGACAAGTGGTGTTAGAATGCCCAGTCCTCAGTCGCACAGAGCATGGAACAGAAGCCATAGTAAGGTTCTGAGCTTAAGTGGATTTTGCAGTCACTTACTGTTGGCCTTGACCTCTTCACAGTAAGACTCAACTGTTTTTAGAACTTTCTTCTCTGGAATTCTCTCATCTCTTTCACCCATCCCAACCCCCTTTCTCCCGTCACTATCCCCACTGCCTGCACTAGCCTGTTGTGGCCTAGTTCCCATGGCATTATGCTGGAAATTAGTTCAGTTGATCCCTCCTGCTGGAAGCCCTCCATAGTATCTCACACCTTCCTTCCTTTGCCTCCATTGGCTGGGTTTGAGTCCCTTCCTCCTATCTCCATACTGTCCTGCACATACCTCTATCACGGCACTTTCCACACATTCTTAGCTACGTGTGTGTCTCTAGTGTGTCACTAGAACATGTGCCATGACATCAGGGCACTAGTGACAGAATCTTATTCAACTTTAAATCTCCAGTGTTGATCACAGCACCTGGCACACAGGAGCTCAATAATGTTTACTGAAGGAATGAATGATGACTAAACAAGCTATCTCTCCCAGTTGCCTCTGCACAGAAGACACCCCTAACTCCTTAACTCCCCATCCTTAGTCCTTTGTTATCCCCAGACGGCATCTCACACATTTAGTCTAGCATCTTTTTTTCTAAACATATACCTCACCTTTGAAGCGATCAGCTCTAATGTTAGGGTGCTCTATTTTTAGAAAAATTCTTTGAGGATAAAACCCACTCCAAGCATCTTCTAGCTTCAGGGATTAAGTCTGCCATCTGGTGCAAAACAAAGCTACTCTTTTCTTTATAAGATAATATTTTCCAAGCTTAAGATAGTATTTGCTCTTATAAAAATTATTTTATTTTTAATTGACAAATAGTACAAGATATATTTATGTGCTAAAATGTAAATGTTATGATACACGTCTACACTATGGAATGATTATAAAAAAAGACTGATTCACATATGTATCACCTCACATATTTATCATTTCTTTGTGGTGAGAGCATTTGAAAATCTACTTTTTTAAACAATTTTGAAAGACGCAATACATTATTCACAATAGTCGCCATGCTGTGCATGGATCACTAGAAATTACTTCTTCTGTCTAACTGAAACTTTGCATCCTTTGTTTAACTTCTCCCCTTTCCCTGTCCATCCTTTACACAGCCTCTGGTAACCATCATTCTAATCTCTACTGTAAATTCGGCAGTTTTAGATTGCACATATTAGTAAGATCATGTAGTATTTGTCTTTCTGTGCTTGACTTATTTCACTTAGCAGAGTATCAAACAGGTTCAACCATATTGTCACAAATGACAAAATTTCCTTCTTATTTAGAACTTAATAGTATCCCACTGTGTATACATACCACATTTTCTATTTATTTATTTATTTATTTGTGTTTCAGAATATTACAGGAGTATAAATATTTAGGTTACATATAATGCATTTGCACTGCCCAAGTCAGAGCTACCAAGAATTATACCAATAAAAGCTTTAAGAAAAGTACCTTCTGATAGGGAGGAACAGGTGATCTGACTTTGTCCTCTTGGGTACCACTTTATTCCATCCCCCAGACAGTACCCATCCCCCAGACAGTATGTACTGCACCCATTAGGTGTGAATATACCCATCCTCTCCTCCCCCTCCCACCTTCCCCACACTCGATGGATGTTACTTCCATATGTGCACATAAGTGTCAATCAATTTGGACCAATTTGATGGTGGGTATATGTGGTGTTTGTTTTTCCATTCTTGTGATACTTCACTTAGTAGAATGGGCTCAGCTCCATCCAGGATAATACAAAAGGTGTTAGTTCACAATTGTTTTTTGTGGCTGAGTAGAAATCCATGGTATACATATACCATATTTTATTAATCCACTCATGTATTGACTAGCACTTGGATTTCCACATCTTTGTGATTGTAAATTGTGCTGCTACAAACATTTGAGTGCAGATGTCTTTTTTATAGAATGTCTTCTTTTCCTTTGGGTAGATGCTCAGTAGTAGGATTGCTGGATCAAATCATAGTTCTACTTTTAGCTCTTTGAGGTAATTTAGTATTACTTTTCATAGAGGTTGTACTAGTTTGCAGTCCCACCAGCAGTGTATGAATGTTCTTATCTCTCTACATCCACACCAACATTTGTTGTTTGGGGACCATTTGATATAAGCCATTCTCACTGTAGTTAAGTGATGTCTCATTGCTGTTTTGATTTGCATTTCCCTGATGCTTAAAAATGCTGGGCATTTTTTCATTATGTTTCTTGGCCATTAATCTATCTTCTTTTGAAAAGTTTCTATTCATGTCCTTTACCCACTTTTTAATGGGATTGTTTGATTTTTTCTTGCTAATTTTCCTGAGTTCTATATAGATTCTTGTTATCAGCCCTCTATCAGATGTATAGCGTGCAAATATTTTTTCCCATTTTGTAGGTTGTCTATTCACTATGGTAATAGTTTATTTGGCTGTTATTCATTTATCTCAGGAAAGGCACTTCAGTTATTTCCATATCTTGGTTATTGTGAATAGCGCTGCAACGAACATAGGAGAGCAGATATCTCCTTGACATATTGTTTTATATTATTTGGATATATACCCAGAAGTGAAATTGCTGGATTATATGGTAGTTCTATAGTTGGTTGTTTGAGGAGGCTCCATACAGTTTTCCATAATGGCTAAACTAATTTACATTCCCTCCAACAGTGTACAAGTGTTCCCCTTTCTCCACATTCCTGCCAACACTTACTCTTTATCTTTTTCGTAATAGCCATTCCAACAAGTGTGAGGTTTTAATTTGCATTTCCCTGATGATTAGTGATATTAAGCAACTTTTTATATTTGTTGGTCATTTGTATGTCTATTCAATCTCTTTACCCATTTTTAATAGAGTTACTTGTTTTCTTATTATTGAGTTGTTTAATTTCCCTATATATATTTGATATTAGTCCCTTAACAGATACATGATTTGCAAATATTTTCTTTCAGTCTATGAGCTTCACTTTGTTAGCTGTTTTCTTTGCTGTGCAGAAGTTTTTTAGTTTGATGCAACGCAATAGTTAGTAGATAATTGGTTTCATTTTACTTTTGTTGTCTACCTTTCTGGGGTAATATCCAAGAAATCTTTGCCCAGATCAATGTTGTAAAACCTTTCTTCTGTGTGTTCTTTCAGTAGTTTTGTAGTTTCAAGTTTTATGTTTAAGTCTTTAAACCATTTGAGTTGATTATTGTATATGGGATGCCATAAGTGTACAATTTCATTCTTCTACATGGATATCCAGTTTTTTCCAACACCATTTATTAAGAATTCAGTAAAACTGCAGTATATAAAGCCAACATACAAAACCAGTGTAGTTTTCCACACACTAACAGTTAACTATCTGAAAAAGAAATTTAGAAAACAATCCCATGTACAATATCATCAAAACAATACTTGTAGCAAATTTAACCAAGGAGGTAAATTAGCAATATACTAAAAATAGTAAAACATTTATGAAAGAAATTGAAGATGGCACTAATAAGTGAAAATATATTCCATGATCATGGATTGGAAGAATTAATATTGTTAAAATGTCCATACTTTCTAAAATGATATATAGATTTTATCCAATTTCTACCAAAATTCTAATGTCATTCTTTATAGAAATGCAAAAAACAATCCTAAAATTTGTATGAAACCACAAAATTCCTGAATACACAAAGCAATTTTGAGCAAAAAGAACAAAGTTGGAGGCATCACACTACTTGATTTAAAAATATATTATAAAACTATAGTGATCAAAATGGCAAGATGTGGGCACATAAACAAATTCAAAGACCAATGGAATAAGATAGAGAACCCAGCCATAAATTCATGTATTTTACAGCCAAATTATTTTGACAAAGGTGCCAAGAATGGGGTAAGGACAGTCTCTTTAATTACTTGTTTTCTGTATACTTTTCACCTCAGGAAAAATATACACTTTGCTCAATCGTATATCACTCAATAATTCATTCATTTAATCACTCATTTGTTTGTTCATTGTATAAGTATTTTGATTTCCTATTATACATTTTCCCAGAATTGGAGGTGTAATTGGAGGTATAACAAAATAGCTATAAACCTCAACCTCCCACTTCTGTGTTTACAGTTCATTGAGGGAGGCACATTTAGATATGGGGTGATAATTACTTTGATTGGAGGAATTTAAGGTTGTAAGAGAACACAGAATGGAACCTAACCTAGATTGGAGGAGGCAGGGAATTCTTCCTGATGGGAATGTCAGTCTAAGTCTAAGCTGAAGATAAGTAGGTTTAGTTAGGTCAATAATGGAGCAGAAAGAGTTTTAAGCAGAGGCATAATATCTGCTAAGGTCAAGTTGTGTGGTGATTGAAATGGGCAGTGAGAGAGAATAATGGAGTATTTCAGCAATTGAAAGAAATCCCCTTGTTAAAAACTTGGCTTGTATTCTAACTGAAATAAATATCTACTAAATGTTTCAAAAAGAGGAATGAACTGGTCAAGTTTTCATTATATAAAACTAACTTATTCCTTCTAATTTTATATTTCTTCTTTTAATTTTCTGATTGCTCCTTTCTCGATAACTCAAGTCTATATATGCCAAGCGTTATTACAATTTCTAATGGAGAACCCAAACTAAAAATGGGTTAGAGTACTGAGTCGGAATGTCCCTGTTGGGCAATTCAAGTATGTTTTTCTAAGGATGTGCTTTCTGACATTATGGAAACTATCTTAGGCTCTCATTTGAGTCCTGGAAAAGAAGTCACCTGTTTAAAGGAATGTCCAGCCCCATCTAACTTGGCAGCTGCCTCTCCAGGCTGATGATATTAGGGACGTAGTGGATTGAAGAGGCTGATAATGCCATTTGGTCAACCCATGTGACTATTTCCATCAGCTTTATTTCTGCAACATCCTGTGCCCATGGAGGGGACACAAGATTACTTTATAATTCCTTGGCCATATTAAGATACAGATACACCCAGGACCTTAAAGGCAAGAATATGATTGAAATGTCAAATGGGGACTTGGTGACCTAAATTATTTCCCTCAAAAGCCAATGTATTATTACCACCTGTGTTCTCTGGGTGGAGCTTCTAAACAGAGATGACTAAAACCACAAACTTTCAAAAAGGGAAAGTCATGACCCTCTGGTCACCAGGACAATTATGGAATGATATTGCTGAAAGAGTGAGGTATACTCTGCACTCAGGAGATAAGCTGGTTTTCTTTTAGTACAAGCTGGCAACATTGTCCAATTCCTAGCCTGTCCAGGACCACACAAAACATTTCCCTTGTGTGATTACTCTCCTTAATTTCACAGTTCTACTGTCCTCTCCACCTCTCTGCCTCTTCTTTGTGATACAACTGACTTCGTACCTTACGTTTTGACCCTATGAGTTCATTGCCTTTCTCTCCACACTCTGCTCTCTCTTGCCTCCATACTTTAGATTCAGGCTGTTCTCTTTTGGATTACTCTCTAGCATGAGTAGGAAAATATGGTCCTTCAATGAAAAACTACATGTTGTTTAAAGCAAACCTTTCCAGATTATATGATTCCAGTCTTTCATCGTCTTTGAGACAGTTTAATGCTCTGTAAGCTAACATAAATGTATACAATTCTTGTTTATAGACATGTAAATTATGTGGAGGTTTGACTCCTCTTCCCCACTGTGGAAGGGCCAGTTTTGTCTCTATTTTCCTATTCATTTCTATATTCTGGATCGATAAATCTATTTTTGGATTTTCCTTTGAATTTATTGTAACACCTCATCAGTTCCCTTATTAATGAGTTAAATCAAATCTTTAACACTTGTTCATATTTCATCAGTATAAGAGTATGAAAGAGTTATGTTTATAAAAATTATCTTTTAATAGATGACAAAAAAGAATAAGGAGTGAACAAGAAGTACTGTACTCCCACTACCATCCAGAGGGGACTAGATGTCATGCCATAGGATCATGATTCTCCCGGGCCTACCTAACTGGAATCATTTGTGTTGTCATAGATGCAGATTCCTGGCCCCTAGTTAGATACACTGGATCAGACTTTATGATGAGGCTCAAATATTTCATTTTAACAAGTCAGAGCCCAGGAGAGTTAAAGAGTCACTGTGACAATTGATAAAAAGTAGAAAGTACTCTCCAATACTTTAGCACCTATTTGGATAGATAGACAAATGTATAGATAAGACTATTTATGAGAACTAGGACTAATATATGTTACATGTATATCTGGAAATGCATATACAAACCAAATCCAAATAAAGCAAAACAAAATTTCTCATAATAAATAATGGTAAATAAAAGAGTTAGGAGGCTGTCATTCAAATTCCCAGGTAAAACATGTTATATCTTTTTAGCCTAAATTGGTGCTAACTTGATTTGAATGTATTCCCTCCAAAATTCACGTATTGAAATTTAATGGCCAATGTTAGGAGCTGGAGGCAGTTAGGCCAGGAAGGCTCCTCCCCCATGCATGGGATTAAGGCCCATGTAAAAGAGGCTTTAAGCAGCATTCTGCTCTCTTCCCCCTCTACCTTACACATGGGAGGATACAGTATTTTTCCCCTCTGGAGGGTGCAGCAACAAGGCATCATCTGGGAAGCAGAAAGCAGCCCTCACCAGACAAAGGGACATGCCAGTGCCTTGATCTTGGATTTCTCAGCTTCCAGAACAGTGAGAAAATAATTTTTTTTCTTTATCAGTTACAGAATCTCCTATGCTTTGTTATAGCGGCATGAACAGACTAAGACATCTGGTATTAAAATTTACATAAGTAAATAAAATTCATAATATAAGATCTGTCCAGAAAATATCCAGCCATATAATATGAAAAATTATGAAAATTGTGGCTGGATATTTTTGAGACAGACCTCATATGTTTGCTTTTAATCATAAAGTAACCCATATGTTTTCTATTAATTGATTGATTCAATAGACATCATTAAGCATCTACACTGGGGAAATGGCATTAAGACAAGGTCTCTTCTATTTTAGAACTCTTATTAATTTTTAAATGGGAACAAGCAGACCCCAGGTAAAAAATAAAACACAGTACATATGAGACTTTGGTAATATCGGGAATTCCTTTGAGGCTATAATTAATATTAACATTTGACAAGTTCACCTTCAGAACATTATGGTGCTCACCAACATGCTTACATTACAACATTTCTTTTCTTCCCAGATAAAATATCAGAAACTCATAAGCTAAGAAAAATCTATAGAAAGTGCAAGTTAATGAAATCCACATATAGCATGAAGGGCTATGGAAGTGTATGGAAGATACCAATGAATGATACATGATAGCATAAAATAAAGTACAAAAGTGAATGTTAGGAAAGTTTATTAAAGAGAAAACTCAGTAAGATAAGCTCAGAGACTGGGGAGTAGAAAGCTTCATGCGATTCAGGAAATGCTAAAGTCTGAGGACAGCTTGCATAGGTGTAAGTTCAGATTGGAAGTCTTTCCCCATAGTGTAAGTGCAGAAGTGAGCCTGAGCCACAGTGTCAGTGAGCAAGAGCCTGTCTGACAAAGATGAACGCTGAGTACCCTTTTACTGCATGCCACCTGAGTGCAAGCAAGGTTTCAGGTGCAGCGTCTCCTACATGAGACCCATACTCCACTGCTAGCTTGATCTTTCTCAGCTGGTTAGAGGGGGGAAAGTTTCACTCCAAATACCAGAGTCCTCAAACATCTGGATGCTTGCTGTTATGTATTCTAAACAGCTGGTTTTATAAAGCCGTTTTCACTTTCCACCTGGATGTTGGTTGTCAAGCCTATCATTAACTTCTGGGAGTTCCCAAATCCTCAGGGAGAGAAATGAGCAAACACTCTTGCCTGCAGTCAAGAGCAGGCTCTGAGGCTCACATGGAAACATGCCTGTATTTAATTGGAAGTGGCTTACCTCTTGGGATTTACTGTGGATTGAGTCCACCAAGCTAGAAGGTTTCATCCTGAGTGTTCTATTCTCTCCCCATGGAGATTATATCAAATTTCTCCATTAGCCATATAAGGATTTTTAAAGTTGACATACCCAACTTAGTTGCTGAGGGGAAACTAGTAGTATGATTGTGACATGTATTGCTGAGAGACCATGCTTTGTAAATGTGAATAATTAAAATTATTTCGAACATTAATTATGCTGAAGAATAGATTATCTGTCCCTTCAGATATTTTCCAGTGAATATATTTTACTCTTTGAAGGAATTGATTGCATTCAAAGTTATCTTTATTTCACCTTTATAATGTCACATTTTTTTATTTTTCTTTCTCTCCACAACCAGGGTATCCTGGCCCCCAAATGCAAACCTCTGACACCAACCCCAGAGTCATCTGTATCAGGGGCACTGAGGATTTAACCAGCTTTAGCTCCAATATCTGAACATCAGCATTGCCATCTGACTGTTTAGTCAACCCTGAATACCCTTTAATCCATCAATGCATTCTCTGCAGCCATGAAAAGTTATGAAAGGGGCACAAAGATGAATATACAGTCTTTGTGTCTAAGCATCTCATGGTCTAACTGAGAAATACATCTTTAACCTAAAATAGACAGTCCATTTATTCTATAAATGGTTTTTAAGCACCTATTGTATATCGAGCACTTTGCTGGCTTCTGGGATATAAAAATAAATACACAAAGACCACATATTTAAATTTCATAGCATTTAAATATAATGTTTGAATGTTGTAATAATCATAATAAATGTCCTCGATGAGCTATGGAAAGTTTCTGCATGAAGCAGGAACAAGAAGTTTGAAGAAAAACCAATTGGCTTTTTAGGCTATAAAAATATAACTTTGAAATAAAGAACTCAGTAGTTAGATTGATTATAAAATGAATACAGCCAAAAAATGAATCTGTGACCCTAAAAGCTTGAGAGGAGGAAGGAAGTCTCCTATAAGACACTGGGAAGGACTAAGTGGGAAAGAAAGAATGGTACTGCTGAGAGCTGGATTCTCACTGTGGGACACATGAATATAGAATGAGGGAAAGCAGAGAAAAACCATATGGTGGTGGATTCAAAACAGAAACATCACTGTGTCTGTATCAGTCAGGGCTTAACCAGAGAAAATAGAATCAGTAAGAGATATATTTTAAGAGATTTATTGCACAGAATGGGTCTATGTGATTGTGGGCAGGGCAGGACAGCAGGAAGGCAGACTGGAGTTCCTAGGCACAGGCTGAAGCTGCAATGCATAAGAGCAAGTTCCTCTTTGTCAGGGAATACCTAGCTCCACTCTTAAGGATTTGCAACAGATTAAATCAGCCCCACTTAGAATATATGAAGTAATCTCCCTTACTTAAAGTCAACTGTTTATGAACTATAATCTCATCTATAAAATATCCTCACAGCAATATCTAGGGTTTGAATAACTGGCAATTGTAAACTAATTAAGCTAATAGATAAAACTGACCCTATAATGCCCACTAAATATTAGGTGAATTAATATATTAATACATTAATGAAAGTGGATGGAGATCCCTAATTCAGAGTGTGTGGTTAGAGCTAGCATAAATAGATCACCTAGCACAGAGCTCCTTAGGGGGTACAAAATACATGTGGATGTCCTTCTTACTTTTTTACTTACATTTCTATCCTTGCCTACCCTTAAGGTTATTTAGATATCACATCTTCTTCCTCTGAGCTCAGGTCCACATGTTACCTGTGCCACTATAACAACCACTGAAGTCTACACCCCCTATTAGATTCAAATAACCCAGATACCAGCCAGCGACATCTCTTTCCCTCATGATCTTGTTATAAAAAAAATCTCTTGACCCCTCTGACAATTCTAGAATACGTAGGAGTAAAATTCAGCCTCTAAGATGTCTGCCAATTCCTGGCCTTATATCTCACACACCCTTTTCCTCCAGGTTTCTCAGGCCATTCCCTACCATCTCTGTGCTGTAATTCATTAATTCAGCACCTACTTACATTCCCCTCCACTCACAGCAAGAATTCTTGAACACAGCAACCCAAATTGAGAATTTTCGGTAGAAGTGAAAGGTACATTTAATTGCAAGAGCACATACAACATTAACCTTTAACTAGATATCCTCATTCTTTTTAAAAATGCCCGTTGTCTCCCCAGGTCCCCATCCCCTAACTCTAAACAGTATGCATCAATAGCTAGTCAGTAGTCCCGGACTGTTTCTGTCTTCCTGGATCTCCATCTCCTGATCGACCTGTAACTTTCCTTCCTTCTCTCATCCTCCTTCCCAGAATCAAATTAATAAATCCTTTCTTCTCACCCGTGCAGGGTAAATGTCTACCTCCCTGAAGCTGTTTGTTTACTAACTGCAAGGATCTCAGATTATACCTCTTCTACTCCAAGAACTTGAAAAGATATTTTTTTCATACAACGATAGTCCTCTCCCAAGACAAATTCATTGCAGTTTTTCCTTTATCTCTTTGCCTTTATCCTTTTTGTGTATAATTTCACCTTCCTATCTAGGTTGAATAATCTCTAGGACTACAGACCTAATTTATATTTCTTTCCTTCCCCTTTCCAGCCAACGTGAGGTGTCCATTGAACAAACTGGATAAATTTTAATCAATTAGTATCTTGGTAAAGGTGGGGGAGAGGTGGATAGGTAAGGAAATTTCAGCTAGCCTAGGACACATTTAAACTGCAGAGATTGTGACTATCTTGTTCAACATTATGTCCTCGGGACTTAGTACACAGACTTGCAAATAGCAGGTATGAATAAAAAATTATTGAATAAGTAAATGAATATAAAATACAAGTTTCTTAGACACTACCTTTAGACAAATCTGGGGTTATATGGTATTCAACAGCTCGCAAAGTATCTACATCCTAATCCCCAAAACTTCTGAATGTTAATTTGGATGACAAAAGTAAGTTACAGATGTGACTAAGTCAAAGGATTTAGAGATGGAGAGAGTCGCCTGGATTTTTCAAGTGGAAAAAATATAATTACAAGGGTCCTTATAAGTAAAAGAGAAAAGCAGGAAAGCCAGAGCCAAGAAAGGAGATGTAAAGACAAAAGGAGGCATTGGAGTGAAGTAGGCGTTGCAGGTGGAAGAGGGTTACAAGCCAAGCAATAGAAGCATCCTCTAACAGACGCTGCCAACTCCTTGATTTTAGCCCAGTGAGATCCATTTCGGAATTCTAATCTCCAGAACTATGCGAAAATTGTTTTGTTTTAGGCCACTAAACCTTGTGGTAATTTTTTACAGCAGCAATAGAAAACTTGTAAAGATATTTTAGTTCAATTAATATTTCTCCAAATTCTTTGGACATCTGATTTCTTTTCTGAAAAACACTAACACTAATACCTAACAGTTTAGCACACAAGTGCATGGTGTCTATTTATTACAATGATTAGCATTTGTTTAGACTCTAAATAGATTTGAGGATTAAAGAGCATAAATAAAGTACCTAGTGATATTTCTGATAAAAGCATGTCCTTTGAAACGCAAGAGGCCAATCCTGAAAACCTACTAAGTAGGTGAATTGGCAAAGGGCTGGTAATTTAATTTGAGGAACCTAAGGAGAGTGGGATGAAGAGCTGAGGTTACTAATAAATCTATAAAAATTATAAGTAAATATTCAATTTACTAATATACAACAATGAAGATATCATTGTAAATAAAACACATTTTAAATGTGCAGTAATAAATCCTTCACTATTCATGGACACTTAGAATTTCTTACCACTAGAAATGCTTCAGGGGATAACTTCTACTGGGTTGCAAATATGTTCTCAGCTTGGTTGAGATAATGCACATAGCAGGATACTTGTTTACTTACCAGCTTGCTCTCTGAGGCTGGTCCTCCATGCCTGCCGGTGGGATCTTAGGTCTCCAAGCATGCTAAATGCCCCATTAGCCTCCAGCTCTTGAGTCTCCCCAGACCCACTCCAACAGCACTTCTTACACCTAGTCTACTGCTTCCTCATGGCCGCCTGCAGAATGCATGTCTAAAATTAGATTTTATTTTTCCTCATCCTCATTGCCTTTTTCAAAGCTTCCAAAAAAATGTCCTTTACTGTTCTGCCATGCTTTATTTCCCATGCTTGCTCCCTCTTTTTCTAATTATCTATAATAGGCGTCACAAAAATTGCATATTCTGGAAGCAAATTTCTGTGGTTGCCACAAAAATACACAGATGTAAATTTGCATATAATTGAATTTTGCATAAGGGACACTCAGTTGGGGAGAGAACTTATGGTCAATAAATGGCAGTTCCCTTCCTCTTCTGTGCAGTGTCCCCAGGCCAGCCTCCCAGCCTACATCCTTCCCCTGGGCTGCAGCTGCATGGGCTCTGCTCTGGGGGTTTAAGGACAATGTTATTGCATTTTAATTAAACTAACCCTTGCAAACTGGATGATTAGCCTAAAAAGCTTCAAGTTAAAATGGCAAAACATCAATTAATGCATTGAAATTATTAAGAATTCTATTTGCACAGTGGATTTACACTCACTAAAATTAGCTATGAATCTCACTTCATGTATATCTTTGTCTTGAAATATTAGTTAATAATATAGTACTAAGCCATCACAATTAACAAGACATTTAGTAAGCAAGTGTGATAAATATGAGCACAGAGTTTTCAGGAATGTTTATAATCATGCATTACTCAAGATAATGTTTCACGAAATCTCAGTAAACTTAATGACAATTTAGAAGCTTATGCTTAAGTTTTATAATCGATAGAAAAAGATAAAAGGGCATTCAATACTATAGCTGTATCTTAGTATAATGAAAAACACTGACATAATAGATGGAAAACAATATGGTAACATCTAAAATGTATTACTTCATCCACAAATAGCATGATGTTGTACATAGATAGCCTTGCTAAAAATATAAATACATAATTACACAATAGATTATATGTTATAAGGCTGCAGAAAAGTACAAATAATTCTAACATGCTCTTGTTTATGAAAATTTCTAAATTCTAATTTAATATTAAAGCACATAAAAAAGTTTAAGTGTGATCCTTTAAAGCAATAAACACAATGCTTTGTGGAAGACGTGTGTAACTATAGCCATTGCTAGAGTAGATGCTCTCATTAAAAATAAAGAAAAAAAAATTGAGTTGAGTTTATAGACCACACCATGCTTAAAATTTATTTACTGCTTAACCCATAAACAAGCTATTGCACCAAAGTTGAAGTTGAAAGCACACAAAATGCTATATAGAATGCAATTTATGTCTCTAAAACAAGAAAGAATAAATGAACATTTTGCAATATTTTTCATGAGATGGGAAATGACCATAGAAATCTGTGTTATACTACACATTTTATTATGGAAATGGTCTCATAGCAAAGTTTTTAAAGGGGCTACAGAATAGTAAAGAGAGATAGCATGTTTCCTTCTTACAAAAAGGCCAATGTTCCAAATTTGCTGACCTTCTCTGTAAATGAAAAGTGACTGTTGGTAGCCAGCAGATGTGTGTGTAAAAATAAACCCACTTGATCTGTCGCTGCAAGGTAAAAGTGGCATTTTCCTAGTGAATGAAAGAACTTCTCTCAAGAGAAAATCATACTGTGAAGACAACATTTTGAAATTATTTATTTGGAAATATTAACATTATGTGATTTATTTATTTATTTGGTCAAAAAAGACCAATTGGGATAACTCTATTTTATTGCTTAAAACATAGATCAGGCATCAGATCCTACAGTTAGAATCAATCTTCTGATCATCCTGAGAGTTAGTTAACCCTTTCCTTCATTTCTTCCCTTTAACTTCCTACACATATGCTACTATTGTGCTTAGAACATGGTATTAGAGTATGTTATATAGATGTGCATCTCCTCCATTAGATTGGGAGTTTATTGAGGTCAGTAACAAAGCCATTATCCTACCAGGATAAGACAGGATTGCCAAAAGTAGCTCTACAAATGTTTGGTCATTGTTTTAAAAACAAACAGGCTGAAATAACTGGCTAACATAATAATACTAACAATAATGATAATCACACAATGGCTAAAATTTGAACAATTGTGTGTTAACTATGGACTAGGCACTGATCAAAGCACTTTGCACATATCTTCTTATTTAATATTCACCACAATCTTATTAGAATGAATTATTATTTTCCCCAATTTATAGATCTGTGAAAGAACTTACCCTAAATCATACAGCTAGTTGTCTGAGACGTAATCCAGGTGATCTGTTCACAGAGCTCAGGTTCTGTGAAGCAGGTAAAAACATAAAGTTTGGCATCTAGTTTCAAAAGAATTGCAAACTTATAGAATATACAGAACCAATAATTATAATAATAGAATGCTAATTACATATCAAGGACGTGATATAATACAAATTATTCTACCTTAACAAATGGGAATTTATGTTTCATGACATCACAGATTCTATCTTCTCATTCTGTATTCCCAAGGGCATACAGTTTGGCTCATTAGACTCTTTGTAGAATAGTCTTTATTCTATTACTGTAGAATAAATAAATGAATACATGAATGAAAATCAGGTACCAGGGACTCTATATAGTTTATTATATATCACTTTGTATTCACAACAAACCTAATAGTAGTTCCATCGCAAAGCCTAGAACATTTCAGTTTGCAGAGATCCAACCCTTTCCCCAGCACCACACAGGTAAACGGCATGGCACCCTCCCTTCTCTCAGCCCACGCCACCATCTAGATTGTTACTCTCCATCTTGTTTATCTCAGATGACAAGGGCATGACTACCTGGAATGTGTCCCGAACAGTGCAGCCAGAGTGTTGAGTAGCTAAGTAACCACGTCACATGTGGAACAGCTGAAGAGACTGAGAGCATATGGCCTGCAGAAAAGGAGATTCAGGGAGTTGGGCCCACAAACTTAAAATATTTCAAGTGGCATGAAGTGGAAAAGGGATTAAATGGAACTAATGTAGCTCTAGAGAGAGAAGTAGGAGTGCTGAGTGGAAAGGAAAGGGAGGTGGGTTTCTATTAGATACAAGGAAGAACTTTCTCATATTTGGAGATGTGCTATGGTGGGAAAGATCATGTTTTGATATTCAAATGACCAATTGCCAAGAAATTGCAGGGGTAGTCCCTACGTAAGTCAGCAGGTAGACTGGACTTACTTTTTGTCTCATAGACTTTATACAATTAAAAAAACTCGTGGCCAGAGGAGAGAGCAGATCTTTACCATCTATGAGATAATATTAATAATAACTAATTATGTATAATTAATGCTAGTAATTAATTCTGTAATTAATAATAGCAAATTATTGATATTTATAACTCTCCAGTCCGAAGTATCAGTGTCTATATTGTTTCCTCAACTATAAAATGATGATAATATCAGTACCTTCCTCATGGACTAGTTGCAAAATTGTTAAGATCCATATAATGTTGAGAATGATGCCTGAAACATAGTGAACACACCATTTTTATTACAATTGTGTTAATAGTAATAATTTATATCATTCACGAACCCTTCCTATGTGCTATGCACAGTATTTTGTTTAGGCCTCACTACATTCAGATGTAGGCATTAATATCTTTAACCAATGAGTCTGAACCCAGTACACCATGGTGCTATTGTTAATATAGTTGTCTCTCAAGACAAATCTACTTGACAGTTTATGATATATCAGTAAGCCTTTTCCTAGGTGAAAAGTCTGATTTTGAGGAAACACGACATGCATTTAATCCTGGGATTGTTGCCTTACTCTCTGTTTCCCCATCTCTCCTGTGAACAAAGGCACATGGAATATCCCCTGGCCAATGGGGTCTTGGTGAGGAAGGAAGGCCTAGCAGTTCTTGCTTATTCCTGGTCACAGATATATGTGGCTTAGAGGAGGAGGCATAACATAAACGCACTGGTTCAGCCCATAATGTATACTGTGAGGCTTTGCAGAGGAAAAGGAGGCAAGTGACAGCCCAGAGTTCAATGGGATGGAGAGAAAAGCCAGGCCTTGGAGTCCCTCAGGCCTGCTTCCTTACTGCAACTCTACCACTTACATGAGTCATTTAATTTCTCTGAGCTCAGCACCTTCATTTATAAAATGAGAGTGATAATGTCCACATGTCAGGACACAAAGGAATTCAAAAGCATAGCATCTAATTAAGCACCTGTTGTGATAGTTGTCAGGGACCCCAATAGTCAGCCATTTTCCCGCTTATTTCTGCTTTTTGTGGTTTTCCATCATCACACCTTTCATCAACATTCACCCTCACTCCCTAGCCCCATGCCCTATACTAAAGAGCAGAGGAACTCCTCGCCTGAAGTTATTGTTTGAAACTTCAACACAAAACAAGTACTATTAATATCTCCAGGAACTTCCCAGAAAACATGGGGTTTGAATAGGACCAAAGGGAACTTTATTGATAGCCAGTGCCAGATGATTTAATGGAGTCATGATTGAGACAAGAGAAAAGAAAGTATAATAAACCTATGCCTGAAATTCTACCATCCCAGCTCCATATTTTAGCTTGAAAATTTGTATTTCTATCAAACAATGACATTTACATCAAAAAGAAGAGGAGTTGGTTGAAGGATAGGGTAATGCCATGGGGAGTTGGGAATTCGAGAGTCAGTCAAAGGACTGAAATACTCAAAACATTAAAGACATCTCAGGACTCTACCCAGAAAGGGTAGAAGTTTTGAATTTGCAGTGCCACCATAATTTAACAAACTACTTTGTCACGTGTTTGAGTCTTGGAAAACAGATGTCGCAAACTCTCATTAAATTGCCAAACACTTTTTCAGTATTTCCTCTCCCATCATAGCTGATTATCAAGATACACACACACACACACACACACACACACACACACACACACACACACACACACAAATATCTTGATAAGTTACTAGAGAAAGCAGAAAAATGCCTGACAGTTTAATGAGATTTGGATGAAAGAAAATTCAGTATTTTAACGTTTTCCAGGCAGTAGAAATAATTCATGGAAGTTTCTAAGACTCATTCAGATTTGCTACATTTCTTAAAACACCTTCATAAATTTTGAAGAACAAATACCATTATTGCACACTCAAAAGGTTGCAGTCTAACAGGTCGGCCATTTCACCTTCATTCACGCAGCTCGGCATTCATTTTCATTCAACCGGCTCTTACTGATGTTTAACCAGGCACCGAGTGCTGTGCCTTGTGACTGGCACTACTCAATGCTGACAATGTTTCCTTCACATACAGGGTTGGCTTTACGGCACATTAAGATGACAGCAGGTGGCCCATAGAATGGTCATTTTAGGATGTCCTAGTCAAAGACATCCGAGGAAGTATGGACCAATTCATTGATGAGTAATAGTGAAGGGGTTTCCACCTGTAAGCAACGAACTTCTTTATAATGATGATGCTAAAGTACAAAGAGAGTTTCTAGTCAGAAACTGAACAAACCAATTATCAGGTGATTCTTAGGGGAAAAAAGCATTGTAAAAGAAATTTTATTAGATTACCTTTAAGGTCACTTTAGGTACAGAGATTCTAAAATTCTGAGGGGGGTAAAGAAAATGTTCTGCAAAGTGATGAACAAAGTGTCTTGTCCCCACCTTTGAATCCAGGCAGTTGAGAGCTACAAAGAGCCCTTACCAATGGGTATGGCACATGCACTTGACAAATCTCTTTCACATATATTTGGGAGTGTGAAACAACTATAATATGAAATAGGCATTAAAATATTCTCCATTTCAGAGGAGACTGAGGAGTAAAGGCTAAGTAATTATTCTAAGTCACTCAGCTTGTGAACTTCGGAGCTAGAACAGTTCATTGGACTTTAAATTCTGTGTTCTTCCTGTTAATTTCTCTTGGTGCAATTATGAAGGCAAAACACAATAAACATCATGACAAACTGGACAAGGAAGACCATTGAGAAGGATCAAAGACTCCTCCAAAGTTCTGAGCAGGTTTAAAAAGGAGAATGATGACAACATTGACAGAAATAGGAAAGGCAATAGAGAAACATGTTTTATTTGGAAATTCTTAATGTTTGGACTAATTATATTTGAAGATGACAGTGGTCATTGAGAGAACAAGATCCAAAAAAGCAATTATTGAATAATAAGAGCCATCATTTAATACTTGCCAGACAGCTAGTCTAAGTCTATATATATATATATATATATATATATAATCTCAGAACAACTCTAAAAGGTAGTTACTATTATTA
Source organism: Microcebus murinus (assembly GCF_040939455.1). Lineage (NCBI taxonomy): Eukaryota > Metazoa > Chordata > Mammalia > Primates > Cheirogaleidae > Microcebus > Microcebus murinus. The sequence goes on along the minus strand of NC_134110.1, from coordinate 39,738,603 downwards.
ACAGAGAAACTGAGGCACAAAGAGGTTAAAGAGCTCATCCAAGCCACACAACTAATCAATGGAAGAGTCAAAACTTGGACCCAGGAGTCTGTTTCCAAAGTCCACACTTTTAGCCATTACACTATGATGGAAGGAAATTTAGAGGATATACAAATAAAACTCTAGGCACACAGATACAGGGTACTGGGATACTCTGGGCAGTTAAAGGAAAGTTTCTCAGAAGAGGTGAAGCCTGAATGAAATAGTTAATAAACTACTTTTCACACACTAGTGTACAATATTATCTGACTAGTCCATTCTTCCCCATAGAAAATTGAGATGAAAGAAAAGAAAATTGAGAACTAACTCTGTAAAAGTGTGTAATATAGCTCATGTTCCAGGAGATCATTTTGGTAGTATTAATTTTTATCTGCTCACAAGACTGAATTGATCATTTGGACTTACGGAACAATTAATTCACCTAGGTAACAGAGCAACCCTGTGTGTTTGTTCGTCTTCCAAATCAGTTTTCTCCCACAAAATAAAATAAAATAAAATAAAATAGTTAACAGAATAAAACTATCAGCAAAGACATAGGTAAAGCTATAAACACAGAATGAGTTTTCAGACATGGTCAGATTCAAAGTAGATGTGGAATATGCCAGTTCTACTCGTTTTAATCCATACTCAGCCCAGGACTATGTACAATAAGATTGCTAATGGTGTTTGCTGAAGATGATATATTGAGGCTTGAGGCATTTGCTACAGAAATGTGAAACACTGACTTACCATAGGAAGAGTTGGACTGAGCCAGAGTAGTATAGATGGAAGTTTCCTGAAAGCATAGTGGGAAACATCATTTGGGTATGCTACTTGGGTGAGGGGTTGATTTATTAGTACTGGAAGGGTGCATGGGAGAAAGGAAGTAAGAGGTTATGAGAGAATGACCCTCCTGTAATGGTGGGTGGGAGAATTCTTGCAGTGTGTATGTTAGCATTGCTGTGTGGTGAAGATCTTGGGATTTCCAGGGTCTGTGCTGTCCAATATCGTAGCGACTCTGGCCACATGTGGGTATTAAGCACTGGAAATGTGGCTGGTCTGAATTGGGATATGTTGTAAGTGTAAAACTGGATTTCAAAGACTTAGTATGGAAGAAAAGAATATGAAATATCTGATTTGTAATTTATATTTGTTTACATATTGAAAGGTCAACAACTTGGATATATTGAATTAAAATGTTATTAAAATTAAATTGTATTTAAATTAAAATTTAAAATTAAATTTTTACTTTTTTAATGCAGTGACTAGAAAATTTAAGATTCATATGTGGCTCACATGTGTGGCTCATGCTGTATTTCTATTAGTCAGCACTGCTTTGAGTCTTTCAATGGATAGGATGCATCCCTGGTAGGACGGAAAATCTATCACAGTGGTTTGTTTTGGAGGTAGGTGGGGATCATAACTTAGGTGGGGAGGCTCATTAGGACTCAAAGGATGTCTGGCAGCCCTGCTTCCTAACTGTAAAAAAACCTGTCCTGGGGAAAATACGTTAGGAAAATGTTTTGCATTTGTGAGTTGAAAAGTCTTTTGCATCTAGCTTGAGACAGAGCAAAAAGAGTCAATGGTCAGCTTCATAGAAGCCAGGGGGTCTGAAAGAGAGCCAGGGATCAACAATCTCTGAGAAATGAGCCGGTGGCTTGGAGGCCAAGTACCAAAGTGCTGATTCGTTCAGGCTGGTTTCCTTCTATACCGGAATCTGCTCCTTGAAAGGGTATCTAATTGGACACTGCTTGTACTTACTGACTTCAGTTCTTTTATGTTCTTCCTTAGTAAATATTTTTCTTAATTTCATTATACCTCATGTTTATCCTGGGAACACAGAAATTCTTCACAAGCTCAGGCCAGTCTTTTAAAAGGAACTTGGCATGACTCCAAAAAAAGAAAAAAAAAAAAAAGACTTGCTGATAGGTACTGGAGCATATTTAAAAGCAGAAACCTCCAAGACACAAGGGACTGTAACTTATCTTTATGGTTCTCTGAACCTCTCATACCTACCTCAGTGCCTGGAACAAGACAGGGATCCAACAGTGGTTTGATGAATGAACTAAGAACCCCAAGAGTAAAGTGATACTCAAGAGGACAAAGTCAGATCACCTGTTCCTCCCTATCAGAAGGTACTTCTCTTAAAGCTTTTATTGGTATAATTCTTGGTGGAGTTTTCCTTACAGAAATCAAATCACACACTGAAGTAAAAACTGGATCTTTCATAAATAATGGAAGATGTGAGTCTAATAAAATAGCAATTATAGCTTCCATCAATGGAGGTGTTCTTATGTGCTAGGGCTAAAGCTTGACATGTATTACCTCATTATATCTATGCCAAAGAATTAACTATGACCCACATAACATTAAATCTCATTTTAAAGATGAAAAAAACTATGATGTAAAGGAGTCAAAGAATCAGCCGAAATGTACTAATACATAGTTAGTAAGGGTGGAGCTGGGATTTAAATTCAGACAGTCTGACTCCAGAGGCCATTCTCCAAATCATTATGCCATAATTATATTTCAATTAGTAGCATTCATAAATTGAAATATGAGGCATAATGCCTCTTTTCGTGAGGGTTTATTGTGTGGAGAAGTGTGTGTGCGTGTGCTATTACTGAGGCAGAAGACATGCCTGTCTCGGTTTTGGTCCATTTCCAGTAAGACCTGGATATTTGACTGAGTTCAGAAGTTTGGTCATCTTCTTAATTAACTAAATGGTTTGTTTAAATTATATTAAAAATGAGTCACTTTCAACATATTTGCATATGTAATTGTTAGGTTGACCTTTTGGATTATTAGAATTAACATACTGCTACTACTACAGAGAAACATCTACTCACATGTATGTGAATATACCCTCAAGCTCAAAGAGCTTTCTCAGGACTACAGACCTTACACCTACAAAAGGTCATTTAGAAAATTGTCAAACCTATTTAAATCTCAGCAAAATAGAGATACCAGTTTCTGATTTTATCTTTAACTGCTTTTTTTTTTGCTATATACAAACCTGTTTCTTGCACTGCTACATATATTTTTAAAAAGATGTGATAAATTAAATGTCAAACAAAAGGAATAGACAAAATATAATAATTCCATAAATGACACATTATGCACTTTTTAAATTGTAAGTACAATAAGATTACTGATAAGTACAAAAAAGTCATGATAAAATGTTAAGTGGAAAAAATAGGACATAGCTATATTTGAATTAGAATAGTCATTTCTTATAGCAGTATGACTTGAAGGAAAGAGATATACTAAAATAATGTATCTATCTAGATGGCAAAATAAGTCTCTTCTCTCTATACATACTTATACTTTCCAAGTTTTTTACAATATAAGATGCATGCATATATTTATTTATATGCACATACATAAGTCAATTTATATGTGTATATATATATATATGTACACACACATACATGCATAGACATCTGAAGAGGTGACATTTAAACTCGAATTATATGGAGGAAAAGTGCCCAGTCATCAAACAAGCATTTCAGATAGAAAAGCAGAACATTCAAAAGCCTTGCTAAACCAAGCTTGGTATAGCTTAGGGACTGACTGACAGCTGACTAGTGACTGGCCACAGGGACTGAGAGTGGGAGAGCAGCATGAGAAGAGCACCAAGAGATAGGTGGGGGCAGACCACAGAGGAGTCAGGAAATTGGCATGGACTAACTGGGCATCTGAGATTTCAACACACTATTGCTGATACTAATGTTTAATACAGACTCCTCAAAGTACAAAGTATTGGAGTTGTCGGCAGTGAATTTCATCCTTCCCAAGAGAGGTGTCCTGATCACACTTATGGGAGAGGAGGCGTGCTGTCTAATATGGGCCCAGCTACAAAATCCTGACATATTCTATTACTAATCCTATAGTTACTGGTCATCTTGAAGCAAACAAAACTAAACAAAAAACATGCTAAGAATCCATACAATTAAACCAAGGAGTAGTTGTGCACGCATGCACACATGCACACACATACAAGGAGTTGATACTACCACGTGAATTTGGCCATGACTTTTGCTTGGCAAGTTACCTATTATGCATGTGAGTTACTCTGTAAAGAAGGCACAGCTATTGGTCAAATTTCATGCTTAATTCTGTGCAGAATTAAGAGATCTGAACCCCAAAGGAGAGGGAAATGAATCTTCAAATCTGACCCACCATTCAAGACTTTTTAAGGTAAACGTTGTAAGTATAAACTATATAGCAATTACATATAAAATATATAGCCCTGGATGGAGACTTGGGGGCCAGAACTGAGCATGGGAATAGGCAGTATTAATCTTTGAGCAAAGAACAAAGAAAAATTTGTATACAAGTCCTGAGAGAAAGAAAAAACTACAAAGTCTAAGTAAGCAATTAGAGAGAACAAGAGGATCCAAAGGACAGGGCCAAAATCAGAGAACATGGAAGATGGAGGTAGCTGGTCCAGGAGTGGAGTGAGGAGAGACATGCAGGAACTGGAATCAGGTAGTTGGAGAACTGCTACCAGACTCACGACTATGCTCATGGGCAAAAGGGACATATGATGGGGGCACATGGTGGAGCTGGTCTGGAGAAGAGAGAATTCATATCACCATAGAACTAAGTGCATAATTCACACATGGAGCAGAGGATATTGTGAAAAGTGGGTCCAGGCTATTTTTTCACTTCTGAATGTCCTCAAAACCTTCCACCAGTGTTACAGATAGATGGTGCTCAATGAATATTCATTGTTTTGAATTGGCAAAAAAGGTCACAAGCAGAGAGCCAGCACATCTTTAAGGTTTTGGACTATATCCCAAGAAGTCCAAAAGTATCCCACAGATCATCTCACAGAGAGGGAAGCAATGAGGCAGAACCCTGAACCCCTCCCCACACATACCGGGCAGCTTCCCTCTGCTCTGAGTCACATATGGAGACCCAGGGAACATTTGGAAATAGGATTCTGATGGGAAATAGTGTGTGAAAGCCATTGCTTTAAGAAGGGAAGCACACATCCACCACCCCCCCCCCCGTCCCCTTTGTTAGCCAATTCAAACCAAGACATTTGGAAACTAGCAAAAAGCAAGACAGGATTCCTAGGGAGATGCTCCAGAAGTAGCCTGACTACAAATAATCCATGTCTTCAGCAGTTACCTTCATGGGCCAGCAGGAGAGCTGGGGCCACCACAGAAAGGGACATCTACTGTTGTGTAGCCAAGGAATCGCCCCAGCAGTTTCTTCACTCTCTCCCCTTCCACCGTAGGTTATGATAGACGGATCTTGCCCTTTCTTCCACTTCTGACATTTCTGAAGTGAAATTCCCATATGGCAGCTGCTTACAGCCAACAAAGATTGACTAGAAGCTTCTGTGAGAGCCTTGAAGTTCTCTGGGTCAGCCCTGCATTTGGTTCGTTTTCTTTGCCTTTGGCTCTGTGATGTTTCCTGTAACGATTTAGGGAGAAACAGAGAGGCACCCTCTGACTTGATTGTTTTTAGATGATTAAAAACAGGGAACGAGGGTGTCAAGCCTTTCACGTAGCAAACAATCTACCCTGTCTCTGGGATTACTTTAATTAAAGAAAACATGACTTTAGCAATGCCCTTTCAATGCACAAGATTCACAGGAATGGTAAGAAAATGAAACAAATCTTCAGTTAATATTTTGGCAAACTTCCTTCACTCGTGTGCAGTTTTGTTTTTTTACCCTAATGTAATAACAGCTCTGGACTTTTAATTTTTGTTTTATATATAAATGACAAATAAATTGTCAGATAGTACTTCATCATCGTTCTCTCCTATCTTCTTAGAAATATAAATTGCTTGAGGGGAGAGTGCTATAATTTTAGACCAGAAAATACATGCCAGATGTCTCTTACATGAAGCTGTCCCGCCCAAGGATATATGCCTTAGTCATTAGGACGTGTTCTAAATATTACCGCAAGGCCTTTGGAATGATGGCTCTGAACCCTCACTTATACTTAACTGCTGGCGTGTTGCTTTGTCTCTGTGTCTTGTGCTCCTATTTCCATTGATGTAGAGGAAGCACCAATTAGATAACACTCCATTATTAGAGAACCATGCACAAGTCAGCTGAGGCAGGGAACCCGCCTTCTTGCCCAGAAACAATGTAAAGCCTGCCTCCATGAGGGTCGCCAGGCTTCCGTCGTGCTTTGCTTTTGACATTCTCCAGCACACCCCATAAACCTGTCTAAGGCTGTCCTGTTCAGTCTGTTTATTCAAACTATATTATCCAGGATAGAGAAAAAGGAAAATCTAGTTGAACACTGGAGATGACAGCAGGGAGGGAGAGAAGGGCAAAACAAAAAAAAAAGGCAAAATGGGGAAAACAGGAAACAGGCCACTGAAAAGAGTAAAAATGATTCAAGGTCAGGAAGCAGGACCTCTAAGCTCTCTAATCTCCACTGTGCAGCTGGTTTGCTGTATGGTTAGTTCAAATCCAGTGGCGGTCTCTGTGTACCTGGTATCACCTGTTAAATAAGGGCTCCTCTTTGTTTTCAAGAGGAAGGAATGCTCTTTACTTACTCTTCTGCATGACTGACTCTTTTTCATGCTTACTGTTTCAATCTTAATGCTGCCTCCCACTTCCTGACTTCCCAGCCCATTACTCTCTCTGTTCATTTCCTGCATGGCTCCTATTTGTAACAGGTTTATAATAGTTTGATGGTGACGATTACTATTATTTTACTTATTTGTGGCCTCTCTCTTATTACCAGATTCTTTAAGCCCCACAAGAGTAGGAACACATCTTACCTGTTGCTACCCTATTGCTGGTATTTAGCAAAAGCATAGCCTATAGTAGATGCCCAACAAATATGTATTAATTGTGTAAACAACTAAACCAATGAATGAATCTACCAGACAGTACAGATGGCACATGAAATAAAAAGGAATTTAGTAAAGCTTTCTTTTTCCTTGATGATATGTATACATATTAGAACTTTGAAAAATACGTTATCCAACACAAAGCTAAAGTCATAGCAATTGATACTCAATATAATAAAATATATGGAAACTCAGAAATCTCACAAATTATATTTCAAATGACTTCCACAGTATTGATTCCTTAGAAAGGTTTTTAATATTGTATCTTTTGAATATTAAGAAACTGGGGGGCTTCTCACCAGTTTTGACATCACTCTTAAAATAGCCACTAAATTGTAGCCATTTTGTACTGATAAAATTAAGTGCTGTATTGCAATTCTTGCATACGCTTAAAAAGACCTCTTTCCATTCCTTTCTAAATTTACAACTAACAATGAGTTAATTATTCTGAGAGGGTAACTTATTTCTTCCAATTCATCAATTAGGATGAGGGCTATTTGTTACAATCCTAAAAGAGGAAATGGTACATGGGCCAAGAGGAAATTTGGAAAGGAAATGTGATTGGAAGAACTATTTTGAAAGGTGAAATGGAGAAAAAAGACAAAGGAAAAGAAAAATTAGAAATTGGAAATGAAGTCATTCTAGCCCCTTTCCAATAATCTCTGCTCCCAAAAACAGAGGATACAGGAGCTGACAGAAAATTCCATAGACTGATGAAAAAGAATGCTTGAAAGACCCTTCTAGCAAGTTAGGGGTCCTAGGCTCAGCCTTCAACTAAATGTGACCAAGTCTGAGGCCTCTAGATTTTCATTTTTCTCATCCGTAAAACAAGAGTGGTAGAATTTCCTTAAACGGACAATTGTGATATGAAGTGAGATCTTGCATGTCAATGTGCCAAACATAGCACAATTAATAGTAGTTCCTCCTTGTCTTCCCCCAGCCATACTCAGATTCACAGTTATAGAATAAAGCCAGATGACAAGTCTACCTCTACACTGTACAAAACCAAACATTGTTATCTGAAACATTTGGGCTCACATGAGGAATCAAAAAATCTCTTTTTATTTCACCCCTTTCAATTGCAATTTTTTTACATGCATGATTCTACTTCCCAACTATAGTAAACCCACTGTTAAAGATAGTTAATTTTCCTCTGGATAATTGTGGCCCTTGAAAATCATCAAGGTTTTTTAAAATTATTATTTAGTTATTCTATCTCTTATATAATATAAAATGTAGGCTGAGCTCACATTGAGCCATGTAAGTATGTGAACATGTATGTATATGAGTATATGTGTAATATACATGTCCTATTAGAATATACAGATATTCTAAACACTTTCTGAAAGCTTATTTCTTTGGCAAGGACCTTTAGTCCTTGCAAGCTGGAGAATTGAGTCTTGGGGTCCACTTAATTGAAGGACCTGGTGCTCAAATGATTATGATTGTGTGAGATAGTGTAGTGTGCATCACAGCTGCAGAGTATTTGGGCTGAATTCCCAGACTCAGATTGCCAAAATCAATCCCTCGAGGATTAGATAAGGAAGACGAAGCTCTTATGAGCTTCAATGGATGCTGTATATGGAACAATAGTGTGTTGATATTGCTATGTTTATTCTTTGGTTACGTTAATGAAGGTCTTCAGTCTAAGACTAGAGAGGTATTAATTCCGAAGGATTTGACAGTAGTCAGACTATTGTCTTCAGACACCAGCCTTTAAAAGGGAGGGATTATTCAGAGTGATCAGATTCTTCACAACATACCTCCAAGAAATAATAATGGAATCTGGAGTCCTTTTCATGATGTAGAGGCAATTAAAGGAGATATAGCATTAACTTCAATTACTTGGCAGACAGAAGAAAGAGGGAAAAGCTTTATCCAATCACAAGAAAAGAAACACATGCTCCAATGGGCAGGAAATAGGAAAAGTTGCAAACATATTTGCATTTTCAAAATAGGAAATGATTTTTTAACAGCTCCCTTAAATGATAGTTTTGCTTTGGTGAATTTTTTGTTACTGAAAGTATGCAGGGTGTAGTGGGACTGAAGGAATACATATCTGAGATGTAAGATTCCAACCAACACTTCTTTGAAGCATAGAAATTCATGGAAATTTTCTCCTGGTAATTATTGCCTCAACTCTGAGCAGAGAAGACATACCTAAAACTGTCAAGAGAGCAAACAGACAACCCATAGAATGGGAAAAAATTTTTGCAAGCTACACATCTGATAAAGAGCTAATAACTAGAATCTATTTAGAACTCATGAAAATCAGCAAGAAAAAAATCAAACAACTCTATCAAAAAATGGGCAAAGGACATGAACAAAAACTTCTCAAAAGAAGACAGAATAATGGCCAACAAACATATGAAAAACTGTTCAACATCTCTAATCATCAGGGAAATGCAAATCAAAACCACAATGAGATATCACTTAACTCCAGTGAGAATGGCCTTTATCAAAAAGTCCCAAAACAATAAATGCTGGCATGGATGTGGAGAGAGAGGAACACTCCTACACTGCTGGTGGGACTGCAAATTAGTTCAACCTCTGTGGAAAACAATATGGAGGTACCTCAAAGCGATACAAGTAGGTCTACCATTTGATCCAGCAATCCCATTGCTGGGCATCTACCCAAAAGATCAAAAGTCACTTTATGAAAAAGACACCTGCACTCGAATGTCTATAGCAGCACAATTCACAATTGCAAAGCTGTGGAAACAACCCAAGTGCCCATCAATACATGACTGGATTAATAAAATGTGGTATATGTATACCATGGAATACTACTCAGCTTTAAGAAACAATGGTGATATAGCACCTCTTGTATATTCCTGGATACAGCTGGAACCCATTCTACTAAGTGAAGTATCTCAAGAATGGAAAAACCAGCACCACATGTACTCACCAGCAAATTGGTATTAACGAATCAACACCTAAGTGGACATATAGGAGTAACATTTATCAGGTGTTGGGAGGGTGGGAGGGGGAGGAAGGGATGGGTGTATACAACCACAATGAGTAAGAAGTGCAACGTTTGGGGGATGGACACGCTTGAAGCTCTTAAGGAGGGAGTGGGGCATGGGCAATATATGTAACCTTAACACTTGTACCCCCATAATATGCTAAAAAAATAAAAAATAAAAAATAAAAAAAAGAAAGCATTCTCTTGAAGTTCCTAAAATCTGCTATTGAACCCTCCTGCTCCCACGATAACACTTTAGCCATTCTGATGTCCTTTCCATTTCATGAACATACCAGGCTCACTCCATCCCTAGGGTCTTTGCATTGACTCTTCCTTCTGCCTGGAATGCTCTTTTATTTTCATCTCATAATTCAGGTCTCAGTTCAATGTCACATATTTAAAGGTTATCCCTATTACTCTAGCTAATTCCTCACCCATTCTTTGTTACTCTAATAACTCAAGATTCTATGTAGTGTTTATCATTATCTATGATACCTTTTTTAATTTTTTGCATATTTTTATGTCCCCTACTTATTGTAAGCTCCATGATGGCAGACATTTTGTCTTAGTCACCAATGTATTCTCAGTATTTAGAGCAGTGTGGGCCCAAATAAGGCCCCTGAGTGTACCTTTTGAACAAATTAATGACACTGAAATTCATACAAATGATGAGTTAGAAAATTCACTCATTCATTATATGCATAATATTCTGTTCCTCATATATTTGATCTAAGTAACTCCAACCTTTTCCTTTCTAGTTAAGAAAGAATTGTGATAAAATGAATGTCTATATGAATGTACTCACATTCTGCCTCCTTCTGTGATCATTAGTTGGTGATTAATCCAATAACATTAATTAGTTAACTGGTATAGCAGTGAGTATCAGACACAAGACTGATCAGTTAGAGACCTTTCCAAGAATTGTTCAAACTGGAATGTATAAAAGAGACCTAGACTTTCTCTGATGGTACAAGTTATGACATATAAATCTTAGAATGTGTTGACAACCCCATTCCCCATCATTTCTGAAGCCAGTCTGGTGTATAAAGGAATGAAGTTGGCCCTCAGAGAGAAACAGAGAGATGACATGAACAGTTGGAATCACAAATCCATTAGATTCTGAGGCCAGGCTGTATCTTCACCAGCCTGTGATTATATGAGATTTCCCCAGTATTCACCTCATAATTGTTCCTTTTTGACTAAATAAGTCCAAGTCAGTTTTAACATTAGTCATAAGACAGTGCTGATCAATGTAGAAATCAACTGAGTGAGAGTGATATTATAATGGAAATAATTTGACATATAAACACACAGCACTTTACAAGGTACTCAAACAACTCAATAATGATAATAACAAAAAATAAATAATCTCATTCAAATGTGGGCTAAGGACATTTTTTAAAAGGAGACACAAATTACCAAACAAACAAATGAAAAAATGTACAGCATCACTAATTATTAGAGAAATGAAAACTAAAACCACAATAAGATATCATCTTACACCAGTTAGAAAGGCTACTATTAAAAAGACATAAAGTAACAGATATTGGTGAGGATGTGGAGAAAACAGAATGCTTATATAGTGATGATGGGAATGCAAACTAGTACAATCTTTATGGAAAACAGTACAGAGATTTCGCAAAGAACTAAAAATAGAACTACCATTTTATCTAGCAGTACCACTATTAGGTATCTACCCCAAAGAAATCATTATATAGAAAGGACACCTGAATTTGTATGTTTATCACAGCACTTTCACAATAACAAAGATAGGGAATCAACCTAAGCATCTATCAGTGGATGATTAGATAAAGAATATGTAGTATATATACACAATGGAATACTATTCAGCTATAAAAATATCTTTGCAGCAACATGGATGGAACTGGAAGCCATTATCTTAAGCAAAACAACTCAGGCACAGAAAGACACATACCACATGTTCTCATTTACAAGTGGGAGCTAAATAATGTGTATACATGGACATAGAGTGTGGAATGATAGCAATAGAGACTTGGAAGGGTGGACGGCCAGATGATAAGAAATTACTTAATAGATACAATAAATGTTTTTCTGGTGATGGATATACTAAAAGCCCTGACTCACCACTATGCAATACATCCATGTAACACAATTACACTTCTATTCCATAAATTCATACAAATAAAAATGTTTAAATATACTAAAATTATATATTGATTGACTTATTTATTAAATAAAAAATAATACTTATGATATATAAACAAGTTATAACAATGCAATTGAGAATAACTGACATTGTCCCATGTTATTCTTTTCCAGTAAATTACTCAATAGCAAGAAAACAAATAACTCAATTTAAAAATAGACAAAGGACATGAATAGACACTCTCATAAGAAGACATACAAATGCCCAACAGGTTATAAAATATATACTCTACATCACAAACATCCAGGAAATGTAAATTAAAATCATGATGAAATATCCCTTTACATATGTTAGAATGGCTATAATTAAAAACGTAAAAGATAAGTGTTGGCAAGAGTGTGAAAAAAAGGAACCTTGTACATTATAGTAATGTAAATTAATATAGCCATTATGGAAAACAGTATGGAGGTATCTCAAAAAAACTAAAAATAAAACTACCATATGGTCCCATTACTGGCTATATATCCAAATGATATGAAATGAATACATCAGACATATCTGCATTCTCATGTTCATTGTAGTCATATTCACAATAGTCAAGATATGAAATCAACCTAAGTGTCCATCAACAGATGAATGGGTAATAAAAATATATATACAGTAGAATACTGTTCAGCCTTAAAAATTAATAAAATCTTGTCATTTGCAACAACATAGACGAATCTGTTTGGCATTGTGCTAAGTAAAATAAGTCAGGCATAGAAAGATAAATATTGCATGATTTCACTTATATGTAGAATCTTAAAAAGCTGAACTTATAGAAGCAGAGAGTAGAATAGTGGTACCAAAGGCTGGGGTGTGTAAGAGTGTGTGGGGTAGAAAATGGGGACATATTGATCAAAGAGTACAAAATTTCATTTGGGAGAAATAGATTTTCAGGGTCTATTGCACAGCATGGTCACCACAGTTAATAATAATGTCTTGTATATTTCAAAAATTGCTGATAAATTAGATTTGAAAAGTTCTCACTACCAAAAAGAGGAGTATGTGAAGTGATACATAATTTAATTAGCTTGATATAAATATTCCACAATATATACATATATGAAAATATCACATTGTACTCCATAAATATGCACAATTAATATTTATTGATTTCAAATAATTTTTAATAAATTTAATAAATATAAATAAATGGCAAGTAAATCATGTAGCCTCTGAAATAGATATGGGAGCCCAGTTTGAAACAAATGGCATAATGTATCTACCATTACAATCGGCCTTTGACCAGACCAAATGCTCACAGAACATATTGGGAGGAGATATTTGGCAGCTAAAGAAGCAAATTCACATTTTCCAAGGGAGAAACAACCGTGGAGGAGCCTCAGATTAAAGTTGCATAGTTTCTGCTGGGTCTCTAGCAGTGCTGGATCCCAGGGTATGCTGTGCATCCAAGTAGTTCTTGAGGAGACCACAGACAGACCCTCACATAGGGGAGTGCCTGGGGGAGCACTTCCTGAATTCCAGTGCATTCGAAATGGAACCCATAGCCACATCCCACCCAACCGCAAGGGATACCCAGCCTATAAGCAGAGGTTAGGAAAGCTGTCCAGATTGAGACATCTCATCCAATAAACCCCCTGCCCAGTAGGAATTTGTGAAGACAGAAGTGCATTTTGAGGAGCAATTTCATGCAATTGCTTGGTGAGTGAACAAACTGAGCTGTGAAGCCAGATTTTCCCTCCTGGGCAACATCATTCAGAGACACATAACTCATGCTTGCAACACTTATTCAAGAGAGACCAGCTACACTTGGTAGAGGCAGTTACAGGAAAGTGAAATGACCCAAGGGTTTAGTAGAGCCAGCTATTTCCACTTCTGAAAATAAAAATAACAAAATTTAAAATGATACAAAGGTCAAAGTTTAATAAATACATCCAAAGTCATTTACCAGCTCTAGATAGTGCAGGGTCTTTGTCATGGGGATGGTGTTTTTAGGTTTAGCATAGTTTATACCTGGCGAGCAGTATTTTGAGATAGCATGATGAAGTGAATTGAACTTGGAAGTTTGAAGATCTGGATTGAAGTACCACTTCTGTCCCTTACTGCTTACATGAACTTGTACAAGTCATTCAACCTCTTTGAACATAATGGGGAAAATGGGATGAGGACACATGTCCTACACTTTCCAAAGACAGGGAGACTGCTGATGCAAGGAAACACTTCTCTCTCATAACTAATGGAGCAAAATGCTGTGATATGAATTTCAATATAGGACCCATCTTAAGGTGCCATGAACCTTAGAACAGAGGAAGGATAACTATAGGAAGAAGACTTAGTGCAGATTCAGAAAAATAAGAAGATAGAAACCAAGCTATAGTAACATGTTTTGGATTGGATGGAAGGGAAGTGACAAGAGCTTGAACTAAGTAACTTGTACATTTTCTGGCAGATAAAAGGTAAAGATAAGCTGCTAATGGAGATAGAACAAGATTGGGTCTTGAACATGGAAGAAAGGAAGGGAGCAAACAAGGAATGAAGGGAGGGAAGGAATATTAACTGCCTACTCTGTGTTAGCTTCTGAGTCCAAATGTTGTATACTTTCCCTTGACTCAAATACTCTCTATTAGCTGTGCCTGGATCAATCCTGCTCATTCTGAATGACTTTTTTCAAATGTCTCCACATCTTGGAAGTCATTGCTCACTCTACTGGTCTTCCATATGGCATAGCATTTAATTATGTTGAAATGAAACTATTTAGCAAATCTGTCTTTCTCAATAGTCTCTACATCCCTTGAGGGCATGTATCATGTCCGTTCCATTCTGAAGCCCCCATGCCTAGAACAGAGCTTAGCACACAGTAGGAACTTAGTAAATATTTCTGAGTTGAATACATAACCTTATATAATCCTCACAACAACCTTAAGTTGGAGAGGCAAGCAAGACTGGAAAAAACAGTGCCAAAAAGAACTGAGATTCAGACACAGAGATTTATAGGTAATAAATGGAAACACTTGACACTCACTGTGAACTGACAACTTGTAGGGTTGTTGTAGAACATCTGACCAGAGATTCTTGAATGCCAGCCTGCTGTACTCATGACAGGTTGGCTACTCACATAGTCTAAAAGTTTCTCGTTGGTCTGGCCCCTGCCTACCTCTCCAGTTTCCTCCCTCTGTGCTCCAGCCACAAGACTGCCTTCAGTGCTTCAAATATCACCTGCCTCCAAATGCCCTCTGGCTGCAGGGTCTTGACACAAGCTGTTCCATCTGCCCGAAGGTTTCCTACACTCCCATCTATATTCCCTAATTTGACTTCTCATCTTTTGGAACTCAACTCAGACAGAGTTAGGTCCTGCCACTGACACACTCATAGCACCCTGAAATGTCTCTTTATCACAGTTTACGATTGTATACTTATTTGTGTGAATTGACTGATGACTCTATGTTCCCTCATCCCATTTAAGACTGTAAGCTACATGGATCCAGGGCCAATGCTAGCTTTACTCAGTAGTCTAGCCCTGCTTCCCAGGCTCGTGTTCTGTTCAGTGCATGGGTGTTAAATGGACACATGAATGATGTAGTTAGTCAAGGGCTGGCCTCAGGAATCTCAATTATTATAACTCTCTCTCTCTCTTTCTCTCTTTCTTTCTCTGTGATTTGATGCATATCTGGAGAAAATTATAGAACTTCATCCCAAGCTGAGAACACATGATTCTAAGAAAATGGTTCTACTCCCCTGCATTTCACATATGCACATTCATGGGAACTTCCATAAGAAATGTGTTAAAGCATGTAGGACCCTTGGCAGGACTTTAGCTCTTTGTGCAGAAGAGACATTCTGTGTATGTCACTGGAGTGGCCAGCAAATCTGGCTTCCTGCTATGCCCAGACAGTTTCTAATTTCCCTTAAGCCCAGTTCAGTTCAACAATTGTTTAATAAGCACTTTCTCTGAACCAGCCAATCTTTGGCTTGGTGCTAAGCCTAAGTACTGCCTTCAAGAATATCTCAAAGTACAGGGAAAAACACACATGAAACCAAGTAATTGTGGCTCAGTGTAAAATACATAGCAATTGACAAATGCACATGGAATCATAGTAGCCCAGTGGAAGGCTAAAGACTTGAAAAGATGAATAAGAGTTTATCAGCCTGTCAAGGAGGCAAGGAGGGCATATATAGAAAGGAAAACTGCATTTTGAAAATGCAAAAGTGAGGAGCCAGGAAATAGTTGTATATCTTTGGAGGACAACCAGTAACTGCATAGCAGAAGCTGTAGATGTGAGACAGGGATAACCCAGTGAAGTTGGAGAAGCATAAGGGATTGTGAGGCATCTTATGTTCCTCTTAAAGTCATGCCCTTTTCTTCCTCCTCTGCCACCCCAAATTCAGGCTCGCTGTTCATACTTCTATTAGCCCTGGCCCCCTTCTCATGTCCCTTGATAAATCCTTAAACCTCAAGCCCAACGTTGCAATACCCACCTAGCTTATTTCACATGCAGGGGACCTAATGTCTTCGCAAGAACTCATCTTGCTGAGATTGTTGCTGGCAGATATACTTCCAGTGTGATTGTTGCAAGAATTTGTCTAATGGAATGAATGATCAACCTTGAATAAAAGGGATTATGAAAAACTTAATAGCATTGTAGCAATGTGGCTGTTAATGAAATACAGTTGGCTGCTCCTGCCACTTGGCACCGGCCAACCTGACACTGTCAACATCACAATATGATATTTGTTCCCAATTATTTTACAGCAACAACTGAAATACAATATGTTATTAATCATATTTATTATAAGTATCAATTTGAGAAATTTCTGACATGCCAGAAGATGAATAGGTTTATTATGAAAAGCAATTCTGCTTGGTGCATGCCCACTGCTGCTGTGTAATAAATAGCCTCTGTAGGAAAACTTTTTGAAAAGAAGTAAAGCAAAACATCGTAGTGAAAACAAAAATGAAGCATCAAAATCCTTCAGATGCCTGCTGTATCCATGGGCCAGGCACAACCAGGATACCTCATGCCTTTAGAACGTTTAGCAGGCTGGAATGAACCAGTAGAACATTCCAGACTCAGAGAGAGAGAGAGAGAGAAAGAGAGAGAGAGCGAGCGCACAAGAGCAAGGGAATTATCATGACTGGGATCCCAAAGAAAAGTGATACTAAATATATTACAAGTCTTGTTCCTTTGCTTCTTTCAGGTGTCCATTTAAATATCACTTTATCAGAACAGTCTTTCCAGCTACCTCATTAAAGAAACAATCCTCCTCAACTACATTTTTAGATTTTATTTATTTATGGTTATTATTATTTTTATTGATACATAATAGATGCACATATTTCAGGGTATATATGATAATTTGATACATTCGTATAATGTGTAAAGATCAAATCAGGGTAATTGGGATAGCCATCATCTTAAATATTTATCTTTTCTTTATGCTAACAGCATTCAAATTATTCTCTTCTGGCTATTTTGAAATGTACAATAGAGTAATGTTACCTATAGTCACTTACCCTCCTGATCTATCAAAGGCTAGGTATTTCTTCCAACTGTATATTGTATCCATTCATTAATAACACTGTAACTATATCTATATTTGCTTCTTGAAATTTTCCCCTCTAGGCTATACACCAAATGAGAGCTGAGCATTCATTATGTTCACTGCCCAGCGCATGTATACCTGGCACATAGCAGTCAAAAATATTTGTGGAGTAAATGACTGAATAAACAAATGAATGAGGGAACAAATGAATGAATTAATCAATTCAGTTGGCAGTGGCTTTCTGAACTAAATTTGAATTATTTCACCTCTTTAAAATATTTTTTCATGTCCTGCCTGTTCTTGGTCTTCTATATTCCAGCCCCAATTTTGTTCCTTCTCACTGGGACTTTTTCAATAGTATTCAAATTTGTTGTTCTTTTTGAGTCTCTTCAATCTCTTCTCTCTATTGCCACCAAAGAAACTTCATGAAAAATATTGCATTATCTCCTTGCTTCACTGCATGTGTTAAAATTTTTCAAAATTTCCCTCCGTTAAGAACAAAGCTAAAAATCCTCAGCATGGCATTGCAAGACACCTCATGATCTGGCCCTTTCCTGTTTCCTAGCTCCATCTCCTACCTCTGCCCCAGGTAAGCAAATGGTCCAGACATACCTAGAAAGGTGTCTTCCTAAGCGTGCCACTTCCTCTCATGGTCAGGGACTTTGTCTGGCTCTTCTCTGCACCTTCTGGTTGGAATGCCTGTCTTTTCCTACTACAGATCTGAAAGCCTTAACCATAGTGTAAAACTGCTATTTTTTACTTTCATTTATATCAGAGAAATTCCTCGGTGGTCCTTCCTCTGTGTTTCCTTCTCCATAACTTTTCTACTATTTAGCTGCATCAGACTCCTTACTTTTGTCATGTGACTGAAGCTGAAAGAGAAAAACATGGAGCTCAGAGAAAGATGTTGAGGAATTCAGAGTTGAATGGAATGTCCTGTATAAACATGGAATCTGTCAAGACAAGCAGGCAACAAAAAGATCTGTTTCCATAGAGACCCAGTGAAAACTATTGGAGAAATTACACACACACACACATACACATGCACGCACACACACACACTCACACACACATGGACTTTCAAACAAAGAATGCTCATAAGTCACCCACAATTTTTGGAATAGTATCACAAGTGGATAAAAATATTTCTTGCCAGTGAAAATGCTTTGTACTTTGTTTCATCTTGAAATAGTTGTAAATCATCATTGAGGAAAAACTTTTGTGTAGAGGAAGAAGCATTTGAATGTCTTTGAAGTAGGGGGCAGTAGGTAGAGGTTAGAATTCATATTCTTGAAAGTGGGATCTGTCAGATAGTGGAGCTAGCCTTACAAAAGAGTTGTAACAACACCTCTGTTTATCTGCAAAATTTGAATCAAGGTATCACTTTTTCAGGGAAGTGCCCATCATCACAGAGCTGCTGAATCCTTTCCCTGGACCCCCAGGGACTTTTGTATTTTATTGAAGTATATGTCACAAGGTATGACATTTCTTTGCTCATATGTATGTTTCTTTACCTACAGGAGGTGGTCTTATTTAATTTATATTGTATTCTTAGTTCCTATATGTCGTCAGGCCCATTACAGGTCCTCAGTAAATGTCAATTATGATTTGAAGAATAAGAGATGGCTCACCAAGGGTAACACTGAATGTAACTCTTATGGAACCATGGAATTTTTTTTCTTTATTGTCAGCAGAATGGGCTATGAATATAGAAATGAATAAAATAGGGGGAATTGATTGCTATGGTCAGAATGTTTGTGTCCCCCCAGAATTCATATGTTGAAATCCTAACCTCTAAAGTTATAGTACTAGGAAGTGGGGCTTTGGGGAAGTAATAATGTCATGAGGGTGGAGCTCTCATGAATGGGATTAGTGCCCTTATAAAAGAGACTGCAGAGAGCTAGCTATCCCATTCCACTATGCAAGGAGATAGCAAGAAGGTGTCCTTCTATAAATCAGGACATAGGCCCTCACCAAACATAGACCTGCCAGCACCTTGATCTTGGAATTTCCAGGCTCCACAGTGAGCAATAAATTTCTGTTATTTATAATATACCAAGTTTAAGGTATTTTGTCACAGCAACTCAAACAGACTAAAACAATGATGAAGTCCTTGGAATGGTCGAAAGGTAACTTCACGTGAATAGCTGTAGCAAAGCCAGGTGTTAGTAGCAGAAGTGTTGGCCCATGAAATAGAAATGACCATTACGGTGTCTAGCATGATGCCTGCATATGAGAGGTGATCAGTCAGTTGGTTAATCAGTCTTCCAAAACGTGAGACAGAAATCGACACAACATTGAAATCAACATGCCTTAAGAGACCCCCATTAACCACTCACTGTTTTCATGTTAGGGTAAGTAGGCTGCTTTTGAAGACTGTTAAAAGAAATATACAACTAAATATATCTTAATTTTATCTGAGTTACCTTATCCATGACTCCAACTTGTTCTTACTCGGCTGATACAACCAGGAAGGACATTTCTATTAATGGCAGCACGGTTCTCCTCTGATTTTTATAGTAGTTTTTCCTATTCTCACTTCAATTTAGAAAAGGTTTGTAGGAAATCACAGGTCTATATCATTTCTTCCTTTGAACTAAATTGTTGGGTAGAATTTATTTCTCATAGACTTATTTAAGATCACTTTTTAACTACAGCTTTTGTCATATGGGATTTTTACAACCTTGTTTTCTGCTAGTACAAATGGCTTTTGATCTTTAAAAGGGCAGGGCTATATTTTCCTTCAAACATTTTAAATCACTAAAGAGAATTAATTTTTAATAATATGAGGGAAGAACATTTTACTCCTAGAATGTAAGAAATGGAAGGGCAATAACTAAGTGCTGGAAACTTATTAAGATTTTAAAAATTCCAACATACAGATAGTTGGCATGAAAACAAAGGAGCCAGGAAAAAAATGCTGAAAATAAAAACAATGAAAGTGACAACTGAACATATTATTTTCTATTTGCGAAGCTCTTCCACAAGTGGACATAAATGTCATCTCTTGCAATTTTATTCCTGAAATGAGTAGGGAATAAACCATTCTGGGATTCAAAGCTTAGCTTAAGATAGGGGTGGGGTCATTGTAATCAGAAAAAAGGAACACAGAGTAACACTGGAATCATCATTCAGGATTTAGTAGCATAGGGTAGAAAGATTTGCAATTAGCAGAAAGGACTGTTGTCCATCAACTTTCACTAAATAGCATGAAGTAACAATTTCACAGTGAATTCTAGAATTCTTCAAACTCTGATCAAAAGTCAACTCAATATGGGAGATTTTTATACGAAAGAGTAAAATAAGTAATAAATGTAATGTGTATGTTACCACAAGGGAAAGGAAAACGGGAAGATAAAACACCACAAGACAAAAATGTATCTAACATTTTGGGACAAGGTTGTGGGCATCCACAGGAAATTGGAGCTTGCAACTTCCTGCTCCATAGAGATAAGCAATCTACTTGCTTTTATCTCATTTCTCAAAAACATAAGATGAAAGGGGTCTTAGGTGGCAAACAGGGGAATTTTAGCTGGAATCAGTGGTACTGAGTAAAAATTATCTGCAGTGAAAAGTGAATAGGAAGCTGTCTGAGGGGACAGATTATTTACGAAAATATGTATAATGGATTGCAATTTTGGATCCAACTCTTCACAGCTGGTCACAAAATATTTACACTCAATTCTTTTGGTGTCTTTCTTCTTACCTGTTGTAGGTGGAAATGCATCTTTAAAAGATATTAGAATGAAAAATGCTTTCCCACGGCCCTACAACCAGAAAGGGAAGAGAGAAGAAAATGGCTGCAAAGGGCACTGGCAGGAAACTCATGCCCAAATCAAGATTTGTCCAGCATGTACTCAGGTCATTTCTTGCTCTGCATCAGGAAATCTAGTTCCTGGGGCTGAGTAGCAACATGAACACTTGAGAAAGGGCAGCATGATATAGTTGAAAGGGCATTGATTTGAGGGTCAAGACCCAGGTATTTGTCTCAGTTATGCTACAGTTAATCCAAGTCAATATCACCTCTGGCCCTCAGCTTTTATCATTTAAAATGAAAAGAAAAACAAAAGCAGAGGAATCAAACTAAACTGTAATTTGGCAAACTACACAGCCTTCTGGCCAAATCTGTTACACCACCCATTTCTGTCTATAAAGTTTTATTGAAACTCAGCCATGCTCGTTCATTTAGATATTGCCTGTGGCAGCTATCGTGCTACTGTGGCAGAGCTGAGTAGCTGCAACAGAGATCACATCCACAAAGCCTAACATATTTATTTTTGGTCTTTTACAGAGAAAGTTCACTGACTAGTGCCAGAGACATTCATGGTCTAAGATGATCCTTTAAAAGATTAGGCATCAAAGCTTCCACTGTGGCCACACATTGTGAAATGCTTTCTTCCCAATCTATAACTCAGCACATGAATCAGCAGGTAAAGCTATCCATGTCAATTCTCAAATTCAAAATTCATTCATCTGAAAATATAGCAATATTTCTTATCATGTCTAGGTGTAGTATAAAGAAATAGGGAGAGGAAAATCCCCTGAGCATTTGAAGTGTAATTTCACTTTCATTATGAGACCACTGAGGCTTTTCTTGAGCAAAAGAGAGAGTGTGAAATAGAATAAGGCATTCAAATCAATAGATTAAATTTATTGAAAGAACGAGTAATTGGAGCAATGTTACAGAATATCAAGCAGATTATACAGATAGCACATAAGTCTCATTTAATCAAGTCAATTCACAGGCCATCAAAAAGTACACAGGGATAGTGAGTTTGCTCCAAGAGCCTTCTGCATTAGAATGTAGTCATTTGCTCTCTTTAGCTATTTAATATCTTCCTCATGTTCAGAGGAAGAAAGGAAGCAGTGATGAGAGAGGGAAGTAATGAGATCATACTGTAATTGTTTACATAGATAACGATAACAGAAGCCTTTTTATACCTGCTATTATTTCATATTATATTCACAGTTCCTTCCCTTGTACAGATTTAGAGTCATAAATAGAGGGGTTGATCATGAAAGTCTTAGAGTGAGCCTAGAGAAGTGGTTGCCAAATATGTCTGGGTATTAGAGCCATCAAAAGGGCCTAGGCCCCAGACTTACTTAATCATGGTCTCTGCTGGTGGGCCTAGGTAGTTATAGCTTAAACTGGATCCTTAGGGGATCCACTGTGCAGCCAGTTTGAGAACCACCAATGGAATCTAACTCCTTCATTTTTCGGTGGCCAAACCAAAGTGACCTGCTGACGTATCATTGCCCCCACCACTATACCCCTCATCCCAGATCATCTCTTTCAGAGAAAAACACCATGCCCCCGAGGCCCCACAGTGGTCCTGCAGGGACCATTAGTGATGTGACATGTCCCCTCTATGACCTCATCTCCTACTTCTCTTTACCCAGATGCCTCTAGCCAGGCCCCATGCTCTTTCTCAAGCATGCTGAGCATACTCCTGCGTCAGGGATTGTGAACTTTCTATTTCCATTTTCCAGTTTGCTTCTCCCCAATATCCACGTGAATAACTTACTCAATTCATCCAAGTTTCTATTCAGAAGTCACTAACAGAGAAATCTTCCTTGGCCCTACATTTATTTTCCTCTGGGCACTTACTATCACCTGACATGTCATGTACCTATATGTTTGTTTATTGTCTGTTTTGTGCTCAATTTGATTGTTAGCACCATATAAGAACAGAAAACCTATAGTTGCTGACTACCATATTCCCAACATCTATATCTAGTACATCATAGATAATCAATATTTGTAAGTGAATCAATAAATGGCCCTTTTAGTTATTGTCCCCCAGACTGTGGACCAGTGCACTAATGGAAAGTGGAGTAAAGAGCTTTGAAACCAAACAGATCTGGCTTGAATCCTTCATGCATGACTTTGAGCAAGTTACTGATTCTTGCTGAGCATCAGTTTCCTCTATGACAAGTGGGGGCATGACACTGGAAGACCATTGTGAGAATGGCGTGGGGCAGGCCAGTAGGAGCTCCCGAGGGAAATAAGGCTAAAACAGGCCTCAGGTTTAGGTTCTCCCCGGCGGGAGTTCCAAGAGTCTGTGGAGTGGATTGGATTCCCCACTTGGGCTACAGAGGAGCCGGAAGTATGCTCTAGTTGTTTCTTAATTCTGAAAGAGTGGGAGATTGTGTAACCCTCATTGGTGCCTTTTTGAACCATATTTCATCAAAATATTGTGAAACAGAGAGCAACAGGGAGCCTCCTCTGGCCAACATGCACCAAGGCTTTTGCTAAGTAGGACGTGCTCAGAAGATGGAGGGGATCCCTGGCAGTCTTGCATGGCCCGCCCTGGTGCCTTTGCTCTCATGGGGCTGACTGGGGAGAAGCAAGTAAACCCCATGGAACTACTGGGCCAAATCCCTAAGTAATCCCCCCAGGGCCATGTAGAACAGCAGTGTCCTTTGTCCAAGGTGAGATTTAAGTTTTATAGTTTTTGGAAGAGACAAAGGAGGAAAGAAAAGAACATTGATAATCATATTGAAAACTTATGCTCTGGGTAACTGGCTACTCACTTTCACAGTCCAGCCACAATTTTATTTAATCCTATTAATCTATAAATAGGATTATTGTCCTCATTTTCCAGATGAGGAAACAAGACTTGGCAAGGTGTAGTAGTTGCCAGAGTTATGTAGTTCTTTACTACATGAACTTGCAAGACCATGCTCTTCCCTAAGACTTGATTCTATCCTGTACTAATTCTGTGACCTTAGAAGGTATGCCTCATCTTGTCTATTTGTGTTCTATTTTGCAAAACATAATGACAACAACAACAATAATAGCACTCATGGAACTGTATTGAGATAAAATAAACTGTTGAGAGTAAAATACTCAGACCAGTGACCTGCCCACACTATGTGCTCAACAAATGCTTGCTATTATTACCTAATAATATTGTCAATAAAGTAACCCAACCTGAGGCAGAATGTTCTCCAAGATTCTCACTCTAGTTTACCTGATTCTAAGCTGCTTCTCTTCGACAGCACCACATTAGTCCATTAACTTGGGCCACAGTGTGGACCTTATGGCCCAAGAAATTCACATCCTTAAAGAGCTTGAACTGCACAGCTTCCATGGTCTCTTCCAAATATTAAGATTCCGTAATTCCAGTGGGAGAGTTAAACAACCTATTCTGAGAGGTCTCCAGGAAAGGAAAAGTCTGGAATCTTCCCTAGAAACACATCCCTTTAGGGTACCTCCCTTCTCTTCAGGATGCTGAGGACCTCTGGCCTCCACGGACTTCATCCTCCCATACAATTGGTTACCCTCACAATTAGTTTCTGGCACTATCATCAAAGTGATCTCTCTCCAAGGACATGAAACAGGATGAAAAACAAATCTTGTATTGTAAACTCAGTGCGATCAGTGCAGGCACAGCAATGGAGGTTGCAGGAATCGGAGGTCAACAACGAGAGACAGCCTCCTGCCCACCTCCCCCAGGTGATTTATAGGGTTGTACCTATGCCCTTTTATGCCCCAAAATATTCCCACTACAGAGTGATGCCTAAGGAACAGAACCTCTAAAGATTTCACCTAAAATTAGAATCATTTTTCTGTCCTGTTCCAAGTCATAGCAGGAAAGAGGATTGGTTTCTTATGGCCAGAAAGTATTAGGTTTGTCCCATAAAATCATTAGGACAACTGTGGTTTTCCTCATCTCCTGACAGCGCGGATGAGAAGAAGGAGCCAAAAGACACAGCATCTCTCTTCCAGTGAATATTCGACTTCAAAGAAGAAAGTGACCACTGTTAAAGAGGTGAAGTCATAGCTTCAGCAAACCTTTGAAGCTGGAAGAGAAGATGTAAATTAAGCACAGACAAGTGGGGTATAAAAATAAAATCCTTGAAAGAAAAGCAAAACTCCTCTGCAATGGGTGTGAAAGTAAAGGAAGTTGGCCAAGGCAAGGAGGAGATAAACAGGATTGCATGATGTAATCACACTATGCAAAGGCAAATTAGATGAGAAATATAATGAAAATCCATGGAAGTTGTAAATTGTCTATTTTATCTGAGAACTTGTAAACATCAAAGTGGAAGTAAAGTCAATGTTCTCAATATTCAGTTCATTATAAACCTTTGTTGTGGACAGGAAACATACTTTTATTTTCTGTTTCTGTAAGAGTGTTGTTTTGGTATATGACAGGGCTGTGGGACTCTGTGTCTTGTGTAGGGACACATGCCAAGTGTCATTCCAGAGTCCTTTGTAGGTTTTTTTCCCTTATGTCTCATTAGTTGAATAATTCATTTTTGCATTCATTACTCATTCATTTGATAAACTGTTTTTGGACCTGCCATGTACCAGGCACTCACTCTACTAGATGTTAGATAAACAAAGATGAGAATGACATTGTACCTGCCCTTAAAGGGCCATAGTCCTATATAAAAACCTACTTAAGTTGGTGATTAAAAAACAACATAGTTAGTTTGTGATAGAAGGAAGCAAATGGTTCTGACGAAGCAACTGGTTCCGAAGGAAGGCAGAGAGTAGAGGTTTGAAGAGTATTACTCCCAAGTTCATGTCTACCTAGAACTTCAAAATGACAACTTGTTTGGAAACAGTCTTTGCAGGTGCAATTAGTTACGTTGAGGTCATAGTGGATTAGTGTGGGTTCTAAATCCAATGACTGGTGATCATACAGGAGAAGAGAGCACACACTCAAACACATACTCAGGGAAGAAATCAATGTGACGATGGAGGTAGAGATTGAAGTGACCTAGCTATTATATAAGCCATAAAGGCCAACGATGGCCAGGAGCCACCAGAAACCAGAAACTATGAAAGGCAAGAAAGGATTTTTCCCTGGAGCCTTCAGAGGGAACAAGACCCTGCCAATACTTTAATTTCAAACTTCAATCATCCAGAACTGTAAAAAAAAAAAAAAGCTTTTGTGTAAACTACTCAATTTGTGGTACTTGATTATGGCAGCCCTAGGAAACTAATGTACAGAAAAAGGGCACTCAAAGCAATAGTGGTGAGAAATGAGATATTATAAGAAGTTTTATGGTGACATCATGTGGGTTTTAATATGGCTTTTGCTTTGGGAAACTGCCACTTTCATTGTCAATCAAGGTACCTTGTTCCACTCATCAAGGAGTGGCTCATATGCAAGCTAGAGCATTCAGAGTCTCTCTTCCTGCAGTTTGGATCTTTATGTTGATCGTAGCTCTGAGAAGCAACTGGCAATTTTGCTTTCTTGATTCCAGGAGTTACCCTGGTTCCTGTGCTTTCTGAAACTCAGTTCTTTGTTTTTTCCTCTTTGCTTGCCTAAGTTAATCAAAGTTGGCAATTATTGCTTGCAGTAAAGAAGTCTAACTGATACAGGACCCATGGTGAATTGTTTTGGTTATTCTTTTACAGAGTACATGATAATCTTTGCTGTCTACTTTCATCTTTGTTTCTATTTTTCTTTGTTCTGCTGCAAGAAAGCTTTTGCTCTATTTATGGCTACATCCAGCAATGATGAAAGATCCAAAGGTACATTTTTATAAGCATGTTCTACCCCTGGATAAAATAATATTTTGGTTTATCAATGTCTCTTCATCTGGAATCTCTTTTCCTTTAATTAACTTTACATATCAAAAATACCAAATTTTTAGACCTAAGAAATCCCTTGAAGAAGGAATACAAGAAATAACATAGTCATTAGAGTTTAATTGGGCTTTAATTTAGGCACTATCCACTGTATGTGGACTACATTTAGACCAATCATTTCACCTTCCCAAGTCATGAGCTTCCCAGATCAGATCCTACCCCGGGGTCATTGCTGGGATCAAGAAGGCATCATATGTCGAGCACTCATCCCAGTACCAAGCATGTAGAAATACTAAAAATACTTGGTTTTCTCCCTTTCTTCCCTCTTCTAATCCTGGCCTTTCAAAAACTTTGCTAACCACTTTCTCAGTACCTGTCTTTTCATCTCCTCACTCAGACCTGTAGCTATAGACAGTTGAGAATGATAAATTGATGAGTGAGAACAAATGTTTCTTCGGCTTTCTCCTTCTTAGCATGCTGTGTTCTGACTGAATGACCCTTAGCTCGAGGAACCCCTTCCCCAACCCCACAAATATAAGAGGAGGCTCATTAGTACACAATGTTATTACTCAATTCAATCCAATCTCGAAGCATGTTTTGCTTTTCCAAGTTCAAATATTCGTGTTTCTTTTTCCAAGGTATTTATATTCATTTAATGGGGGGAGGGGAACAATACCTCAAGTCATTATATGTGCATCTATGTCTTTCTAAATGTGCACAAGCATTTTACTTGGATATCTCCAGGTCCCACAAGAAATCCTGAGATAGACTTGCATTTGCGTGGCTTCAGGATTCATTTCAATGGCATCCCAAACATTCTTCCAACAGAATGGCCAGCCAGCCAGACCTGCTTAATCTTGTGAATCAATTGATATTTTTATCCCTCCAAAGACATACGCTATTGATTGTGTACCTCTCTCAATTGCATCCAAGAAAAACTGACTTCTCAGGGACACAACTTGATTTCCCATTTGACATCTTCATTTCCACACCAGTGTAACTGAGTTATCAATGCTTGCTTGGACCAGGCTATTAAAACAGCCACTTGGATAGTTGTTCCCAGTATGTTTTATCTGGTAAGAGATTTACCTCATAATTACCAGCTGGAAATTTCTAGAAATAAGTCATCTGTAATATCAGTGTACTTACTGGTCCATCAACTGGGTCAGAAGCTTCTTCTTGGTATTCTTCCCCCACGGCTCCTATCACAGTCTATATTACCTCTAGGGTAGCAATTATCACATTTTCCCATAGCATGAATGATTTTTTAATTTTATCATTCAAACTGGGACACTTTCAAGAGTGAAAAGGGGCATAGTTAATAAGCTAGAAAATAGGAATAAACTGAGACTGTCCTAAGAAAAAATAGGTCACTCTAATTTTAACCATCAGTTCTATCCTGTTTCCTCCTCTACATAGCAAGTTCCCAAACATATTTAGCTTATTCTCTGCTCTACCTCCAGCACCTAACATAGTACCTGGCACAGGGAAGGCTCTCCACTGCAATCATGGCCCTGTGTCATGGCAAGAATAGAGATAAAATAATCTCCCCCAGTGTTACAATCCTTCTGTTATACTCACTAACATAGAGTGTGTGTTCGAATTACATCATGCAGTATTGTCCAGTCACCTCTTTCTGCCTGATTTGTCATTTAAGACCCCTGAACTCAATTGCATTATGGGACATCCTTGTATTCCTGTAGCATCCTTTCCTTATATATTTATGCTCTCAGCATGCTCTATTATAATTGTTGTTTTATAGAAGATCATGACCCTGGAGCCTATGAGCTCCTCTGGGCTCCCTTTCATCTCTATACCAGCATTTAGCACAGAGCTTGTCACAGAATAAGAAAACATACATGCTAATTGAAGGAAGGGATGGATGGATGGATTCATGAGTGAAAAAATGAAATGTCCAGACTGAAAATGAGAAAATCCCATCTCCAACTTGCTCTTTGGTTTGTCTCATACTAATTATTTAGACACTAGGTAATATCTACATAGCATCATGGACCCACAGACTAATATAAACTTAGAGGCAATTCCAGACATTAGTAAGGTAGAGAAGTATTCTACTATATCATAAAAGACTAAATCTGATGCTTGAGTCACCAATGGCATGATGCATTTAAAGGTGAGCATAGGGCTAATGTTCATATAAAAATCATTCTGCTATTTGTTGCTGGTTAACATTTTTATTCAATCTCATGAGAGAACAAAGAGAATGATTAAGAGCCTAGAAAATAGAATTCATGAGAAAAGGTTAGAGGAATAGGAATTAGTTGGCTCAGAGAAAAAATATATATATGTAGTCATTCAGTGAAATTTCATTATCCAATATCAATTTATTCAAATGATGGCATAATTTAAACTGACAGCTATGTTTCCGATGAATAAATGACCTACTGTTCTTTAAAAAAGAAAAAAATGATAATCAGAAACCATTTAACTTATATCATTTTTAAAAAATTTCTGAACTCTTCTATTTTAGATTTTCAAAGATTTATTTTATATGAAATATTCCAGGCCACACTGCATGCCAGTGGCGGTGGAAATTTAATAGATAGGATCCAAAGGGGTCATGCCTTAACCCTTCTTTGCTCTTAATTTCCTATATTCTAAAAAGGCAAATATAAGCATGCTATTAAAAAAAAAAATCCTATTCCCCAAAATGATAGTGTTTGTTTGTTCATTCAAGAAGTATTTATTGGGGAACTACCACATGCCAGGCTCTGTGCTAAGCATGACGAATATAGAAGTTACAACAGATAAACTATCTGCATTATTGTAAAAAGTTTCAGTGAAATTTCTCCCCTACCAAGCTTAAGGGTGTCTGGAAATCCATTAGAAAGTCATATCCGTAGGTTAAGCCATATTTGAAGTATGCATATTCGGATTTGGGGGGAAGGGAAGCAGCAAATTAAGCTATTATTTGGATTTTTCCACCCCATTATTTTTCAGATGAATATCTATCCAAGAGAAAATGGGATACAGTTCAAATGAGTTTTGAAATATCAAAAAGTAAGATAGAAAATGGTGCTGGGAAACCTGGATGTCCACATACAGAAAAATAAAAATTAACGTTATCTCACCCTTTATACAAGAATAAACTGAAAATGTATTAAAGAAATACAAATGGCCAATAGATCTATGAAAAAAAATGCTCAACATCTGTAATCTAATCATCAGGGAAATGCAAATTAAAACCATAATAAGATATCACTTCACACCTGTTAGATTGTCTATTATCAAAAAGATGAAAGATAAAAAGTGTTGAAGAGGATGTGGAGAAAATGGAACTGTTATGCACTGTTGGTGGTATCATAAATTAGTACAGCCATTTTGGAAAACAGTATGGAAAATAAAATTAGCAGCAGTCCCACTACTGGGTATATACTTAAAATCAGTATACCAAAAAGATATCTGCACTTTCATGCTCATCACAGCATTATTCACAATGGCCGAGCTATGGAAACCACCTAAGTGTTCAAAAAATAAATGAATAAATTAAAAAAAATGTGGTAAAGATACACAATGGAAGCTTTTAACAAAACAGGAAATTCTATGATTTGCAACAGATTCAGCCTAGGGAACATTATGGTAAGTGAAACAAGCCAGGCATAGAGAGATGAATACTGTATGATCTCACTTATTTGTGGAAGCTAAAGAAATGGAACTCTTAGAAGGAGAGAGTAGAACTGTGGTTATCAGAGGCCAGGCAGGGGTGGGGAGCTGTGGTGTGGACAGGAAAAGGTACAAAGTTATAATATGGTTACATCAAAGGAAAAAATTCTAGAGGTCTATTGCAAAGCAAGATAACTATAGTTAACAATATTGTATTGTATATTTCAAAATAATCACAAGAGAGGATTTTAAATGTTTTTACTACAAAGAGATAATAAGTATTTGAGGTGATGGGTATGTTAATTACCCTGAATTGATCATTCCACAATGTTTACATATGTTGAAACATCACATTATACCCTATAAATATATATATATATATATAATTGTCTATCAATTAAAAATTTAGTTTTTAAAAAAATTATGAACAAAGGATGGATATTTTAAGAACTCAGGGTCTAAAAACATTGGAGCTAGAAAGTTCCTAATGTTTAACTGAGAAATATGAAGTTCACAGAGGTCCATTGACATGCACAAGTTCACAAAGTAAATTAGTAGTAAAATCAAGACTATAATTCTAGTCTTATGTAGATATATATATTTTTAAATACACAGTAATTCTTTAATTTTAACAACTATCCAGTGTGCAAATTTCCATAATTATCTCTTACATTTTCATAACCGTTTAGACAATTGATTCTTAATTTGAGACCTATGAACACTGTGTGTCCATAAACTCTCTGAAATTGTATGCGTGTTTTTCTGAGGAGAGAGCTTATACATTTCTTACAGGTTAGTTTTCAAAGGAGTCTAAAACTTAAAATTTATTAGTCATTTATCTAATATTTAAAAATCATTGAACTAGTTACACTCATTACTTTTCAACTGGTATTATAACATGTTTCAGTTGTCCTGCAGGTGGATATCGGCTTGACAGCTTCTCTATTTTTGTTTCAGCTGATAGATAAATCAGAGTACCAGACCTCTGCAGCCAGGCCCTGTTCCAGCTACTCAGTAAACTTCCTTGTGAATAGTATGCTACATTCGTTGCCTGGCTTTATAAATATTCATGAAGTTCCAAATTATGAACTATATCTGCATAAAGTTTTAGGTCCTAGCTCTGCAAACTTCTAATGGCAGCCAGTTCTAAATGAGGAAAAAGGTGTCTTTGATTCTTATTTCTATCTGATGGTGAGTCTTATGATTTTGCTTTACCAGATCCTACATCGAGTTTTTACTCTTGATGTGGTCTTAGCTCTGTTAGATGCATTGGTAACAGTCAGTTCCAGACAATGTGCAAAGCTGGACAATGCCTTGCTGCAGACAGTAGGTGCCTTGTCTAACAATGGTCAAACCTAATTTCCTGCACCAAGAACTTACACATTAGGAACTTCTGATGCTGCAAGGAGAGAGTGTTCACCATCTCTCTTTCAGGCAGTTGTAATAGTCTCAGGTATATTGACTACTATCTAGTGCTCTTTTCACCATCCATATTAGTTAGTAATTGCATTCAGTTACTAATAGCAGCTCTTGGTACATGGTTGCAAATAACAGAAACCAACAATGATGGCTCAAACACATCAAAGTGTATCCACTCACATAAAATCCAGAGATTAAAATAGTCCATAGCTACTGTAACAGTTCCCAGATTCCTGCCATTCTGCTTATCCCTTTTTGTTATGCAGCCACAATCTTTAAGATTACTACAAGAAGGTTGCTGGACCTACAGCTATCACATAGTATTTGTTTGTTTGTTTTTGTGACAGAGTCTTACTCTGTCTCTGGGGCTAGAGTGCAGTGATACTATTATAGTTCACTGCAATCTTAAACTCCTGGACTCAAGGGATCTTCTTTCCTCAGCCTCTTAAGTAGCTCAGACTACGGTGTGCACCACCCCACCTGGCTAAGATTGTTTTAATATTTTGTAAAGATGAGACTCACTATGTTGACCAGGCTGGCTTTGAACTCCTGGCCTCAACCAATCCTCCCACCTCAGCCTCCCAAAGTTCTAAGATTACATGTGTGAGCCATTGTGCCCAGGTCTCATATAGTCTTTAATCAGGTACATTGACATTAAGTACACTGACATATAATATATTCCGTTTTGTTACTAAGTGCAAAACACATATTGATTAGGCAACTTGTAATCTATACCACTTCATTGTTAGGAGAGAATTTCCAATGGATCTCTAGCATTTCTGCACATCTTGTAGAGATAGGCACTGCCTTTCTTTGCTCTGGACTGGTTTTTCAAAGATGTTTGTATAGCAAACAGTCTTGGAAGCTAGAGATAGTGTTTCCCTTCAGAGCAGAAGCAGATTTGTTTATTGTACAATATAATTTAGGTAATGTTTCTCTCCAGGGCAAAGTTTAGACATACTCATTGCCCATTACAAAGGATTCAGCTTCCTAAACTCAGAATTCCTTTCCTATAACACTACCTATTATGTGTGCAGCCATCATGTCACCCGATGGGTATTGAGGCATAGGGAATTGGCTTAAGAAAATGTTGTTACTCTGTTTAATGGTATTGTTGTGAGTAATGAACTGTCTTTTGTCTCTGACTCAGAAGTCTCATGTCTTCTGCCAACATCCATGGCACTTCAGCAGACTAACTTGTTAGCTTGCAAGTAAAGTAAAATCTCAGACCCTTCACAGTTCTTGACAATCATCCATAACTTGCTTTGAATGATATAACATCTAAGGTGTCTAACTTTAAGGTGTGTAGAATGGAATAGGTGACTAATACATATTTGAATAAATAAACAAGTGAAAAAATGAGAAAAAGTTCCAAAGGGCCTTTTAACGAGTCAGGCCACTTGATATAAAGTCCCAGCTATACCACTGAGAAGCCTTATTTATCATCTTCAGAAAAATCACTTATACTCTCTAACCTTGGCCTCTTAAATTAGTAGTCTGCATTTACTCCTTCCACTTGCTCAACCTTTGTTTACTCCCTAACCTCCTAATATTTGGCTGTGGGTCCTGTCACTGTTCTTCCAGCATCTCTAGTGACCCACTAACTGGCACAGCCAACTGACCTTTTTCACTCCTTATCTTATTCCCTGCTACTCTATTGACATTTAACCCAAAACTCTTTCTCTCCTTGCCTTCAGTGAAACCTTTTTCTCCTAGTTTCTCCTATACCTCCAGGAAACTATTTCTCTGTCTCTTCTTCCTTCCTTAAATGTTGGTACACCACGAGTTTCTGTCCTCTCCCTAGCTCTCTTCTCACTCTATAGAATAAAGTCTACATTTCAAAAAAAAACCAGTTTTAATTACTACTACGAGCTGATGATTTTTGAGTCTCTATCTCCAGCCCATATTTCTCTCCTAAGCTCCAAACCTATATTTTTATTATCTCTACCCAGGTGTCCCATGAGAACTTCAAATGAAAACATGCTCAAAGAAAAACTTACTATCTATTTTCACCCCTCTCAAACCTGGTGGACCTGGAATCTCTCTCTTGGTGAATGCCATCACCATCCATGATTTTTTCATGTCATAAATATTAACAATTCTATGGCCAACAACATTCCTAACCAGGTTCTTATGGTTATTTCATCAATATCTCTCGGCATCCTTCTCTTCCTTCCCAATGCATCAACATTAATTTAGGCCCTAATTATCTCCCACTCGCCCCCACCCCCCTTCAAACTGTATCCTCAGAATCAGACCTATTGGATCATAATTCATAATTCCCAAAAAGTCACCAGAATGAATCCCCAAAACAAAAATCTCATGATGCTATTGCCTTGATTAAAATCTTCTGTTTGCTTTTCTCAGTCAGAAGATGAGGAGAAAGTTCAAACTCTTTAGCATGATCTGTGAAACCCTCCTTAACCTATCCACTGCCTGCCTTTTCAGCTTCGTTTCCTATTTCTCTTTAGTTCATAGCCTATGCCTCAGCCATAACAAACCACACACAGTGTCCAGTATGTGTCCTGTTAATATGGACCTCTGCACCACTAGATACACTGATTTGTCTGCCTACTATTCAACGTGACCTACAAACCCAGCACGGGGAATCCTTTATCCTTCAAATGCTAGCTCAACTTTCTCTGGCCCTGGAAAGTTTACACTTCACTATCAAACTCTCACTCTTACAACTGGTTGATTACTTTCTGCCTGAGGCTTTTCTCCACCTTGAAGAATCTTTTTGTAGCATTTATTATTCTGTACAATACTAACATGTTTACGTGCCTGATTCTAATAACAAAATGTGTCTTATTTACCTTTATATGCCCAATATGGAGCACAAATCCAAGTGTA
This sequence comes from Microcebus murinus, assembly GCF_040939455.1. Taxonomy (NCBI): domain Eukaryota; kingdom Metazoa; phylum Chordata; class Mammalia; order Primates; family Cheirogaleidae; genus Microcebus; species Microcebus murinus. The sequence continues at coordinate 39,703,674 of NC_134110.1, read as the reverse complement.
CAGTAGAAAGTCAATGAAAGTATTTTAAGTGATAAGAAAGCTGGAGAATTTGAGTAAAACCAGTAAAAAGGCAGTTGTTGAAGTGGAATGAAAGGAAGAAAGGACAAAAATCTACCTTCTTCATGCTTTGCCTCAAATAAACCCTAGGATGCTCTTAGGCAATGTTCACCCTCCTGGGCTCCAAAATGAGAAATTAAGTTCACCAAGAAGTAATGAATTGGGAATTGCATGTACAAGTGACCTTCATCTCCTAGTCAGTCCAAAGATAAGCCAGTGGGAAAAAGGGCAGCTACCAGGCAATAGTTTGTCCTCAACAACAAACATAAAGAACAAATTGTGACCCTTGGGAAACCTTGCAGTTAAGAAGCACACAGTCCAGCCTAGACTGAGGCTGCATGTGCAGATTAGAAGAAAGTACACTGGGCAAGGGAGAGGGTCAGAAGGCTTAGGTGGGAGTGTCTCTCCTAAACTCACCACTGCTGAGTCCTTGGGCAGCTTCCTTCACCTCTCAAAACCCCTGTTTCCCCATATGTAAAAAGGGGATGATAGTTATACCTACTGCATGGGTTTTCTAAGAGGATTGAAAAAGAAAATGTGTATGGAATGTTTTCAAAGTGCCCAGAACAGGGTAAATGTTCAATAAATGTTAACCATTGTTTATAGGAAAGACAGTATCAATAAGCCAGTTTTCTCTAAGCATCCAATCCATCATTTATAGAAGGAAGTTGGTGTCCTTGAGTTGTGTGAAGATTAAATAGGAAATATACATAAAGGCACTTCCTAATTTAAAACATTATTCACTTGAAAAACTATTTTATCATTATTATTACAAGAAGTTAAGGATCAAAAGCTAGCCAAGAAAAGCAAAACTATATTTGTGGGATTAGCTCAGAACAACAGGGTGATACTTTTATGTATAAGCAGCCTGAAAAAACAGCCTTACACATGGGAAGGAATAAGTACTACTGCTCCGTATTAAGCATACTCTATGGGGCCTGTATGTTTTTTTAATTAATTTATTAGCCAACTTACTAATTTCGCCCAACAATGTGCCTTTCAGATATCAATATTACTGTTATTAAATTATTGTCCTTATTTTAGACTAAGAAATACATACAAATATTAATGTAACTTACAAAACACTCAAATAAGACTCACTTCTTTTCCAGCTATTCTGTAAGAGATGATAGCAACCAAGATTGTGGCTACAATTGTTATTTACTTGGCTCATATATTTCTCCTCCATCCTTACAACTGTGGGATTTTTAAAAGCTAGATTTTATCACAAAACTTAGTTTTAAATGACTGACCACACACTGTGGAATAAAATTATAAACAATTACTATAGTATTAAATGGTTACTGTAGTATTAATTGTCAAAAACTTACATAAAAAACAACCCACATGCATGATGTAGCATAACTCTGCTCTTAGTTTCTGGGTCCTCCTTTTTTTTTATTTCAGCATATTATGGGGGTACAAATGGTCCTCTTTCATTAAGAAATTGATAGCACCCAGAGTCAGGTATAACTAAGGAAATGTGTCTGTCTAGACTTCTTTTCAATCTTCCTATTCTCTTCACACACATCCTATAGTGCCTGCTTATGTCTTCCATACTCCACAACACTTCCATCTCAGATTGCCTGCACTCAGGCAGTTGCTTCCTTTATTAGAAGTTTTATACTAACTGCAATTAATTCTCAGTCTTGTGATCACTCAGAACTGGAATGTTAGGTGCAGTCTTTTTTATTAATTTTACTACAAATATCCACCTGCCTACTTGATATTTCCACTGGGATAGTCCACAGACAACTTAAATTTCACAAGTTTAAATTTGAACTCATTTTCTTCTTCCCAGTGCAGATTCCCCTCCTGTGTCTTATAATAGTGGGTTAAAAATCTCATACCCAGGATAGCACAGAACAAAGCCAGACTGCTCAAGTTTAATTCCTGGTGCTAATGATCCCGGCTGTATCACCAGGAGTAAATTATTACCTCCTTTGTGTCTCCTTTTCTCATCTGATATTGATATTTTTTAACTCATAGGGTTTATGAAGATTAAATGAATTATCATGTGTAAAATACTCGGGACAACCCCAAGAACATCGCAATTATTAAATATACAGATAGTAACTCATCAGGAAAATCTAACCTGGAAGCCATTCCTACATTCCCACATCCATTTGATCACTTACTAATCTTTCAAATATATATATATCCACATCAATGTATCTCCATTTTCATTACCTTTGTTCCAGCCCCATCATGTTTAATCTGAATAGTGTAACAGGCTCCAAAACAGTTCACTCACTTGTTCTTTTATCATGCAACAGAGATATATTCATGCCTTACTTTGGACCTGACAGTAGGAAGTAGTAATGAATGGAACAGCCATGATCTCCTTCTGCTCTTCCTGCCAGCAATCCAAAGCAACCTGACAATATTATTGCCCTGTGGTTCCCACTGCTTTCATGTCAAAGTCAAAATGTCCACCGTGCCATGATCTGATTTATTTACCACCACATCCTGTCTACTCCCCTCCATAAGAACCTCAGCTACAAGCACTTATCTCTTTGCTTTTCACAGAAGGTGCCATGCTCCTTCTTCCCTTTGGGACTCTGCATCTGCATTTCCCCTGGTTTTCCCCCAACCCACCCTACCCACACCTTCTCCTACAGTTAGTTCCTATCAGCTGTGTAGGTTTCGGGAAGAGATCTTCCCTGGTTCCTAGATCTGTGCTCCTGTAACTCATGGAATTCAGTCCTATCATGACACAAAATTGAGTGACATTGCATTTTCTGGTTTATCCATTTGCCTTTCATACTGTAGGGTATATTTTTTAAGGAAACATTAGCTGATGCAACAAATAAGCCCTGAAACTTCAGTGGCTTAATATAGGGTTATATATACATATATATAGTATGTAGATCATGTTGTATATATTTTATATATGTATAGTATATATTTTATATATAATGCACTATATATAAAGGTGTATAACAAATATTTTATATTATTATAGTTTATATATGTATATATATATATTCAAAAGAACATATTTCACAAGGTTTGGTGTGAGTAGGGTGCATGGATGTGGCTGTATGCCCTAAAGACATACAAACATAATATTTATGTATATTATACATATTTTATATAGCATTGTATATATAAAATATTATATGAAAATATGGGCTGTATACAAATGTTTTATAAAACGGATATACATATAAAATATTTGTATATACCACATATTTACATATAACATATAATCTTATTTATATACAGTATGTATTATAATAAGGCATAATTTTTGCTGATGTCAGCAGTTGAATGTAACTGTTAATTGTCAGCAGGTAGCTGTCCACATGTGATTCAGGCAACCATGGTACTACATTCTCTTGGGAACTGGATTCATCCTGCAAATGAAGAAAGAGAAAGTGGAGATGGCACATAGGTTACTTTGGCTGTTTCCTCCAGAAGTGATGCACAAAACATCTGTGCATTCCACTGGCAAGAACTCAGTTTGTGGCACCTTGTGATTATCAGGGGCGCTGAGAAAAGTTGTCTCTGCTTTAACAGCCCCTGCCCAGCAACAACTCTCTTCTCTGGAAGGGATGCATATATTTCTGACGGACAATCAGCCATCTCTGCCTTGTTGGTAAAGTCCATGGATTCAGGGATTGTGTCTTTTTTATTGTTTGTTTTCTCTACCTAACATAGGCATAGCTCAGGGGAGGTTCTCAATTAATGAATGTGATATAAATTGATACTTGACCCCTCTGGTTCCAGCTTGCCTTATTCCTAATTACACAGATATGGGGAGGTTGTATAGGCTTCAAATAAATTTTACAATGTGCTGTTCCTTTTTTAAACTTAGAAAAAGCATCTCTCAAGTCCTACAGCATGTAAGTTTTCCATCAGCTTTCCTATTCTGAGCACTTTGTGGATCACCTTAAATTACAACAGAAGAAGAGATATCATGTTCTCTTCTGGATGGTGGTAGGAATTTGCTTTTCCACTGGGCAAAATATTGGATTTCCTATTTCCTGTGTGTTACCAGCAAAGATCTTTTTCAGAGACTTCAGCTTTCTGGTGTGTTGGAAATAGGTAAGTAACTGATTAGCTCTTTCATTTCCAATTCAAGGATGTCATTAGAAAATGAAAAGACCTCAAAAATCCTCTGGTCTACGGGTAGCAAATCCTTGTCATATGTGATGTCAACCCTTTAAGTGGCTATGGCAAGAATCACTAATCATTTATACTTACCTTCCATACTTATCTGTGGCTTCAAAATGATTTTCAACACAGAAATTCAAATTTTGACTCACAACTTATTAGAGTTGATATTGATATGCCTTGATTCCTCAACGTTTATCTACTCCTTCAAAATTTTTAAGATATAAGGAAATTGAAGGAAAGACAGGTGAAATAACTTTATGAAGATCAAACAGAAAGTTGGTAGCAGAGCTAAAACAAACATTTAGGGATTCTAATACTCAGTCAGCCTTTTCCTTTTTTTTATTCTTTCCACTTGGAAACAGACATCCAAAGCAAAAGGAAATATTCCAGAAGACATGGTGTGGGTGGGGTGGGTGGATGTGGCTGTATGCCCTAAAAACAAATTTTGAATCCCACAATTTGGCTGAGGGCAAGCTTTGGCTTTTAGGAAGGTCTTGTATTTGGGGTTTACAAGTTCCTCATTTATTTCTCAATGGCTCCAGCTTGCCCTTTCACATGTAAATGTCACCAAAAGACTGGGACCTAGAAACAGGCAGGTACATTTTTCAGTCTATCCTGACCTTGAGCAGCTGAGTGTCCTTGGGAAAGTTGGCATATTGCTTCAAGCCTCTGTTGTCTTCTTCACAAAATATGGTACTGGGCTTTTGAGGTAAGTTTAGATAACTTGTGTAAAGCATCAAACAGTGTATGGTGGGTATTACACCCTCTATTGCCTTTTTGCTCAACCTTGAGTCTCTATACATGTTGTCAGAAAAAGATCTTTGAAGACTTTACGAGTAAGATGAAAAAGTGCACTGCCAGGGTTTCTAGCAGCCCACTTCTAATTCTGGCATTCCTAACTTCAATTATTTTGACCTTGGGGGTAATTTTGCTCTCTGGACCTCAGTTTTCTCACCTGTAAAGTAGGAGGCTGGAAAATCTTAAAGGCTTCTTTTATCTTTGAACATCTATGATTCTATGCTCTCTTACTATCTGAGTCCCCAGAATTCTTTCTTCTGGGCTATTTCTCTCAATTGAGAGAAAATCATGAGGAGCACTGCTAACCAGGTTTATTTAGGGTGCAGTGGCCAGTCACCCTTGTACTTGGCATTTGGGACTAATCTCTGCAAGCAAAGTGTGCTCCAATTATGACTTCACCCTACTAGCCCAGCAAAGCCATTGAGTGCTGACAGGAAGGATAGAAGATTGTTCCAACCATAAGGCAACTATTATATTACAATTAATGGACATGGGGTTGAGAAGCATGTCCCTCGGGCATTTCCTTGTGCCCACCCCAAAGAAGTCATCCTAGGTAAAAGTCCTCTGAAGAGAAACATTGGCAGAAATACATGGCAGAGCTGTAGCCTCCAACTCAAGGCAAACCACTTCCACACGCAGAGTGAAAAGCACAGAAGAGCTCCTGGGTGTGGTGTGGAGGGTGAAGATCTTGGATCTACATTTCTGAAACACAAATCCCTTTGTGCCAAGCTGGCTGTTGGGCATGTAGACATGACAAAGATCCAAAATGTGGTCCCTGATTTTAAGGAGATCCCAGAGGTCTAAGGCAGGGATATAGGCCACAGAGGTCCAGGGCAGGGATATAGCAGTAACATATAACATCATGGACATCCCCCTAGAGATTAGAATGATAATTTTATCAAGAGAAGTTGTTACCTACTTCCGATTTTAGATAGGAATAACGAATCTTCCAGAATTACTAAGTTCTCTTTTAGAAGAACAGGATTCAAAGCACATTGATAGTGACAATGGTGACCTACCCTTGAAAGCAGATGTAGGGGAAAGGGCTTGATTGTGTTGGAAGAAAACAGTCAAGACCTAAGAGAAGGAGCATCACAGGGAGACAAGGAAGTGGATAGTTTCTGAGTTGGCAATGTGGAAGTTGCTAGAAATATCCTTTCCCCGGGTGCTCTGGGACTAGTCTGTGCCACAGCTGTGTGTGCAGACAGAATGCCCTGACTGCTGGAGCCACAGTACTTTTGGCTCTAGCCTGCTAGGCTTTTCATCCCCTGAACTGTGGCTCCCTGGATCTTTCTGAAGCTGCTTTTGTCTTCCTAGCCTTACCTATAGAATGGCTTTAAAGGCAAGAGAAGCTAAGCTACATTTATAAACAATAACCCTGTGTTAAAATTTCAGTGGGTTAACACAGGTTTTTCACCCACACCACAGTCCAGTGAGGATTGCTCTCTTCCATCCTAAAACTTTTCCTCTGGAACTCAAGCCCTTCTATTTTGTCATAGAAAGAAAAAGAGAGCTAGAGGGCCAGGTTTTTAAGGGCCACGCCTAGAGTGGCTTCCATCATTTCCACCCACATTGCGTTGCCCAAAATGTAGTCATATGACCCTGACCTATCTATACCAGAGGTGGGAAATGTCTTCTTGTATTCCCAAGGTGAGGAAACAGTTTGGGGAACACACGGCCTTTGTCCCTGCCACACTGTTCTGCGATGCATGCTTTCCTCAAGCATTTCCCCAACCCATTGCTGTAGTATCCTGAGCCCTTTCTATTTTCTGCAGAGGAGACTTGAATACTGTGTTTCTGATCTGATTTGAGACAAACAAGCAGCCTTGCAGTCTCCCTGGGTATTGTTCTGCCAGGGCTCCAATCTCCACGCCATGTGCCATTAAGGCAACAAGAAAGTGAATAGTCTTTGACTCCAAAGGCCTTGTCTAACTAAACAGGAGTTCTTACTCAGGACCCCACACTATCATGATGTCAGTGGCCACCACTGGAGCTGTAGACTTCCCTGCAACTGGGCTTTGGGCACAACCTGCCATGAACAGCTTCTGTTCAAACAGGATTCCTATGCCGTAAGTACATTGAGGTAAGAACAAGCCAGGTAGACACCTCCAAGTCACCGGGACACCCCAGGATTCACAGTGAGGAAAGCAAGAGAAACTTGGAGTGGTCTGAACTGCTGGTTCTCCAGCTATTTTTGTCAGATGAAGGGAAATGGAGGCCTCAATTTTTTGTGTTCTTAGGATGGAAAGAGATCCACTGGTTGTACAACAAACTTCATAAGGAAAAATAAAGACACTTCAGCCATCGTAGTGTGAACTCGATAAATGATAATGTAGCAAAGAGAAGTTTTCATGGGGGAAATAACGTGTGAAGTCAAAACTTTGAAAGAAAAAAAATATTTTTCCAAGTTGTATTAGAGAAGGAGGAGGAAAGGTACAATTTAGGCAAAGGAGGAGCATGTAGCATGGAACTATGAAAAATCCTATTCCTTATCCTTCAGGAATAATCTGTAGGTCAAAAACTAGGCTATTTACCCCAAAAGAATCTGTTGCCCTTCACGTTGGCTCACTGGGTATAATTGTAACTTCAGAGTCATTTGCTGACTCATGATACTCCTTTGCAAAGTGGCTATCAGTCAGCTGAAGAAAAAGACAGACTAGAGCATCTGGAACACTGACCACCAGGCTGGTTTGACCTCAGAAAGGTCGTGAAGGTGGTCTTGTGTTAAGTGAGTCACTAAGATAAGTCCATGCTAGAGTAATCTCCAAGAGCCAGAGAAAGGCTGTGCTTCCATTGGTGTGAAAAGAAAGTACAGCCTTCTCATCCATTTATCAAAGAAAACAACAACAACAAAAGACTTTTGGCCAGGTGAGGTGGCTCACGCCTATAATCCTAGCACTCTGGGAGGTCGAGGCAGGAAGATCACTTGAGGTCAGGAGTTCCAGACCAGCCTGAGCAAGAGCAAGATCCCATCTCTAGTAAAAATAGAAAAATTAGCCAGGCGTGGTGGCAAGCGCCTATAATTCCAGATACTCGGGAGGCTAGGCAGGAGGATTGCTTGAGACAAGAAGTTTGAGGTTGCTGTGAGCTAAGCTGATGCCATGGCACACTAGCCCAGGTGACAGAGCAAGACTCTGTCTCAAAAAACAAAACAAAAAAAAAAAAAAAAAGAATTTTGGCCAGTGTTTCAGGGCAAATGTAAAGCAGAAGACCAAGATAATGACATCTTCCCTTCACGTGCCTTTCAAAGTGATATTTTATTTATTCTTTCAAACAACATGAAGTAAAGACACCACCTTTCACTGAACATGCAACACTTTATGGTTTAATCATCACAACAGTTCTCCAAAAGGGCACCAACATTTCTGTTTTAGTTATGAGGACACAAGGTCTCTGAAAGCATGAGGGGTTTATCCACGATCTGCCAGTTTGTCAGAGGCAGATCCGAGATCACATCCAGGATGATCTGAGTCCAAAGCCTGAGCTGCGGTCACTAGTGGCCAGATAAGCTGCTGTGTGCTCTGAGAGCCTGGCAAAGGCTAGGAATAAAAATGGATCTCCTGGCCTTAAAATGGAAGATGTGGAGAAGGAACAGTTTACCACAATTCTTCCTTCTCACAGAGTTTAACGAAAGTCAAGGTGTCCTTCCCCCTCAGGAAGGGACCATGGAGCATCCTATAGCTTTTTTCTAGAACATATTCTAAGGACCTTTCTCTCCACTTGGCTCTTGATCTTATTTTAATTTCTGGGTGCAGCGGCTTTTCATTCTGCACACATTACAACATCTCAGCTTGCACATGAGCTGTCTGTCCCAGCAGAGTATCTTGAGGGCTTAAACACGCAATGAGGTGGAGGAAAGATTAACATTAGTATCCTTTGGTAAAGGAAGATTAAACAGAAAAGTTATAACAGGTTACTTGTTCCTCTGCAGAATGGAAAACTACTTAGTATTTCATTACTAAGTGAAGATTTCTTCTGCAAATGCATGAATACTTTCTGAATTTAGTTTAGCTATGCAAACACTTTTTGTGAGGAGTCCATTTCGCAACAGACACTGTGCTCTAGTAGGAGACACAAAAATGATTAAGTTATAGTCTCTGCTCTCAAGGCCTCTCAGTTCAGTTGGGTAAAATCAATAAGTGAGTAGCGTTCTGTGTGATGGGGTTTATAACAAAGGTCTTTCAGTTCACCTTAGAGGACATTGAGGAGTATCAGCAAGTCCTAAATTAGCTGATGGTTATAGTAATAGAGTCTTTTTCAGGTGTGGCTATCTTTCACCCAATGGGAGTGATTTTGTTTGGGGACTGTAGAGAAATGCCTCATGTTAGCTTTGATGCTGGCCAAAGCCCTTTCCTGAGAGCAGAATGGCAATAGACCACTGATAATAATGCTAGCATTGATTGGGCATTTTTTATGTGTCGAGTATTAGAGCTATATCTAGTGTAGAGTCAACACTCAATAAATGTCATATACTACTATAGAGTTTTAATTAATCCCCAAGCAACACAAGGCAGTAGATATAGTTATTACTCCAATTTTGCAAATAAAGAAGATGAGGCTCATAAAATTTAACTTGCCTAGACTCACACAAGGAGATTTGTGGATCCATTTGTTTTCTAAGCTTATTTTTAAGCTTTATTAAGACTGATTCAGGGATAGTTTTGCACCACCTTAAGGTGTGATCTTTCTGGCATTTGTAACAAAATCCTTGAGCATTCAGCAATGTCTCTCTCCTCAGGCTGGCATGAACTCAACCAATTCCCCAGCTCTGTGTGAGCTCTGGCAGTGTTTTGGCTTAGGGCTTCCTGATAATTTTTCTTTCACAAAATTGTTCCTTGTCCAACCTCACGGAGTCTGCAGCAGCTCATTTTCTCATGTACTTTCCCCCACAGATTCAAGCTACCTCCACTTCTGCCCCAAATGGTCTCTTCCTCCTCAACTCAGGAGACCACCAGGCTGTTCCAATCCTTGTCCCTTGCCCAACAGCTTATAAATTACCTCTAGGAAAAAAGCCAGGATGTTTGCGGGGTTCACCTCATTTACTTCCCTTTTCGCGGGGGAGTCATGGTGCTACACTGTCTGCTGTCCTTTATTAGAATAACGTTATTTTAAATATTTAATTTCATTTTCTAGTGGTTTGTGATAGGAAAATAAATCTGAAGAAGGTTACTTCCTCATGGCTGGCTGGCAGCAGACATTCCCCTAACAAGTGACAATGTACATGGTGTTTTAAGTGAAAAAAAATCACATTTTAATGCAACATACACAGTTTGATCACATTATGGAAAAATATAAATATATTCTAGAAATGGATCTGAAAATATAGACACAAAATGTTTGAGATGATGGATAGCCCAATTACCCTGATTTGATCATTATATATTGTATACTTATGTCAAAATGTCACGTGTCCCATAAATATGTACAACTATTATGTATCAATTAAAAATGTTAATAGCAGTTTCTAGGTGGGTAAGACTATAGCCATTTTATTTTTTCTTCTTGTCTCTGATACAAAGTGTACATTGCTTAGGTAACAAAAAAAGGAGCGCCTCAGAAAAAAATTAAATGATAAAATATATGGCTCTCAAAACCAGAATTATAACTAAGCTATGCTGTATATATATTCATCATTAGAGTTGAGAGGTGCCAATAAGAATCAGAGCTATCCTATAAGCAAACTTAGTGGCACTATTTATACATTCAGGGATCAGTCACTGCTGGTTTCACTTAACCTAATTTTATTCTCTTCCTCAGTCTAAAAGAAATTTGACCCAAGGTATTTCTTAATTTTTTCCAACAGCTTCCCCAAATTCTAGCAACACCTCCACCTTACAAAAAGTTTCTACTTAAAATTGCTCTCAGTACATTTGTACCTCTAAGCTATGTTGGTTATTTTCTTAAAAATCGCTTTTATTTTTTTCTCTCCCTCTCTGGCCTGTTTTATCCTTAGTGGAAGAAGGAGGTTGAAATTTACCACTATGAATTGGGCACTGTGGTCTCTTTCATGTACTTATCTTATTTGATACTCAGAATAACCCTGTAAAGTATTTTTTGGTAGGTGTATAAACTAAATCTCAAGAGGAAAAAGGACTTTCCCAAGATTGTAAAACTAGTAAGCAATAGATCCAAGACTGATACCTGGACTCTAGATGTATTTTCCAATTTCCTTAAAGACTACTATTCAGGAATTAAATAGAATTTCACTTTCTCTTCATCTCCTCTCCCTAATCTCTGTTGAAATTTTATAATGTGCTAATTAGTTCACACACACAAAAAATACATGGCTCTATTCTCTTCAAATCATGTGCTTGGGAACAACACTATGTAGTATACATACCAAAATAGATTAGCTTAGTCCCTGAGCATATATATGCACATTTGTGAGATCATTTTCATTTTGGTTATTATCGCCTTTCTGCTTCCATGGCACATAATTGGTTTATTGATATATTCTTTCATTTAAAAACATTTTCTTAGTAGTTGAGATGTTTGAGACTCAGATTATGTATTAAATAGGAATAAGACTCAATTCCCACCCTCAGTGTGCTCAGAGTCTAATGTGAACACACTTGTACATAGCTAGTAAGAATAATGTTAGAAGTAGCCCCAGAATGCTATAGGTGCACAAACACAGGACCCCTTATTTAGTCTGGAGAGGGGATCAGAGATGGCTTCATGGATAAGATCATGGCTGAGTCAAGTCTTGAAGAATATGTAAGAGTTAGGCTGGGGCTGGTGGGTAAGGCAGGAAAGAGGATTCAGACATTGGGACTATTATGCAAAAACAAATGCTTGTAAGTATAAAAAAGCACAGTGTATGTAAAAAGTTATGAGCATCAGAATCTGGCTGAAGGACAAATGTTGGTAGAATGTTGAGAAGGAGTATGGAGAATTAGATACAATCCAGACCTTAATGTGAAAAGTGTAGCCCTTAAACTAAAGCTTGAGTCTTCATTGCAGACTTTCAGGGGGTAAATGCCATGATGGGATCTCCTCTTAGTGAAATCCTTCAGGAACCCAAGGGAGAGAATATTCACAGGTACCATGGATTAGGACTTTAACATATTTTACGAGGGCACAATCCAACCCACAATAGAAGGTATCAAGAAGGAACTTGTCAATAGTGTAAGATTTCATTAAAATGGCAAGTATATAAGAACCGAGAAATGTCTGTTGTATTCAGCAAAACAAGGGAGAACTTTAGGAAAATAGATATCAATAGAGTAGGTTGCAACTGAGGCACCAAGAACACTATGGCACAGTCTGTATTGGTGGAGCTCAGTCTAATAAAGGAGTCAAGCAAAGACTCAGACAAAGGCATCATATTCTACCTTGGAAGGTCAGAGAAAACTTCCTGGAAGAGGTTACAAAGGAACTAGGCTTTAAAGCAAGATTAAGTCATTAAGTCATTCAAAGAGGAAAGGAAAACATACCAGCCTAGAAAAACAGGGTGAGTGAAGACAAAGAGGCAGAGAAAGTGCCATTTGTGAAAAGCCATAAGATAATTCAATATGACTAAAGAGTAGAGCTATAAAACATTCAACACAAGGTAAGTAGGAGACTTAAGATAGAAGGTAAATCTGGAGAAAACATGAGCAACCAGGATTCAAATGCAGTGACTCCTGAAATCTCTCTTCCCACTACTATGCTTCTATCCTAGCTCTTTTTTTATCCTGGCTAATTTAGGAAACCGTTTTGTGGAGGTTCCATTAGGTTCAGGTTTCAATTGCTATAAAAGCATGGACTGGCATATGCCAGAAAGCAGGTCAGAAAATGACTTTCTGTCAACATTAGTCCTCACTCCGTGCTCCCCACCCCCATAAAATTAACAAGAAAATAAGAACGCCTGCCCAGCTGTCCTGCTTGATGTCACTGGGTGAATTACCTTTTATTAAGGAGCTGTAATTGTTCTTCACTGAGCTGTGACCTAAATTTAGTGGTGCTGAGGAGTGAGCACCAGCCAACAGGATTTCCCTGAGAACACGATGAAGCTCCTGTATCAATTCCATTCATTAACTAGAAAGAGAGAACAAGCTGCCAACTTTTTTTTCCCATTCTTCAGTGAATCGTTTGTTTGTTTAGTTTGACAAGAATTTTTCTAGGATCCACTCTGAGACTCTGTAAGAAAAACAGACAGCAAAGCTCATTCAAATACTTCCTGCAGCATTAACTTGGAGGCAGAAACTAAATTACGTTAAGCTCTGACTTTCTTGCTATTAAGGACCTTGGGTTTACTTACTGAGCATTTTCAGCCTGAGGAGAAGAAATGCCCTGAACTTGGGCAGAGTGACTTGGGGTAAAATGAAGAAGAATCAGCTTATCTCACCATGAGTGGGTAAAGGATGAGGACGAAGGAGAGAGAAAAAGAAAATAAAAAAATCAAATGAAATACAAGCCTAGTGAAAGTTTCCAGTGGAAATTCATCTGTTGTAATAAACCTCATGAAAAGAAAGAGAACGAGTATAAATACGTACTATTAATACTTTCAAAAACGCCTTTAATCATGACGACCCAGCGCTGAGTCCAGAGATGAAAAGTAATTTACCTAGGGACACACAGTTTCTAAAGAACTGAGCCGACATTTAAAGCCACATCTTCTGACTTCAAGTGGACAGTTCCTTAACCCCAACACTGATTCCTGGCTATTGATAGTGTGGACTGATGACCAGTGTTGGTTAGAAAAGCCTTGGAACATCATAGACTTATGTCTATACAGAGAGAAAGGAAACAACCCTTAACTTGAACATAATTTTTCATTTTTTTTTTTACAGCAATCCCCAAAAAGAATCATTTCATGGCTGCATCCTCTATTGCTTTGGCCAGAGCCACTTGATGGCTGATGTCTTACTGTTTGGTCATTCCATGCATCCTTATGTGAGAACCACAAAAGCACCTGGGCTAGAGAGGACGGTCTACAGCATACTCTTGAGAAGTTTGGTCTTCAGTTGTGAGACTGTATTAATTTCCACTGATACCATGTTTTCAATGATATTATCTCAGTTGAGTTTCACAGCAAATTCGTGAGGTAGACTGAGTAAGTAATGTTATTCCCATTGTGAAAATGAAGAAATTGAGGTTTATAGGATTGAGTCACTGGCCAAGGTCACAAAGATAGTGTCAGAACATAGTGTAAGGCCTAGAGTATGTGGCTCCATGCTAGTGGATAGTGTTTTCGTCAGGCTACTGTAATGATGTTAAGGGTTGCCTTGAAGATTATGAAAATCCCCTGTCAAATTATGATTCATATTGGGCTCCTGGAGTCTGAATATGGATCTATTTGGAAAGTAGCATCACGGTCTCTTGGAAGAAGAGTCTTCCTCCATGAAGCAGATTTGGAATCCCATTCCATTTCTGTACTTACATAACTGGGCAACATTAGATAAGTCTTTTAACCCATTTTGCCCTCAGCTTCCAATTCTATAGAATGGAAGGTACAACTGGAGAGAGTATAAAGCCTATATTGCTTACTTAACTTGACAGAGCAGTCAGTCAGACTTTATAGATAAAAGTGGCTTTGAAATATAAAGTGCTTTGCAAACCTCAGCATCATCGTAGACCCAGAGAGTACTTGATGCCCCACAGGGTGTGTTCACAGGCACTGTATCAATGAACTCTTGTAACAACTCTAGACAGGATAGGTGTTACTTCTTACCAATACATAAATGAGGCAATCATGAGATATTATTTTTATCCCTCATTTTTTACAGAAGAAAAACTGAGCTTGGGCATGTTAAGAAATTTTGCTAAAAGTCAATATGATGTAAATTGACCTTGGACTTAGAGCAAAGATATCTGTCACTAGAGAAGGAACCACAAACTCAAATACTTTTAGAGCTATGTTACCAGATAGGGAAGGCAAATGAATGAAGCTACAATAAGATGTCAAATGGACTAGTGTGGGGGAGACAATAGGGAGTGGTGAGGCCTATAGCAAACTAGAGAGAGCATGGCTAAACTAGCTTAAAAAAAAAGAGTAGTAGCCACTCAGCTCCAGTCAATCATTGCCATGCAATATTTAGGTCCAGGTTTTTAGAAATTCTGTTTTTTTAAATAGGAGCTAGAAATCTATATTTTTATGCAAAATTGCTTCAATTTGAAAATATTGGCAATTAACTCAAGTGTGATAGATGTTTGGATTGTCACTATACTATTCCATGTGCTCTAAGAGACGTTTGCTTCCTGCTCCCACACACAGTTTCAAACTAAGTTATGACCAGTTAAGCATGCAAAGAAAAAAACAATATTATTGGTAATGCAGCAATTGTGAGCATGTACTTCAGAACAAAATGGTCTGGGTTCAAATCCTCGTTCTAACAATAACTAGTTGAATAGCCAGGTATTAATACCCTTAATATAGTACCTCATTTATCTCACACTAGTCATCGGAAGTAGATGTTATTAATTCCACCCTACAGATGTAAAGACAGACCCATAGAAGTTTACTAATTTGCCATCACCACATAGCTAGTAAGGGGGATTTTATTTAGATCTGACTTCTTGGGCAAATCTATACATCAGTTTCCTTATCTATAAAATGGGTAAAATAACAACACTTACTTCTTTCAGTGGTTGTGACTATCAAACCGCTTAGAATAGCTCTTCATTCACAGTAAGAGTCATGTATGCATCAGCACTTGTTAAAGCTCTCACTCTGGGATGAGCTTCTCCTAGGAAATATCTTTCCCCATACAGCAACATAATCATGTATATTCTGTAGTTAGTGCATATGTGGCATTACCACAGGTTTCTTCTGGCTAGAGCGGCCTGAGGTTATTCTGCTTATCCTGACCTTGGAAGAGACAAAGCAGCTCCAGACATGTCCCCAGGGATCCAACAATGTAACTGGGAATGATCACACACTGTCCCCCAAACCCCAGCCAGTGCTTCTCTATTCACAGCTGTGCTGAAGAGCTTCCTTCCTGGCTTGTGTCTACTAAAAGGGGAAATTATTGCAAGGTCTCTGAGAGGAAGGAAAGGGGACCTTTTTAATTAGCTTTCTCTTTTGAATGACGCCATCACAGATCTGATTCATTTCCATGAATTGAAGGGGGAAAAAAAAGCAGGGTAGGTGGTATGCGCTGTGTAAGGAATGAATGAAAACTGTCGGGAGAGCAGATTAGAGGAAAGCTGAAGTGGGAGAAAACAGCCATGTGAACTTGGCCATCCACCATGACCCATGTTCAAGCCAGGAGATGAGGTAAAAATCTAAATTTAAAATGGAGGAGGCAAAAGGGCTGCTGCCATGGTTGGCAACTAGAGGCCAAAAGAGAGCTGGAAATGTTGCTGTAATCCTTGGTGTTGTAGAATGTACCAACTGGAGTATCTGGGAATCGTTATGAAAGGGCCTTCTATTTGCAGATCTACTTCTGTCTGTGATATTCCACAGGAAGATTCTGTGCTTTCAGGACAAGTTGTGGGTGTGTGCAGTTGTGTGTGCACACTTGCTTGTGTGTACATACACTTATGTGAAATTTCACAAGCCTGATGCAGCCTACTAAATGTATACCACAGTCTCTCCTGCAAACATTGACTTCATGACAAACCAGTATGTCCCCTTGAAGGCTGAGGGAGAACAGGACCCAGATCCATAAAGTAGAGACATGACACCATTTCTCTAGTACTTTCTGTGTTCTAGGTTCAATATTAATGCTGATAATACATTACCTCATCTATCTTCATGCCAGTCCTTTGAAACAGCTGTTATTAATTTCACATTATAGATGTAGAGACAAACTCATAGAAGTCTACTAATTTGCCATGGGCACATAGCTACTGAGGGGGATTTTATTTAGTTCTGACTTCTTCAAAAGTATGTGCTCTTTTTACTACCCCCATGATCTCCAAAAGAATTACATGAAAAACAAGAAGTTTTGGCCTATAGATTCCACACAAGGGGACCTGTTTCCCAACTATTAATAGTTTCTTACCTACAGCCTCTCTCTCCTCCAGTCCATCCTTCACGCTGTGGCCAGAATAGTCTCCCCCTAAGGTATATTTGCTCTTAAACCCTTTACTACTGAAAAAGCATTTCAATAGCTCTCCATTGCCCATAAAATAAATACAACACTCTGTAGCAAGACCCTTCTCATTCTGTTGCCAACTTACCTCTCTAAGCTCATCTTCTACTCCTTAATACGCAACCACTATTAAAGGCACACAAGATGGTTAAACATTCCTCAAAACACCATTTAACTCCATGCCATTGAGTTTGTTTAGTTCTGCAGAGAAAATTCTACTGACCTTTCAAGACTAAATTCAAAAATCCTGTCCTCAGGGAAGGTTTCCTTAACCTACAATTCTCCCAGACAGATACCATCCTTTCCATTTCTGTGATGCCACAGCCAGTGCTATAAGGCTCAGGTGAGTCAGTGATCATACCCAATATGGGAGGAATGACTCTCTGACAGCTGATAAAATTCTCCATGTGTAGGCCACATCATGCTTATCACCAATGCCCAGTCCAGTGCCTGACTTATGTTGCCAACAAACCTATTTGGAATGTTTTTGTGGAAGGAAAAAGAAAAGGAAGGGAGGGAGAAAAGTAGGAAAGAAAGAAGAAAGGAAGGGAGGGAAGAAGAGAAGGAGGAAAGAAGGAAGAAAGGGAGGGAGGGGAGGAGGAAAGGAGGGAAGAAAGAAGGAAGGAAGGGAATGAGGAAGGAAAAAAAGAAAGGAGGGAGGAGAGGAGCACCCTCACAGATAAGGTTCCATTTTCACAAGTAAAAGAGACTTGCATAAGAATCATTGCTTTAAAGTGAAAAGTCTACTGGATTTTGATTGAGCAGATTGATTCCTGGTCCAGGCTTCACCACTGTGTGATAACTCATACAGTGCATATATGTGTGTATGGGCCTCAGTTTTCCTAAGCTGATCCGAGTACATTGCTTGTCTCTAAAATGTTGATGGATAGCTGCAGAATCTTACACTCAATTGATATCTGTTCCATTTGATTTTATCCTGGCTAACGCTAACTCAATCCTAGAAGCATGGAAACAACTCAAATGGGAGCAGATGGCTTTTCTCTATGTTATTTGTTTTGTTGTGGGTTTGTGTTCTTGCTGTTTGTATTTGTTTAATCCCAAAGCCTTCCCCCACCCACTTGGAACACAAATGTTTCCATCTGGGTCAACAGGTGTCACTGTTGAGCAATACAAATGTACCCCATCCTCCATTTTTTTGGTGCTGAAAATCATAGCTGGCCCATCCTCTGCTCAGTCTTGACATGACCAAGTAATTTAACTCTGTAGTCACTGAGTCAGTTGCCTAAACAGACCTCCAAGTAGTACCAATATATATATTTTTTCTTAAAGGTCTAATTACTGAATATAATCATAGACCTGATTGCACCCATAAAAGCAGGCAAATAGGAGGAAGAAACTATAACCCATTTCCATTTGCAGGAATCACCATGGAGCAGTAGAAGGAGCCTTTTTTTGCTGGGTTAGGAGGTCTGGGCTTTAAGTGCCTGCACTTCCTCTAACCAGCTGCCGCTGGCTGAACATAATAAACTCAATCCTAAGGAGTCACCATAGCAAGTTGGCACAGGAGGGAGAAAATGTTGCAGATCACCAAAAAGACATGATTATTAGTTTAAGCCAGAGATCTTCAAGGAACCTCAAGTTATTCAGGAACAATTTAAAGAAAATGTACTCACAGAAAACAGAGGTCAAAAGACGTGTGTCAGTGGTTACCATTTTAATACCCTCAGGCTGACGTGGACTGGGAGATGTGAAACTGGATAGGATGGAATGGAATAGAATATGAAATGTTGTGGAATGGATAGGTGTGGAATATACTTTAGAGTGCAAACAGAATGAAATGAAATGGACCAGAGTAGACTGTGACATAAAACGGATTATAATTGTGTCAAAATTATGAAATGGAATACAGAATGCAATCGAATTAGATGAATTTTTTCATTAAATATTTTGAGACGTAGGGTGAAAAGATATGTTTAATTGGCATGAAAGTCATTAGTTGACTCAGGAAATTGCCATTATATTTCCAGTCCAGATGATAGCAATGTAGGAACCTGAAAGCCTGGTGCCTTCCTTGCACTATTCTTCTTTAAATAGCATGACTGGTCACCTGCCTTATGATTACGGCCTACAACTGGCATTCCGTTGTCACAACAACCAACATTTATTGTCACTCTGCAGAACACTTTGTATGTAGTATTTCATTTAACTCTCATGTCAGGCAAGTTGTATTACCTATTATTTTGATCCCAATTTATAGTAGGGGAAATAAAGGCACCAGAAGGTTAAGCTACTTACCCAAGATCACACAGCTGGAAAGTAGTAGAGTCAGAATTCAAACATCGGGTGGCTTGGCTTGAGAGCCTACCTACTAAGCCACCACACACACTGCCTCTCACCAAGGCCAGGGGCTCTTAAACTATGACACTCAAGTAGAAATATTAGGATCAGTTTAATCTATGTTTTAGTCACAAAATGTCACCTGCAAAAAAGCTGGGAAACTTGGCAGAGGCTCTGCTCTGGTATAGACACGATAAAACAGCAGCAATTAGCTCTGCCACCATACTCCACACAACCCAAACCACACTTATCCCTTCTCCCTTTGAACCTGGTTTCACTAGGGGTTTCCCTGCATATATTAACAGTTCCTGATTCTAATATTCATTTGACCAACAAACATTTCCTACAGATCTGCAGTAAATGCAGGCAGCTCAATAACTCTTTTAACATTTGAGCACCTATTCTGTCCCCTGTGAAAGTGGATTCAGTTATTGTAAAAAGATTCCTAACAAAAAGGAAAGAAGACAATGAAAGAAGTAGCATAGGGTTAATAATTAGGTAACTAGAACCTGACCCTTGCTGATCTTTTTACTGTCTCCATAGTTTGCCTTTCCAAGATTGTCACATAGTTACAATCATAAAGTATGTAGCCTTTTCAGATTGACTTCTTTCACTTAGTAATATGCATTTAAGGTTTCTTCATGCTTTTTTGTGGCTTCATAGTTCATTTCTATTTAACACTGAATAGTATTTCATTGTCCAACATACCACAGTTTACTTATCAACTCACCTACTAAAGGACATTTTGTTTGTCTCCATGATTTAGCAGTTACGATTGAAGCTGCTACAAACATCTATGTGCAGGTTTTTGTTGAACATAAGTTTTCAACTCCTTTGGGTAAATACCAACGAGCATGATTACTGGATTGCATGGTAAGTGTATGTTTAGTTTTGTGAGACACTAACCAATTGTCTTCAAAAGTGACTGTACAATGTTGCATTTCTATAGCAATGGTTGAGCACTCCTGTTACTCTACGTCCTTGCCAGCATTTGGTGCTGTCAGTGTTCTGTAGTTTGGTCATTCTAATAGGTTTGCAGTGGTATCCCATTGTTTTAATTTGCATTTCTCTGATGACAAATGATATGATGCACATTTTCATATGCTTATTTGCCATCTAATATCTTCTTTCATGTGGTGTCTGTTAAGGTCTTAGGTCCATTTTTAAATAAGGTTGTTGGTTTTATCATTGTTGAGATCTTTGTATATTTTGGATAACAATCCTTTATCAAATATCTTTTGCGACTATCTTCTCCCAGTCCATGGCTTGTCTACTTATTCCCTTGACATTGCCTTTTGTGGAACAGAAATTTGTATGTTAGTAGGTCCAGTTTATCAATTATTTCTGTTTTGGACTGTGCCTTTGGTGTTACATATAAAAAATCATCACCATACCCAAGGTCATCTAAGTTTCATCTATGTTATCTTCTAGGAGTTTTAGTTTTATATTTTAATTTAGTTCTATGAACCATTTTGCATTACTTTTTGTGAAGGGTGTAAAATGTGTGTCTAGCTTCTTCTTTTTTTGTTGTATGTGAACATTCAGTTTTTCCAGCACCATTTGTTGGAAAGATTATCTTTGTTCCATTGTATTGCCTTTGTTCATTTTTCAAAGATTAGCTGACTATATTTATGTGGATCTAAGTCTAGGCTCTCTATTCTGTTCCATCAATCTATTTGCCTTTTACTAATACCATGCTCTCTTGATTATTGTAGCTTTAAAGCAAGTTTTGAAGTTCAGTAGTGATAGCCCTCTAACGTTGTTCTTCTTCAATATTGAATTGAGTATTTTGGGTCTTTTGCCACTCCAAATAAATATTAGTATTAGTTTGTGGATATCTACAAAATAACTTGCTGAGATTTTGATTAGGATTGTATTGCATATACAGATCCATTTGGGAAGAACTGACATCTTGACAATAGTGAGTCTTCCTATCCATGAACATGAAATATCACTCCATTTATTTAGATTTTATTTCATTTCTTTCATCAGAATTCTGTAGTTTTCCTCATATACAACTTGTAGATATTTTGTTAAATTTATATGTAAGTATTTCATTTTGGGGTGCTAATATACATAGTACTGTTTTTAATTTCAGATCCCTCTTGTTCATTGCTGGTATACAGGAAAGCAATTAACCTTTGTACATAAAGCTCATATCCTATTTGGGTTTTCTACTTAAACAATTATGTCATCTGCAAACAAAGTCAGTTTTAATTTTCCTTCCCAATCAATATATCTTTTATTTCTTGTATTATTACACTACCTAGGACTTCCACTACAATGTTGAAAAGGAGTTGCGAGAGGGGACATTTTCGCCTTATTCCTGAACTTAGTGGGAAAGATTTTAGTTTCTCACCATTAAATGTGATGTTAGCTATAGATTTTTATAGATATTCTTTATCAAGCTGAGGAAATTCCCCTCCATTCCTAATTTACTCTATGTTTTTATCAAGAAGGGATGCTATATTTTGTCAGATTCATTTTCTACATCTACTGATATGATCATGTGATTTTTCTTCTTGAACCCATTGATGTGATGGGTTACATTAATTGATTTTCAGATGTGGAATCAGCCTTGCATAACCAAGATAAATCCCAATTGGTCGTAATGCATAATTCTTTTTGTACATTGTTGGATTTGATCTGCTAATATTTTGTTGAGGATTTTGCATCTATGTTCATGAGAGGTATTGAATTCTATTGTGTCTGTGAACTTCATGCTTCTGTTCTTGTTTTTGTTTTTTTCCTCTCACTTAGCTGGGAAAGGATGATTAGAGTGGCCTGGAGTTGGGTATTTCTCTTCCTGCATGTGGAAGGCTAGAGCTGACTGGAATTGAGTGCTATATTTTCCTAGGTTGGTTATGCTCTGATAAAACCTCAGCAGGTTAAGCTCTGATTAAACAGTTTCTCCTGAGGACAGATGTTGTTAAAAACAGAATTCTTGGCTATACTGCAATCTTTTTCCTTTTTCCCTCCCCCTGCCAGAGGCATGAAGCGATTTTTCTCCAGAATTTACTGTGAGAACCTGTTAGAGTTCCAAAAGACCAAACTCACAAAAGTGTGGGGCACCTTATTGTTGGGACTTTCAGAAGTTTGTATCTCTCAGACTTATCCACACTGAACCTCCAGCGATTCATCAATTATAATTCAGGTTTTCCTATCCTAACACTGGTACCCACAGATGTTTCAGCTCCTAGGTTTCTGCTCCGGTATGTTGTAATTCTCTATATCTACCTATCTGCCTCTCCAATTTTGGAGATAGCGTTTTTCCCTGTGACCTTTCTTCTCTTATAAATCTAAGAAGAGGTGTTAAGTTTTCAGTTTGGTTAGATTTCTACTTGTTGTTAGGATGGGGTGGTGACTTTCAAGTTTCTTCCATGTTAGACCAGAAACTGGAAGTCCCCTTTCATTATCATTGTTAATCCTGGTAACCATGCAAAGAGGTAGATGTTACAACTTTTACCATTTCACAGTTGTGGAAACTGAAGTTCCAAGAAATTGAGTAATCTGCCCAAAGCCACATAGTGAGTGGTAGAACTGAGTTTCAAATCCAAGTTGGTCCAATTCAAAAGCCAGGGCTCTTAACTATTATGTAATACTGCCTCTTTTTCAAATTGGTAGGAAGCCTAATGGAGCACAGGAAAGCACATTCAGAAATGGACAAAAATAAAATGTTTCCAGTGGTCTGGAAGTAGGAGGGTTGTAGAAAGAAAGAGGAGTGCATGGGTAGAAAGTGCTGAACTTCATACAGAAAAATATATAAACCCCTGGGGCATCAAAGAGATACGCCATCTCTCACTGGAAATAGCTCATAGTTTCCTGAGGGCCCCACCCAAAAGACCACATGTAACCTCTTCCTCTACTTAATCTATACCTGCAGGTTGCCTTCTGTCTTTCTTCAATAACATCTAAATTTAGCCTTCTCTGACCTACCAACAACAGCCATACCTACATGTCAACTAGGAACATAGGAAGTCCACAGAACGTGGTACCTCCAAAATGGTACTGAGATAGTAGGCTTTATCTAATGAGATGCCACTCTGGGCTATGTCATTGTTTCTTCTCAGTCTGGTCTCTGATGTCATCTCCTAACTTGGTTCTCCTCCATTTACACTTGTCCTTCCTAATCCATTATCCAACCTATACCCAAAGTGAGCTTCCAAGGCACAAATCTGATCATCTCAGTGAATGGTGTCATACCTGCTTTCCATCACTCTTGGATGACATCCAAATCCCTAACAAGAAATATCTTGCACAGAGTCCTTGTGATAAGAAGGGACATGGTTAGTAGGAGAGCAGAAGACAAAGGGAAAGTGGTGGTTGTGAGATTGAGAAGGTGACTGAGTCCAGCATCTTTCACTACAGTGTCAACCTGTAAGTTTGCCCTCCACTGAGGGGTTATTTGATTCCTATCAGTAAATGACAACCCCAATGATCTTGTAGTTCATATAAAATCCCTGGAGTTGTCTTTGACTTGTTTTTTCCTCTCACACTTCAGATTTTATCTTCCAGTAAATCTTGACTGCTTAACCTTCAAAATATCATAACCAACACCACCATCTATAGCCTGGTCCAAGCTTCCTTCATCTAATGTGAACAATCATTACACAGTCTTCCATGATGAAATTGCTGCCTTCTCCTTTGCTTTCTATAGCCTGGTCTCTATAATCTAGGCAAAGCAAATCTATCAATACCTAAGTCATAGCAGAAGATTCCTCTGCTCAGAATCTTCTGATAAATTCTCATCTCACTCAGTGTAAAATCCAAAGTCCTCACCAGGGCATGCAGGGATCTACTCAAAGCTGGCTGCTGCTTCATGCTCCCACACACTATCTGACCTCGCTTCTCCTTTTCTCTCCACTCCAGCCCACTGCCCTCCCTCTTGTTCCTTAAACACTTCAAACATACCTCTACCTTTAGGTCATTATCCTTCCTGCCCCTTCTCAGCATATCTTTTCCCTAGTTATTCACATGACTTGCTTTCTAGCTTTATTCAAATATCAGTTCAAATGTCACTTCATCAAAGAAAACATCCCTGACCATCCTGCCTAAAATAGAACAATTCATTGGTCTTTTCCCCATTATCTTGCTTTAATATTCTCTTTATCATTTCCTACCACCTGACATATTATTATTATATTTTGTGTCTGTTGCTCCCCACCCCAACCTGCGCCAGTACAGTATAAGTGGCATGAAGTCAGGGACTGTACCTTCTCATTCTCTAAGGTATCCTTCATGGCAAGAACAAGCCTTGTTACTTAGAGAGTACCTACTTAATACTTGGTATTGATAAATGAATATCTATCAATTCCAAGAAGCTATGGCTCCATTGTACTAGTGTTGTTCTCATTATGTCCCCAAGGCATAGCAGATTTTGGCTTATAGAAGACTCTTAATAAACATGGCCAAATTAATGGGTAAACGGAAGAATGAATGGATTAATAATTAGGATAGCTTAGTTATCGTGGGGTAAGGATCCTAAAAATTGTAGTGAAAGTGTTTAGAAATGTGAGGCAGGGTAATCTGCCACCTAAGAAGCTCTTTTGGGAAGAATAAATCAATACCCTAGTTTCAGATGCCCACAATTTGATTCTGGGCAGGAGACTGGGACAAGGATAAGGGAACATCCTGGAGTTTGGCAGTGAGGCACAAATTGGATCTATAGGCTGAGACATTTGATGCTTTATCCTAGGGCATTAGAGCCTGTGAATTTAGGCCTATATTGAGGATTAACTTTAGAAACAGGCAAGAGGTAATCTCCAGCAGAGTGTCTACTGGAAAGCTGAATAGTACAGAGTCTGGGAAAGGCAATGCCTGTGATGCGCATAGGGCATTTCCAAATGGATATTGGTTTTCTCAAGATCTCACTTGGGTAGTCAAAGGAACTTTTGGCCCATGGGGAGCCTCATGACCTGGCTGAACATGAGCCCAAGCCTGCTGCAAAATCATTGTGAATTTCAAGAGATTTTATAACTGTACAGGTACAACGATAGTGCCACATTTTGCTGATCCATCTGAAATGCAAATAAGAAATTCTGCTTTGCTTCAGTGCCTGCCTTATCTCCAATTCTGCAAGAAGTCGATCAATAATGATTTTAGTTAAGATACTGGGTTTTGAGGGACTGAATCTGAAAATATGTCTTGATATAAAGAAGGAAAGTAAATGGAGGGTGGTAGAGATATCATTCAAATTTCAGAAGACATAAACAATGAGATGTCTGTGCTACGTGTCCAAGAGCCATGCAGAGAAAAAAAGAAATTGAGTTGGGCAGTTGGATCAAGCCTCACTTCAGGACTTAAAAACTGTAAGACTTTGAGATGGCACTTAAGATTTCTGAGTCTTTTGAATCAAAAAAATATTGTTTCCTATATACCTCCTAAAACTCTATCAATAGATTAATAACAACATCTACATAGCATTTTATGAAGTACTTACATGAATTTGTTAATGTAATTTTCTCATTAATCCTATAGAGTTGGAGTTTGTATCACTCTCATTTTACATAGGAGAAAAGTGAAGACTTGAAAGTGCAGGAGCCTGTCTGGCTCACACACCTGTTGGAGGTGTTAGTGGTATTCTGATGACCCAACCACTCAGCTAGCCTCCTTTCAGAATTCTCTCCTGTGAGAGCAATGTTCCAGAGAGCATTAATTATATGAGAAATAAACAAACGCTCTATAAATAATCAGAGACACCCCAAGTCTCTCTTAGTATGGGAATCTCTAGTAAGCAACTGGGATTGCAGGAATATCTGTATCCTACTCTATTTCTTAGCCACCCCTCCATGTGGTTATCTGGGAAGATTTATGCACAAGATGCATTGAAAAAAGACAAAGAAAGGTCTATGTTATCCTGTGCTGGATGGATGCTCTGAACTCTTAGTAAACTGAACAGAGTTACAGGGCCAAGCTGGTAAACTGGAGGGCCTCTCCAACCTGGTTTTGAAATTTTACCATCAAATCACAGACGATAGATGCAAAAACATAGAAGAGCACGTGCATGCTTGGTCACACATACACTTCTAAAGAGGCTTTAATCATAAAGAATGGAAGGAGAGAGAAGAGATGCTTGAAGCCTTTCAGCAACTGATGATCCCATTTAATGGTCAACTTGAGCACTCAGCGTGGCAAGTCCAGGGCACAGCAAGCAAGGCCCTACGGTGAGACAGTTAAGGAGGCTTGGACTCTGATCCATGTCAGCTGCAGGGCCAGTGCCTGAGAGTGAATGCTTCTAGAGTGAATGCACCCTGGGTGCCTCCCTGACATCACTTTTGTCCCAGCTCTGCACTCAGGGCCCTAAAATCAAACCAGTTTGATCAGTCAGTTATCCTCTGAGGGAAGATCTAGGCAAAGAGAGAGTGTGGACCTCTATTTCCCTACAATGCTAAGGATGGGCCTTCTCATTGCCTTCCATTTACCATTTCTCTGGACTCTTGGTCCTTCCCAAACTGTACTGTGTGCATGGATGGCCTCAGAATCTTGTTAAATCATATTCAGATTCAGTAGGTCTCGGTTCAGGCCTAAAATTCTGAATTTTTAACAAACTCCCATGTGATGTTGATTTGTGTTGGTTCGCTTACCACTCTTTGAACTGCAAGGCTTAGAAATGATGGTTCTGAAGTCCAAGCGAAAACTCATAGTAATTAACTCAGTTCTACCAACAAGTCAGCACAAAGCAAGGGGAAAAGAATCTCTGCAAAGTATGGGGCATTTGTGAGGGCCACCTGGAAACAGAAACTCAAGAGCCTGAAGGAATAAAATGCACATAGGACTCTGGATGCTGCAGAAATCTAGTGAGGTCGTAAGTTTCAGGGACTTGACAAAGTCTGATTGAACCAATAAAGTTATATTTGTTTCACACTATTTTCTTTCCAAACTGCTTTTTTCCAGATCCAACCATCCTGTCCTCAAAAAGGATTTAGTTGTCTCATAATGGGACTCAAATGGCAAATTGAGCCTTTTAGACACTTTGCACATGCGTCAACTCTGCATAATTCCTGATAACTTATGTTTGGAAAGTGACTCAAAATGCATTTAGCTACCATTTTCAAACATTATGATTACACTAGGCACAAAAATGTATACTATTGCAGAAATTGTTTCTATTACATGTATATTGTCTTATTTAAAATATCTTACAAAAATACAAATCAGATTGAGCTTCTGCTATGTAAAACAAATATCATGTGAAACATGATAAATTCTGTCTGAGCAAAAAGATGTCTTCCTCCACCAGACCCACTTGCCTCTTATCCCTAATTCCCAGGAAAATGTCTCATACATAACAAGTAGTTCATTATTATTTTAATATGTATGAATAAATTATTGGGGAAAAAACCCAGAGAGATGAAAATGCCATGGTAATGGTTCCACTTTGGAAGAGTATTTTAGGCAGGACCGGGGAGAGAAAGACATGGTACAATTCCTACCAGTGGGGCCTGGAAAGAACTGGGAACAAGTTTTCAAGGCAAGGGCTTAGATAAAGCGATACTTTAATCTTGTTTTTGAACTAAAATATAGGGAAAACATAGGCAATAAGCCCAAATATCCTGGCTGGGTGACTTTGGACCTGCATTGCAGTTGACATTCCACCGTTCAGGGCTCACACCACACAGATACACCAGGCAGGGAACCATTCTTGATTCAGCTGCTGCCAGGTTAAGGTTCCACATAGACAGTCTAGCCTTATGCAGACCCTCAGAGCTGCTTATTTTCTCCCTTATCACTTATCACTATTTATCTTCCTATATATTTCACTTCCTCTACCCACTAGAACATGGGCTTCATGAGGGCAAGGCTTTTTGTTTCTTTTATTATTTCAGCATTAATAACAAGGCCTGGCAATGGGTCATTATTTAGCCATAAAAATAATGAAATCCTATCATTTGTAGTAACATGGATAAGGCTGGAGGACATAAAGTATGCCAGGCACAGACAGATAAATATTGCCATTTCTCATTCAAATGTAGGAGTTAAACAAGTTGATCTCATGGAAGCAGAGAGTAGAATGGTGCTTACCAGGGGCTGGGAGAGAGGTGGAATGCAGAGAGGTTGGTTAATGGGTACAAGGATACAGTTATATAGAAGGCATAAATTTTAGGGTTTAATAGCACAGTAGGGTAACAATAGTTAATAATTTATTGTGTATTTAAAAATATCTAGAAGAGATGATTTGGAATGTTCCCAATATGAAACAATGATAAATATTTTACATAATGGATATATCACTTACCCTGATTTGATCATTACACATCCTGTGCATGTATCAAAATAGTATATGGCCCCCATAAATATGTATAATTATTGTATATCAATAAAAGAGAACAATGACTGAAACAAAACAGATACTCAACAAATAATTATAACTTGAATAAATTAATGGAGAAGAGAATGTATGGAATGAATGCATGAATGAACTGGACAGACAGAGGCTTTGGGGCAGCCTTGAAGTATGTAACTTTGAATCAGGATTGACTGATGCAGAGGCCCAAGATACAAGCTCCCAGCCTCAGAAGAGATCACAAACTAATTGAGAAAATGTGGCAGAAACATAACAATGATTAAATAAGGATATAAGAATTAAATAGCAGAGTAACAGTTTCAGAAAATGATAAACACTTTTCGCAACTTAGGTTATTTAATTGCGAAATGAATATAGAAAAGGAAAAGACAGGGTCCTGTGGAGTAACCACAAAAGAAGTTTTAGAGATGTGTTTGATATCACGTTTTGAAATTTTTTCACAAGTCTTTGAGATCTTTTCCAAAGAGTCAAAATCATGAAGATCAAAACCACAATGTCTACTATCTGATAATGCTGTCGATTTCATTTTAAAATTTGCATGCGAATACCATTTAAAGGGTTGTCTTAAAAGACGATGATTGGGCCAGTCTAGCTGAAGAGATTCATGAGATTCATCAGTCCTTTAAAGTCATAAGAAACTATTGCAAGGAACAAGGAATCTCAGGCTAGAAGGAGAAATGGTCTCCTTGGCAGCACCAGATAGCCTCCTGAGACCAGGTAGGCTATCTGGGTAGGCTTCAGAAGTTATCTAGACAGTTGCTCAGCTTTGCTCCATGTACACACCTTGGGCTACGTGGCCCTCCATCTCTCTGTTCCACATTTATAAAAGAGAGGAATTGATTAGGTTTTGTAGCTAGCAATTAGCAGGAAGTGGTTGAGTTGGTCAGAATTCTAATTAATCACCACAGAGGCAGTAAGAATGTCTCATACCCAAACCAGACATGGGGGCTTTTTCTACCAATGCAATGTTCACTGTGTTGTAGTTCCTTACAATGTCTCCTCGCATGGGTGATAGCAACAGCAGGGAGGGAGGATTACTGGGACTGTTTTCCTCAAAAGACATCTGCATGTCCGGGGAGCTACAAAGATGTTGTCAATTTCTCTTTATGGGCAACAAAATGTTTCTAAAATAATTTCTAAGTTGCTTCTTACTAAAGTCATTATGTTAATAATAATCTGCTGTGGAAACAGCCCAAGTGCCCATCAATCCAAGAATGGATTAATAAAATGTGGTATATGTATACCATGGAGTACTATTCAGCTCTAAGAAACAATGGTGATATAGCACATCTTATATTTTCCTGGTTAGAGCTGGAACCCATACTACTAAGTGAAGTCTCCCAAGAATGGAAAAACAAGCACCAGATATATTCTCCAGCAAACTGGTATTAACTGAGTAGCACCTAAGTGGACACATAGGTACTACAGTAATAGGGTATTGGGCAGGTGGGAGGGGGGAGGGGGGCGGGTATATACATACATAATGAGTGAGATGTGCACCATCTGGGTGATGGTCATGATGGAGACTCAGACTTTTGGGGGGAGAGGGGGAAATGGGCATTTATTGAAACCTTAAAATCTGTACCCCAATAATATGCCGAAATAAAAAAAAATTTTAAGGTGATACTAAATTCAAGTTTATCTGGTAGAGAAATATTGTACATAACTTTTAAGTCACACACAGCTAATGACTACAACAACCTGGTGTTTCACTCTTCTACCAGAAGGAGAAAGTTTCTTTTTTTTTTCTGATTAGGAGGAATTGGTCATGAAAACTCAATATGTACAGGAAAAAAAGAAAACTATGCTATTGGCCTCTCTAGTTCTTCTATGTGAAAGAAATAAAAGATAACTTACTAGGAGCTAACATTGATAGAAATCATTTCATTAACTAGATAGGGGAAAGCAGATATAGTAATAAGTCCTTAATTGGAAATACCCATTGCTACAAATTTTGAGAATCCTGTGAGTGAAATTTAACATCAAGTTGGGCTGAAGCTACATAGTAGTGCTCAATTTCATAAAAGTTCTCATGGAAAAATTTGGCTGTAGAACAGAAATGAGCACATATGGTTATGCTGTGACTAGTAATTAATAAGGGATAGTAAAGAAGATACCAACTTTTATCTTCAACTTTAATCTCTAAAAACATTCATACACGTAAACATGTAGAGTTCCACATGTGTATTGCATATAAAGCTATTTATGCACACCTATATATACAATCTTTAAAATTATTAAAAGTAAAATTAACTATAGAAGTTCTGTGTTGCTATAAAAGTTTACATTTTTAATTTTAAGAGATAGCAAGGGAGAAGGTATATCAACCATTCCAAATAACCATGAATGAATGAACGATTATTATTATTCAAAGATGGTGATCACAGGTGAGGCCCTTATTGCCACCTGGTGGCAGCATACCCTAATTGAAGAATTAGTTTTTGAGTGAAATCGAGAAGCCTAAACACAGAAAATGACAGAAGTCATATCACATGAGTTAATAAAATTAACACACGTGAGCTATTAGAGGATCATAAGCCCTTGTAATTTGAATGCAATACTTCTATTTCATTTTCTATCTCAAGTAAAAAGGAGAAACATGAGCCTCTGGTTATCATAGAGCATACTTTGATATGGCTGGTTCAAGGCTGGTTTTCCATAGACTATATCTGAGAGTGCTCATGTAATGAACCTTGAAGCTGTTTTACCCATAAAGTGGTCCAAGGCCTACTCAGATGCCATATTGACTAAAATGGTTTAAAAATGTTTTATTATATCACTTCTATAGGCATAGTGTTTTGAAAATCACATTGGTTATAGATTTAGACTGGCAGTGTGATAACTATCTTATATTCCTCACAATTCTCTGTAGTTCAATGGATTCATGCATGAAATTATTTACAAAAGGCAATTTCATTAAACTAATCCTAATACCTAGGCCACAATCCAAATAAATTACATCAGAATCTCTGAGGATGGAAATAGACATTCATATTTTCGTTAAAGATTCCCAGGGGTTCCAATGTGTAGCTGGTGTTGGAAATGATTGAACTGAAGTAAAACAGAAGGTTGAATTGTGGGCCAAGGAAAAATAATTTTCCTATTTAAAATTTGGCAAATTTATAGCAAAGCTAATATAAAATCCAAGTGTATATTAAAAATATGCAGAAAAAAAATTCAAAATGCCATTGGTGTCTATGCTCCAAAATTATTCTTTTGATTACTGAAGAATATTAGAAAGTGAAGTAGCTTTAATTGATAACTTACTGTGTAGGTGCTTTCTATTTACCTTTTGTGCAAATACATTTCATTTAATCTTCACCCACATCTTTACCTACATGGTAAATAGATGTTATTATCCCTATGCCCTTTACATTTTCAGAAACTGAAGCAAAAATAGATTAATTAGCATAAGATCATGCATGTTTTAAATGCATAAAATGGATTTAAACTTAAGACTAAGGACTGGCACTCCTTTCCCTGATATGGTCAAGGACCAATCTTTGGGGCTCAGAGACATATCCATAAGCCAGCCCTAGAACCCTCACTCAGCTCTCAATTGAAAGGCTGAATAAGAAGGAACCAGCAAAAGAACTCTAGAAATATGAAAAATCAAAGTGAAAGGACACTTCCAAAAGAAATCAATAACTTTTTACCAATGTATACCAACCAAAACAAAAAGACTAAAATAACAGATGAAGAATTTCAAATATGGATTATGAGGAAGCTCAATGAAATACAAGAGAAAATAGAAATCCAACATGAAGTAGTCACAAAAACAATCCAGGAAATGAATGAGAAATTCTATAAAGAAACCAAATTACTAAAAAAATACCAAACAGAACTTCTGGAAATGAAAAATTCATTCAGGGTTTACAAAACGAGTGGAAAGCCTTAATAATAGGCTAGATTAAGAAGAAGAAAGAATCTCAGAGCTTAAAGATAACACTTTGAGCTAAACAAGTCTGTCAAAGAGAAAGAACAGAGAAATAAGAGGAACAAACAAAGCCTATAAGAAATATGAGAGTATGTAAAGAGGCCAAACATAAGGATCATAGGCATCCCAAAGGGTGAAGAAGAAAATACACAAGAGTTAGAAAATCTATTAGAGGAATAATTGAGGAACATTCCCCTAGCCTTGCTAGAAATTTAGATATCCAGATACAAGAAGCTTAAAGGAGTCCTGGGAGATTCATCGCAAAGAGGCAATCACTATGATACATCATCATTAGACTTGCCAAAGTGAATACAAAAGAGGCACTACTATGAGCGGTAAGGCAAAAAACTCAGGTAACTTACAAAGAAAAACTTATCAGACTAACTGCAGACTATTCAACTGAGATCTTACAAGCCAGAAGAAATTAGGGCCCCATTCTAAGTCTTTTCCAACAGAATAACAGCCAGCTTAGAATTTTGTATTCTGTAAAACTAAATTTTCTTATACAAGGAAGAAACAAAGACCTTCTCAGACAAGTGAACGCTAAAGGAATTTGTCAAGACGAGACCTGCCCTGCCAGAAGTACACAGATCTATAGACACATAGATCTATTGTGTCTATGGATCAGCACGATAGACACTCAACAGTGTAAAATCACCCAGAAGATAAAGATCAGAGTCCAGATACCAAAATTATTCAAGAGGTAAAAGAGGGCAATAAAGTTCTACTCAACAGGATGAAGAGAAATTCACCCCACTTATCAATTCTTTCAATCAATGTGAATGGCTTGAACTTCCCACTCAAGAAACATAGGCTGGCTGAAAGGATTAAAAAAAATATGAGCCAAGTATTGGCTATATCCAGGAAACACATCTAACCCACAAGGACTTATTCAGACTCAAGGTGAAGGGATAGAAAACAATATTCCATGCAAATAAAACAAAAGAAAGCCGGTAGCCATTCTCATATCAGATAAGATAACATAGACTTCAAATCAACAACAGTAAAGAAAGACAAAAATTGTAATTATATAACTGTAAAGAGAACCATTCAATAAGAAGGCATAATAATTCTAAATATTTATGCAATGAACACAGGTGCATCCAGATTCATAAAGCAAATCCTACATGATCTAAACAAAATAAACAGCAGTACAGTAATATCTAGGGACTTCAACATCCCATTAACAGAACAGGACAGATCCTCCAAATGGAAAAACAAAGAAACAATAGACTTAAACAGAACTCTAGAGCAAATGAGTCTAATAGACATCTACAGAACATTCAACCCCTCAACCACTGAATATTCATTTTCCTCCTAAGCACATGGAACATTCTCTAAAATTGATCACATCCTAGGGTACAAAACATGTCTCATATAATTAAAAAAATAGAAATTATAGCATGTATCTTCTCAGACCACAGTGGAATAAAATTAGAAATCAACTCCAACAGAAACACTCAACTACACACAAAGTCATGAAACTAAACAATCTACTGCTCAAAGAGAGCTGGGTCAAGGAGAAAATTAAGATGGAAATCAAAAGATTCTTGGAACTAAATGATAAAGGGGGCAGAAGTTATCAAAATCTGTGAGATACAGCTAAATCAGTCCTGAGAGGAAAATTAATAGCCCTAAATGCCTAAATCCAAACAACAGAAAGATCACAAATCAATAATTTAATAAATCATCTCAAGGAAATGGAAAAGAAAGAACAAACCCATTCCAAACCCAGCAGAAGAAAAGAAATAACCAAGATCAGAGTTGAACTAAATGAAATTGATAACAAAAGAATTATAAAGAAGATTAATTAATCAAAAAGTTGGTTATTTGAAAAGATAAACACATTGAAAGAACTTTCACTAGATTAACCAGAAGCAAAAAAGAAAGGATTCTAATAAGCTCAGTCAGAAATCAAAAAGGAGGAATCATAACTGATACCATGGAAATATAAAATATCATCTCAGAATACTATAAAAAGTCTATCACATAAACTTGAAAATGTTGAGGAAAAGGACAATTCTTGAAAGTACACAGTCTCCTAAGGCTCAATCAAGAAGAGATAGAATTCCTGAACAGATCAATATCAAGTATCAATACTGAAGCAATAATAAAAAACCTTCCAACAAAAAAAGTCCAGGATCAGATGATTTCACATCTGAATTTTACCAGACCTTCAAAGAAGAACCAGTACCTATACTACAGAAAATTATTTTATAGCATAGAGTAGGAAGGAATTCTCCCTGACTCATTTTACAAAACCAATATCACCTTGATACTAGAGTCAAGAAAGGACACAACAAAAAAATAAAACTACAGACCAATATTCCCTATGAATATAGATGCAAAAACTCTTAATAAAATCTTAACAAACTAAATTCAGTTAATACCAGAGATGCAAGGATGATTCAACATATGCAAATCTATAAATATGTCACCACATAAATAGAAGCAAACACGAAGACCTCATGATTCTCTCAATAGATACAGAAAAAAGCATTTGACAAGATCCAGCATCTTTTTATAAGTATCCTTAACAAAATAGGCATTTAAGGGACTTACCTCAAAATTATAAAAGCCATATATTACAAACCCACAGGCAACATCATACTGACCAGGGAAAAGTTGAAAGCATTCCCACTTAGACATGGGACCAGACAAGATTATCTGCTATCACCACTTCTATTCAACATAGTGCTGGAAGTCCTAGCCAGAGAAATCAGAAAAGAGAAGGAAATTAAGTGTATATACGTGGGGGAAAGAAGAGGTAAAATTATTGTTCTTTGCTAGAAAACCCCAAAGATTCTGCCAATAGACTCTTGGAATTGATAAACAAATTCAGCAAAGTTTCAGGTTACAAAATCAATGTACACAAATCAGTAGCATTCCTATATGCCAACAACAGCCAAGCTGAGAATCAAATCAAAGTCTTAATATATTTCACAATAGCAACAAAGAAAATAAAATGCCTAGGAATATATTTAACTAAAGAGGTGGAAGGCCTCTACAGGGAGAAGCACAAAACACTGAGGAAGGAAATTTCAGAGGACATACACAGATGAAAAAACATATATGCTCATTGATCAGCAGAATCAACATTATTAAAATGTCTATATTACCTTCAGTGATCTACAGATTCAATGCAATCCCCATTAAAATATCATCATTTTTTGAAGATCTAGCAAAAATACTTCTTTGCTTCATATGGAACCAGAAAAGACCCTGAATAGCCAAATCAACCTTAAGCATAAATAGCAAATCAGGAGACCTCACTTTACCAGATTTCAAGCTATATTACAGGTTATAATAATCAAAATAGCATGGTACTGGCACAAAAACAGAGGCACAGAACTATGGATCAGAACAGAGAACTCAGATATAAAACCAGCCACAAACTGTCCTCTGATCTTTGACAAAGCAGAAAAAAACATACACTAGAAAAAAGAATCCCTACTCAATAAATGATGCTGTGAAAATTGTATAGCCACATGTAGAAGGCTGAAACAGGATCTGCACTTCTCACCACACACGAAAATTAATTCACAATCGATAACACACTTAAACCTGAGGCATGAAACTATAAGAATTTTAGAAGAAAATGTTGAAAAAACTCTTCTAGATATCAGCCTAGGCAAAGAATTTATTAAGAAGATCCCAAAGGCAATCACAGCAACAAGAAAAAATAACAAATGGGGTGTGATTAAATTAAAAAGCTTCTGTACAGCCAAAGAAACAATCAATAGAGTGAATACACAACCTACAGAGTGGGGGAAATCTATAAATATATACATCTAATAAAGGGCTGATAACCAGAATCTACAAAGAACTTAAATCAGCAAGACAAAAATTTAAAAAAAAAACATAAAAATGTGAACAAAGATACAAACAGAAGATTTTCAAAAGAAGATAGATTAATGGCCAATAAACATATGAAAAATGATCATCTCTAATCACCAGGGAAAGGTAAATCAAAACCACAATGAGATATCACTTAATCCATGTGAGTGGCTTTTATCAAAAAGTCTCAAAACAATGGATCTTGGTGTGGATATGGAGAGAAGCAAACACTTACACATTGTAAGTGGGCTGCAAACGAGTACAACCTGTGTGGAAAATAGTATGGAGATACCCCAAAGAACTAAAAGTAGACCTTCCATTTGATCCAGCAATTCACTATTGGGTATTTAGCCAAATAAAAGAAATAATTTTTTAATCAAAAAGACACGTGCACTCGGATGTTTATTGTAGCACAATTCAAAATTGCAAAGATGTGGAATCAAACCAAGTGCCCATCGATACATGAGTGAATTAATAAAATGTGGTATATGTATAGTATGGAGTACTACTCAGCCATAAAAAATGGTGAATACCTTTTGTAACAACCTGGATGGAACTTGGGACCATTTTTCTAAGCAAAGCATCATCAGAATGGAAAAATCAAATACCACATGTATTCACTATTAAATTGGAACTAATTAAGCAACACTCATGTGTACATATAGCAGTAAAACTCAGTGGAAACCAAGTAGCGGGGAGGGGAGGGGGATAGGTAAATTCATACTTAATGTGTTCAATGCACACTATCTCGGTGAGGGGCACACATAAAACTTTGACTCAAATTGCACCAAGGAAAATCATGTCTCCAAAATGTTTCTACCCCGTAATATTCTGAAATAAAAAAATAAATAGGTAAACTTAAGACTAACTCCAAATCTCATGGATATTTCCATGACACCTTGCTCAATTCAAATTTCTTAAGAAACAGAATAGCCATCAGACTTCCAAAGATCTCCTTTGATTAACAAACAACTTCCTTTCAAACCTTACAACCACTAGGCCCAGAGCCTTAACAGTTGTGCCCCAGCCAGGTTCTAAGCTCTAAGCTTGTAGACTTAATTGATTCTGCAACAGGAATTTTCACTAGCACCTAACAAGTTTAGAGACAGAAACTCAACTCGATGGTTCATCTGACTTTCTCTAGATGTCTTCTCCATTTTTACCCAACAACCTGGTCAAAGAAACCCTACTTCAAATGCAAAGAGGGAAGTAGGTCAGCTGATTAAGAGTTTAATGAGTCAAAGACAGATTTTCAATGGGAAAGCTTGGTTGAAAGAATTACTTTTTCAGCCATAAATAGACTGCCCCAGTAGTTTCAAACTGAGGTGGTTTTCAGTGTCAAGTTCACCATGCCCTCTACTTTTTACTTTTCTCAGACACCTGAGCTATTTCACTTTTTCCTACTGGGTGTCTTGATGATCCAATTAGTCAAAGAGTACAACAGGATTTGCAGCATATTGTGTATGCTTAATGTAGGTCCCTGCCACAATGAGTTCTCATATGGTAAAAGAAAAACAATCTATGCACATGTGCAAGTCTAATAGTGTTATTTCCCAGCTGAAAATCCTTCCAATCATTTTCTTTTGATTTTAAGACTAACTGATGTTTTGGACATATTCTGAAAACCTCTGATTGATATGGGCCTTATCTATCCTTCCCAAATCTTCTATGTTGTTACTGCTCTTTTGGCTCTCCAAATGTGCCTTCTTCCCTCCTCAGGACCTTTGCATATGCCTTCCCTTCTGTCTAGAATTCAGTCCCAGCTCCTATGCTTCTCTTGGTGTAGGGGTAATCAAGTGCCATGTAATGTGCCATGCCCAAACTCAATGTCTTAAAATCACGGTAATCTTATTAGGTCATGATTCTATGATCAGCAATTTGGGTTGGAATCAGCAGGGTGCTCTTCTGTTGCTATCATCTGGAGTCACTTTTTCAGCTTCAGGCATCTGCACTGGGGCTGGATAGCCCCTGCACTGGGTCTGGATAGCCTAACACACAATTGGCACTGCTGTCAACTGTTTGGGCTCAGGTGACTTGGCTAGAAAAGCTCTTCTTTTGTCTACTGGCTTCTTATTCTCTGGTAGACTAGACTAGACTAGATTTCTTCAAGTAGTAGTCTCAGGAAAGTGTTCCAAGGGAGCAAGAGCAGAAGCTTTTACTTCTTCCTCAGTTTTTTCAGATACAGCAAGTCAAAAGCCAGCCCACATTCAATGGACAGGGAAATGGATTCTACCTCTTCCTAGAAAAGCTGGTCATTTTTTATCTACTATACCTGACTGACTAATGCCACTGCTTCAGATGTCAGTCCCCCCCTCCCATCTTTTCTACAGAAAAACATTATTCTGGATAATTAAATACAATAAGACCCTCTATTATATGCTCTCAAATCCCCCTATTCTTTTTCTTTGTAGCATTGGTCTCATGTTATGAGCAAATATTTATTTGTGTGGTTATTTGATTAAATCTGGTTTCTCTCCTGAACTGTGAGCTCCATGAGGGCAGGGAAATGATCTGCATCTTCAGTGTCTACCACAAAGCCAGGCCCAAAGTGACTATTCAGTAAGTGTGTGTTGAGGAACACATGAATGTGAAAGTAAGTTGGGAATAAGGTTTAGAAGCTGGACCTACCACTTCTCAGCTGTGGGAAACTCATCAAGTTACATAACCACTTTATCATTCAGTTTTCACATGTGTATACACATAGTAGGTGCCAGTAAATATCCTTGAAAGCAACATGAGGTTAATCACTTAATTTTTAATTAAAAATAAATATACATTTCATCCTCATATATTTTTAGTGCATGAAAACTCACCAAAGAAAACTCAGGAAATTGTTAACTCCTACACTGATCAGTATCAGCACATTTATAAATACTGTTCTAACTAATCTTGTGCCATTTATGTATAAACAGGGGCAGAAGTAGGATGATAAAGAAAGACAGGAGGTTTAGGTCAGCTACTGACAGTCTTTGTAACCCTCAGGTGGCACACGTCTTTTTTTTCTAGCAGATGGAGAGAATTTCCCAGAGCTAATCTACTATCTTGTCAAAAATACCCATGATTTGTCAGTTAAGCCCCTGATATTTTTAGTGCTGGAAAATCTGTCAGAATGGCCAAAAAGGCTCACACTTTACAGTCTATGAGAAACAAAACCACGGGGGTAGACTGAAATGAAACACAGTCATTAGTAGTAAGTTTGAGGTTGACTGCTCTTTTGAAAAAGAAACAAACCCGTTTCTTCTGTTTTTCCAGTGGTGTCAGTCTTCAGGGGCCCTCTTTACTTTGTACTCTTTGAAAGTCAGAAATATACCTACCCATTTCTGGTTTCCTGCTATTGTGTTTGAAATATGGATTTCACATATTTAGGGTAATCACCAGGCTAATTTCGTCAGTAAATTTGGCCTCATAAGTTAAAAATACTCAAATTTCAGAAACTCAATGCTCTGTGGGTTACAAATGACTGACCGCCACGCTGTTCCCACTGGGGCAGACATCTTTTGGAAATCCTGAAACATAGGTGCTATTTTTTCTTCTCTTGCATTCTCTCTCTTTTTGATTTCTCCAAAGCACTGTGTGGCAGAAAGAAGTTTCAAAAAGCACGAGAGAGTTATATGAAACAGAAATAGTTCACACTAAAAGTTTAAAATATGTCTGGACTTTAAACTCTCATGATTTCAGCATTATTTGGATCAGAAATGTATCAGTTCAGGCTACACTGTGATAACAAATAAACCAGATTTGTAATGGCTCCACACAATAAAACTTTTTAATAGCATCACTACATAACAGTCCAGGGAGATTGCAAAATAATGTATGTATTGGGAGTAGGAAGTTTTGCTCTGTGGTCATTCAGGAATTGAAGCTGATAGTGATTCTGCCATCTTGAGCATGTGGTGTCAGTGTCATTCTGATGGAGGTTGCTATCACAGTCAGCTAGAAGGGAAAGGACACAGAGAAGCCTGCATGGGAGTGGCCAAATCACAGCCATTCACATTCCGTTGGCCAAAACTCGATCTCATGGCCACACATAGCTACAGGAGAAACCAGGAAATGCCACGTCTGTATGGGAAGAAAGAAGATGAAGATGGTCTTTGGTAAACGGTACCTGGTATAAGATACTGGCAAAAGAAAAACTTTCAATAAGAGAGGATTAGGCTTCAATATTTTAATGTTCAACTTTCCATCAGCTTCACAAAGTGACCCTTAACTCTGCACTAGACCAACTTTCACACTGTTCTCCTAATACAGTGCTCTTCTAGTTTCTGTCTCCAGCTTCCTCATCTCCCCAGCCTGTGCTCTGCATAGTGGTCAGGACCACTTTTCTAATTGTGCATTCTTCAATCAATCACTCCCAGTTACTCCCTGGGTATAATAATATGACACATGGTGCACAAGCTCCTTCCTAATCCAGCCCCTAGGCTGTAGAAGCAGAGGGTAGGAACACAGTCTCTGCATCCAGACTGCCTGGGTTAGAACTTTTGTTTTGTTTACTGGTTTTCTAACCTCGGGTAAGACTTAACGTCTCTGAGAATTTCTTTCCTTATCTCTAAAATGGGGATAATACTAATATCTACCTCGTTGAGTTGTGAAATTTAGTCAATTTTATGTATGCAAAGCACTGAGAATAAGAAACACTTGTCTACATTATTATTATTCTGTAACCTTACCTTCAGCGATTCTATCCAATGCACATCCCAACTCCGTGATGCACAGCATCGAGAACAACTACATCATCAGCAAGGGTAACAATCACCTACACGGTGCTGCCTATGGGCCAGAAATTATAAGATAATAAATGTTTGTTGTTCTAAGCCGCTGAAGTTTGGGGTGATTTGTTACACAGCAATAGATAAGGTAGTGAAAGGTCATGTCTAATTTATTTAACCTTTCCATGCCTAGTTTCTTGCAGCCTCTGATTTTTCATCTGTAAAATGGTGATGTTTCCCCTTTTACCCAATTTTTGAGAGAAGTATACTAAAGGATTACCTTAGAGTAAGTCACATGGTACAGGGAATATGAAAGGGTTTGACTTAATGCCCAGCATGGAGAAGGCATTTAGTAAACATTTCCATAGTCTTTCTTCTGGAACAAATCACTGCAGTTCTCTTCTCACTACCAGCTTGAGTTTCTGGCAATCAGGATGGTTTCTTTAATGGATTCTTACACATAATTATGAGACCCTGTATAGGTTGCTATCTGAGAAAATTGGGGAAAAATCATTTCCTAGACTAATGAACAGCATGCCTGAACAGCTTACAAAGGAAGCTCTTTCCACTTTTAGTGTCACACCCCAGGATTTTAGTGTCCCGTTTCTGAGAAACCATTTCAAACTGCAGTAAATGCAGTTCAAATGTATAAGGACTTGGTACGTTGGTAACAAAGCAGATGCAACAAAAATGTGCAAACTCAGGAAAAATGTAAATTTGAAACAATAAGCGATTTCACATTGTCATGAAATGCCCCGGGGAGTGCACCAGAGCAGCGATTTATGAAGAGGACATGTAAAAGTAAATTCAAAACTCCAAGTGTTGTGTGGGTTTCTATGGACCACTTTTTTACAATTGAGAGAGACTAGATGCTGATGAGCCTGTAATGATCTGTACCTAAAAACCTAAATAATAAACACTGCAAGGACTCAGCCAATTCATAATTATCCTCATGACAGTGACTCTCTTGGGGTTTTGCTGATTTATTCTCACTTGGAAGGTGTGAATAGAGTAGACAAGTGGGGAAAATGAAATGGAAAAGAGGCAGTGCATCTCTCTGCTTGAGGAAAATTCACTTTGGACAGTAACTTTAATGCTTGCAGAGAAGCTAGATTGTTCTTCTGTTCTTTGCTGTCCTTGTCAGTATCTTTTCCTGAACTCATGTCAAAAGTACGCCTCCAAGGGAAAGCCACAACAATGCTAATAATAATGAATAAAATGTATTAAGCACTTTTGTGTTAATACATTTTGTTCTGTTCTCAGACAGATACAAATATAAATGTGTATTATACACACATACACACACAGATGCTTCTTGACTTACAATGGGATTATGTCAAAAAATCTTAAGTCTAATCATTGTAAGTCTGTATATGTATATGCATTATTCATATTTTACAAATGAGGAAACTGAGGCACAGGGAAATTAATAATTTGGCCAAGGTCATGCAGCAAGTAGGTGGTATGGGCAAAGTTCTAATCCAAACATTCTGATTCTAGGACCAGCCTTCTTAGTGTTATCCAAAAGAATAGCAATAATGAATTATCAAAAAGAAAATTTAAAAACCCAAATTTTCCATACTCTTTATAGTAGACAATGTTTTTACACATAAACTGTCTCTCATTCTGAGATGAGTCCTGATCTTTCCCACTTTCACAGATAGAGAAACTGAGACTAGAAGAACATGAGGATCTCAACTAATACCACCTGGTGGGTGAGTGTGAGAGCCAGAAAAAAAAAATCCCATATTTATCATGCAACCTTCACTGCTTAATAGCTTGTGATACTGAGGGAGTTGTTTCACCTATACAAACCTCTCTAAGCCAATTCCTTAGTTTATAAAATGTGAATAATTATAGTTTCTCACTAATAGGAACGTTAAATGAAGATAGATAGATAGATAGATAACATTTAGCACAGTTAATGGCACATCACAGATCTGTAATAAATATTTGTTATTATTATGAGCAAAATCATCTCCATCATTACTGGAGTTGAATTTTCTTTGTACATTATTGGAATGAAATTTCTCAACTCAGTTTCAGTTCTATCCAGTATTGGGTTATTCTTTAGCTGAGTTTTATCATTTTAAATGTATACTGTCTACTCTTAAAACTACCTACGGAAAAAAAATTCTTCTATGCTCAATCTTTGAACGAAGAAAAACCCTGCTCTAGCAGGAAGCTGGTGAAGTGTAAAGGTGAAGTTTCACTTCATAAGCACTTTTCTTTCCCCTTGAAGGTGGACGCTAAATGATTTGTGTGTATGCACATTTGTCTATGCAGTGCTCAAAAATTATAATTCTTTAGAGGAAACCTTTGAAAACTAATCATTCAAAAAGCTTTAAAAAGGACATCTTGAAAAGCTCCTTGGTGCTAATTCATCAAAGTTAGTAATGATTCAACTATGATTCTTTATTCAGATTCATTTCTCCCACAATATTAAATGCTATGAAGCTTTGCAGTATTGTATCCCAATGAGTAGGGACACTAAAGAAAAAGTAGGATGAGTGAGTGGGAAGAGAACCCCAAGATGAGCCCACCCTAGCAGCTCTCTAAAAGAAAAAACCAAAAACAACCTCACTGCACTCAGCTCTT
This sequence comes from Microcebus murinus, assembly GCF_040939455.1. Taxonomy (NCBI): domain Eukaryota; kingdom Metazoa; phylum Chordata; class Mammalia; order Primates; family Cheirogaleidae; genus Microcebus; species Microcebus murinus. Next base: position 39,659,997 of record NC_134110.1, on the reverse strand, counting down.
TGGAAAGAGTCACTTAACCTTGACAATTTCTGTACTTAATAGTAGATTGATAGAATCACCTATCTCAAATAATTGGAGATTTGCATGGAGTTTACTATCAACCTCACTATATCTCTTTGCAAAACATTTTCACCAGAATAATCTCATCCAGCCCTCCCACTAATCTTGTAAAAGGAAGATTACTGTGTTCCCATTTTACAGAGGAGGGAATTGAGCCATAGAGAAGTTATTTACTTACAATCCATGAGTCAGTAAGACTAAAAGCCAGGGAAAATACCATCTTCCTTGTCCAAATCTCCTGTTCTTCACAGTATTATGAGTACCTAAAAAATATTTAAGAATAGTTATAGCTTAACAATAGTAAATAAATGTCCTTATATGTCCAAAGTCTAAAAGTTAGGGTCATCTATCTATAAAATAAATTAAATAGCACTCATTTAACAATATTCATTAAGCACATTCTATAAACAAGCATTAAGTCAGGAACAGATATCAAATAATGAGACTCAATCTCTCCTCACAGAGATGAAATATACAATTTAGTTAGAGAACTATAAGCATGAGAAAAAAAAGTGTATGGAAGTTAGTCATTACTTTAGGATAATTTGTGCTAAGCCATAAGCTGTCTTCCTAGTTCTGCTGTATATTAATAATTGTTTTACCTTTAAGAATTAGGGCAAGAAGGGTGCTTCATGGTGGGAAGATGTTCTGTAGAGACGTAAGCATTCTCCTCTTAGAGAGTCACAATGCATAGTGACCTGTCTTGAGATCTGACAGCCCTGCAAAAGAATGAAAACCTGTTTAGTTTTTGTTGAATCGGTATCTTCTAAACACTTCATTATGAAACAAGTTTAGTCACAAAACTTATTGAGGATTTAGTGTCCTAGGAAAGAGTAATTTTCAAGCTTGAACACATATAAGTCTCTCTGGAAAGGTTGCTAAAATACAGATTTGAGGGCTCCACCCAGAAATTCTGATTCAGGAGGTCTTGGATACATACAGCGTGAGAACTTGCATTATTGACAAACTGTCAACTGATCTGATGTTTCAGAATTGAGAACTTAATTTGAGTAGTATCTCTACAGAACAGTTTTTAAAATCTTCCTGTAGCATATTAGAGCCTCTACTGGGGCCCCTGTTTTTTTTATTTTTTTATGTATTTATTACCATATTTATGAATTCATGTACATATTCATATCATTACATATACATATTTTCATTCCTATAACTGATGTACCAGAAAGAATATACATTCTCAGAAGGAAAAATGAAGAGAAGAGAGTGCATTTAGATGGCCTGTTGTGACTATAATTCAAATTCTGTGTCCACCATTATTAAGCCATGTGATTTTGAGCAGGCATTTTAAATTGAGGAGAAATCTGCACAAAGCCCAGTGAGAAATGCCACATGTCCCTGCATACAGGGAACAAGCTATCTTGCTCGACTGGAGACGAGGAGACAGAGGCTGTGTGTAAGAATGGGTAGGTTCAATTTAAAGGAACAGAACATAGAGAACAAACTACTTTGAGCAATCAATGGGGATGTACTGGCTTATATCACTAAAACATCTAGAGGCCCAGCAGATTTCCAGTTAGGTTTGGTCTACAAGCCCTAGCCCCTCTAGGCTGTGAGCTTTGAGCAGGCAGGGGTTTTCTCTTTTGTTGACTGCCATTCTCTTGGTGCCTAGTACACTGCCTGCATTAGGGTAGGTCCTCGATAAATTCATGTTGCATGAAATGAATATATGACCTCAAAGACAGGCTTTGCTTCAGTGTTACCTCTTTCCTTGTGGTTTCGACTTTATTATTATTCTGACTTGTTTCAGGGGCATGAGATGGCAGCTATTAGCTTCAATCAGCCACCTCTTCTATAAACCGATTTCCTCGTCTTCCAGGGCACACGGCTAGTCTATATTTCACAGCCTCTCTTAGAATCAGGTGTGGCCATGCCACTGAGTTCCAGACAGTGGAATGTGAGTAGTAGTGACAGCCACTTGCAGACTTTGCACATGCACATAAGGAGCACATCTCCTCTTCTCCTTCCCTGAACTGCTTGAAGCCAATGAGCACAGCAGCCTCAACAGCTATATAGTGAAGTTGGCAGAGCTATCATGTTTACGCCCTTGTATATTTTTAGTTTTGTTGTCACTGTTGTTGTTGTTGATACAGCAGTTTACCTAACAAAAAACTGAGTAGAAACAGAAAAGTAAAGCATTTTGTTCTGTGCTTCTCATCAGGAACATTGAGATTCGCTCGATTTAAACTGGCTTAGTTCATGTGACCATCTCCGAGGTGAGGGGAAAGGAATGCGCTAATTGATTAAGCGAAGGTCACATGGTCCAAACCTGGAATTGTATTTGGGGGTCAGTTTTTCTAGAACCACATGGACACTCAAGTGGAAATCAGTCTGTGTTGACACGGAGGGAATAGATCTTAGAAATGCAGCTACAAATGTCCAATACACATTGGCAAGTTCCAAGTCAGGAAGGCCTTTCCATGAAGGAATTTGGATGTTATCTGGTGGGCAATTGGAGGTCATTGGCATATTTTAAGCATGGGAGTAACATTGTCAGATTTTTTCAATTATAAAATGCTTTAGCATAGAGAAAATTATAACGAATAATATAAGTAACAGATATGCGCTCACTACACTGCTTAATCAAATGTCATACTTTGCCATGCTTGATTCTGATTTTTTTAAAGGAAACATTACAGATACGGCTGAAACATCCTCTCTTCCCAGTGGTAACCACTTTATGACTTTGATAATTATCATTCCTATTCATGCTTTAAACTATTGCTATTATATATATATATATATATTACACAGAGTTGTTTGCATGTTTAAAACTTTATATTAAATAGTATCACATGATTGAAATTTTTCTACAACTTGCTTTTTCTCAGCTCAATCTTTTTTAAGTTTGCCAATGATGATATATTTTTGTATCATTCATTGCAAGTATAGTATTATTTTTCATTATATGAATATGTCATGCTGTATTTATCCATTCCTCTATGGATGAAGCTTCATGTTGTTTCCATAATTTTGTTATTAAATATGATGCCATTCTGAACATTCTTGGGTGTATCTCATTGTGTACATGTGCTGGAGTTTCTCTAATGTATTCTAGGGTATATTGCTGGGTCAAAGGCTATACAAGTCTTCAGCTTTCCTAGATGTTATACCAACATGTACATATATGACTGGTGTGACAGTTCCCAGTGCCCTCCATTCTCTGATTCACATTTATGCAGAGCACAAATGGCCTATGGGTCAGGTCTACTGATGAGCAGATCATTGCCAAAGCCTATCAGAGAGATGCTGAGGATCTGAGACACAAGGACACAATAGGGACATAGTAAGAGGGGAAAGAATTTAACATATTCATGAACAAAATTCATAAAATGTGGTGATTGATTATGGGGAAATAAGGAAGAGAAAGTAATCAAGAATGACTTAAGTTTCTAGCTTGAACACAAGGAGAAGCTTGCGTGTAGTGAAACTAATGACAAATTTCCTTTGAACATGTTGCCCTTGAGGAGTTTAGAGGAAACCAGAAAGCACTGTTCATGAGACATTTCAATATTTAGGTTTGGGGATTGAAAAGAGATATGAATTGTGGAATCATTCAAAATAGGTAAAATTAGAAGAGTTGAATTAGGGAAAGTATATAGAATCACTACAGAAGTGAATTAAGCAACTATGCATGGGAAACTTTAATATTTAAAGGCATATAGAAGGAAGAGAAGACTGTGGGGAAAACAGAGACTTAAGTAGGAGACAAAGCATGTGAGATTGTAGCAAGCAGAGGAATAGAGAGTTTCAAAGAATGCGTGGTCAACCACATTAAATGTAGCAAGCAAACCAAGAAGGTGAAAACTGAAAATTAAACACTAGTGTTGCAATGAGGCCATCAAACCTATATTATAAATGGTTTCCATGGAATGGCATAAGTGGAAATTACCACAATGACATAAGGAATGAAAAGAAAAACACCAAATCCAGATAGCTAACTTTCTTAAGTTGGGCTCTTCGACAATAAGACACTGAGATGGAGTTTGGGTGCAAGATGGTTTTTGAAAATCAACACATGTGAAAGGAAGGAGAATAAACCCAGGTAATCTGGCTTTGGAGTCCATAAATTCAAAGACTATGTCTATAGTCATAGACTATGTCTATGTCTATGTCTATAGTCTATCTTTGGGGAAAAAATACCCTATTTATTTTGTGTCACTGGAGTCAGATTCATCAAGTCGATTCTGTGCCACTATGATCACTAGTTTCATTCTCACAGCCTGGATAAGGAAACTAAAGTAAAAGCTTAGGATAGCAAAGAACATAAAAGAAAATGTTATAGACCCCCCTACTTTGCCCTCTTGATTTTCCCCATCATTGTTAGAATGAACACTTAGAAAACTGTGAAGTAAACCTGTGCCTACAAATGAAGCTCCATGGTTATGAATTCTGAATCCCTGGAATATAAAGATCAATGTGGCTGACATACTACTAGGGACTGGAAGGCAGGCAAGTTTGCTGAGCCTGATCCTAGTGGAATAGCAATGATCATAGCATCCTTCCTTTATCTTGAGGCTATAAAGATTCAATAGGAAGCCCACTGTATTAAAGTCCTTGGCAGAGCTCCTGGCACACGATAGAACTCACAAAGTGGTAGTTCTGAGTACCTTTCCCCATCAGCGATGAAGGGGGAGGGGCAAGGGCACCCTGCAAAGCCCAGGATGCTCACTGGGGAGAGATGCATGAGGCTGGGAACAACAGGGACCTGGCAAAAAATGTCTCTTATCTAAAAGAGTCTTCAGTTAAATTTCGGTCAACCTTCTGAGGAGCTAAGAAGTGAAAGTTGAACTTGACTATCAAGGAACACACTGGTTGTTAGCTGGGCCCCCAGGAGGAGGAAGTCAACAAGCTCTACCACATCTAACAACATCTACTGCTTGCAGCCCTTCCCCCATGTCAGGCAGCTCTGCACCTCACTCTTCCAACTGGGGTGGGGGATGAATGAGCACCAACAGGATATTATTTCACTTTCTTCCCAGGGATGAGAAGAGGTTGAAAAACTCAGCATGTATTAGACATCTACTATATATGCTGTTTAGTATTATTGTCCCCACTATACGGATGAGGACACTGAAGATCAGAGACTTGTTCATGACACGTATCTGGTCGACAGAGAACCAAGATTCAAAATCATGTCAACTAGGCCCTAAAGTCCCCGTTCTTTCTACAACTACATCAGATGTTTCTCTAGGTAGTCTGGATATAAAATCAGAAGTTCCATGTGGAAGGAGGTGGCTGGCACTTGGAAGACACCTCCTTATCATATGCTTCATTGCTTTGCCTCTTCCTCTGTTCAGCCTCAACACTTACTGCTGGGCAATCTCTAGGAGTCTGAAATCTGTGGGAGAGATGGACACAATGTAATATGTATGGTAAATACTAACCTAAAGGAATGCATGCGTGACTATGAGGAACAGAGGATTGGGGTCACCTAACTCAACACGAAACTTCATAGAAGGCTCCTGAGAAGAAACTCCTGAGTCCTAAAGTCTGAGAATTAGCCAAAGAAAGAGAGAGAGGAAATGTCAGAGACAAGTAACAGCATGAAAAAAGTGAAAAGGCTTAAAACAGTCTGGGGTCTTCTGGCAAATTACAAACAGTTGTCACTCTTAGAGAATAAAATACAAAATAGAGGGAAGGGAGGAGCAAAGCTGAGTAGAAACAGTCAGCTTAAAAAATGGTTCTGTATAGGCTAAATTTCAGATGCTGCCATAAAGATACAGGTAAGAAATTCATATAAAATAAAAGACCTTCGTAGAATATTTTAACACTTTTTGTAGACATTACATGAAACACTCCTATATTTGGAGACAGCATCTGACATCAAATCAAACATAATAAAATGTATCCACATCACACATTGACACATTTATTCAACAAATATTTATTGAGCACATACTATATACTAGGCACTCTCTTAGTTATCAAGTATCCCAGCACTAAATAAAACATAAAGTACTCTCCCCTCTTTGGAATGACAATAAAGAAAATAAGTGGATCATACATCATCTCAGTAGATGTTGTGTGCTATACAGAAAGATATATCAGAGAAGAGGGTAGGAAGTGTTACAGGAGGGGTTACAATATTAGTGGGATGTTCAGAGGGCTATGATTGAGAAAGTCATGCTTGATTTGAGATGAGTCTTTATCCTTAAAAAAAAAAAAAAAAAAAGAAAGTCATGCTTGAGCAAACACCTGGAGGAGATGAGGGAGTTGGCCAAGCTGATATTTGGGGAAAGGCATTACAGCGAGGAGGACCAACCAGTTCAAGGTCCACAGGGGAGTGTGTACTTGGCACGTCTAAGGAGTGGTAAGGAGGCTGATGTGGCTGGAATAGAATGATCATGGGAAAAGATGATAGGAAATGAGGTCAGAGAAGAGTAAGAGGCAAGGGCTTTTTAGGTTTTAAAATTTTCCTGTGAGTGAAGGGGAGCCATTGGACAGCTTTGAGCTGAGGATGATATGATCTAATTCAGATTTTACCTGGAAATTTAATGGCAAGAGTGGGGGTCGAGGAACCAGTGAGGAGACCAGGGCAATAATCTGGACAAGAGGTGTGGTGCCTTAGACCAGGAGGTTAGCAGTGGAGGTGGAGAGAAGTGACTGGACTCTGGATATGAGAAAGAGTGGGCAGGAGAGAACAATGTCCAGATGGATCCAGGATTTTGGCCTGAGCGACTGGAAAAAAGACAGTGGAAGAGGGCTCGGGGAGACCAGGTGCTCTGGCTTCAGTTTTGTATTGCTTTAGAAACATTTGGAAGAATTATACTTCTGAGTTGTTCTATTAGCAAATTTTTCCATATGTTCTTACAATTTTAAACTTCACCGTATTTTGTATAAACAATTGAATTGGGTTGAGTTGACTTGACTTGATTGTTACATGTCAATACATATTGTAGATATTTCATTAATATCTATTAATTTTTAATTCTTAGATTTATTTTTCAAATGTTATAACAATATACTTGTTTTTCAGATTTCAGACAGGCCACTGAAAATCTCCTGTAATGTTCCTATAATCCTTGATGAGTAAGACAGCCCAGCCTGTTCTCTTAGAGTTTGAAGTCTAGGGTAGGAAAAAAATAAAAGCGAGAGCATGCATTTTTAACTAATATGGTTTGGGTTCTAAAGCTCACATAAATCATTTCATTTAATTCTATAGTATTTCCCCCATTTTAATGATGAGGAAACTGGAGCACAGAGAGAATGGTTGACTTGCCCAAGATCACTAAAATGTATGTCAGCTGAGCAGGATTTGAACTAAGAAACCTGGGTTTTCCCATGGATCACTGAAAATATACCAAAAGCTAAGCCACCTCTCCACTTGTGTTGCCCATTTTCACCACTTGAGTCACATGTGTAGTGACAAAGAAGGCTAGATGTTTGGGGTCTGTGAGTCCTGTGGATCTTAATGCCATATTTCTTGATTTATGCCCTCTGTATCCTGAATTACCACTACTGTGAGCACGTGTAAGAGTCAAATCCCATTACGTCGGTCTTGGGGGATGGGCAAACTCTTTAGACTGTCCCAAAATTCTAGTTATTAAATATTTTTCATGTAAGTGACACAGTGATTGGGATGATATTTTCATTTCAACTTATCTTAATAATATTCACTCAACATGAAAAACCAATAAATGTAAAATCTTTGGAGTATTTCTGAGTGAACATGGGCACCAAGAAAAAGAACAAGGGGTGAAAATACCTAGTGTGAATCAAAAACCAACTCTGAGGCAGGTACTCTCATCGGCTCTGAAAGGTTAAAGTCACACAGGTAGCAAAATAGCAGAGGCTGGAGCCAATGTCAGGTGTGAGTCCACAGCCCATGTTTTGGGACTGTCATACCTTCTCCCTGCTCTGGGAGTCAGAAACACTAACCTGACTCTCACCCTGATTCTGTTGTTATCTACTTGAGTGACACTAAGCAGATACATAACTTCCCTGAGTGTCAATGTCTACATCTATAAATAAAGAAGGCTAGAACACTAAAGCCTCTTCTGTCTCTTTCACTCATAGGTTTTATAGGGTCTTACTCTATAAATGGTTTATTCTATTTTTGGGAAACTTAATTATTTTGTTCTTATATTCTTGGTGGACCTGTTTCATTTAACTGTTAAGTGTTTCTCTTAGTTGAAGAATTTTGCCAGGCCAAACGTGATAGGTGTATAAGGTTCTGACATTTTGCCCAGTTCTAGCACATAGAATTCTACTAACAGATATGCTGAGCATCTGAGTCCATAGGGACATTTGTCTTCCCATGCCAATTACAATTGAGCAGAGATAAAAATTAGCTTTAGTAATTTTATACCAGAGCTTGTCTAGAGAGAGAGAGCAGCATGCAAAGCCAAAAGCGCTGTCTTTAGAATTGAACAGTCATAAGCTCAAATCTCAACTCAGCCACTTACTGGGCATGTAGCCTCAGCCAAGCCTCAGTTTAAATGTCACTTTCTCAGAGAGGCCTCCCAGGATCACCCAGGTTGGCCTAGTCCAGAACACTGTTTTTCCCTCATGATAAAGTTTATATTTATCATTATATACTGGGTGTTTTATATATACTCTGAGAATATTGAACGAGTATTTATTAAATAAAAAGTTACTTAATCTTTCTCAGTTTCAAGCCCTCATTCCTATGAAGTGGGTAGAAGGATAGTACAAGGTTCTTGTGCAAAAAGAAATCAGGTCAAAGTGGCCTATAAATAGCAAGACACTGTCACAATGTTAGATAGCATGATTACAATCTGAAATAAACTAGTTCAAAAAGCAAATCTCAGACTCAAGTGGGGCCTTTGCTAGTTTACAATTTGTAGTTAGAGGAAGCAAGGAGGGGTCTAAAATTTGCTGAATGTCTATATGCTCCAGTCCTGTATGTAAAAGAATAATATGCATTTAATTTTTCTCTGAAAGTGTGATAGTGTGAATTTCCAGAGGAAGGACACAGGGTCCTGACAAAAACAAGGTTTGCCCCAACTTTTCACACACTTGGGTGAATCATTTTGTCTTTTTCTCCTAAGTTGGAACTTCTGAGGCCATTACTGTTAGAAGGGAAATGCTAACAAAACTTATCTGTGTTCAGAACTAGAAAATGCCCTCTTCCGCTCCCCAGGTTGGCCCCATTGTTATTCAGGTGCTGCCTACAAACAGACAACACCCACAGAAGATGGAAAAGATGAATCCACAGATTGCTTTACACATGCTCATCTAGGTGTGGTGGCAAACACTGCCGATTTGAGGCTACCAGTACCATACTATCTCATTTTGGGATGATTACACCTTCCTTAAAAGTGATGGTGGTAGAATATCATCAAGAAGCCTAACTAAAAGGGCAGGTAGCTTTTGTAGATTGTACCTAGAGTAAAAGTCAGAGGCTACAAATCGTATCACAAGACCTATTGCTTGCCAACGTCCGTAAGCCTCAGTTTTCTCACCTGCAAAATGTGTCACTGAACATCACATGTTTGATCATTAATTTATTCATTCACTGAACAAGCTGACAATGAATGCCTGTGATATATGTCAAGAACTATGCAAGATACTACAAATTCCTGTCATCAAGGAATCACAGTCTAATGGAGGAGAAAAATATGGGATAGAATAGTGAATTTAGCAAAAAGTTCAAAAAGTCTTACTGAAGTATAGGGAAAGTGCATTGTGACCACATAGAAAAGGAAAAGCCACTCATCCTGTCCAGCAGAGTAGTTTTCATTGAGGTGGAGATATTTGAGTGAGTCTTAAAATATATATCAGAATTTGTAGGCGTAGAAATGGGTTCAAGGTGGAGAGTATGTACTAAGGCAGTGAGTCGTGCAATGGCACAGTGACTAGCACAGAGTTGCTACATTAAATATTTGTGTTAGGAATGAATAAATGTATGAATGAATGACCATTTGGAGAACCATAATAAATTCATTGTTCCTAGAATGTGTAAGACTTAGAAAAGATAGCAGTGGAGTTATAAACTGTAGGAAGGTGTGGAATAAAACAACCAAATAAGTAGTTTTGATGTAATTGTGTTCTTTTAATATAATTTTGTCTAGAAATTGATGCAAGCTCTTGTTTAAATACCAAAGTGCCCTTTATACCTTTGAATATCTCCCTGTTTGAATCATGAACACTGGTTCAGTTGGAAACATTGAAGACTTAAATAGATAATGACTATCACTAATGAAGAAACATTGCCATTGTAAAAGGTTACACTTTTGAATTTCACAATTATTTATTATTCACTCATTTATTTATTAAATATGAATCTATCAATAATCAATTTATTAACTCAGTAAATGTTTTTAAAGCACTTATCGCATCCTAGGCATTGAGCTAAGACCTGGGCATATAGTGTGGAACAAAACAAGTATGCTTTCTACAGTTAGGGGAGCTCATTGTCTATCTATTGCCATTTCCTTTTTTCATTGCTAATAGCATCCCAGTTTGGTTTGGGGTGAAAATATAAACAGCCCTGGTGGATTCATCATGGCTAAGTTGACCATGATAAATCCACTTCTCTATGACAGACACTCACTTTCCAGCCTCTCTTGCAGCTATAGATGACCATGTGGTAGAATTCTTACCGTTGAAATGTAGAGCAGTCTACAGGGGAACATCTGGGAATGATTTTGCATTACAAAGGCATTTGTCACAAGAAAGCTGTCATTGCACTTTCTTCCTTCTTTGAAAATTTTGGTGGGAAGTTACAATGTTTAGAACTGTAGCAATGATAGCGGTTTTAAGATGATCAAAAGCCAACAGCCTGAGGAGGATAGAGAGAAGAGAATTGTAGGTTCTCAATAAAATTTTTGCTATACTGGTCCTAAAATAAAATATTTCCAGACCTCCAGTGGCATAAGAAAATTAGATAGCATTTTTTAAAACATGCAATAATCTAGGTTTTCTATGGCTTTCAGCTGAAAGTCACAAGATAATAAGCTCAGTAAAGACAGGATTGTGTCTGTTTTGTTAAAAATGTATTTCCTGGTGCCTACTAAAGTGGCTGAAACTTAAAAGCCCCTTAATAATTGACTGTTTAATGAGTGAGCAATGGACAGAAGGAATGCATGAAACTTGCTTGAGCAATAGAGGATTGTAGGAAAAGCAATCTGAGATAGTCTATCAACAAATCATTCCTTCACAGACTGGACCATGGAGTCGCTTAGGGTTCTAGAGAAAACCTCTCAAGAATAATTAACTCTGGTATCTGTGTGGCGAAAAATTAACTTTGATTATATGTCATACAATATACAAAAATAAATTATAGATGGAGTACACACCAAATGTGAAAGATATAATAAAATAACTTCTAAAAAATAAAAACGATGGTATGTTATTGCCTTGGGATAGCAGATGTTTCTTAAACCAGACACAAGAAGTGAAAAGGCAAGCCACAGCCTAGAACTATTGTCATGTATATGTATCTCTCTGACAAAGAAGTCATACCTGAAATACATTAAGAACTCTTAAAAATTAATAATAAATTGACAAATAACCACTTTATTTATTTATTATTTATTTATTTAGAGGCAGAGTCTCACTCTGTTGTGTGGGCTAGAGTGCCGTGGTGTCAGCCTAGCTCACAGCAACCTCAAACTCCTGGGCTCAAGCGATCCTCCTGCCTCAGCCTCTAAAGTAGCTGGGACTACAGGCGTGCACCACCATGCCTGGCTAATTTTTTCTATATATTTTTAGTTCTCCAGCTAATTTCTTTCTGTTTTTAGTAGAGACGGGTCTCGCTCTTGCTCAGGCTGATTTTTGAACTCCTGAGCTCAAATGATCCCACCACGGTCTCCCAGAGTGCTAGGATTACAGGTGTGAGCCACTACACCGAGCCCAAATAATCACTTTAAATATGGCTATGGCAGAACAACAACAACAAAAAAAACGTGAACAGAAATATCACACAGATCACTCATCAGTAAAATGTAAATTGAACTATTAATAAAGTGTGTTAAAACTACATACTCATGAGAATGGCTAAAATTTTTGAAAGACTCACAAAATCAAGTATTGGTAGGGATGGGGAGTAATTGGAATTTTTATATATTGCTAGTTGTTCACTGTGTGTGAATTGTTTCAAATCCTTTGAAAAGCTGTTGATAGTATTTATTAAAGCTAAACATTTGTCTATACTATGACCCAGCAATCTTATTCCTAGTTATAAACTCAAGAGAAATGAAATAAAAAGACACATACAAAACGATTCATAACTACCCTGATTCATAATAATTAGAAACTGGAAATAATTCAAATGTTTATCAATATGAAAAAGAATACATAAAATATGTTCTATGTATACAATGGAACACCACTGAATGATAACAAACTGCTGATATATGCAACAACATAGATTAAACTCTTAAATACGTTGAGTGAAAGAAGTCAGACACAAACGAGTACATACAGTATGATTGCCTTTATATAAAGTTCAAGGGCAGGCAAAAAAGTTGACACTGATAGCAGTCAGGATAGTGGTCATATCAGGAGATAAGGGTGGGAAGGGACACAATGGAGCCTTTTAAGGTGACGGAAATGTTCTCTATATTGACTTGGGAGGTGGTTACACAGATGTATACAGGTGTACACATACATAAAAAAATCATTGAGCTATACACTTAAGATCCTAAGATCTGAGTTCTTTATATACCATATAGCATGTATTTTATACATCAATTTAAAAATTGGAATAATTATTTTTTAAAAATTTTTATATGGGCAAATTTGAGTTCCAGTAAGCTCTATTAACCATCAAAATGGAGACAAGCAAATAGAGTTGGAACTTGAATCACCTGCTTTGGATATCTGTGACAAAGCCTTACTGGATAACTGCCCCAAACCTCACTTTATCCTCCTGGTTTCTGGTTCGGGTATTAAGGGGAAGACAAAGCAGAAGAAAAGAACAACTTTCCAGTAACAGTGGTCTTGACTGTTCCATTCTACTCACAATTAGCACAGTGGACTTCCAGGCCGATCACATAGTCCTCTGGGTCTTTGAACCCTCACTTGGAACAAGAAGGGGCTAGACTGGCCAGGCACAGTGGCTCACGTCTGTAATACTAGCACTCGGGGAGGCCGAGATGGGAGAATTGCTCGAGGTCAGGAGTTCAAGACTAGCCTGAGCAAGAGCAAGACCCCATCTCTACAAAAAATAGAAAAAAATTAGCTGGACAACTAAAAATATATACGGAAAAAATTAGCAGGCATGGTGGCACATGCCTGTACTCCCAGCTACTCAGAAAGCTGAGGCAGAAGGATGCTTGAGCCCAGGAGTTTAAGGTTGCAGTGAGCTAGGCTGATGCCACAGCACTCTAAGCCCAGGCAACAAAAAGAAAAAAAGAAGAAGGGGCTAGATTGGATGTTCTTAGATACCTTGTTTTGTTCTAACAATATATAGTATTAATAGGCTTCATTCATTCTTTCATGAAATATAATATTTATTGAGTGCCTGCTGTAAACAAGATGTTTTATAACAGAGATTAGAAGTCAGGAGCTCATTTCTACTTCATTCAATATTAATTACGATTTCACCTTGTATAAAAGAAAAAAAAACACAGTACCACTCATTTGATACAGGGATGGTGCTCACACCCTAGCAATGGGAAAGGATGGAAAATAAATGTACAATGGCAACAATAAGCAGTAACACCCTGCTTCTCTCAAAAGAGAAAAAAGGCCCCAAACACATCTGACTAGCAGGGTTCCTATGTGTTCATTTTGGAGCCTGGGAGTATTTTGAATCTTTCCATTTCCCTCCTCCCACGAAGAATAGCAGTCAATGCCATGTCAGTGTGTGTGTGTGTGTGTGTGTGTGTGTGTGTGTTGTAAGGGTGTTTACATGTATAATAACTGGGCTTAGGCATGCATTTAATTTTGTGTACATGTATGTTTGTGCATGTGTTTCTTACTGTTTTCATGTAAGGATACAGATGTGTGGTATATGTTTCCATGTATGTGTATGTGTATGTGTGTGGTATGCACATAAAAGCTATCTTAGATTTTACCTTACTCTAACAGCTGAGTAATAACATGGAAAGTGTGAGTCAGAAAGGTGAAGGGTTAACTGTTTAATGAATACGAAATTCATTCAGAAAACTGCAGTTTGTAACTGGTGAGAGGAAGTATTGAGTAGTTTCTCGTAAAGTTACAATAGCCAGACCTGCAAAGGAAACCCCTCCTAGCCTGGAATTCCAGAGCGTTTCCTTGAATTTGAAAAGTGGCCAAAGAATGAGCAGGCATGTAAAAGAGAAGGGGATGGGGAGGAGCTGCAGTGGAGGACATGAATCTGTCTTCCTTCCCATCCAGCACTCCTTCCCACATGTTCAGCAATAATTTTAAGGGGAACTGATGGACCCACACTTAATATCTCCTCTCCTACCTTTTCACTTTTGTTTTCCTCATGACCTTTCTTCTGGGGTGGCCTAGTGCTCAGTACTGGAGAAACCCTGAATTCCAGCTCTTCTTTCTTTTCACTAAATGAACTTAATTTTCTCATCTGTCAAATGGGTACGCTGATTCTTATCTCAAAAGTAGTTGCTGTGAGCATCAGACGAACATAAGCTTACAGAAGGCTCTGAGCCCCACGGAAGTAGGAAGCACTGTGGTTTGTTCCTCTTTGTTTATGTAGAACAGCACTTGGCACATGATAGACACCCCAAAGTATTTGTTAAATAAATGAATGTGTTAAAAAGCCTTTTTAAAAAAAAAAAAAAAACAATTGCTAGTTGCTATTATAAAACCATTTGGTGATAATGGGGAAAGAGAAGTTGAGAGACATTCTTTTAATTTGTATTTTATAGAGATTCCAAGGGAAGGTGAAGAGAAGGAAGCAGACAGTCTGGTGGGAACTGGAGGCTGGAGTTGGTGAGAAGGACTGAGGCCAGTTGGTGCTTCTGGAGCCAGGGCTCCTTCACTGTCTGCCCTCTCTGCTCTCTAACCCAACCCCACTGTTTACATCTAGCACAAATGCAAATCCCCCAGTTGACCAACAGGGGGCACCCTTCTTATGAACTTGGCATTGATGTTGCTGAGTTCTGCCCATGACAGTGCTGAGAAAACAGAATTTGCAGGACTTGGTGGCCAGGGGACCTCAACTGTTAAATAGACTGGTGATGCCTGCTGTCCAGGGTTGTTGGAGGGAGGGAGGGAGTGGGGGAAGAGAGAACGAGCACACAAGGCAGGCCTTGGTATTAATAGGATTATATTTATACAAAAAGAAATCACTATCAGATGATTACAATTTGGTTGCAATAAGATACATAGTAGGACATAGAGCTAATCTAATAATAATGTCACAAAGTGTTCCAGGGAGCTTTCCTACAGAAAGACAAAATCGTGGGTGGATGAGGGGTGGGCATTAGCTACGACTCAAGTACTAAAACGCCCACACTCTTCCAGATGATTAGCTAAATTTAGGAGGTAATGCCACACACACACCTTCTTTCCCTCCCCAGGTCCTCTTCTGCTTGGATCCAAAAAGCATCCACAGCTTGCCTGAACTATTTGCAATCATTAAGGTAGAGCTTTCTCCTTGCTTAGGGGTTGGTCCTTAATTCCCTTAAGTGACCTCATTTCAATTAGGCCTCACATATTCCTTCAGCAGTAAGTATATGTTGAGTTTGGTTAGGACCTTAAGGTTTAGAGATTAATGAAACAGAATTCTTTTCCTTTTGAACCTCACCAGTATAGTGATTTCTTTATTGTTACAACTAGCAGCATGGCTTTCATTCTCTATTCTAAGCACTATGCAAGGGCTTTAAAGTGCATCTCATTTTTAGTCCTCACCACAGTTCTGTGCGGTGGGTACTCTCATTATACCCATCTTATGAATGAAAAACTGAGAGGTCACATAACTTGCCTGAAATCAATCAAGTTACTGATGAGAGGGTAAGAATTCAAATGCAAATAGTCTGACTCCAAACCTAGCTTCCGTTCTAGAAAATAGAAATAAATGGAATGCTATAGAGTCCTCTAAATGACTATAATCATGAGGGAGAATTCCCTGGTGCAGTGTCATTTTAGCAGGGTCTTGGAAGTTGAATAGGAGCTTGCAGTTAAAAAAGAGAGGAAAAGGCATTCTAAGCAGAAGAGACAGCATTTAGAAAGAATCTCAGAATTATAACGGTTCCTATATACACAGACAGTGTGATGCCAAGGTCATTGGAGAGCACTTTCCCACCCCCCAGAGGGTTGGCTAAGGATGAAGGGGACACTGGCAGAAAGGAGGCTTGGAAGTCCACACTTGTTCAGTTGGGACTTGAATGGATGAGCCATCTTCTCAATGCCAAAGGGGGACTCAGTCTCTGTGAGTGCTTTGGATTTGAGACAACCTGGTGATCTAGAGTTGAAAATGTGAATAAATTGGGTGATTCTCCAAAGAGTTATCATGTTTAGTCAAATCAGATCAGTGCCTCCAAAGTCCTAAGGCAATTTTTCCTGTGTGGCTCAGGTATGTCCTTAGAAGTTTGGCCAGGCGCAGTGGCTCACACCTGTAATCCTAGCACTCTGGGAATTCTGAGGCGGGTGGATCGCTCGAGGTCAGGAGTTCGAAACCAGCCTGAGCAAGAGGGAGACTCCCTCTCTATACTAAAAATAGAAAGAAAGAAAGTAATTGGCCAACTAAAAATATATAGAAAAAATTAGCCGGGCATGGTGGTGTATGCCTGTAGTCCCAGCTACTTGGGAGGCTGAGGCAGAAGGATTGCTTGAGCCCAGGAGTTTGAAGTTGCTGTGAGCTAGGCTGATATCACGGCACTCTAGCCTGGGCAACGGAGTGAGACTCTGTCTCAAAAAAAAAAAAAAAAAGCAGTCCAATATGTTTTCTCAGCAAGAGCGTCAGAGTTGATAATAGCTGTAATGCTTTGACGGCATTGTAAATAAGAGCCTGTAAGTCCCAGGGTAGTGGATGAGAAGATACACAGGGGGAAAGTAAGGGGGGTGACCTTTCCCAACCATCTATATTTGACTGGAAATGTGGTCACTTTCACCAACTTGTCGTGACCTGTGAAATGGAATTGAAGATGTGGTCTTCTTATTCTAGTTGTCAGGGGTTTTAGGAGATATGGCATACAGAGCTGTGGACAAAAAGATCACCCATCAGAACATATTTATTTGGAGAAGGAATATTTAAAGTCAAATAGAAGAGATATTTCAGATATCTTTCTTTTTCGTTTTCTCCATGAAGGTTATCTAGCCATCAACTTTCTTATCTAATACATCCTATACTTATAAAAGGATAATCTGCACATGACACTTTGAAAAAAAAGGTCTTTGCGTATAAAGGATGGTGTCTGAACCTGGCTGGGAAATTATGACAATAAAGAAATATGTGGGTGTCCTCACTTTTGTTGTCTCAAAATGTCCAGTTCTCATGTTTTCCCCAATAAAATCCCCATTGAAAACAGAAACCAGAACTATGAACTAAAAGAAAAATATCAATTTGAATTTTTCTTCCGGTGAACTGCCTTTTTAGTTATTTTAGTACATTTTCTTGGTGGCTGAAGCATAGCAAACAAGGTTGTGTTTCCTTCCCACAGACACCAAATTTCTCCGAATAATACATAACATGGCACACAGGGCGTTTACCATACAAAATCAAAGCCACTTGAGAAAATATGGGTTGGGGAAGTGGGAGGAAGCAGTAGGTACCATCTCACTTGGGGATCTAGTTGTCACAGGTCACTAGGTAGCATCAGAGGGTCTGTGCAAGTTTCATGGGGGAGAGAGGGGGTCCCTTGTCCTCTGGCTGCCATACCTGCATTCCACTAATTCTGAAAGCTAAATGAGCAAAATCCTCTCTCTGGAATCTGATCAAATGTTACTAATGAATCATGGAACTCAGAGTTGGAAGCTGACAGGAAGGTCAAAGGACATCTGAGCCAGCCTCTGACTGGTAGCAGGTGATGGGTTATGATGCCAGTTTTGGAGACCAGGTGGCTAAGACCCAGGGGTGTTCCAGCACCCTCCTCTGGTCCAGAGATCAGCTCCAGGGACTGAGCTGCTGGTCTCTGACCATGAAGAATGATTCTCGTGCATTATCACACATGCCTCCTCAACCAAACAGTGAAGGACATATAATCTGTATCATAGCCAAGACTACAGCTGTGGAAAACACAGGGTTTCCCCTCCACACCCCCACATTAGAGGAGTGTACTACAAATGTGTAGCAGATCATCACCCCAGGTCATAGCTTTGTGACTTCCTCATGCTTCCTAGGCAAAACTGCTTCACTTTGCATAGCTGAACTTGAAACTGAGCAAAATAATACTGAGTCCTTCATCTTTATTTGTAGTCAGATATTTTTAAATACTCTTATTACTCAATATAAAAATAATACATACCTATTATGAAAATAAAGATAAATATTACAATGCTTTTTCTAAAATATAATTCTGCAATTATAAAAACTATCATTAATATTTTGGCATATGCTGAGGTCAGCAAACTTTTTCTCTAAAGAGCCAGTGGTAGATATTTTCTTTTAAGGACTTCTGGTCTTTCTATTGCAGCTATTCAATTCTGCTGTTGTAGTGCAAAAGCCACTATAAACAATATATATAGAATGAATGTGGCTGTGTTCCAATTATTTACAAAAACAGACGGCAGGATGGATTTGGCCTGTGGATCATAATTTGCCAACACCTGGCATATAGAATTTAGAGTTTTTTCTATGTGTATTACATCAGATACACAACTGTGCATACTTCTCTTTTCACTTCATGTTATATCATAAATACTTTCTCAGGTTATTGAATATTTTTCACATAGTCCTGTGCACAAAACAATTACATATTGTTCCATTTTATGAATGTAGCAAATTTGTATGACCATTAGACATTTAGATGTTTTCCAGTTTTCTTACTATTTTATATACTTTGATAAACATCCATGTACATTCAATTTTTGTCTTCATTTCAGGTCATTTTCACAGGATAGATTTCTGAAAGTTTCATTTTTTTTTTAAATACTCTTGAAAAATACCATCAATTATTTGTCTCAAATGGCTTCACCAATTTTACTCCTAGGCTGTGTATGAAATTGTTCATTTCTCCGTAAGCACACCAACACTGAATGTTAACACTTCGGAAAGCATTGTTAAATTTGATGAGAGCCAGAATATCTCCAGCAAATGAAGAACTCAGTGGAAATGATGCTCAGGTCACTAAGCCTCATCATCCTTCACTCACACAGGTCAGATGACCCTCCCCACCTCACCCCCAGGCCCCACCCCCAGCTGCAGCCCCAGGCAGAGGACAGAGAATGGAACCCATTATCTTTCCGAAAGTTCCTTCCCTCTTCCTGTTCACCTCACATCTGGATGGAATACAAATCCCCTGACTTCCTGTTTCTCTCCGTACAAAAGTTTCCAAATGTCAATTTCAAATTAACCCTTTTTTGGCTTTTTGTTTCTCTGACTTCAACTCCAAACCCTTTGCTGGTATTGTTTTATTTTCTCAAAATGTGTTTCAGTGAGAGCTGCCTAATCAAGATTCTCCATTTGGCCACTGTTGGTTAATTGCCTTCAATGAGGCAGGCAGTTCACAGGAAATGTGGACAATAGAGAGTAGTGGGGTCTGTGGTGCAGACATTCTCGTTCAAACCTTTTCAACAATGTGCCACCCAAAGAAGACAGGTCTATTGATTAGATCAGGCCTACAGGGTCTTTTGTTTGCAATGCTAGCTCCAGCTAATTAGCTGTTCCTATCCTGTATCTTTTGCATTTTTCCCAGATGGATTAGGTTCAAATTTTGGCTGTGGAACTGACTACCTATGTGACCTAGGAAAAGTAGCTTAGCCTCTATAAGCTTCTATTTCATCTGTAAAATAGGGAAAATAATACCTTTCTCCTAGAGTTGTTGTGAGAAGTATTTATGATTCCACACTCTTATCATAACTGCTCATTCCCTCCCTTTTATCCTCACTGTTACTGCCTTAGTTCTGGCCAAAACTATTGCAGCACAGGTCTGATAGTGTCTTTCCATGCTAGCCAGGTACGCGAGGCCTTCACAACCCACCCTGCCAACCTTTCCCTGCTTCCTCCCTCGACCACCTGGGTGGCTGCCCCGTGACCTTGCTGAGTTCTGCTGCCCCAGACACTTTCAGTGCCTGTAGTCCTCTGTGCATGATGATTCTTTTTTTCTCAAATGTCCTGTCCTGTCCTACATTTCTAATCAAGAAAGGCTCAAAATCACCTCTCTGACCACTGTCTCTTTCTAACATCACCCCAATGCTCACCCAGCCCATAATCCTTTACATATGACTCCACTGGGGCACATCAGTCTTCTCACTAATATTTATGGGGCACCTAGTGTGAGGCAGGACCTGTGCTAGGCACCAGAGATAAGCTGGAGCAAGACAGACCCTGTCGTTCTTCTCAAGCAACATACAATATTGACTGTTTTATTACTTGGAAGCCAGGGGCTCCCCTCTTCCAGACTGGGAGCCCCATGAGTGCAAAGGTAGTGTCCCACTCGTCACTGAGCCCTGCACCAGGCACAGGGGAGCTGCTAAGGGGATGTTTATGGAATGATTAAATGTTGTGTTGCCAACAGGAAGCAGGGGCCTCTTTGAGGACAGGATAGTGTCTGATTCACCTCTGCATCCCCCAGAAGCAGCTAGCACAGAGCCTGGCACCGTAAATCCTAAGTAAATGAGCACGGGAGGAAATGAGTGACTGGCTCCATTTTATTTCCTGATCCCTTTCCCTAAACTCTCGCCAAAGAAAGCAAAATCCAGCAAAAAAGCAACCAGCATATGGTGGGAAAACTGATTTTCAAACTTGAATATCACCATAAATAAGAAACACTCTATTTTATTTCCTGGAAGATGTGAGCTTCACGAGTTATTAAAATTGAAGTGTTTTAATTATAATTAATAATAATCATCATTGCTGATGACTGATTTACATATGTAACACTTGTTGGCCGAGGGGCCTTGGGTGAGGGAGTGATCACCTCTGAACCTCAGTCTCCTTTTCTGTAAGATGGGGATAACAAGGCATATACTGGTGTGTGAAGTACAATTAAATGAGGTCAAGTATGTTTTAGTACCTATCTCCTAGTATAGAGTAGACATTTAAGAAGTGTTAGGTTTTTTTCCTCCCTATTATTATTCTAATAATCTAGTGTGACACCAAAACTTAAGCTTATTTAACAAAAGTGCCTCCTATTTTGCCTCTAATCAAAACTACAGATTCTTATTTAAAGGGACAGCAGGGCCGTGGTTAAGTGTGTTAATAGGTAGGTATTAAGTACGCCTGGGTTGAGTTCACTCATTCTTTCACATTCGACACATATTCATGGAGGACTGACCATGCCCCAGGCGCTGAACTAGGTGCGGGACACAGCAGAGATCCGACCTTCACCGTCATGGAGCTGACATTCTACTGATGGACGACAGACACTCAAGCGATAAGTGTATAAAATTTACATGTGAAGTGAGGATGAGGGGGATGGAGGAGGCTCAGGAAGGAAAAGAGGCAAGGGTGTGCTGTGGAAGAAGTGGAGGGAATTGAATCTCCTGCTTTGAAACTCACAAGATGTGTGCCCATGGGCAGGACCACCTCCATAATTTGTGGGACGCAAGTGGGAAGTGAAAATGTAGCGCCCATCGTTCAACATTTTCAATTGAGGGCAGCAGAGCATTAAAGCAAGAGTGGGCCCTTCTCAGCATAAGGTCCCTGGGCAGTCACACAGGCCACACACCCACGAAGTCAACCCTGAACTTGGGCAAGTTGTGTGACTTTTCTCTGTCTCAGCTGTTAATTGAGAAGAAAATTGGAAATACTGAAATATTTGATAAGGGATAATCAATCTAAAGTTTTTGCCCTAGCTAAAACTGTGTTAGACAGTACAAACCGCATTTTTGTTCCAAAACACTTTGGACCAAGAGTTCTTTAGCTAGACGTCATGGAGTGCTAGAATGGATAGGCTTGCCCAAGTTTTAACAAGCTTCTAAAGCCTTATGCGAAAGTGTGTGCACGGGTGTATATGTATGGCGGGGGTGGTGCACATGTCTGTGTTTTTCCTGTGGGAAGCAGGCCCATAGTCTTCATCACATTTTTAAAAGGGCACATGACCCCCTAAAAGGTTTAGGAATCATTTACTTGGAATAGAATCAGAATCTCACTTACTTGTAAAGAAGCAATAATATTAATTTCTACTGTTCGTATCTCTTATTGTTTATAACATGTTTATGATTCATCTCATTTTCATTCTAGACAACTGACTGGTCTATACAGGGCAGAGATTCGAACCCAATTCTGCTCAACAACTCTAAAATGCATGCTGCTAAACGTCCTCACCGTTGGAGGGCATTGCTGTTTACCCTTTCGGTTTTAGCTGTGCTATCGAAAGCAGCAAATCAAGGGCAGGGACCAAAGGTTGACCTTAAACTATTCAACTCTACTTAATTACCCATTGTGGTAGAAGCACATAAATACAGGATGTCCCCTCACTCTGCCGTTCTGCTTTTGCATCATTATCAACAAGACAAAGGTAATTCATGTCCAATTACTCACTCACTGCAAGGTCAGAATATTTATTTTTATCATACTTTGATTTTTAGGATTAGTGATATCAGTATTTATTCATGGCTAACCTAAATCAAACATCCTGTTGATATCTATAAAGCACCATATAGTTGTAGCCGCAGGTATGCTGAGTCACAGAGCAAATACGAAGTTTATGAGTTGACAGGGAAAAGGCTGCTGGGAGGTAAAGATAAGTGTGCCTTGGGAATCACAAGCGTCTTGCGAAATGTACACACTGTTATTTGTAGTGTCCATTTATGGAGCTCAATAGGGGTTTGGGAAACTGAAAGTAGCCAAAGCAGTAAAGATTTTGAAAACCGGATTAGTATTATTTTTTAAACTTGCTGCTGGTGGTAACTTTTTGGTTCAATTTGTTGAATACTTATTTTGGAAATCATTCTCTCTTTCTAGCGGAATAGAGCTTTGACCAACTAGAGAAAGACAAAGAAAGGAATAGAAGGGACAGAGGAATAAAGGAGCCTAGTGTGACTAGGGTTACTTTACTCAGAGATCTAGAGTAGCAATAACTGGTGTCTCTCCAAAACTCTTTCAGTCAATTAATGAGATTAACTTAAAGTGGCAGTATTAAAAGGGAAAGCCCAAACACTTAGATGTAGCGGTATGCAATTGGCCCATGCCTTTTCCCATGCAGATTCACCTAGTCGAATGTATTTTATTGTCTTTGTCTGCTGTCATCAAAACTTTATTAGCTAGTTGTCTCAATTTCTTATTCGTTCTCTGTCTTTGCAAATATCACTGTTACAGTTTGTGCCTGCTACCCAATATACTTCCTTGCTCTATCTACCTTGCTATCTGTACTAACTGGATATACACATGTGTGTACATACACATACACATATATATGCACGTCTATATATTTTTTTTCTTAGCCCATCCCATTGTTCCTCTTGGTGTCCTTGGACAAATCAGTAGCCTGGGAATCAGATTTCTAATAGAATCTTACTAGAAGAAAGAAGCTCTGAAACTTGGGCAAGTATTTTAGCCCTTGGCCTCGGTTCCCCCATCTATGAAAGAAGGATGTGAAACCAAATAGTGCTGCCCGTCCTTTCCTAATCAACATTTCTATAATTTTCTATCTAGTTTCTATGGGGCATGTGGCCATTAGGAATGTTTCAAATGACTCTCCTCAGATTAATCAGAGAAGCCCAAATTAGGAGAGATGTAAGCAAAATTTTAGAGTCTTTAGTGGAAAGTAAATGACTATAGGTCATTGATATGATACAGCCTCCCCAAAAACTAAATTTCATGTTTTTGAATGCATAGAAATAGTTAGATTTTGGAATATGAAATTTCCATTTTGGTAGATCAAAAATGGTTGAATAAAGGCAATTCCATAAGATTCATAGTCTGCAGAGCAAGTTAAAGGCAGAAAAACCCTGCCTTGCTCTGCTTATCTCCCACTTTAATCAATAATTCAGTTCTTGACAGCATACCGAAAAACAGGGTGGTGGACAAGACAGACATATATGTTCAGTAGATGGAAACCAAGTTGGAGAGGACTTAAAGGCATATGTGGTTAATGGGGAAAAAAAAATAGAAGTACTCTTTCGACTTGTAGATGTTAGCAGTCTTCTAATATTTAAAAGATATGTACAAAAGACAAAATCCTTCTGCATATATATTAATATTAATTCAAAGCTAGGACAGAGACTAGAAAGTTCAGAAAGATTCACATCCATATAGGACAGATCTTACTTTGTGGACAGAGATGTACAAAATTTGAATGTACTTTGTCAGTTGGTTGTAATGTGCCATTGCCAGGGATATTTAAGTGCAAGCTTAACATCTGTATAAGTGAAAGCTTCACTGAAGCATCTAAAACAGAAGTGTGGTAGGTCTAGGCCAGTGGCTCTCTGCCTTGGGTGAGTTTGTCCCTCAGGGGATATTTGGTAATGTCTGGAGATAGTTTTGATTATCACAATGTTAGGGGTAGGTAGGAGGGTGCCACTGGCATGAATGGGTAGAGGTGAGGGATATTGCTAAATATCTTACAATGTACAAGACAGCCTACCACCAGTGAAGAGTTATCCAGATCAAAAAGTGCCAAAGTTGAGAAACCTTAATCTAATCAGTTTGATACAGATGTTTAGTTTCTTATATCCCCATAGCTGGGGAGAAAAAAGTGAAATTGACCTATCATAACAATAATTATATAGGCAAATATTTAAAATTACACTTTAAAAAGAATATGAATGACATGCAGCAACATAAATGAAAAAGAGACACACAACATTAAACAATTATAAAAAAGAAACACATCTCTATATTGGAAATATATCAAAATATTAAGGGTGCTTATTTCTGATCAGTGGGGTTATTCATGCTTTTGTTTTGCTTTGTTTGCTTGTTTTCCTCTATTTTCCCAGTAGCTATAATGTACAGGTACTGCTTTGTAATTTGGAAGAAAAAAAAAAAACAGGTTGAATTTTTAAAACCTGATATGTCCCTGAGGACTGAATGGTACATGGTAATAAGAATAACAGTAATAGTAACTTCAATTTAGCTGGCAGCATATGGGGAGACAGGTCTGCTTATTCAGTCCCAGTCAGAATGTAAATTTTTATAACCCCTTTGGAAGACAATTTGGCAATATGACTGCAGAGACTTAAAAATATTCATAGCCTATGACCCAGTCGTTCCAATTTTGGGAGGCTAGCCTAAGGAAATAATCAACAATAGGCACAAAGATATTCATTTAAGCATGATTTATAATAGTAAAAAATTGGATTTATAATGGCCACAAATTGAAAGCAGCCTAAATTACTAGAAATTGGTGAATGTTTAACTAAATTATAAATGAATCCATATGATGTAATACATAGCCATTAACTATTTGATGATGTAGGAGGAAACATAAGATACTCAGCTAACTGCAATAAAATAATGGTCCAAAATATATAAAAAGATATCCCTCAAAATGTAAGTATGCAAAAGAACCAAGGTGTTTGAAAGGATATATGTTAAAATGTTTACAGATGATAAACATCATTGGATGTGAGATATGAGTGGTTTTTTCCCTTCTTTATATATGTGTGCCCTTTTCTAATTGTATAAAATGAAAAAATTTAAATTTTATAACCAGATAGAAACATTAGTAAGTTTTATCCAATACCACATCTGAGTGTAATGCAGTCGTCCATGTTAGGATCATCATCTTATTTAATGTTACAACCACTTTCACCAGAGGAACCATCATTCCCATTTCATAGGTGAAAAAAATGGACCTGATATACCTCATTTTTCATGCTTTATTTTAAATATTGTTTCCTTCAGGAAGCCTCCGTGGTCTTCCAAGTCTAGTTAAGTTACTCTTTCTCTCATTCCCATCGCTTTTATGATTTTCCTTGTATAGGTTGTGCCTAGCAAGTATGACACAAAATATTGACTATATAAATGTGGATAAAGAAATGAATAACTTACCTAAGCTAGTGAGTGGCAGGGGCAGCCAGGTCAGTTCAACTTCAAAGTCAATGTCGTCACTAAATGCTCCAGTTTGATTGTGGAGAAGACCGAAGTTCATGTCTCCTCACATTTCCTGATGTATAGGACTCATTGTTGGGACAGAGCGGTGCCTTGCCTGGAAGTCATACATTCATCTAGGTAGGCTATTAAGGCATGAATGCCTTCAAAGAACAGCATGGATTTTTCTCTGTGAATCATGAGCATTTTCACAATGCTTAACACGACAGCTGGTAATGATTATTGCTCCTGTTTCCCTTTGAAATTTCATGTTGTTTACTTAACAGGGCATTGTTAATCAGGAAGAAGAGAGTGGGTGAAGAATCCCATTTGTAAAGAGGATAACAGGTTCATGAAAAGAAGCAGAGGTATATGTAGGTGATAGTGTTTCCACAAGGCTCTGTTCAATCGGGATGATTTAACAGCAAGTCTTGGCTGGCTGGTCATAATAAGGGCCACATTATGGAGGGGATTTACGTGGCAATTACCATGGTCCTTGCTAGTGGGATACAATGTTTTAGGGCTCCCTGGATACTTAAGATTAATGTCTGAATCAGTAGTGTTATTGTTGCAAGATCTCAGTGTGATGGGAGCTATTTGAGGAAGGAATTTTTATCCCTTATCAGAATGTAAAATATCTCATAGTCTGCAAGAACATGACTATGGCTTGCAGCTGCTCTCAAAATAGGTTAAGCATCATGTTGATTGGGTGTTTTCCTTGGCAGTTAGAATGCATAAATAAGTCTAGAGCAACTTTTGCTCATCCAGGTAATACAATTAAAAGGGGAATTGGACATGCTCAATCATTCAGAGTCAAGGGATTGAAAAAGCACAGACCTAGAGTAAATCACATGATTATAGAGAATCTACAATTTAAATGGTACAGTGTTAGATGGGGGCCATGATTAAGGGCTTTTCCATGCACCCTGGGGCAGTTTCATGGCATTCATGTGCAAACTCGTCATGATTTTTCCCTAGTAGAATCACTGGGAATGACCATCCTGACCTTCAAGGAGCCTCAGAAAATTGATGCTTTCAAAACTACATATGTAACTGGCCAAGGTTAGTTTGGGGAGTAAGCAATTTCTAGGACCACATCATAATTGTACCCAGAGGACTAATTGATTTCTCTCATAGTATGTTTCCTCAAGCCTGGGTATCTGTGTGAAAAAAAACGTGCAGTAGAGATGGAGTAAATGCCAAGAAGTTCTCCAAGAAAGTGGTCAAAATGAGTAGTGCTTATTAATTAATCATTTTGAGACCCAAATCATCCAGTCAGTAGCATCAATGCCTTAACTCCTTTTCCCCAACATCTCAAGTGACATGAGATGAAAACATAGAGAATATGGTTGTCCTATGGATGCCAAGTAAACAAACAGAACATTGAGAAATGCTCTTGAAACAAGAAGTTCCTATTGCAGGTGTGGGCGACGTTGGAATGTCAGTGCAGAGTGATACGATATTTGGCCAAGAACACACAAGTGTCTTAATCTTGCCCTTGTCCGTGACAATACTTTTCCAATAAATCTTTGAGAACAAAGAAAAAATAATGTATTAATATACCATTTGGATTGTTAGTCCCAAACTCCAATGTAGAATGCCAGTAAAACAGACATTTGCAGGGCACTGGTGATGCTGTCAGGCACTATGTTTGATGATGAGACAGGCATCCAGTGGTGGCCTGAGCACATGACAAGACTGAAAGCCTGCTGGGAAGGATATGAAGACTATTACCCAGTCATCAGAGCAAGGGAAAGTCAATAAAGGATGTTGAACCTTAAAGCTTCTTCACTTTCTGAAGTGCAAGAACTGAGCTCAGTATAAAGTTTGGGAGGAAGGACACCATCATGGTTAGCCAGAGAGTGAGTCTAGAGTCCATACGGAAGTTGTGATATTTGGAATTTTCCATGCATACACACACATACACATACTCCTCATCTCCACCAATTACATATGGAAATATGAAGACATAAGAGTATGAGTCAGGGATTTGGACAGTCTCATGTTTGAGTCCCAGATTTGCTTGCTATCTGTGTGACTTTGGACAACATGTTTTTCCTTTCTGGGGAAACAAATACCTGTAGGGCTGCTGTGGGGATGAACTGGGAACAGTGGAGAGTGTGTGTACCTCACACAAGGCCTAGGGTGTAGCTACCATCCCATAAATGATGATTTTCTTTCTCCTGTATCTTCTTTGAGAATAGATTCAGTCTACTGTTTATTCTTCACCATAGACATGAAATAGTAAAAGGAACAAAGGAAAGGAAAAGGGGAAGAAAAACAAAAAAGAAAAGCAATCACAGGATGAGCAGACAGCTAAGTTTGTGAATGGATTTGATCCATGCTTCTTCAATATAGGGACAGTCCATTATGCTTAGTTTCTGGGCCTCTCCTCATAAATGGAAACAGTCAACACTTAGCCAATGCTGCTTTTGAGATCATCAAGTGCAAAAGAATATCAATGGCAAAGGTAAATGCTATTTATTATCAAGCACCATTATAAAACACTAGCTTGTTGATGTACCTGTTAATATGGTTGTAATTTTGGTGAGTGGAGAGGGCAGAATTTTGGAAAGTATCTAGGCTCTCCCATGTCCCAGGATAGTAATTACAAAAGCCATGATTTGTTGGTTACTTGCTCATATCAGGTATTTTTATTATATATTTTTTCTTTTTATCTCAAACATCCCAGGAATGGGGGTAGTTCTAGCCAAATTTTCCAGATAAGAAAACTGATACTAAGACAATTCATACATTTTTATTTAATCTTTAGAAACCCCTGGAAAGGAGGTATAATTAGCCCCAGAGATGAAATGGTGAAGCTCAGAGAGGCCTGTCCTGTGAACAGAGGTTGCACTAGTATCTGAATCCATCTGATAAGAGGGTGTAATCTTACAACATTTTCCTGCCTTTGAAGGATACATGTGCGCGTCACAGGACACCTGGGAAGGCAAATGCTCTGCTCTTTGCTCACCAGCTCTATAACTTGGTAGCACCCTTTGGTCAAAACTGAGACTGGACATTGACCTCTATGGATTGAAGTCCACAATCTCCTAACACAGATTCATTCATAAGCACCCAGATTGCACAAGCACAAGAGGGAATGATGAGGCGTTTTTCTGATGTGTTGAAATTCCTTAAAGGTAAAAGGTGGCCTTTCTTTTCCTGAGGTTCTGATATAGTCCCAAAAGGAAATAGATGCTTGCATAATTCAGGCCCCAGTGATTCTTCTTTCATTCTTGTTAACTGAAAATCTTTGCCACATTTTTCCCTCACTAATTAGTTAAATGCTTAAACTCCTGAGTCACTGGGTTGTCTACTGGTTTTAGCTTGTTCTAGCTCTTCCACCCTCAAATGGAACTTGCAAGGAATTAGGCACTCCAAAGATCCCACATTCATGTCCTGAAAACAAGCCAACAGTGAAATCAATCACCGCCAAGAAGGGTGGACAAGCAGGAGCATTAAGACCCACTAATGCTGAGTCAGGGCCTTCAGATGTGCTGCCAATGGGAAGAAGAGAGAATAATTCTGTTTATTCATTTATAAACGTATGCGTTCTTTCCTCCAAAGTCCGGATTTCACACTGGTCCGGTCCAATCCCCCCATCCCTTGTTGCAGGCAGGAGCACAGTTGTATTTAACCTGCTGCCTGAGAATGCATTTCAGTTTCTCTCCAGCAGTGATGGAGCCAGCAAGGATGCCAGGCATCCTTCCCCAGCTGGTTTAGTGGAGGCTCCAAGATCGACCAGAGGTCGATCACAGCCGCATGGTCTGGGAGAATCAACCCTGCCCTTTGGGAGGCATGACATGACTTTAGCCAAAAGCACCCACAGAGGGTGGAAACTCTGCCTCTTCTAGAAAAGGCATGTCTTCAGCTTGGAATATTTCTCTTCACAATATTCAGCACCATGTAGGGCTCCCAGTATGAGCCCCATTAATAGTTGTCATATAAACCACATGAACAAAACCATGAGTAGGATTCCCCAGCTATATTTATTGCTACAATCTCCTTGGTATGAATGTATGATCTTCCTCTCATTGGCCCCAAACACTTTTCCAAAACTGATCCACACTTTACTCATCAGCCGTGTAGCTGCCAGAAGAGTCACTGTCCCCAAGCAGCCACCTTCTCTCAGGCTTCTTTGATTTACATTCTCCACCCTGCCCTTGCCAACAGGTATGTCCTAGAAATCAAACCTGATTAAGTAACCTACACACACACACACACACATGATACACACGATACACACACACATCCCACATTAGTCCAGATCTGTTTGCAGAGAATGGAGTCCAAGCCTATTAACATGATACGTAAAATCCCACTCAATCTGGCTCTGACCTGCTTTTCCAGCCTCATCTCCACGCTCCCTTCCTTCATCTTCTTCCTTACCGATGTTACCACAAAATTCTCCTATACTCCTCATCATTTCAAAAGGAAACTGGGCCTGAACTCAGTACCCCTTGTATATTGCTGATTCTCCACCTGATTCTTATCTCCTTAACCTCTACAGAGCAAATTCCTTCTCATTCCTCAAGAGCTAGTTCAAATATCTCCCTCTGAGAAGCCTTTTCTGATGCTCCCAGATGGAGTTAGTCATACCCTTTACTGTGAGCACGCCAGGAAGAAACAGCTTTATTCATGTGCAGGTTTCACTGCATTAGAATGGTATACCTGCCTATCTCATATCTCACCATTAGACTGTGTATTTCTAGAAGGCAGCAGCCTTTTTAAAATCATTTCTGATTCCCCAGAACCTCGCACAATACATATTGCATAAGAGTTGCTTAGTATAAATAGTAAGTGCATTCGGTAAGTTGGCATTTGATAGACAATGTTGGCAATCCTAAAAGGGCTCCACTTTATCAGTTACACCTGCATCACCATGAGCCCTGTTAATGGCTTTAAGAACATTCTCCTCTCTTTCCAACTATAATGGTTACTCAAAGATGGCAAAGTCCTAAGGAGCAGAAAACAGAGTGTGTATTCACTAGTACATCATACTTGCTCAGGAGGGTAGAGGATGCTAGTAGGAGCTGAAATAATTATCTAGTTTCCTGCACATGGTGAAGCTGGAGTAAAGTGCTCAGCAAGGCACATGTACTCATTGAAGCATGAGAACTAATTCTATAAGACGAAATTGTGGAATGCCAAGGCTGAAGGGACCACTGATAACACTCTGTTTTAGAGACAACAGAATTGAGACCCAAAGAGGGAAAGAACCAGGAACATGAATAAACACAAACAATGGAGAGATATGCCACAGATAATTGCAGAAAACCCTCCATTTCGTAGAACATAGAGAGTGTTTGTTGAAGGTGCTAGGTTTTCCCTATTTGCCTAAGAAACAGACTCAGCCCTCAGCCACTCCACTCTGCAGTAGATCTGAGTCCCCTGTGAGGCAGAGCCAATCTAGGAAGCTGCCATGGGCCTTGGCAGCTCTCATTGTGCTTCTAGAACATTGACATTTTTGTTAGGGGTGACTAAGAGAGAAGATTTGCATTGGTTAGAAATTAGTCAGATGGCATTTCCTTAGGCTTTGCTTTCATTTCTGGGTGAAAGGTTGTGTGTGAAGCATTTGGTTTTCCTGTCAGATTGTTTCAATAACAATTTTGAAGTTATTGCATAGCTTCTGGAAGCCTAGGACAAAAGAATTTGATAATGAAGGACACCCCAGAACACCAGAGAGTATTGGGCAGGCACTGACTATGGGGCATTTGAGAAACTGTTTAAAAGTCCTGGATCTTGATTTTCTCTCTTGTAAAGTGAGGGACATTAACCAGGTACTCTCTGGGACCCCTTCCTCTTTGGAGAATCTTTATGGCCTCTGAGTCCACCCATGAACTGTTGTTCACTGAACGCAATCATCTCATGCCTCCTGCGTGTGCTTGATCCTCAGGACACAATGGTAGCAAGACAGGCATTATTTCTGCCACCACGGAGTTTTGGTCTAGTGATGAAGACAGACAATAAACTACAGGAAAACACACATTAAAGACAGTTACCAATGTCATGAATGCAGCGAAAGAAATAATGAAGGTATGAAGTGTGCAATAACACAATATAATGGATTACACAGTGGGGGAGGACTCATTTTAGACTGAGGGTCAGGCTGTCTTCTCTTAAGAGAGGGTTTCTATGTTGAGACTTAAAGGATAAAAAAAGCTAGCCATTAAAAAAAAATTAGGGCTCAAGCATTTCAGGCAGAGGGAACAGAAAGAATGGAGTGGGAGAAAGTTAGGCCTATCTGTGAAACCAAAGGAGACACATGCAAGTGGAGTACAGTGAGTAGGGGAAGACAGGGGATTGTACAAAATGAGGTCAGAAAGAGAGGGAAGTGTCTAAAGGTCAAAACTGCGGTTTCAGTATCAGTATGAGGGAGTTCATTAAACAGGAAGGTAACGTAGTTTGATTTACATTTTACCTCCATTGTTCCCACGGCCATTTGTGGAATAATCTGAATTTGGAGCCAACCTAGGAGCAGGGGGATAATTTAGGAGGCTATTGAAGTAGACTCAGCAGGGGATAACAGTGGTCAGGTGGAGATGGAAAGAGGTAGACAAGCTTGATTAATACTTTGAAGAAGGCATTGATAGGACATTTTTAGCCATTCATACTTGGGGGAGCAATTCCCTGTGTTAGGTGCTGGGTGGGAAAAACGTACAAAAGTGAAGAGAACTTGGTCCTTGCCAGGACCCTCAGGAGCTCACAGCTCATGTAATTTTCACAAAATCCAGGTGAGCAAGGGGCACAATAGCAGTGATATGTTCTCTTGCTTTCATGACACAGAGCAAGCAGACCTGTGAGCTGGGCCATGAAGGATGGGTTCTAGTCTAACAAGCAGAGAAGGGGGGAAACCCTTGAAACAGCAAGAGCTGAGCCAGTGGGGTCTGAAAATTGCACGTGATTCAGGAACTATGAGCAATGGTAGACCAGGGCCAAAGCGGAGTGTGTCAGGAATTTGAGGTTGGAAGTGCAAGCTGAGGCCTGACTGTGGAGCACTTGCAGCACTTGAGGGATCTATACCCATTAAGAATTTCAGAGGAACATGATTAGTCTGCAATGGGAAAAAAAATTCTAGAGATGAGGACTATTAAGATGTAAGATTAGCCTAATCACTGATTTTGAAATTGTAATGGGTTTACAAATTACTCTAAAAAACAGTTACTGAGGTGTGAGGGAGGAGCCAGCATATGATATTTGTATTCTGAGCAATAAAATAAAAGACTAAAATAATATCAAACACTTATAGAGCATTTATTTACCTGTGCCAGGTACTGTTCTGAATGCCTTATACATAGTACCTCATTTAATCATTGAAACTACAGTTCCAATTGAGCAGGTAACACAGCAGGAATTTGAATCTCAGCTTCTTGAGGACATCACCCATGCACTCACCTATAACATCTTTCTGCCTGTAGGCAAATGTGAGATGAATATATTATTTTTATTCTAGAAAACACCACTTTGGAGAATGGGCTTATACTTGTAGGCATATGGACTTCCCAATCTAAATGCTAGAAGTAGACAGATGTACCCACCAGGTCTAGGCAATGCTGGAAAATCCCAGACTTCAGCTAGGACTGTTTCATAATATTTGCTGCGTGGCCAAGATCAGTGGCAAATGTATGTGCTCTGTGAGCCAGCCATTTATGGGCAGGGGGTGGTAGGACAGAAAGAACTAGGTGAAATATAACTGGGTTTTCCTTCCAAATTCAAAAAACATATTAAGTGTTCTTCCCTTGGGAAGAAACAAGTAAGAGGGTGAGGAGAGGACAGGAATGTTAGTATGGTAGAACTTCTTCCCCATAGATGAAAAGCACCAGGAGCAAAGAAAAGGGCCTCCCTTCTCATCATCTGTTATCTAGCAAGGCTGGCTCTACTTAAGAGCCAGTGATATATAGTCTGATGTAATAAATACAGTATGCTCAGCACTAAAATTATGTTGGAGGAAAATAAATATTATGATGTGTTATATTCAGACAATGAACAAATATTTATTTGCCTACCACATGACCACCATTAGAGCCACCATTAAAACATTCCATGATCTTTCATACTATCAACATGTAATTTCCTCCATTTAACCAAGAATCCTGGATGTTTCAATAGATAATAAATTCCTGGATAATAAACAAATTTAGTATTTGTTCTGTTTATCAAAAATTGAGGCATGAATGAAAATAAGAATTATTTAGACCATAGAAGTCATTGGCTTATTAAAATGTTAGAATCAACACATTTTAAAGATGCCTGCCCTACATCTGCATGGCCTGTGTAATTACTGTCCTACAATTAGTAGTTAGAATCCTTTGTACAAGAGGAGATAAATCTAAATTAGAAATGCTTCTTTACTAAATGGTGAAGACTAGGAACTAAAATGGATCTTTCATGATGAACTAGAACTAAATGTACCAACATAGGCTCAAAACACTAAAAGGTAGTTCCCCAAATTGACTTAAAATTAAGAAAACAAGAGTGGATAATACTGGATTGCTGACAGTTGGGAACCTTGGGTTTACACAATGTTAGTATATTGTTACATGATCATTTGTGATAAACAGAAAATGAAAGTTTATATATGAGAAAATTATAAATCAATGGTAAATCACTGGAGAGAGATCCTTTTGCATAGCTTTCCCTATTGAGAAAAAAGAACAATAATCAAACACAAGCTAAGCTTCCCTTCAGTTGTGAACAATAGCAATAAAATATATCTCTAGATCCTTACTTGACTGAATCTTTGCTGTTTCATTGGTGAGAGAGCATTGCTAAGAATCTGGTGTGGAGAAAGAGGGAGCAAAACACTGCAGCTCAATGCAGAATGGTGACCAGGAGGAACCCAATGAATTGGGAGTCAGTAGTCATTGTTCTACCACCTGCTAATCTCCCGTGAGCTTGGTCAAGTCATTTACTCTTGGTACATGTCAGTTTCCTCATCTGTAAGTTGTTCCAAATCATCTCCAAGTCCCTTCCAGCTTAAACATACTAGCCATACTAGCATCTTACATGCAGCTTCTAGAAGTCCAACTCAAAACCTCTGTGAACTCCCTGTATCATATGACTTCAAACAGAACATATGAGATTTGATTGTATAAATTATCATTCACTCATCTCATACCTACAGCAGCTGTTGGTATAATAAATGGCCACTATCTGTAGCATCAGCTATTAATATAATGAAGTTCTTCTGATACACACGCAACCAAGGCCATTAGATTATTATCTTGATAATTTCTCAGTGTAGGGGAAAGGGCAGAAAACACTTTTATTTCTGATTTTAAACATTAGCGAGCTACTTTCCATATAATTTAATTAAAATAACAAATAAATATACCCATAATTAGCCAATGTCAGTTTCTCCCAAAGAGACAGTCAGATATGTATGTTTTTAGAATCTATTTTGTTATTTCCAATATAAACTATTTAGCTAAGTATCCAACAAGATGGAAGAATTAAGATGGAAATATACAATGCAATAATCAATGTGCCGATCAGGTATAATTTAGAAAGTTAGATTGTAAGGAAACTTTAGAGCTTAGCTTTCAAAATTCGTTCACCTTTATAGCTGAATTCCTAATTCTGCCACTTCTTCTTATAAAGATAGGGAAGTTACGAAGAAAGATGGCAGAAGGGTAACCTTATACCTCCACAGTAAAGAATCAAAGGAAATTAAATAATGTACAAATATAAATCAATCTCTGGCATAATAAATCCTACCGCTGGGACTTGAAAACTGGCGGCCCTGAGATAGAGCCTAAAAATAGGTACTTAATTGTAATTAATATTGATTACAAAATGATTAGAAAAACAGAGGTGAACCAAATTATAATTAAAATGTTTTTACACCAGTCATTCTCAACCACATAGTATTTGCCACAAAGTAATTAACAAATACTTTTTGTGCCTCTTTTTGCTGAAGGAAGTGGAACAAGAAAAGAAAACACTTAAAGGTGCCCTGCAGGAAGTATGGATTCATTTCTCTATGATACAGGGTGCTTATTTTTAATATGAACTACACAGAAGTAATATTTCTTGACAAAAAGGGCTGAAAATAATCACCTACTGCCAGAGAGCAGAGACTACAGATCTAACAGAGGAATAAGAAAAAGTAGCCTACAACAAACAGAAAACATGGGCCCAACGTTCATGAGAAAGACAAGAGGGCTGCAATTAAGATCACCAATCATCCTGGTTCTCCCAAGACTGTCCAGGGCTCCAGGTTTTAGCCCACATCTCCAGACACCCCGCAGTTCTGAGTAAATGAGCACAGTTGGTCACTCTAGCTACAGCATCACACTGCCATTCTGTAACAAGCAGTGACAAGAAGCAATGTAATCAGTAAACTAAGCCTTGACAGTTAGCACTTAGCCTCTGCAGACACTGCAAGAGAAATGCTGAACATGCCAAAAATAACAGAACCTAAATGAGATTGTCCCCTTAGTGCCCAGATTGAGAACCCATTACATATACTGTATAGTGTTCTCTGTGTCAATATATGCAGCTGAAATGATAAATGCCTGATTCACCTAGCACTGGTCCATCTTCTGCCCAGGCAAACATAAAACATTCATCACAGCACTTTTTCCTGTTGATCCCTCCTGCAATGAGAAAACAGAATCTGCTCAAGACACAGCTTTAGACCAGTGCTTCTCAAATTTTAATGTACATTGGACTCACCTGAGGATCTTGCTGAAATGTAGATTTTGATTTTTTTTATTTCAGAATATTATAGGGGTACAAACATTTTGGTGACATGAATTATTTTGTACAGTTTGAGTCAAAGTTATAAGTGTGTCCATCACCAAGACAGTGTGCATTTTAACCATTAGGTGTGAATTTACCCACCCCCTCCTCCTTCCTCCTACCTACTTGGTTTCTGTTGAATTTTACTACCATATGTACACATGATGTTGATCATTTAGTTCCAATTTAGTAGTGAGTACATGTGTTGTTTGTTTTTCCCTTCTTGCAATACTTCACTTAAGAAGACAGCTTCCAGTTTCATCCAGGTTGTTACAAAAGGTATTAGTTCACCATTTTTTTAATGGCTGAGTAATGCTCCATGGTATACATATACCACATTTTATTAATCCACTCAGCTATTGATGGGAACTTGCGTTGTTTCCACACCTTTGCGATTGTGAATTGTGCTGGTTTAAATACCTGGTAGTGGGATTGATGGATCAAATGGCAGGTCTACTTTTAGTTCTTTGAGGTATCTGCACGCTACTTTCCATAGGGGTTGAACTAGTTTGCAGTTCCACCAACAGTGTGTAAGTATTCCTTTCTCTGTGTATCCATGCCAGCATCTATTTGGGGACTTTCTGATAAAAGCCATTCTCAGTAGAATTAGGTGATATTTCATTGTGCTTTTGATTTGCATTTCCCTGATGATTAGATATACTGAGCATTTTTTCATATGTTTGTTGGCCATTAGACTATCTTCTTTTGAAAAGCTATTGTTCATGTATTTTGCCCACTTTTTAATGAGGTTGTTTGACTTTTTCTTGATGATTTGCTTGAGATCTTCATGTATTTTGGTTATTAGCCCTTTATCAGGTGTATAGCATGCAAATATTTTCTCACATTCTGTAGGTTATCTATTTGCCCTATTGATTGATTCCTTGGCTGTGCAGAAGCTTTTAAATTTAATCAGGTTCAATCTATTTATTTTTGTTGTTGCTGTGATTGCCTTTGGGGTCTCCTTTATAAATTCTTTGTCTAGGATGATATCTATAAGAGTTTTTCCAACCTCTTTTTCTAGAATTCTTATAGTTTCATGCCTTGGGTTTAACTCTATTATCCATTGTGAATTAATTTTTGTGAGTGGCGAGAGGTGTGGATCTTGTTTCAGTCTTCTACATATGATTATCCAATTTTCCCAGCCCCATTTATTGCATAGGGATTCTTTTCCCCATTGTATGTTTTTTTCTGCTTTGTCAAAGATCAGATGGCAATATGAGGACTAAATGGCAAAGGGGACACTAAGTTATCAAAATCTGTAGAATTCAGCAAAAGCAGTCATAAGAGGAAAATTCATAGTCATAAATGCCTACATATAAAAGATAGAAAGATCACAAATCAACAATCCAAAGAATTATTTCAATTGGCAAAGGAAGAGCAAAGCAATCTCAAACTCAGCAGAAGAAAAGAAATAACTAAGTCAGAGCAGAACTAAATGAAATCAATAACAAAAGAATTATACAGAAGATTAATGAAATAAAAAGTTGATTCTTTGACAAAGTTAACAAAATTGACAGGCTTCTTGCTAGAGGAATCAGAAACAGAAAATAAAGGATCCTAATAAGCTCACTCAGAAATGAAAAAGGAGATATTACAACTGATATTATAGAAATACAAAATATCATCTCTGAATAATATAAAAATTTCTATGCATATAAACTTGAAAATATTGAGAAAATAGATGAATTCTTGAAAATGCACACTCTCCCTAGGTTCAAACAGGAAGAAATAGAATTGGTCCTGAATAGACCAATATCAAGTAACAAAACAGAAGCAAGAATAAAAATTTTCCATCAAAAATAAAAGTCCTGGACCACATGGTTTCACAGTCAAGTTTTACCAGATCTACAAGGAAGAACTGGTACCCATACTGCAGAAATTATTTCATAACATAGAGAAGGTAATCCTCCCCAACTCATTCTATGTAGCCGATATCACCTTGATACCAAAGCCAAGAAAGGACACAATAAAAAAGAATTGGGTGTTAAGCAGGTGGGAGGGGGAAAGAGGGGATGGATATATACAAGCATAATGAGTGAGATGTGCAACATTTAGGGGGCAGTCATGCTTGAAGCTCTGACTCGAGGGGGAAGAGGGGGCATGGGCAATGTACATAACCTTAACATTTGTACCCCCATAATATGCTGAAATTAAAAAAAGTCCCAAAACAATAAAAGTTGGCATGGATGTGGAGAGATAGGAACACTCCTACATTGCTGGTGGGACTGCAAACTAGTTCAACCTGTGTGGAAAGCAATATAGAGATACCTTAAAGTGATGTAAGTGGATCTACCATTTGATCCAGCAATCCCATTACTGGCCACCTACCCAAAAGAACAAAAGTCACTCTATGAAAAAGACACCTGCACTCGAATGTTTATAGCAGCATAATTCACAATTGCAAAGTTGTGGAAACAACTCAAGTGCCCATCAATACATGAGTGGATTAATAAAATGTGCCATACAAAAATGTGGTATATGTTTACCATGGAGTACTATTCAGCTATAAGAAACAATGGTGATATAGCACCTCTTATATTTTCCTGGATAAAGCTGGAACCCATTCTATTAAGTGAAGTATCCAAAGAATGGAAAAATAAGCACCACAGGTACTCACCAGCAAATTGGTATTAACGGATCAACACCTAAATGGACATATAGGAATAACATTTATCGAGTGTTAGGCAGGTGTGGGAGGAGGAGAAGTGTATATACACACATAATGAGTGAGATGCTCACCAACTGAGGGATGGACACGCTTAAAGCTCTGAATCGAGGGGGGGCAAGGGCAATATACGTAACCTTAACATTTGTACCCCCATGATATGCTGGAAAGAAAGAAAGAAAGAAAGAAAGAAAGAAAGAAAGAAAGAAAGAAAGAAAGAAAGAAAGAAAGAAAGAAAGAAAGAAAGAAAGAAAGAAAGAAAGAAAGAAAGAAAGAAAGAAAGAAAGAAAGAAAGAAAGAAAGAAAACCACAAACCAATATCCCTTATGAATATAGATGCAAAAATTCTCAATAAAATTCTAGCAAACTGAATTCAGTTGCACATCAAAAAAATAATCCATTATGATCAAGTGGGCTTCATCCCAGAGATGCAAGGATTGTTCAACATATAAAAACCTATGAATGTGATTCACCACATAAATAGAAGCAAAAACAAAGACCATATGTTCATCTTGATAGACACAGAAATAGCATTTGACAAAATTCAGCACCCTTATATGATAAGAACTCCTTACAAAATAGGCATGGATGGAACATATCCCAAAATGATAAAAGCCATAGATCACAAACACAAAGCTAACTTCATACTTAATGGGGAAAAATTAAAAGCATTCCCTCTTAGAACTGGAACCAGACAAGGTTGCCTACTGTCACCACTTCTGCTTAACATAGTGCTGAGAATCCTAACTAAAGCAATCAGGCAAGAGAAGGAAATCAAGGGTATCCAAATGGGATCAGAAGAGGTCAAACTATTACTCTTTGCTGATGATATGATGTTATATCTAGAAAACCTCCAAGATTCTGCCATGAGATTCCTGGAATTGATAAACAAAATCAGCAAACTCTCAGGTTGCAAAATCAATGTACACAAATCAGTAGTATTCATATATGCCAACAACAGTCAAACTGAGAACCAAATCAAAGACTCAATACCTTTCACAATAGCAACACAGAAAATAAAATATCTGGAAATACATTTAACCTCTACAGGAAGAACTATGAAACACTGAGGAAGGAAATTGAAGTGGATGTAAACAAATAGAAAAACATGCTCATGATTCTGCAGAATCAACATTGTTAAAATGACCACACTACCCAAAGTGATTTACATAGTCAATGAAATCCCCATTAAAATACCAACATCATTTTTTGCAGGTGTAGAAAATATAATT
This sequence comes from Microcebus murinus, assembly GCF_040939455.1. Classification (NCBI taxonomy): domain Eukaryota; kingdom Metazoa; phylum Chordata; class Mammalia; order Primates; family Cheirogaleidae; genus Microcebus; species Microcebus murinus. Next base: position 39,619,286 of record NC_134110.1, on the reverse strand, counting down.
TTATGCTTTGTATGGAACCAGAGAAGACCCCAAATAACCAAAGCAACCTTAAGCAAAAAAAAAAAAAAAAAAAAAATTGGGAGGTACCACTTTACCAAATTTCAAGCTATACTACTGTACTATATGAAAGGCAAAACAGGATAATAGTAAACAGATTCAAATATGAATTATGGTTCTACCATTTTCTAAATATATGGCCTTGAGCAAGCTACTTTACCCATATCTCTAGCCTGTTTTCCTATCTGTCAATGGGTATTGAAGTATTATTTCAAAGGATGAATGAGATAATCAATGTGAAGAATCTGGTATAGAACTTGGAACTGAATAAGGGCTTAATAAATATATTCCCCCACCCAATACGAGTGTTTGGGGGGATACAAGAATGAGTAAGATATTCAACCCACTTTCCATAGTCTACTTGAGAAGATAGGAAACACAGACAAAATATAGCAACACTTCCTCTTTAAAACCATTGCATTAGAGACATACCAAGATAAAGAGCTAGAGTCTATTTATAGGAAGTTCATCATGTTTATGTGCTTAGTTCCTTGATATGGTACATCTGGGGATTTGGGATTTTTGTATGTGTGTGTGCATAGTTACTTTTGATTTTTGGTTTGGTTTTATATTTGTTATAGTTTTTAAAGCAGACATGATTTGGCAAATGTTTGGAGAAGTAGGTGTGTTTTGCTTTTGATGTCTTTGAGAACATAGAGTCCTTGAGGGCTTAGATGATGTCTTTCTATAGGTTGTATTCTCTAACTAATAGCTATGTAGTTCATTAGCAATAAACAATGTCACTTCAAATTACATAAGAGCTCATTTCTCAGGAAGCAGAGTGAGTTACTGTAAGAAAAAACAGCACATTCCACATGGGTCTTGTGCAACCTCACTTGACAAGAGGCAAAAGTGACTGAGGAGTTCACAGAGAACTCTGAAATGGATCCTGTAATCACCATAGCATTTAGAAGTATTGAACCTACTAGTTCCCTGATAAACTTGTGATGGTGACTTAAAGTTAATAATGATGGTTCTTTGGGAATAGCAATACTGACCCAGGACTCAGGAGATAGGTTGAATTTCCAGTTGTATCTCTAACTAGGTATTTAATTGCCTTTAAATACATTTAACATTTAAGTGACACTAATTTATAGAGAATATTTCCACTGCCATCTCATTTGATCCATACATCATTCTGTGTACTATTAGTATCTCATTTTTACAGATGAGCAAGTTAAGGCTCAGAGTCCATAAGTAACCAAGGCATAGATACTCAGCTAGTCTGCAGCAGCACCATCTATGAATCTCAGTTGTGTCTTGAATCCAAAAGCTCTACTCTTCCCATTAGACAGTGGCCATATGGAGCAATTCACTTTACCTGCCTATGCCTCAATTTCTTCATCTCTTGGCCTTACTTACTTCACAGTAATAATAAGATAAAAAATATGAGTTAATTAGAAAAAGTAGTTTTGGAAGCATAAAGTCCTGTATAAACCCAGAGTATTATTATGATGTTTCAGGAAATGTGGAACTGGACCAGGACCAGATGTGTGTACAAGTGAAACCCATCACCCTCATTGAAGCCCACAAACCAGGCAGTCTGAAGTTTTAATTATTTTTTGGTTAACACGCAGCATTTCTAAAAGCCTCCTGGAACATTTTACTTCCAGTTGCCAATTTTTTTAATCCCTCTTGGGCTGAGTCCAAGATTGAAGAATTTCATCTGAAAATGAATGTTGTTTTTTTTTTTAACTTTTATAAAGTTCAGAGCATAAAGTACTCTTTCACAGAGAATAAAAACAAAGTTTACAGTGGAAATCGTGTCATAGACTGGCCACAGAGCTCTTTGCTCCCTAGCCAATCCACCAGAGCTAGGCGAATAGAGGATGGAATCTGGCCTTAGAGAAGAGCCTTTTAGGGTAGATCCACTTCTCTTTACAGGGCTGCTCCTGCTAGCTGCACAGTGAACATCCTGAGCTTACAATGAACTTAGAATTCCATCTGGAGCCTGATTTCATTTGACCATATACTGTGGGAAGGAGATTTCTCCAATCATCCAAAGGAAACATAGGCTCTCCTTAGCAAGACTGGTCTAAACCAGCTGGACCATTAAACCTAAAATCCAGGGCTGTTAACAAGGTGGAGCAAGTGATCCCCATGCCAACTGGTTTCAGCCTGGGTAGACTCTATTTCAACAGGCTGTGAACCCTTTCCACCACCTCCATTCTTTAATGCTTCTTAGTGAATTTAAAACAAATAAGTCCAAGCCAGAATGATGGCTTAGGAGCTGCCAACACCAAGCATATTGAAATGAAGCCTTCCCACTGGCGTCCATCCTCTGCCTATATGCTGTTGCAAATATACTGAGCCACCTACAGATGCCAAATGTCCTCTCAGTTGTCTCCTTACAACAAAGGTTGTCTCTCCTTTGAACCTGAGAGGCCCCTCCTTGAATTCTTTTCTTCATTATTCCATAACTACTCCCACCCTCTTTATGGTGCAGGACACAGGTCAGCTTCTTCCTCCTCCAGGAAGCTCTCCCTGATTCCTCTGACTATTCTCAGAGCTCCCTGGTCTGCCCTCCCAATGTAAACTGTGTGTGTTTCCATCTCAGCATTTATTTCCCCATTTCTTACCTGTATTCCCCTGTATTCAACCAGTTGGGAACTCTTCAAACATTCTGGCACATTCTGTTCTACAGTGTTCAGATAAAGAATGATATACATGCAAGCCATTTGCTGTCTTTAAGGTGCTAAAAACTGTTAGTTATTAAGTGCCTTCAGTATGCCAGGCACTTTGCTTGGTGCTTCAAGTGCCTTTTCTCACCATACTATCCTGAATATGCCATGAAACTGATATTATTACCAATATCATCCTTTTCTAAGTATAAAAAGCTTGATGCTCACAGAAGCTAAGTAATTTAGAGGAATTAATTGTCCCAAGACCACATCAAGAGTAAGATATTCATAATGGAATCCCAACTCTGTCTGACTTCTAATCCCAAGTCATTTTCTATGCTATCATGCTGCTTTACTTACTCCAGGAACAGTACTGGTTTCATGCTTCCAAATTTCATTTATTGTTTGAACCAGCCAGATACCAAATGCATTTTAAAATTTCCTTCAGCATGGACCTGTGGATGCTACAGCATGTCCCTCAGAACCAAGACACTAATTTCTCCAGCTGCAGGAAGTGTCAGCTTCTGATTGGCATTGCCGTCTTTTGCAGACAACTAGTTTGCCCACAGTTACACTCTCTCCCCAGGAACAGTCTGGTCCAATGATTAGTCCATGTGGAGTTGCAAAACTAAAGCCCCCTTGACTCAATTCAGAAAAATTCTGCAATGTGCCCCTGGTTTTGGAGCTCCGTGTGGGATGATCTAGTCCTCAACCGTACCTGCACTGCAGTTCAACTCCTCTCTCTGCCCGACCTTGTTTCCCTGACTGTTTTTCAGGTGTTATTACTGAGGAACCTACTCAGGGAACTTCCTGCATGCAAATCTCCAAATTCAACCACAGATAAGACAATAGGAACCCCATGACTACAAATTGGTAAATCAGAGTAAAAATTTGCAAGCAACCTTTTGGTGATGGGTTAAGGGGACGGAATGCATGGTTCAGACAGGATGCATGTCTCTCCAAGTGTATTATTCTCTGACTCAGAAAGTGCCATAAGTAATTTAATTGGAAGTTGGACTAATTAAATTTGGGGTGAAAATCAGCCTTTGATCTGCATTACTCCATGTGTTCACTTTGTGACTTGTCCAAATCTTATACCTTTCATAAGCCTCGGTTTTGCACAGAACTCCACCACAGCATTGGGCAAGGTTTTCAAGTGAGCCCAGCAGCTCTGCAAGGCAAACTCATCCCCCTACTGGAATTGTATATCTAGTGGCAGTTCCTGCTTTAAGAAAAAGGAAGACCACTTTTCTCAGTGGAAGTAAGCCACTGCTATTCATTCCAGGCAAGATTTTAAATATGTATATTTTTAATCTGTACCAGGAACAGATAAGAGTAGACAATGATAAGACCAGGAACCTCAAGTTATGCTATATACCCATTTAGCCATCACACATTCCTTATTAGTCCTAATGTTCATAGTTTCAGATATCTTATCTCATCATCATAGCCTCAGTGAGATCACATTAAAAAATATAAAAAAATGTATTCCTAAGAATGGCAGAGAGGTTCACCCTAGAAAAAAGATGTCTCAGGGTAAGACATAAGAACTGTAGTTCCCTTTATGAAGTTATTATTCTATGCCAGACAAATACCTACACTGGGCATTGTTACTCAACTGGTATAAAATTTTAGTTAAGCAAGATGAATAAGTTCTAGTGATCCATGCACAACATAGTACCTACAGTGAACAATAAGGTATTGTGCACTTTGAATATGTTAAGAGGATATATTTCATGTTGTGTTCTTACTATAAAACAAAAACAACAAGAAAGCACAGTAGAACAGAAAGGAATTTTTGGAGCTGATAGATATGTTTAGTACCCTGATTATGGCAATGGTATCCTGGGTGCATGCATATGCCCAAATTCATCAATGGGAATACATTAAATATGTGCAAATCATACCTCCATAAAGCATTAAAAAATCTCTTGTCTTTGTGCATATTTTTTTCTAAAGATACCACCAAATTCCCTGGGCATTTGCCATTTAAAAATCATATTCCTAAGCAAATTCCAACTTTTATCTCTCAAGAACCATGCAGAGCAGGGCACCTCTCCCCTCTATTTTATGGATGAGAAAAATAGGCTTTTGACATTTAAATAACCCACTCTCAGCCACACAGCTAGTAAATGTCTGGGCCAAGCTTCAAATCCAGGTCTGCTAGAATTTAAAACCCTTGTTTTGATTTATTTTTATTTTTTTAACAATCATGTTACCTCCTATGTTTATTTTGAATTATTTCATTGTCATTTTTTAATCTTTAACAAGATTAACATGAGATTTGCCCACTTAACAATTTTTAAGTATACAATGTTTCACTGTTGACTATAGGTATAATGTAATAGAGCAGATATCTGGAGTTTACTCTAATTTCTTAATTGTAACTTTATGCCCCTTGGTCAATAACTCCCCCCTTCCTCCTCCTCTCCCCCAGCTCCTGGCAAACCATTATTCCAGTCTTTCAATCTATGAGTTTACCTATTTTCAATCCCATATAAGTGAATCATGCAATATTTGTCTTCCTGTGACTGACTCATTTCACTTAGCTTAATGTCTCCAAGGTTCATCCATGTTGTCCATATTGTAGCATTTCCTTGTTTTTTAAAGTTGCATAGTATTCCACTGCATATCTATACCATAATTTTCTTAATCCATTCATCTGTCAATAGACAATTAGGTTGCTTCCACATCTTGACTTTTGTGAATAGTGCTGCAATGAATATGGGAGTGCTAATGTCTTTTCAGGATCCTGATCAATTCTGTTGGATAAATGCACATAAGTTGGAAATAAAATAGTAATCCTATTTTAATTTTTTGAGGAACCCCATACTTTTCTGTAGCAGCTGCACCATTTTGTATTTCTAACAACAGTGTAAAAGAGTTCCAATTATTCCACATGCTCACTAACACTTGCTGTCTCATTTTTTTCTGATAATATCCATCCTAACAAATATAAGGTGACAGAGACACTTCATTATGATTTTGATTTGCATTTCCCTGATGACTAGTGATGCTGAGCTGTTTTTATATACCTTTTGGCCATTTTTGTATGTCTTCTTTGGAGAAATGTCTATTCAGGTCTTTTGCCCACTTGTTAATCACTGCACATACATTTACTGCCCACATCACATAACTCTCTTTATTTCTGTGATGGGATAACATTTGTAAGAGAGATGGGGCTATTGAATAGTCTTGGTTCAAATGAAAAGAAATTGCATGGCAGATATTAGAGTCTTAAAATAAGAGTCATGGGCACAACCCAATTCAAAATGATCAAAGTCCAAAGTTTAGGGACAATTAGCTGAATACAGATGCTAAAATAGTGTAGGTGGAATATGCTTTATTCTATTGGCTTCATTTTCAGGGTTTGACAAAGATGGCTGCAAGAAGATCTAGGCTCATACCTATCAGCTTAACAATCCCAGCAGAGAGAATACTTTCCCTTTCCTAATTGTTCTAGAACAATTTCAGGATTGCCTCTAAATAAGTTGTCTTTCACCATATACCAGCTCTAAGCAAAGCACTACGAGGGTGAGATGCTTTCCAATTGTTGAACAGGACTAGGTACTGTGCCGACTTTCAAGCTAGAAGATCAGCTAAGAGGAGCTAGTATCAGCTCCTTCCAAATTGCATGGACATATGGGGTAAGGGAGGGAGAGATTCTCCAAAGGAGGGGTTAACAAAAGGAAAAGGAGGGAAGCTGGGAAGGCAAAAATATCAGATGCCATCTATAGTGAAGAGATTTTTACACCTTTATGGTGCATTTTTTTTTTTGGCACTCTGCTCCTGTCTCCTCAGCAATTACTCTGTCTGTGAACACAAGCTTGACCTTTGACTGCCAGTGCTATGCTCCTTAGCCACAGGCTGAAGTCAGTTCTGTCCATGAAAGTGACAGGTCAACAATTCAGACCTGCAACTTGCATGGGAATTAACTCCTCCCAAGAGCAGATCCAATGGGTTATTGTGCAATCTGGTAGATAAATACCACAGCCCCAACTTCCCTCGGGTTAGATAATTCTGGGTGATGGGCTAGGAACATTGTTCTTAGAGTTCCCTAGAAGAATGAATCTTCATTTATCTGAAACAGTAACTTGATTAAAAATATATCCCACATTGATTTCCTTTTGGTCTTTGCACCAGTTCTCCATGTCCCTAATTTATACTCTAGGATGACCTCCCAAATAAACTAATTGTGCTTGAATCCTTGTCTTACAAGTAAAAAAACAATGAAATAGGCTGTTTCATGAAGTAGTGAGGTTCTCAGCAGTAGATATATGCCATCATGAGTGGAGGAATGAATTTGGCAATATTCAGAAATAAAATGGGTGACTGAACTGAAGGACCCACATTTAGACCCTGCAGTCTCTTCTAATGCTAAGTTGAATCACTACTTGTTTGACTTGTGACAGCTTCACCCTTACAGAAAAAGAGATTTCAGTTCATGCTTTGGATTCTGAAATGTGTAAAAAGAGATAATATATAAGGTTCTCCAGGCATGGCTTTTTTCTAAAGGTTGTTAGAAGGTATGAGATTTATCCTCCTCTTTTGTTGTGACGTGTTCTCATAAAAAGACCTTTTTTGACTGCTCTGTTCTTCCTCTGCTTGGGAAGGACTCAAGGTCACAAAAGCCTGTCATTTCCTTGGTTCTGACTAGTTTTAAATTTTGACACTCACTATCATCCAGGCAGCAAAAGAGCCTTCACAAGAGAACCTATAAAACGAAGAGCATACGTGGCTACCATGCAGAAGTAGGTGAGAGGGTGTAGTCATTTAAAGTTCTTTGTGTCAGTTTGGATATGTGCCAGGTACACAGAAGTGTAAAGGAAGTGATTTCTCTCAAAATAAACACATCAATCAAGCAAAGATAAAGAAAATAACTATTTCACCTTTTTGATGTGTGAAAGAAAGTCTGTCATCTGGAATTTATTCCCAAGTGATATCTTTATTTTCCCAGTGGTAATTTTCTCCAGCTCACTCATAAAAATACTAATAATGGACAAAATTTGTTGAGTGTTAACTATGTGTAGAAAACTATAAAAAAGACTTAATATTAATTATACATTGAATCCTTCCAAAAAATGTAACAGGTTCCCTGTATGGTGTTGACATTTTACAGATTAAAGTAACCAAAGCTGAGAGAGGTTAAGTAAGATTGCTGAAGTTCAGACAACAATGAGGTGTTGGTCTCTCTGTGGTATATCAGTTAGCAATTGCTGTGTAAGAAGCTACTTCAAAATTCAATGCTTAAAACAATAAGCATTTTATTGCTCACAAGCCTACAGATCAGCTGGGCAGTTTTTTCTGGTTTCAGCTGGACTCACTCATGGATCTACAATCAACCCTCAGTTGGGTAGACAGCTCTGCTGATCTTGTTTGGACCTCATCCCATGTTTGGGGATCAATTTCCAATGGGCTGATCTTGGATATTCTCAGTTGAAACAACTAGGGTCTCCTCCAGAGGGTCTCTCATGCTCCAGCTGGCTAGCCCAGGCTGCTTTTCATGGCAGTGGTATGGTTCCAACACAAGAGGAAAAAATGCACCAAGTCTCTTGAGTTCTAGGCCCCAAACTGACACAGAGTCAATTATATAAAATTATATTGGCTGAAGTAAGTCACATGGCTTGTCACAGTTGAGAGGTAGGAAAATAGAACCTATTTCTTGATAGGAGGAGCTACAAAGTCACGTTGCAAAGCATGTATAACAGGGAGGGCAGGGTACACGGTTGCAATCAATACACCAGGGTGCCTATGTTTCTACCGCTGTGTCCTTCTTTGCATCCTGACACTTTGCTCTAGCAAAGCAAATCCACAGGTGCCCCTCACCGTGATTTTGCCTGAATGAACATCTAGGAAAGGGAGCCCACAAATTTTAAGGTTAGAGAGAGATTTTCAGGTCTTGTAACTTATCTCCTACCCAAGGCTAAATCTTCTTTTCCAAATTCCCTTTAGATAGACATCCAGCTCCTGCCTAAACACTTCCAGTGATGGGAGCTTAATTTTATTGCATTAAGTCGAGTTTGGTTTCTCATTCACAGTAAATGATTTGGAATAGGGCTCTCACTCTGATATTTGTGCAACTTGCTGTTGAGGCAGGCTGTTCCATTGTTTCTTCCTTATTCAAAACTGAAATCTTCCTTCCAGTAATTCCCTGTCTTTGCTCTTTTTCTTGTTTCCATACATGATCCCCAGATCCATTCATATACTCTGAATGCCGTCTCACAAGTGGGGAGTCCAGTGTGCCTACCAGCTCCCTTAAGCTGTGCACTGTGTATTATTAATACAGCCTGAAATTGTTTGTTTTCCCCTACTCTGCTTCTTCTTCCTTTTGTAATTGCACCTTATTCTTATTGCATTAAATTTAATTGAGTTTATCATTCACAGTAAATGATTTGGAATAGGGCTCTCACCCCATATATGTATGATTTGTTTTCAAACCAAAGGACAGCTGTCTGCCTTTCTCCCTTTATCATTTCCTCTATGAGTTCAATTCTTTCCTTTTAGTCAATGGTTGTAAACATTGAGGTTGTCATTCCAGTCCGTTTATTCATCATTCAACAGTCCTCCACTGAAATAGTCTATAATGCCAGGGTTTGTGATAGCTGCTTGGGACACAAAAATGGGTGAACCCCAGCACTGATCCTTGAAGAGTCTGCAGGCTCCTGGGTGAGGCCATGGTTTAAAGTAGTACCTTTTAGGTAACGTCTGCCTATTTTAGGTGCATGCTTATCTTTGAGAATCTCTCCTCTTCCCTTCTCCTACATCTCAAGGGGACACTTGCATAGAGAAAGAAGATTAGCCCTATGGTGTCAGGGGAGCATTGTCTAGTTCCCACGCTGTCTTCCTCTGCAGACTTCCTTGGCATGTGGATGCTGTTATTGGGTCTCAGCTATCATGCTGGCATCCTCTGTCAACAGCTTCAGATATTGCTGTGGCCTCCAGTCTTGAGGTCCATATTCTACAGGGCCCTCATTTCAACTCCATGCCTCCTCCAAGCTCAGGACTTCTATGTCCTCAGAGAGCCAGTGGCAATAAGGCAGTGTGGTTCTCTCTGTCCTGGGTAGTGATATGTAAGAGGTAGTCTCAGCCACCTCTTTGCTTCCCTATTACTCCCTTGCCACAGTGGAGTGTAACTTCCTGCTGACTGTGGAGCTTCTCTGAGGGGCTTGCAGACTCCCTAGGCTTCTCCCAAGGATGCAAGAAACTAAGTTTTATTCTTAAATTCTCCTAAATGAGATTAAATATCTATACTCTTCAACTTAACATTTTACACCAAGGGGAAATGTCATGCATGTCACATAGTCATGTTATGCTTCCCTCCTTGAGCCTCAAGCTTTTCCTAAGCACTGTGGTGGCTCTAGGGGCCAACTGCTTCCTGCCATGAGAATGTCCCTGCATCAGTCAGATCCAGCATGCTCACTCGTTCTATAATCTGCTCTATGAACAGACTTCACGTTCTTCCTCTATGGAAGTCATAAGATCTTTATTGTTTGTTTTGTTTTTCTGTGTCCATAAAACCAACCATCTGCACATTAAAACCATTTACCTTTACATCATTGTCTCGCTGTATTAGTTAGAACAGTATTCCAGAACTCAAAGGGATAAAGTCCCTGTTTTCAGACAGGTTCCACTCTTACAGAAAGAAAATAAAGGTCACTAAATTTACAAGGGAAAAAAGAAAAGGGACAAGGACTCCAGGAGGTGCCAGCTACATGGAGCTTCATGATACTATTCTCTCAGTATACCTATATATGTTTGAGATTGCCATAATAAAAAACTTTTAAAACCTGAGTGCCTGTTAAACATATGAAGAGATATGGCATGCCAAAGACGCTGGTGGTGATACTGTGAATATCAGGGGAGGTAGGGTGCAGGGTCTTTCTTGGAGCACCCAGGGCACTGAGGCACTCTCTTCTTTCTCCTGCCAATTGTAGTGTGGAAACCAAGGAAAAAATGGTATTACTATAAGCAGCAAAGCCTGAGCCCCTCTTCATTCCAGCTGATGTTCTTTGTTTTGTTCACTCATTAAACAAATATCTATTTGTGACCTCCTAAACCTGAATACTGAATGACAGAATATAACAGTTATAAAAAAGTCAGCTTCTTCTCTCACAGACCCTTTGGAGTATTGAGGAAAACTTCATTCATTCATTCAATCAACAAATATGTATAGAATGACATGATCAGATTTGCATTTTTCTCTCTGGGCTTCATTTAGCTACGCTGTGGAAAATGGATTCAAGTAAACAAGAGTGAGGCAGGGAGACCAGTCAGAATATTATTGTCATAGTACAAATATGAATCAAGAGCACTTGCAGGAAATTTACAGGGATAGAGAGAAGTAAGTATTTACCAGATGTATAAACCATAGATTGGATTTAGTGATGCATTGGGGGTGAGGGAAGGTGATGTCAAAGGCAGTTTCTACACATTGAGCCTGAGCAACCAGGTGAATGGTGAAGTCATATACTGGGATTGGAAACATGAGAGATGACCGGTTTGGGGGGAAAAGAATGGAGTTAAGGTAGTTATTGGAAAATGGCAATACCTAATATTCTTTACATACTTTGCTATGTGCCAATCACTCTTCTATGTGTTTAACAGGTATTAACTCATTGGTTCCCACAACAATAGAAGGATGGAACTAATATCTCCCCATTTCATAAAGGAAGAAAATGAGGCCACAAGTGGTTAAATAACATCCCCCAGGTCACACTAGCTGTGAATCCATCTTGAAGCCCATTACTTTGTACCACCTCTGGCGGGGTGCAGGGGGTGCTAAACTATCTGAATCTGAATATCTAAAAACCTCAGAGACGGGTCTAGGCTAGAAATATAAACTTGGGCCATAATCAGCCACAATATGAAGTAAGGAAAGAGTCTACATTTAGAAGTGAAAAACTTTCAAGAGTCTGAGAAACTGGGGGAAATTTGAATGGCTCCAGAATATTAAATGTTGAGGAATGTTTGCTTTTTTAAAGTTTCCTGGGGCTGCCACAGCAAAGTACCACAAACTGGGTGACTCAAAAAAAAAAAAATTATGCTTTCACGGTTCAAGAGGCCAGAAGTCTGAAATCAAAGTGCCTGCAGAGTGTGTTCCTTCTGAGGGCTGTGAAGGAGAATCCGCCCATGCTTCTGCCCTAACTACTGCTGCTTCCTGGTAATGCTTGGTGTTCCTTGGCTTATGGAGGCCTCACTCCAATCTCTGCCTCTGTCTTCACGACATTCTTCCCTATGTCTCTGAGTCTCCAAATCTCCCTCTCTTCATCTGGACACCAGGCATTCCATTTAAAGCCCAACAAATTCCAGTCTATCCTCATCTGAAATTGATTACATCTGCAAAGACCACATTTACACATAAGGTCACATTTGCAGATTCTGAGTGGACAAGAATTTTGGGAGGGGAACACTATTGAACCCACTATAGAGGAAAAGATGAAATTGTAACAAAATCACTTTTTCTTCCATGTTGATTATATGCCGATGACTTCCAGTCATTTGGATCATTTAATTTGAGCTTATCAGCAAAGTTCCATTTTATTCCTCACTGGGAATATTTTCCATCACATAGGAGAGTCACTTGCTCATGTCTTCTGCCAGGTAATCATTTTCTCTAGGTTAGTGGTTATCAAACGTTTTAAAACCATGCTGGTTCTAACTCCGAGAGTTTCTGATTTAGTAGTTCAAGGGTGTGGGGGCTCCAAACTTTGCATTTTTAACAAGTTCCCAGGTGATGTTGGTGTCGATGCTGCTAGACTGGGACCATACTTTGACTCCTAGAAATCTTCTTTCTCCAACTCTACACTTAGAGAAAATTGTTTCACAGTTATGTTTATTAGTTATTTCTCTACTTCCTGTATCTGATTCATGACTAGGTGCAAAAATAACCCAGTAGATTAAGGAATGTTGTTTTTATGCTGAGGTTGTTATCATAATAATGATAATTAAAGTATCATTTTTGTATCCCATTACATGTTGCAAAGTGCCTCCCCATATCTATTTAATGTCATGTTTGAACCAGTGATAAGTTGGGTATTATTGCTCCATTTTCCCCAGGAAACCTTAAGTTCAGAAGTATAAAATACTTTGAGAAATATCACCAGCTGATGATACAAGCCGTGTTGCAAATTCCAGCCTTTTCACTCCAGGGCCAATGTAATCTCTGCCACTCAGCAGCTATTTTATAGGTTTTGAACCTGAATTTTGATGAAAAATATCTGGGTAGTGCTCCATGGAAAAATCACTGCAAATTGAGATAACCACAGGTTTGTTCTGCATTGCATTTGTGCTATCAGCTGCATCATCAAGGTGGTGGTGTGGTCCAAATGGCAAGTTCTGTACATGCTAAGGCACATTTCCTGACACTAATTCTCTGATGTTAATTGGTCCAGAACACTTTCTTCCTATGAACAAGGGAAGTAAACATGATGTGGGTTGTTTTCTGTGCAGATTGCCCCAACTTCTCTCCTTCCTAACATTTTTTCTCTTAAACATACACATCTGGCAAGTGAGAAAGCTGACATTTGAACCTGTGCAGTCTGTCTCCAGGGTCTGCCTCTAACCACTTGACATGCCGCCCTGTTTTCCACCCAACAGCTCTTCCTCTTCCATCAGAATCTTGCTGACCAGCTCAACCTGACACCAAAGGTGCCCACCAGCTCACCCCACACATTTGCACCTTCTGTGTGCTCCAGTCAGGCTGGCTGTTCCGGGCAAAGGAGTTTTCATCTCCTTTCCCACACCTGCAGTGCTCACTTAGGCCCCCTGCCATCACACAGGTGACAGGTAGCTGAGCAGTTCAAAAACATAAGTTTGGACCCAGGCACCTGCAGATATGACGTCCCACTTCTTCCCTTACCGTGTGACCTTGAGCAAGTCACTGATTCTCTGAGTCACCATTTCCTCATCTGTAAAATAGATACAAGATGCATAGTCACTGTGAGAATCAAATGAATAATTTATGCTGCAAGTAGAAGCTTAATCACTGTAGCTCTTATTATTTGTTGTTTCCCCCAACCTCAAGCCCCCAGTCTATCCTTTCTGCCTGAATGTTCCTGCAGGCTCACCTCCCTCTTTCCTCACATGCGGACAGCCTGGCCAGTCCTTCTATAATGTCCATGACATGTTTACCTCTCTCAGAGCCTTACAGTCCTATACAGCAAGTGTCCTCCTAAATAGGCAACCTGTTTCCCAGCCTATTGTGGTCTGTTTCACGCAATAAATTATTTTTGAAGTCTCCAATTCTTTATTCAACAACAATAATAACCATTATTTTTGACCCTTGAAATTTGCCAAAAAATTGGCACATAGGTTAACAATAAACACTACCACTGTATATGGAAGGCACTACTATAATTCATGTTTACAGGAGAGAAAACTGAAACCCAGTCAGAATCATAGCATTCTGGAGTTGGAAGAAACCCTAAAATCTATTCTATTAATACTTCACTAGCTCCATACTTGGAAAATTCCTCCCCAACTTAAGTTCTTTCATGACAAGCACTCACTCTCTCTGAGGCTGATTCTCTCTCTCTCTCTCTCTCTCTCTCTCTCTCTCTCTCTCTCTCTCTCTCTCTCTCAGAGAGTTGAGAACAGCAACTATGCAAGCTTGATATTCTTGTACCCATTTTACAGGTAAAGAAATGGTGGCTCAGAGAAGTCAGTGACTTGCTCAAGGTCACACAGTAAAGGAAGAAGTGGGGAGTCACATCTAGAGTTGCCAGGATCCAAAGCTTGTGATACACACACACATATATGCACATATATACATATACATCATATTATTTATCTCTTTAAGATAAATAAAATGAGACTGCAACTTAATTAGCAACTTTTAGTTCACATCAGTACCCAGGCCCATCAACCCAGCATAAAATGCTTAAAGGTCCTGCAGCCTTTCTCCTTTTCTACCTTCCAGCAGCACCAAACAAACCCTATACATAGGGTTTCTCACCACAGTACAGCTGTCTCTCAGCATCTGTGGGGGATTGGTTCCAGGATCCCCCAAGGGATACCAAAATCCACAGATGATAAAGTCCCTTATATAAAATGGTATAGTATTTGTATACAACCTATGCACATTTTCTCATATAATTTGTCAGCTCTTGATTCCTTCTAATATCTAATGCAATGTAAATGCTATGTTAATAATTGTTATACTATATTGTTTAGGAAATAATGACAAGAAAAAAGATCTGTACATGTTCAGTACAAATGCAGCCATCCATTATTTTCCCAAAATATTTTGACTGTGGTTGGTTGATTCCGCAATGCAGAACCCATGGACACAGAAGGCTGACTATACTTTGCTCACCTGTCTTTCCTCCTCCTCCCTCCTTGCTTCTTAGCCCTGAGGCTGGGTGAGGAGCTGGCAAGCAGAGTCATCACATGGTGGTGCACTGTTCTGTTTGCATGCCTATCTCTCTCCACCAGACTTGGAGCCCCTTGAAGATAGGACCTGAGGCTTTGCACACCATCCTATTTGCAAGGATCTGGCCCAGTTGCTGGTGTGTAGCTGGCTGTCAGTATTTACGGAATAAGTGAGTGTCTTTTTATGAGCTAGTGTGACTATGCCAAACACAATGGGGGAAGGCAGGCAACACTGCATCACCAACTGCCGACTTAGTCTTAGGACTTATGGCCTTTTTGGAGCTCCTGGGGAAGGTCTTGATACAGATGCCTTGGCCCAAACTGGAGCCTGAGAGTTCTGCACTTGGGCCCTGGATGTCTCTATGGTGTCTACCTGATACCACCTTTCTTGCTGCCATTCATGAATTTGAGCTCCACTCTGGCCAGGGGAAAGATTGCCTTCAGGGTTGAGATGAATAGGCTGTGGGTAAACCTCTCCTCTGGGTTACCACCCAAGTATGGCTGTGAAGTTGCTACAAGTCAAACTATTTTGCCAGGAAGTTTCCGTTTATTTATTTACATGGCTTTCCGGTAAGGTGCAAACACACACCTGGGGCTTATCATTTCTAGACATCACCTTTCCTTTCCAATCATCCTTTGGAACATCACCATTATAAGACTTGCTCATTTTCTATCCCCAGTGTTCTTTTCCACCCCCGCTGGGAGTTGCCTCTTGATGCCCCAGTAAGGTCAAACTATGCCTCCCATCAGACCAGATCTACCAGCCCAGCCAGCCTCCTCAGCTATAAAGTCATTGCAGGACTTGAAAATTCCTTCTTCCCCAAGTTCACATTTGTAAGCTGGATGCAGTTCTCTGAGGCTTTAGGATGGGAGAAATAACACTTGATTTATTTCCATTTCCATTCCAGTCACTGGGGCAGGCATGCTTGGTGACAAGGCTATGATTCTGAGGCTGCAGGTTGGCATAGTCAGCAAACACCTAATTCTAACACAGTAGTCAATGTTAGTTAAACTTCAGGGAAAATAGGAAAAAGAAAACAGAAGTATCAGCAACTGCATGGTTGAAAATAAAACGTTATCTGGGACAAAAGACTAAATCAGAAAATGTTACTTCACTCTTTTTCAATAAATAGGTCCTGGGGAAATGAAAACAGTGAAAGAGACAGGACGCTTGCCCTCACTGTGCTTGTGGGCTGGTAGGGCACTGGACTCGCCCTGCTGTGAGCCTGGAGAAGGAACTCACCCCTCTAGGCTTGCGCTTAAAACAGAATCCAGTGGGAGGACTGGTATCTACCCTTTTTAGCACAAGAAACTTCTCTTTTGTTATTTTTGCCCAAGGACCCAAGGTTTTGAAAGAATTTGATCCAAAACTAAATGATGGCAGTTTTCATAAGTCCTTAATTCATTGACCTAGTTTTTCATTGATTGAAGATATACAAATTACCATGCAAAACTTCTGATCAACAGTAATCAGAAAATAGTTCCAACTTGAATCATAGGTTAGTTAACATTTTAATTAGATTACAAAATATTAACACAAATTAATGTGGGATTTCTTTTAGGCTTTTTAAAATACTGAGAACCATGCCCATCCCCCTTCCCAGCTCAATGTTATCTTTGCTTTTAGTTCCTCAGTATGTGGCTGTGCATTTTTCAGAAATTCAAGCTATCCCTTTGGTTCTGACATGGAAATGATTTCCCATTCCATAGACTTGAAGTTTTGCATTACTTTATTTTAGCCTAGTGTGAGAGTTCTTCAAAGGTTACTAAAATAAAGTTATTATAAAAATAAATCCTGCCTATTACTAGCAATTACTGAGGACTCTAATTCAGTACTGTCCTGAGTGTTGGCTGACATACAACATTTTAAGATGTTACAAAGCTTTTACTGTGAGTGGCTCATGCAACCAATCAACATAATTAGAGAATAATATTTTCATGTTTTAAAAAATATTCTAAAAATTAAAATTAAAAATTGAAATTATTTTACCATTTAAAAAAATCTTTCTAGAATGAGCTATGAAATAGAATATGAAACTGATTACAAAACTACTTTTTTTTTACCATTTTTTTTTATTTCGGCATATTATGGGGGTACAGATTTTAAGGTTTCAATAAATGCCCCCCTCCCCCCACAAGTCTGAGTTTCCAGCATGACCATCCCTCAGATGGTGCACATGTCACTCGTTATGTATGTATATACCCACCCCCCTCCCCCCTCCCCAATACCCTATTACTGTAGTACCTATTTGTCCACTTAGGTGCTACTCAGTTAATACCAGTTTGCTGGTGAGTATATAAAAAAAAAAAAATTGCAAATGCCTTCCTTTTTTTATGGAAAAACAATCACCCATGATTTTTTTCAATGAATAAAGATTTCCTCAAAAAGAAAAAAAAAAAAGAAACTGATTAAACTTTACCAATGGCCATTATAAAATTCACTGTTGCTATGTTTATTGCAGAGAAAGAGAGAGAGAGAACCAAGTTTTGAAAGTCTGATTTGGGTATTGGACTCAGCCACGTCTGACTCCAGCATGCCTCTAGTTGGCAATTATATGAGTCCCTTATTTCCCTTTTTTCCCCCAAAATCTGTTTGAAATACACTTCTATCATGTACTATTCGAAAGAGATACTAATTCTCTTCTCATGTGGTATTAGGATAGTACAAATCACTTTTGAGGGCATTAGGTTAAGTAAAATAGCACCTGAAATTTTTGATACTCAATAGATTAGTTGATGGAAAAATTATTCTAAATGGATAGTTAATTCTTTTTTGCACAAATGCTTTTGCACAAATGCACAAAATTCTAATTTTGCACAAATGCTTTATTTGGTTTAAAGGAAATGAAATCATGCTTTATATTTTTAAAGAGCATTTCAAAGTTCTCAAAATACTTAGTGGTAAGATTTTACTTTTAAAATCACATTTTCATCCCTCCAGCTATTTCCCAGACTGTTGATCATGTAGCCAAACAGAAAAAAGTGAAGTTTGGGAGGAAGATGTATATGTACGGGGAGAAATTTCATTACAAAGGCAAAAAGATGTGATTATCTATCAAAAAATATTTCTTGGGCACATTTTATGGTAGGGCCTGGGACTACAGTGGTAAGACAGGCAAAGCCATTGGCTTCATAGATAGGAAGATGTATAGACCAAGAAAGGCACGTTCATTCCATCCAGGGCTACAGAGAGTCTCAGGCAATTGCCCCTCATCTCCTTTGTCTATCTCCAAATGAACACACCAAAATCAAGCGCAATTAAAAAGAGTGAGTTCTGGGGGGAAAATCTTTAAAGCCACTTGGTCTGTATTGGACTTAGATCATATAGCTTACTCAACCCTTCTAAGCCTCTACTGGGACTTACCTGCCAGGATTTCCGGGAAGATTTAGGAAGATGACACATATCATATAATGTACTTGGCACCTCAAAGTGCTCAGTGAGGAAAATGATTCTAAATTGAGGACTACAGAAATCCCATGGCTTTTCTCAATAATGTCTATTCCATATTATACAGGCAGTGCTAAGGAACTACATAGAAATCTATATAAAATTCATTCATAATGTCAACACCTTCTAAAAATATTACCCCTATTTTCTTATGTCCTCTTTCTCCCCAAGACCATGAACACACATGACATTTGAGGAGCTATAATCAGTGTAGAGTTACCATTTCTGAATTCATCATTTTCTTCTCTGAATATAGCATGGAAAAGTTCCATGTTTACAAAATACATTTGTTATAGCTACAGCAAGCTATTGATTAAGAGAAAAATTTTTTCAATGTACACTTATATTGCTTCCAGAATTCAGCAGTATGAACAGCGTGGTATAGTGTATCTTCATGCAGAAAATGTGATACTTCCTTCACTATTACGTCTTTAGAATAGGCCCTTGGGATTGTAGATTAAATTCTATTCACATCTCTCCAGGATTTGATCATAAAATATTATTTCAATTATCAAAGCCCTTTGGAGAATTTAGGGAGACTAAGGGCAATGGGACTTCTTGTGGAGTGTGAAGCAAGGATAATATCACCTACCTAGTGGGATTGTTGTGAGAATTAAATAGGCTAATTTATATTAGGCACTTAGAAAAGCACCTGTAACACATGAAGCACTGAATAAAGATTAATTATAGTGTCACTCTCTCTGAACCTCAGTTTTCCATTTATAAACTTGAAGTGACAACATTTACCTCATAAGTTTGTAATGACAATTAGGTTTTAATTATACATTTGATAATTCGTTCATCCCTCCCTCCCTCCCTCCCTCCCTCCCTCCCTTCCTTCCTTCCTTCCTTCCTTCCTTCCTTCCTTCCTTCCTTCCTTCCTTCCTTCCTTCCTTCCTTCTTCCCTCCCCTCCTTCTTTCCATCTTTCCTCCCTTCCTTCCTTCTTTCCTCCCTTCCTTCCTTCCTTCCTTCCTTCCTTCCTTCCTTCCTTCCTTCCTTCCTTCCTTCCTTCCTTCCTTCCTTCCTTTCCTTCCTTCCTTCCAGAATAGGAAAGGGAGGAAATGTGGTTAAGAGGAATCTGAGGACCACCTAAGGCAAACTTGACCTACTTATCAATTTTGAAGTGTTTCATCTCCTTTGGGACATCTAGAATTAGAACTAAAACTCAAGAAGAATGCAGGCATTACCAAGAGAGATAGAGAATAAAAGAGTTATACATGTTTACTATATGAAGTTTACTTTTCTCACACAGGTCTGAAACTTGAAGAAATAAATAAAAATATGAATAATGAAATGAAAAACAAAGATTGAAAAAATAAATTAAGCTTACGTAAAGAGTCAAGCAGTTAACATTTATGTAAGTTCCTAAAGAGTAAAGAATTTTCAACTAAATTTATTTTGTTCTTTGCTTTTTTAATTGTAAGCTGACAATTTATAATTGTATAAATTTATGGACAATAAAGTGATGTTATGATTTATAATGTATAATAACTAAATCAAACTAGTTAACATATTCATTACCTGAAATACTTAACATGTTTTGTGGTGAGAACATTTGCAATGTACTCCCTTAGCAATTTTGAAACATACAATACTTTATTATTAACTATATTTACCACAGTGTGCAATAGAACTCAAAATAAAGAATGTATTTCTCCAGTCTGATATTTGCTACCAGTTGACCATCATTTCCCCATTCATTCCACCCTGAGCTTCTATAACTACCATTCTACTCTCTGCTTCTCTGAGTTCGATTGTTTTAGATTCCACATATAAGTGAGAACACATGGTATATGTTGTTCTGTGCCTGATTTATTTAACTTAGTATAATGTTCTCCAGTTCCATTCATGTTGTCCAAATGACAGAATTTCCTTCTTTTTTAAGGCTGATTAGTGTATCACCGTATATACGTACCACATTTTTATCCATTCATCCATTAACAACACTTAGGTTGATTTCATAACTTGGCTGTTGTGAATAGTACTGCCATGAACATGGGGGTGCAAACATCTCTTTGACAAACTGATTTCAAATCTTTTGAGTAAATACCCAGGGGTAGGATTTCTGGATCTTGCAGTAATTCTATTTTTAGTTTTTTTAGGAAGCTCTATACTGTTTTTCATAACAGATGTACTAATTTACACTTCCACCAACAGTGTACAAGAATTTTCTTTTCACCACATCCTCACCAACACTTATCTTTTGATTTTTTGATAAACAACATTCCAACAGTATGAGATGATATCTCATTGTGTTTTAATTTTTATTTCCCTAATGATTAGCAATGTTGAGCTTTTTTCATATATGTGTTGGCCATTTGTATATCTTTATTTGAGAAAGATACTATTCATATTCCTTGCCCATTTTTTAA
This sequence comes from Microcebus murinus, assembly GCF_040939455.1. Lineage (NCBI taxonomy): Eukaryota > Metazoa > Chordata > Mammalia > Primates > Cheirogaleidae > Microcebus > Microcebus murinus. The sequence continues at coordinate 39,598,418 of NC_134110.1, read as the reverse complement.
TTGAGTTTTCTCTTTCCTTGCTTTTGAGTTGTTTTATTTCCTTATATATTTTAGACATTAACCTCTTATCAAATGTATGACTTACGAATATTTTCTCCCAATTTGCATGTTGTCTCTGCATACTGGTAATTGTTTTTGTTATTTTGTTTTGTTTCATTATATTTGTTTGCTTTTGTTGTGCAGAAGCTTTTTAGTTTGATGTAGTCCCATTTGTCCATTTTTGCTGTTCTTGCCTACACTGTTGAGGTCAAATTCAAAAAAATCATTGCCCACATCAATGTCATATAGTTTAATCCCTGTATTTCCTTTTTGTAGTTTTAGAGTTTCTGGTCTTACATTTAAGCCTTTAATCTATGTTGAGTTGATTTTTGTATACGGTGTGAGATAAGGGTACAATTTTATTCTCATGCATGTGTAAATTCAGTTTTCCCAACATCAGACATTAAAGAGATTATCCTTTCCCCATTGTGTATTCTTGATAGGTTTGTTGAAAATTGGTTGACCCTATACATGTGAGTTCATTCGTAGGCTTTCTGTTCTGTTCTATTGGTTGATGGGTCAATTTTCCCCCCAATAACATGTTATTTTAATTGCTATAGCTTTGTAATATAATTTGAAGTCAGGTGTGTGATACCTCCAGCTTTGTTCTTTTTATTCAAGATCGTCTTGGCTATTCAATTTTTTTGTGGCTCCATATGAATCTTAGGATTTATCTTCTATTTCTATGGAAAATAATGTTGGGATTTTAATAGGGATTGCATTGAATCTATAGATTACTTTGGGAAGTATGGACATTTTAACAATATTGATTCTTCTGATCCATAAACACAGGATATCTTTCCTTTTATTTTTGTCTTCTTCAGTTTCTTTCATCAACATTTTATAGTTTTCAGTGTACAGGTCTTTCACTTCCTTGGTTAAATTTATTTCTATGTATTTTTATATTTTTTTAGCTACGGTAATTAGGATTGTTGTCTTCATTGCTTTTTATGGATAGGTCATTGTTAGTGTATAGAAATGCTACTAATTGTTGTGTATTATCCTACAACTTTACTGTATTCATTTATTCTAAGAGATTTTTTTATAAAGTCCATAGGGCTTTCTATATGTTAGATCATATTTTCAGCAAACATTGAAAATTTTACTTTTTCCTCTCTTATTTATTAATAGATACATTTTATTTCTTTTTTTGCCTGATTATACTGGCAAGTACTTCCAATACTATGTTGGATAAAAGTGGCAAGAGTGGGCATCCTTGTCTGGTTCCAAACCTTAGTGAAAAGGTTTTAAATTTTTCACCATTGAGTGTAATGTTAGCAGTGTGATATGGCATTTATTGTGTTGAAGTACATTCCTTTCATACCTAATTTAATGAGAGTTTTTATGATGAAAGAATGTTGAATTTTGTCAAATTTTTTTCTGCATCTAATGAGATGATCATATGTTTTTTTGTCTTTCATTCTGTTAATATAATTATGGGGTTTTATTATTGTCTGGCTTTTAAATGTCTTATGTTCCCTTTTTCAGTGATTACATCATTTTCCTATTTTATACATTGAGTAAAAACTTGTCAGTAGATAGAGGCAATTCTCCTTTATTCTCAATAAATCTGTTCCCCTCTAAGGAAGGTGCAGTGATTGGAATGTGAGTTCCTTCCTCAGGAAATTACTAGAACCACTTTGAAGTACTCAGAATTTTGGAGAAAACACTGAAGAGACTTAAGATCAGCAAAATAGTTAACACTTGGTTCACTGACATCTATCCTTACTCATATGAATTTTGGCTTTATATCAATTAGCTCTCTTTTCATTATAAACCATGGAAACCCAACTCAAATTGTCTTGGGCCCGGAGGATGTTGGCAGGAGTGATAGATTCCTCCATGGCTTGAAGCAGCTCTGTTCTCTTCAATGTTAGCTGCATTTTACAACAAGAGGGCAGCTAGGGCTGCAGCCCTATGTCCCCCCACGTATATAGCCTACAGAAAGGGAAAAAGCTTCTCTTCCCTTTACCCAAGGGTAAAGCCACTAGATTCCCACAAAACTCTAGAGATTTGAAGTGAACTGGGTGGGGTCACGTGCTCATGTTTAGAACAATCACTAGAGCCAGGGAAATGCCATGTTGTGATGATCAAGGCCTGAGTCCCACCCAGAGCATATGGATGGAGAGTGGGGAAAAGATGATGGCACAGTAAAGAATCAGAGAATTGTTACCAAAATAACAAGTAAGAGATCCTGGACAGCCCCCTGAAAACAATTTTCATATCTAGGTTATGTTTGGACCATCAGCTGAAGAAAATTACAGGCCTTTGCTTTAAAATTATTATACATGTTGGTCTTGTTGAAAGATGAGCTTGTTGGTTCTCCAACCACACCTGTAACTGGGGTTAGGATCCAGACATTTCAAAGGCACATTCTGGATCAGTGATTTTGAACTATGCAGAACATATCATATAGGTGGGGATGAGGGCGGAGGCAACTGAATATATTTGGGAAAGGGTTTTGCTGTTGTTTGGAAAATTCTATAATACTTAATATTATAAGCACATGTTTTTCAAATACAAATCAAAACCTTATTTTTATAAGAGCAACCACAATAGGAAGAGGAAGACAATAGTTTTTTCACCAATGGCAATAGGCTGAAGAAACCCTTGCTGTATACATACCTGCCAGTGTGTCTCCACACAAGGAGCACTCTACCCCAACAGAGGCGTGTATTAGAATTTCAAGGACATGGGATTATTGTATAAAAGGGCTAACACCTTTTATTGACATATGCCATTTTAGATTTGCTAAAGCATCATCATTTCAGGGATACTTGCTCTGACCACCAAATTGAAATCTGCACCCTGTCATTTTTCTCTGCAAGTCCTCCAGAGCCCTTATTACAGGTTGTAATTATTATTTCACCTGTTTGCTGTTTGTCTTCTCCACTAGTGGAAATGCTCATGAGTACAAAGATCATGTGTGTTTTATTCTTCACAGTATACCCAGTCCCTGATGTTTTCAGAGGAGCATTATTTTAGTCAGGATAGGACAGGCTCTGCTGTGGTAACAAATACATTGCTAAATCTCAGTGGCTTAGAAAAATAAATGTTATTTATTGTTGATACAAAGTTTGTTTCAGTTTGAACATCCTTTTTTTGTCTTACAGTCATGCTGTTTAGAACATATGGCTTCCAGGGTCACCAAGGCAGAGAGTGAGAGGATAGAAGAGGTTTGTAATTGCTCAGCTCACACACATTTTGTCCTCTCAAGTCCATGGGCTGCTTTAGCCACATGGCTCTAATCGAACAAAAGGGGAAGCTAAAAAGTGTAGGTGAGCAATGGCTATGAGGAGAGTGTCTACTGGCTCCATGGCAACAACTATTCCTAACTTTTTTGGCTTCCACAAGGAGGAATGAACTGTAAACCCTAAAGCCTCTCGCCACTTACCACCCATTGGGATGGAGATTGATTTAGCTACTGGGTGCATTTAGGAGAAGAATCTAGGCTTCTTGGTGTAGCCACTCCCTTTCTTTCATATTTTGGGGGTGTATCTGACAGTAGAGAGCGTATTATCTGCTCTGCTCCTGCAAGCTGTACTGTACATACAAGCTGTACTGGAGAAGGATCTTCCCAACCCCATGAGTGGAAGCCTTGCAATGGTTTAGCAGAGCTTGAGAATGGATGAATCAATGTGTTTCAATCTGCAATTTGGTGTTAGGAAGGCAATAATGCCACTTCTTCAGCATTGAACCCACAGCAGTGTTTATCTGTAATCGTGGTGATGTTCTCATTTCCATCTGCCTAACTGTAGTGTCTTTCAATCAGGCAGGGAACAAGAGTGGTATTAATAGACCTGGAAGCCCAACAGTTTGTCCAGTCCTAAGATGTGCTCAATAAACACTCAGTGGATGAATGAGCCTGTAGGAGATCTGAAAGATCATCTATTTCAATTTTCCCTTACAGACAAGATGAGTAAAACCCATTTGACTGCTCAAAATCACCTGTCTTGACAGCTGACCCCCAAATGCCTGTTGCATCTAACATATGCTGCTAGTGCTATGTCCAGATAGAAGACAAGACAGTATTGATTACGTGGTACATTCTCTCTATAATTATAGAGAGCTTTTCCCCAAGGGATGTAAGAGAGAGGACTTGAAAAAAAAAGGATTAAACTTATCTGAGTGTGTTACATACTATTCTTTTCTAGGAGGTGAGGGCGGGAATTCTTTGCCCCTCCCCACTCCTACCACCCTAACTATTGAATACTTTTGGGTGAATCATTCTCAATCTGAACTGATAATCCTTGCAGAAACCTTTTCTTTACAGACCGTAACAACGGCAGTGTATTGTTAATCATACAACTATTTAAGCCAGTCCCTCCCTGTTCCTACCACTGAGCTCCAAGCCTGTAACGTATAATCTACCCACCCACACATATTGAAATGAGATTATTGTTCCCACAGAAAAGAGCCTTACAGTTGCACAAGTCCCAACTTTGTTCTAGAGGGTGATAAAAAGGAGAAGGAAAAGGCCTGGAGTTGTTTGATAGGCTTCTAAGGAAGGTACAGGGAGGATGAAAGATTGCCCTCCCAGGCACCCAGTGTGAAAGAGCATTCCAGCAATCATCCACAGGGCTCCCACGCTCCACCTGGGCATGCTCTCTAATCCTTTGATCTAGAAGCCACCATGCATTACCGATAGTTACAGAGATGGCTGGAGTGGATGCACTTGTCTGCCCAAAAAGTAAGAGCTGCCAAGGAGGAAGACTACCCATGAGAAGAACACAGTGGCAAGTGAGAATACAGGCTACAGAGCAGCTCGCCACAGCAGAAAGAAAGGTTTGGGGATCATGTAGACCTGGATTTAGTCTCAAACCTTCTACTTACTAGCTGTGAAAGCCAAAAACACTACTACTAATGGACTCTCTTCTATGTGCTAAGAATGACATTAGGCACTGTCGTTATAACTGTCCATAAGACCTCAGCAGGCACTGCCATCACCTGCCCTGAGTTTGACCTTTTCCAAGTTTAAAATAGAGATGATAAAGTCTACACCATATAATTGTTATAAAGAGAGGAGGAAAATGCAAGGACAATGCCCAGCTCACGGTTAGCATGCAATCAACAGGAGTATTGATTCTTCCTCACTCCCTGGGAAGGGCTAGTTGCAGGGTATTTGGGGGAATGACAGCCATTCACTGGAGGGGCAAACACCTATCTACAACTCCGAAGAGTCCCAGATAAAGAAAGTCTGGGGTCAGCAACCAGGATTAGAGCTTCAACTCTCTAACCATCCCAGAGCCCAGAGGGGCTCCTGGATTAAAATGGCACATCCTAGGGTCACACGGACAGAGTTACAAGGGACTGGATCTCTGGACTGGGAACCTGGGAGTAGGAGTCGAAGTTGCACCCGCTGGGAGGGTGCTGAAAGGTTTCAAAGAAGATGAACTTGCTTTGACTTTCCCTAGTTCCTTCCTAGAGAGACAAACATAAACAGAGCAAATCAATCTGTCCTTTGAAGATGAAGTTCCAGAGGGAAAGAGGCCAGGTTGTCCTTCTCTGTGAGTGTGTTTCCCTGATCCCTCTCCACTGCCTGAGCAAAGCCTAAATCCCTTGGGCACCACTGCCCTGCATGAGGCCCTCTAATGTTGCCTGAAAATCAATTGTTAATGTATTTATCTCCTCCCTAAGCGGGGAACTCCTCCAGAGCAGAGACTGTGTTGTATTTGTGTTGGTGCTAATCACCTTATGCTCTAAACAAGTAAGGGAACTATTTATTATTGAGTGTCTACTGTATAACAAACACTTTAAAAAGACAAAGATGTTTATATATACATATACAAACACACTTTTAAAAAATTAAAATAATATATTTAAGCCATCTTGTATTTTCCTTTTTCCCTTGAATTTTAGTTATAGCCCTCTTTTTTAATGATTACAGATATTTCATCATATAGATAAATAACTTAGTAGGCATTCTGCTACTGATTGATTTTTTTTATAATTTCCCCTGCTCCCTTTGCTTTCTCAAATGGACTGTCCATAGTCTTTGTGTCAATGATTGGTTTCTAACAATAGAATCCTAGAGGTGACCATTGTGCTGTCTTGTGTGCAGTGAGACAGTAAAGCACAGTAATAAAGAGCAAAAACTCAGTAACTGAACCACATCAACTAGCTGTGTGACCTTGGGTAGGTGATTTCACTTCTCTGAGCTCCAGATTTTTTACTCCAAACTGTAGCTGATAATAGTAACCTACTCATAAGGCTGTTGCAAATAGTAAATGAATTAATACACGTAAAGGGCATAAAACAGTGCCTGGCACATAGTATATACTCTATAATTGTTTGCTATTATGATTTATATTTACACAGCTATTGTCCTATAAGACTGGGAGACCCTTGGGGACAGTGGCCATGTCTCACTTATGTACTCCACCCACCCCCCAGCCTGGCGTATTTGCTGAATAAGTAAGAAATGTTGATGGGGAAATTAAACACTGACTTGCTTGTGCACAATACTACTCAGTAAATGTTTCATCAATTTGAATTAAATCTTTATCTCTCTATGTATATATTGAATTTTACCAGTTCTTTGCACTTTAGTTTAAGAATGAGTTTATTGCCTATTTTCTAGAGATAAGTATTTATAAGAGGAAAGAAAAGAACAGAAATGATCTAGGTGCCCTTGGAAAAGAGCAGAGCAGATTCCATCAGAGGGCAGAAGACACAAGGATGGGTGATCAGTCCAAAAACAATGTCCATGAATCTTCAGTTTTGTCCAAGGTTGCACCTATAAGATTATATTAGAGTCACATTACTATTCTCTGAACTGTGACTGGTCACTTCCCCTTCCATCACAAAATAAACATAACATAGGGAAGCAAACAAGGAAGGAAGCCAATGATTATTGAATGTTTACTGGTGAACAAATACTTTTAGCTAATTATTGTTATTTAAATTTCACAGATTCTCCGGTAGTTCTGCATTATTATCCATTTCCTACAGATGAGAAAACTGAGATACAGTCATGTGTGGCCACACAGCTAGAAAACGTAGAGCAATGATTTAAACTCTTTCCATCTACATCTTGGTTATAACTTGTCCTTCCTTGTTTAAGCATAGAGGGCCCAAATATGGCTCACTACCAAGAAGCAAAACATGGGAAGTTTAGCATTCTGGAATTCTGAACCAAGCAGGCAAGTAAAGAGTCCATCATCATTAAATCTCATCCATAAAACTGCCAAGAAGCAAGTACAGTCATTTTCCTTTGTTTCTGCTTAGGTACCATGGTTGGAGATAGGAAGAAGCAATCTCTGCTGAAACAGGTAAAAATAAGCCCTCTCAGTCAACAAGTGGGAGCCTGCATCATCAAGGAGACGATCCTGCTGCATGTTCTGTATGTAGTTGGAGGAAATCCAGCACAGCTGAATATCAGAGACAGCAAAGTTTTACATAAATATTCTTTAAATCACCACCTTCCATCTTAATTGCAAAAAGAGAAAAGAAAAAAGAATAGAAAAATATCTTTTACTCTTTTCTTATTTGACATTTGTCTTCATTGTTTTCTATGTCAAACTGTGATCCTAGTCAAAGAAGGCTGAATTGATTTAATGTGGTCCCTATGAGGGTTTGGTTATTTTCTGGAGAAAGGTTCATATAAATTTGGAATATATATGCTGCTTAGGCATACAAATTATTTATATCCTAAGGTAAAATCTTAGATTTATTTGCAATTTTGCTTCCAAGTATTTCATAACACAAATCTTCTATTATTATCTCATATGTTATCATCTCTTAATGGGGAAATAAGATGAAGACCAGAATTCATTTTTCCTATACAGGTGAGAAAACTGAAGACCTAGGATTAAGTAACTCACCTAAGTCTAGAAAAATAAAAGGTATATTAGAAAGAAAAACCAGGGGCCTAGAAACGTAGACCACAAAGTAGACCTTATTGGATGTCATATCTAATGTTGCTATAATGTTGCCACCAACTCAGGGATTTTATCCAGTGTCCTTAGGAGATGGGCATCCAAATTCTGCTTCTACACATCCAAAGAAGGGAAGATGTTTTTCCTCTCAACAAGAACCTATATATCAAAGAAAATATTCCACATGAGCAATGCAGATGCATGGCAGGCACTGAGCAGGCCTGGGGAATGCTAGAATCTCTCTGCAAGACAGTGTTAATCCCAGGTGGTTAGTGATCACTGATATGGCTCAACCAGTGGTTTATTGAAGTACTAAGGAATTTTGTTTCTTCAGTAACGTTACCTTTATGGCTGGTTCAAATGCTGAGTCAAGACCTCACCCATGCTCATGTCACAAACTTATTTTCAATTTTAACATTTGTATTAGGATAGAATTTGCAGATAGTAGATATCTACTAAATGCCAAACATTAAGGAAACATCTCCAGTGCTTTGGCTCATTTATCCTTATAGTCACTCTAAAGAAGGGTTATGCTCATTTTACAAATGAGGAAATTGACCGTTAAAAAATTGCCCCTATGGAGAAAGCAGAAGACCAAAGAAGCCCTCTCAGTGCTAAATGCTGAGTCTTGGGATTACATCAAGATTCTTTAGAAAGAAGCTGTCATTTCAGTTGATGGAGGGTGAATTATTGGAGGGTATGACTTCTGAGCTGGGCCTTAAAGATGAATGAAGGAGAAGACAGCATTTCAGATGAAGGGAATATCAGGAAGAAAAGGCATAGGCCTTGAAAGAAGATAACTGAATTTGCAGTACATCTTAAAGGTAGCTAGCCACCTGACTCTCCAACCAGGCTTTCTTCACTGTACCCTTATGCAGAGACAGTACCTGTGTGTATTTATTGATTGCCTTCCTTGTGGCTCAGATGTTTGACTTAACAGTGCTTGCACCTGAAGGTGGGACTCCAAGCTCCCAGATACAGAGTTAGCTCTTTAACATCGCTTGATCACCATGGTGATAGGGATGGCATCAGCTACTCCCCCAACAGGCAGGCAAGGAGTTTATTTCATGAGTGAACCTTGTATGGATGGAATACTGAGGACTCTCAGAACATTTCATAATAAATGGAAGATTTTTCTTTTTTTAGGCTATAACTGGCTCCATTCACCAAATGGCAATAGGCTATGAGTATCAAGCCTCAGGGAATGATTCCTATTTTAAAAATTCTCATTTAAATAATTACACACTGGTCTCTTGGTTACTATAAATTGTGGGATGCACCACCAGGACTTTTGCTGGGGACACATGAGACACTATTTCTAGTAATGCCTTCTGCCTAAAGTTATTAACCCATTCTGAGCTTTAGTGAGATCAGCTGTGGACCTAGAACATTCTTGGGAGTTTGACACGGGGACAAATGAGAGGAAGGTAGAATCATAGAAAAGGAGAGCTGGAAAGGCTTAGGGCTGGTCTTCTCTAGAGCTTTCAAACTTATTTTTAGCAATGAAAATCCTTTTTCAGATAGTATTTTAAGTGGACCCTTAGGCAGACATCTATTACCTCTATTATGTCTCCTTCTTGAGAAATTATTCCCCCCTATTCTTTGAGCAAATACCTTACTCCATGGATATTATGTAGGATTGACCCCAGCCCAACTCCAGTTTGGGTCTCTGATTGGATTAGGCCATTCATCAGGTCGTATTCTCGGACACCATGATTGCTTTAGAGTAGGCAAGTAATCTCTGCTAATTCACCAGACTGATCCTCCCCAAGTCGTCAGGGACTGCTGGGCTGAAACAACAGCTTCTCTGGTTGAAGGGATGAGGATGTTCAGGCTGGAATTGCCAGCAGCCATTGCTGCTACCATTAGCAGTTCTAGCCTATAGCCAAAGCTGGCGCAAGAGGCAGATCCCTGAGAAATACAAAGAAATGAGTCCCAAATGTAAATATAATTAACCTGCTGGATCAAGCTGTATCCAAAGCCAGGTGCCTCTGGCCTTCTTAGTTAAGTAAATAAATAGATTATCTTTTAGGCTCTACCCAGTTTGAGTGGTATTTTCTGTTAGTTGCACATGAAAGCATTTTAAATCCAAAATTTTTAGTCTAAAAGTCCACGATATAAAAAATTGAATTCCTCTGGTTGAGGTGAGGATAAGAAAGTTGGCATCTCACCTACAATGTACTCTATCCATTTCCAAAATGCTGTACAGATGGACTCTACTATCTAGTTCAATACTTTTATTTTACAAATGGACAAGCCATGATTCAAAATAAAATACTAAAAATATTAACAATACACATGAAGGAATTAAAACATGAGTACAAGTTCATTTGTTTTTTAAGAAGCAAGCTTCAGAAAATTGGACAGAATGAGTAGTTACTACCTAAAAATTAGAAAAGAATTTATCTAGGGAGATAACAATGATGCAAGATTTAAAATGACACTAACTAAGCCATCAATAATTACAACATAATCACCCAGGTAGTATGAGCATATTCCACAATGTTTATAAAAATATTAATAGTTATTGCCCTGTAGATAGTTGGTCATGCTTAAAACATTTGTTACTTAATAAATGATTTATACTATATATATCTCCTAGAAAAAAAAAAACTTGCATTATGGTTTGTGTAGACCTGTTTGCTTACCTTGATCATGCTTTTTATAAACTTGCCAGAGAAATTTCTGGTATGTTCTGGTAAAAATACACTTTTTCTAGGGAGCTGGCTTTATATTATGCCATTTATCTCATCTCTTACTTCAGCAATTGTATGTGGGTTTATTGCTTGATTGATTGATTGATTGATTGAGACCAGGTCTTGCTCTGTTGCCCAGGCTGGAGTGCAGTGGTTCTATTCCCTGCAGCCTTGAACTCCTGGGCTCAAGCGATCCTCCTGGCTTAGACTCCTGAGTCCCAAGTAACCAGGACCACAGTCAAGCATTGCTACACCCGGCCAACCTTTCTTTTCCTTTTTTTGTAGAGACAGGGTTTTGCCACACTGCCTTGATCACCCAAAGTGCCAGGACCAAAGACGTGGGCCATTGTACCTGTCCTATGCAGCTTTATACTATGATATATTACCCTGTGACCTCAACTTTCTCTCTGATGGATATCACTGTTGCAGGTTATATCCTTAGTGTAAAATAAAAGAAATTCAACATACAGATAAAACTGTGGAGGTGCAATATGAAAGGCAAATTGTAGATCATTATGCTGTGGTGGTAAACTGGTAACACATTTTATCTATAAAGGCCAGAAGACTTGGCTAGGTTTACATAGTTAGTTAAGAGGAGGAGAAAGTAGGATTCGTCTATGAAACATAACCAATAAGTGAATCATTTCTTCTTTAGTTTGAATAAAGTTATCCTCACAGAGGAACTAAAACCACACTTCCTCCCTTCTCCTTCCTGCAAACTTCTATAAAATGCGTCTGACCTACCTAACAGATACAATGAACACTTTCTGGGTGACAGGCATACTTATAACCCTAACTCAAGCATTACAAAAGCAATCCAGGTAACAGAAACATTTGTACCCCTGTAACATTTTAAAATAAATAAATAATAAAAATAAATTTTTAAAAGTGTCTGATTAAAAGCTTGGAACTCAACTCAATAGGAAAAACTTTCTATGTTTTTGGTTGATGGAATGGAAGGAGTAACTAGTAATAGCTCATAAATTCTAGTTAAAAGCAGAAATAATTACAAAGTCTTAGTTAAAGAGAAATAATTACAAAATAATTATTTTTTGTAATTATTTCCAGTGACCCATATGAGCCCCTTTTCTGTTAATTTTTGTTTCTCTCTCATCTAAAATTTTTGAGTAAAGAACGATTTTAAAATACTTCATTTACCATTTGTGGCAAAGTTGCTGAAGTATTTGAGAAACACTTAAGAAGCTGGAAGTTAGTATACAAAAATATAGTGATTTGTTCATAAAAATCTGTAGAAGTTATCTTTTCCCCATATAGAGAAAAAATAGTTTTGCTACTCAAACTTCTTCATCTTGTCTGGGCTATCTTAGGTAGGTGAAAGCATTATTAACTAGTTACTAAAGTCATAGGTTATTAATGCCAGTTTTAATGCATTTTAGTAAAATTTGAGATCACACAGTTTTTCTGAAACCCAGAGAGAGACACTGAGGTATCTAATATCCCATAACAGCATGCCGCAGGGTTACCTGATTGGATTCCAACCTGCTTCTGCCATTGACTAATTATGTGACCTTGAGCAAATCATTCATCTTTCTTCAGATGACTTCCTTAGCTTTGTCATCTGTAAAATGGAAATACATCTAGTACTTACTTCATAGGGTTGTTGTAAAGATTAGATGGATGAATAGATATATTTGAAGCTCTTAAGATAATTTCTGATGTATGGTAAACACTAAGTATTAGTCTTCATTAGCATATACGTCTAGTGAGACTGACACAATTAGGCAGGTTGTACCATGAATGGCTTCACCTTGAGGAAAAGTAGTGCAGGAGAACCTGATCTCACCAGCTGGATAAATGTGAGGCTGGTCTCTCAGGTCGGCCTGGATATTCTCTGGTTGTGGGAGGTAGAATCCTAAGATGTCCCCAAGATCTCTGCCACCTCATGTTCAGGGCCTTTATAACCTCTTCCCCATGAACACGGGCAGAATCTTTAATGTGGTGGGGTATCACTCCCATGGTTAGGTTACTATTGAGTTGACTTTGTGTTGACCAAAAGGGAGGTTATCCAGGTGGACCTCACCTAACCAGGTGAGTCCTTAAAAGTGACCAGGACCTTCCTGGACTTACAGGCCTATGGAGGAAGCCACATGGCAAGGAACTGAAGTAGTCTACAGGGGTGGAGAACAGTTTCTGGCCAGCAGCCAGCCACAGAATGGGGGCCTCATATTTACAACCAAAAGGAACTAAATTCTGTCTACAGCTGTGCAAGCTGGAAGGGACTCCAGCTGCAGAGATCACAGCCCAGGTGATACCTTGATTTAATCCTTGTGACATTGAGTGGAGAACCTAGGTAGCTCTGCTTGGATTCCTGAACTACAGAACTATGAGATAATAAACTGATGTTGTTTCAGACTACCACATTTGTGGCAATTTGTTATAAAGCAGTAGAAAACTAATGCACTGTAAATGACCTAAGGCTTGTTATTCTCATGGCTAATCAGAGGCTAAGAGAGTAGATGACAAGGCTATGCTATCGTTACTTCCCTTCTCTGCCCCAGTAAGAGAAGCACAATTCAGAAAATTCTGTGGCCCCAGAGGATGGCTGTATGCATTCACATGGCCCTGTGTCCTGCAGGTGGATTACTCTCATCCCCAAAATGCTTCCAATGCCCTCAGCACAGTCGTTAGAAAAATTTTCCCCCAGAAGTGTGTCATCCTTTAGGATTCTGCCTAACTGAAATATCAATACAAAGAAACTTCCCCTAATCACTCAATCTAGCATTGCCCACTTCTTGGAGGCCTCCCAGGTATGTTTAGCACTGGTCCATGATTATCTTGTTCCTTTGTTTACTGGCTTGTTGTTACACCCTCTGACTTGCAAGTAAGCATCATAAAGACAAGCACCTTGTCTGTTTTGCTCACTATTACATCTCTAGAGCCTGGAGAAAAGGCTAGCAACTAATGAATATTTGCTGCATGAAAGTATTATAGAGAAAGGCAGCCAGTGCCATAATAGCAAACACATAACACTGTGCCAGGCGTTCATACACAGTTTTGTTACAAGGTTTTCATAGCCCTTTGTTCATATTCTTATTATTGAATTTTTGTTGTTAGTTTATGAATTCTTTGAAGACAGAGATCATGTCCTCCTATCATTGTACACTTAGTGCTAACCACTGTGGCCAGTGGATGGCGTATGTTCAATAAATGTTTGTGGAATATAAAAGAAACTGATAATTAAGCTATAAAAATCAAATTATTCTCCATATGAATATATGTTATACTAAGTGTAATTCTTTTTTATTTTACGAACATAAAAATTTATAGCAACTTTACACATTTTTTTTTTCCTGCCAACACCTTGATTTTAACCCATCGATATCTATTTTGGAAGTCTGATTCCCTGAACTGTAAGATAATAAAGTTTATTGCTGTGAGCCACTAAGTGCCTAGTAATTTGTTACAGCAGCAATAGGCAACTAGTGTGTAAGAGTAGAGGAACAGAGCTATCTTCGATAGATGTTTCCTCTTTACAGAGATCAGCTTGCATTGTGGGATCTATTGATCAACGATGCTGAATCTTGCTAAGAATAGAAACCACGGATTTTACCTTTGGTAAAGCTTTTCCCATCATCTCCCAGACCTCCTTTCTAACTATGCACCTGGGTGTGATACAGCAGAATAGAAAGAGCATGGGCTTTGGAATCTGAGAAACATGAATTCAGATCCTGGTTCTAACACACAGTGACATGACCCGGGACAACTAATTACAATGCTCTGGCTCTGTTTCTTAATCTCACTTTCAGTATTGTTACAAGGGTTAGAAAACAAGGAAATAATAACAAAGAAAATAATATTATTATTGATAATCAAGACAGTCTTCCAAGGAGGTGCTCACATTAGAGTTTTTCCTCTCTGGACGTCCACAGGATTGCACGGGGACAGGAGCTATGGTTAGCTGAGTTCCTTCTCTGTATGGCAGAGGGAAAAGATATGGGGCCACTGGGCTCAACCTTGGAGAAAATTGAAAAACAGCACAGACTAGACAGGAACAGGGAAAAGGAGACAAATGAATGGCAGAAGGTGGCAAGTTCAGGAATGTGAACTTCCCTGGACATCCAAATCTTCAGAAATACATCCTAAACTGATATATTCTCAGCTTGAGTTATTTTTTTATGGAAACTTACATAAAGGCTAACTCTTAGAACCAGTTTGACTCACGGTGGAACAGAGAGAAGGTCCAGGCAGAAGGTAATCGTGAGAGGGTAAGACCCTAGGAATTAATAAAAATCAAGGAAGAACTTTGGACTTTCATCAACTATAGGATTAAGATTTGAGCCCAAATTGCCAAACTCCCTAAAAGACAAGGTCAATGTCCTGCTAACAACTCATTATAGAAATGACTGGCAAGTTACAGATAATCAAACAATCAGGGCTTCAATTTCAGGGTGTTCTGTATATTTTCTCCTTTCATTTGAAGCATACTGACTTCCCAGTTTGTATAGTTAGCAAGAGATACAGAAAGCAGTTGATGAACTAACAGGAAAACAGTGGGGCTGGCAGGTGGTAATAGCAATCAAGAGGTCCATTGCACCTTCAGGGCCCACATTTTTCCCCTTTGTTCCCAATCACCCCTCTGCCCTCTGGTCCAGTGCTGCCTACCGGGGAGGACTTAACACAAGAGAGCAGGTGGCTTCACAGGCCTCTCATTTGGGTAATGAGTTGGAACCTTTACCTAAAGTCAAGCCCCAGGATCCTTCCAGCTGTTCTACTCTGGGAGTTGACAAACAGTATATATATGAATATGTGTGGGTGTTGTGGGGAGCTGAAAGATCTTTGTAGTGACCAAAAAGTCTGTAGCTGTTTCCTGCCCGCTTTATAAACCAGGGTAAGAGTTTCCTGGATCACTTGATCTCTATATGTGGTGATAAAAATAATCAAGCCCATCTTTAAGCAATCAGCTACCTATTCTAGCCATCAGCTTTATACACAATTTCCAGAGAACTCCTCCCTTGCCTTCTCTGAACTGCTGTGGGAAAAGATTGGAAAGAGACAGCCAAAGACCAACAATATAGGGCGAGGCCCCAAGGCATGCTCCTAAGCTCTCTAGGGAAGGTTAATGAATTGCACTCTGGGGACAAAGAGAACTTTAACAACGGAGGTTCTGACAGTTTCATGAGGCAGGAAATGTGGCCATTATCAAGCCAGAGCTGGGTGTGCAAACACAATCTATATGTTTATGTACCTTCGTCCAGTTTGTGGACATTGTTCAAATGGAAGGGGAAGAAAACACAAGAAGGAAATCCTCTTCCTTTTGGCAAGACACAGACAGAAATTCACATGCTTGACCTCCATCTGTTGTCTCAAGGAGCAACTGTCACCTCTTCTGCGTTGAGTGTCAGAGAGAGTTTAAAAGACAGCATCATCACCATAAAGTCATTCATTCAAAAGCTATTTATTGAGCACTGATTATGGGACAGGTGCCAGGCTTACAATGCTGAGCAAAAAGTCCTTGTTGTTCCCTTTCCTCATGGAGCTCCTAGACTAGTCGTTGTCATCATCTTCACTGCCACCACCACTCCCTTCTCCCTTCTTATCTCTTAGGGCAATCTTTAAAGTTAAGTAAGTGTATGAAGCACCTAGGGACTCAAAAGTGAACATAAAATAAAATATTTAAAAGATTAAAAAAGTGAAAAAGAATCATCTGGGGATTTTATTAAAATACAAATTTTCAGGTGCATTTGCCATGCTATGAATTAGCGCTTCTTGAGGAAGGTCTCACAACTCAACAGAGCAATATAGGTGGTTCTGATGTGAACATTTCATGGCTCATATTTTGTAAATATTGCCTTAAGTTATAGCACTTTATACATTTTGTCAACATTCATTGTGTTTTGAATGTCACAATAGCCCAATAAAGTAGATAAAATTGGAAGTATTGTCTCCAATTTACTTATAAGAAAAATGAATGTGTAAAAATGTTCATTTAACCTAGTTTAATACAACTGGCATCTAATTTGTTCAAATTTCTGTGTTAGAAGTTTAAGATAAGAATAAGATGAATAATGAGTTTGTATTAGGAGAAAAAAGAAAATCATACAATGTGCCGGGTGCTTTGTATGCTATACTATATGTAATTTACTGTGATATATATCAGTATACACATGCATATACATACATTATGTTAACCTTAATTCATGCACTGAGGGTGGTAAATTCATTAATTCACTAATTTGTTCATTCACTTGCCTAATGTTTATTGAACATTTACATTTGCTTTTTTTTGAATACAGTAACATATAAAACATATTAAAAAAAACAATTAAAAAGTTGCCTGCATGGAATTAACATTTTCGTGCAGAAAGAGAGATCACAAAACCACACCATGGTGTAATTAATTCATACTTGAGGGGCCTATCCCGGAGTCCGCAATCTAGATATAATTTTGCAAGCACTTAGTAGCACTATCCATATCTGCACCAGAGGGCGTGCTGATTAGCATAAAGGATGCCAGAAATTTGTGTATATATATATATATATATATATATGTGTGTGTGTGTGTGTGTGTGTGTGTGTGTGTGTGTGAAATGACTGATGTGCAAAATGTATGAGTAACAAAAATAAAGCAAAAAACTTTGACAAGCCAAATAGCATAACATCTTTGGCATAACTAGATCTGGAATTCTATTTGATTTTCTGTCTTTTCCCACTTAATGGAGGACTCTGTCACCGTATCTTACTGGACAGTTTGCTGAAACTATATGCGTCTCTGAGTAAGGATTGCATGCAAGGTGTTTATTATATAGTGAGTGAGAAATTTACCAAGCTTACAACAATAGGCTGTATGACTGATTGGGACCTATTTGGTAATAAATGTTTATACAAATGACAGAATTCTGCTCAAGGCTTTCCTTTCATCAAAACATTTTCCAGAAGTAACATTTTGGGGAAGCAGATTCATGACCCTACCTCACCTTCCTCAAATTGCCATAGGCCATGGCTTGCCAAAATAATCTGATAATTGTGATCTGCCTGACTGACATATCAATTTTGTAACATACTGTCTCATTTAATCTCTTACAATAATAAGGTGATGTAGATAATCTTATTATCTCCATTTTAAAGATTAGGCATTTGAGGCCTAAAGAGATTAAATAATTTACTTGATGCTATTATTAGGCACCGAGTGGCAGAACAAGGATTTAAACTGATTTGTTTCCAAAGCCTGTACTATTTCCTCTTCCCCATCCTGGTTTGAGAAGATCCTGGTGTCACAAAATCCATATAAACCCATCTTCCAACACTTTTCAATGGCCTTGGGTTTTACCTGGTCATTCTCTTTTTTACTGGCCACACTTCATTTTATCTTTGTACCTCCTCTCCAATCTTCCGTACAGGAAGAACCAGTTTATGTTTCCCTTACCAGAGAATTTTCCAGTAGTTGGTGATGATCACTCTTTAGTTTGTATTAAATCTTGTCTTCCCAAAGCAACTAACTGAAAAGTTCCTTGAGATTAAAGGGTAATTTTTCCTATAGTTTTCTGATATTCCACAGCACCCGGTATGATGCAATGAATACAAAAGGCATATACTCTTTGTTGCTTCAATAGATGAATTTTAACCATACAGCTCAGAACAGTGCCTGGCAGATAATAGATTGTCCATGAGTATTTTCTCTTGAAGTTAGAATTTTCACAGTATTCTGGATGATATAGCAGATGTCACTTTCGGTTTAGATGATCAGAATTAGAAAATCAGTGAGAATTCAATTTTTAATTTGAAAGACTTTGATTCTAAACAGCTATTTTTTATATTT
Source organism: Microcebus murinus (assembly GCF_040939455.1). Taxonomy (NCBI): domain Eukaryota; kingdom Metazoa; phylum Chordata; class Mammalia; order Primates; family Cheirogaleidae; genus Microcebus; species Microcebus murinus. Next base: position 39,580,029 of record NC_134110.1, on the reverse strand, counting down.
ACTCATTCTTTTTAATATAGGCCTACAGGTCTTGGAGCAAGAGTTTCATATTTAATTTATCATGTATAGATTCAGAACTCTGAGTCAGCAATGAGGTTATCAGAGGCCAACCTGAGGAAATATTTGTGGAGGGAGGCTCTGGATAGAGTGGGCAGAATAAAGAAGGAACACAGACTCTGGGAAAGGGCTCTGTGCAAGGCAGTCAAAGCTTTACATATTAGGTTTTCTCCATTTCTTATATAAACAAGTTAGAAGAAGAGGCAGTGGTGCACCACATATTAAACTAAAAAGGGATATTTAAACAGCCCTCTACTTATTTTGGAAATAAAAATCACATTTCATGTCTTGTCAGTTTTTAACAATTAATGCACTCAATGCCATTTGATGGCTAGCAGGAATTTAAAAAAAAAACAGACTGGCTTTGCAATTATTGATTAGTTACATGTGGCTATGTGGTAGAATCACAGCATTTAATACAATGCATGCATATATGAATATGTAGATATGTGTACCTTATTTCTGAGGCCAATACCAAGCTAAATAATTCATCAGGGGACTTTGTTAATTTATAAATTTCTTTAAATTAATGTTTCACAGTGCAATACAAATTCATCACATTTAGGTACCAGTATTTGAAAAGAATGAAATTATCTGAAATGGAGACTATTTCCAATGTGAGAAATATGGTCATTCTATGAACAAGTATGTACAGTATAATTATGAAAAATGACTGTATGAGCTTTATGTAGACTCACAGGGTAAAAAATCATTTTTGTTAACACTTAAGAAAGAAGTAAATATATAATAAACACACAAGTATATAAATACCCATACGCACATATTAAACTACTTGAAATGGAGAGATTTCAGGATGAAAGCATTGGCTTTGAAGAGTATAGTCTTAGATATGGGTCCCTGCTCCCCCATTTCTAGCTGAATTTACTTTATAGTTCTGAGCTCTTCTCCTCTCTAAACCTGGGGATAAGCATAACTGTTCCTATCTCAAGTAGTTTTCAGAATAAGTGAGATGATATACACTAAAATGCCGGGCACACAGGGTTGGGAGGAGCAGTAAAGGCCACTCACCTCCCACCCTTTTTCTTGCACTTACCATGAATCTAGCCACACGCTATTCCTTTTGGAAAGGCCACGAGATATGGACAAGAAGAGAATATGCCCAAACATTCTCCTGTGTGCTTTGTGCTTTGTATGCAGAAACTAGAGGGTGGAAATTTCGAAAAAATGCTGTTTGAGGTATTCCCAACATTTATTCTATTGGACTATGGCCAGAAATAATTATAGACAAGATTTCCAATTAGCCAGAAAAAGTCAGAGGACAAGTAATTGCTGTACTTAATAGATGCTCTGAACACAAGAGGTTCCTGAGGAACCATGAAGGGCAGCAAGGAGAGAGGAGGGAGGACCAGACTTGCTAGAGGCCAAGGCAGTACTGGGAATTAGGCTGTAAGAGTCAAGAGAGAGAAACCAGCGAAACACATCAGCAAGAGAGAAATCTTCCATCTGAGCTCAGGCTACATGACCCATCAAGTCCTAAAGCTCAAGGATGCTATTATACACCTGCTCAGCACACCCAGATGCCAAGCAAGGGAAAAGTAAGGAGCACCTTCCACACCTCAACAACATATCTTGATCTAGTAGAGCAAGCACTGAACCAGGAGCCAGGAGACCCAGATTCAAGTTCCCGTTCCACTTAGAAGCTCTATAATACTGGGCAAGTAAATTCCTTCAGTGCTTTCACTTGGAGAGCAGTGATAATGTTTCCCCTCCTTCATAGGTGGTGTGAGATCCAAAAGAAATAAACATGAAATAGCATAGACTACGACACAGACTTCCTGGATTCAAACCCCAAGTCCTGTACTTACGGCAGCACCCAATCTTGCTAAGCACAGATGTACTTCAGTGTCCTTCTTGGGAAAAAAGTAACAATAGGATGTTTTTCTCACAGAGTTGTATAAGGATTAAGTGATACCAGACATACATATGAAGTGTTTATAACAGAGCCAGACACATAGCAAATATTCGATAAATATAATATGACCTGTGATTATTAATTTGAATGTGGTTTGTGGGCAGGTAATGTGGGAAGCACGAAGAATTTGGCTTCAGAATCAGAAAACCTTAAGCTCGGATTCAAACTTCACTGTCATGAGCTGGATAATTTGAAGGAAATGGCTTAACTTTTCTTATTATCGATTTATTTTAATTTGCACACTAGGCATGCTCATTGACTGTTCAAAACGTTCTTAATGAAGATTTGAAATAGCCTATGTCAAGTAAATGAAATATGGTATATTTTCAAGGAAGGATAATTTTATATAATTATAGGATGATAGACATGTGTAAAAGGAATTATTAGAATTGATATTTCTGTGAGCTCTTTACTGAGTAAGAGATGACTTCTCAGTTGTTAATACTGTGACATTCTTTTTTTTTTTTTCTTTTTTCTTTTTTCTTTTATCTTGGGTAGTTTCACTTAAAATACTGTGACATTCTTGAGTCAATGTAAGTGAGGTTGGCCAGCACAGCTAGGAAAGTTTAGAACCTTGTTTCAAACAAGCAGAAATGCTTCTTCCTTCACAGAAAACCCAATCGGAATAGACTGATTCACACAATCCCTCTCTCCCCATGGTTTACATTCACAATGGCACTTTGCCCAGCCCCTTCTCCTCTCTGGTGCCATGTGCTGGTGAGACCAATGAGGAGAACAGCAAAATCTCCCGGGAGAGAAATGCCACAGATATCCTGAGGACATGAGCTCTGTGTCCTGTGGGCCTCAGATCTCAACAATGCTGCCACTGTCCTCCTCAGAAGGGCTGGAAGGTGGATGGGGGCCAGCTGGCCCCAACTGCCACAAAAGCATACCAAAGAGTTGCAGATGGGCCAAGAGGAAGGCTGGAAGATGGGTGTTTGAGAATGCAGGTGGTGGTGCACTCTCACAGCACTCTTCAAAGTGCTGGGCTCTTCCCAGCTTCAAGCTTGCCAAATACCCGAAGGAGCAAGCAACATGCTTCTGATTCCTGGTAGGGAGTCATGGCTCAGAAGATCCTCAAAAAGGAAAATTGACTCAACGATTATTAAGTTCCTTGTACATGGCAGGCACTTTAAACATTGTCCCTATTTGGCCCCACAACGTCTGGGTCAAGTTCCAATCACTACCCCATGAAACAGATGTATTATAAGCCTTCAACAATTTTAGTTATTACTAGTACTGTCATCACTCTGATTATGAATGAGGAGAAAGAGGCTCATGGAAGTAAAATCATTTGCCAAAGGCATACAGCTTGTTAGTGACAAAGCCGTGCTTAGTTGCCTACCTCCAAATCAGTGTCCTTTGCAGCAATGCCTCAAGCCCATGTGGCTTATTTAACACCTTCTCTGCCCCAGTGGCCACATTAGGTGCAAAAGCAGAGGAAATAAAATACTTACCTCTACAAAACTTATAGTCTAGTGCAATGTTTTTCAGATTGTGGACCATGGACCTCAGTAGTTCATAAACCACTTTGAAGTCATCACCAATGTATTTTGAATGATATAGAATAAAATTTAAATATATAATGCATCTTACATAGTTCAAGTAAATTTAATGACACTTTTGTTTTAATCATATATAAAAATACATGTATGTGTATACTAGATTACAATATACAAAATATATCTTATGAAGAGTATGGTCAGAAACCCTTTAGAAGACATTGGTTTAGTAAGTTTGCAAGCAGCACATGCAAATATTTATGTGGTGCATTCCCTACTTGCTGACTCTTGTCATCAGTCTCTTTGGGACTGCATGGTACCATTTATGGTATCTCAAATGGAAGAGAAGAATCATAATGGCCAAGTCAATGGCTAGGATTTTGTAGAACAGACTTCTATAATCTACTATGAACATCTTAATGTACTACTGAATCCAATGGCATGATATAAATTGAAGTTTGAAGCAAGCTGGGCTTAATCTAACATTTTCATTCAACAAATATTTAACTAACATTTCTAGATCCCACTATGGGTACCTGTCACTGTATTAGGTACCAAAGGGGAGGGGATCAAAAGACAGATACATCATTGCCCTGTGCTTGTAGAGCTCACAATTCCTTCCACAAATTTGAATTGAACACCTAGGACCTGTGCCAAGAGCTAAGAATGTACAGTCATGCCAAACAATGTTGGAATATAAGGCTAATGAAAACATGTGTGCTCCTATTTACATGATTTAGTGTGTTTTATTTTGTTATTTTTATTTTTAATTCACAAATAATGTGTACATTTACAGGAGACAAAGTGATGTTTTGATGTATGTATATACATCATAGGAAGATTCAGTTAATCTAATTAACATATCTATCACCTCATTTTATCATTTTTTTGTTGTGAGAATGTTAAAAACCTATTTTAGTAGTTTTGAAATATATAATACATTATTATTCATTATGGTCACCATGAAGTACAATAAATCACTAAAACTTATTCCTCCACTGTAACTGAAACTTTCTACCCTTTTTAATCAATATCTTCCCCTTCCTCATTTCTCCTCTCCCTCACCCCCTCCCCCAGCCTCTAGTAACCACCTTTCTATTCTCTGTTTCTATGAAATTGACTTTTTTAGGTTCCACACATAAGTGAGATTATACAGTACTTGTCTTCTTGTGCCTAGCTTATTTCTCTTAGCAGAATGTCCTTGAGTTCCATCTATGTTGTCACAAATGTCAGAATTTTCTTACTTTTTAAGGCTGTATGGTATTCCATTTATGAATATATGCATTTTTTATGATGGACACTTAGGTTGCTTTCATAACTTGGCTATTATGAAAAATGCCAAAATGAACATGGGAATACAGATATCTAGTATGAACATACTGATTCCAATTCTTTTGAATATATATCCGAAAATGAGACTGCTAGATCATATGATAATTCTATTTTCAGTTTTTTGAGGAAACTCCATACTATTTTCGAAAATGGCTGTACTAATTTACATTTCCTCCAACAGCGTTCAAGATTTCTTTTCTCTCAACATCCCCATGACACTTTTTATCATTTGTCTTTTGAATAATGGTCATTCTAACACATGTGAGGTGATATCTCATTGTTAATTTCAGTGTGTTTTTCCCTGATGATTAGAGATGTTGAGTATTTTTTCATATATCCATTCACCATTGTATATCTTCTTAATAGAAGTTTTTAACAGTTAATTTTTTCTAGAACATTAAAATCATTGAAAAATATTAAAGTCTAAAAATGGATATATTAAAACTTAATCTATTATTTTAAGTTTAAATATTTTATTTATACTCCAAACTGACTTTATTATAATTTTAATTCTTGGTCTTATTGATGAGTAAACTCATCAACAAATTCAAAATCAATTTCTTGTTTATCTCATTTTCAACCAGGGGAATTGCTGCATTTGACAATTTCTCTTGACCAAGTAATGATCTTCTATAATGATTAATTAACTGCAATTTATGGATCCTGTCTTTATTTAAAATGTTATGTTCACAATGGAATGTTTGCACTAATTTTGATTTTTTTTAAGTAGTATATTAAAATATCAGTTATCTTAGTTGTTTATGTTGATGTTTTTTGCCTCCCCCCACCAAAGTTTGCACCCAGGCAAGTGCCTCACTCACCTCACTCTAGTCTCAGCAACGAGGGAAACATCAACAAAATAGAGCAGAGCCTTTGTTCTCTAGAGTTTATAATTCAATGGATTATTGAATATGTAGACACATTAGCTTACATAGTGCTGTTCTAAGTAATTTATATGAATTAATTTATGTAATCCTTTTGGTGATACTGTGAAGTAGATACTACTTATTATTCCCATTTCACAAAAATTTTAAAAAAGAAAATTTAGACACAGAGCAGTTAAGAAACTAACCGAAGGTCACACAGATCTAAGATACAGTGTCTGGATTTGAACCCAGACTGCCCAGCTCCAATGCCTGACATAGCAACCACTGAGAGTCTCCAGGTTAAGATAGGTGGTTGTGGCTTTCCACTTAAAAGAGCACCTGCTCTAGTGAAAGAACAAAAGTAAACATGATATTATGTCGACATAAGACTTCTAAACCAATTATTTTAATAAATTAATAATACTTTGAAAGCATTACGTAATCTTCCCCCAGATAGTTCTCCCAGAAGAATGATCTTTCTTCCCTAAGCCATATGCTTCTCATTCCCAAGGAGGATAATAGCAATTCTCTCTGCAAATGCTTAAAGTAATCAGAGAGTTCCCTTAGGGTGACAATTCATTCACAAACTGGCACCTCTTGGACTGTAAGTAGCCACACTGAAACCTACTACACACTGTATCTACACTCTTGCATGTTCCATCTTATGCAGTCATTGAACAAATATTTATTAAAACACCCACTGTGGGTCAATTTTATTTTTAAATAAATTATAAAATATCTTTAAAGCATCCATCCACAAGTCTATTTTACTCTGAATTTCTCAGAAGAGAACCCCGAGGAGGAAGAAGTATTAATACGGAAAACAATATTCTCAAATATAAAAATATATGTAACTCACATCTGTATGATGGTTAATGGGTTACAAAGTACTTTCATGTGCATTATTTCATTTGTTATTCATCCTCTGGAATGTCTCAGGAGATAAGTAAAATTAAAATAACACTAATTTAAAACACTCTAATTAAAGAAACCGAAAATGGTAAGCATTAGCAATAGATAAACTCTAATTGTTGCCCCACTGAGGAAGAAAATTTGAAAAAATAGTTTGTACATAATGTTTTCCCCAATTAAGGAAGGAAATAAATTGTTAAGCCCTGCCACTAACCACTTGGGTGATGTCAGATTAAGTCATTAAAGTCTGCATTTCAGTTTCCTTATCAATAAAGTGAGTGTTCAATCACATGCCAGTTCATCTCACAGAGGAACTGTGGGGATTAATGAGGAGTCCCTCAAGTACAGAGATTGTTGATCTTTTCATTTCTGTAGCCCCTGTGCCTAGCATAGGTCCTAGTATATAAAGGGCAACAAACATGTGTGCTGAATAAGATGGATGGATTGATGAGGATCAATCAATTGATGGACAAATAAAAGACTATTGACCTGGTTTCCTCTGCTCATGGCTCTTTACATGAATCTGTATTCCTCACCCATTATATGGAGCTGGTAGCGAGCACTAGCCCAACTCTGGCATTTGCGCAGGGCCTTTGCACTTGCTGTGGCTCTGCCTGATATGCACCTCTGTCAGTTCTTCACTACCCTCATTCTATTTGTTATTTGGATTCCAGCTCAAGTATATTTTCTTCAGAGGGGTCTTCCCTGATTGCCCCTTAATATTGTGTGCACAGTCCTGTTTTATTAATCATCCTACTTTATTATCTTCAGAGCTCTTAGCACTTTTTAAATGATATGATTAATTTTTGTTATTTACATATATGTTATTTGTTTTCCTCATTTAATATAAGTGCCATTAAGGTGGAGAATTGGTTTTTTCTTATTCGCTATTGAACCCTTACTCCATAATATGGCACTGATACTTAGTAGCACATAATTAGCTAATATTGAATGAATGAATTAGCTCAGGACACTTCTGCAATTCCCAATTTGACCTAATATTCTTTCATTAAAAAAAATTTCCCGGCTATTGGATTATCTGGCTTTGTGATCTTGGTTCCAGCATTTTCTCTACGTCTGCCTTCGCATTTTAGAAACCTTTGGACTTTCTTTCCAATCGTACCCAGTATGAATCTATCACATACTAAGTCCCAGAACTCTAAAAATAAGAATGTTCTCCTTCTTCTTTCCCACAAAACTCTCCTTCATCAGGCTTATTTCCAGATTTCCTGTTAAGAGAGGAGCTAGCAATGGATGGATGAATGGATGGATGGACAGATAAACAGATGATTAATTTTAAAATGTTTTCAATGTTTATGACAACTTCCACCAGTTGAGCATTTGTGAAAGTTCTTTTGTTTTCTCCATGAAGCCTTGTCCAATAGAAAGAATTGTCATTATCCCAGGCCCCCAAAACTGTTCTCACAAAGACTGCACACAATATGTCCTTCATCACTATTCTCATCATCTGTGGCACACATACAATCCCACTTTCCCACCTTGAGTTTGGAAACAATTGACAAGTTTGAAAACAATTAAAATAAAAGATTCAAAGCTGCATCTGAAAATCAAAACATCAATGTTATTACTAAAAACCAAAAATGGATTGGAGGATAAGATATAGATGTATCATGGCAATGGACTTGCTTCAATTATCTACTGCAGCATAACAACCATTCAAAAACTGGTGACTTAAAACAGCAATTATTTATTTTACTCATGAATCTCCAGCTTGGGCTGGGCTTAGGGAAGACAGCATGTGTCTGCTCCATTTGGCATCAGCTGGGGTGTATCAACCGGGGCTAGAGGATCCACTTTTCAGATGGCTCACTCACATGATTGGCAGGATAGTTGGTAGGTTAGTCCCAGCTATTATTGAGAGCTCACCTTAGGCTGGGAGCCTTGGTTCCTCTCCTTAAGCTGCTTGACCTTTCCTGCAACCTGGGGCAGGATTCCAAGAGCAAGCATTAGAAGAGAATAAAGAAGTACATAGCGTTTTTGTACCCTAGTCTTGGAAGTAACAATATATCACTTTTGTCATACTCTTTAGATTCAATTAGTCACATACCCTATTGTCCAGAAAAAGAGTAGGGGACAAGACTCCATTGCTTGATGGAAGAGTGATAAGACTCTAAAGCAGCAGTCCCCAACCTTTTTGGGATCAGGGACTGGTTTTGTGGAGAACAATTTTTCCATGTATTAAGGTGCAAGGGGGATGGTTTGGGGGTGATTCAAACACATTACTTTTATTGTGCAGTCAAACCTCTCTGCTAATGATAATCTGTGTTTGCAGCTGCTCCCCAGCGCTAGCATCACCGCCTCAGCTCCACCTCAGATCATCAGGCATTAGATTCTCATAAGGAGCATGCAACCTAGATTTCTTGCATGCGCAGTTTACAGTCAGGTTCTTGCTCCTATGAGAATCTAATGCTGCTGCTGATCTGACAGGAGGCGGAGCTCAGATGGTGATGTGAGCCATGGGGAGTGGCTGTAAATACAGAAGAAGCTTTGCTCACTCACCTGCTGCTCCCCTCCTGCTGTGTGGCCTGATTCTGAACAGACCACAGACTGGTATTGGTCTGTGGCCCAGGAGTTGGAGACCACAGCTCTAAAGAGTCTTTGATATGGGAAATATTGAGACCATCTTTGAGAAATAAAATGTGTCACAGGCTTCCTAATGATTCCTGGCCCTGTAAAATTTAGGGCATGGAGGAACTAATCAGAGAAAAAGGTTGCAATGAACTAAATTCCAAAACCAAATCAGAGCCTATAAAACACAAGGAAGCTTCTGCCAGAATTTCTAGGAGAGAATACTCTCTTCTACAGGATTTCATAGTGCGAACATGTGAGGTTTACAGTTGTTTCAATATTTTGTCAGCATTAGATGAAATATCTAAGGAATAAAGTCAGTATACAGAGGAATCGGAGAAAAGAAATAATTTTAGTGGCATTATTTTACCAAATCGAACTGTGCTTAAAGCTGAATCCAACCCTGAACTTTTAATTTACATGAGCCAGTGCATTCTCCTCTTATTTGCAAGCCTTTGTGATTTGGCATTTCATTCATTTGCCCCCTAATGTTATCTTCCTACACTCTGCCTGCCATTAAGAGAGTGTCTCATAATGAACACTACAGATGATAACGACATATAAATTGTGTCTTGGAAATTCCATCTTTCCTATCTGTCCCCTCCTTACCCCAGCAACACATGGTTCTGGGCTGGGCAGCTTCTCCCCTAGACATCTCCAGTTGCTTCCCCTTTGGTGGGCTAAGCTATGTATTTACAGTGTCTCTCACTTCCAACCTGTTCCCCATTCCCACTGCTCGGTACGTCTCCACACCAATAACCACGTCTTCTTTGACCTGGTCAGTCACATCCTTGCATCAGTTCCCCATTCCCTCCTCCTTTAAGTATAAAATTCTCAATGCTGCCTTCTAGAACTTTTATTTCACCTTTCTAGCTTTAACTTTCACGTACTTTATAATCCACCCAGACATTATGACTCAATTCTGGGGAAAAAAAAGTACACCTCTTTTTCCTCATTCCCCAACTTTGTTCTTGCTAGTCTCTCTATGGTATATTAAAGGTGGCCACAAATTCTTTGCTACTTCTCCCATTAAGAGCAGCCATATGCCTTGAACTTGGGCTGGTCTTGGTGACATGATTGACTAATAGAATGCAACAGAGGTGACTTTATGGGATTTCAATGCTAGGTTATAAGAAGCTTTGTAGCTTTGCAGCCTCTTCCTAGGTTTCTTGGAATATATGCTCTCTTTGTCCTGGGTTTCTTGGAATAGATCCTTTTTCTTAGAATGCTCTTTCTCAATTCCCAGCCACCAGAATTCATGCTGTCACGAAGCCCACGCTAGCCATATAGTAGAAACAAGAGGAAATAAATGCTTGAGCAAACTCTAGCTGTCCTATCCATGCCAGCCAAGACACTAGGTGTGTGAGCATAGCCATCTTGGAACCACCAGACCAACCCATCTGCATGCTGAATGTCATTGAGTGACCTTGGTTGGTGTTGCTTGAGACAGAAGAAGAGAGCAGCCAAATTCCTCCTAGATTCTAGATGCACACAAGAAAGAGACATCTTAAAATGGTTATTTTTTAAGTTCCTGAGTTTTGGAAGTCATTTGAATATAGCAATAGATAGTTAGAACATTTTTCATCAAAGTAGGGCCAGGTTCACCAGATAAACCATGAGAAAAATCTCACCTCACTTCTCAACCTGGGTTTAAAAAGTTTGTAAACAAAAAGCTATCAGTGAAGTTAAACAATGCTAGACAAGTTTAAGGAATATGTCAAGCATGTGATCTCTTAATGCATCTTGTGATAGATGAACATGTAAAGTTGGCCAGGAGTGAGCAATAGAATATTATTAGAATGATAGCAATATGAGGAAATAATGTTATTATGTTAAAAGTCCAGGAAGTGAATGATTGTGCCCGAATAAAGAAACTATCCACCTTCAAATGACTCTACTCCTAAAAGCCCATTTCTTAAAATGTAAAAGAAAATCAGCATTGTTTATTCTTCATGATAAGTTTTGTTTTAATTTTTTGATAATGAAGATTCTTTCTCTCTTTCTCTCTCACTCCCTTCTAAAAGAAAGAGTAGATTATTATCTGTTATTCTAAGTTTTCCTCTTTAACTAAACTCTGTACTTATAATTTGCAACTGATTATGAAGTTTTATGTATTATTATAAAATAAAGAATAATTTTGTCATATTTGAAGAGGGTCAAGGTTACACTTTTTCATTCACTTTATCATTATAAACAATCGAGCAGAAAAAGAAGAGGAGAAGGAGGTAGATGGAGAAAAAGAAGAAGATAGAGAAGGACAGTAGAAAAGGAAGAGTAAGAAGGAGAGAGGAAGAGGAAGAAGATGATCTAAAGTGGAAATGTTTCCTTAGAAATAATATTGTATAATTCTTAATAGTTTTTCAAACTTTTACCTAGAATATTAACCTTGAGGCACTCTAGTTGTTTCACAACTTACCATTTTAAGTTCAATACTATACAAGTAAAACATGGGAAGCCAAAAAGTAACTTTTTAGCATAAAGAATGTATATAAAACAAACAAACAAAAAACCAAACCTGTAAACATGCCTTAAATACTATTGTAGAAATAAGATACCAAAATTTAACACCTACATACATACATACATGTATACATATATTTTTAAAAAATAAAAGGCTGGCTCTCCTCTCTATCCCAATATTTACCATTGTTAAAATCCCTTTTTCTTCAATTCATCTCAACTTCCTGCAAAGGCTGTGTTCATCCATTCATTCTCATCTTTATTCACTTGCTGGCTGTGTACTGCATGTCAAGCTCTGGACAGATCCAGGGATACTGTGATAAACAAGGCAGGCGTTGACCCTTATTTTTCTAGATCTCAAAGTCTAAGAAGACCATTAAACAAATACTCAGGCAAGACATTAAATAATTAAGAAAGTTTGGGCCATCATAACTTTTGTCACTATTTGTGTATGATTCGTCACTAATTTTGTCAACCAAGAGCACAGGGTATAGCGAGAGAGCACCAGAACCCTCTCTAGGTTCAAAGAAGTCTTTCCTGGGGAGAAGCCTCGATTTCTTTTATGTAGCATGTTGTTTGGCTTTGTAACAGCCAGCAATTTCCATCCCTTTCTTCCTTTTCTCTTTCCACTTTAACTAGAGTGCCTGCAAATGCTGGATCCTCATTTCCAAGCCTCCCATGCAGCAAGGGTTAGTCACATGAGTCAATTCTGACCAAAGAAACATTGGCAGCCTTTTGCAGAGTCGTATGGGAAATATTTTCCCTCCCTTGTTAAAGTGATAGATGTATCTCTCTCTGGCCTCCCATTGCTTGCTGAGTTTGGATTCTATTGGCTACAGGAGATCAGTCATTTTGCAGCCATGAATGAAAGGAAGGAGAATCACATCTGTGGGGGTCTAGTGGTCTGATATGATTCTCGAGCCACTGAGCCAGCCAGCACTAGACATCTTTCCGTGAGTAATAATTGTATCTTAACTATTTTAGTTTGGCTATTGTGTTACTTGGAGCTGAAAGAATTCCTCTCATCTATGCCCAAGAAAAAGTGACATTTAAGCTGATCCTCTTGAATTATTAAAACCTACTCTTTGAGCAAACCCACCATTTTGTTTGTTTCGTTTATATCTCTTCCATAGCATATATTTCCTCATATCTTATATAATCGTTATTTATATAATTTCTAAGTTCCTCTAATAGACTATTGTTATCCAAGACAGAAATCATGGTACATTCTTCTTGATATTCACAGGGACTAGCACAGTGTCTGGCTGTACTCAGCATGTAACTGAGTAAATAACTGCTCTGTAAATAACTATTGAATTGAATGAAGGTAGTGACGATGGTGGTGGTGGTGGATTCCTTGCTGGTGTATAGCCATGAGGGCAGCTTTTGGCGGTGACATTGTTGATGATGCGGTGATGATACTGATGGTGAAGATGATACCAATGATGGGGGTGGGGGTACTGATGGGGGGAGGTACTATTGAGGTCTGAATCAGAGACAGGGACTCTAAATTACCCAGAGATGATATCATTCTGATAATGAAGGAAAATTTGTTGGTAAATCTGATTTCCAGTCTATGACACAGTTTGCAGGAGGAAATAGTAGACTTTCTTTCTCTGTCAGTTTTTGGGATCTGCTCAATAACAGATAAGCAATGACTACTGGGATAAAATTTGTCAATCTCTGGAGAATCCTTCTAGCTGATACTCTGAATGCCTCTTTGCCCCAGGACTTATGTTTCTGAAGGAATTGAGAAATGAATATGAAAGAAGAGAGATAAACAGTCACACCCAAAGTGACTTCCCACTCTTCATTGTCTCATGCAAGGAAAAGAAATTCTTTGGACGAGTTCCTTCCAAAGAAAACATCCTGAGCACCCAAGCAGCCTGCTTGTGGGTCCCCAGTAGCTAGCAGGCTGACTCACTGACATCCACACAGCTCCCCCATGACAATGAATTACAATAAGAACATTCCAGGCAATCAAATTACTGGGACTGGAGGGAGTGGAGAGTGGGGTTGCACACATAGGTCACTTTCTAGAAAGCAGGTTGTGAGAATGTCTTTCTGTGCACTGAGAATTGTATCTCACTGTTCCAACCGAGGATATTTTCTGCCCATCACATACACAGACTGAAGGAATTAAAATGCAATGAATTTATTGCATTGAAAGCTTAGTGTACTTACGTCCACAAAAAGTAGATACTTTTCAAACTTATTTACCCTGCACTGTATTTAAACCACCTCCCTCCTGTCTTTGTTCTGTAAATAACTATTCCAAAATCCAAACTGCCTAGAACAATAAACCAATGATTCAGTTTATAATTACAAACTCTAACAATTCAGCTCGCACCCACATAAAGAAGGAACTAGATATCACTTGCCTGAAATATGTGACAGCCATACAAGAAAGCAAATGGACTACTTGGACAACGCAGTCATGTTGGGAGTTGTTGGGGAAGGGGTAGGGGTGGGGAAGATTGTTGTTTTTTGAATGAAACTTTGCCTAAGCAGTTCCAGTTGATTCTTTCCCACACAAGCTCAAACCTACATCTCACAGAGGTATTAGATCTGTTCACTTCCTTGTGCTTTGCTCCAAGAATAAGTGAGTCATGTTTTAAGCATAAATTCTTAACATAGGTGCTACCGGGGAACAAAGGAAAACAAAACGCCTCATTCTTTTATTCATCTTTTGAAAGGAAACTCATGGTGGAAACATTTGTGTAACATTCCATTTATATAACAGGAGAAATAGCAGCTGAAGGAAAGAACACAGCAACTGAGGAAGGGGAGTATGTTTGTTTTCTTCTCACGAGGCTGTGTCTGTCCTAGCCGATCAGTGCATAATGCTGTACCACAGACCCTGGGCTGACCAGGAAATCTGAAAGCCCATCATGGAAGGCAATGAGGTGGAAGGGAACATGTCAGGAGGGCCCCAGATCCTTCAGAAGCTTTGGGAAATGGTTTTGGGGAATGTGTGTAAGCATGGACTCCAGAATCAGGCTGCCCGGAATCAAATCCTGCTTTGCTACTTAGTGGCTGTGTGACTTTGCACAGGAGGCTGATCATCTCCGTGCCATCACTGTGACCATCATTGGCAAAATGGGGATAATAGTAAAACCCACCTCATCAATAATCCATGAAAAACTGTGTCTGATACATAAACTGAACTCAGTAAAGGCCCTGGGGTCCAATTCTGGCTTCCCCTGGTGGATTGATCATTCTGCCTTTCTTAGTTTCAGTTTCCTCATCTTTCTCTGGAGCTCGTATATTTGAGATTGATGGAAAATTTGCAGGACTGTTCTGAAAATGAGAAAAGTCTCACTGTGCACCAGCCATAGCCCACAGATAAATCCTCAGTATTAACAAGGCATCAACAGTTTTGTGACCACACAGGGTAAAGGAAGAAGAATACAGGTCCATGTATATTGGAAATGTTGGAAAACCTTTATTTAACACCTCTGAGTCAGTTTATTAAGGGCCTGAGATTTTTTAAAAATTTGTTTCATAGTGCATCATGTATTAAATAGGGCTCTGAATACAGATGAGCAGGGCTCAAATTACAGATTTTCCACTGGGCGTCCTGGAGCAAGTGAATTGAACCCATTTTCCCTGCAGCAGTCTTGCCAAGGTTGATTTTATTCATGGATCTTTTCAAAGAATCTGCTTTTGCTCCTTTCTATCCTTTCCACTGTGTTGTTTTCTATACCATAAATTTCACTTTTTGCATTTGTCAATTCCCA
Organism: Microcebus murinus; assembly: GCF_040939455.1. Taxonomy (NCBI): domain Eukaryota; kingdom Metazoa; phylum Chordata; class Mammalia; order Primates; family Cheirogaleidae; genus Microcebus; species Microcebus murinus. The sequence continues at coordinate 39,564,638 of NC_134110.1, read as the reverse complement.
TGTACTGCCTCATTATTTACTTTTTGTTTTCTTTTCTAAATTCTTAATTGAAGTCACTAGTTTATTTTCAATAATAAAATAATTAAAGTAATTTAAAAATATACATGGTCCTCTAATTATATATTTATACCAAATAGGTTTTGATAACAATTAATCATCTTTTCAGTAATTTCTAGATAAGATTTAATTTCTATTTTTATTTCTTCCTTCTTCCCAGGCTTTTATTAAATAATATTTCATATTCATGGTTAAATTCGAGGTTAAATTTTGTAAAAAATTGACTTGCCTTGTTTTTCTATTTGTCAGACATATGAACTTTGAGTCTTTGATTCCTAGGTTTATTGAATCCTGGTCAGAAAATGGCAACTTTAAAAATCTCTATATGGGGGAATTTTTAAAGCTTTTTATTGTGACCAAATACAGGCTAAGTTTTTACAATTGCTACTAGGATGTAAGAGAATAATTAATATCCTCTATTTGTAAGAGATGTATATATATATATATATATATATATATATATATATATACACACACACACAAGCATATTTAAATCATTGAAATTAGATATAACTCTGAAATTTTTTGTCAAAATTTTCAGTCATATTTTGAGACAAGTAGAATCATTTTTAATGTGTTTGTAAGATGGTTTTATAATTTTTCCCTACATTTTTATCAAAGTTTTCTGTTTGAGGCAAAAAAAAATTATGAAACATCTTTTTCCTGAATTGTCTTACATAATAAGACTCTGATTGGATGATTTGGGTTTTGATTTTTTCCTTACCTGATTGACCAACTCTCTAAGCCTCAGTTCATTTATTCATCCATAAAATAGGACTAATAATGCCTACATTGTAAGGTTTCAAAAATATACACTAAGAGAAATATTATAAAGTAGCCAACATAGTGGCTGCCACACAGTAGACTATAACCTATTTTAGTTCTCTTCCTTCCTGCCCTCTAAACTGTCTCTTAATCCCAAGAATAAAATCATCAGAAATAAAAAAAAGGCCTCTTGACTTCTAACTAGGCACCCTTACAGATCAGATTATTGGGGTTCTTCTTTCCCGTTAATTACTGGGCTATGCATTTGAAAGAAGCTCTGCTAGAAATATAAGAGCATAATAGCACCATTTTAGACAGAAGCATGGAAAACCAGTGTTCTAAACTGGATCAAAGTGTGTCTTGTGAAATAATACAGTCATTGTTCTCTGTAGTTTTGCTCCAGTAGATCAAGGATGTACTGTTGTATCAGGGTAGCTATGGATCCTGGGATTTCCCCTTTACCACAAAGGAGATGATGTAGGTGTGAAATTGCAGGCATCTTGCCCATCTTTTATAATCCATTCTTCTTTTCTCCTCTCCACTGGTTGGTTCAGATCCTACTTCTTCTACAGAGCTTAAAGCACTGATAATTTCTCAAAGCTCCCTCCCTAAATCTCCCAGTAGCTATGATCATTCCAAGGGAGGTATAATCACTATTCTTGAAAATGAACGAAAACCACATGCAATGCTTATCAATATCAGAGAAATCCTTTTCAGTAACTCATCCAACATACTAACTTCCACACTTTAAATTGTATGCCCTTGCTCATTAAAGATGCACTCATCTGGTTTCTCTCTCTCTCTCTCCTCCTTCTCCCATAAGTGTTTGGTAAGATATTTTCTTTTCTCTGTGACTTTAAATACTTCTAAAAAGTTAGGTCTTTTAAGAAATAAAAATGTTGCTTAGTATCAATAGGCACATTTGTTAAACAGTTCAGGTGGCATCTGCATACATCATCACCTTGAGTTTTCACAAAAAGCCTGAAAGAAGATATCATGTTCACTTTGGAAGACAAAACTGATGCTCAGAGAATTAGCTGACCAAGGGCCTATTTGGCAGATCTGAGAGTCTAAACCAGGTCTGTTAGGCTCAAAGCCCATGTTCTTTCCATTTGATTATGCTACCCTCCCACAAAACTCCTAGGTCTTAGGAAAGTGCAAAATGTATGTGAAGTGATTGCCTGAATTTCCTTTAGTTAGAATTGGTCAACTGAGACATGTCTACAGCAACAGAGGAAGGAATCCCCTCAGTCCTCAAATCTCTGTAAGACATCTATTGGTGGTTTTGAATATTCATATAGTACAAATAGATATTTTGTGCATTTTTGTTTGGTGTAAGGATTGATAGTCTTCAGAGGTTTGGTGCTATAATGTAGATTGATATTCTTTAGCAAATTGATGGAAAGATATTGCAGTAAATAGTCTCCAAAGGTGACAATTTCTTTTCTTCCTATATGCACGTAATGTTCTGCCCACCAAAATATATATACTTATTATGCCCTTAAACCTGGGGTGGCCTTTTGACTTGCTCTGATCAATGAAATATAACAGAAGTGATGTGCCAGTTGCAGGGTTAGCCTTTAAGAAGCATGGCAGCTTCTGCTTTTATTCTCAAAGCCAATCACCATATACGAAATCTGATTATCCTGAAATCACCATGCTATGAGCAAACACAAACTAGCTAGATGAAGAGGCCACACAGAAGAGAATGAGGCACTACACATGTGAATGAAGGCTTCTCAGATATTTCAGCCTAGCCCAGACACCACCTGGATATAGCCAAAGAAGTGACCTAGCTGATACTACTATGTAGAGAAAAAGAGTCACTCTGCTAAGCTCAAGTAATGTAAAGAATCATGAAAAGTATTAATTTTTTGTCATTCAATTCATTAAGTTTTAGGATGTTTTGCTACACAGCAGTGGATAACTGACAGATGTTTATATTAAGAATAGACAAAGAAGAGAGGAAATGGCAGATTAGCAGTGACCTCCTGGCTCTCTGCTCCCAGAGAGGGAAGTGAAGAACTGGGATGGCTACACATAAGTGGATCACTCCCTGCCAACAAAAGTGTTGTGAATCTGCAGAGAAACACTGTGGCACATGCAACGCGGGGGGGAAAAAAGGTGAATGGGAGATATGATCGCAAAGTCTGGAGAGTGTAAGATAAACAATAGAGAATAGAGCATGGGACAGCTGCACCTGCCTGGCCAGCCAGTGCACTGTGATCCGACCCACAGGAGGACACTTGGCTTCTCCACTGACCTCCACACCCAGACAGGGACACACCTGAAGTTGGTGCAAAGTCATAGCACTGGACGATGGGCTCTGTGGAGAAGACACAATAGCGGGAAACATTTTGAATTCCCTGGTGTTCTGTGCTAGGACAGCACTGGTCAGGAGAGGAGGTGGTCTGAGTGGTCACTTCCTGTGACCATGCAAAGGAGTTTGGAGACAGGCACCTCGCCTCTGGTGGTCAGTGGGACCTGAACAAAGGAGGTGAATGCTGAAAAGGGGGCTCTGACCCTGGAAACAGCTGATGATTCAACCGGCTCAGGGTGGAACAAAAAGAGCAAGATCCTTTGCCAAACAGATGTGAGACTGTGGGACTCTGTTGCACAGGGGTCAGCAGGCAGCCTGTTGATTCAGCCTGCTGAACAGGTATCTGCCAACTCCTGAGCGGTTGCCCCCAATACTAGCTCTCGGTGTGTGGGTGGCCACCATTTTGGGGGTCCACAGCCCAGAAAGGCTGCAGTGCACTGTGGTTTCAAACAGCAACCCCCCTCCAACCCCAGCACTTTCACACCAGGCATAGCAGTCTCCGCCCTTAGAGGTGGGGATAAGCAAGAAAAGCTGCATTCTCTGTGCAGCCGGTGTGAATCCACAGGACTTGGATGCTGAAAAATAGTCTGTGACCTGTTGATTTGGCTAGCTGGGCCTGTGTTGGTGGGTGAATCTTGAGTACTTTCCTAAAATGCTACTTCTCCAGGTGTGAGAGGCTGCCATCTGTGGGATCCCCAGACTCTGGGGCATGTGGCTGTCTTGGGAAATGCCCCGGCCCCAGCCCGGTGACTTTTGTGCCAGGTGTGGTAGGCTCTGCACCTGGAGGTAGTGAGATGAGAGAACAGCTGCTTTCTCTGTGTGACTGGTGTGAGTCTGTGTGGCCTTGGTGCTGAATGATAATTGGTGGCCTGTTGATTCAACCTGCCAGACCGGCTTAGGTCATCTAAAAAGAACATAATTCTAGGGCTTGCTCTCCATAACTGGGCAGCTGCCAGCAGTCGGGTTTGTGGACAAGGAAGGAAAATTCTATCCAGAGACCTCAGCAATTACACCAGTGGACCTCCCATCAGGAACAGCCTCCCAAGTGTGGTGAAAAGCCCTGAATAACATATTAGCATCGCCCCCTAGAGGCAGATCAAGCAACCACAGAAGCACACACACCCAGGCTTGGAGGCACCTGCTGCAATCTATCTTGCCCTTATCTGCACCTTAAGGGGCAACAGTGTTCACATAACCCATGGGAGTGGCAAGACCTTTCCTAAATATTGGGGCATTTGTATACCCCATCAGGGGGACCAGAGCGTAACGCAGAGGCATCAGATTAACTCAACAACTGGCTCCACCACACAAACTACAATCAATGACAGAGAGGATAACCCCATAGCTTAACACAGTGCCTTCCACCTGAAATGATTAGAGGGCAATGGAGTCATGCACACAAGTGTGATCCACTATCTGGGAGCTTAAGCTGAGGAACCAAACTCATTAATCTCCTTGGCAAGAAGTGAAGACAACAAGTCACAGGTAACCCAACTTGCTAAAATACCTCTAAGGCAATAGAGGACCAACATGGCTCTTCCTAGCACTATCAAGGAACGACCCTTGGGGACTTGGAGATAGAGCTATAAACCAGTCTTAGCACCCCCACGTCTCAACCAAGTAGCCTGATGAGAAAGAACCAGTAAAGGAATACAGGAAATATGAAAGATCACAGAGAACAGTCACCCCCAAAAGAAATCATTAGAACATCAACAACAGACAACAATATAATGAAATGATTAAAATGATCGAAGAAGAATTCTGAATATGGATTGTAAGAAGACTCTATGGAATTGAAGAGAAAATAGAAACCCAACACAAAGAAGCCACAAGAACAATACAGGAAATGAATGAAAAATTCTCTAAAGAAATTGAAATATTATGAAAGAACCAAACAGAAATACTGGAAATGAAAGAGGCATTCGAGGAACTACAAAACACAGTTGGAAGCCTTAAGAATAGAATGGATCTTACAGAGGAAAGAATCTCAGAGCTTGAAAATAATGCCTAAGTGATAAACAAATCAGATGAAGAAACAGAACACAGAAGCAAGAGACAACTACAAAACATACAAGAAATGTGGGATTATAGAAAGAAACCAAATTTAAGAATTATAGGCATCCCAGAGAGAGAAGAGAATACACAAGGCTGGAAAATCTATTTCTTGGAATACTGGAGGAAAATATGCCTGGCCTGGCCAGAACTCTAGATATTCACATACAAGAGGCACACAGAACTCCTGAGAGACTCAATGTGATAAGGCAGTCACCACATCACATGGTTATTAGGCTGGCCAAAGTAAACACAAAAGAGGCAATCCTTTGAGCAGTAAGAGGAAAATAGCAGATAACCTATAAAGGAAAAACCTGTCAGATTAACTGCAGACTTCTCAACTGTAATCTTACAAGCCAGAAGGGACTGAGAACCTATACTCAATCTTCTAAAACAGAATAATGGCCAACCTAGAATTCTCTACCCAGCAAAACTAAGCTTCATCTAAGAGGCAGAAATAAAGGCATTCTCAGACAAGCAATCACTGATGTTATTTGTGAAGACCAGACCTTCCCTTCAGGAAGTACTCAGACCTGCATTATACACTGAACAGTGCAATAGACACCCACCAAAACAAAATCACTCAAGAGTTAAAGTCCAGGGCCCATCCTTCAAAGTGAGGTATCATAAGAATTAAAAAACATGGACCACATGTATTTGCCATCAAATTGGTATTAACTGATCAACACTAAGATGCTCACATGGCAGTAATATTCATGGGTGCCAGTCAAGTGTTGGGGTGGGTAAACCCCAACTAATAGAGGCAAAGCACACTGTATCGGGGAAGGGCATGCTTGTAGCCCTTGCTTGGGCTGGGCAAAGGCATTACATGTAATGAAAATGTTTGTACCCCCATAATATCCTGAAATTAAAAAAAGGAATAGACAAAGAAAAATCTTGTTCTAATATCACCATACACAATCCACCAGAGTTTGCAACAGTGACTGTACATCAGAATCACCTGGAAAGTTTTCTAAACTGTAGATGCTCAAAGCCTACTGGACATCTTCAACATGCAAACCTTTTAGGCTTGCATATTTGCATGTTTTTAAATTCCCCCAATACATATGATGAGTAGTCATTGTACTAACCCACAGAATTAAAGGCTCATTTACTTTAAGAAGCTCCTCTTTTAAAATGCAAATTCCTTCTGGGAGTGATAAATCAAGCAGATGGTCACAGTATTATATCTTTAATCAGATTGTTTTCTTAACTCCTGGCTAAAATTAGCAAATTTAGAGTATGGGAGAGCTAAATACAGAACATGCACATACCTGAGCTGAGTTGTTGATTGAGGTCCCAAAAGATGTCATTTGAATAATCTAGGGTCAGCTTGAGTCTAATGGGTGCCCAGAAATTTGAAGGCAAGTGCAAAGAGGATGATGGAAGATTGACAAAGGCAGATTACACTAATTCTGATGTCAGAAAATCACCCAGGAATGACCTTTGGAGCTTGTTATGTAGAGGCCTGAGAAATGATTGTGGAAGTTACTGTAAGGTATTACTGTAAAGATCAATACAATATCTGTGTTCATATCTGACTCCTCAGAAGGCCAAAATATGAAGTTGTCTTGATTCTTTTACTTTAATTGAATAAATAGAATGTGTCTAAAGATAAATCCAGCAGGAGTCAGAGGTCAGTACTGCAAATGGAGTGTTGAAGAGAGAAGGCTTGTGTTGTGAGGTGGTAAACAGTAGGGGTTGTCCCTGCATCTTTCTCTTTTCTCACCCTTTCCTTGCAACCTGTCCTCACCATCTTCCTCACAAAGCCTCACAAGTTGGTTGCTTCTCCCTGAGGAGCCCTGAGTCAGCTTCCTCTGAGAACTTTTCACTTTTACTCTTTCTTTCCCACCGATCCTGTGCTAAGACATACTTAGGGGTTTTATGCCCCTTAAAGAAAGGAAGTGAAAGGTACTATGTTTCCTACAAAGCTTAACTTTTCTTTCTTGATGTGAAGAGAAAAAGAAATCTCTAGTTCCTGAAACCTCTTTACTTCCTGTGCTGCTGAGTCAGTAAGAAAAGAACTGCACGTTCTGAGAATCTAGTACATGGTAATTACATTACCTACATCCTCATTTCTTTTTTCTTTTTTTTGCCATCCATTTTTCTGGCACATCTTCATATTGGTCCTCATGTCCTATAAGTCATCCTTCTTGAAACAGACTTTATGATACCACTGAACAGATTAATACACTGAGGATAAGAGTGTGAGGTAACTTGCCTAAAATCACATGGTTAGAAACTGACAGAAACAGGATTTGAGCCCAGATTTGGTTGATCTAAATATTATATGTCTAGCCAATAAACTATCCCTGACAAGAATGAAAAAATAAATTATTATTGTGGGAGCTAGGGTGAGAAATTTTTCACAGGTCATTTTGGCAGCATCTAGACATTGCTTAATCACGGGCTTCTTCAGTTGAAGTTAGGTCCAGCAGCATAGGTCTTACCTGGAGTAAGTACTGGGGACTCATGCTACTCAGGTGAGGTCTACTCACTGGCCACTGGCATCACCTGGGAGCTTGTTAGATCCACAGCATCTCAGAACCCACCCCAGACCTACTGAATTAAAACATTCATTTTAACAAGATCCCCAGGTAACTTAGTATGCATATTAAAGTTTGAGAAACATTGACCTAAATTAACATGTTCTAACCATTTGAGCCTGGTACCTCACTGAACTTAATTCTTTTTCTAGACACAATGCTACTCAAATACGTGAATTCCTAGAGCCCTCAAATCTCACAATGGGATGGGAGGATCTTGAAACACAAAGAATCAAAATAATGGCTGTCTTAGACATACTAGTAAATTAGTGGCAGAGTCAAACCTAAAATAAGTCCTTACCAGATGCCCAATCCCTGATGTTTAGATGACATCATGTATCAAGCTCTTGGTCTGTGCAGGCACCAGGCACCTTGCTACGTGCTGAGGATTTAGTGGTGAAAGGAGCAATCTGTGCCCTCAAAGAATTCCTGTTCCATTGATGGAGGCAGATACACACCCAGGCGAATACAAAACAATGTGGCAGTGCATTCTGTCCCCTTTATAATTTCCCCTTGACAAAGGTCCCTTCTACTCCTCAAATTCTTACATTATCCTTCAAGGCTTTTCCTTCCTACTCTCCCAAATTCACAGGCTCTCCTTTCTCTCAGCATCAAATATTACTTCATTTACTAGCAGTTCCCAAATCTGCCTGCACACTAAAATCATCCAAGGAGCTTTTTCTTTTTGGAAAAAAAAAAAAAAAAGCCCAATAACAGGCCCTACCCTCAACTCTGGGAGTAACACCAGGGCATCATTTTTTCACAGTGCTCCACATAATTCTAACATGCAGCAAGGGTGGGCATGTTAGCCTGGGTGACCCCACTCGCTAGACACCTGGATCTAGCAGCTTACGATGTTACAGAGACATGCAGAGTTTACAGAAGGCCTCCACATACCTATCACCTCACTAGATTCCCATGTCAGCCCTGTAAAACAAACAAGTAACAGACACTTAGACCATTGCACAGATAGGAAAACTGAGTCACAGAAAGGTGATGTCATGAGCCCAAGTTGCACAGATCTTGGACCCATGTCTTCTGACTTCCTCTGTGCTATTTGGAAAATATGTATATAAGTAGGATGAAAGCAAGGCTGTGCCTTTCTCTTTGAATGAACCTCATCCCTGGCCTAGCACTTGTAAATTGCTCAGCTCAGGGCTAACAATTGGTGGCAGCTACTCATCCGAGGCACGTAAGACTTCTCAAGCTCTCGAAGGTCTCCACCTGAGAAAGAGGAACTGAGTCCAGTGTAAATCAGAAGCCATGTGATCAGACACACTTGACCAAACTCTGTGAGAAAATGGAAACATGCAAATAGCCAGAGATATTGGAACTTTCCTCAAAATCAATCAGAAGTCATGTTCTGATCAGAAGGGCAGATAATTGAGGACTGAAATGTTCTAGGGTTTTATTTCTTTCCACTTAGCTGCCACTTGCTATATTCTCTGAGCGGTGCTCTTGTGATGGGCCCCTCTTACTTTTCCTTGCTTAAAAAGCAAATGTGGAAATGTGTTAAGCTCCCTTCTCTCCTGTTTCCGAAAGCAGCCCAGTAAGTAGGGCTGACTCCAGCCCTCAGCAGATATAAACTGGGGCAGGAAGGAAGGGGTTGGGAGTGAGGGCTGAAAAAAATATATATATATATATATTTTTTTTTTTCTTCTTCTTCTTCTTTCCTTTCTTTTTATCTCCCTTGTGTTGTTGTTGTAATCTCTTCACTAGGTTGTTTCCATGTACTGCTTCAGAAATAGACTGGACAGGTGCTATGTACATTTTATTCCTCTCATCTTAGGAATAATTTTCAGTTCTCAGATTAGAGCAAGGCAGGGAATGAGAAGGGCAGGCCGGACGCCTCCCTGCTGTGAGAGGCGCACACAGACAGGGAGGGCCACGTTACACGATCCGCGTATCAGCAGTTCTGGGGCCGCCAGAAGGTTATTCCTAAGGGGAGCATGTTCTAAACCAGCAGAAAATAAATTCTGCTTCAAAAATAAGCATTTCAGGCTGTGACTTCCCTGGGTCAAGAAGGCTCGTTGTTATTTTTCAGAGTAAATCTGCCCCAGTGCACACCGGCTGCTGCACTCAAGCACTTATTTCAGAAGGCGCTAGGTCCTCATTTTCATAAATAAATAAACCTCCAAAGGCCTTTAGAATCTGATTATATTTGTAACAAAACTCCTAAATATAGGGCCATTGTCTGAAACCATGTGACCAACCCCAGGCTTTTAACCTAATTGTGTCTATTAGGGAATGGCATGCTTCCAGAGCTGTGATAAGGCTATAAGCTGGCTCTCAACAAACATCATGGGTCCCTTTTGTTGTTTGGGGATGAAGCGGGGACAAGTGCCTTTCTCTTGATCAGACAAACCAATACTGCCACTTTCAGCAAGAAAATCCACCCCTGCATTTGTGTTTATCATTTCTTTCGAATAGGACAAAGTCCTATTCTCACAGAAAAACCTAATACACACATCCATCTTCTGTGCCGCTAACTGGTGGCAAGGTTGGTTTCTGTCTTAGTGCTTTTTGTGAAGTGACCCACTCCTAACCTGGTTATTTTAAATAAGAAATGTGAAATTAGCTCTATTCATTCACCAGACACAGATCTCCTAGTTGTGGAACAAGTCTGAGAGATAACTTGGTCTATCAGACAGCCGGACTTCTTGCCCTTATGAAGTGGTCTGCCTAAGGGTAGGAAGATGTGAATAAAGAGTCACACCATAAGTCATGTAATTGTATTGGAATAAGTGCCTTGGAAAAGGACTACGAATGCATAGGTCAGGGATTTAGAGTACAGGCTGGGGGTTCATGAAGGGCTTTTCTGAGGAAATGCCATTTCAAATTAGACTTAAAGGGTGAGAATGGGCTAGGGAAGAAAAGCCAGAGGGCAAGTGTTTTCAGCAGCAGGGATGGCAAATGTGAGTATCTTGGAAGAAGGCCAGCCCCTCCCACCATCCCCTCCATGGAAACTAGAAGTGGCAGTGGTAAATGCATGGCATGTGATGGAGACACAGAGGGTGGGTACCACACCTGAGCCAGGTGAAAGGAGTCAGGGTAAAGTACATTCCTGAAAGAGGAGAGTGGGCAAGGTCACAGAGGCACCAGGAACAAGAAAGGAAGCATAAATTGACTTGTTGGAAGAGTAGGAAGCTGGGGTAGTGTGGGTAGAGCTCTGAGGCCAGGAATGCAGACACATGGGGGACAAGGGTGAATTGAAATTGTTGGATGCCAGCTTTGAGTGAGGCAAAACTGGAAACAGGGACTCCTGGCAAAATGCTACCAAAGAATCACACTTCAGACTTTTTCCAAGTTAAACTTTATTTACAAAAGCAGGTGGCAGTGGACTGGATTTGGCCTTTTGGGCTGTGGTTTGCCAACCTCTGCTCTACACCATAGACTAGGTGTTCAAGGAAAAGCACATGATGTATTCTGACCACAGTGTCATTCTCTTTTGGAGAGGAATGCTTTAAGTGAAACAACCTTGCTAGCATCTCTTTATATGATATTAATAGTTGGTTTCCTATGGTTCAGGAACACAGTGAGTAAGTCAGTTAACAACTATTTCTTAAGAGTCTTCTAAGCCTGGTGCAGTGGCTCATGCCTCTAATCCCGGCGACTTCAGAGGCAGAGGTGGGAGGATCATTTAAGGCCAGGAGTTTGAGATCAGCATGGGCAATATGGTGAGAGCCTGTCTCTAAAAAATTAAAAAATTTTAAAAAACTGGCCACGCGTGGTGGCACATGCCTGTAGTCTGGGCTGAGGCAAGAGGACCATTCAAGCTCAGGAGTTCATGGCTGCAGTTAGGTATGATCATGCCACTGCACTCCAGCCTGGGCAACAGAGTCAGACCTCATCTCAAACAAACAAACAAAGAAACTTCTAAGTGTCATGCCTCTTTCTGGGCCCTGAAGAGTCAGTGAGAACAAGATAGCAGGGGCATCTTTCTTTCCATTAAGTGAACAGGCAAGTCTTGATTGTCCACTATCTTCCAGGCCCTGTACGAGCACCTCAGGACTCAGTAGTGACAAGGTTGGGGGTGCATCTATCCATCCATCAGTCCATCTATCTGCCCAGCTACCCAACAAGCATGCAATGAACTTCTGCTATTGCAAGCCATGTTGGCAGGACTCTGTAGAATTTTGTAGTGACCTAGCCATGGCTGCTGCCTCCAACTTGCTTACCTTCCAGAGGGGGAGTTAAGCCAGTGAATTAATATCCAAAGTCTGAGGTGGAGAGGGCAATGTGCTACCAGAAAAGTACACATTGAGGAGGGGCCGGGGAGGTGTGGGTGCTCAGAGCAAAGCAAGATGACTTCCAGCTGGAAGAGATCAGGAAGGCTGACGAGATGACATCTAGTTTCCTGTTAACCCTTTAAAGTGACATGTGAGTCTCTATAAAGATTACAAGCAGATTTGAAAAGACAATACTCTTTTGTACACTTTACCAGCCCTAGAAACCCATCATGGCAAGCCTTACAAATACTTTGTGATTTCAGAGTCCTTGAAATGACTCTTCTCTCCTCTCTCCTGCCAGCAAAATTACCTTACCTCGAACAGTTTGCCTAATTGCTAGGAATTTCCATATTTGTCAGCCCTGAGATGTGCACCAAAAGGAGATATTAATATGCAAAAGAAAAAAAAGTTCTCTCAATAACTCAGTGCAGAGTATTGTTGCATCTATTTTGTAGATGAGGAAGCTTAGGCCAAGAGGATTGAGTATCTTGCTGGGCATCACAGGAAGGGAAGCAAGCCTGGAACCTGTCTTTTGACTCTCAGATGGCTCTCCGTTTAACAAACAGTTTCATTGCCAGTCTCCAGATTCATAATCTGGAGTTTGCTTTGACACCTTCTTCCATTTGGGTCAGCTCCCACTTGACATTTCTTTCTCTACGCCATTTCTCTGAGATGTCTCTTTCTGCTTTACTCCCACAGCCACAGTACCAGATCCGTGGATGTAATTCACTGGGTTAGCAAACATTTATTTTCTGTCCACAGGGCTCATGTCTATGGTGTTGCTGTTTATTTTTTCATTAAGTGTAGTGGCATTTTTTTTTTATGAATCTGGGGGCTCCTGTGTTAGGTGTGTATTTATTTGGTATTGTTATATCTTCTTGCTGAATTGACTCCTTTATCATTATATAATGAGCATCTTTGTCTTTTTTTTTTAACCATTGTTAATTTAAAGTCTATTTTATCTGATATAAGAATAGCTACTCCTGCTTATTTTTGGTTTCCATTTGCATGGAATATTTTTTCTATCCCTTCACTGTGAGTTTATGAGTATCCTTGCAAGTTAGATGGGTTTCTTGGAGACAGCAATTACTTGGGGTGTGTTTTTTTCATCCATTCTGCCATTCTTTATGTTTTAAAAGGAGGATTAAGACCATTTACATTCAATGTTAGTACTGTTATATAAGTTGCTATTCTCTTCATCATGTTGAATGAAACTAGTTGCTTTGTTTTCTCCTTTGTATTTCTGTTTTTATAAGGATTGTGAGATTTAACTTTGAATCTTTTTACATTGGTGGATATTGATTATTCTTTTCCATATAGAGAGTATTTTTATGACTTTCCTACAGGGCAAGTTTAGTGGTAACAAGTTTCCTTAATGTTTCCTTGTCTGGGGAAGACTTTGTTTTTCCTTCATTTATAAAACTTAGTTTTGAAGAATACAAAATTCTTGACTGGCAGTAATTCTGTTTAATAAGACTGAAAATGGGACCCCCAACCCCTTCTGGCATGAAAGGTCTCTGCTGAGAGGTCTTTCGTAAGTCTGATAGCTTTTCCTTTGTAGGTAACTTGTTGCTTTCATCATGTAAATTGTAGAATTTTCTTCTTCACTTTGACTTTGGTCAGGCTGATGACTATGTCTTGGTGATGTTCTCTTTGCTATTAATCTTCTAGGTGTTCGATGATCCTCTTGTATATGGGTATCTAAAGCTCTAATGATATCACCAAAGTTTTCTTCTATTGTTCTCTCAAGTAGGTTATCTATGTTCATTGCTTTTTCTTTTTTCTCCCTCATGGATACCTATAATTCTTATATTGGTGCACTTTGCATAATCTCGTATTTCCCTCAGTGATTGTTCATTCTTCTTTGTTCTTTCTTCTTCATTTTTTACTGACTGAGTTACTTCAAGCTATTTATCTTCAAGCTCTGAAATTCTTTCTTCTGCCTGGTCTAGTCTGTTGTTAAAAGTTTCTGATGTATTTTGCAGTTCCCTAAATGATTCTTTCATTTCTTTAAGTTCTGTTATCTACTTTTTAATGTTATCTATTTAATGAACTTTTCATTCATGACCTAAATTTATTTTTTGGTTTATTTGAGACTGTTTTCTACCATCTCCTCAATTCCATGTCATCCATAATCTGAATTCCAAATCTGTCATTTCAACAATTTCCTTTTGGTTGGAGCTTATTACTAGACAGCAATTGTGATCCTTTGGGAATGTCAAGACAGCCTGCTTTTTCATGTTGCTGGAGTTTTTATGCTGGTGCCTTCTCAGTTGAGGCCACTTCTCTCAGCTCAAAACAGGCAGCAGATATGGTACACCTGTTCTCTGCAGAGACCCCTATTGCTCAGTGAAGACAACGATAAGTTCCTGGATGTTGTGCTTGGGTACTACTCTGGAAGTTTGAGCAGGCAGAAGAGAGGTACTGTGGACCTTTAATGCTATTGGTCTTCTCTTTTCCTCTGTGTTTTTCACCAGGCTGCTGTGAGCTTGCCCTTTTCAAATCTTTCAACCAGATAACGTTAATAAGCTATTTCCTTAGTGTAATGTAAGACACATTCACTGGTTATCTAACTTGTGCCAGCCATTGTTCTGGGTCTGGGAAGAAAAATTAAAAGTTTATATATCTCGTAGTTTACAAAGCACTTTCCATAAGTCACAAAGGCTTCAGGATGAATAGCAAACTTCCCTTGAATTGGCCATAAGGAGTCTGGGCAAAAGAAACATTCCAGATTCAGAAATAAAGGATGGGTTTTCTGAAAGACAGGAGAACTGATCATTGAAGAAATTTTGCACAGTGTCAAGCATCCCCAGCAAATAGCAGGAAAGAGAGAAAGAGCACTTTGTTCTCAATTGCAGAGAAAGGATAAATACAGTACAGCTACAGAAAGCTCCCAGATTGAAGTGGATGGGGAGAGAGGCTGGCCTGTTGCCTGAGCCCAGGATTTTAACACTCTTTGATCACCTTCTGTCTACAGAGACCACTCAACTAAGGTCATTAGTTATGATAATTAACCTGTTTTTCTAAGTAGAAGCAATTTCAAGAAGGCGGGTTGACCTTTGGGAGAATTTCTAGTAGCAATCACTTCATGATTGATTGGAAATATCTGCAAATGCACATGTCCTGAGAGGTGAATGAGAAATGTATGCTGTTGCTGTTTTCCCAATGAGTCTATTTGTCTTTGTGGAACAGTTTAGGGGAGAGTGGCGTTGTGGTAACAAAAGTGGCCCAAGAATCTTGGAAGCTCCATCTGTGAATATATCCATGGTACTAGGACTTAGGGGATTGAGAGAGAGAGAGAGAAAGAGAGAGCATTGACAGACGGCAGCATGGAAGAGGAGAGGAAATGCAAAAAAAGACCTTAGGTCATTGAACTGACTTTTTGTGTAAAGAAAGTTAAGAAAAAGAGAAGTCAATATTACTAAATTTGAACTTTATCTTTCTAAAAACAGTGCTTCTGTGGGCAAAGTTCATATGCTGGAGGAATGAATCATAATGACACCCTTTGCTATGACCTCGGGGAAAATATCTGTACCTTTTGAGGTTTCCGCAGATTCTCTCTTGACATTCAGAAGGAAAACAAGAAGAGAGGGGAAATACCCTTTCCCTCTGTCACATTGTCAGGCTAGAAACTCACTTCAGGGGCCACAGTCTATGACAAACATGCTCATGCAAATTCTGTGCTTGCTATCATGCTCCATTTCCTTACCAACTATGTAGCTAAGCAAAATGGAACAAGAAATAGTGTCTTGGGAGAGATGAAATTGCTGGATTAGATACAGGCCACCTTTATATAAAGAAAAAAAGTTAAATTCCGCTCCTGGCGAAATAAGTCTATTTGGGTTATTATGGCATTTTACATGAGACTGAGACAGCTGATTAAGGTGATGATGCCTCAGTATCATCATTCTTGCAATTAATATTTCTAGAATTAAAGTTGATAATGTAGTACAGTGGAAAGAGAAGAAAACTGCCTCCATGGGCCAAAAGCCTAGTTTTTTTGTTTTGTTTTGTTTGTTACATGGCTCTTGAACCAACAATGGTTTTTATATTTTTAAGTGGCTACATTAGCACCAAAGTGATAGCCTCTATTTTACCTGTTGGCCCACGGAATCTAAATATTTACTATCTGGCACTTTGAAAACTTCTTTGTTGAACCTGAGAAAATTAGTAATAGAGAAGAATGTATATAGGCTCTTGGTTCAAAGAGATCTAGATTTGAATTACGACTAGACACATCAATCATTCCACAAATACTTATCAAGTATGTCTCCTTTCTTCATTTGACTTCCAAGATTCCACCCTCTCCTGGATTTATTCCTTCCTTACTCACCAATTCTTATCAATTTCCTTTGGCAGTTGTCCTTAATCTTACTGATCTCTGAACACTGCATCTGAAACTCAGATCTTGAACCCTCTTATCTTTTTCATCTGTACTCACCGCGTGCTTGGAGTTCATTCTTTCTCATTGCATTTACTAACACCCAATGATGATGATGTTTGACCACAGTCATAAATGCAGCTGTCTTCTTTAATATCTCTACTTGATGTTGAACAGATATCACAAACTTACCGTGTACAAAATGGAGTTTCTAATCTTCATTGCCAAATCCACTCTTAGTTGAGTCTTCCTCATGTTGGCAAAGGATAACTCCATTCACCCTGTTATGTCAGTGTCTCCACTTGAAAATGTGCATAACCCTATCTGTCTCAGAGTTGGTGTGAAAAACAAATGAGGTAATGTAATGTTAATGCTTCTCATCATACCTGCCACAGTCAGAATTCCATAAGAGCAAGTAAATAGGGTATAACCTTTCAATTCTTACATCCTAATGGTTGTTAGATCCATTATTTTGTCCTTTCTTCTCTTTCAGACTCTTATTAGTTTATCCAAGAGCCATTACAAAAGTCTCTTAACTGGCAGCCTGGATTTAGTAATAAAGTAGTAATCATAATCATAAAGAATATTATTCCCTCCATTTAAAAATGAGGAAAATGAAACAGCCAAGTTGCCCTAGGTCCCACACCTGAGCAGTTTCCATGGTTGGGATTTAAACCCTGGACAGCTGAAAAACCAGTATGCTCCAGGCTGCCAGTGTGTAATGCAGCCTTCTCTGGCTTACTCCCAGATGAAGATCAGGACCTAAAAGGCTAAATATGATAACCAAGAAGGGCAACTATAATATGGAAAATAAAAGCAGGTATTCCTTAACTAGGCTGAGACATCAAAATCCTCCGGATTTTTTATGCAGATTCCTGAGCTTTGTCCTAGAACAAATGAATCCGGTGGGGCCCAGGAATATGCATTTTTAAAGTTCCAAAGGTAGTTTTGAACAGTCAGATTTGGGCACATTTGCTCTGGGTTTTAAAAGGAAGATCTCACCATATTTAGGGCCAATACCATAACGCAAAACTCCCAAAGAGATGCCAAAAACCAGATATTCCAACATAAAAATGGGCAAAGGGGATGAAAGGAAAACTCACAAAAGAGGAAACAAAATGGCTAATATAAATATTTTAAGTTGTCAGACCTACTTATATTCATTTTAATGCAAATTTTTAAAAATTAATGGAATACCATTTAAAAACCTATCCAATTAATCACATTCTTTTATTTAATGCAAATTCATAGTGTCTGTAAGTATGTGATGAGGTAGGCACTTTCATAAAGTACCAGGAAAGCAAATATTGATGCTACCATTTTGAAAAACCATTTGTTAACACATACCAAAGTCTTAGAAATGTCAGTAATCTTTAATTCAGAAATTCCTTTTATAAAATACATCCAAAGAAATAAACCAAAAGGAATGGAAAAAATACTGCATGTAAAAAATATTTATAGCAATCTCATTTATAACAGAAAAATGAGAATAAGCCAAATGTTCAACAATAGAAAAAGGAAATTATTCAGCATCATTGTATTATTAAGCAGCTATCAAATCTTTCAGAATATACTATAATATTTAATTTTACACAAACATGTAAATATATATGCCAGAAAAAAAATTCTGAATGTACTTACACCAAATTTTTAACAACAGAGTCTATAAGTGAGGCATAATATTATTCTCTCCATTTAAATTTACTTAGACACAAATTATATTAATTCTATGACTCAGGATATGCTGCCCTTCTTCTTAGAAGGCCCTACCTATCTTTCTATGCTGGGAAAATGTTTTCATTTTAAGAATTAATGCAAGTGTAATCTTCCCTAGATAATCCCATTTGTTTCTTACCCATGTATTACCCATTTATCCCCCTAATTTGCTAGCATACATTACCTTTATTTTAGCTCTTATTTGCCATTTAAACATTATCTGTTGATGCATTTATTCCTCCTAGTAGGATACAAGCTGCTTGAAGGCAATATTTGGGAGCCCTAGATTTCCAAAAGTGTTTATTGAATTAAATTCCATGGATGACAGAAAGAAAGCTCAATGGAAAATTTCCATTTGGTGTCTTTTACACCATCAGAAAGAATTCTGTGCAAGTTGCTAAGAGGGTATACCCTAACTGTTCTCACAAGAAAAAAGAAAAGAAAAGAAACAAAATGGTAACTATATGAGGTGATGATATATTGATTAGCTTGAGTATAGTGACTACTTCACAATGTGTGTATATATATATATATATATATATATATATATATATCTCAAGACATCAAATTGTAAATATATACAATATTTGTCAATTACACCTCAATAAATTTGGAAAAAAACAATAAAAGAAAGCAAGCTGTGAAAGACTTTTGACTTCCACTTAGAATGTAGAAAACAGGAAAGAGTGACACTCTTACAAGTACTAAAAACAATGCTGGAGAATCTGCAAATTCACACCATATTTTTTAACCAAAAGATCGTCATGATGAAGTATAGCCAAAGACCACCCCAAGTAAATTTTCAAATAAGTTGTTATTCAAAGATGGAATTTGAGATGGATTTGGATTCAAATCAAGCACCTTCAAGGATTTGGTTGGCAACAATGAATGTGTCTCATTTGTGATATCACAGAGCTGAAAACCCTCAAAAAGATTATGCTTACGGTAGCCCTCACCTCTTTTTAAAATAAACATTTCTTATCTTGATGCTTTCTCTCTCCCGACAATCTATTTTGGGAAGTTCACACCACCTGGTCTTTTCAAATTATCTTTGTCTCTCACCAACAGATTTAAAACACAAACCTCTCTCCCTCATTATATCCTTCCTCTTTCAAGCTTTGTGAATACATTTTGTACAATATTACCTTGAGTTAGTTTGGATATCTCTTTGCATCTCTTATCCTCATTGCTTTATATGTGCAGTCTGTTGAGATTTTAAAGAAAAGTTTTTACTAGGCTAGTAGTCTTGCATAGTCATCCTGAGTGCTGGGCATTCCCCACAGTTGCTTGTGTGCTCATTCTCATATCTGGGCAGCTTTAAACATGCTCTTCTTTCTACTTGTCATTCTCCAATGCACCTGTCCTGGCTGGTGAACTTTTCACATCCTTCACATCTTGGCTCGAGCACCAGTTCTCTGCAAAGACTTCCCTTTTCATATATCAGTATCATCTCTGATCTTGACTGTGATCTCTGTGGTAGACAGAACAATGCCCCTCCAAAGACATCCATGTTCAAATCCCGAGAACTTGTGAATATATTAGCTTACATAGCGAAAGGGATTTTGCAGATATGATTACATTAGAGATCTTGAGATGGGGAGAATACCCTGGATTATTGAGGTGGGCCAAATGTAATCACAAGGGCCTTATTAGGGAAAGAGATGGGGAAAAGATAGAGTCAGAAATGAGGGACGTAGAATTAAAGTGATGCACTTTGAATACGGAGGAAGGGGCTATACCATAAATCGGGAAATGCAGGCAGCCTCTAGAAGCTAGAAAAGACAAGGAAACTAATTCTCCTCCAGAGCCTCCAGAACACACCTTTGTGTCTACACCCTGATTTTAGCCCAGCAACATTCATTCAGACTACTGACCTCTAGAACTATAAGATAATAAATGTGTGGACTTAATCCAAGTTTGTCATAATTTATTACAGCAGCATTAGAAAACCAGTAGAACCTCCAAAAAAAAACCTGATTGTTTTAGGGAATAAAGACTCTTTATTCATGTGTAGATTTTTTCCTCTAGCTAAAATGTTGATTTTTCCATTACTATTAGTACATGGTAAAATAGGAGCTTAGTAAATTAATTATGATCAAGAAATAAATAAATGGATAATTCGCTGAACAACTATTAAAAGAATTTAATCAGGGGTTGAATGGAGCAGTGGTCAGAGCTACAATCTCAGGATCAGAAATATGAATTACAGTTTGAGCTTTTCCATTTGCATAAGGATGAATCATTTCACTTCTGAATCTCAGATTCCTTACCTACAAAAAGAAATCAAGACATTCTTTGGTCCCCAAGGTCTCTTCCAGCCATAAGGCTGTGTAACCATATGCCGAGGAATTTTTGGAAGACATGCCTGAGCTGAGTTGGGGGTTGGACCGATGACCTCAGAGGTCTCTTCCAGCTCAAAGATTCTATGACACAGACACAGCAGGATGCATCTCCTGTAGAAGGTAATTCTAAGACAACTGATTTTTCAGAGTCTCCTGGGGGGAGGAGAAGTCCTCTGAGAGTAAACAAAGGCACAGTAGCTTTGGGTCAAGCCCCGCTTCAGATTCGGGCCAAAGGCAACGCAAACGCCACAAAGAACATCAAAGGGCAGAATCTGGCCCTGGAACAAGAAGACGGATGGAGGGAAAGTCATGATCTTCAGTAAAACAAATAAATAACCTTTAAAATCACATCTGCAGACAGTCTAACGTTCTTAAATGCTTTCCAATAAGCTTGGCTGGTAGCTTGCCACAAAGCCTGTCCAAGCAGATTCACAACAGATGGAGGCAGGGAATCTTGACCTAGGTCTGACGCTGCTACTAACCAGTTGGGTGACCTCGGACCCATCATTTCACCTCATTGGCCTCTATAAATTTTTTATTTCAAAGTGAGGGGACTAAATTAGATGACTTCTGACCTTCCCCCTAGCCTTACAGTCTTCCCTCCCAGCACCAGCACTGATCACAGATTCTCAAAAGTACAGTGGTTAAATTCTTATTAAACAAGCAGTCATTTACGGGATTCTGCAAGGAACCTAAATTTAAATTTAAACTCTAGACTTAGGAGAAGGAAAGAAAGGGGGAAAAAAAAGGAGTGGAAACCAGGTGGGTGGTAGAAGATTTTTTTTCTTTCTTTTTCTTTCTTTCTTTTTTCCTTTTTAAACCATTTCCTTATTGTTTCTCCCTGTTGGCATAACTGCCCCAAATCAGCCATGGCCACTGTCCTCATAAATGACTCTCTTCCAGCTAAAGTTGTATAGGTCAAGCTTTGAGCTGCTGCTATTTGTCTGTGCTTAGGCAGAACGTCATGCATGGGCCTCCCAGGCATGAAACCCCAATCCCGAGATTATTCGTAGAACACTTAATCCGCATTTGTCCTCGGCTTTCCAGTGTAGGGATCCCGCAAGATGGAGCATTGAGCTATCTCCCAGACTTCCCATTTTAGGGAAGGTCTTGGACTAGCTGATGATGTAAGTGTTTCCATGGCATTTATTTAAGAGCTTCACCTATCTAAGCCAAAATTGTTAGAGCAAGAACTTTTAATTTTTTGAGAAAGGCCTAAGCAAAAATCAAAAAGGGGATATGTCTACATTTGCCATATGTCAAAAGGTGTTCTGACCTTGAACTTCAACCAGTGTACAATTTTACTATGACCAATTCTCCACCTGCTCCACAGACACCATATAAATACATAGTCAACTGTGCTCATGGGATTATTTTTAGTTTCTAGGTACCAGAATATATTTACCAGGGAAAAATGGAGGAGAATCATAAGGACAATAAAGCACATTCAAAGATCTAATTATAAATAATTCCATATATTTGTAAAATGTTTTAAATAAGTATTTTCCAAAGCATGGTGCATGTATACATGGTAGTATGCAATATATAAAACGGTTTTAGGTGGGACATGTGTGATACATTGACTGTCCTTATCACTTTCTGATGAGCATCCCTGTCTTCCTCAAAGTCTAGTCCCAGGAAGAAATCCTACAAACATACACTCATGAGGACACACATTGCATAGCCACATGTCCCAAATGATCTGCTCACTTCCTAACGAAAGCATCGGTTTATTCTGTTGCAGCATCACCACAGCCCCACCCAGGTGACAACTTCAGTTCCTCAAGTTCTGTGCATCATCACCCACCTATCTTTCATCAACATTTCTTCCCTTAACTTTCCCAACATCCCCTCATTCCCAAACCAGCCTTTTGTCTCCTCGAGTTCTCTTAATTCCTCGTTCCCTGGCCCTTATATGATGTCCATAAATTTAATGTCCTAAAATCCCCAGCTCTGCTTCCTCAGCCATAGCCTCTTCCTACCCTTCTGGCTTCCGAACAGCCAATCAGAAGCTCTACTCCTTCCTATCCTGTTCCTACTTCTCAGGTTGGAGTTCTCCTCTTTCAGTGGGTCAACCTGCTGCCTTTGTTCTTCCTTCTTCTCTCTTACTCATTCCATTAATTAATTCCCTACCTGTTTCTTGATCCAACACAACGAAACACTGTTCCTCAACGCAAGATTCACTCCTGTCTACTCTTCCACAAAACATCCATTAAGCAACATGTTCTCTCTAGGGCCATGATCCTTCCCACATTTTGTCCTTGTCTTTCTTTCATTTCTCTTTATAAATAAATTTATTTAAGCAAAAATATAGTAAGTTAACTTAAGAAAAAGATATTTATTAAATACTAAATAAGAGCTCAGGTGATATATGGATGTGTATAAAATTTTGATGATCATAAATGAATGACAGTTTGACTAAAACTGTCTTAGAATTATAGAATATTTCCCTGTTTTTAAAAATTTGTTCTTGTGATGCACTATAATGGCAAAGAGGATGGATATAATTAACCCACTGTATAAACAAGGAAGCTAAGACTCAGTTTATATGAATTATCTAATAGCAAGCAGCAGGTAGATGCAAAACTAAAGTGAGAGCCCACTGACCCCATATCCAATGACACTCTTCCACCCACATGTACTTAAATATGAATCTTTCTTAGCTCGAGATATAGATGCCAGACACAGACCTTAGGAAAGGGTAATTCCCAGGAGTAAAGAGACATAAAATAAATATTCATCCATCCCAGGTAGTTGAACATGTGTCAAATTAAGAAGCCATATGATCTATAGCCAAGGAAAAGATAACAAATCACTGAAATATAAATAAGGTTCCCTTATAGAATGTAGCATAAATATGAAACACAGATATAACTTGAGAAAAATAATATAAGACTCCTGTGATTTCAAATATTAGATTTTTAAAAAGAGCAATTGCTGAAATGTGAAAATGCAGGTTCTGAATGAAGTCAAACCTGCCCAAGTTTAAACGCCAGCCCTCTTGCCAACCTACTGGGTGATAGTAGCAATACACCTGCACTCGAATGTTCATAGCAGCACAATTCATAATTGCAAGGCTGTGGAAACAGCCCAAGTGCCCATCAATCCAAGAATGGATTAATAAAATGTGGTATATGTATACCATGGAGTACTATTCAGCTCTAAGAAACAACAGTGATATAGCACATCTTATATTTTCCTGGTTAGAGCTGGAACCCATACTATTAAGTGAAGTTTCCCAAGAGTGGAAAAACAAGCACCACATATACTCACCAGCAAATTAGTATTAACTGAACAGCACCTAAGTGGTCACATAAGTACTACAGTAATAGGGTATTGGGCAGGTGGGAGGGGGGAGGGGGCGGGTATATACATATATAATGAGTGAGATGTGCACCATCTGGGGGATGGTCATGATGGAGACTCAGACTTGTGGGGGGAGGGGGGAAATGGGCATTTATTGAAACCTTAAAATCTGTACCCCCATAATATGCCGAAATAAAAAAAAAAAAAAAGAACAGAAGAACAGGCCAGCTAACCTATTAAAAAAAAAAAAAGAAGAAGAAGAAGGTGGCAATAACAGTATCTACCTCCTGGAACTAGTGTAAGGATCAAGTGAGAGAATTCTACAAATATTAGCACATAAAATGTCCAGTTAGGCATGGCAGCTTGAATCTATGCTTTTATTCTGTTCTTTTATATAAACCAATAAAATGATTATAAAGAAATAAAAAAAGATACAAACTTATGAGAACAAAGAGAACTGGAAGGGTAATGACATTAGTTGAGAAATGTCAACTAAATGTTTAACTATGGGAAACAGAAGGTTAGACTCAGTCAAATGAGCCAAGCATAGCAAGCTGAAACCCAAACCCATATTGGGAAAATCAAAAGCCAGTAAATGCCAGAAAACTCCAAAAGGCTCATGGCTTATTGGCACCAGATATATCCAAAAGGAGAAAAAAAATGGGAGGATTGATTGAAAATATTTATAAGGAGAGGTTAGAACCACAGATTCACTGTGTAGCCCTCCTAATCAAACAACTAGTTAGTACTTCTTCCCCAGCCTGGCAAAGCACAGGACATTTACTATCATTTAAGGGCTGTATTGGAGAAGACAAGGACTTGGAGAGACCAGACCCAGCTGAGAGTGGGTATGAGAAGGTATATAGAATGGAGAAATTAAGTTAAAATATCATTTTGAAAAGTGGTATTTATGGTTTTTCCCAAACATAGTCATTCAGCTATGACACGGAGAATTCTTCTCCATGGATATTATCTATCTCTGGAGGGAAAAAAAAATGACCTCAAAATAGTATCATATACTATCACAATCAATGGTAGATCCTCCTCTGATCACTCTATGGTGAGGGCCACCAGCTGATAAGCCCAGCCACACACAGAGAACCTGAGTTAACTTTTCAATGCCTCATTCTGGGTATTAGTGGAATGCTAAGAATCGCAAGACAATTAAGGAAAATCTTGAACATAAAAAATAGATACCAAAATAAACATTTAGAGAATGAAAACTTCTTTGGACTTTTTTTTTGTGTGTGTATGAAAGCATGCAAAAAGAGAGAGAGAAAGAATTAGACTATTAAGTTGAAGAATTCTTCAGAAATTTGAAGATTAAAAGTTGACATGACAAGATAGAAAATAATTGATGAAAGGTAAGAAAATTAGACAATTAGTCATGGAGTTCTAATAATAAATATTAGTTCTAGGGGAAAAATGACAGAAGAGATTGGAGAAAATCATGTAGGAAATTACATATATATTATTTTATAGATATATTATTTTTCTCTATATTATATATATGCATATAATGTATACATGCACACAGAAAATCAAAATATATGAGTTTCTGAACTAAGCAGGTTTAAAAAATGCCCTACATAATTAAAGAAGAAGGCCCCACATTGTGGAGCAACATGGCAAAATTTAAAACTTTAAGGATAAACAGATTCTAAAAGTTGCAATAGATGAATAAAAAATTACCTTACAAAGATGTAGAATTAGAATAACTTTGGATTTAACAGTAACATTAAATACTATAAGACAATGAAATAATATTTTCAAACACCTAGGCACAAATGGTTTCTAACCTAAAATCCTATAACCCTCTAAACTACCAGTCAAGTGTGTAAGGAGATAATAAGGTATTTTTAGGCATTCAAATTTCCAAAATATTGCCTACCAGACACCCTTACTTAGAAAGCTGTTGGGAACCATACACCATCGAAGGAAGTCAGTCAGGAAGAGATATAGGAAACAGGAGAGTCTTCCCCTAGGGGTATGGACTACTTACTGGTATTGCTAACCTTTGGGGTACTATACACTCTGTGTTTATTTTTCCAAACCTTTTCATAAAGTCACTTTATAAAACTCTCCTCCATTACCCAGTATAAGTGTGGTATTTATCTTCTGCACAACTGATACACATTTGATATGCAAAATAATTGCATATTTAACAAAGACTTCCAGGACTCGTCAGATTGATGGATAGTCAATGAGTGCAACTTTTCATGATCCTTGTTATCCTTGAGAGATTTGTTTGAATTTAGGAGAATTTTGCCAGTCCATAGGGAATCTTTTCCAGGTACCAGAAAGCCCAGTGAGATTCTCTTATGCGCTTAATTACTCTGAAATTCCAGGTAGACAAATGTATGTTAGTTTTCTATTACTGCAAGAAAAATTAGTACAAATTTAACAGTTTAAAATAATATCTATTTGTTATTTTATCATTTACATAGGTCAGAAGTCTGGGCATAGCCTGGTTGTGTTCTGCATTTAGGGTCTCAGAAGGCCAAAACCATCATGTTCACTAAACTCATGCTCATTTCATCTGGAACAAAGGTCCTTTTTCCAAGCTCATTCAGTTCATTGGCAGAATTCAGATCCCTGTTGTTATAGGACTGAGGTCCCCATCTCCTTTGCTGGCTGTCATCTGAGGACCACTCTCAGCAACTAAAGGACACTCTCATCCCTTGCTACATGGCCCCCTCTGTCTTAGCCAGCAGTGGAGAGACTCTATCACATCAAATATCTCTCATTCTTTGAATCACTGACTACCTTTGTCTCTGACCTCTAGGCCCAGATTTAAAGGGCTCATGTGATTAGGTCAGACCCACCTGATAATCTTCCTTTTGTTCAATTGAACTGATGAGGGACGCTGATTACATCTACAAAATACCTTTTGCCATACATCACCATATTTACAGGCTCAGTTCATGCTCAACAGGAGAGAATTATAAAAGAGTGAAGGTCATTGGGGGTTTGGTCATCTTAGAATTCTGCCTATAACACTTTTCCCTTAGCAGGCAGTGTTACCTGGCTGCAATGCCCAAGCTCGAGGTCCTATACTGCCAGTGTCATCTTGCTGCATTGTACACAGGTTGAGTAGGCAGCACACATGTGCAGTCACATTGCAACTAAGTGTGTGAGAATGACTAGCCTGTGGACATGGGCAATAGTTGAAAGCCTAAGAAGGCCTGAGCAGAGTAGGACAGACTGTAGCCACTTTTTATGCTTTATGGAAAACAGAGCAAAAGTTTTCATGCATAGCCTCCTCCCTAGAACAAACTTACATTGTGCTTTTGATTATTCCAGCCTTACAGTGAGATATCTGAGGCTCCAAAGGATTGTGTAAATGTCCAGAGTGGGAATTGGTAAGCTAGGATTTAAGTCCAGTTGTGTAACATTCCAAAGCCCTGGCTCCTAATGACCAAGTTGTAAGACCACCCAGATAGTTCTGTGTTCTTAATCCTGCCTTCCCTTCAACAGCCTTTCATTGCCATTGGCTAGAACTTGAGCTCCTTGAGTGAACTTTTCCTTAGGATGAGTTCTTTTTCAGGAATTTCTGATGGCTGCTATACAAATTGGTCTCAGGTACTCCAAAGATGATTGGAAAAGTAGGATCTGAACACAGGGACACTGGTCAGCAGAAAGGCTATCACCACATCAAACTGTCAGTCATGCTCATCAATGTTACAACACTGAATAAGTGTAATTTCAGCTAATACTAAAGAAACTTGAATTTGTTTTTTTTTTCAGTGTATCACAGAGATACAAATGTTTAGGTTACATGTATTGCCTTTGCCCCACCTGAGTTAGAGCTTCAAGCATGTCCATCCCCCACAGGGTGCACACCATACCTATTAGGTGTGAATGTACCCGTCCCATCCTCCCCCTCCCACCTGCCTGACACCCAATGTATGTTAGTACTGTATGTGCATATAAGTGGTGATCAGTTAATACCAATTTGCTGGTGAGTACATGTGGTGCTTGTTTTTTCATTCTTGGGATAACCACTTAGTAGGATGGGCTCCAGTCCTTATATTATATATATATAATATTATATATAATATATATTATTATATATAATATATAAAATATATTATATATAATATAATATATTATATATATATATAATCCTTATATTATCCAGGATAATATAAGAGGTGTTAGATCACCACTGTTTTTTGTGGCTGAGTAGAACTCCATAGTATACATAGACCACATTTTATCAATCCACTCACATATTGATAGGCACTTGGATTGTTTCCACATCTTTGCAATTGTGAATTGTGCTGTTATAAACATTCTAGTGCAGATGTCTTTTTTATAGAATGTCTTTTTTTCCTTTGGGTAGATGCCCAGTAATGGGATTGCTGGATCAAATGGTAGTTCTACTTTTAGCTCTATGAGGTGTCTCCATATTAATTTCCACAGAGGTTGTACTAGTTTTCAGTCCCACCAGCAGTATCTGAGTGTTCCTATCTCTCCGCATCCACACCAACATTTATTTCTGGCATGGAAGAACCTTGAAATTCATTAGCATGTGCATCCTTATCATTGGTAAATCTGTTGTACTTTTAAAATATCAAAACTAGCTCAAATCCCCTATTACTAAGCTGGCATTTAGGAACCAAAATAATCAATGATAGGAAACAATACTCTATTTAAAGCTAATAATTTTTAAGTTGCAATTGTCCCAATGGAAAGCTTTGCTTGGAATTCAATTCCAAGTCCAAATCCTAGAATAGAGAATCCAATATATTCTGGAAATACCATAAGGCTCAAGATTCACAGTAAGATTATATTTAGCCAATTGTGAGTGTGTCTGGAATTGAATCAAGTAGATGAAAAATGAAGTTTTCCTTAAGTCAATCAATAAGTGGGATACTCCTCAAAATTCTGAGAAAACACTGGATTAACTGATTTTCCTTCTCTTAATGTCAATTCTGTCCTAAAATTTTTCATTATTCCTTTCTCCTTGTTGAATGAAATGTTATACTCTTAGTAAAGACGCAAGAATATTCCTGGCTTGGCTCCTACCTAATTCTCCAGTTTCATATCCTGCATTTCCCTTTTTCCATTCATTTGCTCAAAAATATTTATTAACTACCTACTGTGGGCTGAAGAGGTAAAGGTAGGCAAGGCAGTTACCAGAGCTTTCCTCTTTGATGTGCCTTTCTGGACACACCATACCTATGGTTCCAGAAAATGCTTCTTGCTTCACACCTATTTGCCTTCCTGCTATGTGCTCTTGTTATCTCTCCATTGCCATCCTTCTGGTAACTCCTACATATTATTTACATCTCAGCCTCAATTTTGCTGCTTCTGGAAAGCCTTTCCTGAATTCAACTCCTCCAGCTCCAGCTGCTGCATTCCTGGGCATTTCCCCTTCTGTGTATACCTGCACTTCAGCACTTACCACGTTTCTGTAGGGCCCTACCATAACTGGCCTCTACTTAACTTACCTTCAAACTCATGGATGTCATTAAGTAAATTAGACCATTTTAGGCACCAATGAATGCAATGAAGAGGGTGATATAACAGTGATGTGACTGGGGAGAGAATTCCATTTTAGAGAATACCATTTGCAGGGAAGAAGTGAGCCAGGCAGAGATGAGGGGAGTGATTCCAAGCAGACAGCATCATGAGCAAAGGCCCAGGGGTGGGAATGAACGTGGAATGTTCAAAGGACAGAATAAGGTTCAGTGTTCTGGACCTTAGTGAATGAGCAGGGACAGAAGAAAGAGTGTGGCCATGGAGGTCTGCGGTCATGAGTCAAAACATGCAATTTCACACAGACCATGATGATAAATCTGGATTTTATCCTGAGAGCAGTGAGAGGGCTCCAGCAGTTTTAAGGCAGAGAGGTAGCTTACACTTTAGGATGATTACTCTGACTACAAGGTACAACCTGGCCTGTTAAGAGTGAGTATAGGGATCCCAAAGGTGAAGCTATTAATATTTCAAGAGTATGGGTGAAAGAAGATGGTACAACAGCAGGGATGGTGAAAAATGGGTGGATTTAGGATATTTTGGAGACATAATTGATTAGATTTATTGTTGAACTGAATGTGGGATAAAAGAAATAAGATAAGTCAAGGATGATTTTTAGGTTTTGGGCCTGGAAAACCAGGTGGATTGTGGCATTCTTAAGTCAGATGGGGAAGCCTGCAGAGAGGCAGATTCCTCTAGCAGACTGAAGAGGATCATTGGTGCGCTGTGGCCCTGCTAAGGGCAAGAAGCTTATTAGATTCCAAGTGAAGGTACCTACTCAGTAATTACATGTATGCATGTCACTCAGAGTGAGCTTTTACTGGAGATGTGAATTTGAAAGTCACTAATACATATAGAAGGTATCTCAAGCCATGAGGCCATGAGGTAAAAGTTAGGACAAAGCCCTGGGATCCTTGGACATATAGAGATCTGTTAGATTTAAAGAAGAGCAATATCCAGAAAGGGCACTGAGAAGGAGCAGCCAGTAAAATATGACAAAACCCAAATAATTGTAATATCAGAGAAATTGAGCCATAGCTAGATTACCGTATTTGGCAAGATCCCAATGAAAAGAGACAGAAAGAGAATTAGGATAATTCTGGGAAGATTTATTTAGAAAAGGGCTGTGGATGAAGATATGCACAGAGCATGGGAAACCTCAAAGGATGGCAGAGTAACCATATGCTCAGAGGATATTTCTGAAGGCAGCGAGTTACCCTGACTCTATTTTCTCTTCCTCTAGTCTCCTGCAGGGTCTGCTTATTCACCAAATCCAACCAGAAACCTAAGTGTGTGGAATCCATTAATGCAGAGTCCAAGGCGGAGAAAGGTTGAGGGCAGATCCAGAGGAGCCCAGAGAAGATATCCGGCATTGTGACCTAGGCTCAAGTGAAGGTTTTTATTTTTCTTGCAAGACAAGTGATACTGAAACATATTCACCTGCCGGTGACATTGATCCCACAGAGAGAGGAAGATTGACAGCACTGAGGAAAAGGGGGATAATTGTAAGAGTGAAGTACTTTGAAGTGGTAGAAGAGTAGAACCCAAAGAGCAATAGGAATGGTTTGTCTTGCAGAGGAATAGAGACAGAACTTCAATTACCGTAGGAGGGAGGGTACAATGAAGGTAGGGATGTGGAATCAGAAGGCATGTCTTATTTGATCTAATTTTTCAGTAAAGTATAAAATTTTAAACATCAGGAGTGGTGAGCAGTTGTAGAGACTTAAGGAGAGAGAAAATATGCATTGGTCATCTCAGAGAATGGGAAAGTGAATTCACCATAGAAACGTAGGATTATCCGATACCTGAGTACCCATCTGAACTTTGTGGCTGCACAAAGCAATGTTGTGATTGTTCAACTTCTCAGGAACAAGCTCAGACTAAGTGATTGATCGGGTTTATCCAGCACTTTTCTAGTCAAGAGTAGCAAGGGCATAGAAAGAAAAAGAAGGCAAGGGGGTTTTCAGGGCTTTGATGTTAATGATGAACTGTAAAATATAGGCTGGAGCATGCGACAAGCAAGGTAGAGAGGGGGGATGCAGATGAGACAAAGCTGTAAAAGGGTGAAAGGGTTTAAGGTCAATGATGTCAGTCTCTGGGGGCAGACTCTAGAATGAATAAGCTAGCAAGAGAGGAGATAGCCATGTGCAAGTGGGACGTATGCAATCAGGTCTTGGAGATGATGCAGCTGCTGGAGATGACAAAGCCCAGGGCATGACCAGGTGAGTAGGTGGCAGAGGTGGGTGGAGGAAGAAACTATCAGAGGTAAGGAGGCCAAAGGTCTGAAAGGTCAGAGTCATAGAGATCCCACCTCCAGGGAAACTGAATTTGCTCAGAATGATGTCAGACAGTGAGGAGGAGAGGAAGAAGTAAGCCAGAAACTCAAGTTATCAATCAATTAATAATAATAACAAGATAATAGCAAACACTTACATGCCACTTACAATACACAAAACACCTTTCGAAGTACTTCATGTATATTACCTCATTTAATCCTCACATCTGCCCTATCTTTATTTTAAAGTTGAGGAAACTGAGTCCCAAAGATGTGAATTAACCTTTTTTACTCTCGTAACCAGTAATTGGCAAAGACTGGATCCAACTCAGGCAATTTGATTCCAGAGACTATGCCCTTAACCATGAGTTCTCCCTACTGCCTTAAAAACCAAAAATAAAGTAATAAAATATGTAATTAAAGCCACCCCTTTGCAAGCACTTTTTTTCTGTGCCAAGTACTTTTGGGTAATAAAATCTAATGATGTGCTTCAAAATAGCTGGGATTTTTGAAGTAGGGAAAAGACAACAGAGGGAAAGAGAATAACTCCCTCACCCTCAGGACCTAAGTTATCTGGGGTGTGAGAGATGAAATAGCTACCAATGTGGGGAAGCTGCTTCGTCAGGGGACAGAAAGTCTCCATTTAGATCAAGGAGGTAATAGGACCTTTCCGGGAGAAAGCTTGGAATGTAGGGGGTTTATTCATGGCTCACTGTGAATTCAAGGGAGACACAGGTATTTAGGAGGGCAGGGAGAGGCAGGGATACAGTCAGGTTTGGGAAGCCTAGAGGCATGTCCACTGATAAAGGGTTAGCTGGGAACCTTGGGCTCTGATGGTGACTAAGCAGGAAAGGATGGGGGTGTGATGGTGATGGGACAAGTCTTAGCAGCCCTCCTCACTGATGGAGGTCCTGGGAGCAGAGGCAGCTTCACCAGAGTATACAAAGGTTTTGCCATAGCTGAGATAGTGACAACTGTGAGCATGCAAGGAGGGGAAGCCTTCAAGGCAACTGATTTGGTCTACAAATGTCTTTTTATTGGCCTTGACACCCCTAGTACCCAGCAGGGCTCCTAGCACATGAGTGGTACCTATACTCTTTACACAGGTATCAAAGTCCAGCATTAGCTGACCTCTGCCTACCTCTCACATTTGAACTTGCACTACTATCCCCCAAGTTCCCACACTGCACTCAGTCGTATTCTTCAAGCCTACCAAGCTCCATCATACCTCAGAGTTTATGCAATGACTATCCTGTCTACCTGGACACCCTCATCCCACCCCAACCAGTTCCTTACATACTTGACTATTTCTTAGTACTCTGATCTCTGTTCGAATGCCACCTTTTCAGAGATGACTTGCTTGACCCTCTACTTTCAGGATCATACCACAATCTCCACCTCATCATGCTATTTTATTTCCTTCACAGCATTTAGCACCAATCACCTGTGCATTTGTTTGTTCAAGAGCATATTACTAGTTTCTTACATATTTTCTGTCTACACTAGAATCCCCATGAAGGCAGAAGCATAATCTGTCTGCCTCATCTTCACGTCCTGACATTTAAAACAGAAAATGCAATAAATACTAAATATTTTTTAAAAACAAATTAGGGACTGTTAAAAAAAAATCTCCAAATATATTCAAAGTTTTTGAGCATGACAACCATGGTATATCAGAAAAGCCTCCATAATGAATGAATAACCCTCTATAGCCCAGCAATATCAAGATCTGGCTCGATGTCCCCAAGATAGCTCATCACACTAAATCTGCAACTAACCGTGTGGTTTCAGTGGCTGAAGTTGAACGGCTCACGAGGGGAGTAAGCAAATATTTGGCAGGGTCATTTGCCAAAGAGTCATTGCCACTGATTAAAAAGCAATTAATTATGGGAATTAAGGAAAGGAAATGGCCTTCATGTCCCTGGGCCACATTTTCTGAATGACTCGGGCAGCCCAGGGCAAGTAAGGACATACAAGTAAAAATAAACCATGTGCTCTGAGGCTTTGACAATAAACCTGATGAGATGGCAGCAGGTCACAGATAAGGTGATCTGAGTGTAGAAGTTTTTAAAGAGCATGCCTTTGAACTTAAAAATTGAATAGAGGAAGGATAGGATTCTTATAATTAAAAGAAAAAAAAATAATATAATTAAAAAAAAACCAGCATGGGTTAAAGAAAGATAAGATTTACTGCACTGGGAAAACCAAAGGAACCCGTGCAAAGTGTTGTCATGGGATGAAGCAATTGAGATAAGCCCTTTCCAGCTCGAATAGAGGGTATTAGTTTGAAAGCAAAGTGGGCTTTGTCTTTGCTACTTAGTCCATTTGATTTTTGTTTTCTCGTCAACTTGACTTTTGCATCTTACTCAAGTGATTTTTGACCTAATTGTGGTATGGGGGCCTGAATCTCTATAAAAACAGAACTTATTTGATTATATTGCTCAGCCACTATAGGATTCCTTCACTTTTGCCCTGTTTTTGAAAATGTTTCCCTACCTAAGTTAAATTGAACAGGCTTCTCAGTTCAAGGCTGTTAATAATATCAATAACTTACACTGTTTTAGGAATTCCCCAAAATTAAGAAATGAGTTTAGCAATCATCCAGTTAGTTCCCAACTCTCTGCCCAGTTTATGGATGAGCAAAGTAAGCCCTGGAAGTTTGAAGGGCCTGGCTCAAGAGCACAGCTACCTGGTGGCAGGTTGCAGGGTAGAAAACCCAGGTATGGATGGAGTCAGGTGGACCCAAGTTTGAATCTATTTCCACTCTTTACTATCTGGGTGACAAGGGACCATCATTTCTATATCTGCAACAAATGAGACAATTTCTCCTGACCAGTTTCCACATCTATAATGTCGTTAGAATTCCATGAATTCCATAAGCATTTATCATATACAAGCACGGTACTGGGATCTATGGATTCATTTCAGATGGAATGTATGATAGACCCATGGAGTTTACTCTTTCAATAAATATTGATAACTATAATTATCTGATTAAAAGACATTACAACTCCAATATTCTGAGTAGGGAATTCAGGGGAGAAATAAAGAGTGAATTCTTCTACCCCCTGCTATAAAGCCTTGAAGACACTACACCAAGAGGATGAGTAACCTTGTCCAGGTCCATGTTCTAGGCCCCACTGAAAAGGCTCTTAGGTATCTCTCCTCTGTTCTTCCAAATTCTATAAACAAATAATCCTCTCTGCACTTTGGAGTGTGGTATTCTAGAATAATACCTTCTAGTCAGGAGAGGTTTAACATGGACCTTCTCAATATTTTTCATGTCATTTCACACACAGAAAATTTAGTTTCTATGGTGTCCTGTGACCCAACACAGAGTCTAATAGTAAATTCTTCTATAAACAGCCAGACAATAAATATCTTTGTCTGTGTGGATCATATAGCTTCTGCCCCAACTGCTCAACTCTGCCACTGTAGCTTAATAGCAGCTGTAGACAATACAGCCAAGAATGACTATGGCTGTGTTTCAATAAAACTTGATTTACAAAAAGAGGCTATGAAATGAATTTGGCCCACTGACTGTTTACCAACTCCTGGCTTAGCACAAAGTAAAAACTAAATAAATAATATTAGGCATTCACTAAATCAACAAATATAGACCAAGCACCTTCAATAAACAAAGCTTTGTCCTAGGGGTGGGGATAATGTGTTGAGTAAAAAGACACAGTCCCTCCCTCACTGAGCTTACAGTCTACCGTCTAAATAAGTAGTTATAAAATATGAAGCAATGTGAAGGAAATCAACGTGGTTCTGAGATAAAGGACAACCAGAAACCTAAGTTTTCTGACATCAAAATTCACATTATAATATTGCTTTTAAGCTACTTGGGGATAAGAAACAAATTTCCTATTAAATCATAGTGCTAGGCACAGTTCCGGGCACAAATTCTTCACAGAAAACACACAGACTTTAATATCATAGTGGGGGACTTGGGTTGTCATGGAGACTGTTGCATATCCCTGACATTTCCTCTCTCTTCAACCTCATTTCTCTTTGCAGATGTAGTAAAAATTGCCAGGCTAATTGGTGTGACTAATTGGTCTTTGGACCCAAAGCCATAGGCAATACTAAAGCAACCTGTTTAAATTTCAAATCTCAAATTACCTTGAAAAAAGTGTGTAGAGGCAAGGTAGCAAATCATCCCCAAACCTTGTCTTAACCTAGAATACCCCCCAAAAAAGTAGAACCTAGGAAAGTTGCAGAAAGTTTTTTGGGGCGAAGTGTCCCCAAGGAATGGGGTCCCCAAGATTGTGAAGAGTAAAACAGGGAAAAACAGGCACATCATTGAGCTGACAACACTGTGGGCAACTGAGGCTCAATCCTCCTTAGGGACCTTCTAAGAAGCCTTGTAGAATACACTATAGAATTGCTACACAAAGGACAGATGAGGGCAATATTTATCCACCATCTCTCATCCTCCACTAGTTAAGGGTTATCCTGGGAGGTGCACCCTCTTTTGTACTCAGAGTTGTCTATGCATCAGGAAGTCTGAGCAGGTTTCTTTAGGTACCTCACATTGGCCATTTCACAGAAACCCCCGGACAGAAAGCAAGAGTTATAAGGTATAGCTGAGGCTAGAAGCTGTTGGTTTGACTTACATGATAGCTGGTTATTGCCAAAATGGATAGAAAATGTGGTTTGAAGAAGGTGTAAAGTGGGGCACAAGATTAAGTTCAGTCCAGCCAAGTATATACATTCTGCCAAACCAGTATTCAAGGGTATAGCAGAACTCAGGGCTGCATCAAAGAAAGTTCTATGCCTTATATGGAGCAAACACCCTGCCATATGCCCACCAACAATTCTCACCCCCAGTCTTCCTCCCTCGATTAAGACAATGATAACAATTCACCTTTGTGTATGTACCACTTGTACTTTTATGGACATTTGACTCTCACAGAAATCTTGTGATACAACTAAGAACTAAATTATTATTTTTCCCTTTTTGCAAATAAGGAAATTGAGCTCAGACAAGTTAAGAGAATTAATTGCCTAAGGCTTCACTGTCCAATGGAACCATCTGTGATAATGGGCATGTTCTACATGTTGTCCAACACAGTAGTGATTAGTCACATGTAGCCATTGAGCACTTGAAATGGGGTTCATGTGACTAAAGAACTGAATTTTTAATTTCATTCAATTTTAATTAATTCTAATTTAAATTTTAATAGTCACATGTGGTTAGTGGACAAAGCATCAATAGACACTTCACCATGTCTTTTTCATAGTATATTCAAAATAGTTTTCACTGTTGAAGTGCAATGAAAGAAATGTGTTGATTTTCTTCATATTGCATTCTTAGTTACATATGTAGCTCTAAATTATACTATTTCACATGTATTCTTGCTACAACCTGGTTGCTTTCCAGTCTTAACCATAATGCAAAAAGGAGGGACTTACCCAGAAATAGCACTGAATAACTAATGCAAGCTGAAGCAGAAAGAATCTTCATGGGAATAGAACAAACACAAAGGATGGCTTCTCCTCCCTCCACCCACTTGCATTCTTGTTTTCAGTTTGCACCTGTACATAAGACCATTTTGTGCTTACACACGTAAAGCAAAAATGTTCTGCACACCTAAAATTATAGTATATACCTTGAGGAACAATACACCTAAGACACAATTTGCATAAGGTGAGACTTACATAACTTGGGGGCATTTGAGATTTGAGATTCTATTTCAAATCTTGTGAGTTTTGAGTCTAGGACTTTTAAGTCTAGGACTTTTTAAAAATATCTCACCACTTCTTAATTCAAGTATAAGTATGTCAAATCCATGTACACTCAATAAATGATTCATGAGCTCCTAACTTACAGTACAATTGTTATTTAAATATTTATGTGTTGTTTGGAGGGAAAGAGGCATTTTAAATCTAAAGACAGTAGTAGATCATTCCTCCTGAATTGTTAGAGAACCAGACACCTCACATTCATATATTTTTCAGAAAACTGAAATTTACTTTAACCCTTAATAACTAAGAGTTTTAAAATTCTATCTACTTTTATTGGAAATATTTCTGAAAGAACTTTCTGACTCAAACAAAATACTTAAAATGTTTTATTGTAAAATGACAATTTATAATTGTGTAAATTATGGGGTATAAAGTGATGTTCTAGTTTATGGATATAATATATAATAACTAAATCAAGATAGTTATCACTTCTGTCACCTCAAATACTTAACATTTTTTGTACTGAGAACAAATGTGAAAATTAAAAAGAGCACATTTGAAATTCACTCTTTTAGCAATTTTGAAATAAACAATACTCTCTTGTTAACTATATTCAACACTCAATAGAACTCAAGAAATTAAAAAAAAAATTCTTCTCTTCTGACAGATTTTGTACCCTTTGACCATCATCTCCCCAGTCTGCCCCCAACCTCTGTAACCACCATTCTACTTACTCCCTGCTTCTGAGTTCAATTGTTTTAGATTCCACATATACATGAGAAAGTGCAGTATTTGTCTTTCTGTGTCTGACTTATTTCACTTGGCATAACGTTCTCCAATTCCATTCATGTTATCCAAATGACAGAATTTCTCTCTTTTCTTAAGGTTGAATAGTGCGTGGCTGTGTCCATACACCACATTTTCTGTATCCGTTCATCTGTTGATGGACACTTAGGTCGATTCCATAACTTGGCTCTTTTGAATAGTGCTGCAACGCATACTGGGGGGCAGATATCTCTTTGACAAACTGATTTCAAACCTTTTTGGTAACTATTCAGAAGTGGGGTTGCTGGATCATGTGGTAAGTATATTTTTAGTTTTTTGAGGAACCTCTGTGCTGTTTTTCCTAATGGCTGTACTAGCTTACATTCCCACCAGCAGTATACACGGGTTTTCTTTTCTCTGCATCCTTGTCAACACTTATCTTTTTTGTCTTTTAATAAAAGCCATTCTGATAGGTGTGAGATGATAGTGTGGTTTTAATTTTTATTTCCCTAATGATTGGGAATGTTGAGCATTTTTTCATATATGTGTTGATCATTTATTTGTATTGTCTTCTTTAGAGAAATGTCTATTCAGATCCCATTTTTAATTGTTTTTTGTTTTGTTTTCTTGCTATTTAGTTGCTAGTGTTTGAGCTTTTTATATATCTTGGATATTGACCCTTTATCAGATTTATGGCTTGCAAACCTTTTCTCCCAATCCGTAGGTGGTCTCTGCACACTATTATTTCCTTTGCTGTGCAGAAGCATTTTAGTGTGATGCCATCTCACTTGTCTATTTTTGCTGTTGTTGTCTGTACTTTTGGGATGAAATCCGAAAAATTATTACACAGACCAATGTCCTATAATTTTTGCCTTATGTTTTCTTCTAGTAGCTTTAGAGTTTCTAGTCTGACATTTAAGTTTTTAATCCATTTTGAGTTGATTTTTGTACGTGGTATCAAATAGGGGCCAATTTCATTCTTCTGCATGTAGAAATCCAACATCATATACGGAAGGTGCTGTCCTTTTCCCATTGTGTTTTCTTGAAAATTTTATTGAAATTCAACTGAGCATATATGTGTGGGTTTATTTCTGTGCTCTCTGTTCCATCTGTCAATGTGCCTGTATTTTTTTTTTTGCCAAAACCATGCTATTTTAATTATGATAGCTTTATAGTATACTTTGAAACCAAGTAGCATAATACCTCCACAAACATTTTTACTCTTTCATCCATTCACTTATTCATTCATTCGTTCATTCATTCATTCTTTCAACAAATATATTAAACATACTCACAGGCCATGCACTGTGAAAGGATTTGGGGTGGACCAAGGAAATAAATCATTCTATTCTCAAAAAACTCAACAGTCCTGAACCAACTACCAAACTCCATCCATCCATTATTATTCAGAATAATACACATATCCTGCAAATGCTGTAACACAAGGACACATTCTGGAGTAGTGCTGTACCATAGAAATGTAATGTGAGCCACTTGTATAATTTTAAATTTTCTAGAATCTATGTTTTAAAAAAGTAAAGAAACCTGTGTAATTAAGTCTAATAATATATTTACCTCAATATATTCTGAATTTTATCATTTCAACATGTATTCAATATTAAAAAATTCTTGGAGATACCTTAAAGCGATACAAGTGAATCTACCATTTGATCCAGCAATCCCATTGCTGGGCATCTACCCAAATGATCCAATGACACTCTACAAAAAAGAGACCTGCACTCGAATGTTTATAGCAGCACAATTCATAATTGCAAGGCTGTGGAAACAGCCCAAGTGCCCATCAATCCAAGAATGGATTAATAAAATGTGGTATATGTATACCATGGAGTATTATTCAGCTCTAAGAAACAATGGTGATATAGCACATCTTATATTTTCCTGGTTAGAGCTGGAACCCATACTACTAAGTGAAGTATCCCAAGAATGGAAAAACAAGCACCAGATATATTCTCCAGCAAACTGGTATTAACTGAGTAGCACCTAAGTGGACACATAGGTGCTACAGTAATAGGGTATTGGGGAGGTGGGAGGGGGGAGGGGGGCGGGTATATACAAACATAACGAGTGAGATGTGCACCATCTGGGGGATGGTCATGATGGAGACTCAGACTTTTGGGGGGAGGGGAGGAAATGGGCATTTATTGAAACCTTAAAATCTGTACCCCCATAATATGCCAAAATAAAAAAATAAAAAAATAAAAAATTCTTAACAAGGTATTTTACATTCCCTTTCATATTTCATCTTCAAAGTTTCATATGCATTTTAAATATACAAAACATCTCAATTCAGACTAGGCAAATTTCAAGTCCTTAATAGTCAGATGTGGCTAGTGGCTTTTGTATTGAACATTGCAGTTCCAAAGCAAAAAAAAAAAAAATATTGATGATTAATCACCCCCTCACTAAATGGAAGCAGATACTTAAATATTTAAACTTCATATGTCTGTTGACTTCATATATTCATGTCATATAAATATTTCCACTTCATATGGCTTCTCACTTTTCCTTTTCACTCTCAGACAGCCTGTTTTCCTCCATTGTTGTTGCAAATGTGCTTATATCTAGCAGATGCCAGTTCCTCCCATTTCTCATTTATTCTCATGGTCTGATAGGAAAGGTGATAAGATTGTTTTGTTTTATCCAAAATAGAGTAAATGAGCTCTGAGTTAAGGTTAAAGAGATATTTTTGTGAATAAAGAACACACATATTAATGTATGAAATTTCTAACACAGTTTTTTTTAAATTTCAGAATATTACAGGGGTACACATGCTTTGGTTACATAATTTGCTTTTGTACAGTTTGAGTCAAAGTTAGAAATGTTCCCTTCACCCAGATAGTGTGCATTGTACTAGTTAGGTGTGAATTTACCCATACCTCCTTCCTCCCTCCTACCTACT
Source organism: Microcebus murinus (assembly GCF_040939455.1). Taxonomy (NCBI): domain Eukaryota; kingdom Metazoa; phylum Chordata; class Mammalia; order Primates; family Cheirogaleidae; genus Microcebus; species Microcebus murinus. The sequence goes on along the minus strand of NC_134110.1, from coordinate 39,523,789 downwards.
TGATTTCTGTTGAGTTTTACTTCCATATGTACCCATAAGTGTTGATTGATTAGTTCCAAATTAGTATTGACTACCTGTGGTGTTTGTTTTTCCATTCTTGTGATACATCACTTGAAAGAATGGTCTGCATTTCCACCCAGGTTGTTACAAAAGATACTAGATTCCAATTTTTTTGTTTATTTGTTTTTTATGGCCAAGTAGTATGAACTAGTACAACCTCTATGGAAATGAGTATGAAGACATCTCAGAGAACTAACAGTAGACCTACGATTTGATCCAGCAATCCCACTATTAGGTATTTACTCAAAGGAAAAGAAGGTAATTTATTAAAAAAAAAAAAAAGTCTCTAACACAGGTTTGATTTCTTGAAAGCCTCTTTTCTTTTTCTGCCTTTTTAATCAGTGGTTCTCCAAGTGTGGTCCTCAGACCAGCAACAGCAGCATCACCTAGGGCTACTGTTAGGAAGTCAAAGTCTTGGTTCCCACCCAGACCTACTTAATCAGAAACTTTGTGGGTCAAGCATAGCAAGCTGCTTTAACAGACCTGCTGCATGATCCTGCTGCCTCCTAAAAAGTTGGAGAGCCATTGTTCTAAAAAGCTCAGACTGCTATGTGCATGGGCTTGAGATGAATCAGTATTCCTTTGCTCCTTTTAAATTCAGAATTGTTATTACTTGGAGAAGTAACAAAATAAAGAGCTCTATATTTTTTCTTGGAAACACAATGATAAAACATGTTGCTTAAATCATGTATAGTATCACTTTCCTATTTTTGCTGTAAAAAATTATCAAAAATTTAGTGGCTTAAAATAGCAGAAATTTATTTTTTTATGGTTCTGGAACTCAGATGTCCCAAAGGGGTCTCACTGGGCTAAAATCAAGGTGTCAGCAGGACCGCACTCCTTCTGGAGGCTCTAAGGGAGGATCATTTCCTTGTCTTTCCAGCTTCTAGAAGACACCCACATTCCTTGGCTCCAAATCTCTCAAGCTTCAAAGCCAGAAGCATCCAGCTGAATCCTTGTCAGGTCACAGCTCTCTAGTTCTCCTTATTCTGTCTCCCTTTGCCACTTTAAAAAGTTTAAATTAGTGCAACCTTTGTGGAAAAGAATTTGGAGATACCTCAAAGAGCTAAAAATAGAAATACCATTCGATCCAGCAATATCATTATTAAGCATCTACCCAAAAGAGCATAAGACATTCAATAAAAAAGACATCTGCACCTGAATGTTTATGGCAGCACAATTCACTATTGCAAGGACGTGGGAACAACCCAAGTGCCTGTCAATTCATGAGTGGATTATTAAAATGTGTTATATGTTTACAATGGAATATTACTCAATTCTAAGAAATCATGTGAGCTAGCACCACTTATATTATCCTGAATTGAGCTTAAGCCCATTATCCAAAGTGAGGTGACACAAGATCAGAATAATGGGCTCCACATGTACTTGCCATCAAATTGCTACTGACTGATTAACACTATGGTGCTCAAATCATGATGATGTTCACCAGGGATTCAGGGGTTGGGGGGCGGGGTAGACCCACATCTGAGGGATGTGGTGAGCATTGTGGACGGGAAGAGCATACCTCTAACCCTTGCTAGGGAGAGGCAAAGATATAAAATGCAACCAAAATATTTGTACTCTCATATTTTCTTGAAATTTAAAAAAAAGTCTTTGTGATGGCATTGGACCCGCCTAGATAATCCAAGATAAGCTCCCCATCTCATGTTCAGCTGATGAGCAACATTAATTCCATCTGCAACTTTAATTATTCTCTGTCACTTCACCTAACATATTCACACGTTCCAGGGATTAGGACATGGACGTCTTTGGGGGTCATTATTAATGAGTTATCCTAATGCAAGTTTTAAAAAAATTATTCACCCCTTACATTTTTAAGTTTGACATCTAGCATTCCTCCTTAGAATTGCTAGGGATGTAATTCCTTGGATTTTGTAAATATCAATATTTACATCAAACTGCTTAAATTAATTTGAATGTGATGGCAACTTGATATAGTCATTATCCATTTAAATGTTTTTTTCCATACTGGTATAACTTTGTTTCTGACAGTTGAAATTGTGTAGAATTCTGTTTTTCCTTGCAATCATGTTCCCACTTTCCCATTTTCTTTCTGCAGAGAATGTTACACTTTCCCATTTTCTTTCTGCAGAGAATGCTATATTGATATAATTTCACTTTACTTTAGGGATTTTCATTGATCACCCCAACATACACACATACATAGATATGTGTATGGACATTCAATTTTCTGTGATCATAAGGCTTTGTGAGTTTAAATGTTTCCCTCATTGTATATGAATGTTAACATAGTTAATATGAGTCAACAATTGAGCTGAAATATTATAAATTTTATAAGTATTTCTAAACTAAAAAATGTTATTGGAAAGATATCTTGTTGTATATGGGGGTTAAGAGAACAAATTATGGCATCTTGATTATATGAAGTTTTTTCAAAGAGTATTTCACAGAGTCCCTCTGAGGTTCCCACATATCAGGACAAGCCTTCGTAGCATAATTCTGGGCAGAAAGGAGGATCTTGTATTTGGTAAAGTGGGACGGGGACAACCATGAAAGGTAAGGTGGTTACAGAGAATGTCACGATACCCTGTCAAAGCCAAACAAACCTTCTGGTGGGATGTATGGACTGCACAGCAGATACCACTATGAATGTATCATGTACTCTTTTCTTCTTCGAGTGGAATCACAAATAGAATGAATCAGCAGTCCAACATCTATAGGGCACAAATCTCTAGCAGATCTACAAAGAGCATGTCTGCCTGTGGGTGAGGTAATATGGTTCTGTATCCCAACTATTAATAATAAACAACAAATTCCAGTCAGTCATGCAAGAAAGACTGAGTTACCTTCTGATTCCCTCTAAAGAAAATGCTATCGAGAAATCATTGTCATCAGGAGGGCAGCCCAAGAAAGTAGGAAAAAAGTATTATACAATTTTGTTTAAAAGGTAACTAATTAAAATATTATTTTTTAGATTTTTCTGACATTAATTACATTTGTCAACTTCACTGTAATTTTTCATGATTTCTTTTTTCTTTTTTTTTAAGACAGAGTCTCACTTTTTTGCCCTGGCTATAGTGCTGTGGTGTCAGTCTAGCTCATAGCAACCTCCAACTCCTGGTCTCAAGCAATCCTTCTATCTTAGCCTCTGAGTAGCTGGAACTACAGGCATTTGCCACCATGCCCGGCTAATTTTTTCTATATATTTTTAGCTGTCCAAGTAATTTCTTTCTATTTTTAGTAGAGACGGGGTCTTGCTCTTGCTCATGCTGGTCTCGAACTCCTGAGCTCAAACGATCCACCCACCTCGGCCTCCCAGAGTGCTAGGATTACAGGCATGAGCCACTGGCCCGGCGAATTTCTTTTCATATTCTGAGTAAAAATTCACTTTCACAACTAATTCTGTATCCATGTTTATATGCTTTTCAGAAGAGAACCAGTAAATTTATTTTTTTATTTAAAAATACAGGTCAATAAATGATTGTCAAAAAAATTTTAATGGAATTTATTAAATCAAATGGGAAACAATTATGATTAATTGACTCCTGGTGTTTGGCAGCCGCTGTGTTTAGACTGTTTAGAAGGGTGTTTTATTTACTTCTCAAAAGCAGCAACCAAGTAAAAATATGCAAAATAAAATATGCAAATAAAAATATGCAAAACATTGTAAGTGTGTATCATTGTCCATAGTTCACTGCCAAGGAAAGATTAAGTAGAATGTTCACAGTCCTATAGCCAGTAAAACAATCCAGGATTAGATACTAGGATTTTTTTTACAATAAGTAATAGCTATTACCAAGTCATCATTCATGTCTTTAAGGGGTCAGGTCATGGTTAGTACAACACAGAACAAAGGAGGTAGAACAGAAAGCTAGCATGGTGCTGGTGGCAGTGGTGATAGAATGCATGTATAATTTTAACGGGGGTTTGGCAAAGGCCTCACCAATAAGATGACCCTAGAGCAGAGACTCAGGGGCAAGAGGAATCATCTTGGAAATACCTGAGGAATGAGCATTGTAGGCAGAGGGAACAGCAAATGCAAAGGTTCAGAGTCTGAACAAAATATAGACTGGTAAAAAAGGGCTGCAAATAGTAACAGGTAAAGCTATGGATGGATGTGGTTTACAGCTTACAGAGGACTTTGTAGGCCTCTACTTTGAGCAAATTGCAAGGCCATGGGAGGTGCAGAGTGACTTGGTCCAACTCATACTCTCCAAGCTGACTCCGGCTGCTGAGTGGAGACCAGGCTGAAAGGGGAAGAGGGTGCAGGCAGGGAACCAGGTAGGAGGCTACTACAATAATCCAGGTGAGATTATGGGACAACAGCAGAGGTGGTGAGAAATGGTCCAATTGTAAACATATTTTGAAGGCAGAGCCACAGGATCTGCTGAGGGTGTCTGGGAAGTATGAGAGAAAGAGAAAGATCAAAGATGACTCCACTTTCTTTTTTGGCCTGAGCAACTGAAAGAATGGAGTTTGCACTATTCTAGGGCGATTATTGTGCTAGGTTTTTAAATAAAATTATATGTAATTTTCATGTCAACCTAATACATCAGGCAAGATGACAGAACCAAGGGTAAAAACAAGACCTGACCCAAAGCCTTTTGCATTTTACTTCGTAGCAGGTCTATAACCTTGGACAATAATAGTTTATGAAAGACTTAGCACGTGCTAAGCATAGTGTTAAACCCTCTTACATTAATTTTTTTTCATTTAAACCTCAGAACAACTCCATCAGGAAGGCACTAATTCACCTGCATTTTCAGGCAAGGAAACTGAGGCACAGAAAGTATGTGTTGCCCACAGTTACAGAGCAAGGAAGTAGCATAGCTCAGAGGTGGAAGTCCTAATGTATTTTTTATGACTCCAGAGCCCAAACTCTTAGCCTCTACACTAAAACACCTCAAAGTTGCCTCACCTATAAGCCAAAAATTATAATATCTGTCTTTTAGCATTCTTTATACATAAAGTACCTGGCATAGAGTAGCCACTCAATAGCAGTGCCTCTTTCCCAATGTCACAGACACATGATATCATGATGCTCGAGCACAATGCTGACTTGCCACTCATAGCTATTAATACAAATCCAAAGGCTTGAATGTATTTCTGTAATCAAGATTTAATTCTGCTTCATTTCTAAGCAATAATTTTGGGTAAAACTACCGTCTTGATAAGCAGCAGTGGATGGTGGAGGATGCAAGGAGGTGGAAGGGGTTATCAGTGTGTGGGCTGCCTCTCCAAGACAAGGCCAACCAGCCAGTTCAGAAAATAAGTAAATCAAAGTGGTTGGTGGGGCAGGGAGGGGGAGGGAACGGGAGGGGGGGGGAAACCAATCCTATCCACACAAGTAAGAATAATAAAGGTTCTGCCTGGTATCATTTTTACAAAGGTAATCTAGGACTTTCATTACCCCAATATCCCCACATTCCCTAGGCTTTAATTTCCCCATCTGTCAAGTGATAGTGTTGGGTGGTGATTTCTGAATACACTCTAGTTTTATCGGTAAGTGGGGAGGGAGAGATGACAGGGGAAGAAAATGTGGACAAGGTGAAGGGGAAAAAGGGGAAGGAGCTTTGATGCCTTTTGGAGATTCTGGCTGTTTGCCTCGGGCCTGGTGAGTCACGTTTCTGATCATATGGCTGATTGAGAAGACCCGGGGCTTCTTCAGGCCCAAAGTTTCCCCACCTTGGAGAAAATGACCGTGAGACCCCAAAGAGCCATTCTGAGAGTAATGACAACCAACAGACGGGGAATGCCCTGAGAATTTGACCTGAAAGATGCTATAGACATGGAAATGTTATAATAAAAATGAGCTGAGCACAATATTTACCGGATAGGCCCCTAAGCAGCAATTAAATACCCAGTGGAGGATCACCATGGTTAGGAATGCACAGTGCACCTCTGGTCCAGAAGCTTAAGTGAGCATCACCCAGTTGATTCAGAAAAAGCATCTAGTATATGCCAGCAAAACACTGGGATTATACTTCCCTCTCGAGAAGGAAGGAAGGACACAGAGCCTACCCCTGAGCAACTCTTCATCTCCTGGGAAAGACAGCTCGTTAAACTGACAATATGGCACACTTTCACATGGGTGTTGGCAGAGGTATGCACAATGTTTAAAAACATCACAAAAAGGAGGGATGATTGAGTCTAGCTGATGGAGGGTGAAAGCAGGCTCCAGAGGGGAGAGAATGCCTTAACAGAGCTGTGAGAACTAAGTTGGAATCTGCCAAACCCCAGAGGGAGTGGCAGTGCCCTCCTGGCAAAGAAAAAGACATATGCCAAGACAAAGGAAAGAAACTATCTGGTATATTATGCTACTTCTTACCTCAAATGAGGGATCCATGACCTCCAATAATCAAAGCTTCATTTCATTCATTCATGAGTCCTTTATTTATTTATTTAGGTTTATTTATTTATTTATTTATTGAGACAGAGTCTCGATTTGTTGCCCAGGCTAGAGTGAGTGCCATAGTGTCAGGCTAGTTCACAGCAACCTCAAACTCCTGGGCTCAAGTGATCCTTCTGCCTCAGCCTCCCAAGTAGCTGGGACTACAGGCATGCGCCACCATGCCTGGCTAATTTTTTGTATATATTTTTAGTTGGCCAATTAATTTCTTTCCATTTATAGTAGAGACAGTGTCTCACTCTTGCTCAGGCTGGTTTCGAACTCCTGAACTCGAGCTATCCGCCCGCCTCGGCCTCCCAGAGTGCTAGGATTACAGGCGTGAGCCACCGCGCCCGGCCCATGAGTCCTTTCTGAATGGGTCCACTGCAAAAAGGAGCTCAAAGACAAGGAATTTCTAAAATCTCCATTTTTTATCTTTCATTTTAATTACATGGTATATGCCAAGTTCCTAGCATATAGCTTGGCATATCATAGGTGCTTAATAAATAATATAAAACTTACATTATCAATATAAAAGGGGAAAAATAAGGAACTATAAAAATGCATTTATGAGTAATAATTTTTCTTGGGGTATTCTTTCTTAATCAGCTACACAGTTTTGATATGACATTCAGCGAGCATTGACTCAGCGCCTGTGTTTCGGGCACTCAGGAAGACAGAGCCGTTCCTCAGCTGGTGTGCACCAGAATGCACTAGGAGGGTTCCGTCCTGGTCAGCTGGCCTGCATACCTTGCCAGTCATGAACTGTGAACATCAGCCCTGAGTCCACAGATGAATGAGAGAGATCTTGTCCTTACTCCTAGTGATTTACAATTAGCTGGGTCAGTTGACGGATCTTTCTTGCAGCAGGAAGGTGGGAGATCCACTGGACCACTGAGGTACCGTTAACTAGGAACAAGTCACTGAGCCACTTGAAGACTAATTTCTCCTTGTGTAGACAGGCAGCAGAAATCTCACCTTTCCTTGCTCACAGGAATTATACCAGTTACCAAGTTACTGTGTCTCAGCTCCAAATCTACCCTTTTACATGCCACTGGGACTGCATTAGTACTGCATTAGTACTTTGCCAGCTGGCTCCCTGTTCAGTTCTGCCAACAGGGGGGCATAGTCCAAACTGCAAGGCAAGAGTCCAGAAGAAAGGAATTGTTTTTCTCTGCTTTGCTTGCTGTTCCTTATAAGTGTTATCCTGGAAAGAGTTTCATCCAGCAGCAGCAGTTGGTTCCAGTTTCCTACTTTTTTCCACACTCTTCGACAAGCCTCATCATGCCCCTGGAGAAGTACCAGTCCTACCAGCTGGGAAGCACCTTCTCTATACCAGTGGGGGGAGGGGTCTCAGCTCCACAGGGTTCCTTTCCCAAACTTCCTAGACCTAATAACCCCAGTCTCTTCTTTTATATATGTAGGGTCTATAACTGCTTCCTGCAGTGACTTCACTGTTTTGTTTTTGGTTTTGGTTTGTTGCCTTTTCAGTCACCTTACATTTACTTAACCAATGCCCTAAATTAAATTCTCTCTGTTAAAATAACTAGAGTGGTTTCTATTTTCTACACTAGATCCTGATTGATTTAGTGAGGCTATGGAAATCCATCCACATTTACATCCACAAAGGTGTGTCCTGTCTCTGCCATGTACCCAGTGCTATGCTAAGTGCTAAGGAAACAAAGATAAAAAAGATAGACAGTTTGACCTCAAGGACACTAATGAGCTAGACAGACACATACCAATTTTGCTCCTCATAAAACCAGTCTGGCCATGCTATAAGTTAAAATGCAAATACTATCAACAAAGTGCAGTGACAACAGAGAGGGGACAGTGACTCACTATAATGGGAAGAATCTTAGTGGCTGGAAAAAGGGGCTGCTGCTTGAGAGGAAAATGGGATTTTATAGAGGAAAGAGAAGGAAGGTGGGTGGAGGCAAAGGAAACAGCGAGTACCTCAGCAGCCTAGAAACAATGCTGAGGACGTGATGGGACAGTGCAGGAACTGAGGCAAGAAGGGAAGGGTGGGCTCTAGGATGGCATGAGAAGAATTTGAACTCCTGTTTTCCCAAAGGGAATGAGAAATCAGCAAAGGAATGTGGTCAAAGAGTGATCAAGTCACGTTGCCTTCCCAAAGATCACTCTCACCATTAGGGGAAGAGACAGGGAGTTGAGCTCTGAACAGAACCCCAGTGAGACATTATGAGGGCTGAAGAAGGGCAGGGAGGGGCGTGTGGGGGAGAGGAAAAGTTTGAATGAGATGGCATATGTAAAATTGCTTTGAACATGTAGAATTCTGGTCGAAAATCTAGGTGTTATTCTTATTTTCCCTCCATCTCCTGCCACTATGCTAACAGCAATTCCATTGCAAGTAGGCAGCCACCCTTGTCAACTTCATATTGTTGGTCTTGCATACTCTTCTCTATTTCTTGACCACATTAGCAAACATTTTAACAGGAGATTTTTCAAACCTTATCTTGTTCAATCTCCTTTCTGATAATCAGATCATTGCACACTCTGGGCATTAACTCTCTGCAGAGCTCAAGCCCTATTTAGGGAAACATGGTGGCCAGTGCTTGGTGACTCTCCAAATGACTTCCTGGGTGGGGAGATCTCAAGCCACACATGGTGGACTGGGATTGAACCCGGTTCTTACTGGCTTCAAAAAAATCAAGTCAATTCAATTTATAGAATGGGAATCCCAATACCTACCTCACAGTAGGTGATTTTCTGGAATAAAACAATGAAGCTTGTAATATGCCTGCCATGGCGACTGCCCATTTGGATATAAGGTCTCAACGAACAGAGCTCAGCCTGCCGTGCTTACCACTCTGTATTTATTGACTGGCTAGCTCATTCAAATTAACATTTGCCTATCTCGTTTTGTTTTATTTATTGCTTACTCTACATGAACATCATAAGGCTCAATTCTGCTTTATAGAGTTCTCACGGAAAGCAGAAATCTGGAGAAAACTCAGTCATGAACTCCTTATACTGCACTGGCATCACCATTTGCAGTTTCCCAAGGCCTTTCATTTTCATGAATGGATTGACCCTTTGGGGAAACCAAGGGGTGGTTATTTCCACACCACAAAGGAGGAAACTGATATCCAGAGGCAGGAGATGACTTGAGGATGTTCATGAGGCTAGAATAGTAAAGCTGGGATTGGAATCAGATGTGTCAGACTGTATAGTTCATTCCATCCTGAGCCACCGAGTGCTAGTAAGATTGTCAGGATTCTCTCATGAAGGTGGGGAGTAGTTGCTTTGGGGGAAACGTTGGGGGTCCTATGCTCAAACTAATGAATGACTAGGTCAAAGTGTAGAGCCCCTCTCCAGTCCCAAGGTGGGGCAGTTATCCCCACTCGGAATCTATATCTGGAGGCCTCCTTGCTCACAGCCTCCCTCTCTCCTAGGCAGCTCTGGGGGCACAGCAGATGCTGCCACCTCATTTTCATTTCTTTCCTCCTTTCCTTTTCTCTCCCTAATGGATGCCATGCCACCAGCCTTCCTCCTCATCCCTACACATCTGCCATTTCATCTAAAAGGGTGCCTGCCATGAAATGCCTCCTTCCCCTTTCCTCCTTTCTGCCCTTCAGTCCCACCTTTTCATGTGCCTGAATTAGCTGCAGAGAGAAATAAATAAACCTGTCCACATTATGCACGCAAGGAATTAAAATTTAACATCTTTTCCTTCTATCCATGACAAAACACTTTGTTTATACTGAAGCAAGGTGAACGCTGAAGGCAAAACTCTATTGATGAAAACCAGAACAAACGTATCTTTTTCACAGGCTACATAGAATAAGAGACACCTTTTTGCATATCAAGGGCACAGGGTTGAGAGACACTCAGACCTGGGTTCCAAAGCTGTAATCACCACCTCTTCCTGACTCTGCGGCCTTGTATAAATAACCATCTTATCTCCAAGGAAAGCTTTGTTGCTTCTGACACACTCAAGTATACATTTTTCCCCTTTTAGACATGAGACAAATCATGTAATTAGTTGTATTTCCTTTTTGCTCTGGCTGCCAGGAAGCTCACAACCTTGTCTGGAACTCAATTTAAATACACCATAGGACCATGATATCTGCATCAATTCTAACTTACCTTCTGATTTCATCTTCTCCCTTACCTTTATGTTGATATTCATATTTTCTTTCCTCTTTTATTAAGTGAACATGTAGACATGTGTTATTGAAACTTTATAAATCAAAGCATAGTATAAATAAATGATCTCTCTGCACTTCCATTTTCAGACCTATAAATATGGATATTAGCACCTACCACATAGCACTGTTTTGAGGCTGGAATAAAGTAAATACATAAAGTTTTTGGCACAGCCTTTCATGTGGAATGTGCCTATTAAATGTGAGTGTTCTCATTTGGCTGCCATGTCTTGCCCATTGAAAACTTTTCAATCAGATGTATCAGATATGAGGTGTGGGAACATGTAACCAAGGCTAAAATATTCCACAGACATGCCCATCTTCCAACTTGTTCCATGGCTGAGTGCTAAGATTACAATCATCTCGTGCTCTTAAAGGTTCTCTGAGGCTTCATTGTAAAATCATGCAGCTTTATGCAAAATTGTTGCCCAAAAGACCCTGATCTTGGGCAAGTTCTTACCCTCTCTGAAGCCTCAATTTACTCATCTATAGAATGGGAATAATAGCATTATCTCTCTTATTAGACTGTAATGAAGATTATGAAAGGAAACATAGATTGTTTATATCATACTAAGTGCTCAATGTTAGCTGTTAAGTCTAAGCCCAGTAAGTAGTACTATTGTTCTTCTTTGTACTTATATTTTGTATTACCCTATCTCATCTAATCTTCCAACTTAGAAAAGATAATCCCAGGTATTATTATCTTGACTTTGCAGATAAGGAAATTGAGGCTCAGAAATATTTCATGACTTCTCAATTTAAAAAGTGATGGGGAAAAAAACATGATGGATACAACTAGAGATTTTACGTGACTCTAAAACCTCTACAAAACATTTATAGGATAAACATAAAAAATTATAGGATAAACTTGGGAAGTAACTTCATGTCAAGTCCATGCCAAATTTGAGTTTTAACACTCTTAAAAAAATATCTGGGAGACCATTAGGTTGAGATGGCTCCAATGTTTGGGGTTCCTAGGTAAGCAAAGTGAAGCCCAATGTAAATCGTAAAATAACACCTAAGTTTAGCCAATGAGAAATCACCAACTAACCTTTAACTAGAGACTTTCCACTAGATCTACCCAAGTAAGGCAAACACCTATCTGTAACCAATCAAGTAATTGCTTGCTTTGCTTCAACATTCGGTCCACAAAAGGCCTCTGCTCACAATGCTGAAGTGGAGCTCTCTGAACCTCTTCTAGTTTGGAGTGTTGCTCAATTCATGAATCTATTAATATGTTCAAATAAACTCTGTTAAATTAATTTTCTCTAAAATTTCCTTTAATAACATGTATAGGACTAGGATGGAATGTCCAAGACCTAGCATATCACCAAACTTATTGCAGGGATTCTAGAAGTACTTGTTAAAAAAAAAAAAAAACAGCTTTATTGAAATATAATTGATATACAAAGAACTGTAGATATTTAATACATGCCATTTAATGAGTTTGGATATATAAGCACCTTCACAACAAGTGAGGTAATAGAAATATCCATTACCTCCTAGTTTCCTTGTGTCCCTTTTTGTTTCTGTCATGGTAAGAACAATTAACATGAGATCTACCCTCTTAACAAATTTTGCAGTGCATAATACTATAGGTACTATGTTGTATAGCAGACCTATAGAACTTATTAATCTAGTATGACTGAAACTTTATGTGCACTGAACAACTCCCCATTTTGCTCACCCCTCAGCCCCTGGCAACCACTATTGTAGTCTCTGCTTCTATGAGTTTAACCATTATGGACATATCATAAAAGGGGAATCATGCAGTAATTGTCCTTCTGTGCCTGACTTATTTCATTTACCATAAAATCTTCCAGGTTCACCCACATTTTCATAAATGGCAGGATTTTCTCCTTTTTTGAGGCTAAAAATATTCCATTGTGTATATATAGCACATTTTCTTTATACATTCATCTGTTGATGGACACTTGGACTGTTTCCATGTCTTGGCTATTATGAATAATGCTGCAGTGAACACAGGAGAGAAGATACAAATGAAGGCTTCAATGCACATGTGAAAACAGTAAGTCAATGTAGAGCCACACTTGGGAGACAAACCCATTTTAAGCTGAGAAGATTATATTCACATCGGTTTACGCCGACCTAGACCTGTCTGTTGTTCTCTAAAAGGCAGAGCATTGGAAGGTGCTGGGATTGTCTCATCTTGAGGGCTTTGGAACCAAAACAGATTTGATTTCAAATCTCAGGTTTTGGCATTAATACATCAAATCTTTGTTATTCTAAGAAATACCACCACTTAGGTTTAAAGAGAGATGAGTAACTCAACTACTCCAGTCATGAACTAGAGGCCAGATGAAATCAAATAAAAAGGACTTACTCATCAAGCAATCTGAATATTTTCTTATTGATGCAAGATAATTTTTAAGACAAATATTGTAGGATTCACTGTATTTACAGAGAGAAACCTCTAAGCAGGGGAAGTAATGTGTTTTCTGACCAATGAGGGACTAGCCCATTTTGCATCCATCTTATTCATTCATTTCATTCATTGCTATCCATCAAACCACCCACATTTTTCTCTCTTAAAAATAAGAGAACCTATTCCATGAAAATGGGATCTAATATGAGCCACCCTGCCACATCACAGAGGTATCTTAAGTATTATGTAAACTTCCATTTCTGCAATTTTATTCATATGGATTGTCACATTACCTACTCCTTGGAGATTTAGAAGATTTGCATTGCCTTCATACACCCCCAAAATTCAGCATGATTTGTTAAAAATTTTACTAGTCAGCATTGAAATAAAAAAATGGTACATCATGCACAATGATAAACTACCTCATGTGGTTTGGATAAATTAAATACTTTAAGCTTTCAGTCTCCCTAATGATTTGGAAATGAAGCAGCTGTGATTTATGACTCCAGCTGATAGGCTAGATCTGAAGTTTACACTTTGAAAAATGCTGTATTTAAATTCCCCTATAAATAAAAAATCATATTGCTGTAAAAACGCAGCCCAAGATATATATGTAATAAATTAGAGATCCTCATATTGGGTGAGGAAATCGCCAAGACTGCTAAATTTCTTCCTTGGGAAAATGCACTGAGTGAACTAGACCTAGGTCTGTGCCTATCTGTTACCACTTCATCACCAGCTCTTGTTCCTTTCTGTCCAATCACTATTTGTCCATCCTAATGACCACTGTTAGAACCAATTACATCAGCTCAGTTGCAAAGATGATCTGATGTGGTTTTTAAGTACAGATCAACTATTGTTTTAATCAGGCAGTTTCCAAAGTCTTGATACTAATCTCTTCGGAGTTCCTTGTGCTTTTTTGTCAATCTGTTGTTTAAATGACAAGAGTGCTCTTGGCTTCTGCTTTGCTTTCCCCCCCTAAAAATAACAGAACAGAAACAGATAAGAAACATGATGTATAGCAGTGGGGGGAAAAAAGCTCTTAAAGAGGAGTCAGCTGACCCAGGGTCCATTTGGCCACTGCCTCTTTCTACCTTGTAATCACTCACAAATACCTTACCCTCTCTGGGATCTTTCTTTTATAAAGTACTGGCTTACTGGACTTCTAAATCTCCTTTTTCTTCAATGACCCTACAGCCCAATGCTTAATGTGGCACAAACCTGAATTCAAATCCTTTAACAAGATACTTTATTCTGAGTCCCAATTTTTCCAGGCATAACATGAGATAAATATCTCTACCACACAGAATTGTCATGAAGATTAGATAAGATAACGTATGCAAAGTACTTACACAAATTTCTGGTGCATAGTAAGCACTCAATAATTAGTAGCTGTCATTATTATTTTTATAATTATATATTTTGCTAGCCATTAAGGGGGAAAAATAAATATCACAAGCATCAGAGAGCAAGTGACATAAAAGCAAGGACCTTCTCTCATGCTCATTTCACAGCCATGCACCTAAGCCAGCAAAGTGACAAAGAGAATTAAGAAATACAAATATGTCTTCATGACCCCACGACTCACTGGAGAATACCTAAGTCCACACAGACGTGGACCTGAATTCCACCTCTGCCGCTTAGTAGGTCTTGGGGTTGGGCAAGTCATGTAACTTTGCTGAGCTCAGTTCACATCTACAAAGTGAAGCAGTAATTCCTATTTTATATGGTGGTTGTGAACATTAAGTAAAACCCTGAATATAAAGCACTTAATTTTTTATCCAGCCCATAGTAAGTAAGCTTAAAAAATAAAAGTTGCTACTATTACTATTATTATTACCATTATTAGTATTATTATAATTATTGATTTCTGGCACTACTTTCCTGCCCCTGCTAAACCTAGAGGCATTCAGCCTCTGGTTGTTCAGGTTTCCTCTGGGGGTCCCTCACTTCCTTTCTGCATTTACTCAACTGTCCCTCTCAACAGGCCCCTCGTGGTGCCCGGCCTCCTTCCATTTTCTCTTAGTTTTTACAGAAATCCTCAGCTTGCTGAGAAGGGCCTTTGTCTCATTTATGATTCATGAGGCACTGAGTATACAGATGGCATTATATAAATGTTTAATAATCGCCATATGGTTTCCCCGGAAATGCTGTCACTCAAGGAGGAATACAGACTGAGGGCTTCTCACACGCAAAATGGAGAAAAGCCTCCTGCCCTTCCCCCACCACACACACACACACACACACACACACACATGCACACACGCACACATACACACATGCACGCACTCTGCTGGTGCTCCAGAAAATAGAGGGAAACAGTTCATGCCAGGCTGGTAGGTGCTGGATATTACTCTTCTGTGTCAAAAACAACTCAGTCGGTCCCGTAAAATCCCAACGCCTGCGTTAAGTGTTCTATTACAGGGCACTGTTTTAAACAGCTGAGTGACTATGGGATTTTCAGCTGGGTCCGCTTCCATCATGATCTCGTTTCTCCAAGCTGTTTTCTTAAAGGACTTTGCAGCAGCCACTTATTTATGAGGTTCCGTGCTTTGGATGGAGATGCATACTTAATGGGGAGAGACTGCACGTTTGACAAATGGGAACCATGATTGTCTGGCCTGCTGACAGTTGTTGATGTGCTCTCCTGACCTGTGAATGTTGCAGCTGACTGATTACAGTAATTGATTGAGAAACCATTTGTCAATAGCCTTCTAACCGAAAGAAAGAGGTGAGGAAGAGAGATTGCCAGAGCGCCTAGGAGCCGGCTTTCACTTAACGGCAGAAGCACTGACCCATGTTATGGATAGTCACTGAATCCCATACCCCCATCTATAAAATGAAAGTGCAGCTTCTACTGTGAACACCTGTGGAGCACCTACTATTCACTAGGTCAGAGATCAAGAATTGGTGATTTATAAGTAGAATATGACTGTCAGACTTGCTGTATTTGTCCTGCTCAGTTGATGTGC
Source organism: Microcebus murinus (assembly GCF_040939455.1). Lineage (NCBI taxonomy): Eukaryota > Metazoa > Chordata > Mammalia > Primates > Cheirogaleidae > Microcebus > Microcebus murinus. The sequence goes on along the minus strand of NC_134110.1, from coordinate 39,507,832 downwards.
AGCAGCCTTCTGTTAAAAATGGAAGGAAATTGCTAATATTTAAAATCAAAATATTTTATGCTAAATCTAGATTTCTAGTGTCTCTTGGTAAAATTATTATTCAGTAGCACGAGGCAGCGTTTCTGCAGGACAACGGTTGTCCTGATTTGGGTGGCTGCTGCATCCTGGAAATGGACGTGTACTCCAGTGTTTGCTCTCTGGGCCCTGTAGCATTTTCAGGTTTAGATCCCTGTTTTAGGTTCCGAAGACACAAGCATGAAGAAAAAAAAAATGTGATTCCAGGTTCTGCCTTGAAAGTACTCAAGACAGTAAACTCCTTTACTACAGTAAATACTAAGTATCTAGCCAATAAGGAAAATTGGGTTTTCTGGTTTATTAAAGATTCTGCACATGCCTATCATGACAGCTACCATATGCAAGAAACCATTTAAAAAATCTTTATGATACCCTGTCCCTGATAGTAGCTGGGACTATGGATGAAGGAGGATTCCGTGTGGAAGCAGAGTACTTGGGCATGGTTTTCAGTTGTGTCACCTGATGGCTGATGGCTTAGAGTGAGACCTTCCCTTCCCTAAAAATCCTGTTCCTCCAGAGCCAGCAGGGCAGGAATTGGAAAGCATTCTGTCACCTGCATTGTGCTTTACTGGGACAGTATTCTATGGCTGCTGCTTTTTGCAAATAAAGTTTTATTCAGAGTATAAACTCTGGAACAGTTACTTTCCCTGTATAGTCACCAGGCCACTTGGTTCAGAAATGCCTGGGCCTTGTTGCTCATACAGACTCTAAGGCCTCACTCCAGACCTCCTAGAACAGAATCTTAGGTTGAGGGAAGAGTGCCGGGCTGTCCTCTAACAAGAGCCCTGGGTGATTTTGATGACGCCTAAAATTCGAGAACTGCTGCCTTGGGGGTGGCAGCCCTCCCTCTCTGCGCTGCATGACACAGCAAATTCTGAAGGAGACAGGAAGTTTGTGTTCGACACCATGCGTGACAGGCCTGATGAGAGCCAGCAACATGAATTATGAATCTCCTCTTGTCAGAGAAAACCCTGTAGGCAAGAAAGACCCGAGCTGGCTTTTAATGGAGTTGAGATAAGCTGGGTAACCCAAGGAGTTTCTCTTCTGGACAACTGCCGCAGGAGGCAGCTCTCAGAATCCCTTCCTGCTCCAATGCTCAGACCCACGCGGGGGATAATTTGGTCCAGATGGACTCCCGCCCACCATCCATTACACACGTAGGTGTTGTCCCAGCACAACTTCAGCCCCTCTCTTATGGGTCCTCTTTTAATGGATGAGAGCATGTGTGCAATGAGGACACTGAGCATGCAGAACTCTTAAAATTTAGTCATAGAATTAGTTTTATCCACTTTTTTTTGTCCCCAATTGCCCTTTTAAACTTACTCAGGGGGGATAAGTTTTTCCTTGCCACTGCATGAAAATTCAGATTGTCTCATGGCTTTTGGGATCACTCTTATAAGTCTCAAATGTACAATCTCTATTCAGAAATTAAAATATCCAGTCCAATACATTCATCAAAACTCCTGTTTTTATTCAGGGATAAGACTGTCCTTTCCCCTGGTCCACCCTAACTGCTAAAGCCTGTGGCAGGCAGGCAGCCCACCTTGGGAAGGGTCACTTCCCACTTTCTCACTTGCCACCTTCTCCACTGACCAGTTACTGTTTCTGACCCTCTTTCCCACTCAGATAGGGGTGGAAAGGGAAGAAAGAGAAGTAAGGGAAATAAGCAAGTTCTTGCCTAGCTGGTACTGTTATAAAACAGCTCTGCTCTCTCTGGGCCTGATGGATGAACCCTATGGACTGAACACTTCATAGTAGGCCAGCTCCAAATGGGCTACATGCCTTTGCTACCTGCAACCTCTGTTGTACAGGACATGGATTCACTGAAGCCCATGGATAAAGCTCTTTTCCTACCCCACATCTCCCCCACACACACCCTCCCCAGATGGTCCCGGGGTAGATGGCAAAGGAGCTTGAGGCCAGCTCTCTATCCTGCGTGCCCGCATCTGGTCCAGAGGACACCCACACATCTTCTGCCCGAACATACTTGCTGGGGGTGGGGAGGCAGAGTCACCTGGCCTGCATGAGGCCATCAAGCTGCTCCCCAGCCTTTCTTTCATTCCCAAGAGTCCCCTGGACTCATCTCCAACTCCTGGATAAACACATCAAGCTCTCTAAATGACCTCATAGAACCACCCCTATCACTTGGCTTGAAGTGAGGGACAGACACCTCCTTAGGGAAGAAGGACTCACAGCCTTTCAATAGCCCTCCCCAAAAGTCCTCCTCACATAATCTTCTTTCTCCATTGGCTTCTGACCGTTTTGTTTTCCACATAGGAAAGAGGGACTTTTGATATTAATGAAACTGGTTCCCTGATATCTCCTCTGAAATTCTTCTATGCTGATGCTTGATATCTACTCAATTTCAACATCATTAGTCAAAACTTGGGATATACTAATAATCTTCGGTTTTGTCATCATTATGTCATTTTCAGGATTACTTTTGAGAAAATTACTTCCCCAAATAAAACATGTAAAAGACCAAAATCACTCCTCTAGGGAAATATTTTGATCATACAAAATACTGCAATTAGCTCAGGCTCCCAGCTTAGGCTCAACCTCAGCAATCTTCTAGGAGAGATGCCAACACCTCCAGACAACTGGGTCCCTCTGTTATTTTCAGTAAGCCAGGCCCATGATGGGTGAAATCCTCCTTCCACAATGATGTGGTGTCACTTCTGTCTTCCCATTTACATCCTGCCCTGTGACTATTAGTGCCATTTCTCCGTTAGACTGAGAATTCCTTGAGAACACACAGGCATTATGTTTGTTTCTATATATCCAAACACTAGCAAAGGTTCAACTTTTAGAAGGCAGTAAATGCATGTTCATTGAGTGAAATAAAAATATTTCTCCCTTTCCAAACTCACCTCTGATCAGTCCCCTCAGCCATATTGAGGTAGAAATTACTAAAATCAGCTTAAAGAACTGTATGTTCCAGGCATGTGTGTCAGTGTATCAAAACGTTAAGGAAAAGGTATAGAGTCAACAGTGACTTTGAGGAGTCTTGTCTTCTAAAATCATACCATGAGTGGGCTAGACAACAATGAAGGCTCCCCTGCCCCTGTTACATTTTACTGTACATGTGGTCCAGGTATGTCCTGATTACTTCCAGGTGCATCCCTGGATCCCACTTACAACATGACCTGGCTAGAGATCTGCTTGAGGCATAGATTTCTTGTTTGCTGCTTACTTTTTTAAGAGCACATCCTTCATGCTAGTTTTCTCCCTAATTTATATAGGTTGTTGGATGTTGCAGAGACAAGTCAAAGTGAGTGGGATAAAGGAAGGCAAGAATTCTCCTCCTAGGAAGGTGAACCAAAGACTGGGAGAGTGTGAGAAGGCCCAGAGAATGCCATCGACACCTGTGGTCTCAGCATCTCCTCTCCTAAGAATCAAGTTGCTTTATTGCACTGTTCGCCAAGCCTCCACTTGCTCTGTGCTCTTGCTGCATTTTGTTCACCCCTTAAGAAAAGCATTTATCATGCTCTGTTATGGTTAGTTCACAAATGTTTTTCCCCTCAAGAGCTCCTTGGGGGAAGGAATTGTCTTATTTGTTTTAGAAAGCTGAGAGCCCAAAACACATAGGTTTTGTTAAATAGGTGAGTGTTAATGTTTGTTGGAGGATGGTTGGGTAGACGGATGGGTGGATGGATGGATGAATGAATTAATCTCCCTCGTATTTACCAGGTGAAAATTAGAATCACGCACTGGATTCCCTCGAAGCTAAGCAGCAATCAGGAAGGTCTAGAAGTAATACTCTTCTCCATCAATATCAGCTGGAACAATGTCTCATGATGGCATGATATTTTGAAATGTACCTGTGTTCACATGAGAAATTTTTATGTTGAATTTCCTTCCAAGATTAGAATGCAAAATATGTACAAGAATATTTATCCATATGGTAGGATAAAACCTCTTTTACTCTTTGATAGAAAAAAAGCTACTGAATTTTCTATTTAAAACATCTTTAAGTGAATTTCCTGAATAGACACTGATTATAGTATTTATAGTGTTTTGCTGCCGACATCCGGTAGTCCTTCTTCAGATAATCATGCTCTGATTGTTTCCTAGGAAACCACCTCTCCATCAGACTCAGCCCATGTGCCTTGGGTGAGTTACCCCCATCAGCCAAGGCAATCACAGTATTTCTTTTCGCTGTCCCTAGTGATCAATGTAAGGATAGGTATCTGATCCCATCCGAGCCAATGTGCTACCATAAGACTTTTACTTAGACTTCTGGGAAACTCTAACTCTTTCTGCTTAACTTAAACCTGAGATTACATTAAATCTGGCTCCTCTGCAACCATCTTGCTGCCAGGAGGAGGGTAATCTGTCTGAGAATGAGACTAACTTAGAGAAAACGGAAGAGAAAGAGAAAGATGACTGGGCCCTGGTAACATTATTTGAGTCTTGAATAATGCTGTATCTTAAGTCAACAATACTTTTGGACTGCCCGTGTGTGTATTTTATGTTTACTTACATTTATGTATAGTCACACACACAAATATATTATTTTCCTTAAGCTAAGTGGCTTCTTTGCAATTGCAACCCAAAGGATTCTAACAGATTAATTGATCTTTTCATAAAATAGATCCTAGTATAAGCATGTAGTTTTGCAACTCCTGTTAAACATATGGATAAAATCAACTATAATATTTTGAGGTTCCCTGGAAAGAAATAGATATTTCACAAATAATAATATATGTTTACACATCCAGGTACTGTGCCAGTCTTTTTTGTTTGTTTATGAAGCTTTATTAAAATTAGGTTGAGTTTTAATAATACACAAATGCAAAGGAAGAATTTGATTTTCTCTCCTGAATAAGATTTTTATATAGTATTAATAAGATATAATAAAAGATTTTGGTTCACCTTTTGAGTAAACTACAATAAAAACAAAAAAGAGAAGTATTCTCCTCATGCTGTTTTAATTATGTCTTTTGTTTTGGAAAACTGAGTCTTCTCTCTACCAAAAAGTAAAGGTTTTGCTTCTAAAAATCTTTTAATTGTCACTTTGGCTACAGGAGTGACTATTATCTCAAAGTGACCTGTGTGATTCTATTTTGATCAAATGTTTTAAACCTTTGACATGTTTGACAGGCTTCTCAAAATCAAATTTTAAATTTTAAATCAAGACTTTTTTGCCTCACACTGACTTTTAAACATTCAAAAAGGGTCCTTGGAAGACCAAGAGAGACCTATTAGTCTCATTTAGCATAAGTTATATAGGAGGCATTGTCCAGTAAGAAATAATGTTTAACCTTCTTTGAGTTATATTTACGTGTGTGATGTTAATATGTGTTCCAACACTGTATGACATTTCTAAAGGATCCGATATGCCTTGGTATAAGTTAATAGTCATAATTCTGATTATTATGTCAAATTGTTGTATGCCACAGAAATAAACAAATTTCCTGTCAATTGTATCTTTAACCCTGGCTATTCTAAGGCAATTATTTTTTTTTTACTTTTATTTATCTCACAAAAGTGGTTTACAATTGTCTGCAGTACAAAATGTGCTGCTTCTTTCCCTTCTCATATCCCTTGGTGGGTGCCTTCCAGGGACCAGGGGGTGGCTCTCACTCCAGTGGGTAGCACTAACTGCCTCTCCCAAGAGATAGCAGCAAGGTCACTGCAAGTCCCACCCACAACCTGCGACAGTGTTGATCCAACTGAGGCTTTCTCTTTTCCATGCACCCCCCTCAGCAGCCCTCCCCAGCACTTTTCACCACAGGAGCTCAGAAGGCCTGTCAGCTCCCTGCCTGTCTCCTGGGCCATGGTGGCTCTTTTCTCGGTGTGTCTTTTGCTAAATACACCCTTTTTATATAAATAAAAGATGATGTGGAGTTTAAAAAAATTGCTGTTTCTTTAAGGAAATTGATGGAAAAGGACCTTAAATACAGGTTTCTGATAACTTTGGTGAGCATACCATTAGATTAGTGGGCTAGATTCTTGAAAGACAAAAATTGCATTTCTTACCTCAAGGAGCTTACACTTTTAATAGAAGTTAGATTTGTAAATCATAATATGGTATATATGGATAAACTAGAAATGAAAATAGTGTGGCGAGAGGTTAAGCAAAGAAGCAATTACTTCTGGTTTGTGAATAGTCTTCATAATTTATAGTCACAAAATGAGTTAGTATGGTACGTGGGTGGATGGATGAGAAGGAGGGTCTTTTCCCAGCCTGGCTGTATATTAGAATCATCTGGGAGCTTATAAAAAATTCTGAAGTTGGAACACCTGTCCACCCCCCAAAGCAATGAAAGCAGACTTTCTGGGGGCAGGCCTATTTATTTTAGAAGCTCTACAGGTGATTCTAATTTGCAGCCAGAGTTGACAATTGTCTTTCCTAGTTGCCAGCGATAGGAGTGCTGTTCAACCCTCCAGGACATCCAGATCACCTAGGGGAGTCAACGGAAAGTCTCACCCACCCTCAGTCTCCACCCTCAGACATTCTGATCCCACTGGTCAAGGGTGAGATGCAGGTGTCGGTGGCTTTATAAGCTCCCAAGATGATTCTAATGTTCAGCCAAAATTGAAAACCACCAATTTATACCTATCAATTCAAAGTTGCCTACCAAGCGCTATGCATCACGCTGGGTACATTTATATGCCTGATTTCCTTTGTTCTTCATAAAAATCTTTCAAATAAAGTAAGAGCAGCATTTTACAGATAAGCAAATAGATATTCTGAAAGGCAAAATAACTTTCCCCATGTGACCTATATAAGCTACGAGGGCTGGAATTGGAGCCCAGTTTTGTCTGGCTCCAAACTCCAAATTCTTTTTACTCCAGCATCCATTCATTCATTTATTATTAGTCAGGCTGTTATTCTTTCAACAAGTGTTTAGACTCTTTCAGTAAGTATGTGGCTTACCTCCCAGAACACAGAGCATCTCCAGAAATGAGTAGTGACCATAAAAAGGCCACCTACCACCTTAGGAACACAACCACATGAACCTATGCATTAAAGACAAATCCCCGTGTAATAAACCTTTAAGCCAATCCGCAGTACCTGGGGCTGTGAATACAGTGGTTGGTTATTCAGATCTCTTTGCTTTGGACACAACACACCAGCTGTGACTTCAAAGAAGGGCAAGCTGCAGTGATCGATCATGCTGTGAGAAGTCAACCCCAGCCCTCTAACCAAAAAGGCAAATGCACTAGATGCTGCTCTAGTCAAATGACTGGGGTGCAGGGCACAGGCAGGTTCTCCTTCTGGAGAGCAGTGGCTGGGGGAGGCAAGAAGGGCAAGGGCAGTCTTGGCGTGAGAAGCGAGATTTGCCTACCGGGTATAAGGAAGGGAGTTTCTTTGTCTATCTTGGTCCCAAGAACAACTTGCCCTTTGTGATTAAACCTGCCAGCAACACCTGCCTGAAGGACTGGAAAAGCCTGTCACCTCAGCAGACAAAAGGAGACATCCAGCGCCTGGAGGCAGCGCAGTTAATGAAGGGAAGAGGACAGCTACCTTTTCTTCCCCTCACCTTGAAGGCCTCCTAGTACAGGAGCTTCCCTGCCATTTCAGAGATGCATGCCATCCCGCCATCTGGCCTCAGAATGCTAGAGTTAAGGAACTCTGTGCTCATCTTGCTGTCCACACACCAGAGCCTTTTCCCAGCTTGGAGTAATTTAGTTCCCACATACATTTTCAGCTTCATCACTTGCTTCTTCCCACAGCTTATGACCCTTCAGTGCTGTCTCAGCAGGCACCTTACTTTTTTTGGCTTCCTTTCATGCAATTCCCTCTGCCTAGAATTCTCTTCTCACTTCCTTCTCTTGGAAACTCCTACACAGTTGTGAACTCTACTAGGAAGACTTCCTGCTATGCTGGTAACAGAATCACTTTTACAATCTTTTTTTAGAAAAACAATACTCCTTATTTCTATGATTCTACTGATATTGCACCCATCTCAGGAACTTAGAATCACATCATCTTTACATACTTGGCTCAGTTGCAATCTCCTCCAGGAAGTCTTCCTGGAATCTTCACTTTTAATCGTTAGCCCTCCGCTATGTTCCCACAACGGTACACCAACAGCTCTCACCTGTGAGAGTGGATCAGAATAATCCGGAGGACTTGGTCAAATGCAGTTTTGGGGGCCTTATCCTCAGTTACTGATTTAGTAGTGAGGCCCAACAATCTGCATTTCTATTACATTTCCAATGGTGTTGATGTTGCTGGCCCCTTTGAAAACCATGGGGTCGCACTTCATAAACCACCAATCTATACTTACTCAAACGTAATTCTCTCATTGTACTTACAGGATGTGTGGCAAATTACTCTTTTATGATTCCATCTTCCCCACTCAGTCAATAATGGAATTTCAGATAATGAAAAATATTACAAAAAACACTACATCAGAGTATATCAGTAATCTGTTGTTGTGTAATAAATTACTCCAAAACTTGGTTTAAAACAACAAACATTTACTATTGCATAGCTTCTGCGAATCAGCAATCAGGAATGGCTTAGCTGGATGGTTCTGGCTTAAGGTTTTTCATGAGATTGTACTCAAGTGGTTGGATGGGACTGTGGCCTCATCTCAAAACTCACCTGGGGAAGGGTCCTCTTTCAAGCTCACACAGGTGTTTGTTGGCAGGTCTCAATTCCTCACTGGTTAGTGCCAGAAATTTCATATCCTCTCCACATGGACCTCTCCATCAGATGCATTAATGCCCTCAAAGCATGGCAACTGGCTTCCCCGAGAGCAGGTAATCCAAAAGAGACAGTGAACACCCAAGATGGAAGCCACAGCCATTTATAGTCTGATCTTAGAAGTTACCACTTTTGCCATGTTGGTTTGTGTTGGTAACACAGACCAACTGTAGTTCCACGTGAGACAGTGGGATGAGGCCACACGAAGGTGTGACTAACAGGGGTACAGATCACTAGATGTTGCCGGCCACACAGGGCAGTGATAGGGAATCCAGTGACCCCTTTCATGCAGGGTGTCTAGGGAAGACTTTTCTGAGGGGATGCTATGAAAACCAAGACCTAAATGAAGACAAACAGCCAACTGCATGAAGACTTTAGAGCATTCAAGGCAGAGGAAAAAAGGGAGACCCTGAGGCAGAAATGAGCTCAGTATATTTGACGCGGAGAAAGTAGGCTGGTGTGGTTGTAACTGAGCCTGCAAGGGGTCAGAGGGACAGCCATCATTAGTAACGCCAACATCAATGACATTGCTAAAGCACCTACTATGCTCAGGGTCTTACTGGCAGTATGAAGAAGAAAAAAATACATCATTTCTAACTTCACGGAACTGGCCTTCCCATTTAAGAAGCACTCCATGCTTTTCATTTAGTGGGATAAGAAAGATGTCTAGATGATTTAGCTTCAATGCATTCTCATTACCACACCCACCATTTCTTCCTGTGTGAGTTCCAATTATGTTTAATCAACCCAGGAGCAAGGGCTTAAGAAAAAAGTGCTAATTAGTTGAGTGACGCCAAGGCTATGCTTTATATTTATCAAATTTAATGAGCCAGGACCTTTCCAATATTGGAGTATTTACAACCTAGAATCCTGAAAAAGCTGGAAGAGACCTCGGAGATCATTCCATTCTTTTCTCTTCACCTCCGACTTGATTTTTAAGGAAGAAGAACTGAAACCAGTGAGCTAGAGAACCCAGTCCAAGGTCTCACAGCTCATTCAACAGACTTGCATCCACTAATTGGATTAATGCACTTAATGACCAACCATCCCATGCCAGGGCTCAGAGTAGCAGAGGAATGACTGAACTCTGGTCTCAGGATTTCTGGGTCAGCCTGCTTTCCATAGAGGTGATCCATAGGTTGCCTTCGGTGTGAGTGGGAACAGAGAAAGGAGAAGAAGATGGCTGGGAAGCAGCCCTCAGGCTCTCCTCTCCTTAACCCCAGCAGGGACACTTTCATCTACTTGCCTTTTAGGATTTCATAAATGTCTTCGGCTAAAAGAAAGTTAAAAACCATTTCATCACACCAACATTCCTTCCCTGCAAGTAAAGCATAGAGATCAGCAAACCTCGTCCCATGGCCCAAGGCCAGCCCACTGCTTGTTTTTGTATGACCTGTAAACCAAGAAAGTATTTTCATTTTTAAACCATCAAGAAAAAAAATCAAAAGAAAAATAATATTTTGTCACACATCAAAATTAGATGAAATTCAAATCTCAGTATCCATAAAGAAAGTTTAGAACACAGCCACACCCATTCATTTCAGTATCATCTAGGGCTGCTTTTGTGCTACTATGCAGAGCTACATAGCTATGGCAGACCATCTGGCCTGCAACCTGAGACATTTACTATCTGGCCTTTTACAGAAATGTCTGCCAACCCCCAGTATGGCCAAGTGTCCAATAGATGCCTAGATCCTTCCTTCACACCTTTCTTCCTTCACTTTATTCCTTCTCCTTCCCAGCAAAACTTTATTATAAATTTGCATTCAGAATATAGTTGAATAGGACCCATAGTTTTTGTTGCTAAAGTATTTTGGTTTGTGACTTGGGGACACTTAATAGCATGGTCTCAGCTTCTTGATCAAACTATCCACACCTCATGCGCTTTTCTAATGTCCTGTAGTCAGTATAATAGAAGGAGTTTGAGTGAATACCTCACCACTCCTAACCCCAGCCATTGAAGCATCTGCTAAATGATATTAGTTGCTCTTTTCCTGTCCCTGTGGTACATGCTTGGTTACAGAAAGAGCAGAGCTGAAATGCATAGATAACTGCACAACCCACAGCTACTTGAACTCCTAAACAGCTTGCTAGAAAGGTGGAAATAGGCAAAGGAGGCTGGGAGAAAGATGTTACTTATTCTTGTTGAAGTTGTATGCATTGCTAGAAAACGTTCATTGCCAGAGATAACCTAGGTCTAAGGAAGCATAGTTCTTACATGCATCAGAAGTATTAGACAACAAGATTCTTGTAAAGCTGTTTGTTCTCACTACTAATCAAATATATGCAAATTAAGACTATTAAGTATCTGTTTTAGTAAAATAATTTTAGAGAAAATTTAAAAGTACAAAACTCAGTGTGTATAAGACTGTAGGGGAAAAAGAAACACAAATATTTGGAAAAATCATTTAAGAGACAAAAATCAGTAAAATAAATTAGATGTAAGAGCAAATATAGTCATGCCTTTGACAAACAAATTCTCCTGGCTTCATCTTGAGGCACAAATTCAGAATAAAAAGAAAAAATAAAAAGAAACTTGTACAAATAAATGCATTGCAGGATATTTACAGCTTGATGTTTAAAGTAACAAAAAAAAAAGTCCCCAAACCTTGAATGTCTGATAAGACATTTTGAAATATTAAAGTATGGTAAACTAACCCAATGGAAATATCTTGCAGTCATTAAAATGATCATGTTGCAATGTAAAAAAATTATTTTGAAAATAATATTAAAATAGAAAGGTAGAACAGAGAACACTGAATATGTGTTGCAATTAATGTAAAAACATATATGTGTCTGATTAAAATGCAACATGAAATTTCTAACAGTTCTTTCCTGTTAACCATGGAAAGAATGTAGGTGAATATTTTTTTTCTGCTTTAATTTCTGTGAAAGTCATTGTGATAAGTAAAATCCTTTGTTTTACTTATAACTCCACATTTAATAAAAGAATACAAAAAAAAAAAAAAAAGAAAGAAAGAATCTTCTGCATATCGTCACTTTTAGAGACACTGAGCAACAGCACTGCATGGAGAGAGCCGGCCCAGGACCTGCTGGACTACCTCTGGGGCTACGATGCAGAGATCCGAACGGGAAGCAAGCTGGGCTCTACCCATGGAGTCTGGTAACAGTGACATCGATAGAGACGGATGCCCCTGACAGGAAGCAGAGACAGGGCCAATGAGAAAGTGACTCCGCAGGGCCAGATGGTGTTTATTCAAGAGCTCATTTTTTTTGGACCAACTAACGTATGAAATAGCAGGGATTCTGACAAGGACATGTGATACCTCATTTCCTTGAAGATTAAGAAGCTGCAAACGAAATCTCTGTCTTCAGAAGAGAGCCTGAGGAGAGCAGAATGAGGCTCAGATGGGGCCAAGCCCTGAGCAAAGCCCAGCTTCCGTGGGATCCACAGGAACAGAAGGAAGTTTGCCCTGAGTAACAGGTTGAATTGTATGTCCCACTTCCTTCCCCCACCAGAAGAAAGATGTGCTGAAGTTCTAACCCTCAGTCCTTTAGAATGCAACCTTATTTGGGACTAGGGTCATTACAGATAGGACTAGTTAAGGTGAGGTCAGACTGGAGTAGGGTGGGCCCCTAATCCAATATAACTGCTGTTTTTATAAAAAGAGAGCACACAGAGAGAACACCATGAGAAGACACAGAGACACATACAAAGAGAATGCCACATGACAACAGAGGCCTAGATGGAGCGATACATCTATAGGATAAAGACACCAGCCATTGCCACCGTTACCAGAAGCAGGATCTCCCTATAGGTTTCAAAGGGAGTGTGACCTCGCTGGGCATGTGTTTTTAAACCTCCAGTCTCCAGAACTGTGAGACAACAAAATTTGTGTTGTTTTAATACATCTAGTTTGTGGAACTTTTTATGGCTGCCCCAGCTAGGAAACTAGTGCATTCTGAAAACCCCTGTGGCTGAGTAAACCTCAGCCAGTGACTTTTCCTTGCTCATATTTTGGATCGATGCCACTGGTCACAACTCAGGTCTTACTGATTCAGAAATCAAGTAGAAATAACCTGCAATTGGATATCCAACTTATGCACAAAGGAAGGAACAGAGAGAAGAAATATGGGCTCTAAGCCGGGCACCTTCTCCTGACAGCAGTATGGGAGCATTTACTAGCAGATGGAAGAGGAATTAAATAGTGGAAGAGGGTAGAGAAGGACATGGTGCCCAGACTTGAAGATGGAGTGTGTGGTATGTATAGTGGTCAAGCATATGGATTCAGCGTTCCTACCCCAGCCACACCACCTAACTAGCCAGGATCCCTTGATAAATTACTTAACCTCCCTATGGCTCAGTGGCCTTATCTATATAATGGGACTGATAATAGTTTCTACCTCACAGGGCTATGGTGAGGAGTGGGTGACTTGATACTTATAAAGTGCTTAAAGCTGAACCCAGCACACAGCGAGCTCATAATAAATACCGTCTTCACCCTTCCGAGTATCCTATCACATGTGATCTCTCAACTATTCTATAATGTCAGTTGTATTAACTTAGGAATAGATAAAGAAACTGAGGCTTAAGAGGTTAAGAACATAAATTTAATAACATAGATGAAATAAAACAGCCTGGTTATTGGAGGCCCGGCTGTGACAAGAAGGAAGCAGGAGACAAAGCAGGAAAGTGAGATGACAGTCGGGAGCCTTCTGGTAAGTAGGCCATACTGGGAGCAGGATTTCCGGGCTCCATAGTCCATCCTTTCTTCAATCCTTTGCTGTCCTCATGTCCTAAGTTCTGGTTGTCACTAATTTTCCCCAGAACCTTCAATAAGTCACTTGCATTTCTTAACTTACCCCAGGGTTTCCCAACCTCAGCACTATTGACATTTCAGGCCAGGGAATTCTTTATTGTGGGAAGCTGTCCTATACATCATAGGATATTTAGTGGCATTCCTGGCCCCTTGGTGTCTCTCATGGGGCTGCCATTGGCATTTGGGATGTATCAGTTCTTCACTGAGCAATCAAATAGAATTGTTGTATGCATTGGAAGAAGTTTAGCATCCATGACTCCCACTCTCTAAATATCAAAGAGACTTTCCATCATTGTGACTACCAAAAACCTCCATCTCACTTTCCCAAATATCTCTAAGGGGCAATACAACTCCCAGTTAAAAACCACTTCCTAATATTAATACTTACATTTTGCCTGAAACCACGTGTCTGTCTTCTCTGTCGACAGTAGCTCCTTGAGGATGGAGACTGTTGGTCTTAATCATATCTGCACTGCTAGGACCTTAGCCCAGTGCCTTATTTACAGTTGGCCTTTGGTAAAAATTTGGTGATCTATCAGAGCAGAAGCTTCATCTAGGGGGAAACTGGAAACTCAGAACCGGAAGATAAATTGGGGTCAGATACTAAGGGACCTTGAACAGGCTGAGGAACATGAGTTTTATTCTTTTATGTAAAATCACACAAAATTGTCATTATTGTAAGTTAAAAATGATCAGTTATCAGCAATTGCACAGGGTCCTTCCTAATATAAACCAGTATAGTAATTTACTTTACATTTTATTTAAATCAAAATATCTTTTTTTAGCTTAAATACCTAACATTTTGGTGTCATCTTAAGCACTAACGTTCATGAAATTATAGGTTAGATATACTGAAATTTTTTTCTTATTAAAAAGTTAAAAATAATTATGATATTTAGTAATTAATGGTTATCTGCATGCTGTCTAACATTATTTCATGTGCCACACGTGGAGACAGGTGCTGCTACAGGAAATCTAAGCAATGGGGGTGGATCCATTGCAGGCTGGAAGGTGATGGTGGTGACAGTGAAATGAGGGTGGCATGTGTTTTTTTAAAAATAGGAGGAAGAAGAGATGAGGAAGAAACTACTGAGAAAAAGGAAGAAATGGAGGAAAAAAAGAAATAAGAAGAGGAAAAGGAGAAATAGGAATGAGGTTGGATGAGGAAAGGGAAGAGAAGAAAAGGCAGGAGGAGATGATTGCTATGGGCTCAAATTTGTTCCTTTCTTTTGTTCCCAAGTTCCACTCCAATGCTGCAGTACAATCAGTTCAGAGCCTGATTATCATGGCTGACATAGCAAAGCTCCTGCCTATTTTTAGATGAAATTAATCATTTTCATGTGTTATTTTTGGTTCAGATAATGGCTTGGGTACACAGCAGCTTCTTCATTAGCTGCCAGCAAGAATGTAAACAAGGTTGAATCTCCGCTTGGCAGGTTTTATATTCAGCTCTGCCATCATGAAGCTGAGTTCCCTGAGAAAGCTGCCTCTCCTGCAGCCCATGAGCAATTGCAGAGGGAAGCTTAAGAGTGACTGCATCAAAGGGAGCTTTAGAACCACTGCAACCCCATTGCTTTCATTATTCAGCTTCTTCTAAGTCAGATACTATCCAAGTCAGCACTATTGACCTATGGACTGGATCGTTTTTTGTTATGGGGGGCTGTCCTGTACACTGTAGGTTGTTTAGTAGCATCTAACCAATAGATGCCAATAGCACCCTCACACCCCACCCCCAAAATGTCACCAGATATCGCCAAATATTCCCTGGGGGGATATTCTGTGACACCCCCATTTGAAAACCACCAGTTTAAATCAGCAAATTGAAGCCATAACAGTGTAACCCAAATTATGGTGGCACAGACTCCCAACCAGTTTATTGCAAAAATTAGAATTTCCAGGCTGCCTCATAGATGCGAAAGAACAGAATGCTCTTATTTATCCACTCTTGCCTCCAGGTTGCTACTAATGATCCAAGTGGAATAGCTCCTCCACGACACAGGCTCCAGGCTTTCCACTGGTGAACACAGCTGCTACCCCCCACTTGGCCTTGAATGATGATTCTTCTCTCTCCTTCCTTGCTTCAAATCAGGTATGCACCATGTCCTCCTCTGGAAATCCACACAGCAGATCAGAGAACCAAATGTAATTGTTCATTAGATTTTATTGAAAGCTCGGGAACACTAGGAGGGAATTATATTAACAGGACAACCACAACTCCTGCTCTGGCCTTCTCTGGCTCTCCGTCTCATTCCTAGCCTCTCTCCAAAGGGCCAGAGATTACATACTCTCCCCACCAGAATCTCTCTAGCTAAGTCCATTTCACTGAAACTTGGCCAAACTATGACCCCTCCTTGCACCTAAGGTCCATAAAAGGAGGCATTTTCTTCCAAGTCCAGACTCATACTCATTTCCCAAGTCCTCATGTCCCACTTCAGGAGACACCTACTCGCAGGATGACTGCTAATGGGAGCACACATGAATCTCTGCTCCCACCCACAAGAGGGTAGCTTGATGCTACATCCTCAAAAAGGTAGTCACCCAATGGGCATACATCAGAACCCTTCCTGGGTCTGAGCACAAGGGACACAAACAGCAAAGAACAAAGAACATTTTTCCTCAGTTTCTCCTTATCAAGGTCAAAAGACAACATTGGGAGACAACTCCATAAACAGATGTTTGTAATAAAATAGAGAGTTCTCACAAAAAAACAAGAGAAAAGTATATAACCCAGATGCGTGGCAGAGGTGAGGAATTAAAGGTACAACAAAGGTGACCAGAAGTCAACCAGATAAAGTTCTCAGGGGGTGGGGCAGTAGGAAAAGTGGTACCTGATTTCCCAGGCAAATGTATACCATGATGGAAAACAGCATGATGGATTAATACAACAGCACAGATTTTCAAGGATGTAAAGAACAGACAGTGGTGAGGGAGCAGATTTGGGCCAGGTCAGATTCTGACCTGAGAAGACTAGAAGAGACCAGGATCTGATGACTTGATTTTAGAAGAAGATCTCAAGGCTCTTGGCTGGGCCACCCTACCATGGTCCCTCTGACAGCTGGCAACTCTGAAGATATGCCAGCCACTCTACTCTTTAAAAATGACCACCAACTCCAGTTTTCTCTTATAAAGTCACTCTTAATTTTTCCAACCATAAAGAGTGGGAGAAAGAAGAAAAACTTTTTTCTTGTATAAGTTAAGCCAGAGTGAAATGAGAGCTTAATAGGAGAACCAAAGTGAAGCCTGGACAGCACCACCCTGTACCCCAGACATCTTGTTTCCTTGGAACCCCTCTTAAAGGACCCTGGGTGTGACTTTAGGACCCACACTGATCCCTGTCCTAGAGACACTCACACAGACACTCAGACACTCAGGCCAAGTGTAAACTAACCATCTGTGTCCCCTGAAAATTTGTATGTTGAAATCTTACCCCTCAATGTGGTGGTGGGGCCTCTGGGAGCTGATTAGGTCATGAGAGTGGAGCCCTTATGAGTGAGATCAGTGCCCTTATTAAAGAGGCCCCAAGAGCTTTCTAACTCCCTACCATGTGAGGAAAGAGTGAACAGTCGATAGTCTGCTACCCAGAAGAGGGCCCTCACCAGAACCCAACCACACTGGTACCTTGATCTCTGTGTTCTGCCCTCCACAACTTTGAGAAATAAATATCTGTTGTTTAATTCACCCAATCTATGGTAATATGTTATAGCAGCCCACAAGGACTAAGACACCAAATCATGGAATTTCTACCTTCCTAGAATATTTTAGACTGCTAGTCCCACCTTCTCTGTTCAGTGTTGAACATGACAGAAAAATCAAGAGAAAGAGAGCTGTTGATTGTCCTTCTGTCACTTGTGCAATGCTGGTCATCTCCTTTAGCCGCAGTCTCCTGATTGGTGGTGGCTTTCAGATACAATATCCTAATCCAAATCTGAATATCAGATGCTGATAATAGTTGTAAAGAGAACCTAAAAGAAAAATCAGGTTGGGTTATCCCAGTAGGCTTCTTAGTAATAATAGTGACCAAAACTTATTCAAAACATTCCCTGCAGAGGTAATGACCAGCATGAGAGCAGGAGCAGTGGCTGTTTCTACATGTGCTAGGAGTTTCCCAGGCATGGGATTGGCTTTTAGTAGAGACTCTTTGTTTCAAATGGCAGAAACTCAACTAGAACTAAGTTAAAAGACAGGAATTTCTTGCCTCCTTTAAAACACAGAATGTGGGGAGGTGATGGGTTTCAGCTAGGGTCAAAACCTTATTAGGGCTTTTTTTCCTTTCATCTCTCAATTCTGCTTTCTATCAATGTGCTGACTTCACCCTCTTCTATTGAAATAGGCTTCTTCCATACAGCACAGACCATGACCAGCAGCTGATTCACAGCACATCTAAGCACATTCTAAGCACATCCTTAGAAAGAGAGAGATGAACAGATCACATTCTATTTAAAACCACAACAAGAGATACTGATTGGCCTGGCTTAGGCCATGTGCTCATTCCTGGACCAATCACAAAGGCACAAAGTTTGGGGCATTGCAATGGACCCAGGCTGGATCAGGTGTCCACTTGTAGGTTCAGAAAGGCAGAGACAGTTCATACCTATTAGCATATATATACAGTTCCTGCTCCTAACCAAGCCAGCTCCATGATTTATAATCCAGACTCCATCTTCTCTCATCTACCCAAGGATTTTGTGTTTGAAATGATCTCGCCTGTCTCTCACATCAATATTTCCTCTCTCTCACTGGATAATTCTCATTTGTGCATGTGCAAGTGTATATGTATTTGTGTTTGAGGAAGGCAGGAAAAAAATCAATACCTACTACTACAGGAATTGTCAATTTAAGATCCTGTGAATCTATGTAAAATTTTGGAATGTGAAAAATGAAATATCTATTTTCTGATCCTCCTTTTGGAAGTAACATCTGTCCTATCCTTTGAAATTTCTATATCATTTTATTTGTAACTCCTGTATACTTTCTATTTCCTTGTTAACAATTTGAGTTCCCCTGGAAAGCCATGAGTACCTGGACATCAGATCAGGTAAGAACTCCTAATTGTTCTTCTTAACAATATTTTAGTTTACCTGTTTCTGTTCCTGTGTACTCTATTTCCTTCCTGTTAATGTATATGAACACATCCTGCTCCCGTCTAAGCCTCTCATGATTATAACATGGACCCCATTCCCTCTTACCTACAAGGATGTTGCATTTGACCTGATTCTTACCTGTCTCTTTTGTCAACAATTTCTCCCTCTTACTGGGTCCTCCCCATTAACATATAAATATACTAACATATAAATAAACTCTACTATCTTAAAAGAAAAAAATCTCTCCCTTAACCTCATGTTCCCCTCCAATGACTGCTTAATTTTTTTCTCTTTATAGATAAATTTATCAAGAGGGCAAACTATGTGATCTGTCTCCAATTCTTCACTTTCCTTTCTCTCTTTAACCTATTTTTATCAGATTTTGTCTCCACCACCCCAATGAAGCTAGTCTTTTCAAGATCACTAACATCCTCCATCTTGCCCAATCCAATGAATTCTCAGGTTCTTAAATTCTTAACTTCTAAGAATCATTTGACATGTAATTGTGCACACCTCCCTTCCTAAAATACTATTTTGGCTCTCTGACTACACATTGTCCTGTTTCTGCTCTTGCTTACCTGGCTGCTCCTTCTAGATCTCCTTTTCTGGGTCCTCCTTTGGTTCACAGCTCTGGAATATAGCAATGTGGTGGGCTTATATCCACTCTGCTCTCTCTGGGAAAACACATCAATGGGTTTAAATAAGATCTATGTGCTGACTACTCTAGTTCAGAACTCTCCTTTGATCATCAGGCTTGTGTTTCCCACTGCCTAATGAATACCTTCATTTGCATGCCTTATCATCTTGACTTTACTGGGGCCAAAACAGAACTTCTTTCCAATCCACCCCATCTGGTTTTTAATGATATCTCTATCATTAGCTATCTACACAGCTGTCTCTTGGTCATTTGAGTCTCCATTCAAATGTTACTTCCTTAGAGAACCCCTCTCTAATAATCCTTTGTACAACAATCACACTTCACTGGTACCTCAGGCAATCTTTATCCCACAACCATATTTTATTTTCTTTATGGCATGATTTAAATGGCACCAATTATTTGTTTACATATATCTCTGTTTTTCATCTTCCCCCATTGAGTTGTGAAGATGTACCATGTCTGTCGTATTCCCTTTATTTCAACTCATTTGCTTATCTATCTACAACTCTTTGTTCTGCATTTGGAAATAGTAAATTCTAAATAAATATTTGTCACATGAAAATATAAACATGTGTCTCCCATTGTCCTTTTCTCAGTAAATGTGTAATAAGTGTTTAATGGATAGTTGGATGGATGGGATGGTGGGTGGAAGAATGACTGGCTGGCTGGTTGTCTGGATAAGGATAAATATTCAAGATCAACCAATGTAATATCTCCCCATTACTGGCAAATATACGGTAATGAGATGTTCTTTCAGCTATCTATTGCTGCATAACAAACCAGCCCAAAATTTCATAGCTTAAAACAATAATTTATACACTTATGATTCCAGGAATTGATTAGATGGTTCTTCTGGTCCACATGGTATTGGCTGGGATGCTGACATGGCTAGGTTGAACAAACATCCAAAGTGACTCACTCATATAGCTGTCAGCTGAGACTGCAGCTGGGACTGCCAAACAGAGCAATTACACTTGTGATCTTCAGGTTGCCTGGGTTTCTCCCATCATGGCAGCTGGGTTCCAGAGCATCCCAGGAATTAGTGTTCTAAGAGAATCAGGAAAATGCTGTAAGGCTTATCCTGACCTAGCCTTGAAACTCCTAGATATCATTTCTGCCACATTTTATTAGTTAAGCAATCACAAATGTCAGCCTAGATTTAAGACTTTACCTCTTGAAGTGAAGAGTATTGATGGAGCTAACTCAGAGACTGTCTGCCATACCTGTAAACAAACAGTCTACTGAGTTCTGCAGGGATATATTTATAGATCCTCATTCTTCTGTTCTTTTTCTTGAAACTACTTTGGGAATATGCATCTATGTGTTTTATTTTAAGCAGATCAGATCTTTCTAATCATAAATCAGTAAAGTAACAGACTTTCATAATTCAAGCCTTCATAATTCAGTGGCTGCATATTCATTATCTGAAAACTCACTCTTGAGTTTCCTTGCCTCTTTTCTGTTCCAAAAATACAATCTTATTTCACTTTCTTAAAACTATTATATGTATCCTAATCAGGGTTCTCTGTTTTTTCTATCTCTATGTTCCTGCCACCTGTTCCCTTCTCACCACCACATCTCCTTCTCATTAGCTCAGATAGGCTGATCCAGAAAGAAAAAGCCAGTTCTAAAATAAGAGCTAGAAACCAGAATCTGAACAACTAAATTTAGGCAGAGTATTAAGAGTCAAATTATTAATTACAAATTCTTTGACTAGGCCAATATCTGGAAGAGTTTTCCAACATTTTATTTTAGAATGTTTACAGTTTCATGCCTTATATTTAAGTCTTTTATCCACCGTGAATTAATTTTTGTTTATGGTGAGAGATAGGAGTCCTGTTTCATTCTTCTGAATGTGGCCATACAGTTTTCCCAGAATCATTTATTGAATAGGGCTTCCTTTCTCCAGTGTATGTTGTTGTGTGCTTTGTTGAAGATCAGTTGGTTGTATTTACATGTACTTACATGTACTTACTTACTTTATTTCTGGGTTCTTGATTCTGTTCCATTGGTCTATATTTCTACTTTTATACTAGTATCATGCTATTTCAGTTACTATAGCCTTGTAATATAACTGGAATTCAGGTAGTGTAATGCCTTTAGATTTGTTCTTTCTGCTTAAGAATGCTTTAGCTATCAGGCTCTTTTTTGGATACAAATGAAGTGTAGAATTACCTTTTTCTAGAGCTGTGAAATATGACAATGTATTTAATGGAGATTATATTGACTCTGTAAATCACTTTGGGCAGTATGGGCATTTTAACATACATTGTTGATTCTACCAATCCATGAACATAGGATGATTTTTCATTTGTTTGTGTCATCTATAATTTCTTTCATCAGTGTTTCATAGTTCTTGTAGAAATCTTTCACCTCCTTGGTTAAGTACATTCCTAGCTACTCAATTTTCTTTGCAGCTATTGTAAGTGGTATTGAGTCCTTGGTTTGACTTTCAGTTTGACTGTTACTAGAATATATAAATGTTACTGATTTGTGTAATTTGATTTTGTAACTTGAGACTTTGCTAAATTAACTTATCAATTCTAGGAGTCTTGGGGGTTTTCTGGATACAAAATCATATTGTTAGCAAGCAGAGATAGTTTGACCTCCTCTTTCTTGATGTGTCTATCCTTTATTTCTTTCTCTTGCCTGATTGCTCTGGCTAGGGTTTCCAGTACTATGTTGAGTAGAAGTGTTGACAGTAAGCACCTTTGTCTTGTTCCAGTTTTTAGGGGGAATGGTTTTAATTTTGCTCCAGTCAGTATGATGTTGGCCATGGTTTTGTTATATATGGCTTTTATGATTTTGAGGTATGTTCTTTCTATGACCAGTTTGTTGGGGGAGGATTATCATCAAGAAAGTGTGCCTGATTTTATCAAATTCTTCTTCTACATCTATTGAGATGATCATGAGGTGGTTGTTTTTGCTTCTCTTTATGTGGTGAATCACATTTATTGTTTGCATATGTTAAACCATCCTTGAATCCATGAATAAAACCCATTTGATCATGGTGACTTATCTTTTTGATGTGCTGTTGAATTTGGCTTGCTAGTATTATGTTGAGGATTTTTGCATCTATGTTCACAGGGATATTGGTCTGTAGTTTTCCTTTTTTGTTATGTCCTTTCCTGGCTTTGGTTCAGCATGATATTGGTTTATAGAATGAGTTAGACCCAACAGGCCAATAGAGCAACAATAAAAATAAATATACGGGACTTAGTTAAATTAAATAGCTTCCTCACAACAAAGAAAACAATTAAAATAGTAAATAGCCTACAGAATGAGAGAAAATATTTTCAAACTATACATTTGACAAGGGGCTAATATCAAGACTCTACAAAGAACTCTAACAAATCAGCAAGAAAAAAACAGACAACTCCATTAAAATGTGGACAAAAGGCATGAACAGAAGCTCTTCCAAAGAAAGGTTCACAAATGGCCAAGAAACATAAAAATGCTCAACATCACTAATCACCTGGAAAATGCAAATTAAAACTATTATAAGATACAACCTTAGATCTGTCAGTATGGCCATATCTAAAAGTCAAAAAACAGACAAAAATCAACAATAAATGCTAGTGTGGATGCAGAGAGAAAGGAACACTTATATGTTTGGTGGGACTGCAAATTAGTAAAACCTCTCTGGAAAACAGTATGGAGATTCTTCAGAGAAATAAAGGCAAACTTACTATTTGATCCATCAATCCCACTGTGGGTATGTACCCAAATGAAAAGAAGTCATTTTATCAAAAAGACACCTATACTCAAATGTTTATCACAACACAATTTACAATTGCAATGATGTGGAATCAATCTAACTGCTCACTGATTCATGAGTGGATAAAGAAAATGGGTATGTGTATACACACACACACACACACACCATGGAGTACTACTCAGCCATAAAAAGTAATTAAATTATATCTTTTGCAGCAACTTGGATAGAACTGGAGACCATTATCCTAATCAAAGTGTCTCAGGAATGGAAAAACAAACACATGTACTCTCCAATAATTGGGAGCTAACTGATGGGTTTATGTAGGCACTGAGAGATATAAAGGTCATTGGAATCTAACAAGGGGGACAAGCAGAGGTGAGGAGTAAAAACTTACTTATGAGGTACATGAACACTATTCTGGTGGTGGGCACACTAAAAGCCCTGACTTACGCATTATACAAAGTCTGAATATAATAGGGGGTACAGTAAAGTCTGTACCCCCTAAAGAATTTGAAATTTTTAAAAATGAGTTGAATTATTATATTAGTAGTTGAATTCTGTTTAGTGAGGATACTATTATCTTCTCTTCTAGTGTTTCTACATAATTATAACCTTTTGAGCTACAATAAACAAACATAAACACAAAAACTCTAAAGCTTTGCCCCAGACCTACAAATCAAAGGTTTAAGGGGTATAGCTGAAAACTGGACACATACATGTTTTTTAAATATCCACACAGGTGACTCTAATGTTTCAACAGCATTAATTACTTCTTCCAGGTGTCACGATACCACATTTAAAGAATAACATCACTCTTTTGCAGTTGTTGTTTATCTTATTAGAACACACTTACTATTTTCCCATTGAAGAAATGGTTGAAACAATTGATTATGTTTCCCAGTGTGTTCTATGTCCTGTATGACAATATTTGTACATTTAAAAAAGAACTTAATAAGAAGATAACTTTCAATATGCAAAGATTCTCTTTCCAGGCATCTTTTCAGTGTTGATCCTAATCTGCAAAATACATTGACCTCACAAGAACCAATTACAGCCAGGTTCTCACTGTGCAGAATTTCCTCAAGTGCACTCCTGTAAGTGGGCCACAGCTGCAACCAGCAGATTTTATACTTCTCTTGTTCCTGCTAAGGGTGAAATGTGCTGAGGCCAATAACCTGGTGAATAATTCATCTTCCCCAAGAATAATTTGTAAACCTCAGAATCATTTTCTGCCAAAATAAAGAGCAAATTTAGAAGATAGTAATACTTTCTGCATGTATATAAACTTTTATAAATTTCTAATCAGTCTCCTAAGAGTGAGGATACTGACCATAGCTAATATTTATTAAAAGGTTTGTACTAAGTGCTTCAACATAAATCATCTCACTTAATATTTTTAATATTCTGAGGTAAGTATTGTGGCTTTTATCCCTCTTTCCCAGAGAAAAAACTGAGACATGGAAAAGTTAAGTAACTTTCCCAAGGCCATAGTGCATTTGAATTCATATCATAGTCATCATGCTAGAATGCCATCCATTTCCATATGTCTCTTTATCAATCTTTCCGTAGATTCAGAGATAGATAGATAGATAGATAGATATAAGCAGAGATACAGACTTATTTGATAATCACAAAAACCTTGGGTGATAAAAATGTGTCATATATTATGGTTCCCACATTTAGATGAGAAAACTTAAGTTGCAGATTTAAGACAAGCTTCCCAAGTCACACGTAAGGGAGGGAAACTCATTTTTCTGACCTGAGTCCTGTGGTCTTCCCACAGCACTGAAGCAACTCCAGCAGAACCAAAGAGACTTCTCTAAGTCTTGCCTTATAGCATAAATGAGAGTTTGTGTGAGTTGAGGGTAGGTATGGCAGAATTCTTAGCCCTACAATGACTTTTCCAGCCAAGAAGAAGAATGCTTTATCAAATCCCCATCAGCCCAAGACTAGATTGTACCAAGATTTTGCAATATGAACATAATGTTCCCTACTGTCCAAGATCTAATCCTTTTTCATCGGGGAGCACATTTGCAAACAATACTCCTAACTGATGAGGAACCGGATCCAACTCTTACTCCACACACCAGGACCTTTACACCGCCTTGGAGGCAACAGCCCTGAGGTCAAAGGGCTGTTCCATGTCTAACCACTGAAGCTCTTGCTTGAAGGAAGGTTTCCCAAAATGAACCCCCAAAGAAACTGAAAATGGCATGAACGTACATCCTGTTACTCAACACTCCCTGGGTTTCATAACGTGAAGTCAGGAAGAAAAGGTGCCAACATTCCTGAATGTTATAATCATTAAGGAGCAAACTCTTAATGTTCCCACACTTGAACGTTAAAGAGATGGGATCATTCACTCTCCTCCTTACTTATGGAATCACTGCAAAACCATATGGGCTGAATTAGGCATGCGAAGCTAATACTCCCCCCCATTCCCTCTGGGGGACCTTTGGGGCTCATCCCAGGCAATTGGCTTTAAAGACAAGGATATCCTCTTTGGAAACATAGTCATGAGCCCTGGTATTAATAAGCACTTTCTAACTTCAAAGCATATTTATAACCATTGCCCTAATTAAATGTCATAACCACCCAAAGAAGAGCCAGGCTTCATCATTTCCACTTTACAAATGGAGAAACTGAGGAAGAGCCTATGAACTAGGAAGCCATGCTCTACCCAATTGTGGAACCACTGGAGTATTTAATCAGTTTTAGACTAAACTAAAGCGTTAAAATTTAAATCATTTTTAGGCTAACCTAAACTTAAAGTTTGATTTTCTTTCTTTTACCATTTGGTGAGAGCAAACCTAGGCATTTAACTGTGTATTATGATGGTAAAAAACACCAGGCGTGGTTGGTTGGCCTTGGCCTAGGAATTAAACTTCTCTAAGCTTTAATTTCCTCATCTGAAAACTAGAAATAACGATGGAGTCTACCATAATGTCTTGTTGTTTGGATTAAATAATGAATATTAAGTTTGTGACACACAACTAAGCACTCAGTAAATTTTAACAATTTAAGCCAGTTTCTCTTCCTTCAGCCACTTGTTCATTCATTCATTCATTCATTCATTCACTAGTTCTGATTGATGGCCCACTGAGTGCTGAGCATTGTTCTGTCCACAAATGACGCGGCAATGGACAAGGCAGAACACTTCATTTCCTACACATGGAATCAATCTAATTTATGATTATAAATTAATTCACACAAAATGTGGGTTATTCTCCATTGTTGATTTTGATTTGATCTCCTCATTTTCTTGGCTAAAAGAGCTCCGGGATTGCTCTCCACCTGGACCCCAATGGTCATTGCAAGGAGCGAGGCAGCTCTGACGGAGTTCTGCTAGCAAACACTGCAGAATGCTGTTTCTGTTGGCCTTTTCGCTGATGTGACGATGTGACACAACAGTTAAAGTCATCTAGAATTTGACACCTACTTATTTTTGTCTTGCATGCAGCCAGGGACGTCTGCATTAGGTTCCTGTTGTTTGCAGGCACTGTACTGGGTGCTGTGATGAGGAGGAGGAGCAGGACAGGAGTTCCGGCAGCTGTCAAGGCAAACTGAGGCCATGCAGCCTCAGTAGTATTTTTTAAAGAGACGCTATCCGTAACTGTGCCCTTCCAGCAGGAGGGCACTGAGTGAGCAAACACATGGAGGCTCTGTTCACTGCAGCTTCTTGTTTGGGGATCTCTATTGTCTCAGTACCCCCAACTCCTCTTCTATACCCTTGTAATTACATTTTTGTATATTTACATAGTTTAATGTATGTGCAGGAGTATACGTGTGTACATAAAATATATGTATATATTTTTCAATAAACAAATGCTTGTTGGATAATAACCAGAGGAGATATTTATTGAGATTTTACTCTAGGCTACAAACGCTGATGGATATACCCTGTCATATTAATATATTTGCATATTTAATCTTCCTGAGATTCTTAGGAGGTAAGTATAATTATTTTTCTCACTTTACAGAAAAGGAAACTGATGTTCAGAGTTCTCAAAAGTTGCTCTTGGATTATAAGAGTTGCAATTCAAAGCCAGGTGTGTCTCGCTATATCCAAAAGCTCACTATACCAGAAGGGATGAAAGGGAGGGAGGGAGGAAAGAAAATAAGGGGGACAAGGAGAGAGGGAAAGATGGAAGGGAGGAGGGAGCAAGTTAGGCTTGTTCAGTAGCTCTAAAGTGTGGCAAAAATGAACAATATAACTCATATTCACATTTTAAGGTCCAAGAGTTTAATGTTTAGACTCACTGAGAGGAGATGAGGAGAAACCTATCGAGAGAAGACATGTGATGAGGAAGAAAGAGGCAATGGAGGCAGAAACAGAAGTGGAGCTCCAGCCCTCTGAGCCTCACTCAGGAGGGCTAAGCACCCTGAGCTGCGTGGCAGTGTCAGCGGAAATCATTTCCCTGGGGAGGACAAACGATTATCCGACACCTCTCTGGTCCCAGTGCACTGAGCCCACTGTCCAGGTGAAGGAGTCATCTCCCTCCAGCCAAATTTTTCCATCCTTCAATACCTAAGTGAAACTCCTCCTCCTCCAAGAAGTCTTTCATGAAATACCAACCCCAACTGCCCTCTCCCTTGTTAGAGCCTTTGTAATTATAAAATTGACAATAGTTGATGTTTAGTAAGCATTCACCATGTTCCACGCATCATGTTAAACCTGTTCCATGTTTTATTATTATTATTATTATCATTATTTAGGCATCACATTTTTAATCATAAGCTCAACCTTTGGAGGAAGTTGCTTTTTATTCCCATTTCATGGAGGTCATAATGGTTAAGTCATTTCCAATGTCACTTTTCTCCCCGATAGCAGAGTGAAGTTGCCAACACAAAGCCCACTTTTCTCCCCCTGTAGAACAGCCTTCCTGGCGGCCGACTGCTTGAAGGTGACATCCAGGTGTGAAGGAAGCAGGGACAGAAGGAACTAGTGACCAGTTTAAGGCAGCTCCAGAAGAGCCCCGTGGTGGCAGAGAAGCAAGAGGGTCAAAAACTCCGTGCGTGGAAGCCTGACCTGCTCTGAAAAGGGCTCCGCTCAAAGGATGATATCAGGGGCCCTGTCAACAGGAGTCAGAGATGCATATCCAAGGGTAGAATCTAATTTCAACTCCAGGACATTTCAGGAAACAGAATGCAAGGCAACAATTACTCGCTAAATGGAAAATTAAAGGCATAAATAAAGTCAAAGCTTAAATCAGTGAGGCAAAAATCACACGGGCTCCAATTTCTTTTTTGCTGCTTGTAGCTGCCAGTTTGAGAAGAACACATGGGGATAGTAAAAATAAGAGCTCAGTGGACCACGGTTGATAGATAGTGATGCCTCTGACCCCCCTTCTCCAGGATTAGCCCTTCCCCTCCCAGTACCAAAACCCAGCAAGCTGGATGGAGCAAGACTTGTGAGAAAAGGGGCCCCTGTTCTCTCCATAGGAACTTCACTTTCCTATGAATGAACTCCAGCACTGAGTAAGTTCTGGTAAAAAGAACTTTATTTCCCCAGACTCCTTGTCTCTCCACTTCTGCCAAAATACATTTCTTAAGTGTTCCAACCCCAAACACACACACACACACACACACACACAGTCTCTTGGTACTTTTAAAATACTGACTTAGCCCCTTTTCTAAATCCCCATCTCCAATTAAGGCTTCCTATTTGAGAGATAAGTGGTGACACATGACAGCGTATAAGCCAGTCTAAGTCTTTGTTTCCCATGGGTACGTGTGTAAGACACTGGGTCAAATGTCAACCACTCTGGGCCGTGTTTTACAACCACTGCCTAATAAGATCAAGCTCTGCTTGTGGCTTCTGCCCCTCCCTCCCCCTCTGTATTCTCCCTGTCCTTTGAATTCTTCCCCACAGTATGCCCCAGATCTTTCCCCTTTTCTTTATCTCCGCTGCTTCTTTCACCCAGAGCCTAGCAAAGTTTGCCACTTCTACTCCACCCTCCACACAGCTGCAAGAATGGCTTTTCTAATCCGTCAAACTCATTACATTTTTTTTCCTTGGGTCAAAAAGCATGATGGGCTTCCCATTGCTTGTAAGATAAAGACTATCCTTTGTGGCATATTGGGATCTTCACCAATACTTCCCTTTAACCTACCCCCCCTATGCCATGCATTTATATTTTCACTCATTCATTCAAAAACAAGAAGCATCCACTATGTGCCAGGTATTGTTCCAGACACACGGCCAAGCTAAACTTCTCCTTCCCAAACACTTCCTGCCCTCTTACGACATTGCTCTTTCTCGTAATGTTCTCTTAGCCAGGAAAGTTTCCATCTTTCCTCCATCAAATTCTCATCTGTCCTTCAAGATGGGCTTTCCCTGGTGTGTCCCCTGTGAAGCTTTGCCTAGGACAAACGCAGATGCATGTGCACGCACACACCCTTCCCCGGGCAGGCTCTCGCCTTCGTGTCTCCTCCCACCCACTGTGCTTTCACAGATTGACGATGTCAGGGATCATGTTGGGGAAATCGCTGTCTGCTTATCTGTTTCCTTTGTGAGGCAGACATTGTGTCAGCCTCAATAAAATGCAGGAGAGCATTATATTCTTTTCTGTATGCTTAACTCACTGCCATAGGAAGTGTCTATGAATATTTGTTGATTGACACCTGATTCTACCATCTCCCAAAGAAGCCACTTTGCCATTCCAAGCTGTTCTGAAAGGTGGGCAAGATGAGTGGCTACCTACCTAATGTCATTTGACAGTTCTTTCCCACCGTGAAATGTTACTACCAGCACCACGCTCCACCTCAGTATCTGAGATTGCACCATTAGATGTTTAGTTCTTGATACACACCACATTTTTCTCTCTCCAGTCTCACTTTTTCGATCTAGGACAACACAGTCCTTAAGTAGATAGAATCTGAAGTCAGGGTGTCTGTGTGAACTCACCTGCTTTGCCAGGCAACCTGACGTCATCTCCATCCTTCATTCATAAAATAGGGATCCAAATAATACTTACCTCACAAGGGTGGTTACAAGGATTAAGGAAGGTAATACTCAGCGAATTGCTTGGAATAGTAACTGGCACAAAATAAGTGCTAACTATACCTAAATTATTAGCTGTCATTGGTGTGGTGGCGGTTCTTATTTTCTGTTCAGCCCTACCTCCATCCACCATACTAAGTTTTTCACAACCATTGGACTCACCCTTCCCTTTCAGGCCTTCTAGTTATTCCTTGCCCTGAATGCCTCTCTCTTTAGTCTGTTCATTCTTCAAGATGGAGCTCAAGTCTCCTTCATGAAGCCACCCCAGACCACTCCTCACCCAGACAAAGGTGACGCCTCTGCCATTTGTCTCCACCCTGGATCCTGTGCACTCCCTGATCCTGGCATTTACCAGCCCCGGCTCACTGTCCTTCTCCCCTATTAAGTCCAGAGTGCTATGACTGCAGTGACAAGGTCTTTGCACCGAGCACAGCCTTACTGAAGTCCTGCCCTGGGCCAGGCACTGGGCACCTCCTGAGGATACCACATCACTCACACACAGTCTCTGTCCTAAAGCAACAGACAAGAAAACAGCCTTAAGATCTGCAGTGATGATAAACGTGGTGCTGTGTGGGCACTTTGGCGAAGTCCCTGCCCCAGCACAGTCTTTGGCAGCTACTAGGGAATGAGTGAAGAGAGGAGGGCAGAGAGTAGAAGGGCCAGGGAAAGGAAAGAAAGGGAAAGGAAGAAAGAAAGGAAAGGTGAGAAGAAAGAAAAAAATAAGTGAATTGGAACCTTGGAGGTACTTTGGTTGTTGAATGTTCCATCATGAAAAGAAATCTCTTCCACCACTCCTGCAGACACTTTATTGCTGATGCCATTAACACAGCACTTCCTAAGGAGTGGCTACCATGACACGAGAGGCCATTTGCCATAGTGTGTGGATGCAAATTTTCAATTCTAATAATTATATATTTTAACTTGTGTTAGTTAGTACTACGTTTCTAGTCTTGCAAACCTATCCTTCCACAGATACGACTGAGTGTTTAAACAAACTACAAGTCAGTGAAATTGGTGTGGCTCTGGTTTCATGCCTCACCTAGAAAGGAGTTTCTGAGGACAAAAAGCCTAGGGCCACCACCATGACAAGGGGACAGCTCAAAGCCAAGATTGCAGAAGTCGAAGGCACACCTTCGGCCCTCAGCCTGCCTGACCAGCACCCTCATTGTATCTGCCCCACACTCGACATTTAGAAAAGGGGCTCCCCAACTGTTTTTTATCAGCAGACTTCAAAAGTCCCACTTACAAACATGTCCCCAGTTCATAGATGGGGAGATAAAAGCCAGAAGTTAAATAAGTCAATAATATTTCACTGGTTTAGACTTAATCTATCTATAGAAAGGGTAGCCTGATCAAGGACACGTTTTAAGTAAACTTTGTCATTCCCCCCACAGAACTTGTACCAGAAAACAGCTTATGTGGGTAGTTCTTCTCTAGCCTAAATCCCAAACCCCTAAGGAATCTCATTTGGACTCAGCATTTCCACATAAGCAATATGAGGAGAAATGGTGCAATACCTCATTAATATCTTTCTTGGCAGGACATACCTTCAAAACATATATATCAAGCTATAGTCATGACGGGATCACACCTCATTTTAAACAGCACACGGGCCTCTACTACCTGCAGGGTGTTAGCCCTGGGAAACAAGCAGCTTCCAAAAATAAAAATGTCCAACCTGCTCATTATCTTGCAAATAAATGACTTTGTGCATCTTCCTCTTTTTCTCATGCTTACTTTCCCCTCATATTGTGCCAGACTTCCTGTACCCTGTTATTGTAGGAGACTGTCCTGACATGCTACGATACAACATAGCATAGTTCAATGAATATTGACACAACCAAAGCAAAAACATATATACAAAAAGAACAAATTGAAGTCTCTCTCTATTAATTCAGGCAGCAGATCAGCCTGAGGCCAGACAGTGACATATTTGAATAACCATCAGTACACCAGAGCTTTCTGAC
This sequence comes from Microcebus murinus, assembly GCF_040939455.1. Taxonomy (NCBI): domain Eukaryota; kingdom Metazoa; phylum Chordata; class Mammalia; order Primates; family Cheirogaleidae; genus Microcebus; species Microcebus murinus. Next base: position 39,475,887 of record NC_134110.1, on the reverse strand, counting down.
TATCTTCAGCTGAGCATTAACCCTGGTGCCCGAGTAAGACCTCCTTTGAACCCAAGGAGTCCCTTGACACCATGCTCAGGTAGTTTGTCAGGTAGATCACTCAACTATTCCTGGCTCAGGCTGAACGTCCATACCTGGAGGACCTCACCACTGGTCACTGCCAAAGCTACAAGCTGAGTGAAGATGGGAAATTGGTTTTATGACTTATTGGTTGCTGGACCAAGTTAAACTGGGTTTGATGCATCCCAAACCCCTTCCCAGTGTAGAAATTGCCTTGTGTGTCAGACACAATCTTATTTGAAACCAGCAATGAGGCTAATTTCCTGGCTCTAACTCTTCAGCTGGTGGGTTAACTCCTAGTCTCTCTTCATATCTTTGTTCAGAAAACATGTCTTCAGGGAAGTCACCCCTAACCCACCCAGGCTAAGTCACAAGGCTTTCTTACAAGCTCTCATAACACCATATGCCTTTCTTTCAAAATCAGCACTTGTAGAAATGTAAGTGTACATTGATTTGTGCAATTATTTGAATTATGGCTGTTTCTTTTTCAGTCTGTGAGCTCCCAAAAGGAAGGTGCTTTATTCCTTGTTGCTTTGTCTGGTATCTATCATGTCTAACACACAATAATCTCTCTTCTAAGTGTGAGCCTTTATATATGTGGAATCTATTTGCTACATTAATGCTACTTGAACTAATACACTTCTTAGATCCAAGTCATTCTCAGCTAGAGGAGACTTTAGAGGCCATATGAGACTCTCATGGGAGAAGGGACAATTGGAAAAATCTTCCCACGTGACTAAGACATTTACACCTACATCTCCTCCTACCCATTATAACCACTGTCCTACACACTTCCCACAGTTTGCAATGAAAGCAGGGATTTGAAGACATATTTGACTATGTATGACTAGATAGAAGGATTGGGGCATGTATGGAACACACACATTCACCCACATGTGTGGTCATGGGAGGCAGATACAACAAATGTCACGGTTAATCACGTGTAGTGGCAGAAGATGGGTCTTGATCCATTTCCTTTCAAACCAACCACAATGTCATAAGTGATCATCACCATTCTAGTTCCTGCAGAGGAGAAAGAGATGTGAAAAAATGGTTGTTGCCCTCAAAAGAGACAGCATAGAATTTGAGTTTTAAAAAGGCTGGCCTTCTAAGTGACTTACTAGCAGTGAGACCCTGGCAGAATTATTTCCCCTTTATTTTTATTTATTTGTTAAAAAGGGATTTAAATTTGCAACTCAAAAATCTGTAAGGTTACATGATTTGATTCATATAAAAAGTCTGACGGAAAAGAGAGACACGCACATCACAGATTATAGCCAAATGTTTCACATGCTGTGCCAGAATTAAGTACAAGGGCATAGCTTCTCAGGTTGAATAGTAAAGAGGAGGGGAAGACTTATAGTACAAAATAATCCCTAATCCCAGAGCCAAATATGTGATTCAAATGAGAGAGGATAGAACAGTTCAGAGGTGATCGGGTAGAGTTTCCTGGACACTGAGTCTTGAACTGAATGCTGAAAAATGAATACAAAGTCAGAGAAGAGGAAAGCTAGTATGAGACCATCAAATTATCATAAAATATTTCTTGAACACCCATAAAATTCTAGGTACTCTAAAGTTCACAACGCTGCTATAGACTCAGAGAGTTTGTCGGCAGAGACCCCCACTCTGAAGGGGAACCCCTTGGATTGGAAGTCAAGAACCAAAGTTCTAGACTGTACTCTGCAATTAGCTACATGTTTGACCTTGGAAAATCACACCAACTTCCTTAGCCTCATCTGGGAAATGAAAGCAGCCTCAAAATGATTTCAGATTTCTTTTCCTGCTCTTAACATGTGATTCCATTTCCATGGTCCTCCTGCTTTTTTTCAGCAGCTGCATCACTCCATTTAGCCTGCAGGGGGCACTAGACTGGGGATTTAAAAACCCGATTTCTATTCCCAGCTCCACCCCTGACCAATTGTGTGACCCTGGTCAAATTGCTTAACCTCTCTATATCTCAGGTCCCCATCCATAAAACAGAGGGACGAGCAAACTCTCCTCCTACCACTAAGGGGTGTAGCCAGAGTTAATACCCTCAACGTCCTTTGAGCTCAGCAGATGAAAGGCACTGAGAAAAGTACAAAGAATTTTTATGTGCTATTGACTTTATTTTATTTTATGTGGGGGAGGGAGTCTGCCCCAGCTGGAAAGCTGCTTTCTCTGAATCAAAGGGCAGGAACCCAGCAAGTTTCTCAGGATTGGGGCCTTAGACTGGGCTGTGTATATAGACAGTGCCAGCTAACCCCACAGTTCAGTTTCCTTTAACCCGGCGCTCCAGGCAATAACTGTGCAACTCTGCAATTTAACAATGTGTTCTTTGTCCCACAACTGTTCTCATTTCGCAACTGCCCAGGTAATATGTTTGGGCCTGTAGGAAGAGTCAAATAGTTAATGAGGGAAGGGTTTGGCATGTCCTACATAGGTTCTACCAGCAAGTCCCAACAAGAAGACATTTTCTCTCTCCTGGTTCCCGACCTACCCCCAAAATGTACAAATGTCACTACCAGGAATGAGCCCTCTTTCCCAGCAGGCTGTAATACCAGTTTGCCCTTTATCAATGCATCGGTGAGCTGTGTTTTGTTTATGGTTTTATGCCATCTATTTTCCCAGGGATATTATGTTTTCTAAAGAGCCCTTGAGTTTGCGTCAGCTTTTAAAGCTACCAGCAGCACCATTTCAGTTCTTATTAAGCCCTTAATATGGTATGAATAGGAGAGCTATTAGACTAAAGAGCCATAATCGCCCCTGAGGAAAACATCCATCACCAACCTTTATGTGGTCCCTGAACCTCTAAAAGGTGTCATCTCTCTGGGGTGTATCTAGTGAGAGCTTTCTCTGGGAGATGCCAAGAAGCCAATGCATTAGTTAGGGCTTAGATGGGTATTTTCTAACCATTACAAATTGCCTAGTCTAGCATCTCAATTTCATCTATGTGATGAGCCTTAATTAAATTTCTAGAGGTTTGAGCCTTTATCCCCAGATGTGGCACTGACAGAGATTGCTGACATAAATAATGTGTGCTCCAAGTGCTTGCCAGACTCCTGCCTCCACCAGGACAGCTGTGGCTTTTTGAATGTCATTCCCAAGATATCCTAGAGGTGTTCAGTTTCCCCCTTTCCACTCTGGGAAGAAAGCCTTGAGCAATATCAGCCCAGATGACACTAATGCATCTTGACAGAGCATTCCCACTGGACAGGTGCACTACCTACAGACACCTCCAACAGAGAAGGAGCCCACTGACTGTAAGTATGGTCTCGACAAACTGAAGGAATTTCTTGCATGAGTCTTGAATCTGATGTGCTTGAATAAGTCTTCTTTTCAAAACTGTACAAACACACACACACACACACACATACACGCCTGAAAACTTTATCAGAGTTTGCTTTATTTGACTATAATATTTCAGGAAACGGTCCAAGTTAGCAAAATTTTCTCCCAGTGGCTTCCTGGTTCCTCATTCCTGACTTGCTTTCCTGCTGTCAACTGGAGCCAACCAGAGAGGTATTCTCACTCTAGAAGCTGTTAGCTCATTACAGCCCAGGCTGATCTTAGCTGGCTCTGGGTGAGTTTCATTCTGAAGGTTGGCTGGTAAAAGCCACCGCAAATGATCTGCCAGGGCACTCACCACCCTGTGTAGACTTCTGCCTCAACCCTGTACTGAACTTAACTGACAGCCCTACCTATGTGTTCAAAGGAGCTTTTACTGCAGGCAAGAGAAGGTAATGAAAAGAACACAGGCATTCGAACCTGGCAGACATAGACTCACATCTGGCTCTGAGACTTACTCACCGTGTGACCTCGATATATTACTTCACCTCTGAGCCTCAGTTTCCTCACTTGTGAACCAGGGACACTGGAACCTTCCTCACAGGACAGGAGAGGCACACGCACATTCACATCCATCTCTCCATTTAAAGAGATTCAGCCACCCAGGACCAATGTGTCTGCCCTGGGCCGGCCTTTCAAAGCATGCACAAGGCAGTCTACTAATGGCCTAAAAAAACAAAAGAGAAACTTTGGCAAAGCAGTTGCCAAGGAAAAAAAAAATGATGAAACACAAAAGCCATTTTCATTTTCTTCCCGGTAGAAATCCAGCTGAGGAGAGGAGTGTTTCTCTGATTCCAAATACTACTATTATTCCAAGAGCTGGGAAACTTATGCTTACCCAACACAGTAGAGCTTTCAAGGTGGGTCCATATCTGTGATACTTATTTGAAACTCAGTCTCAATTTAGTCGGACTGAAAATTGCCACTGCTTCACAGATGAGGAAACTAAAGCTCAAAGCGGTTAAATAACAGTCCCAAGTTCACATAGATCTAAGTGGTGAATCACGGAATAAGGCATGGTCTATGACACCAAATCTGGGTACCTTCTCCTCTGTTGCTCTGTCTCTCTTTCTCTCATTGGCCTATGGCCATTCAAGATATTTTTCTGTTTGTTAAGTGTTGGGGCAGAAGTATAAAAAGTTAGCTGCCAACACAGTGAAGCAAACACATGAAAATCTCAAACCTAGGGCCTGCTTTCTAGCACAAGAAGGATGCCGTGGCATGTACAAGTCTCATGCAAGCTGACACCTCCTGCATTGCTAGTTTCTTCTCTCACCTCTTTCTTTTGACCCTCTCTCTACACACAGAAAAGCACTGGTCATTCTCCAAGCATTCCATGTTCCCTAGCCTCTTTGACTTCTCAGAGTCTGTACTTGTGCTGCCTGGAATGCCCTTTACGCCTCGCAGGCGGGCACGTCCCAAGTCAGCCTTCAGCACACAGCACACACTTGAAAAGGACAACCCCAAACCCTCCAGCAATGCTGGGCAGAACGAACCAAGGCCTTAGAACCTGCCAGATACAACTTCCATAAGAGCTCTTAATCCTAGCTGTGGGCCTCAGGGAAGATCGCTTTACCTCTCTGAGAATCAAGGGAAAATTATATTGTCCCTCCAGCAGCTGTGGAATTTTCAACAAGAGCACCTACAATGTTGGCAGCACGGCATTGCTACTCAGAGTTACTTGAGAGTGCTGCTCTATTTACCATCATTCCTGCTTCCTCTGTTCTCCAGAGAATTGTGTATGCCCACCGACTGCAGTGCCAATCACACTGCATTGCAGTCATCTGTTTGTGTCCTTCTCACCAGACTACTACTAAGTTCCTAAGACAGAAAAACAGCCATTTTTATCTCTGTGCCCAGCACTCAGCTTGGCATACATTAGGCATTCAATATATAGTGAATGAAGAAGCCATCCAAGAAAAGGAAGTTATGCAGAAAATGTTTGCCTTTCTTTGTCTATGAGAAAAGTATGTTATCTCTGATTTCTTTAGACCAGCCTTCTCTGAACTTCAGGTGACTTTCAAAGTTGGTTCTGACTGGATGGCTTGAGCTAGCATAGATTTCTCTGTCAGGAATTTCCCTCCTGCATTCCATAAATATCTGTACTTGTGCACAAAGTTGGAGGGTAAATATCTGTGTAGGGTTCATCCCTCCTAGATCCGGCAGCCCAGCATGCATATAGCTGAACAGTTCTTCAGCTTGGCCAGGAATCCACATATTATAAAATTGACATGAAAAAAAATAGACACTGGCCAGATGGCATGGAAATCAAGCAACAGATCTAAAGAAAACAGGAAATGGAACCAGAGATACAATTCTCTACCTCTCATGCCTTTGTGTCCATCTTGTTCTGAAAATCTAAGTTCATTTGGGATCATTAGAGATTAGGTGACCACAAAACTACAGATTATTTGCCCTCTCTTAATATCAGTCTTCTCAACAATGAAATGGGGAAATCATGTTTTCCATAAAATAGAGACATTATGTGGCAACATCCTCACCCTGTCAGATGGCTATTTCCGCTGTGCAGATCCAGCCTTGAGGGACATCTACTTTAGTTGTGGAATGACTCTGAGAACATTTCATCAGCAGCATTGGCAGATGGGTCAGCATAGCCTCCTGCATGGCCCCAAGAACAAGACCTAATGGCACTGTTCATACTTTGTCACTGTTTCTTACCCCACTATGGTGGGTACATTTGGTCCTTTATTTTAAAACAAGATGCTGCAGGACAAAGATGCACCACCTGTTTGAAGACTGAAAGATGCCTGGATGGTCTCTAGGACAACAACATTCCAGGCACAGGGGCCTTGAGGAAGATAGAAACTTTTTCTAAGCTCCCAAATGCCCATTTTGAAAGATGCATGGTCTAAATGGCTCTCTCATTTAAAAGGACACTTGGTAACATTATCGAGGATGGATTAGAGGAGGGAGACAGTGGTTCTGATCAGAGTGAGAGATGATAGGGCCCTGAACTAGGACCACTGCCACTGGCAATGGGAAGAAGAAGGACATTGCATAAAGTACACTTTAGATGTAAAAGCCACATGGGTTGGGGACTGAGTTTATAAGTGGGAACAGAGAAGAAAAGGTAAAAAGGCAAAGATAGTTCATATTAACACAATTAAATATTTCACAAGCCTTCTTTACCCAAGAAGCCCTGAGATGGATAAACTTACCCATGTGTGACAAGCATTTTGTCTAAATAATGTTTTTTGGTAGAATTTCCTTCTTAAGGTTTCTTGTTTTATCATTTGAATCATCCTCAAAATTCTGTATTAGGTAGCGAAAGTGATTTGGTCATTAAGCAAGAGAATTTGATTGAGCACTCCAGCTCTTGGAAGTCATTTCTATAGTTCAGCGCATAAGAACTCTGACTACCTTGAATGGTTGGAATAGAAGCAGGCCACTGCAGACTTCCTCTAATCTTGGAGCACCAAGGTTGAAATCCTGAAGCCAAGATTGTAACTTCCAACCCACCCAGGACAAATACTTTGTTAAAACTCACCTGTGTGTGCTCAAATGGTGGTAGTGCTCACCAGGGATTGGGGGGGGGGTGCCAAGCATTGTGGAGGGGAAGGGCATACCTCTTACCTCTAACCCTTCTTAGGGAGAGGCAACGATATAAAATGTAACCAAAATGCCAAAAAAAAAAAAAAAAAAAACCATTATCAGGTGGAGGGCAGGTGGGAGGGGGAAGAAGGGGACGGGTGTATACTTACATAATGAGTGCGATGTGCACCACCTGGGGGATGGACACATGTGAAGCTCTGACATGGTGGTGGGGAGAGGTGGCAAGGGCAATATATGGAACCTTAACAATATTTGTACCCCCATAATATGATGAAATAAAAAGACTCATCTGTGTGCTAACTAGGTATCTCCAAATAGAAACTTGGGGCAGGTCCATGGTCCACTTCTATTTTGCTTTTTAGTATAATGGAAACAGCTGTCCTATTTTTATAGAGGAAAGAAAGAAAGAAAAAGAGAGAGAGAGAGAGAGAGAGAGAGAGAGAGAGAGAGAGAGAGGGAGGGAGGGAGGGAGGGAGGGAGGGAGGAAAGAAGTGGGTTCAGAAGCACTAGAGCTGGTTCATAGGGGAAAAAAGTATATTCCCAGGATCCCCCACTAATTGCGCAGGAAAGATTCTCATAGGTAATAAAGAAAAATAAATGGGAGGGAGATCATCATCAAATATGTTTGGGGAACACAGCGCTTGGGTGGGGAAGCTATGCAGACTGACAAATCAGTCAGGCTCTCAGCAGGTACTAGGGGACTCCCAAATTAGAGTAATTTGAAAGGAGTTTTAATAAAACACTATTTACCAATTGTGAACAGGGTATCAGGAAACCTTAAGAATGCTGCAACCCCAAAGTTAGTATAGATTTACACTCCAAGACCAGAAAGGGCGAGGGGTTAGAATGTTTGATGGAACCTGGGGGCCAAGGGGCTTTGGTCAAGATGGCCCCACAGGTGAGTCATCATCCCAACTCCACTTGCTCACTCCCTTCAGTCTTCTGTTAGCATCCCCCTCGCCTGAGCCCAAGTAGATGCCAGAGACATGAAAACCTATTGATTTAGTCCACACAGGTCAGTCTTCTGGGGAATAGAGCAGGGTGCAGGAGAGCTGAATGGAAGATGCACAACTCTAGTGTTTTCCTGAAGGCCCTTGCATTCTTTAACATCCCAGTTAGTGTGCTTTGGGACCTGCCAAGAGCTGCATCTATGAGACAGTGTTTTCCAAATGGATGTGATTACAGATGCATATACTGAGCATCTCAAAGGACAAGCTTTGAGAGATGCTGCTGTGATAGCAGATTTGAGGACTGGGCTTATAATCCTAATGAATGGCAAAGGTCCTCTGTGAGTTAAGAAGCATTTTGTCGTAACATTCACTACTCTACAATCCATCTGTGGGTTGGAGAAGGCCTGGTTATATTATGCTCATTTTCCAGATGAGGAAACATTGCAATCTGTTTGCTTATCCTAGTCTGCAAAGCTCGGTGAAAACTTGTCCCTAGATTCCATGCCATGAATGCCAATGGCCTAGGTCTACCTCTTAGTTTGCCTTGGGAGGAACAACCTCAAAAACAGCATGATCTCTCTGAGGAGCTACTTGTAGGAAACTCATCAGCATTAGCTTTAGATACTTTAATAAGACTCTGGAATCTCATTCAGCAAGTTCATCCATCAACATATTTGAAACCCTGTCTTCTGTAAGATATTTTGCTAGCAACCAAGTGGAAGGAAGTGGTGAGGAGTGTTGAAGTTTGGGATAGAGAGAATTCAGTATCAGGTAAAATCGTGTCCCGCCCAATGGGAATTTACAATCTAATAGAAAACCAATCCAAATGCTTATCAACAGGATGTTGAAAAACAAATTGTGATATATTGGTATAATTGATAATATAAAACAATAAAAGGGAATAAACTTCTGATGCATGCTACAACATGGGTGAATCTCAAAAATAAATCAAGCAAAAGAAACCAGACACAAAGAATACATACTGTGTGATTCAATTTACATGAAGTTCAAGACCAGGCACACTAATCTCTGTTATTGGAAATCATAATAGTTATCTCCTGGTGTGGAGACTAAGCAGGAGGGAGCACTAGAGAAATTTCTGGAATGGTAGAAATGCTCTATATCTTTAACTGAGTTGTGGTTGCAAAGGTGTGTGCATCTGCAAAAAATTCATCAAGTGGCATCCGTAAGATTGGTGCAATATATGTTTATAAGTCATAACCACATTTTTAAAAATTAAATAGTAATTGCTATAGTGAAACATGCATCGTGATTACAATGCTGTGCTTTCAGCAGTTTCCTTCTCCATATGAATGACAGCCTGAGAACTTTTATGCACGTGTTGGGAGACTGAACTATGTGCTTATAAAAAAGCACTAGCTTTGCTGGGTGACAGAGCTGAGTTCAAATCCTAACTCTACCACTTCTTAAATGTGTGACCTTGAACAAGTGATATAACCTCTCAGAGCCTGAGTTTTCTCCTTGGTGAAATGTGGCCCCAACCTAGAGTGTTGTTGTGAGAATTAAAATGAATGAAATATCTTAGCAGCCTTCTCGGTATATTGTAAATGCTCAACAAATATAGGTTGCAAGTTATTATCATTATTACAATTGCTGCTTTTCTGCCTTCTTCTCCACTTCACCTGCAGTGAGGAAAATACAGAGAGAAAGGAGAACGGGCAGAGGGAATGGATAGTTGAATTTCATTGATTTATTTATTCATCCATTCATGGCCTTCCCAGCAGTTTTCTTTAGGCCAAGTTTGAGGCTGCAGCGTAGGATGTAGCTAGCTGGATGTCATGGAGACAGTGCATGCTGTCTGCCTGGCTTGAGGGCCCTGTTAATGTGCAGGGCAATGGCCAGCACTGCTGTCCCTCTGCACATTGACCTGCCACAGTGGCACTGCAGGGCTCTGATGGGTTCATTAGTGGCTCCCTCACCCACAGCCTTCATGACTCTGACCTGAGCTCCTCACGGACCGGTGTGTCCAAAGGCAAGAGGTAAGGCCCCCGTGGTGTTTGCCAGCCGGCTGCTTCCATAATAGAGTATTGATCTCCACCAGGAGAGTCGCAAGCCCAGCACACCCAGCACTGGCCGTTAAAGGCAGGCCTCTGCAGATGGTAAATCCATCAGCTACCAATTTGACATTAACAAGCAATTACAATGTAGTCCCTGTGTTAGCTCTGTTTGGGGATGTCAGAGGGGTTGCTTTAAGTGGAGAAAGAGAAAAAAAAGAAAAAACTCCCTTATCAGTCCACAGTGCTCCTCTAGAATGCGGGCGGATGAAGGTGAGGCTACATGTAGCAGAATAGAGCAGTGGAATCAGCATCGGGAAATAAGGGCACCTATAACCGGAAGTCTGTCTCTGTCCCTTCCCTTCTCTGAGCCTTCCATCTTGTTTCTAACAAGCAGTGGTTTTCTATCCTTGCTGAGCATTAGAACCACTCCCAATACCAAGACCATGCTTCAGATCAATTACATCAGAAACTCTGAGAGTGAGATCAAATAGCCACGGGTTTTTTTGCTTGTTTGTTTGTTTGCTTTTGAGACAGAGTCTCACTCTGTTGCCTAGGCTCAAGTGCCATGGCTTCAGTCTAGCTCACAACAACCTCAGACTCCTGGGCTCAAGCAATTCTTCTGCCTCAGCCTCCCGAGGAGCTGGGACTACAGGCATGCGTCACCATGCCAGGCTAATTTTTTCTATATATGTTTTTAGTCGTCCAGCTAATTTCTTTCTATTTTTAGTAGAGACAGGGTCTTGCTCTTGCTCAGGCTGGTCTGGAACTCCTGACCTCTAGCGATCCTCCCACCTCGGCCTTCCAGAGTGCTAGGATTACAGGCGTGAGCCATCTCGCCCAGCTGAAATAGCCACGGTTTTTAAGGCAGCTCAGGAGCTTCAGTGTACAGGAAAGTCAAAAACCTCAAAAATATCCAAAGAGAGGTGGCTGAAATCAGTGATCTTTAAGGCCATATTGCATGACTTTCAATGGCATGAGTCTTTCGGGTACCAATCACCTGGGGATCTTGCTCCAAGTCAGGGTCTGACCAGTAGTGCTGACAGCAGTTCTCACATTCTGCAGTCTTAAAAAGTAACTGGGCGATGCAGCTGCTGCTCATCCTTGGACAATATTTTCAGTAACAAGGCTCTAAGGTACTTTTTTCTCTCAAACATTTGAAAAGTCTAGAGTAGCACTGCCCAATAGGACTTTCTGCATGGATGGAAATGTTCTATATCCCCACTGTCCTATGTGGTAGCCACCAGCCACATGTGACTATCAAGCACTTGAAATGGCTAGTGCAACTGAAGAACTGAAATTTTTTAATTTTATTCAATTTTAATTAATTTAAATGTAAACAGCCACATGTGGCTAGAGGTATTAAAGCATGAAGAAAGGGTGTTCATACTATATGCCCATGGGCAGGATTGCATCTACTCCCCTCTAGAAATAAGCCCCAATTCATGGCAAGATGTTCTCCTCCTTACTCAAGTTAAACTCAAAGTCAAGGCAAACAGAGTGCTAATTCTAAGTGTATCACAGGGAGAAGTGGCTATAGGTGCAGCTGAAGAAGGAATCGCTATAATGAGCCTTCTAGAACAGGCCAAGGAGTTTGGGTTACACCCAAGGGCAATGACAAAGGTAAGAGAAGCTATCATGACAGCACAGAAAGGGAACCCTTAATGCCACTCAGAGCTGGCAGGAAGGGCAACCGGAGTAGTAACATTTGAGCTGATTCTTTAAGGAAAAGTAGAGGTACAGCAGAAAGCCAAAGCAGAGCGGGATTCCAGGAAAAGGGAATGGCATGTGCAAAAGAGAGAAAGCCAGAATGAGCAAGGAAAAGGCACTAAGTATATGTTAGAAAGCAGGGAAAGTGGGACTCTAAGAGGCCTTGAGAAGTCCAACCTCAACAAAAGACAACAAAAAAACCCACACGGTTGGCCATGCCTCTTCTTATTTCAAAAGATAACCGGCATTATCATTAAGAACATCGTAAGAAGTGGCTCCCAAACAGAGTCACTGCATACATTTACAGAGGTTGCACACTGCTCAACTCCAAGGCAGCCATTTGCACAAATACAATGTGAATGTCATCCCATGGGATTGTGCCATGTGTCAGCTCTGCCCCATTTCATTCTTATTAAAAGTTTCTTATTAAAATTCTTTTTCTTCTGGTCAAGAAAACCCAATGATAATGGAAGCATCTGTAAAAGAAACCCCGGATTCCTGGGGCTTCAGCCTTCTGTTAAACAAATGGGATGAAGAATTACGTGTCTCTGATGTGCCAGGTGCCATTCCAATGCTTTAAATATGCCACCCCATACTGCTCACAGAGGCACCGTCAGGTGGGAGCATTACTGCATTGTCCCTATGAGAAAATGGGGCTGAGATGGTAAGGTAATATAGCTAGAAACTGTTAGAGCTAATGACATGCTCAGTCTTAACTCATTCTTAAATCCATGCTTTGTCTATGACTTGCTGATTCCTTGAAGATGTTGGGAGGAATACATCAGTCCATTTCAACATTTTACAACTCTAATGGAAATCACTTATAGGTCTATGATTAGGACACATGTGTTCAGGCACCACAATCTTTGATGTGGCTGAAATTATACCAATTTACTGGGGCAGCACTAGTTATCTCAGGCTCATTTGAGCCTATGTTTGGCAGCAGTCTCTGCCTTAGATTCCTTAGAAATAGAGAAACTAATTACTTAAGATTTTTGTTTACTTGGCACCCTATCAAAATGTGACTACCTGGGGGAAGAGTAATTAAATGGATCGTTGGTGGTGCATTTCCCACATCCTGTCTGGAATCATAATTATGTGCTTATCTAGCTGTTTACCACCCTTAGTTGTCCCACAGTAAGCTCACTCAGCTTCTCTATGTTAATTCTCAACACCATCTAGGTCTTCCTGAGTAATCTAATCCACTCCAATAGCTTTATAGATCACACACAATAGCTGTGGCCAAGTCTGTATCTCTTTCCTTAATATCTCTTCACAACGCCTAGTATCTATAGCTAGCTACCTGCAAGACTCCCATGCCTGAATGTCTCACAGCCTCTTCTTCTACCTCAAAATTTCCAAAACCATATTCATCTTTTCCTCTTCTAATCTTGTTTTTCCTTTTGTGTATCCTGTCTTAGGGACAGTGACATAAAATCACTTAGGCCAAGCACCCAGGAGCCTTTCATTCTTTTCTCTTTCTCATCATCCCTAACCACCTGTGACACATCTACTCACTCCCAGTTTTACCTTTCAGGATAAGAACCAGCTACAGGTAACAAAACTCTAAAAAAAAAACCCAATGATTTAAATAAGTCAGGTATCTAAATATCTCTCATGCAATAGAAGTCCAGAAGTAAGAAGTCCGAGCAGGATATGGCAGAATAATTGTCATCAAGGATCCAAGCTCCTTCATTCTGCTCCCCATCTAGCCTGCAGCTTTCATGCTCATGTCACCTCACAGTACAAGGAGGTTGCTAGAATGCTACCATCACATCCATACTGTAGGCTAGAAGGAAAAAAGCAACTGGCTGGGGTAGAAGGGGAACTTGCAGTTAATTCAGCTTCCTTTAGGCAGCCTTTCCAAAAGTTTCACATTATATTCTTTCTAATTCTCATTGGCCATTACCTAGTGTCATGGGAAATTTAAAAATGTAAGATTTTTTAGCTGGATGGCCTGCTACCCCATATAAAAGGTGATGTTACTAAGGCAGAAAGGGAAAACAGATCTTGGGAGACAACCAACTGTTTCTGCTATCCCCAGTGTTGGGATTTCTACCTGATTTAGATCTAATCTATCTACCGGCTTCTCTGCATCCCATAGTCATTGTTCTAGTTGAGGCTCAACCTCAGAAAAATAGCAATTTAAATAAAACTAAAATAATTTGTACAGAGCAAGGAAAACAGTTTTCATCCAACTTGGAATGGATTTTTTTCCCATTTGCCTGCCCCCACCGAAAAAGCTCTTTAGTTCAGAAGGAACAATGATGTAAGAAGGAATAATGTCTCCACCTGCCTCTCAATTTAATAGCAAGAGATTCCTCATGTCAGACAGGAAAGAGGGCTAGGAAGGAAAATGAGCATTAGGATAAATAATTGATGTTAATACTGACGACGAAGACAAACAATGGGGATAAATGAAATGGCATAACCAAGGAAATTATTGTACTGTGATATCGTGATTTCAAGCAGATCAACTCCATAATCACCCAATTCAGTTTCATTAGGAATTCCATCATCATCCAAGCCCCTTGGCTGCCAGTCGTCATTGTTTGCTACCAGTGTGTTTCTGTCTGCTTGTAATTAACTGGAGATAAAAATGGAATATCACAATGAGCTTCATGTCCCTCTTGTACCTCAGTATTCCATATTATCCCCTTCCCCTCTCTGTACCCCATTATCTAGTCCAATGCCTGGCCTGTAGTATCCCCAGAAATTATTGTTGCACTAAACTAAATTAAACACAAAGATAGATTTAGTGGATTAACAATTGTTAGTTGTACTATATAGTCAAACAAGTAGTCATGCAGTACAGGAAATCCAACCTGTCTCCCTGTGAGTTTGCACTGTTGTTGTCCAAATAGATTCGGTAAAACAGATCATTGTCTCCAAGAATTTTTGTGGTTCAAGTCTATGTAACTGTACTTAACAGCTGTGAGGCTCAGGCCAACCTATTAACCTTCCATTTCCCTTTTCTAAATGAGAATAATATAGACTCTACTCCATTTTTGTGAGAAATAATCTACGTGAGTGGCCAAGCACATTTTGTGCTTCTTAAGAAAAAGTAGTATACACACACACACACAGACACACACACATAAGACAACATACACACAGTTTTTTCAGATGCACTTTAAATATTTTAGTCAGGACTAAGGAACTAAAACTAACAATAAATATGATTAACAGTAGCTAATATTTATTGAGAAAGTGACAATAAACTTATCTGACAACAAACTTGAGAAGCAACTCATTACTCTGAGAAAAGGGGGCTCGGGACTAGCAGGATAACAAGTGGAAGAGTCTAGATTTAAACCCATGTCTGTCTTATTGGAAGCACTCAAGAACTGCAAATCGGCATGAGAATTTGGACAAGATTGAAGGATAACATTCTCTTCTCCTCCCTTTTCAACTCACATCCTAATTCTGGAATCCAAGTTTTATAACAAGTAACTATATTCTGTAGTGCAGAAGCAAAGATGGTCCCCATGGAGGAGCTGGCAGCATGGCATGGTAGAAGCAGAACAGACTGCAGAACAGGAATCATTCTGTGTGTGTGTGTGTGTGAGAGAGAGAGAGAGAGAGACAGAGACAGAGAGAGACAGAGAGAGAGACAGAGAGAGAGAGACAGAGAGAGACAGAGTGAGAAACAGAGAGAGACTTCCATATTCTGACTCAGACACCTATTTGAGGGGTAAGGAGAGCAGAGGAGGGTTGCTTTGTAATGGAACAGAAAGGATCCCATTACTTGAACACTTATGCCAGACACTGCACTAGTACTTTTTCTCTATTATCTGTAATCAACCCAGCAAAACTGTGAAGTACATTTGATACAATCATTCTTATTTTATGGTTGAGAAACAAAGCTCAGGGACAGTAAGAATTTACCTAATGTTCAAACACTTTTGAAAATTTGAGGGGCAGATGCAAAACATGGCCTACCAAAACCATTATGATGGCTTTAAAGTATACCCACCAATTCTTTGGTACTCCTCCCATCAAATGGTGAAGCCTAATTCCCCTTCCCACTGAATGTGGGCTGGATTAATGACTCACTTCTAATGAATGCAATATAGCAAAAGTGTAAGTATGTGACATTAGAGATCAGGTCCTAAACAACACTGTGGCTTCTTCCCTGTTCTCTCTTGCTGAGATCACTCTCTGTCTGGGGGAAGCCAGCTGACATGTTCTCGGGGTACTCAAGCAGCTTTATGTAGAGACCCACATGAGGAGAAACTAAGGCCCCTTACCAACAGATAGCAAGAAACTGAGGCCTTTGCCAACATCCAAGTGATGAACCCTTTGGAAAGTGGATGCTCCAGCTCCTGTTAAACTTTCAGATGACAACAGCTCCAGCTAACATCTTGACCACAACTCCATGAAAAAACGTGATCCAGAAAGCCCACTTAAGCCACTCCATAATTCCTGATGTATAAAAACTGAGCTAATAAGTGTTAATTGTTTTTAAGCCACTAAGTTTTGGGGTGATCTATTACACACTGATAGGCGACTAATGCACCACCCGGCAGTGAAGAAAGGAGTGGGGAAGAGGTAGAATCTGCACTCCTCCATACTCATATGGTATACTTTCCCCCTCACTACACCACACTGACCACCAGCTGTGAAGGGTTAGGTCAGAGACTTTAGGTAGTTGCAATCCATTTTGCCTTTGATTGCCAATGGTAGAACCCCAAACCCTCAATCTACAGGAAATCAGAATCAGAAACACCCACCACGCTACGGCACAAAACACGAGTAAATGGCTCCCATGAAGAACCTGCATCATGGCATGGCGGAAACAGAACAGGCTCAGGAATCCCAGCACCTGTGTTGGAATTCCAGATCAGCCACTGACACAATAGACACATTATTTAATATTCTAAATCTTGGTGTTCTTATCTACAAGGTGTGGATAATAATTTCCAATTCACAGGTGGTTAAAATGATTAAAAAAGATTTCTTATAGAGAACTCCTAGTACACTTATTCATTCAACAAACATTCAGTGATGCTTTAGTCACTGTGTTAATTATTGGTGAGAATGTGACACACTGCACCATATCATCCCAGAGCTTTTAAAATAAACAGAATCAAGTAATAATTTTTTAAGTGTTGTAAAAAGTGTAGCACTCAATAAATGATTGGTTTTTCCTCCCTTTTACCTTCTCTTAGAGTGCCAGTTGGTGGTGGTGGTAGTTTTTCTTCAAGACATCCCATTTGTCCTGAGATAGAACTTCTTTCAGCCACTAAAAGCATAGTTCTTGTCTCACACCATTTCCTAGTGTATTCCACAAAATTTTGAGCATTAACCATACTCTATGATGCTGACAATTTATGTTAAAAGTACATCATATTTGCCTTCCCATTCAGTAAGATTTGACATGAGACTCATTTTTCATAATGAACATTAGGAACTTAAGTCCTAATGCAATAATGGGCCTATTCCTGACCCTGGATTCAAGGATGTGCACCTATGTACCCTGGACCTCTCCTTGGAAGGACACAGAAGAGAGGGTCGTAAACATTTCTTTCCAAATTTGCTCCAAAACTGAATCACCAAAAACTGAGACTAATTTTACGATCGATGAATTAAATGACAACAAAATCCCCGGACCATTCTGAAGCCCAGTGGGGATTAGTGATTAGGCATGCTGGTGGCAGTCGGGAGACTTGCCCAAATTTGCAGCCCTCTGCAGCTGGTATCTAAGTCAGAGGACGATCATAAATTTCCTGATGGCTTGGCTTTCTGCTACTTGCTCGTTAGTGACACTTTTATATAAAATGTGGTTCTGTGGCCAGGAAATCCCAGTGGAATTCAGGAAACCTGGGTTCTACAAATTAAGGGGGTGGCCTTTGGTGAGTCACGACTTCCTTTCCTGAGCCTCAGTTTTCTTAGATGTAAAATAAAGGAAAGAGATTACATTGCCTAAGACTTTTTCCTTGATCTAAAATAATGTGATTGGCTGGGCATGGTGGCTCACACCTGTAATCCCAGTGCTTTGAGAGGTTGAGGCAGGATAATCATTTGAGCACAGGAGATCAAGACCAGCCTGAGCAACAGAGTGAGACTCTGCCTCTACAACCAATCAGTCAATCAATAAAATGATGTGATAATTGCTTCTTTCCAACAATAATTGCTACCACTATTGAATGCTCTTTCCTAAGCATGGCTCAGGACTTTATTTTCGTTGTTTTTCTAATCTTCAAACAAACCCTGACACAAGTGACATTGTGATGATCATTTCATAGGCACAAAAGATTTGTTGAGTAACTTCCCCAAACTAAGAGCAGGGCTGGAGCTTGGACTCATGGCTATTTTGCTCTAATCCAAGTGATTCTGGATCCCAGACTTACCAAATGACAAGTTATTCCAGAAATACTCAGGAAAAGAAGGATGCCGTATGTCACACATGGAAAAATAGAAGAGGGAACAGCATTCAGCCAAAGGATTCCCAGAAACTGAGGCTCTTCTGTTCTTGGCATTTACATTTTTCAGTGTGTGTTTTTCACATTGCTCTATGCAAAAGTTACATTTTAATATGATTTTTAACCTCCCCTGTTACCACTGAGGAATTACAGGGAATGGACTTGACATCTGTGGACCCAATTTGTCCTAGAAAAAAGTTTTAGTAATACTTAAAATAAAAAGGGCATCGATTAAAATAAGGAGGACACTTCATAGTCTGGGAGGACTGAATATTTTTAGCTATAAAGCATCTTATCATCTCTATTTTTAGCTCCAGTACAATCAAAAGGTCAGGATCTCCACTGCACCTTACAGATTTGTATTTTTCTCTGAAAATTGCAGAATGCCTGCTATGTGTCAAGCAAAGTACCTGGGCTTCTAGGCATACACATTTCATTGTCTCCCTATATCCACCCAGTGTGATAGGTACAATTACTACATTTTGCAGATGAGGAATCCAAGACTCAGAGAAAGGGAAGGAATTTCTCAAGGTCACACTGCAAGTAAAAGGCAGAGAAGGGATTAGAACCCAAGACTATTAGATTATTTTCAGCTCACCAAGCCTGCCTCACAAGGATGCTAATCTCTCGTCACTTATTTGGAAAGACCCACTCCTCCTATTCATGAAAGGGTAACTCTATCCAACAAACCCAGAAGCAAGCATAAAATATGAAGTGATGAAACCAAGGCAGGCATCAAAGAGAGTGCTTTAGACATGGTTGTTGTCTGCAGTGGGGAGCAGGAAAGTTTCTGGCAACATGACTCTGAAAATAACAATGAATGACTGACACTGAGAAGGAAGAACTATCCAAGGACCCTGAAATGGGATATTTTCTCAAGCCCCACCTATGGCCAAATGTAAATCACAAAGAAGTGAAGATGCCAGCCTCCAGGAAACACCAGAGGTAAATTCATGCTGAAAATCTCCTGGCATTAAGGAGCATGTCAACATTGCCAGGAGACTAAAACAAACCAAATAAACAAACAAAACAAAATAAATGAAAAAACATTTTTAAAAAAATCAATGGACAATGGTTTCATAGCAGATGGCAAAGAGAAATCTTAAGACCTATATTTTATTTGGAGCTTGTTATCTTCTGGTTTCCTTACTGGGTGTTACATGCATTCAAGTTCCATAACCTCCAGTGCAGCTTCTATAAGGCAAGCACTAAGCATTCACAATTTGCAGATAAAGAAACTATGCTTGAATTTTTTGTTCACTCCTCCAGATCTTCTCTCTACCCTCCTACCCATGACCCACACCCTGGGAAGCTGGCATTTATAAACTACATCAATGAGCTCCTTGCCTTCTAGCTTCCAAATGGGTTTAGTCAATGGGACCAGTCAGCAGGAAGATTGGAAGGTAAGAGGAACGACATCTGAATTTTTTTTTGCTTCAACTTCTTTCCTCCCAGGACTTGGATGGGCCGCAGTCTTCCTTCATAAGTGGCAGCTCCCTCTAAGCAGCTCTTTCCTATAGCTATAGCATCTCACCAAACTCTGGTAAATACTTTCTTCCCTTGCACCCAGTACTAGTCCTTATGCAGAGATAAGGACTCTGCATTAGTTAAAGCAATACTAGCTGCTGCAACAAAGTGACTACTAAATCTCAGTGACTTAAAGTGATGATATATTAATTTCTCACTCACCCAAGTCCAAAATGGAGGTTCCTGCATGGTGAGTAGCTCTTCTTCAAGTGATGAACCAAAGAAGCAGACTCCTTCTATTTCCTGGCATAGTCAACATGTGATTTTAAAGGTCATCATGTTCATGGGCACTGTGCAAGACAGAAAGAGTATGGAGGATTTAATATGGAAGGTTATGTACCATGACTTCCACTCACATTCCATCCACTGAAGCTCAACCACATGACCATCCAATTGCAAGAGAGGCCCAGAGAAGGTGTGCCCAGGAGGATACAGAAAGAGTTTGGAGAAGAGCTAGTCAGTATCTACCTTAGGAGTGGGTAAGAAAGCACACATTCAAATACAAAGCTTTCCAACTCAAAACCAAAAGCCTCCATTTCAGGGTGCATACTGTACATTTACTGTGTGCATTAAATAACAAAGCTCAGCTGTCTTAATTCAATAGGGAAAGACAGCAAGAAAAATTATAATAAAAGAAGAATAATTTTAATAATAAGAATAATTTTAATAATTTAATAAGCAAGAATAACTTTAATAATGATTCAGCCCATGATTCTGCCAAGGGAGTATAACCTCTGAAAAAAACATAAAATAGGAATCATAGACTGCTACTGCCTCAGCCTATCTCAGAGATCACTTATCCTTTATAATATAAATATCTCACTATACATGATTCTAGCATTTAAGGACACTCAATTTTTTAAAAAATTTTCTGCCACTAGAGTTTCTTTCTTTTATTTTTTTCCTTTTATTTTATCATATTATGGGGTACAAATATTGTTAGGGTTACATATATTGCCCCTGCCATTCCTACCCCCACTCCCTGCCTTACCAAAACATCAAGCGTGTTAAGGACACTCAATTTTATGTCACTCAGCCCCTACTCATTACTTATATTTAAATAACTATATAGATTTAATCATAAATGTCACCGTAACAGGATCATATGAACAAAAATATGCATTCTATGATTTACCATCCCTTTTAGAAATTCCAAGGGGAGTTTTGATAATATACCCTGTTTTCCTTATCTACTGAATTTAGAATTGTCCCCCATATAACCTACATCTTCTCCCTACTCAGACACCCCCACCTCTGTGGATTTCTTTCCACTGCGTGTGAGTTTTACTGTATCAGTACCCATCCTCTGAGAATACAGACACAGTGGGACTTTTTGCATTGCTATGTAAATCTATAGATTCGCTACTCAGTAAGTATTGACCTCTTGACTTTGCCTTTTCTCCACCTTGTAAGCATTTTCAATGATCCAGGATTTTGGAGCAAGAATGAGTCTCATGAAAGCAATCTTTTCCTAAACGAGTGGCCTGGGAACTCATGTAAAAATGGGCTGACACAAATGTTATTTCAAGATTTAAAAACAAAATATTTGAATTCTGCATCAATAAGTAAAACTCACAAGTTCTCAGTCTGCTAATTATCTCTACAGCACTCTTTTTCATTGCCGTTTTACCTGAATGTAAGAATGTTAAGGAAAGAGAATTTCAAGCACTATAAGGTTATCGTAGTTATTATTCTACTGCTCTAGTCATTCACTGGGTGTGAGACACTGGCCATAGCAGTGAAGAAGTTCCTATCCCCACCCTCATGGATCTTACCTGGGGTAGATAGACAGTTCATGCATCACCAAATAAAAAACAAGATAGTTACTGACGGCAATAAGTGGTGTAAAAGAAATCAAATTCAGGTGCTATATTAGAGAGTGCCCTGAGATAAGGAAGTGGCATGCTCTTTTAGATAGGTGGTCAGGAAAGGTCCCCTGAACAGAACCCTGAATGATGGGGAGTGGTCCAGGTGGGGAGCAAGGGAATAGTATTCTAACCTGTGCAAAGGTCTTGAGGTCAGGATGGTTTCAGAAAATTTGAGAACAGCATGAGTCTGTGGGGCTGCAATGGTGACATAGAACATGAGGTGGAATGGTGGCCAGTGGTGTTGCCATATCCTACAGAGCCTGTAGGTCAGGACACCAAGAGTTTGAATTGTGTGCTAGGGTAACAGGAAACTATGGGGATAGAGGAGTGAACCATGGAGAGCTGTGGCCTGTTCTGTTCCGTTCTAAGGATCATTCTGTCTGTTGTGTGCAGAACAGGTTTGTTGTAGGGAGAATGACAAGAGCAGAAGTAGAAAGACCCAACTAGAAGATGGGAAATGATGACTTGGACCACAAGGTAGACCAGGAGGTGGTGAAAGGGATCTGATTTAGGATGTACTTGGAAGTGGAGTTGTCAGGACCTGCTGATGCATATGGCATGGGCCATGAAAGAAGTGAAGAATCCGGATGCCTCCCAGGTTTGGAGCCTTGACAACTAGTGCAAGTGCTGGCTGCAGCTTAAGTGGGGAAAACTGGGAGAGCTATTCTGCACCAGTGGTGGAAAATCTACCACTGCCCCAGCCAGATTCTGTCAAGTAGCTCTAGTCAACAGACATTTGATGAGTACTTATGCCTACCCTCAAAGAGTCCCAGGATGCAAGGAGAAACCAATGGACAAACAGATCATCATGCCAAGAGAAAACTCAAAAGACATGCTGGAATAAATGGAGTGACAGTGTAGCCAACATTAGACTCAGGAAGGCGTTTTTGGAGGAGACACTTAGCTAAGACTTAAAGATGAATAAAAGCCAAAGAAATTAGGAAAAGCAGAAGAAACACTATTAGTGAAAGTTACAGAGCTGAACCGGGATGGTAATAAAGCACATGCATCTCACCAGGAAAGTGGAGGGTGGCCAGGAAAGGCGTTAGAGATGTTCACAGTTTTCCATGATGGCTTTCATACCATCCCATGGAGATAAAAATCTATCTTTAAGCCTAAAGAAGGAGCCATTGATGAATTTAAGAAAGGAGTGCCAGAGTCATAAACGTAGAATCACAAACTCAATGTCTGCAACATCCAGATGGTAGCAAATAGGGCATTCATTCCTTCTACCACTCATTTTGCCCTTGATCTTGGTTTCCTTGGGTTATTTTCCCTATTGCATGTCTGTCATCTCATGCTCTAGAAGGTGTGAAGACTTATTCTTTATTGAATTCCCTCCATTCTTCCACACAAGGCCAACCATGGAGAAAATCTATAGTTTTCCCTGATGTATTGTCTGGCTAGGATTTCAGCAAGTATTTGTGAAGTATCTTGAAATCTCAGTGATACAGATCCACTCCCAAACCCACCACATCTGCACACCTGCAGCCATTTAATATCAAATGAATCTTTATCTTAGAGTCAATGGCAATGACTCAGTGAGAAATCCCAGTTGCTGTCCAATTACAAAATACAGACATCAAATCAAGCACAGCCTTCAAAACTCTCCACAATGCTAGTATCTAACATTAGCTGAGTGATCATGTATTTATTCAATAACTTTTCAAACAACCCAAGGAGATATTTTATTTGACAAAGAAGGAAACTGAGGCTTGATTAATTAACTTACCAAGGGCTATACAATTAGCCAGGAGGAAAGCCAAAACTGAACTGCAGGCAATCTGACTCTTATAGTGCCTTTTCTGGGAAAACAGTCCATAGCTTTACTCAATGATCCTTAACCTTATGAAATATTCTTAAATGGAAACTTCTCTTCCATAATACTCTCCAAGTCCCACCAACCAATTTCAACTACAACCTCTTCTATAACTCTTTCCTTCCTAACTGGAGTCATTCCCAAACTGACCTCTGATGACACATGTATTCTGTACCAGATATTTGATTAATTCCACTGTGTTTATTGCCATAAAAACTAGAACTTGTCAAAAAATTGAAGACTAGTTTGTGTTAATTATCAATACTTTCGAAGAGTTAAAGGGACTCCTTTCTTTTGCTGCTTATGCAAAGAATAAGCACCCCACTCAATGCAACTACTAAGCAAAAAGATGCATATCCAGCACATATGCACTGTACATGTATGTCACATGCAACACAAGCATACATGTGAGTTTGGCCAAAACAAACAATAAAAGAATAAATTTCAGCAACTTCTGAGCCAAAGAAAATGAGAAAAAAATATATGCTTTGTTCTTTTAATTGCTGCAAAACCTGTGGGCAGCAGAATATGTGGGCATAAGATTCAACTATGTGCCTACAGTTGAGTCTTGGCTCTTCTACATGCTACTTATGTGATCCTGGGCAGGTTAATTAATCATGCCTCAGTTTCCTCATTTGCCAAAATTGTCATTTGTCTCAATTTGCCCTGTAAGGCTCTTGATCAAGAGTCAAGAAGATTCATTACACTCTTAGATTTTCATTTTGCACCTTATAAAGCACTGATTCATTTTTTTGCTCAATTTCACTTCTAATCTGTCTGTTCTACATAGTATGGAGACTAAAGTATGTGGAGTAATCTAGAGTAGGTGACAATCTGCTTCTAAAGCTGAGGTTCTTCATCCCACATCCATTGTACATTAGTTGTAGTCGTAGAATCACATAGAAGATCTAATCTACAGCTCTCTATTTACCCTGTAGAAGCTAAGTAAAACCTAGAAGAGTAAAATGCCATGACCAAGGTCACAGAGTAATTTAATGATAAACCTAGAACTAGAACTCAAAACTTCTTATTCCAGTCCAGTGCCCATTAGTAAATATTTCTGGAATGCATATTAATGTTCTGCAGCCTGTGGATCTAGAGATGAGCAAAGTACACTCTCTGCCCACAAGTATTGTAGATTTTACTGAATGTAGCAGGTGACTAATTCCATTGCTCCCTAACCTGGTTTGAGTCTGTGTCTGAGAGGGAAGGTAAATGTGTGATGAGCTTTCTCAACTTAGGCTTTTGGGGAGTTGATTTTTAGCCACTCAGTATCTGTAACCTGGAGAATGTCTAACCCTTAACCTGTACTGGTTCTCAGTGGAAATTTGCACATTCAAAGATATTTTCAATGAGCCTCACGTGAAAATGAGGATGCTTCTGAGGAGGAAAATGTCAAAAGTAGGAGCAATCAGACCAATGATGTAAACTTAAAGGCAAGATATGTATATATAGCAAGATGCCTAGAAGTGGGGGTTCCTGAGCTGATTCAATAGCTTTGTGACATCAAGGCATTAGTCTGATGTCTCTCACCTTCTCTCACTCTTTCCTTCATGATCTTAAGTTGGCCACCCTATCTTTAGGTATCAGGATTTCACATAACCACATTTAAAGGGGAGAGGCAGGAGGCAACCAAGAGGAGAGATGGAGAGCAGGTGGAGAGAGAGGGAAAGAGAGCACACCTCCCATGCATGTCTCCTTCCACAAAGGAGAAGAGAATCTGCCCTAGATATCTACAAGACATCTCCTTGCAGCCAATGAATAGAAGTGGGTCACGTGACTGTCTTCCTGGGCAGGAGGCTGGATGAGCATGTATCTGGCTCTTTCAATCTATATAATTAGAGGCAGAGAAAGGACAACTGACTTTGGGATGGCTATAGCTAGACAAACGAAAGTGTCTGCCTCACTCAAACTGTGTAAGTTTATTCAAGGAACACATTATCCTCCCTGGGAATCATAAACAGTTCTACTTGCACAGTCAACATTCAGAAGTTAGCAAATCTCTGCTCCTTGGGCCTAACACCACTTCTTGAACCAAGCTGGAAGGGGAAAAGCAAGAAGCCAGTCAGATTTCAGGGACACCTGCCATTCATCCACACATCACACTTCGCCAGATTTCACCCTCCATGCCCAGGTCCTCAGTGGCCTGTGGTAATGTATAGGGTCATGGAATTCTGCCAGAATTTCATGAATCACTGATAACCAGAATTCTAACCCCAAGCGGATGTCTCATTCAGCCATCAATCAGGGCTCGGAACCTCAATCCACACCCCCTTGAAGGTAGCAAGAAAATTTCAAACTCCAACCCAGTATGTCAATGAAACTGATTCCCAGTAAATTTTCAGTTGCCATGTAGCCTCCCAGGATAGCTGTGATTAGAGAACTAGAATCTCAAAGCCAACTTGGCGTCCACCCATAGCCATGGCTGACTCTGTCCCCTTCTCCCTCAGCTCCTCCCTTGGGACTATTCCAAGAGTCTGCGCTGTGAGACTCATCTTCCCCTGTGTGAGTAATCACTCCTGCAAGGGGCGAGTCAGAAATGCCCTGACAGGAAAGGCTGGCGACCGGCCAGAGGAACCTTTCGCTTTTTCCTCTTGCTCTCCTCTGCTTTCCTTTTCCTCCTCAAGGGAGAATCTGAAGGTAGATGTTCAGTTTAGTCACCCAGGGTAAGCGTTTTGACTTGTCGACAGTGAACACTGCTCCATGCTAACTTTCCGTGACTGACATGCAAGCGTGTTATTTCGACATCACTCTCTGACACCCGGCTCCAGAAACCTCGAGGCAGCAATACATGTGTCAGTGTTCTTACTGCCTGGACAAGGCACTCTGCTGCAGTGAAAGTCAACACCTCTGGACACATTCCGACTGAGCAGACTCGAGGCCTTTCCGCTTTCCAGCTCTGGGATATTGGCCACTGGTTCTCCTCTGTAAAATGGGGATAATAATGCCTACTTTACTGGGTTTTTCTGATCAAAAAAAACATCATGCAGGTAAAGAGTTTACACCTAATGGTGCCTGGCACAGACTAAGTGATTTTAAAGACACATATACAGAGGTGTGCATGTACATATGAGTGTGTGTGTGTGTGTGTGTGTGTGTGTGTGTGTGTGTACGCTCATTCGTTCATATATACATTCAGCAATTATCTCCTGCCTACTAAATGCCTGGTCTTAAAATAGGGGATGGATTTGTAAACATTGAAAAAAAGCTGTCACTGTCCCCTTTGTGCTCTAGAGTGGGAGATAGACAATAAATAAATAAGCATGCACTGTGGCAGGGGTGCAGACGGGTGAGGAACAATAGAGCGTGTCAAGGACGAAATGAGAGCTGGAGGGGCCAAGGTGCCAATTTAGACAGGTGGTCAGCGGAGGTCTCTGAGACGGGGGTGTTTGAGTGGACACCTGACAAAAACGGGGAGGGAGCCGTATGGGTGTCTCTGGAGGAACCTTCAGGACAGAGGATAGCAACTTCAAAGCATGAAGAGAGAAGAGCTCCCTGGCCTGCTGAGGACAAGAAGGAGGCCGAGTGATGAGACCAGAGAGAGAAGAGGCCAGGGAGAGAAGGCCAGAGGGTCAGTTGAGGGAAACTCACACGGGACTTTGTGGGCCAGATTAAGGAATTGGAGTTTTCTTCTTAGGAGCACGGGAAGCTATTGGATATGTGTGAGTGGAGGAGAGTCGTGCTCTGCATTGTGTTTTTAAGGACTCTCTCTGGCTACTTGTGGAGAAGAGACTAGAGGGAAGGGGACGAGTCAGGAAGCTCTAGTGACAATCCAGCAGAGAAGCCGTGGTTGCTGGGTCTAGTGGGGTCATAAAAGGAGTGGAGAGAGGGTGTTGATTAGGATAAATTCTGAGGACAGAGCTGGCTGTCATTGCTCTTAGCGTAAGTGCGGCTGTGAAAGAAAAGAGTCAAGGCTGACAGTAAGAGTTCTGACCAAAGACACTTCTAGAATAAAATTACTATATACTGAGTTTGGGAAGGCTATAGGAGAAATAGATTGAGAGGAGGCAGAACCAGGAGTTCATTCATTCAGTAAATATGTTAGGGAGGCTTTTTCTTGAACCAGGCATCATGCTTAGGACTGTTGACTTGGAACACACTGATGACTAGACAGAAACGAGCTCTGCACTTATGAAACTCAAGTAGCACAAATTGGCAACACTTATTGAGTCCTTGCAAGGAGTTGGGCACCATGCTAAGTATTTTTCATTTAATGAAGCTTACTGTCTGGTTGGAGAGACAGCCATTAAACAAATAATTACTCAAATATTTATTTAATTATATGAGTGGAAAAGAACAGAGCATATAATTTGGGAGAATTGCTCCCCGGGCTTCTTAGTTAAGGAAAAACTGGGCTGGAGTGGAGGATAGGTATTTGTGAGCATCTGGCCACTATGGAAAGACTTCCTGTCATACTCAGATTTGAGACCACTTGTCATTTTGCAGTCAGGTTACCTGCTCACTTATCCCTGGGAGGGGGAGGAAACGACCTTCGGCCTGAGCCCAAGACCCACTCTGGATCCTCTGCTCAGGTAATTTCCTGGCGTGGCAGACTATCCACTCTCCTTTCTGCCTACTTATTGCAATTGGGCCAGTCCAGTGAGAAACAGTTGGACTCTGGACAACAATGACTTCTCCCTCTGACCACCACACTTCTATACGAACCCCATTCCTAGGCTCCAACATACCTCTCCTGCTCCACATGCGTGTGTCCTATTGAGCATCTGATCATGTCTTGCCTTATAGGATTCTGAAATTTAAACCTACATATTTGTTTATTTCCCAAAAAGACCCTCAGAGACAGGGACAATGCCTTGTTCTGCTTTTGTATCCCTAATAGACATATCACGATGCAAACTGCTCAGGACCAAAATGATTCGAGAGACTGTGAACTAAAGACTTTGACATCATTTAAGGGAGGATGTTTGGACAGAAAATCACCTTGTGAATGCTCAGAGTTCATCTTGGCTCGAGCTAACCAATGTGCCCTTGAGTCTGAGTGATATACTAGAGAGTTGGTTTATTAATTTCCAAGGGGGAGGAAAAAAAGAGACCAAAATGTTCACGTTGGCATGGCCTGAGCTGGTGAGTTTGTTCCCTAGAGCCAAGTCACAGGCGAGCCAAGTCATGATTGGAAACCATTTTATTTTATTTTCTTGCTATGAGAAGTCATTTTTGTGAGAACCAGAAAATAATTGAGTGCCTTACAAAATAGTATAGCTTTTGTGAGAGGAGTCATGGCAGCATAAATTGCCATTTATAAGTAATGGAGTTATTTCTCCAACCCCAGCAACCTTTGACATTGCCCATGTATTCTACAGCATCCAGATCTCTCCCTAGCTGGAGCTGTTATGCCACCCATTAGAGCTTATCAGATTAGCCTCTTTAGGCTGAAAAAGATGAAATGATGTTGAACACACACAGGGCGCTTACTGCCCTGGGCATGGCCCAAAGGAGCTAATTTAGGTTTCCCTTTTCTTTTTCTTGTATTTTAGGAGGAAATTGACCACTATGTTGATTTATAGTCAAGAAAGAGAAACTGAGGGCCTGAGTGTTCTAGAAACAATCTTTATCTGTAGCTCCAGAGAGCTAGTTTCAGAGACTAGTGGAAATACCTTAGAATCAGCATCATCAAGAAACATTAGCATTTAGAAACCACGATTTTAGATATTGCCACAAGAAAGCAAAGAGTCAACCCAAAAAGTATGCATTGAGTGTCTAGAACTATTCAAAAATAAATCAATCTTTTCTTTCTGCATAGTCTTTAGAATTGATAAATTTTGGGAAAATGTAGTAAGGAAAGAAACCTTACATTTGGGGGTCAGCTTTTGTGCTTAGGCACTTACATGTGTTAACACTTGTGCTCTTTGCAACGACTGTGTGCTGCGAGCTTCATGCTACAGGTGAAGAAACTGAAGCTCAATAGAGTGTGTTGCTAATGTCAACAAGTTCTGAGGTGAGTATTCCAGGTGCCTGCTTTCTTATAAAGCACCATGTAGTAACAGGTATGAACTCTCATTCTTGGTCATAGGGTTCAGGTTAGGTTAATTCTAGAGAATAGGCACTTTGAGCAGTTAGCACACCCTGCCTGTTTTGATAGGGCTGTCTGTGAACGTGGGAGACAATTACAAACTCATTGATCTTGCCATTCATCGTGAGACTTGAACCTAGTCGCTTAACCTCTCCAAGTTTCAGTGTCTCTGCCAGTGGAAGTGGAGCTTATGGTAACAACTCTCTGGGGATATTATAAGGTTCAAATAAGATCATATGTGTGTTAGCTTTCATAGCGGCATTTATCAGAGCTGGAGGTGAAGGGCACAGGTTCTGTAGCCAGACTGCCTGGATTCACATCTCAAAGCTTCCATTCACTGGCTGGGGAGCTATGGGAAGTTATTTAACTGCTCTGTGCTGTAGTGTTATTATCTATAAAATGAGGAATAATAATACCATTACCGACTCAGAGATTGTCAGAATAAGCGAATTAACATATAAAATGCTTAGTTCAGACCATGGTTTGATATTAATAAGGACTTAATAAATGTCAACTAATATTTATTGAGGGCATATTTACTATTTTATATGTTGAGGGTATGCTAGTCTTTATTGAGAGCCCTGTATCAGGCTATATTCCCATTTATGTTCTTTTCATATTTACCAACATCTTTGAGATAGGTACCATTAGTTTCCCCATTTTATAGATGACAAAACTGAGTCAAAATAGCTCAGCCCGGGTCTTAAAGCTAGCAAATGGTGGAGCTGGATCTGAACTTAGGCAGGCTTCAGAACTGACAAACGCTATGCAATATTGCTTTCCAGTGCAGTCCACACCCTTGGTGTGATAATAATTCTTGTTGCATGGTCCTGCCTCCCTTCTGGCTGTAGGCTTCTGACAGGGTGAAAATGAGCCATATTGTACCCTCCGACTTCTGTAGGGAGTCCTGCTCGTGTTAGAAGATAAGTTCAGCAGAACTAGAAAGACAGGGAGGAAAGATATGACTCCCGTGCTTTGGCAGACGTTTTTAAAATTCGGGAAATCCAGGCAGCACTTGACCAGTCCTGGGCCTGGGGGTGCACATTTGCTTAAGCACGCGCTCTGTTAAGAACGTTTCCATGGAGCTCTGCTAAAGGAGTGTTGTGAGATGGTTGACACTCTGCTGCTAAAGGCTAGTAATAAATTCTACTGGCTCTAAAAGCAAGCCTATAATCCACAGGAATGAGACTCCAGTGTAAGAATGGTGACACTTTGATGTCTAGGAGGGTGATCTTAGACTCAGGACAGGTTATGTGGGAAAGGGACCTTACAGCCTTAACGGTCATAGAGTCCAGCTCACCACGGAGAAAGCAACACCCAGAGAGATGCCAGGATGACACGGTGGTCAACCAAATGCTCATCTTTGTCCTGGGCCTCCAACTCCAGGCTGCTGCCTCTCAGGAAAGGTCGTTTCTCACACTGCTTTTTCAAATCAAGGCATCTTTGCTGCCTCCATAAAAAAAACTGGCCCTACCACCATCTCATCTACTTTTACAGTCTGATGTCCCCATTTCAGAGATTTCTTTGAAACAGAGCCAGGACTTCCAGTAAGCATACATAACAGAACAGTGATTTCAGAGAGTGGGGACTGGTGGAAACAAAACCCAGACATGTAAAATTTGACACCTCGATCAACATAAGTACCCACATTCCCTCCCAGCTCCCACTCCCTGCCTCACCCCGTCTTCCACATGCCCGTAATTTTATTCCGAGGGAAACCACAACCAGCACTTACCACCAGGAGCCAAGTTCCCTGGCAGCAGCCTTGCCTTTAAAACGGAGACATGAACTAAGTTGTCAAGACCTATGGGCTTTCTAACACATTAAAAAGGTCCCCCAAACCATGTTATACAAAGTATATTATTATCTTTTTTCTTTTAAGAGATTTCTTAATTGGTTCCATGCAAAAGGCTTGCAGGTAATGAGTTTTAAATAAATAATAATGTTCCACCACCCTGACTGGCCAAGAAAGTAAATGCCTTTTGCCTTGATTTTGGTGAGCATGGGGATGGGGAAAAGGCCTGTGTGAAAATGTTGGCCTCACTATAAAAAGGCAAGACCTCAATTTCTGGACTCAGATGTAATCAACCCCAGTAGTTTCAATAATTACATGGCAAGTATTGTGCTAGGTATTGGTGAGATGGAGATGACAGACTATATGGCTGAGTGCTTAGAATAATTAAGTTTAATTAATAATTAACAAACAAGTTAATTAATAGTAAATAAGTTTATTTGGGCTTTAGTTGTTTTGAACTGCTCAAAATTCCAAGAATATAGAATGCCCCCCTGGGCCTGGAGGGCTTTCCATTGCAGACCTCTGGTCTAAAATGCCTGTCCTTCCTTCTTGTCCTGAAGGTAATTGTTAGGGCTCTTCCTAAGGTTTCTGATTATCTTTCTTCCAGATATCTCCCTATGCTTTTGAATTTAGTTGTAGCCATGGGGTTGATCTGGCGAATGAAATGTGAGTGGACACAATATTTGTCTCTTCGGGCAGAAACTGAAAGCCAGTGCTTATTTTTGTTTCACTCTCTTTATTCTTGTTGTCACTTTCCAGATGATGGAGGATCCATCATTTTGGGTCTTGGAATGAAGAAACATAAAATAAAGCTCTCAACTAACCCATCATAGACATAGAGTGAGAGAGAAATAAATCTTACTATAATAAAAATCTTCCAAGATTTGGGAGCTTTTTGTTACACAGCATAACATAACCTAGGCTGACTGAGACATACCTCATCTACCCACTTCCATTTACCTGGCTAACTCTAATTATCCTTCAGATCTCTGTTTCATGGTTACTTCACAAAAGAAGACTTTACTGTCTATTCTTTATCCTAATTTTCTCTGATGACACCAAGTTTATTTCCATACTCTCCAAAGCCAACCCAACGTAACACCTATTATGTTATTAAGGTTGTCAGTCCATTTATTTACAGCCCATGTTAGGCTATTAACTCCTTGACAGAAGATGTTAAACCTCAGACATCATTTTATCTTTAGGACATCATTTTATCTTTAGGACATCATATAGTGCAGTACCTAATATAAGGTGCTGTGGTTTGAATGTATGTGTCCTTCCAAAATTCATGTTGAAACTTAATCTCCAATGCAACAGTATCAAGAAGTGAGCCCTTTAGGACTACAATCTCCAACCCCTGGGCCATGGACTGGCACTGGTCCATGGCCTGTTAGGAACCAGGCCACACTGCAGGAACTGAGCAAACAAAGCTTCATCTGTATTTACAGCCACTCCCCATCACTCACGTCACCACCTGAATTCTACCTCCTGTCAGATCAGTCACTGTCTCCCATCACACCCAAATGAGACCATTTAGTTGCAAGAAAACCAGCTCAGGAGTCCCACTGATTCTGCATTATGGTGAGTTATATAATTATTACTTTATATATTACAATGAAATGATAACAGAAATAAAATGCACAATAAATGTAATGTGCTTGAATCATCCCCAAACCATCCCCCCAGCCCTGGTCCATGGGAAACTTATCTTCCATGAAATCAGTCCCTGGTACCAAAAAGGTTGGAGACCGTTGCTTTAGAACATGATTAGGCCATGAGGGCTCTGCCCTCGTAGGTGAGATTAGCAACCTCATAAAAAGGAGGGAGGGAACTGGCTAGGCCCTTCTGTTCTTCCATCTCTTCTGTCATGTGTGGATACAGAATTCATCTTTTTCTATCTCCTTCTGCCTAAGGAAGACACAGCAAGAAGGCTCCATCTTGGAAATGGGAGTAGCTTTCACTAGACATGGAGTCTAGATTTCCCAGACCCTATAAATGTAAGCAATAAATTTAAACTGTTTATAAATTACCCAGTCTCAAGTATTTTGTTATAGCAGCACAAATGACTAAGACAGAAATAGCAATCAAGATGTATAGTAGTACTATAACAAATATCTGAAAATGTGGAAGTGTCTTTGAAACTGGGTAATGGGTAGAGTCTAGAAGAGTTTGGAAGTACATACTAGAAAAAGCCTAGATTGCTGTGAATAAAGTGTTGACGGTGACATGATTCTGATGAGAACTCAGAAGAATGGAGCTAGAGAGAGAGCCTAATTCTCCTTAGAGATTATCTAAGTGGTTGTGAACAGAATATTGGTAGAAATATAGAAAGTAAAAGGAATTCTGATTAGTTCTTAGAAGAAAATGAGAAACAATGCATTGGAAACTGTAAAGTAGAAAACAACTTAGCTGAATTGTGCTCCTGTTTTAATGCTTGGTGGAAGGCAGAATTTGCAGGCAATGTACTAGGATATTTGGCAGAAGAAATATCTAAGCAACGTGTTGAGAGTGTTGCGTGGCGTCTCTTGACTGCTTATAGAAAGACCTGAGAAGAGAGAAATAAATTAAATACAGAATTTTAATCAAAAGGGAAGTAGAACTGAAAAAGTTAGAAAATACTCAACCTGGCCATGTAAAAAATGAAAAGGTAGCATGTTCTGGAGAGAATACCAAGGGTGTGGCCAAGTGACACTTTCATAAGAAGATTAATATGGATATAATAAGCCAGATGCTATTCATCAAGACAATGGAAGAATGACCCCAAAGGCATTTTGGAGATGTTCTAGGCTGCCGCTCCCATCACAGCCCCAGAGTGCCAGGGCCTTGAGGGCAGAACAGTTTCAAGAGAGGATCTCAGGGCACCTGTGGAACCTTGGGGTTAGCTCAAGGTGGCCTCAAGTTCCTGCTCCACTCATTCTGCTGCAGCACTCATTAGCTATCCCACCTATAGCTCAAGCAGGCCCAGATGTGGCTCAGATGGCTGATCCACAGGGCACATGGGGTAAGCCTTGGCAGTGTCCATGTCAAGCTCACAATGCAGACACTCAGAGTGCACAGGCTGTGAAGGCATGGTGACCTCCACCTAGCATTTAAAAAAATGTCTCAGTCAGCCTCTGGACCCAAGCAGAGAATGGCCACAGAGGCGGGGCTGCCATAGAGAATCTCTACTAGGACAATGCCTAACAGATCTGTAGAGTCAGGGCCAACTCAGAGAGCCCCCGCTAGGGTAATGCTTAGTGGAGCCATGAAGGCAGCTTTGCCCCTGAGACCCTCAACCTACAGAGCCACCAGCATGTAACACCAGCCTGGAAGAACCACAGGCATGTGACTCCAACCTCTGAGAAATGCAATGCCAATGGAAAAACACCCAAACTTGGTGAAATAATTTAAAGAGGTTTATTCTGAGCTGAATATGTGTAACCATGGCCCGGAGAGCCAAGCCCAAGAAACCTTGAGTAAATGGTTGGGTGACAATTTGGTTTTATACATTTCAGAGAGAAAGGAATTACATGTAAAGTCATAAATTAATACATGAAAGGTGTAAATTGGTTCAGTATGAAAAGACATGACATCTCAAAGCAAGGAATTACAGGTCATAGGTGGGTTCAAAGATTCTTTGACATGTAATTGTTTATAGACATGAAATTTTGTCTAAAGGCTCGACATGTTTTAAGATAAGGAAGCCTGTTAATCAGAGACAAGCCACCAGACATGTACCAAACATATATCTAGACTCAAGAGATCTCTTAAGTAAACAGAGGACCTACAGGTATGGTTTAAGCTTTGCCTTGCATAGCCTTAGGCCTGTTAATGAGTTACAGAGGACATCTGCAAGGAGGGAAGTGGGCATGAGGAGGCATATCTGACCTCACTTCTCATGGCCAGAAGCTCAGCTTTAGGGTATTTCTGGGGTCCCCTTGGCCAAGAGGGGGTCCATTCAGTTGGCTAAGAGCTTAAGATTTTTATTTAGTTCATAGCAACATGGGTTGCACCTAACAAAGCCATGCAGATAGGGCTGCCTGGACTCTTGAGGGTCCAATCCCTGCCCCAGTGTATTCAGAAAGCAGGGCATAGAGTCAAAGAAAAATTATTTTCAATGCTTAAGATTTTAATGTGTTTGCCTTGTTAGGTTTTGGACCTACATGGAATCTACTACCGCTTTCGTCTTTCCTATTTCTCCCTTTCAGAATGAAAATGTCTACCCTGTTCCTGTCCTTTCTTTGCATTGGAAGCACATAACAAAAATGCATGTTCATTTTATCCCAGTAGCCCCCAAAGTCTTAACTCTTTCCAGCATCAACTTTAAAGTCTAAGTCCAAACTCTTCTCTAGGTATAATATAAATCAGATATGAATGAAACTCAAGGTATGATTCATCCTGAACAAAAGTCCTTTTCAGCTGTGAGTCTGTGAAATCAAACAAGATATGTAGACAGCTATCTGCCCATATATATCACTATATCTAAAGCTGTTGAATTCATTCTCTAACCACTTCTATCAAGTACTGTGCTAAAACTGCTTCACTAATGCTTATTAAAAGCTCTACACAAACACACACACACACTCTCACACACATATATTTACTTATACTTATTTTCACATATACCCAGGATATATATAATTCTAAAATAGAGATGTATATGCTTTTAATATTTTAGAACTTTAAGGAAAGAATGGTAATTGACCTTAAGAAATCTACTCCTGGCCTTAATTTAACTTATAAATTTGGCTGCTCAAAAAGATTATAGGCTTTAGAGTCAAACAAGTCTGTATTCAAATCCCTGATCCACCATTTTTCAGTTATGTAATCTTGAGTAAATTACTAAATCTTTTCAGGCTTTTCCTTATCTATAAAAATGGATAAAATATGTGTATCTCCTACAGTTATTCCTAGAGGTTAAAGAACATGATGTGTGTAATGTGTGACATGCACATTATCTGGAACACAGAGACAGTCAATGAATGACAGAGATTATTAACATTGTTATTATGATGGTAATAATGTGCTTTGCAGATTTAATTCTCTTGCTTCTAGATAAAAGGTACCTAAGGGCATGGATCTTGTCTTATTCATCTTTGTTTTAGTTCCTCAGTTACTAAACAGTACTTGTATGATGCATGTTAAATGAATAGATAAATGAATGATACACTTGGAGTAAAATATATATATATACACACACACTTTATATATATATATATATATATATATATATATATATATATATATATAGTTGTCCTAGATACCTTTGACTATTCCAATTCTACTATGCTATGAAGAATTAAGACTTATACTATAAAGGTATGAATCACTAGGTATTATCCCCTGCTATAGTCATCTATCTATTTATACAAGGGTACAATGTGCAATGCCTAACAGCCAAAGCTGTGATCTTGAGTGATGAAATTAGAGACATTAATGAAGAAATACCATGAGCAATATATCACCTTACACATAGTGAGTACTCTATAAACATCGATCAAATCAAACTGTATTAGACTGGACAGGAATAGTCAATTGAATTGAATTGAATTGAATTGAATTGAATTGAATTGAATTGAATTGAATTGAATTGATCAAATCAAATGGAATTGAATCCAATCAAGTTCAGTTCAATTAAAATGATTTCATAAATCTGATATAATATGAGTTCCTTAAGGGCAGGGACTTTGTTTTATTTTCAGCTATCTCCTTAGTACCTAGCACAGAGTGGACGTTAAAAAGATACGAATGGATGAATGAATGAATTGGCAATCAGATAGGTAGTCACTCTGTCAACATGACATCTAGATATCCTGTGAAGGGACCTCCCCAAGAAGAGATCAAGGGATTCAGAAAGCCTCTCTAAGAAAAAGATTCATTCTGTTAACCCATGAGAGAAAGACAAGATATAGCCTGAACTTAGAGTTTGTACACTATCTGCATGGATGAACATGAAGAAAGATTCAGATGGAGAAAAAAGGTTGGTTTACTATTCCATGATCATTGTCTTCTTTGGAA
Organism: Microcebus murinus; assembly: GCF_040939455.1. Taxonomy (NCBI): domain Eukaryota; kingdom Metazoa; phylum Chordata; class Mammalia; order Primates; family Cheirogaleidae; genus Microcebus; species Microcebus murinus. The sequence continues at coordinate 39,438,784 of NC_134110.1, read as the reverse complement.
CAATTAGGAAACAATAAAGCTGCTGTTAAGACTCCTGGGCTTTGTAGTTGTCACATAACAAAATAATTCCCCATTTTTGGAAGGTATGAGACTTGATAATAACCACAGTTGTTCAACATGTAGAAGTTTTGCCAAGGGAAGAAACTAAACTCCAAGGAAATCCTAATTCCCACCCTGATCAGCTCTCCCAGGGCCAGCCTACCTTGTTTGACTTTCCAAGGCTGTCTCAGTGGGTGGCAGCATGCTTATACCACAGTTGGACACCAATGCCAATGGCAGGTGAGTGGTTGGGATCTGTGAGCTTCTCCAATGCAGGAAAGGAAAATGCTGATTCTCACTTCAGCCAGGAGCAGCAGTCTCTAACTCACCCAAATTGTTAGGGAGAACCTAAGTACTATTTTTTTTTCAGTGCAGAACCAAACCTCAAGACCATCATGGATGAGTTACAGACTCATAGAAACTTAGGCCTAAAGGGAATATAAGACACCATCTAACTGAGTACCTTCACTATAGAGATGTGGGAGAGGAAGCCCAGCACAGCGAAGGGACTTACCTGAAGCCACACAGCTAGTCAATGTAGAACCAGAGACATGACTCATGTCTCCCCACCACCAGGCCAGAGGCTCTCCAGGTCCACAACCCAGAGAGCTTCATGATGACCCTTACCACTGCCCAGTGTAGGCCACGAAAGGGGGAGAGTATCTGGGCAATTGGATAATGAATTAACTCTTGATTCAGAGAAATACCTTCACTGGGACTGGAATGTTCACAATTCCCTCCTTAATTTAGGAATTGGAAAGCACAATCTATATCGAAGACCGTTTTCTCTGACTAGGTGCAAAAACAGAGTCAGGAGTTAGAGAAATTGTAGAGCTCAAATGTGACACCCTTGGTTTTCCAAATAAGGACCTCCTTTACCCACCAAACTTCTCCTTGATATACTCTATCAAATCTTGGTCTTAGATTCTTCATTCTTAATAAGGTGTTAATAGCTGGCAGAAAAATAGCCACTTTTAGAAGCTTTTGGGGTCAAAGTGATGAAGTAGTGATTATTGACCTGTCACATTGGGAACACCAGAGCCAGAGAGAAGACACAGAGTCTGAAAAGAAGAGCTGCCCCCACAACAAAGAATTATCTGGCCCAAAATGTCAGTAATGCAGAGGTTGAGAAACCTGGCTCTGAGTTGAAGCAAGTTGCATAAACTCCTAGCATGAATCATCAGGTGAGCACCTTGAGAGCAACCCACCATCTACATAACTTTGCACTTCTGCCTTTTTCCAGAAAGGGAAGGGTATGACCGGACCATGCTTACAACCAATCTCAGCCTCCCATCAGCACATTATTAGCACTAATAGCATCCCGGCCCCCGTTTGTTTGCATGGTGCCTGCTAAGTGCTCTCTCCCCAGATGTCTCTGATCCTCACAATAGTCCTGGGAGCAGGTGGCTGTGTTATTCTTCATGCCCTGCGGACCAGGAAACCAAGAGGAAGGCACTTTACTGAGGTTTTACAGAAAGAGGAAGCATCAGATTTCCAAGCCAGATCAGTCCTAACTCCAGAAACTAAGCCCTTCTCATTACCTCACAGTTGAGACAGGAGTGTGGGTTCTGAAATACTGAATTTTAAAGAAAATGTTCAAGGGCGGAGCAGCAGTAGTGGTGGCATCCAGTGCTGTTTGTGCAGAGTAGTCATGTTGAGGCCACATGGCAAGACTAGACGTTTCTACCTAAGCGAGGTGTGCTAAGTAGAATACTGACTCCCCTGGTAGATGTCCATGTCTTAACCCCTGACGCCTATCAACATGTCACCTCCCAAGGCAAAAGAGACTTTGCAGAGGTGATTAATTTAAAGATTTTGAGATGAGAGGATTATCCTGGATCATTCAGGTGGGCCCAGGGTAATCACAAGGGTCCATTGAAGAGGGAGGCAGGAGAGTAAAGTCAAAGAAGGAGACGTGAGGATGGAAGCAGAGTTCATCATGGTGTGGACCAGAGGCCAGGGAACACAGGCAGCCTCTGGAAGCTGGGAGAGAAAAAAAGATTCTCTCCCACAGCCTCAGAAAGGGCACAGCCCTGCAGACAGATTGATTTTAGCTCAGTGAAACTGATTTCCAACTTCTGACCTCCAGAACTACAAAGATGATAAATTTGTGTTGTTTTAAGCCACTCAGTGTGTAATAATTTGTTATGGCAGCAATAGGAAACTAATATACTAGGGTTGTTAAATAGCATACAGGACACCCAGTCAGACTCGAATTTAGGGTAAATGTGAAATGATTTTTTAGTATAAGTACATTCCATGCAATGTCTGTGTGTCCTGTATTTTCATTTGGTAACACCGGCAGCTCTAAGCACCTTCCCTGTCCCCACCCAGCCCCTGAGTCCCCGCAGCCCCTTCCCTCTCTGCTCAGTCAGAGCGGTATCTTTACACCTGCTACTCCAGGGTTAGTCTATGACTCAACAGAGTGAAATTGTTAAGGCCTCAGATAAACAGCTCTGGGGGAAAGTTATTATTCTATATCATTGCCTATCAATTATTTATAGTTTATAATGCAATGCCATTTGTAATGGGTAATATGTTTTTCTATTGTGTCGTAATATCATCTAACTCATCAGAACAACCATTGGGGAGACGGATTGGCTTGGTGCAAATAGCAGTGCCTTTTTTTTAACAAGCTGTATGCATTTTTGAACCGAGAAATCACTGCTGTTGTAGATAAGAGAGAACTCTTTCATTGAATTCAAAGAGAAGGATAGAATACATCTTTTCTGACAAATTGATTTCCTAAGAAGCAGGGCAGGAACTAGAGCAAGGCCACTATGGTTAGAGTACAAAATGTAGGGAGGCTCGAAAAGTTAAATGCTGACCTGCACTTGAGGAATTTAAGGAGAATGAGCGCTTCCTTAAATTTCGTATCCTAGGCGACTCACTTGACTTGTCCTAGCCTTGACCTGCTAAGAAAACTCACATCAAGCCATCAAGAAAAGCCAGAGCTAATCTGGCCTCTTTACATGGCCTATGGGAAACTGAGGCATAGAAAGACATGGAGAGACCAAATCCGCTTAGCTGAGTGCCTGCAGTGGACCTTATGATTGCTACCCCAGCATATGTTGCATCAGTTACTACCCGACTGAGTAGCAACCAGGGGCCTGGAGGTTTGCACCTCTCTTCCAGCTCTTGGACCAGGCCCTGCCTTGACTAGATTAAGCAAATGGGCATAATTCCATATCCCTGGTTTCAGTGACTGGGCACTTAACTCAGGCCTTAGTCAGTCAATAGATGGTGCGTCCCTGGCCACGGTAGTTAGCTCCACGGCACACAGACGGGACAGAATGAAGCTCATGACTTTTGATCCATGGATGTAGAAAATGATGTCTCTTTCCTTCAGAAGGTATGAAACACAAATGGAGAGGCTGCAACAGCTGCAGTCATTTTATTACCACGAGGAAAACGAGAATGAAGCAATCGCATATAGAAGGGCAAAGGTAAGAAAATCATAAAAGGAAACCAGAATCTTCATCAACTCTCATCTAAAGGACCCATTCCCTCTGAACTACTGTTATATGCATCAATAAATCCAGATTAATATTTAATCCAGTTTGAATTAGAATATTCTGTTACCTGCATGTGGCTACCGAACATCTGAAATGTGGCTAATGTGACTGAGAAACTGGACTTTTAAAGTTTTTTAATCCCAATTAATTTTAATTCTAATTAATTTAAATTTACATGAGTAGTGGCCACCGCATTGGACAGTGTAGCCCTACCAGCTTTATTTCTTTCATCTCAGTTGTTGCCTCCTCCAGAAACCTTGGGATCCTATCTTTCCTCTAGAGTTGGTTAGGCTCACCTATTCTGTGGCCCCATAGCACCTGAGCATGCCTCTAACACTGCGATTGCCTCTTTTAGAATAATTATCTTTTCCCGTGTCTTTCTCCCTCCTTTGTTTGAGGTTTTTGAAGGCAAGGTCTATCCCTACGGCCTAGCACTGAGCAGAGGTGTTGCACGTGGCAACTGTGGAACTGGACGAGGTCCTGTGTGGCCCAAATGTGTATTGGATGTGAAATGCCCTGTAGCTTGTAAGACAACAGTAAAAGCTCACTGTCATTAGAAGACATTGTTAATATTCCTGGCTGTTAACCTTGACCCACCCTTCCATTTGCAGCGTAAGTCCCAGTCACTGCCCTTGAGCGACTGCAGAAATTTACTCAGCCCTGTGCTACCTGTGACCGTTGATTTCAGGCCTGCTGGCTTCTTACCCTGCTGCTGCCCTTTCTAACTTGTGTCCTACTTCCCTAATCCTCTGGCTTGGTCCTCTTGGTCTACCATCTGCACACCAGTGGGTGAGGGAGGAGGTGCCAGTCAATAAAGCAGAGAAGGCATTAAGGCAATTGCGATTGCCAGGCTGTGAAGTGTAGACGCGGAAAACATCAAGCGCAGGACTCGGCCACTTGCCGCCTCTCCGTCGGTCAGCATCCCTGTGGGCCAGCACTGCATGGGGCCAGTTGGAGGGCATGCTGCTGGGGCAGGGCCCTCGGTAGAGCCGCCGGGCTCCCCACGTGCGGGAATGCCTCCGGGCCCATGTGCCGCCACCTGCTTCCGGGCCCTGCATGCTGACCTCCACTGTCTGGGCTGTGCTGGGTGCTCAACTGCCTCCTGTTATCTGGCCGTGCTGCTCACATGATCCTGACTGGGTAATTTTTGAGTCCCACTGTTGCTGATTGTATGTTAAAGCTTGTTGCTGATTGTATGTTAAAGCTTGTAGTTGATTGGATGCTTTTGGAGTCCTACCAAGGGTATAAAAGCAGGAAGAGAACAAGGAAGGGGGGTCAGAAATCAGAAGACATGAAGAGGGTTGTAACACTTGCTGGGTTGAGCCTGCCGGAAGAATAAAGACTGTTCTACGACTCTTCGTGTGCCGCTAGGTTCTTTCCCCGGTCAAGAGCTGTGACATTGGCTGTACACTTGCCGTAACAGTGTGGCTTTGGTGTCTGCAGAGCCTTTTCCTCAAGATGCGCACCCTAATGCTGGGCCTTTAAACCTGGGAGATTTGTCCAATTTATTCATGACTTTTAACAAATCTCTATTGAGTTCCTAAGCAGTGTCGAGCACATGACTAGGCACTGGGGTACTTTCAGTGAAAAAGACAAAGACCCTGTCATGCTGCAGCTCACATTCCAATTGGGGAGACAGACAAAAACAATACACAAACATATAATACATGTATATATACAAATAGCTGCAGTGCAGAAGAATAAAACAGTTTGTGAGAATAGAGGGGAAGCAGAGACACTGGTCAGACAAGTGACCACAGAGGTCCAAAAATAATAATGGTGACTAGGTCCAGAGTGGTGGGATGTTATCAGATTGGGGACCAGAAGCTTCTTAAGAGTCCCCTGTTTCCTTTTGTCTTTGCTCTCACTCCTTGACTCATTTGAGCTCCACCCAGATCAGATCTTTGGCTATAACTCGCCCATCCTCAGACACCCTCAGCACTTGAACAACTAATATCCTCTCAGTTCTTTCTTGTGAACAATGTGTACTCACATCCTGGGGTTTACCAGGCCTTTCCACTGGGCTAAAAGACCCTCCTAGCTGAGCTCACTGTCCAATCTAGGATCAGACAAAATTTAGGAGCTCCAAGTCACTTCCTCTGTCTGGATCTGTTTCCTCCCATGTAGGGTGAAAGATTGCACAAGACAACCTCCAGTGCCTCTCCCGATTCAACATTGTATAATTGTAGCCTAGGCTTTGAGGAATGAAAAGGTAACAAGAGAAAGAAGAAAAAAAGAGGAAAGAAGGAGGAAAGAGCAAGGAAGAAGGAGGATGGGAAGGAAGGAAAGGAAGGGGGAGAGGGAGGAAAAAGAAAAAACCTAGTTATAAGACCATCTCACCACAACAAATATTACTGTATGAAGGTTTAGAAATGTGAAAAATGACAAAATTTTCACATGTAAGCCCACAGGTGAGTCCTAGGTTCCCGGAAGCATCTACCACCTCCCTCACTTCCTCATCCCCCACCCTAACAGCATCTCTGAAAGGCCTGGTGAGCATGCACCCTAGCAGGGTGGAGTCCATAGCCAGCCATCTGTCCCTTTCTTGTCTAATCTGAGCATAATCTACTGCTCCGGGCTGGAAGAGAATTTTTCTCTGCAGTCTTTTTCTGCCTGCCCTGCCTTGGGCACCCTAGGATGTAGTCTCAAGTGTGTCCTCGGCCTTCTCATGCATCTTAAGGAGCAGCCAGGTGAGTGGCCTAGGGCACCCTGCACCATACTGATGTCCTCATTCCCAGGGCCCGGCCTGAATGCCAATGATCCAAATCCCATTACTGGCTTTCTGCTTCACTCATTACCATGAGTTTTTCCTATCTTCTTGTTTTCAGGAAAAAAAAAAATTTCATTTTCAGGAGAAACAACTCTGCCTTACACACGAGAATTAGCCAGGCATTGATTTTTATTAGTGCCGCAAATTCTTTCTTGTATTGCATTTCATTTAGGCTTTTAAAAACCTTCATTTATGCAGCTTGCATTGGGGGATTTTTTGCTAAGAGAGTAGATAGAGAACGGCAGAAGACTCAAAATGTTAAGGATTCTCTAAGGGGAGAGGGATCTATTCCAAGATGGGCTTATATTCTAGAAAAGAAAAATAGTAAGTCCTCACAAAGACTTGCTGGGGAAATGATTGTAAATAAGAAAATTCACCTGGAAGAAAGATGTGAGAAATGACATCATCCTGGTCTTTTAGGCTGGGCCCCAGGAATTAGGACATGGGTGCAGAGCAGACTGCCATAGGCCACCAGCCTAACTTCTCCTTAAGGTGCATGAGGTCCCCAGTGAAAGCTGAGATATATGAAATTACTTCTGAATGTGCTTCCAGACACGGCAGTGTAAATTGTAACGAGGAGACAAAAGATGTGGTGCTGCAGACTTCCCTGGCACTATCCCACGTGGACCTCACAGCTCTGCCGCAGGGAAGTATTAGCAGCCTCATTCTAGAGTTGAGAAAACCAAGTCTGACGATGCCCAGTGCAGTCACCTCAAGTCAGCATCTCAAAACTGGTGAGAGCCAGATTTTCTTATTTTTTCCTACCCAGCCCTGTCTGATTCTCTTTCCATAACCCGGGGCTGCTTTCTCATTGGAAGCCTACTAAATTCAAAGTCCCTATGTAGTCCATATCATATTCTTTATAGGAATAATGACATGCTGCACATGAGGAAAACATTTAACATCTTACAATGCACTTTCACACTTACCTTCCACCTGATTCTCACAGCAATTTTGTGGGGTTAATATTTCATCTCCTCTTTATGAATAAAGAAATTGAGGCTGGGCACAGTGGCTCACGCCTGTAATCCTAGCACTCTGGGAGGCCGAGGCAGGCGGATTGCTCGAGGTCAGGAGATCGAAACCAGTCTGAGCAAGAGCAAGACCCCGTCTCTACTAGAAATAGAAAGAAATTAATTGGCCAACTAATATATATAGAAAATATTAGCCGGGCATGATGGCGCATGCCTGCAGTCCCAGCTACTCGGGAGGCTGAGGCAGAAGGATCGCCTGAGCCCAGGAGTTTGAGGTTGCTGTGAGCTAGGCTGATGCCATGGCACTCACTCTAGCCTGGGCAACAAAGCAAGACTGTCTCAAAAAAAAAAAAAAAGAAAGAAATTGAAACTTACATTTCAGGCACCATGTTAGGTGGCTAAGAACACATGGCTCTAGTGGCTATTTGGGGGTCTAACAAACTTGGATTCAAGTCCTAACTCTGCCACTATTCAATCTTGTGTTTTCAGGCAAAATACATATTTTCTCTACATCTCAGCTTTCACATCTGATTATTGAAGGAAAGGGGTACCTCCCTCACAGGACGGCAGCTGCATTCATTCTACAAGTATTTATTCAGCATCTTCTATATCTCCAGCTCTGGAGATACAGCAATGAAAAAAATCCCTGCCTTCATGGGGTTATGTTCTTGTGCGGGAAGACAATAAACAAAACATAAGATGTTTGAAGGTGATAAGTGCTAAGAAGAATAAAACAGGTAAAGAGAGTAGGGAGTATTGGGGAAGAAGTTTGATTCAAAACAGAATAGCCAGGGAAGACCTCTACTGAGAAAATGACATTCAGTGAAGCTCTCAAAAAGAGATGAGGGAGTGAGCCACAGAGATATCTCAAAGAAGAGCTTTCTAGGCAAGAGGGAACAACAAGAGCAGAGGCCCTGAGGAAAGAAGTTGGGAGGGTTCCTTTGTGCTCCAGGAGCAGGAAGGCCATGTGGCTGCACTGGAGTGAGCAAGGGAGAAAGAAATAGGACAGAAGATCAGAGATATAACTGTCAGTGCAAAGGGTGGGGCACAAATTATGCATTGCTTTATGGGACCATTACAAGGACTTAGATTAATTTCTATAAGGGTAATTGGGAGCCACTGGAGGATTTTGATGGAGGAGTGCCATGATCTGACTTCAGTTCTAGCAGAATTACTCAAGCTGCTATGTTGTGTTAGGCTGGAGGGGTTGGGTGTGGAAGCCAATTAGAAGGCTATTGCCGTTATCCAGGAAGAGAGGATGCTGTGGTGGTTTGAACCAGAGTGGTAGTCATTGAGATGAGAAAATGGTGGGATTTTGGTTTTATTTTGAAATAGAGCCATGAGATTTCTTGATGGATTGTATGTGGGTGCGAAAAAAGGGAGTTAGGGAAGGGAACACCAGTTTCCTGGCCCGAGTGACTGAAAGGAGAGGGTTCCTTTTCACTGAGAAGGAGGGTATAGGATGAGCAGCTCTGGAAAGGTAAGGAGAAAGTGAGAAATGAATGTACGGTTTCTCCAGCTATACAGTGTCTGGCAAAGAGTGCTCCACATCAGTAATATATTATTATTATTATTATTAATTTTGTATCACCAATATGGTTAAATATTTCTGCTGATCTTCTTCCTATGTCTAAGCATTCTCAGAAAAAACATATCCAGGCTGTTTTCAACCAGCGAATGGACTGAGGAATTGGTAGCATAAATGGTTTCCAAAGCCTGTTGACCACCCCTTAACCCATCAGGTATACTCTAGGCTTCCCACCTTTGCACAGGCTGCCTTTCCCCCTCCCTACCTTTCCTTCCTCCCAGCTTCTCCATACAGGAAGTGTACAAGGGCACAAACTGGAAGTCAGTGCAGATCCAAGCTTTGATTTTATTCAGAGAGCTTCCCTTAATGTTCAGGAAAAAAAAAAAATCTAGTCCTGCGTTACAAAGAGAAGCTGAAGACTAGAAAGGTATGATGGCTTGCAACTTCCTCATTGGTATGAAAAAGAAACTGAACTAAATAATTCCCAAGAATTCTCCCAGTCCTCACATGCTTTAAGTACTTTGACAAACACAAGATACAATGCAAAGCAATCATAATAATAACCCAAAACCCAGGAGTAATCTTTGATTCCTCTGTCTTTCATTACCCACATCTGAGCCACCAGCAACTTCTGCTGACTCTACCTCCAAAATATATACCACTCTGTCTCCCTCCTTCCACAGCTAGGCTACGAACTCAGGACAAGCCACCACCATCTTTAAATGAATAGCCACAGCAGCCTCTAACTGGCTTCTTCACTGCCATTCCAGCCTTCCTCCTGCCCCTATTCATGTGCGAGCCTCAATGATCTGTTCAGAATTTGACCCAGATACATTTACTTCTTTACCCCAAACCTACCGATGACTTCCTATTGTGTCTTTCTCTGGCCTATCAGGCATCTGGCCCCTGCTTTCCTCTTTGACCAGCTCTTGTACCACTTCCCCCTCACTCACTAGACTCTCTGGCCTCTGTCTGTGCCTTTGGTATGCCTGGCTTCTGCCTCTCCGTAGCAGTCAGACTCCCGAGAGAACCTGCAGGGATTCCTGCCTCCTCACACTCACACTCTGTGCAACCCCCTCCCTTGTGTGTAGGCTGGACCTAGTGACTTGCTTCTAAAGAACAAAGTAAGGCCAAGGTGATGGGATGTCACTTCCAAGGTTAGGTTACAAAAGACTTTATCTTCCACCTTGTTGCCCTCCCCTACTTTACCTTCTCACTTGCTCATTCTGATGAAACAAGCTTCTATGTTGTAAGCTTCCCTAGGAGAAGGTCCACTTGCTAGGAACCAATGATGGCCTCCAGCCAACAAGGAACTTACACCTTCAGTTCAATAGCTTGGGAGAAAATGAATTGTGACCTCGGTCGATCGTGTGAGTGAGCTTGGAAGACATTCCATCCCTAGTCCAACCATAACAGGACTGCAGTCCTGGCCAACACCTTAATTGCAGCTTATAAGAGACCCTGCAGCTGGCCCAGCTAAGCCATGCCCAGAATCCTGACCCATAGAAATTTTGAGATAATAAATGCTTATTGCTGTAAGCCATAAAATTCTGGAGTAATGTGTTACACAACAATAGAAAACTAAGACACCACCTTGGGACATTTTCTTTTCTGTTCCCTCTGCCAGGAATTCTCTTTCCAATCAGATCTTCTGATAAGGAGCTCCATCACGCAGCTTCTCAGTTTAGATGTCCCTTTCTCAGAATTTATTCCCTAGCCAACCCCACACTCAGCCCATTTCTCTGTGCCATTGTATGTATCCACATTTAGCTAGCTGAAAAGATTTTATTTATTTACTGGTTTACTTGTCTCCCCTGTCATAACAAAAGAAGAATAACCTTCTCCGATATGTTCGTAGCTGAATCCCAGCTCCCAAAATAGAGCCTGGCACATAGTACCTTCAATAAATATGTGTTGAATAAATAAATGAACAAACAATGAGTGAAAAACAGTTGTGAAAGAGAGATGGAGGAAATGGAGAAGCTCTATAACATGATTGTTTTTAAGCTCTTGGAGAACGGGCCAGCCTTTGTTCTCAGGATTCATTCACCCCATCTGTCTGCTTAAGTACATTTAAAGTTTGAACGACCCCAGGGTTGTTTGTTTCTTTCAAAGATCACCCCCTAGCTTCAATTTCCCTGGTTGAGTTTCCTGCAGATTTCAGCTGAATTTCAGAGTGGCAAAAACCCACATCCTCTTCCTCCTGGAGCGCCCCCTCCTCTTCTGAAACCCACCAACCAGTTTCAACACGTCACCCCTTCTAAGTGAAGAGCATTTAAAAGATTGCAAAGCTTATTGAACTCTTACAACACTTACGCTTCTATTTGTCAAGTGCCAATGACTCAAAAACAATTAGTCTCTCCTAAAATTCATGTGGTTTTACAAATTAGGGAGAAAGTTTTTGCCTCAGAGTAGATTGTCAAGTTGTAAAAATAAATGTTATGTACCTTTTGCAGGCTCTGTTTTCTTCCTTCCTACTCCCATTTAGTTCATAGCTGGAAACAATGTAATAAACTATATCTCCAGATTCCCACTGAAAATAGACAATACAAGATTATTCCTTTTTAAAGGCACATCCAAGAAGAAAAAGATTGAGAAATCGGCGTTTACTTTATTCTTGGATGTGACTTATAAGTGAGGACATACACCAGTTCAACACCAAAACATCAACACATCTATTAATAGCAAAAGGCAAAGACTATCAAAATGGATAACAAAGCAAACTCTCCTCTCTGCCGTTTTCAAGACGCATGCCTATAACAAAATAGAGTCAAGGATATTTATCATGCAATATTCATATTAACACAAAATTTATTTTGGTCTAAATGTCCTATAAAAGAAGATTGTTTAAGTACATTATAGAGTACTTCTACAACAGAATACTATATAGTTAATAAAAAATATATTCTCAAAGACTTGCATAAAATACTCCTTATATCTTGGTAATTGGGACGCATTAAAAGGGGAGCATATCAAACGAGTTCCATCTGCACATGCTCACACCTTCTAAAGTGAATTTTGTCTTCACTTACTCTCCCCCTACCACACCTTTCTAGCTCCTGGCCTCCTTTCTTCCTCATTGCCCTCCAAGGGGAATCTCAATCTTGCCAGCCATAATTTCTGACATTTTTGTGAGACTAAATTAGGGAAATGGGTAAGGGAAGACAGAGATGCAAAGGTAGCAAAACTTTAGATGAAAACCTGGGCTCAAGTGGTCCTTCTGCCTCAACCTCCTGAGTAGCTTGGACTACAGGCACATGCCACCATACCTGGCTAATTTTTCTATTTTTTGTAAAGACAGGGTCTCAAACTCCTGGCCTCAAGTGATTCTCCTGCCTTAGTGTCCCAAAGTGCTAAGATTACAGGCCTGAGCCACAGCACCTGGCCCACAGTCTAATATTCATTCTTGTTTTTCCTAAACTCACTAAATGGGTTCTTTTTCCACCAAACGATAATAATGAGCATAAAAATGTTCACAGTCGATTTGGGATCTGAAAGAGATAGATTTACACTCACTTAGATCTCATTCACAGGCTCACACTGATCACCTTATTTGGGGGTAAAAGGCACCTTACATGCTAACACAGTAAAATACCCTATTGTACACTGCATGAAAAAAATACTAAAAGGATTTAAATAATAACTTCATCAACAGCAAAAGAAGAAACTTTGTTCTTAGCCCTATAAAGTAGCTACTGTCTTCACCCAACAAGGAGTTTTTCCCTAGCTGTAAATACAGCCTACGTGCTTATGTCTTTATTTTCCGAGCACAAAGAAATAGAAATCATTAGCCACCCGTGCTCCTTTCATATCAAATTAAAAGAGAGAGAAAGAACATGAAAGAGTAAGCGGGAAAACAAAGCGTCCATAAAGATTTTAAAGTCAAGCACTGCCTTTGAGCTACCTTGAAAGTCAGTTTAAGTGGCTTATAATGCCCAGTTTGCTGAGGATTTGCCCTATTACAGAAAAGGAGGAGAACTAGTCTATGGAAGATACACCACTTTTATCTTGTCTTTGCCACTTTGGGGCAAGGCTGCTGACTTATCAGCCTTTTCAGCTTTCCAGTTCATCATTTGCCAGAAGAGAGAATTCTAGGGGTAGAATTCTTCTCACTGTCCACGCAAAACTAGGAAAATTCCCAAAAGATCGTGGATCTATACAGACTAAGTGTCACAACTAGAATCCAATTGCCCAAGCAATGGAGTCTAGAATCACAGTCATACTCAAAGTCATGGCAAACACTTATCTTATATCTTATATATGCCAGATATTTTCCTTACACTATCTCTAATCTCCATGGCAATTCTTTAAGGTAGATAGATAATATATGTAGTTGAGAAAACGATGATTCAAGGAGAATGCATGAATTCCCCAAGGTCCCACAGCAGTATCTTAGTAGAGTCTGGAGTCAAAGTCAACTGCCTGTTTGCTCATCTCTACTACCCTCTAATCCCATCCTGCAATCTATCTCCCCCACCCCGTATAAGTGAATGACAACACCACCCTTTCAGTAAAAGGATATAGACATCCACCATCCCTCTTTCATCCTAGCAGCAACTACAGTGCTTTGAAAATAGTGGAAGATCAGTAAGGGTTTGTCAAATGAGATCCAGGTTCTTGTCCTGTCCCCAACACCAAACAGGCAATTAAATAAGTATGTATTTTGTATATACTCTCTTCACTTTCGTAGGAACTAATTTCCTCATGTATAAAACAAGGGTGCTGGGCTAAAAGCCTTGAAGTTTGCTTTCAAATAGTTTATTGAAAGTTTGTCTGATATAATTCTTTTTTAACTGATGCTATTGATATATTCCCCAAACCACACACCCAGAAGAACATGCACAGGTGAATACAAACCAGTTTCACCTAGTGATTTTAGCCATTACTCAATATGTAAAAACTTCCTCCCTCGGAGGAATTGGTACAAATATTCTGTCTGTAGACAACTGCTCATCATCTTTGCCTAATCATAAGCAAACAGCAAGAAGTTAAGAGAGCCAGGAAAAGGTAATTGTGTTAAATTACATTTGTATTTTTCCCAAGTATTTACTGTCCCCTTCTTTCATACCTATAAGAGGATTATCCATCCCCACCCATTAACAAGTGTCTGCGGTGCCTCCATTGGAGGAGTGTACCTTCCTGTCCCCTTGACAACAGATTGATCACATGTCTTGTTTTGGCCAATAGAACGTGAGGAGTGAGCATGATGATGTGTACATGTCTGAACAGAAGCCATACAATGATTGCCTGGTTCAGATATATCTCCTCCATTTTTTTTTCTCTGACATGAAACTGGCACGTTCTGAACAGAGGCTGACCTTTCAGCTTTGACCCAGTATTGAGAAGGCCCCTAAGACAAAGCAATAGCTGATCTGCAGTTGACATGTACAGTTGACACGTAACATGAATAAGAAATAAACCTTTTAAGCCGATGAAATTTGGACATTCTTTTGTTACTGCAGCATAACATATCAAAGGCTGGCTGATAAAGGAATTTTATTCCAGGTACAGTCAATTCTCATTGTTCACAGTAGTTATGTTTTATAAAGTTTCTGTGGGCACTGATTCAGCAAATAAAAAACCACTTTTCCTAGGTGAAATACAGGCAGGTTCCTGTGAGCTTTTAATCAAAACATTTTCATCAATCAGGAATTATATAACCTTGTTTTATGTGTGTTTCTATGTAAAGACACCTTATTTAATATATAATGTTGACTCATTGACATTGAACTCATGGCCAACAGTACTGCGACTCATGACTGAATAAAGTTTATCTAAGATGTGTATTTTCTCCATAAAGCACATCATGGCCTTCTTGCCCTTAGGAACACTAGACAGCATTTCAGCACTATACTGAAATGGGGCCATTTTAAAAAGAAAAAATCACCAACAAAAAGCATAAAAAATGCAAAAAATGTGGCACTAAATATACTGAAAAGGGTACTTATTTACAACGTGAGAGCTGAAACAAGATGGCAGAGGCTCACCTTGTTCGACCTCAGCTAGGAAAATGAGTGTCAGCTGATTCAAGTTTTTTGCCATGCCATGCATGTCCAGGCATGACCACAAAAGCACCAAGAGTATTTATTTGGGGGTTACAAATAACAAATTTTAACAAAGAGGCGAGTTCACAAAAATGGAATCCTTGAATAATGAAGATTTGCTACACTCATGTGTGCTACATTATTTATTCCTCATTGCAATCTCATAGGTGAGTATTTTTATCACCATTGTAGAGGAAATTAAAATAGAAATTCTGAAGGTGAAATAATTTGTCAAAGTCTATAGGTAATTTGTGGTAAAGCCAGGATTTAAAGCCATTGCTTTTTTTGATGCACCACATTGCCTCCCAGAAGGAAAGGCTGTATGTGGCACTAATTCCCTGCCTGGATTCCAAGGCTCTGCCTAATCTCATTGTTCACATTTCCCACCCTCCATTCCTCCGATCTTCATCAACATCCTCCCCGTTAGCGAAGAGATTCTCTTTTCCTATTGTGCTCAACCACAATTTTTGGTTCTCCTTCCATACCTCATGTGATCTTCTGGAAGGCATCTGGTCCACATTCTTAAGACTGGTTAGGAACTTGGAGAATATTTGGTACAAACTTGTTGCTTTCAGCTCACACCCAAAGAAGGTCAGTGATTTGCCCAGTGCTAGTGAGAGTCAGTCATTCAAATGTGCCTGCAAATCATTTCAAAGGCATTTTAGAAATGAGACAGAGCTGATGTGGGCCTGTGGGTCAAGCAGCCTCCTGCTCTAAAAGAATCCAAGGAGCCACTGAAGAATAATTGCACAAAGATTCTGGTCTTTGAACTTATACAGCACCTTTCATCTCTGAAGCTCAAGGCTCCTTCCAGACATTATCTCATTCTCCTTCCCAAAGTACCAGCAGAGAATAGCTGCAAGTATTGTACCCATTTTGCTGATAGAAAAATTAAATCTCAAAAGTAGTAAGGGATTTTCTCAGAACCAGACAAATTGAGAACCTTATTCTGCAGAACCAGAGTCAAAGCTCAGAACTAGCACCAAAACTTAGCCCTTTCAAATCTTCTTCTTAGTCACATAAATAATTTTCTAGAAATGAGACTGAAGCAAGGAGGAAGGGAAGATTAGCATTTGTTGAAGATTTGCTATGTGTCAAGTGTCTTATATAAAAGATGTCATTACTTCTTGGCATCCATCCTGTGAAACAGGAATTGTTATTCACATTTACAGGCAAGGAAATTGAGGCTAAGGAAGGTTTGGTAAGAAGGTACTCAAAGTGGTAAATAGGAAGGAAAGGATTTGATCACAGATCTCCATGACCTCAAAGCCGGTGTCATTTATAAAAATGCAGAAAGTATCCAGCATTTTCAGAAGACTTTACTAGGCCAAGTGGCATATAATGAAGCACAAGAGAAACTTGTAACAAGAACTTATTATGCATCAGGCACAAGAGACCCGAGGACAACCAGGACATACCCTGAAGGAGTCTACACTCTAGTTGAAGTGAGAAGAGGAGCATAAGAAGAATAATTCAGAAGCCACTCTCTTGTATATTCAGCCACGTTTATTGAGCACCTTCTATATGCCAGGGATTCCACTAGAAGCAGAAATACAATCCCTGCCTTCACATCCCTCACTAGGCCTGATTGTCAACATTATGAAAGGGACACTGCAGATCCAACAACTCAGGGCAGTCACAGGAGAAAGGAAAGGACTTTTGTGCTTTATCTTAAAATTCGTGCAAATTTGACATCCTACTCGATTCCATCTTGAGGTTCATTTTAACATTACTATATATTTCCTTATAATTCAATGATTAAATTGCTTGTCTTTTTTAAACCAATTTTTCAGGAACAGTTGAGACTTCAGGATGTTGTACATGTTGACTCTGGAGCATAAAATGACTCCTAGCTTACAGAAACCATACCATCTGATGCAAAAGCCCTTTTAAAAAGTGCCTGGACCATAGTCCAAGTCTAATTCTGTTGAGACTACTTTGATTCAATGTCTTTAGTGTCTACTACATGCTACTAAGCATGGTTCTAAGTGCTAAAAACTAAAACTAAAAATGGTATAGTGGAGAAGATACCCTCAAATCATTTCTATCTCATGAAGCTCGAGCTATGACCAAAACAGCCACAGGAGACCAAGGGAAGAAAAAGAGAGACACCCTACCCAGATTAATCAGCTCCAGGTTCCTTTCATATTTGCATATTGAAAGCACACAGTAAATGTTTTTGGCTGATAGAGTCACATCAATTTTGCCTTAATCTTGCAAAATATTCATTCCTTGCAAAGCACATAATTACAGTTAGCCTTGCAACTCCACGGAAGGGCACAGATGGAAGGGCTGCTCTCTGGACCCAGGTGTCTGACTAATTGTTTCTCTGGGAGCAGCCGGGTCAGCCCTCCAGCCTTCTCCCCTGCCCTGCACCCTGGACATGCCCCTTGGCAGCACCTGCAGGAGTGCTCTCCCTCTCACTCCCCAAGCAAAGAAAGCTATTCACACCGTGTGTGACCTGTGGCTTTCTCTGCTGTTAGCGTTTCTGGGAGTTAATCCTATTATTTTCTGGATTGAACTGACAACTGCCAAAGGACTTCCTCACGGTCCCGGGAAATGGACCCATTGGCTGCCTAATGCCTCTTTGTACACTGCCACAGCCTGAGAAAGTTAAAAATGAGTCATTACCTTCTGTCTACATCCAAATCCTTTATTTTTTTTTCCTCCTGGTTATGAACTGGCCCAGAAACATCAACCTTCCTGCACTTTCTGCTGTTACTATATTCAGATTCAACTAACATCTATGGAGAACCTATTATGTGCCTTTCATGTGTACAAATATTATTTAATCATATCCCTTTGTTAGCCTTGGGGTATAGATAACTGTTGCTATTTTACAGATGGGTTCCCTGAGGCTTAAAGAAAATACGTTACTAGCTCAGGTGCTACAGAGATGAAGCTTCCGTCTTTCCAAGTCAACTCTTCAAGTTCCAGCTCCAGGGCTCTACCCTCTCAAAGGTGTGGCCCAAACTTTTGGCTGACCTGGGAAGATGGATGTATGGATGGAAGGATGGATGGCAGAGGGAGAAGAAAGAAAGAGAAAGAGAGATAGAGATAGATAGACGCAGGCATATATAAATTTGTCTTCATTCCAGGGGCCCACCCCGAAATTACTGAATCAGAATCTCTGGAGATTCTTAGGCAGTTAGCCCAGTTGTTTCTGCCAACTGGGATTTATGAGCCACTGCAGGACACCACATGCAGTTTAGTCTGAAACAAATTCTTTTGAAGCACACAGAGCAGGCAGTGATATGAGTGCATTGGAGGGAGTATCCTTGCCTAAAACTCCTTCTTGCCCTGATCTTCGTGAGCATCCTGCAAAGGGAGGTATCACAAGATTCCAGAACATATATTACCTGACACTGAAAGTTTAGTTTATTCAGCAAACATTCATTTGTTCAGTTGCATGCAAGACGCTATGCTGGATGATGGAACTACTAAAGGACATTGTTCAGTGCTACTTCCATGTAAAAAAAGAATAATAAAAAAATAATAATGGGAGTGTGATTGAGGAGGTGTCAGTGGAGATGTAACAAGTGCTATGGAAGAGACAGAAGGGGAACCATTGATAGAAAAAACATGGTGCAGGGGATTTCTGTTTGTGTTCTTTAGAACGGGGCATGGGACAATCTGAGAGAGAAAGAAATTCAAGTAACATCAGAGACCTTTCAAATTCCTTGCATTGATTTTTCCTCATGCTGTTTCCCCAGCTCAGGAGGACATTATCTAGGTAAAGAAGACTCCACAAAGGCTGCGATAAATCAAGATTTTTTTTTTGTTTTATTTTACTCATGGAATTCTGAGGGATTTGATGTTTTTCCCCAGCCTTCTTCATCAGAGTTGTTTTCGATCTCAAATTCAGACCTAGTTGGACTGGTTGACTCGTCCTTAGATATCACAAAGTTTTCCCACTACAAAAATCATGGACCTGATGCCAATAAGCCCACCCCTTATTCCCAGAGGGCCAGGGTGGGTCCCTGTAGAGTGGAATTGCTAGGGTTGGAACCTTGCTGAAACGGACCATCAGTCCTTCTGTAAGGCACGATTATGGCCCCAGCAACTGTAAGGAAAAGTTTGTCCCCTCCTCACCCTCAGGCTCCTCTTTCTTCATTCAGGGGGTCATTGACCCTTCCCAGCCTCCAACAACTAGCTGGTGCTTCCTCCTTGATCCTTGACTGACCATGAGGAGAACCCTGCAGCCAGAGACATCCTGTCCTCCCAACATCCACAATCCACCTGCTACTGGTGGCCAATGCTGGATCCTAAACTGTGAATTTGGCCATGCCTCTTTCTGTCTACCACCTTCCACATGCCTCCTCTGCCTGGCACATGATGTCGGCTTTAACCCCAAATGACATTTGTACCATGAGCCATCCATGCCTTTCCCATTGAATGGTTGTCCAAAGCCTGAAGTTGTGAATAAATTGCTGCAATCTCATGATAAAACTTGAATAGATAAGAAGTTGTTTCTTATGGACGAACAACAAAAGTGGTTTCTTGAGATATAATCTACTCCCGGTGAAGAGGCTGTGAACATTGTTGAAATGGCAACAAAGGATTTATTAATAGACTATTATATCAAATTAGTTAATAAAGCATCAGCAGAGTTTGGGAGAATTGACTCTAATTTTAAAAGAAGTTCTGTTGTGGGTAAAATGCTATCAAACAGCATTGTATACTACAGAGAAATCTTTCGTGAAAGGAAGAGTCAATCAATGCCACAAACTGCATTATTGTCTTATTTAAGAAATGGCCACGCCCACCCCAACCTTCAGCAACCACCACCCTGATCAGTCTGCAGCCATCAACATCAAGGGAAGACCCTCCACCTGCAAAAAACTGAGGAATCTCTAAAGGCTCAAATGATTGTTAGCATTTGTTAGCAAGAATGTATTTTGAATTAACATATGTATATTGTGATTTTAGACATAATGCTATTGCACACTTAACAGACTATAGTATAGCATAAACATAACTTTTATATGCACTGGGAAAACAAAAAATTTGTGTGACTTGCATTAGTGCAATATTTGACTTATTGCAGTGGTCTGGAACCAAACCCACAATATCTCAAGGTATACCTGTATATACATTTTTATGATCTCCCACGTACAATTTGGAAAGACAAAAAACTGAGGCACGAACAGGTTAAATACCTGTCTTAAAGTTGGGCAACTGGTGAATGATAGAACTACTATTTGAACTTGGCCATTGTTCAGTCATTCATTCATCCATTCATTTATTCATTGAACAAACATTTATGGCGTGCCTATGAGGCATTATTTCCAGACTTCGACACTTTGTGGTGTCATTCATTTGGCAAACATAACCAATGCTGTTTTTAGAGACAGTGAAGGCAGACAAAGGAGGGAAACCAGAGGGATTACAGAATAATTGACTTAAACCAAAGGAAGGCAGGAAAAGGGGAGACGAGTTTCAGTTTCAGGTGAGATCTCTGAAAGGAAAAAAAGTTGTGAGGGAGTAGCTTCCCTCCTCCAGGGCTCCAGGTTGAATGAATTCCCTGAACTTACAAACGGGTGTTGAGACTTGTTTTATTGGTATTTACAAAAGTAGGTTTTAAAGGATCAGCGATTTGCGGATTCCACTTGGATGTGTCACACACATCTCTCATTCATCACATCTAAGCAAGCGGGGAAAGAGGCATGGGCTTTGAAAGCCTAGATATTCTGAAAGGGGTGGTTTGGGATTTCAGTGAAGTTTTTTCTTCCAGAGCTAAGGCATCAACAGTCTCCTAGACAGTGGTTTATCTCTCTCCCATCTTCCAGGAAGTTAGGTGTTTGTCAATTAATCCTTGCGGGCCGTGCTCAATCAGATTTAGTGCTTAACAAAGATTACCTGCATTTGGAATTATCTTTTTATTTTTTAATTTTTTTAATTTCAAGATATTAATTAAGGGGTGCAAGTGTTTTTATTCTCAAGTATCTTGCATAATGCTTAAGTCAGGATTTTTGGTGTGCCCCTCACCACAATAGTGTTCATTTACCCAATAGGTAAGTTTTTATCCCATACCCACCCTCCT
This sequence comes from Microcebus murinus, assembly GCF_040939455.1. Classification (NCBI taxonomy): domain Eukaryota; kingdom Metazoa; phylum Chordata; class Mammalia; order Primates; family Cheirogaleidae; genus Microcebus; species Microcebus murinus. The sequence goes on along the minus strand of NC_134110.1, from coordinate 39,417,871 downwards.
GCTCTCCCTCTTTCTTGGATTCTCTTGTCCTTCATGTCATTTTGTGCCCATGTATACCCATCTAATAGTCCCCACTTATTAATGAGAACACATCGTGTTTGGTTTTCCATTCCTGAGATACTTCACGTGGGACAACGATCTCCAGTTCACTCCACATTGCTACAATTGACAATATTTTGTTCCTTTTTATGGCTGAGTAGTGCTCTATGGAATTACTTTTTAACTCTAAATCCTCATCAGTAGGCTGCCAACTCTTCAAAGACAGAGGCTGCTTTATTCATTTTTCACCTGCTTCAGCGCCCAGCATGGCACGTGGCAGGATGAGAAATCAGAGTTTGTGAGAAACAAGGGAGGGAGGGAGAGAAAAAGGAGGGAAAAAGAAACCAGAAACAGAGGATGTCTGTCATTTTACAAATTGGTATTAATGGAATACACTTAAATCAAGAGTTCTGGATTCAAGTTCCAGTCCTGACAGTGTCTGTACGTCACTGGGCAGGTCACTCAAACTCCGAGAATCTCAAGTTCTTATTCCGAGAAATGAGAAAACTGAAGGTGCCTACTTTAGGCTTAGGAGAATTAAGTAATCTAATATGTTGGGCAATATTTTGTAAATGTGACCCACTGTATAAATTAAAATGGTCATGGTGTTTTAATATGAAGGACATGCTTTTCAAGACTTCAAAAAGTTTTTGTTAGAAGTTGAAATTTTATCAGAATGTTGCTGGCTTTATATGGGCCATGTTTCTTTTTGAGACATTTCAGTTGACCAGTAAACACATTCTTTGCAAGTTTTGATATTGAAATAATAGATGCTGGGACATGGATCAGAAGAGAAAATATTCCAATCTACCATTGTCAACAGCAACAATGACCGTGTTTGACAGTGATCGAATTCTGTCACTTCTGCCAACTTTTATTGAGCCTTTACTGAGTGCAAGGGCATTTCAAGACATACTGATAAGAAACAGGCAGCAACCACGATTAAGATTAAAATTAAGATGATTAAGATTCACCTCAATTTCCAAGACATTTGCAGTCCTCTTTGCTTCCCTACGCCTCAGTTTCCCCATCTACCAAAACAAAGGGTTGGACGAGATGTCTCCAAGACACTCTCTACCCTGACCTTTCACATTTCTTATCTCCCTGATTTCAGAGTTCAAAGCATAACTATGATTACCTTTTTCTCGGTGACTCTTCTGAGAAAAAAACGCTATGCCATTTGAGCTAGCCAAGCCACCATACCAGAAGATAATACCAAAATATCTATTTGTGCCCCGGGAATCCCAAATTGATGTCACCCCAAAACAACCGACATTCATAAAATTCACTCTCTAATACATTTGCTTACTGGATTCTCACTAAAATCCTGCAATGTAGTATTATTAGACCCATTTTACAAAAGAGGTAATTGAGTCTTGAAAGTGTTAATTTTTTTCCAGATCACAAGAAATGAATTAGCAGGATCGGAATATAAAACCAGATTTTCTGTTCCAAAACAGAATTTTTTAATCCTCTCCACCCTGCAAGAGCTTTTATGACCAAGTGATTGGGAAGCCCGGGCTCAGGGAAGCTGAATTTAACCAAAGAAGCCAAAGCAACCATTTCCAAAACTCGCAGTCCCTCTAAAGCACTGAAGAGCCTCTGAATGGGTTAAGTCCTCCCTGGCTCAGTCCCAACAGACATTAAATTCACCTGTGCTTGCTCTGAAATAAATCAGTGTCCCTTTCTGCTGCTGCTGTTGTCTGGAAATAATGCAAATGCAATGGGTCTGCACTGACTTTGTGCTTCCCTGGAAGGATACACATAATAAATTGTCCCTTAATACTGTTAAAGAGACATTTTCCTCTTACTCAGGAGCTTTTCAGGTTGGACTGAGCTACTCACCCAGCAAGGAGGAGGACATGTGTCTTGTCACCGGGCCCAGTTATTCATGTGGCCTCTCATTGCTCCTGGGCTCACTGCATTGCTAAATTCAGGGATGCATTTCCAGGCCTTCATGTCGAGTCACAGGACTCACTGGCAAACCTAGATTGCTTTCCTCATTTGTGATTTGATTTTATTTCATTTTAGCCATTTCTATGTTTATTTATCTGGATGCTTAGGAGCTGAAGAAAACTGGTGCTCCTGGTCCGTGCCATTCATCATTTGGAAGAATGCCAAGCTGTTTCCGCAGAGGACAGAAGGCATTGGTCTCCCCTGCAGGAAGCCACTGCTGCTCCTTAATTGTTTGCTAGAGGAAGAATCAAGGGTAAAATTTAAAGTAAATGGCTGGCCGAGTTGCACTAATTCATCAAAGCATGTTTCAAGTCAGTAGTCAGAGCATGCATCAGCCCCCGGCGCCACCACCTTCTATGAGAGTGGAAAAGCCAGCAGACCTCCTAGCAGATGAAATCATTAGGAGGCTCCAGCAGTGCTTGAAAAGCAAAGAGAGAGGAGGCGGGGATTTCTATGTGTGCTCCCTCTGCCACATGGGAAACACCAGTTGTCTGTGACCTAGTTATCAGAGAAAGGAAGCAAGGAAGAGAACCCACAAAACTGTTTGCTGCATGGGATCCCCATTCTCCAAGGCACCCTGGCTGTTGAGTAAACAATTAGCATCTTCTAACTGGACTCTATTCATTTGGTTTAGAGATTTTTTTGGTAGCAATAAAGATAAATCCATTTCAGGTAGCCTAAGAAAATGGGGCTTTTTGGGGATAGACTATGGACAGGAAGTATAACTGAAGTTCATGAGAGACTAGAAGTGAGAACTGGAAGGTTTTTAGAAAAATCTGTTAGCATCTCACCTCTCTCTCTCTCTCTCTCTCTCTCTCTCTCTCTCTCTCTCTCTCTCTCTCTCTCTTTCATTACATGGTCCTTTGTGCAATGCTTCATTCTCCTGCTTTTCTATGAAGATCACTCTTCTTGCTTTTAAGTATGCAGCCATTCATTTATTCAGTGAATATTTATTGAATCTCATCATGTGGCTGGCACTGTTCAAGATGCCAGGGATTCAGGAATGAAGAAAACAAATTCCCCTGCCCTTGTGGAATGTACATTGCAGTAAGGCAGCTAGAGAAGAATCAAGATAAATAAGTAAAAGGTACCATATGGGGAATAGTGAGTGCTTAGAAGGAAAAAATCAAGGGAGTGGAAGTGAAATGTTGGGAAGGTAGTTGAAATCTTGAGTAGGATATTCATAGAAGACCCCGCTGAGAAGATCATTTCTGAGTAAAAACCTTAAGGAAAGCAGGGAACTAGCCCAGTATGTGACTGGGGTGTACCATGCTGGCCAGAGGGAGTAGCAGGTGCAAAAGGCTTGCAGTGGGTCAAGAAGCAGCGAGGAGGCCAGTGGGGTGCGAGACGAGTGAGGAGGACTAGTTAGAGGTGAAGCCATAGATCTCGGGGGACAGATCATAAGGGCTTTGAAGGTCACAGTGAGGACATGGGCTCTTACCCTGTGTGAGATGGGAAGATGCCAAAAGACCACTTCGAGCTGAGTTAACCCCATGCCTCATCCCAATTTAGGAGTCAGTGCTAATGCTAACTTATCACAAAGTCAAATTCTCTTAGTCATCAAAAGAGAGGATTCAAGTGACAATGGTTCATGCTCATTGTGCTTCTATGGTCATCCTGAGTTCTCCAGGTTGACCCAAACATCAGTCCAGCTGCCTGGTTCGCCTGTCAAAATGCTTGGGGAAGATTAGAGGGCACCGGAAGAGACCTGGTCTCTAAGACAAACACCCTACACACAGTTGGGTCTCACAGAACCTTTGTTGAGTAAGTTAGTTGGCAAATGCTAGTGAGGACCTTGGGACATAGAAATCCCTTTAGAAATTCTGGTATCCAGAAAGATTTTCACATAAGATCTTCACACAAAGCCAGAAATAGAATGTGTATTCTCTCACAATCTCCTTATGCTGAGAGTTCTTAGATGTGGCAGAAGGACCCACAAGAGTAGTCACAAGCAGTTGTGAGGGGTTGCCAGCCATGTTACTATTAATAGATACCATATGAAGCTGGACATGTGTTTGAATAAATTAGAATAAATTAAATATTAACCAAAAATATCATTATTCTCACTCCATAGGCTTTCAATAAGCTCTTTTGAATGGGAGAGAAAGGGTGACACTATAGCTGGAATACCAGAGCCTCACAGAACCTCAGGTATGTCTTATACACTAACCTCTTCCCTTTTGTGACGCTCGGTGGAAAATAGTGTGAGAGCCACTTCTGTGGGGAAAAAGACTGGTGCAGGAGGGTACTTATTTTAAAAAATAATTGTCATTTCTTTCCCACATGCCTGCTAAAAAGACAGGCATGTTCTAGAACTGTCTTCTCCTCAGTTCCAAGAGCACTGAAGTCATGGTAATGGCCAAACAGTGATCTTTTCCTGAGGACAATTTCAGAATGGTTGACTGTGCCATTCTTATAATTACACACAAGAAAGTTACCATCTGTAGTGCAGCCATAGCTCTTCATATGAAGGAGGAAATGACTAAATATATATTTACATAGCTCTCATGAATATGCATTTTGTAAATGCACAAATATGTACAATTACTTGATAGACTGTTTTGGTTCCTATCTTTCGAATATTTAATACAACCATAAATGTTTAATTCATATTTACCAGGTTGATTGAACAGTTTCAAAATTATCCCAAATCTTGATGGAAACAAGATTGAATGTTTCTAGCATATCCCTGCACTTGAGTTTGGCCAGCAGAATCTACATGAACTGGTTAAATGATGATTTTCTTAGAAAGCACATTGAATAAATCTGCTGGTGGAAATCAGCTTACTGGCTATGGCATAAGAGGTGGGGTTGAATTTAAGTCCTACAGAGACCATCGTGATTTGGCCTCCCTGCACCTCCTTCACTCTGCTCCTCATCACTCAGCCAAAAACAATTCACATCCACCCCAGGTCCTCAGCACCTGCTGTTCCCTGTGTCCAGAATGCTGTTCACACAGGTATGAAGACTTTGCCCTCATGTCACCTTTTCAATGCGGTCCAACTTAACCACTGCACTTAAAGTTGTGGTCCCCACACCCCCCACACTCCTGATGCCCCTTATACTTCCTTATACTTTTTTCCCCATAGCTCTCACCTCTCATATACAATATTATTCATTTAATATTAATTGATAACATTTATGCGTTATGGTCTGTCTGTGTCTCCAGTCACTAGAATGTAAATGTCACAAAAGCCAGGATCTATGTTTTGTTCACTGAAGTCCCCCAAATCCTAGAATGTAGCACTTAAAAGGCATTCAGAAAACATTGGACGGAGGGAGGGAGGGAAGGAAGGCAAATCAAGAGACCTGGGTTCAAACCCAATGTGGGAATGAGGCAAGGCCAAAGCAGCAGAGATCACCCCTGAGCATAGGTGAAGCCCCACCTGGGTTCACCAACTCTTCACAGAGCTGGGTCACACTTTGTTTGGAGCATAGCTTATGGTAGTAAGCACTAGTGTGTTGGGGGGGGGGTTCGTTATCATATTATGTGCATGCAAAATGGGGATGTTAGAATCTCCTTTAGAGAGTGATCCGAAAGTTAAATGAGGTAAAGTAAGTGATAAAACACCCACATAGTAAGGCAGAGGAGGAAGTTAAAAGTAAAAAAGGAAGTAGAAAGCTTCTCATTAGTAGAGGATGATTTTTTTAGGGTGATGCTTGCCCAGAAATTATTCACATTCAGCCAAAAGCCAGGAGAGACTGTAAAACATGGCACATCATTGCAAAGACAAAGCACCTCAAAATGCAACTACTACAGCAAGTGTATCTTGCAGTAAAAATATCAGAGAAAGCTATATATCATTGGGGTAAGGCATTGCACATGCCCAACAATAACAAATAGGAAAAAGTATCACTGCAACTGTAGAAAAAGAGTAGATGAAGACACTACATCCTAATATGTGTATTTTGAGCAGCTCATGACAGATAAAATCACATTTCAACAGAACTAGTATATCAATCCAAGCCAAAATCAAGTGATTATTTAAATGTAGGATACAATGAGATACACAACTGACTGGGACAATAAGATGATGTGAAAAGAGGTAGAGGACAAAATATAAAAACAAAAAAAGGGGGACCTACCTCAGAACCAAGATAGAGAAATTTCCCTAATTCACCTGTCTATGGATGTTATCAGTATTCTCATGAATAAAATTGGTGGTAATTACCAGAATCAGACTCTAGTCCTAAATGAGTAGCATTCATAGCTTGGTGCATGTGTGTGAATGTTTAAGAGGATGTTTAGTGAACTGTAAATAGCGTGGGTTCTGTTCTGCTCAACTAATCGTATATGCCATAATTACAAAGTCTCAAATAAATACAAACCCTTCAATTACCAGGAGGAAATATCTGAACCAAATGGAACCAACTGAGAGTAGCAATCAAAATCCTGTTGCCCACAAGGGTGTGGGGAAAGGAGTCCTTTCAAACCCTGAGTGGCATTATAAACTGGCTAAAAGAAACTATACTTCTGGAAAGTAATTTTGCAATTATGTCTCAAAGCCTGTAAACATGTTCCTAACATTTTTCCCTGTACTCTTCTCCATCCAACTCTGTAATACAACTTCCAGGAGTACATTCTATGGAAATAATACAAAGACCCTGGGGAAACAATGTTATTTGTTCAGAAGTATTTATGAACACAATATTTTTGATGGTGAAAAATAAAACATAACATATATATTCGATTGCTGTGGGTATAGTCAAGAGTGTCTTGATACTTTCTTTTCATTGTTATTAAACTGGGTGTATGAAGGTATAATTTACATAGAGCTTTATACATTTTGAAAATGTAAATTTTGAAAAATGTATACAATCATGTAACTACTGCCATCAAGATATATAACACTTGCATCACTTCAAAATTTTGCCCAAACAGCCAAAACATTTTTTCCACCCCCAGGACCCACTGATACAGTTTTTTACTTTAGGGTTCACATTTTCCAGTTCATTATCTAAATGGAATTATACAGTATACAAACTTTTGTGTATGTTTCCTGTCCATTAGCATAATGCATTTGAAATTCATCCAAGTTGTTGCTGGGTAGTATTGCATTATATGAATGCATCAAAATTTGTTTATCCATTCACTATCCATTTTATTTTTTTCCCATTTTTTATTTTGAGATAATTATAGATTGACAGCCTATAATTATTAATTATCTAAATCATAGATTTGAAAGATAGTACTGAAAGATCTCGGGTACCCTTCACCCAGTCCCCCCTCTTACCCCTATGGTTATACCTTAGTAACTTATCAGGAAATTGACAGTAGTGCAATGCCTGTGTGTTTGTGTTTGCATATGTATGTGTGTTTGTGTAATTCTGTACCCTTTTATCACATATGTAGATTTCTGTAAGTATTTCTGCAAGTTACAGAACAATTACATTCCCACAAAGATCTTTATGCAACCCCTTCATAGTCTCACACACACACCTTTGCTTCCTTTTGCTCTCTCTCAACAATAATGTAATTGTGTTAAACATTTCCTGCTTTGACATACTTTTATAACCACATCAGACAGTGTTATAATTTTTTCTTCAACTATCAAACATAATTTGGAAATCTCAAGCAGAGAAGAAAGTCTCTAGCATTAACACTTACAATTATTTTTACTCAGCTTATTGCTCTTTCTTTCTTCTTGATGTTTCAAGATTCTTTCTTTTGTCATTTACTTTCTCTTCAGAGGATTTCCTTTTGAGAACTTCCTTTGCCGGCAATATGCTCTTTTAGCTTTCCTGCATCTGAGACTATTTTTACTTCGCCTGTTTTCTAAAAGAATATTTTCTCTGGTTATAGACTAATTTTGGAAAGATTATAGCACTTAAAAAATATCTGCCACTTCCTTCTGGCCTCCATGGTTTCTGACAAGAAATATTTTGTCATTTATATTGTTTTTCCTCTATAAATAAAATAAATGCTGCTTCTCCTTCATAGATTTCAAGACCTTTTTTTATCTTTACTTTTCAGAAGTTTGACTATGGTGCATCTTGGCAATATAGGATATCTTGCACTACTGTACTATGGATTTCTCTGGGTTTGTCATATTTAACGTTTACTCAGTATCTTGAATCTGTAGGTTTATTCTTCCTGTCAAATTTGAGGAATCTAGCCATTATTTCTTCAAACACTTTAGTTACACTCTTTTCCTCCTCTCTTTCTGGAACATTAGACCTTTTCTATCAGCCCCACAGTTCTCTGTTAATGTTTTTTTTTCAGTCTATTTTTTTCCTGATGTTCAGATTGGGAAATTTCTATTGTTTTATCTTCAGTTTCACTGATTTTTTTTTATTCTGTCACTCTGTCATTCCATTCTGTTATTGAGACCATCCAATGAGTTATTTCAATTTACTGTATTTTTCAACTTTACAATTTTCATTTAGCGCTTCTTCATATCTTCTTTCCCAAGACTTTCTATTTTTTTTCAGTTGTTTATAATGTGTTCATAATTGTTCACTGAAGCATTTTTATGACGGCTGCTTGAAAATCCTTACAAGACAATTCTAATACCTTTATCCTCTAGGTGTTAGTGCCCCTTGAATGTACCTTTTCATTCAAAATTTCTCTAGTTCCCTATATTAAGATGAGTGGTTTTTGTTTTTTTTTTAAATTGAATCCTGGGCATTTGGATTATGAGGTTCTGGATCTCCTTTAAATCTTCTGTTTTAGCAAGGTTCCTCTGATACCAAGACAGAAGGAAAAGACTGGCACGGTTGTGACCTTATTACTATCAGATGGAGGTGGAAGTTCAGATACTCTACTCAGCCTCTGTTGACACTCAGAAAGGGGGAGAGGTTCCTCATTCCTGCTGGGTGGGAGTAGGAGTTCACCCCTGCCCCCAGGCCCCTGCTGATGCCACTCTGGATGGGAGTGGGCTGGGTGGTAGGGAGGTGAGCGGTGTGGTCATCCCACTGATCAGCACGGATGAAACTCCCAAGTCCCTACTTTGCCTTTTCTGATACCACACAAGTGAGGGTGTCGGGGTGCCTCCTTACAGGCAGAAGTCAAGGCTCCCCAGGCAGCCTTGGCAGATAAGGTGGAATGGGGCTACTGTGTTTTCTACAGGGTTTGGCAATCAATTTCTAAAAGTTTTTTTTCTTGCTACGTTGCTCTTTCCTGATCCTCTGGCTGGAGAGAGCGGTCTTTTCTTGGGACTTTTTTCTCTGCACATGTTGACATTTCTAGGTTGCCAGCTTCTCCAACAGCCAGTCTGAGATAGAAGACACCAAAAGAAAACCCAGGAAACCCACTGGAATGGCATTCACAGAGTCCTGAGGTCCCTAGACGGTTGTCTTCTTTTCTCCACGTTTTAGAGTCTCCTCATGTTTATTTTACACATAATATCCAGAGTTTTTAGCTATACTTATCCAAAGATTTAGGGGAAAGTATCTTTCCATTTCATTTCAGTGTTTATATAAGACTTTGTTGGAACACAGGGGGAAAAGTCATGATATTAAGTGAAGAAGAATGATATCAAATTTTCTGCATACTATAGCTACTACTGTATGTGTATATGTATTTTTTTCAATCACAAGTGTGCAAGAAAAAAGGCTGAAAGGAAATATGCCAAATGATATTGAGTACTGAGTTAGTAAAACAGAATGAGGGATAAAGCATTCCTCCTCTATTTTCCAGTGTGCTGTATGATAGCAATATTACATTAAATATATAAACTGGAATAATGTAAAGTATCTAGTCACACAGACAAGTAAAGCTCTTAAAAACGGAACCTACAAAAAACTCCATTCCAGGATGATTATGCTACACTTTCATAAAACTGCGTCATAAACTTCATAGTTTATCAAGTATATAAAGGATAGGTATTGTTGCTTTATGTTGAACAAATCTAGCAAATATATGAATGAAAACAATATGGTTAGTAGGAAAATGTGCATGAAATAAGTAGAGAAAGAAGAGATGTTTTCTACTGAAGCACGTTTTCTCTAGCACAAGCCCACAATAAAGAAATTGACACCAACAGTTGGCTCAAAAATAATCAACTACAAATATGCTGAACATATAAGCATTCTCCCAGACAGAACCACGAAGTGTGCTTTGCATTGTTCCTAACAGCTCTTTAGAAGGCACCAGATGCAGTTCAAAATAAAATAATATAGTGAGGTACAAGTTAATTACATAGTTACCAGCAACATCACACACATTTTTTGCAGTAATAATGTGGTAAATAAATACACCCTCACTCCATGGGAAATGGTGGCAATTATTAAAAGCACACGTCCATGCCATCATATTGCTTATTGATAACTGTGCAATTAATCAATGTCAGTGTGTAAAAATGGATATTTGTGTTTCCCTGAATATTGCATGCTATCTGGGATGCATGTAAAAAACATGTGCCCAGAGTTTCAAGTATGAGCCTCAATGGGTGAGCAGTGTTTGTGGTGAAATCTCAGCCCCCAAACAGCCCCAGAATAAGACATCTGTTTTTAATAATAATCATAATAAACTATTTTAACCAATTGCCTAAGACACAATTAATGCTCAATAACTATTTGTTAGATTAATCCATAAAAGGTAATAAAAGATTTGTGTGATGTGAATAAACTGAAGGGACAAATAAACCTGGACTATCTTATGTTGGTGTGAGTGTTTCAGGAAAGAGCTTTGGCTTTGAAACCAGAAGTTCCTAATCCAAACGCCAGGACTACCAATATCTAATTAAGAAATTTCAAACCAATTATTGCTAGTCTTTGAATTTCTGTTTTCTCAACAATAAAAGGGATGCAAAGAATTTTATTATGTGGACCAAATGGTACAATGTATTTGAAAACACTTATAAACCAAACGAGCACTATACATACAAGAAATATTCTCACTAAGGCGCTACTATTTCAACAGCAGTAGATCTGTATCTATCTTCAAAGAAGCATATATTATCTAAAGACCTCTCCTCGGTAGCAAGAGAGAGAGGGTGAGAGAGACAGCACAATTATTAGAAGGGCAAGAGAGTGGCCTAAGAGGAATCCAATCTGACCTACAGAGTAAATTATCTACAAACAAATTTTAGACCCCAGGGCTCAAATCCAAACCCAAACTATGGCAGGAAGTTTCTAAAAATATAAAATATAAAAGCAGTGGGATTTCTGTGAAGCCTCATACCTTTATGACATATACATCAGCTAAAATAATTTATTTTTCTCATTTCAACTGACTCATTTAAGGAAAACAATACACTTCCCAATAATAAGGATAGAGGAAGAATAAACAGCTGTGTAAATTAATTGCCTATAGGTCAAAAGTATATCTCTCCAAATTTCTCCTTTGTACCATCAAAAATAGCACACTGATCCTTAGGTTAATTACATTGAGGGAAAAATATGTCACATATAGAAGAGTTTTTGCAAGCTACAAAGAACTCAACAACTAGGTTTTTCTTATTTACGACAATTCATCAACACACTAGAAGCCTTTTATTCAATATGAATGGATTCAAATGTTAGCTGTTTAATTGAAAAAAATTTTTAAATGAGTTAGCCAGGTCCTATTTTAGTTGAAAATGCTCAGGTAGTCACAAATCTTTTAAGATTCAGCTTTTCCCTTTGATTACAGGTTTAGTGGTTGAAGTTCAAGTCATGTTTCTCATGTAAAATATATGCATTATGCATTGTCTAGAAGTCCTAATCTTCCACCGGAGTAGAGTAATAACTTAAAACGCTCAGGAAGAAATCTAACTAAAATCCCACTTAGGTTCCTATGAATTTTTTTCCTAATCTTTTACAGTTTTATCACTCACACCTAATTCAACATTAATTTTGTTGTCTTTATCAAGTTGTCTTTATTAAGCTTTTTCAGAGCATTTGGCTTTAATTTCCTAGATACATCTGCTCCTTTTTGCACTCATATTTCATCATTTTATATAAAAATTAAGTGATGTAATGTAAGAAATAGTACAGCTGATATAAATTTATGTACAAATAAAACTAAAGTACAGATTAAGTACTGTACGGACAAGTACAGAAAATCTTCTCTGACATGTACAGAAAAAGAAAAGAGCATTGCTTCTTCATCTTCTTCTTTTCAGAAATGGGGGTCTCATTCTGTCACTCAGGCTGGAGTGTAGTGGTGCAATCATAGCTCACTGCAACCTGAACTCCTGGGTGCAAGCGATCCTCCCACCTCAGCCTCCAACTAGCTGGGATTACAGGCATGAGCCACTACACTTGGCTAGAAGAGTGCATTTCATACATCACAGCAAACTGAACTGAATTTAAAACTTCTCTCAATTTCCCACCACCATCTGCAAAAATTTTTCTATCTGCTTATTGCCACCATCATTCTCTCCCCTGCAAGGTGCATAACTTTATGTTGTTGATCTGAGAGCTGTGTGATATGACTTTGAGTTGAAAATACTTATTGGTTATAATAATGTTGCAGCAAGTGTACAGCTAGTGTTACAGCTCTTGACTGGGGAAAGAACCGAGCAGCACACGAAGAGTGGAAGAACAGTCTTTATTCTTCCGGCAGGCTCAACCCAGCAAGTGTTACAGCTCTCTTCTCTTCTGATCTTCTGACCCCCCTTCTTTGTTCTCCTTCTGCTTTTATATTCTCGGTAGGGCTCAAAACACGTCCAATCAACTACAAGCTTTAACATCAAATCAACATCAAGCTTTAACATCCAATCAGCAACAAGCTTTAACATCCAATCAACAACAGTGGGATTCAAAAATTACCCAATCAGGATCACACAAGCAGCACGAGGCCCAGTGGCATTCCAGTGCTCGCAGAGCTGGCCCGAGGAGATGCAGAGCGTGGCCCCGGCAAGTGGCCGCATCCCAGCACCTAACATTTTCCGCATCAATAAGACACATTTTATGATGTAGCTAGGCTATTTGTAAATAAACTTTTTTTTTATTATTTTAGAAGAGTTTCAGATTTACAAAGATTTCACAAGAATAGTACAGAGTTCCTATATATTCCATACTAGGTTTCCATTATCATTATGGTTGCTGGCATTTTGATGTAACATTACAGCATTCTATTTGGAACAAGATAATCTCCCATTTTTAGAAGTCATCAAAATGTACAGACTTTCTTTTGTAATGTCATCATGCCTTTTTATTCCTCATCGCCAATCCATGACTACAGCTACCAAAGGTGTGGACGCGTTTATTGTGTTGGCTGCCCAGCACCCCTTCCTTCAGATAGGATACAAGCCCCTGATTTCCAGTTTGGGAACCGCCCCACCCCACTCAGTTCTTGGAATTCAAGTGGGGTGATCCCAGCGGTGGCCATGGAGCTCAGGCCTGGCTAATTAAAGCACCCTCACTCTGGCCACAGTAACCAAAGAGTGACTGGAGGAGATTGTTGCCACCTTGTGGGAGCAGCCTAACTGAGAATGATGTCAAAGAGAGATGTAATGAGAAAGATGGGGAGAGAGAGAAAATATTATAATGCATACCTACCTTCCTGTTAGCCTGGAACCATCTCAGTTCTTACCTGTTCACCTGATGCGATCATTAATGGAGTTCCCTTTCACCCTCAAAAGTAGTACATGACATAGCCCCTCTAATGAAGGTCCCAGACATGTCTAAGCATGATGTCAGCTGTGTTCTCCTTTACATGAACCAATGACTAACATCAGAGAAAGGGAGCAAAGCTTGGCTTAAAGTTGTTTGACAAGCAAAGAGAGTCACTAGCCCTGTTCCTCACCACAAGTTCATGGCTGCAATCACCAAATATTTCTATTTGACCACTTAAAGTTCATGCGCACTTAACCTTCATAGACATAGCTGGAACATTTCCTTAGAGGAGGCATATGCAAAGACCTGTGAGGAAGAGAAGGGACAATGTGTTTCAGAACTAAAGGGATCTTGAGAAGGACATTAGGTAGAAAGAGAACGTGGGGTGAGAGGAAAAACACAGGGTAGGAAAGGTAAACAGGGGACCACATTGCATGGCTGCATAGAGCTTGTGCTTTGTTTTAAGGACAATAAGAAACCAGGAAAGGCTTCAAGCCAGAAAGAGGGTCAAGATCACATGTTCATTGTGGAAAGATCTCTTTGCCTGCATAGGGAGAATTGAAGGCAAATCTGAAAGCAGGATGCTGCTCCAGGAAGCAATGACAGTGTCTTGAGTTGTGCCCATGGTGATGGCAATGGGAAGGAGTGGACGTATTGGTGATGTGTCCAGGAGGCCCCCACGTATCAAGCTTGGAGTCCTATTAATGGAAATTCTTCCCCAAACCTGGTCCCCTTTCCCTACACAGACCAAACCATTAAGGCCTAGAACACAGCCTTGCACAAATAAATATTTTTTTCAATTAATGAGTCTCAACAGTTGGACAGTTGAGTAGAATTGGAGAATCAGGATACCTCCAAATTCTCTAGCAAAGAAATGTTGTCTTCCTTTCCAGATTTTATGCACTCATAAAGGATGTAATCAAACATTATATACTTCAATATGGAAGCCTCAATTTTCTTGAGCAAAAGCTGAAATCAAACCTCTAAGATTTTCAAGTACTTTGCAAAGTAGTTACAAGGGTAAGTATTCATAGTCTCTTGTCCTTCAAACAATAGAGAATCAGTAAAGTATTTTCTTGGTTCCGTTGATATTAAATAGCACTATTGACTTTCCTCCTCTTTTATGACACTATAAAACATGTTGTACTGAAATAAAGGTTTACATTGCAACTGAGAATTCTTAAGCAAGGCTTCCTGCTGACTCAGAACCCTGGACGAGTGTGTTGCTGCTTTGGTGGATGGAGGTATTTTTAAGAACCCATTAGCTACCCTTTGCAGAGGATTCTTTGGATCATTATTAGTTGTGTGTGTGTGTGTACACATGCATGTACTGGAAAAGAGAGAGAAAATGTACCATGTACACATGAGTAATTAAGTTTCTGCTAAATTAAAAATGTTCCCAAGTCAAAGTCTGCACTTAGATGATCTGTTTCCATTCTGCTAGCTTCTGCTCAGAGTAATCACTGACCATATAATCATCATGTTTTCTTATTCCACAGAGTATAGAGAAATTTTGTTCTTCTGATGGGGGAGGAACCCTTGCCAAGTTCTCCCTTTCCTGCAAAAAGCGGACAGATGATGGAGAATGCTCCAAACAGACATTTAGCCAAAGGACTTTGACTCAAGACTTTGCCTTTGTGGCTCTTTATCCCTTAGACTAAAAGTAGAGCATTTGAATTTTAATGTCATGATATTGTGAAGGAGGAAGGGACCTTTGTGCTCAGGTGTCATGAATCAAGAGATGAGCTCTGGAGTCAAACTTCTAGGCTTCCATTCTATCAGAGTCACTTCCTGGCTGTGTGGCCTGGGGCAAGATGCTCTGTCTCCCTTGAGCCTCATTTTCCACATCTGTAAATTGTGGGACAGAAAATGTTGAGGGTCATAACATCCCCTTTACTGGATTGCAGTGAAGATCACATGAGATTGTGGCATAGTTTACCTGTGAACTGTAAAAAACTAGAGAAATGTATGTTGCTATTGCTACCCAGGCAGCCCCTTTTTTTTTACTGATTCTCCATTGTTTGAAGGACAAGAGACTATGAATACCTTACCCTTGTAACTACTTTTCAAAGTACTTGAAAATCTTAGAGGTTTGATTTCAGCTTTTGCTCAAGAAAATTGAGGCTTCCCTATTGAAGTATATAATGTTTGATTACATCCTTTATGAGTGCATAAAATCTGGGAACCAAGACAACATTTCTTTACTAGAGAATTTGGAGGTGTCTGAT
Organism: Microcebus murinus; assembly: GCF_040939455.1. NCBI lineage: Eukaryota > Metazoa > Chordata > Mammalia > Primates > Cheirogaleidae > Microcebus > Microcebus murinus. The sequence goes on along the minus strand of NC_134110.1, from coordinate 39,402,164 downwards.
TCTCCAATTCTGCTCAACTGTCCAATCCCACTCAACTCTTTTTTTTAACAAAAAGGAAACAGAGACATGGAGAGAGGAAAGGACCCACCCAGGGCAGCAGCCTGTCAACCATCTAGTGTCCTGGCTCCCAGTTCAGGGCCCCTTCACCTTTGCACATGATTCTGGTTATTAAAGCTCCCTCCAGCAGAGCTATGGTCACCTAATGTGTCAAACTCAATCCCAGGAACAGCCATTCTGCTCTGCAATCCAGCAGTCGACATTTAAATAAGAAACCTTGGAGTCTTTGGGCTTAGTGTTTCCTGTTTTAAGCCAATTCATTTAACCAAAGAATAAGACCATGTCTTTTTCCAAGCCATCTCATTCTCAGAATTACAGTTACTAGTATCATTCAAGGTGACCAGCAAGTTTCAGTTTGTCTAAGACTTTTCCTATTTTAACTCTGAAAGTCCCTGATCCCACGAGGCTTCTCAGTCCAGAGCAAACTGGGACAATCTGCTACGCTAAATTCCCATATTTCTCTGAATGTCTACAATCTGCCAGGCACTGTGCTGAGCTCTTTACTCTCAATATTCTGCTTATTTATTTTGAAACATAGTTGAGGCAGGTATGATTATTTCTTTACAGAGTGAGGAAACCCAGTTCCCAGTGCCCTGAATCACACACAGCCAATGTCTGCTGTCTGAATCCAAGGCGGTCTGAATCCAGAGTCCCTGTGTCACTCACCACGTGACACTGACTCCCCACATGCCCTGAACACTCTCACGAGCAGGAGGGACAAACTTCCTTTGCACTGGATTATTTTATAATCTGCTTGTCACAACGGTTCTGAACTGATTGGGAAACAACTCGAGTATTTAAACATCAGAATCAATGTGTTAATAAGAAGACCAGTAAAAAAGAAATCTAGAGACATCAATTCAAGTTCCTACCACTCCATTACCTTACATTACCTGACATCTTACAGCCTTTTGTCCCCTTAATTTGTGAAATGGAAATAATAAAACCTACATAAAAGTGATACTGTAAGACTCAAATAAAGTGTTTTGAAAATGTTTTGTAACCTGAAAAACCTAATATATCAGCAAAGTGGGGCTTAATTTATTCACAATAGGTTAAATATGTTATTGAGGATTTATATGGTGTCACTGTACAAGCTAAATGGCTCTGTTAGCCTCTAATTTTTCAATTTCTTTCCCAAAATTTATTCCCGTGGTGATGTCGGCTACGTGACCACCTCGTAGCAGACAATTGTGGTTGCCTGCCCAGTGGGCATTCCTCCTCCTAAGGAGACCCTGACCTCCCAGTGGGACCATCATCCTGTCTCCATTCCTGTTCTCAAGCATGGGCTTTAGCCAATGAACACATGAGCCAGTCAGTGTCAGTGAGGTATTTGCTAGAGCTTCTGCAAAGCACAAGTTCTCTTCAGATGAAGCTCTGTGGGTAAATTTATCTCTTTCCTATTGCATATGAACAAAGACAGTTAAAACCATTAAAGCTATCAACAGTGGATGTAAGAGTTTTTAGTGAGGGAATGAAGAATCCCATACCATGAAGCAGAACCAAAGAATGGAAAGAAAAAAGGGATTCTGTTCATATCAGTTTAGCCTTAAATCATACACAAATCCCAGATCTGCCCTTTCAGGACTGAGTGACCTTAGACATGGCCATTAACTTCTCTGGGCTTTTGTTTCCTCTTCTGCAAAACGGGTATCAATCGCACACTCCTCATAGTGTTGTGGTGAGTGCTGCATTAGATAACAATTGTCAAAAGCCTACAATGGGGCCTGGCAAATAGTATTAATAATGCTTTCCCTTACTTACTGCCCTGCCCCTAGAGGGGAGGACTGGGCTGTGACTTCATGAGGAAGGATTCTCCTTTGGAGTTTGATAAGACTTAAAGAAAATTTGCCTGTGCCCCTTTGTGTAATACAATACCTCTGCAAAGGGGAGGGAGGCTAAATTATTTCTTACTGTCTTATTTTCATATCTATTTGCATAATTCAATTTGCCTTTTCATTTGCATATTAATTCGCTTTCCAAGAGCAGCTCTGGACCAAACCCAGATGCAGCATAGTCTGTGTGTGTGTGTGTATATATGTGTATGTGTGCATGTGTGTGTGTCTGTGTGTGTGAAGCATAAGGTGTGTATTTGGGGAAGGGACAACCATGACCCTGGTAAACACCTGACTACAAGGCACAATTTACCCAGTTATACCGATCCTTAACCTCCTCATTCCCAGTTTCTTTGACCATATGCTAAGGCCCTGGTCTCACTCAGTCTAGGATTGTCTAATTCTAATGTAAACCTGGATATGAGAGAGAGAAAAAAAAGAGAGAGAGAGAGGGAGGGAGATCTTTATTGTAATTGGAGGAGACCAGGTCTTCTCTGGCTGTCCAGATGAATCTTGGAAACCAAGGGCCCAGCTGGCTACTCTTCAACAATAGCAACAGATAAGGAAGCAACATGTCTGACCCATCTGAACACTGTCCAAAAGGAAATCCTCTCAGAGCCTCCAGGAAACTCCAAGACTACAGCTGGCAAGAGAACACAGGGAAGAAGAGGCAGCTACACTTGAAGGCAGGAGCACAAAAATTAGCAATCTGCAGCCAGCTCTGCCCTAACTATGCATTTTCTTTCTCTGGGCACCAGCATCCCCACCTGTAAAATGGGCTATCAGAAATAATGAGGAGTAAGAAACAATGCCAACATCAGGTCAGCTGCTTCCAGCACAATCCTGCAAGCACACAACCTAGACCTATGGGATGATAGGAGGAGTGAACCCAGCAGGAGTACCACTAACACCCTAGTGCTCCTTCAAAAGCTTCCTTTTGTTTCACAGGATCTTTTCTTCCCAGAAAATTCTTCATCACCTCTGAGGCCCAGCTCAACTGCTGCTTCTTCAGTGATGTCTTTGCAACACTCACTACTCAGGTAATCCCAGATATTCATGCTCCTGATTCCACAAGGCCCAGCCCACAGGCCCTGGAAGATGCTGCTGCATTGTTGCTCCCCAAGCCTGTCTCCCCTGCCAGATTGTGAATTCTCAGTTAAATTCAGTTTTGTGCTGCAGTCTTTAACAAACTACTGAAGAATCACAGTTGAACAATATGGAGAACTTGCACCTGCCCTGGAGCAGCCCACCGTCTAGGGCTGGACACAGAAAGAAAACTATTATTATGCAAGAGAATCAGTATAGGCATGCATTGCAGATGGGTGGGGGTAGCTCTGTTGAAAAGGGTAAAAGTTCCAGGGAAGCTTCCCAAGGATGGAGTATTTCAAGGGTCAGGACCCTGCCTCATGCATCTCTGTGTCCTAGCATCTACTACATCATCTGGCACAATTGTGCTCTGAAAATGTTTGCTAAATGAATGAATGAATGATATCAACACCCAATTTTTCTTTTGTCCATTTTCCAAATATTCTGGACCAGGACATCTTAAAATAGTACTTAGCACTTAGTATGTGGAAAATAAATTCTTATTGAACCATCAAATGAATTACTGCTGAGCAGACTTGCACTGAAAGTTACTGACAACCCCATTCAGCTGCACCAGCCATGAAAATCAACTCAGAAATCTGCAAATCTATGCTGGCATTCAGCACTTAAGATGTGAATAGAGGGTGTCAGCCATGTGGCTAAGATCAGCTCTAATTCAGTGTTCATGCCTGAAATTCATTAATTATTAAAGAATTTTTTTTGCTTTGGTCTCTATGGGAGTTGGAACAAGCATCATCTATGCAAAGACCAATGTTCAGTTCAACCCAGCATCAATTCATCTAATGGTTCAACAAGAATTTATTAACCACCTAGTAGGTGCTAAGTACCAAAATTTATTGACCACCTACTAAGCAGGTTCTGGGTTTAAACACAGAGGCAACTACAGAGAATAAGACAGCAAATAACCTCATCCAGTGGGGTTTAAGAGCCTGCCTTTGTCTGCCTCCTGTGGTCAGAGACCACTGGTTTGTCAATCCGTAAGTAATGATTGAAAGTTATGGTGGTTCCCTGCACACACGAAGCAGAGCATTTCATTATTTTGTCCTTATTGCTGTCTATCTAAATGCCCTTCCCTCTTCTCCTTCCCATCACCTCTTTTCTCCTTATAATTCCTTCCACATTTCCCCAGTATGACACAGAAGCTCCTTGAAGGCAGGATGCTGTCTGACTGTTGGCTGCTAGGTCCACAGCAAATAGCCCTGAGCCTGGCACATAGTGAGGGCTCAATAAATGTCAAATGAACACACGACGTGATGGGTGATGTGATGAAGGCATTTCCTCCTCCAGGAAGCCTCCTCTGATTTCAAAGTGGGGTTGAGGGCCTCTCCCAGCTCTTCCCCCACACCCTCTCCCGGGCCCATCAGAGCCCATTCTCTTCTCCATTTACTTCCATCTCCACTGTTCAGCTGAAAGTCCCTCTAAGGGAAAGGCCAAGGTTGTTCCATCTCTAATTTCCTGGCAATGGTAGAGAGACGTTAAACTCAACAGAATTAAATGAAGGAAAACCCCTCAACTCCTGGGTAACTCACACAGACTGGCCCTTGATCAGCTTCCAAGGATAAACTCTACCACCTAAAAACTTCCCTGGCACTGAAGAGTTTCTTTAAGTTAAAAAAACATCCATGGGTTGGAGGTGTGAAGAATGTAGGACTGACTGTCAGAGCCCAAAAGTCCAATCACAGATGAGTTAATGAGAAAAAGAGTAAATTACAGGACTATCACTATGTGTTACCGGTAAAACTAAAAATAACATTCTGGCACTATGTGCAGAAGAATCCTGTGAATTCCCCAGAGCTCAGTGACATAGGCCCAGCGACAGGAACCACAGGATAACAAGCACCACAATAGCAAGAACACGCACGTGCTGTTCTGTTTATCCCAGGGAGGTGCCTCATGGGCTCTTCCCGCTATCTCAGGCTTCCTGGCAGGGGTGGCAGAGCAAATCCAAAGCAGCGCCTCTTGCCGCTTAGGATACACTGTGGTAAGAATTGTCACCAACAGCTACAATTCTAGGCTCTCCTCAAGTGACAGTGCTGCCCTAAAACTACACTGTCCCAAATGATATTAGTTTGAGGGGGGAAAAGGCCAATTTTACCCTTACTTCCTCCCCAGAATGCCACCCCATGTCTCTCATTAACTGGAAATGCACACAATCCCAGCAGCTTTTGTTGTTGTTGTTGTTGTTGTAGCAATGATAATTTTTTTTATTTCAGCATATTATGGGGGTACAGATTTTAAGGTTTCAATAAATGCCCTTTCCCCACTCCCCTCACAAGTCTGATTTTCCAGCATGACCATCCCTCAGATGGTGCATATGTCACTCATTATGTATGTATATACCCGCTCCCCTCTCCCCTCCCCCCTCCCTAATACCCTATCACTGTAGTACCTATGTGTCCACTTAGGTGCTACTCAGTTAATACCAGTTTTCTGGTGAGTATATGTGGTGCTTGTTTTTCCATTCTTGGGATACTTCACTTAGTAGTATGGGTTCCAGGATACAAAATCAATACCCAGCAGCTTTTAACCTGCTCGCACATCCTTGAGGTACTCGTCTAAAATGTATTCCTGAGGGCATGGCAGAAGTTTCTGTGTGGCTGTGGGGTCCGCCCATCAAAGCAGGGCGTGGGTCCATTGCTGTCACTGAAACCCAGCTCCCTTGAGATGGCAAACATTTCTAGCACCAGCACCCACCCCACTGGAGCCAGAGATTCCTGGTGGGGACATCTAGTAAACCACGGGATCCTTCTGCCCTCCACATCACCCAGGCATGCACACTCTGTGGACAAGAACGTTGACACTCACTCCTACTTGCCAATCTGTCCCACCTCCCAAAAATGATACGCCGAAAACAGGCCTGGTTTCAATTGGAGCCAGTTGGATAATCTCTCTGTATCTCACTTCCCTCATATATTAAAGAGGAATGATCCTACCCACCACCTTCCAAGTTATAAAGAAGAAGGATCAGCTACTTTTGAGCACATAATATCTCAATGGTGTCAATGAGTAAGTGAAGGCTGCTCATCCTGCAAATGATAGGAATAATGAGGACAACCTAGGGAGAGTAAATGTTTTTGCATGCTTGACCATGTGCCAGAAAATGTGTTAAGTATGTTATATATCTTATTACATCAAATTTTCACAATGAACCTATGAGACAGGTATCATTATCATATCCATTTTACAGGTGAGGACACAGGCTCAGAGATTGAATGATACGCCCGGATCCCCATGGCTAGTTAAGTAGTGGTGCCTGGGTTTGAATCCAGGTGGCCTCATTTCAAAGCCCAGGTTCTTAGCCAATACTCTAAATTGGGATAAGGACAAAATTGGTGGATGCATGAATCAGAGATATTTCAGATGAAAGGAAGGTAGAGGAGCTCCTCCCCAATCCGTTGACATTGTAGGCAGGGAAGTTTTTGAAACTAGAATCTCCTTAAGGCTGAAGCTGTTTTTAGCCAACTCCTTGGAAAGAATGAGTTACCCAAGTCCTTTGTAATCCTGAAAGCAAGACTCATAGACTCTAGCAGCACACTTTTCGCGTGATAGTTGCTCAAGTAATATTTATTTAAAGATAGAGTGGCACCTTGTCTCAAAATGAGAAGATCTAGAGCTGGCTTCATATTTCATCAAAATTAATTCCTTCTCCTCTACGGTCATTTCTTCATCTGTAAAAGGAGCACAGTGAATTCCCGTTAGCCTTAAGATGCCAAAATAGGAAAGTTAGATAAACATACTGAGGTACCTTCCTATAATACACTTTTATATAGACTTTAGCGGCATTCTGATGGCTGAGAAAAGAAAGGCTTAATTAAAAACAAAAGCAATGAAGAAAGAATAATTAAAAATACTCATATTGTTGCCAGACCAAAAACTCCCTAAGTGTAAGGACTATGATTGGATTGGTGACCACTGTATCTGCAACGCCTGGTTCCTGCCAAGTGTATATGTTTTACAATAAAGGAATGTATTACTCAAATGTTTAATGTAACAGAAAAGGACTTTTGAGGCAAAGGTAGGTGGGAAAATGCAGAATAAAAATTTGCACATACAGTATAAATTCAGCTCCATAAAGAAACAAGAAGTTGCATAGGAGAAAAATGTTTAGACCACAAAGAAATACACAAAACACTGAGTGGTTTGCTTCTGGATAATAGAATGAGGAAAATTCATTTTTCTGCCCCACTCAGTGTTTTTCTGAATTCTCCAAATTTTCCACAATGATCAATTATTAACTGATAACCAGAAAAAAAAATGAAAGACAAAACTATTCACAGAGTCCAGCTTAATAACTCGTCTTCACAGAACGAGGCGGTAACTCCAAGTCTGAACAAGTTGGGTGTGGGGATCTCAGCTGTGAGCCGCCTTGCTCCCTGCCATTAGAGCAGACATTTAGCCCTGGGACATACTCCACAGCCATATTATGAACTTGCACTTTTTCTCCAACCCCACAGCTGCACACCACACTTGCTGAAAGTCCCATATGCTTCCTCGATGCAGATCATTCCAGAGTCCCAGGCCAGGAGAAATGGCATTGTCAGGAATATCACAAGACAGACAAAACCTACAGGTGCACACCAGCAGAAACCCACAGCCACAGTTATTCATCGAGTGAAGCCAGAGCCTAAAGGCGTGAACAGACCTGAGCACTCCTCGTGCAGTCACTTTGTCTGTGTCCCCATTGCCACCCTCCTCAATTTGTTGCAACTTATAAATAAGCCTTGAAATTCCCACCAGGTTTCCCATGGGGCCAAAGAGAATAAAGAGATGGGACTGAGTGTGAATGAATGAGAAGGGAGAGGGAGAAATACAGACATACTCAGGCTGAGCATTTCCTACGGCTTACAGAGATTTTATAGAGGTTGCAGGGCCCATCGGTGCAGTACTGATGCTCATCTTTGAAGTGAAGGCCTGGACTCTCCTGCTCCATGTGACCTGCTCTGGTTTATCGCTCTGTCTCTGTCTGTCTATTAAAATGCATTAGTGCCAGCACTTTATAGTCTGAACCTCTGCAACAGAAAACAGCCATTCTTAGAGTAGGATGAGTGCCACAAGAATGACAAAGTACAGAACAAGGAGCATGCCTTCTCTGCACGTTCCCTTCCTGTCCCCTTGCCCTAATGGAAAGCTACATGTCTTCTAAGGACAATGCTTCTTTTTAGCAAGACTTTAATATACAGCCCTGCCTCTCTCTATCTCTATTCTTACTATTCAGGTCCAAGGCACCAGCCTCCCTCACCTCACTCTCCCTCACTGCCTGCATCCACCCTTGGCCCCACTAATTCTTTCTCCACTGGTAGCCAGAGTGAGCTTTCGGAAACAGAAATGAGATCATCACCTCCTTCCTCTGCTTAAAATAACTCAGTGGCTTCCCATCACGCTCAGAACAAAATCTGAACTCTCTACTATGGCCTGCAAAGGGTTGTATAACTTGAGCTTCCTCCCTGACCTCTGTTTCCCCTTAGGATGATTAGCCCTTAAGCCATTTGCCTCCTTTTTGTGTTTCAGCCATGCTGTTTGCAAACCTATCTAGCTTGCTCCTACCTCAGGACCTTTGCACTGATGACCGTCTCTGCCAATAGGACTCCCCACCCCCAGCTTCCAGCCTTCTCTTACTTCCTTCCTACTAGGTTTTCAGCTCTTGGCCACAAATAGGCTTTCCCTGTCCACCCAGTTCAATTCTCTGTATAATATTTATTACCAGCTTTTAAATGCATTTATTCTTTATTGTCTGTCTCCCTCCATGAGAAAGCAAACCCCACAAGAGACCAAAGACCTTGACAACTTAATTTAAAGCTATATTTCCCCAGCACATAGGACATTGCCTGGCAATGTCAATCAATATTTCTTTAATGCATTCCTGAATGAATGAATGAACCAAATTCAAGCTTAAATGGAGCCCCAAAACCGCAGAGCTGCTGTTCTTTAATATAACACTAAGTGCAGTGCCTCATCACTGACTCCAAATCATCAGAGTGAAGAAAAACTTTTTCTAGCAGTGATTCTGAATTCCAGTTTCACCATTTACTCTGTGATTCTAGATAAGTCTTTAAATTCTCTGTGCCTCGGTTTTCTCTTCTAAAATATTAAACAGAAGAAGTAAGGAATCTAAAAACACACGTCACAGAGTTGTGGCGCTGCTGCCCATTTGATGTGTGAGTGTATGCTGGGTGCTTTGAGCTGTCTCTGGCACATAGGAAGTCCTACATACGTGGTGGATATCAACATCGCTGTACCATATTCTAACCATGTTGACTGCATGGCAGAATAGAGAAGGCTCTTAGTTCTGCCACCAGAAATAAACAGTAGGAGGCACTGCAGGGAGCAAGTCTGAAGGCAGGGAGACCTGAAAAGAGAATGATTACCCCACAGCCACCCACAGCCTTGTAATGAGGCTGGAGCAGGGAAGCGGCAGTGCGAATAGAGACGAGTTGCTGGAGATAACAGGGCGATGCAGAGGTGGAATTAATGGGATTTGGCTACTGCTTCAGATATTAGAGGGAGGAGGAAGGGCAGCAAGTTGAGGATCCAGACCTGGTCGCCCACTAGGAAGCTGAACGGCTGTCCTTTCACACCCACCCACGGACGAGCCGAGCAGATGCTCAGGGCACAAAAACATGCACAACCTGGATCCTGCCTTGAGGAACTTGGGGGCAAAGAAGAAAAATCAGCAAAGACAAAAAAAAAAAAAAAAAGAAGAAGAAGAAAATTGATGAGTGTTACCCTGGAGGTATGAACAAAGGGCTCAGGGTTCACAGAATGAGAAACGATTCCCTCAGTCACAGGAGGTTTGGTTAGGCACTACAGAAAAAGTGGCAGTCCCCAACTTCTTATTGCACCCCTTACAGCATGCTCCATAATGTTAGTGAGGGTACAAAAATTACTAAGAAAAGGATCTGATGCTAAAGGGACGATCACTTTTTACATTCCCATTCTCTCCCCTGTGATTTCCCAAACCCTTACCTCTAATTAACCACAGCCATCCTGTCACTGGCTTCTGATTTGAGACAGTGTCTGGCATTTGATCCACCTTCCTCCCTGACCAGCTGTCCAGGAAGATCATGTGTGCCTCCCCGATATGCCTTTGCCCCTGCGTCTAGAAAATACTTCCCCTTTTCTATAATATGTGGGCTCTATTAAGTAACAAGCCCACAGCATTCGTTCTGTTGGGGGGAAATGAGACTCCCCTCTGTTATAAAGAAAAAGGGGTAACTCAAGGAACATTTGGTCCTCTAGTTATCCTTCCATAGGCTCACTAAACCTCAGGAAGTTGATGAGAAAGAAACAGAGACCCTAGGAACACAGAGGGATGGCCACCATAGGCTTCTAGGGGTCAGTGAAGGCATATGATGCAACAAGAACGAATTAATTACCTGAAAAACTGCATTTCCCTCTCTAGAATCAAGAGAGCTTGACACCATCCTATATGCAGGTGTTCCTAAATCAGGCATTTGTAACACTGAGGTCTCCTGTGTGTAATTGGTCAGAGTTGAGCTGTTCATATTTTAAACCCAAAGGAAGTCAGAGAAGGATGAATTCCATAGAGAACGCTGGGAAGGAGGAGGACACTGAGCCCAGATCTTGGTGCTCATGGGTAGAAAATGGCCTCTTGAGGAGTCACAGTCCATTCAATTAAACAAACCTTAATTGGCAAAGAAAACATTCCTACCCTTGAATAAACTGCTGTCTATTTGGGGAAATGAAAGTCTACCAGGAAAAATAAATTCAAATGCCTTCTGGGTCTAGCAAATGCCATCAATGTATGTCATAACCAAGGAATCAAGGTAGGTTTTAAAAAAGCAGAAAGTGTTATCCAGCGTGAGTTGGTTTTTGTGAGAGGTGAAAGGTGTGGGTCCTGTTTTAGCCTTCTACAGGTGGCTATCCAGTTTTCCCAGCACCATTTATTGAAGAGAGATTCTTTTCCCCAGCGTATGTTTTTGTCTGCTTTGTCAAAGATGAGATGGCTATATGAGGATGGTTTTATATCAGGATTCTCACATCTGTTCCACTGGTCAATATTCCTGTTTTTGTGCCAATACCATATTGTTTTAATTACTACAGCTTTGTAGTATAGTTTGATATCTGGCATATTAATGCCTCCCATTTTGTTTTTGTTGCCTAGAATTGCTCTTGATATTCGGGGTCTTCTTTGGTTCCATACGAAGCGTAAAAGTATTTTTTCTATATCTGTGAAGAATGCTGATGGGATTTTAATAGGTATTGCATTGAATCTGTAGATCAGTTTGGGTAGTATAGACATTTTGATGATATTGAGTCTGCCAATCCACGAGCATGGTATGGATTTCCATCTGTTTACATCCTCTGCTATTTCCTTCCTCAGTGTTTCATAGTTCTCCCTGTAGAGGTCTTTTACCTCTTTGGTTAAATATATTCCTAGGTACTTTAATTTCTTTGTTGCTATTGTGAAGGGAATTGAGTCTTTGATTTGGTTCTCAATTAGATTGTTGTTGGCGTATATGAATGCCTCTGATTTCTGTGTATTGATTTTGTATCCTGAGACTTTACTAAATTCATTGATCAGTTCCAGGAGTTTCTTGGTTGAATCCATGGGGTTTTCTAGATACAATATCATATCATCAGCAAACAGTGAACGTTTGATCTCTTCTGCCCCTATTTGGATACCTTTGATTCCATTTTCCTGTCTGATTGCTGTAGCCAAGACTTCCAGCACTATGTCGAACAGAAGTGGAGATAGTGGGCAGCCTTGTCTGGTTCCAGTTCTAAGTGGGAATGATTTCAATCTTTCCCCATTCAGTATGATGTTGGCTATGGGTCTGTCATATATGGCTTGTATCATTTTTAGGTATGTCCCTTCTATGCCTATTTTCTTAAGTGTTCGTATCATGAAAGGGTGTTGAATTTTGTCAAAAGCTTTTTCTGCATCTATTGAAAGAATCATGTGGTCTTTGTTTTTGCTTCTGTTTATGTGGTGAATTGCATTTATAGATTTACATATGTTGAACCATCCCTGCATCCCTGGGATGAAGCCCACTTGGTCGTGGTGGATTATTTTTTTGATAAGTGTCTGGATTCGGTTAGCTAAGATTTTGTTGAAAATTTTTGCATCTATATTCATTAGGGATATTGGTCTGTAGTTTTCTTTTTTTGTTGCATCCTTTCCTGGTTTTGGTATCAGAGTAATATTCACTTCATAAAAGGTGTCGGGGAGGTTTCCGTTCTTCTCGATGTTGTGGAATAGTTTCTGCAAGATAGGTACTAGATCTTCTTTGTAAGTGTGGTAAAATTCAGGTGTGAAGCCATCTGGACCGGGACTTTTCTTTTTAGGGAGATTTTTAATTGCTGTTTCTATTTCAGCTGTTGAGACTGGTCTGTTCAGGGAATCTATTTCTTCCTGGTTGAGCCTAGGGAGGCTGTGTGTTTCTAGAAATTTGTCTATTTCCTCCACATTTTCCAGTTTGTGTGCATAAAGATTTTTGTAGTATTCATAAATTGTATCTTGTATCTCTTTGGGATCAGTTGTGATATCTCCTTTTTTATTCCTGATGGAGCTTATTAGAGATTTCTCTTTTCTGCTTTTCGTTAGCTTAGCCAGTGGTGTGTCAATTTTGTTTATTTTTTCAAAGAACCAACTTTTTGTTTTATTAATCTCCTGAATAGCTTTCCTGTTTTCAATTTCATTTAGTTCTGATTTGATCTTGTTGATTTCACTTCTTCTGCTGGGTTTGGGGTTGGTCTGTTCTTCTTTTTCCAGCTCTTTGAGTCGTTTCATTAGATTGTCTATTTGTGATCTTCTTGTCTTTTGGTTATAGGCATTTATGGAGATAAACTTTCCTCTCAGAACTGCTTTAGCTGTGTCCCAGAGGAGTTGATAACTTGTCTCTCCATTGTCGTTTTCTTCATAGAAGTTTTTTATTTCCGTCTTGATTTCTTCATTTACGAAGTAATCATTTAGTAGGAGGTTGTTTAATTTCCACGTTTTTGTGTAGAAATGTGAGTTTCTGTTAGGGTTGATTTCTACTTTTATTCCACTGTGATCTGAGAAGGTACATGGTATGATTTCTATTTTTTTAAATTTCTTGAGATTTTCTTTGTGTCCTAGGATATGGTCAATCTTAGAGAATGTCCCGTGAGCTGATGAGAAGAACGTATATTCAGTGGATTTTGGGTAGAATGTTCTGTAAATGTCAGTCAGTCCCAATTGTTCTAGAGTTTTGTTTAAGTCCATTATTTCTTTATTAATTTTCTGTTTGGAGGATCTGTCTCGTGCCGTCAATGGGGTGTTGAAATCTCCGGCGATTATGGAGTTGCTATTAATCCATTTGCTTAGCTCCAGTAAGGTTTGCTTTATGAAACTATTAGAACCCTAGAGGAAAAAGTTGGAAACACTCTCCTAGACATCGGCCTGGGCAAAGAGTTTATGAAGAAGTCCCCAAAGGCAATCACAGCAGCAACAAAAATAAATAAATGGGACATGATCAAACTAAAAAGCTTCTCCACAGCCAAAGAAATAGTCATGAAAGTAAACAGACAACCTACAGAATGGGAGAAAATTTTTGCATCCTATGCATCCGATAAGGGACTGATAACTAGAATATACTTAGAACTCACGAAAATCAGGAAGAAAAAATCAAATAACCCCATTAAAAAGTGGGCAAAGGACTTGAACAGAAATTTTTCTAAAGAAGACAGAAGAATGGCCAACAAACATATGAAGAAATGCTCAACATCTCTAATCATCAGGGAAATGCAAATCAAAACCACAATGAGATATCACTTAACCCCAGTGAGAATGGCCTTTATCAAAAAATCTCCAAACAATAAATGCTGGCGTGGTTGCGGAGAGAGAGGAACACTCCTACACTGCTGGTGGGACTGCAAACTAGTTCAACCTCTGTGGAAAGCAATATGGAGATACCTTAAAGCAATACAAGTGAATCTACCATTTGATCCAGCAATCCCATTGCTGGGCATCTACCCAAATGATCCAGTGACACTCTACAAAAAAGACACCTGCACTCGAATGTTTATAGCAGCACAATTCATAATTGCAAGGCTGTGGAAACAGCCCAAGTGCCCATCAATCCAAGAATGGATTAATAAAATGTGGTATATGTATACCATGGAGTACTATTCAGCTCTAAGAAACAATGGTGATATAGCACATCTTATATTTTCCTGGTTAGAGCTGGAACCCATACTACTAAGTGAAGTATCCCAAGAATGGAAAAACAAGCACCAGATATATTCTCCAGCAAACTGGTATTAACTGAGTAGCACCTAAGTGGACACATAGGTGCTACAGTAATAGGGTATTGGGGAGGTGGGAGGGGGGAGGGGGCGGGTATATACAAACATAACGAGTGAGATGTGCACCATCTGGGGGATGGTCATGATTGAGACTCAGACTTTTGGGGGGAGGGGGGGAAATGGGCATTTATTGAAACCTTAAAATCTGTACCCCCATAATATGCCAAAATAAAAAAAATAAAAAAATAAAAAAAAAAAGCAGAAAGTGCAGGACACTCTGAAAGGCCCTCAATTTCAGAAACATTTTAAATTCCATGACCAGCAAATGAACATGCTTTGGGTAGTGGCCTCACACAAATCTCCTTAGAATGAGTTTCCAATCTTGGGCACTGTTGACATTTGAAGTCAGATAATTCTTTGTTGGGGGTGTGGGATGGGACTGATATGTTTGTTGTAGGATGTTTAGCAGAATCTCTGGCCTCTGAACACTGGATTCCAGTAGTATCTCCAGAGTTGTGTCAACCAAAAATTTCCCCAGATATTGCCAAATGTTCCCAGGGGAGCAAAATCGCCTCCTATTCCTACCACCTGAGAAAGCAGTGCAGGATATCACAAAAGCAAAGAGCAGTGGAAGAGGACAGCCCCATGCTAGAAACTGCTTTACAAACATAGCTGCGTTTTATCTCCACGGCAGTCAGGTGAGGAAGGAATCACTAATCTTAACAAACAGATGAAAAAAATGCAAGCAAAGCTAAGTTGCAGTTGAATGTGGCAGAGTTCCTACTTAAACCCAGGTCTTCTGATCCCAAGGCTGCGTTTTAAACAGTCTGACATCAGGCATCAAGCAGGGGATGTTTCAAAGGACAGAATGGCTGTGCTGAGGCTCAAGAAACAGTTGGACCTTACCTCCGTGTTTGGAGCATCACTCCAACTATTTCTTTCCCCATGGTGTAGAAGATGGGCTGGCAAGAGGCCACAGCCGTCGGAGCCTGTTGCTGTCATATTGATGATGAATGACAAGGGTCTGCACTTGAGCAGTGGGAGTATGGATACAGGAGAAAATATGAAAGATATTTTAAACACAAAATTGGCAAGAACCAGGATTGATTGAAACAGGGAGTAAAAAACAAGAGAATTTTAGAATGTTCCATTATTAGTCATAATGCTTAACAACAGCTGCATTAACACACAATCCAAATATCTCAGAAGCTTCACAAAGTGAAGTTTTATTTCTCACTCATGTCAGTCCCATCAGGTGTTTAGCCAGAAGCTTTCAATGTGGTGACTTGGGGATCCTGGGTCCCTGCATCTTGTGACATCATCATATTATTGGTCAGGGGCTAAATCCAGCCACTGCCTGTGTTTATAAATGGCTTTATTGGAACACAGTCATGCTCATTTGTTTACATTATTGTCTACAGCTGTTTTCAAGCACTGCAAAGGTAAGAGTTGAACAATTGCAACAGATACGGAGACTGTAGCATTCCCCAAGGGCTACAATGTTTACTATTCTTCCCTTTACTGAAAAAATTCGTTAACCCCTATTTTAGATTCTTCTTGGAATCTTTCACTGGATTTCATGTTTCCATCAGCCAAGGAGAAACAGAGAATGTGAGAAGGCTCACACCAGAGGTTTTGCAGCCAGGTTGGACATGGCGCATACCCTTCCTTGGGCCATGCACTTTTCATTTGTCAGAATTCAGACTTATGGCCACCCTCACTATAAGGGAGACTGGGAAACCTGGAGGCAGGATGGCTAAGGCTGAGAACGACCCGTCCATACCACATGTCCATATCTCTGGACAAACTTCCCTTTGCTGATTATCATCCTGTGGTTTCCTTAGAATGGAAAATATACATATTCTTGCAAAGTGCTGTAAACAACCATATCTCACTGAGACACATTAATGACCAACATAAACTACTGAGCCCTGAGTTTAAACAAATGTATTACGTTAGCTGATAATAGTAGAATAAACATGACCCCAATTAATGAATTTTCTCAGAGCTATAGACTCTTTATTAGTTCAAGTAAGGTTATAAATAGAAATTCCGTTTAACTGGAATGTACAGAGTGTCTACTTTATGCTCAGCATTGTGTCAAGCAGAAAGGAAAATAAAGACACACTAGACACCTGCCAGGACCTCATCCTATGCACGAAATACATAAATATAGAAATAACAAAAGAAGCATTATGTCTAAGTTCAAAAAAGGTGAGACATTATCTTCTCATCAGCTCAGAGAAAGAATATACCATGAGGACTGGGGTAGTCAAGATCCACTTCCTGTAGAGAAAAAAAAAAAGCCATTATAATTTATAACTTATGACTGTTTTCAATAGAAATTAAAATATCAATGAAAGCTAATCAAATCTCAAATCTGAAAAATGCTTTACAACTTAGAAGTCATTTGCCATTATAATTTATAACCTATAACTGTTTTCAATAGAAATTAAAATAACAGTGAAAGTTGATCAAACCGCAAATCTGAAAATGCTTTACAACTTAGAAGTCATTCGCACTATGTGATTTCCTTTAATTCATCAAAATTCTGTGAATTCCATGTCATCAGGGCTGACCCAGTTTCAGTGCGATCCAGCAAGGGGTGTTGAGTCACCTGAGACCCGGAGCACAGCGGCCAAGAGGAGAGCCACACGCAGGCCTCAAACACGGGTTGGATTTTTCTTTTTTCTTTTTTTATTTTCTCCTCTCACCCATTTTTCTGATTTCTAATCCAGGAGCTCTTTCTACTCTACCACATTGTTATTAAAAGTAAAATAATTTCCTTTAACAGACTAAAGCTGAGAATAACCACAGAGAGCTCCTGAAGTGCTCCAAAGCAAACAACAGCCAGGAAAATCCTTTCCACATAATGACAGTAAAAATTTCTACCAGTTTGAGGATGGCCCAGCCGGGGGCGAAGGAAACAAAGCCACAGGCTGAACGCTCTCCCCGAAGATTGCTCCATCCAGGCTCCCAGATGCAAGGCAGCTTTGAAGTTAAAACACAAACATCACGACAGGTACGGGAAGTGGCGCTGTGAGGGTTGTCAGTTCCATCAAGTTCAATAAGTGAATTTGACACAGCACAGTGGACCAAGAATATAGCAGCCCTTTGTTGGCGGCCCTGAAGAATTCTGGCTCCTCCCTGGGGTCATGCTCCCTAATCCCCAAGGCCCACGTCATTTATCTTCTTGACTCTCAGGCACCTGGGCCCGTAGCGCCTGAATGACAAAGGAGATCTGGCTACGTGACACACACATGCACCGCACTCTGCCGACGTCAGCATGACGTTTCCACGTCATGGTGGAAGAGGCGCCTGCTGGTATGGCCCATTTGAGCTGAGCATTTCCATCAGGTGAACCACAGGAGTCAAAAGGACCAATCTGGCAGGAGGGTTTCCCTTTGGTGAGGAAGCTACCAATGGAAATGGGAAACAGAATGAAGTCCACTTTGCCTCGGCCTTAAGAGATCAAGTCCACATTCCTAGTGTGACATGTCCGTGTCCTGGGCCCCATCCGCTGAGGCAATCTTGCTGCATCCACTCCTGCTTGTTAGTGTTCAGCCATGATGAGATCCTTAGTGCATTGCTCACCACGTACCCACGTTTTTATTCAAGTTTCTGCTTCCTGGTGTGCCTCTCCCCATTTCCCACCTGACAAACCCCTACTCATCTTCCATATGTAACCATTAATGTCGGTTCATCTGTGACAACTCCTCCAAGTTGTTTTTACAGCAATCAGGAAGTCACTCTTTTTCTTCGTACCCATAACGCTTTGTGTATATTATTATTAAGGCATATGTTACACATGTATTCTGTTGAAATATTCTGTGTTCTTGAGTATCTCTTCAACTGGTCTGGGTAGTTGAATAAACAGGCACAACGTCCAATTATTTTCTGTTTTCTCCAGGCAACAACCACAGTGCCTGACATGCAGTAGACATGCAACAAATGTTTGTTGGGGATGGTAAATCTCAGATGAACATTGGGCTGGAAGAAAACTGTGAGGACACAGAAGGAGCCTGGGAATGAAGCCTGAAGTGTCCTGGCCCCGCCACTGTGCACCTGTGGGATCCTGGACACATCAGCAAACATCTGTTTCCTTATCGAGAAAGTAGGAATATTTTGTCTATCTCATGTAACTAAAGGCAAGATCAAATGATAGAAAGCTAGAGGAAAATAGTTGGCTAATTGTGTCAACAATGAATTAATAAGGACATAAAAGGAATCTGCAACATGCACTTCTAGCAGCACTGATTCATTGCTACAGAGTGATGAACCAAGGGGGGGGAAAGGATGATACCAACCTGCAGAGTGATAAACCAAAGGGAAAAAAGATAATATGGACTGATAGGATAAGAGGAAGGTTTGGGATATTGTTCTAAGCAATAAATTCACATTTATATATAAATGACCTTTTGGTCCCTGAATGATGAAGAACAGAGAAGCAAGAAGGCAGAAACCGACTGAATTAAATCATGACCTAACTCTCCTTATGCTTCCAGATGCTGTTTAATCACACCATTTGTCAGTGTTTGCATTTATTTATTAATATTTGTATTCACTGAAAGGTTCACACAGATCACTCTCAGAGTTTGGCAGCTCCAAGGAGGTTGTTTCCACTGTAGGTAGATTTGCTTTTATCAGCATCATTGCCTTAGAGGGTGAGAGCACTCCATCTGCTTAGTTAACAGTACTAATAGTAGTAGCAGTGATGGTAGAAACAGATAGCAATGACTGTGCTACGGAAACCCATGTTTATTAAAAGCTCACTGATGGCCATGTGCTGGCCAGTAATTTAACTCACATCTTAGTTAACCTTCAAAACCCACCTATAAGCAACCTGTTAATTGGATAATACAATGGAAGCTTCACTGACTTTGAGAATGATGACATCACACTCAAATTAGCATTTCAGCCTCACCTAGTTGGTATCACCAAGACACCTAAAGAACTACAGATGGAGTTGATCGACTATGTTGTCCTAATCCCTCCATCCTCTTGGCACTTGGCACAGGACCAGACACATAGTGTCCAATTCCAACAGCCAAGTTCATGACAGTCAAGCAGACAGGCTACCTGAATATGGGGGAAGCAATGGCAGTAAAGCAGGGGATTGTAACTAGGGGGGATATTCACCCAAGATTGCCTGACACAGCAGAGCCAGAGAAGCCTGAATCTGACCCTTCAAGAGGGGGAGTCAGGATTATCACTTTGAAGATGAGAAAAGCCATCAATTCTAAAGAATGAAGGAGGGAGATCAGACAGCAGGAAAATGGTCCAGGAGGTAAGAAAGAGGACCAAGGACAAAGTACAATACAGTGTGCAGATCGATTTGGGGCAAGGGGTTTGAATCTCATGAATAACGAGATTCTTTGCTGGAGTTCCCCTTTATATGCTGCCTAGAACCAGCAACGGGGCAGGTGCAATGATTTAAGGACAACTCACAGGAATGGATACCGTGTTAGGCACACATTAAAAAGATGGAAGGAATGTAGGTACGAAAGGAGATAGAATTAAGGAACCTAGTGGAGGGGAGGAAGTGAAGAAAAGGGAAAACGGAAATAATGCATGGTATTTTCAGAGATGGTTTATAATAGAGTTTGGCAAACGATGGCCCTGAGCCAAATCTAGTCCATTGTCTGTTTTTGTAAATTAAGTTTTATTAGAACACAGCCCTACCCATTTATTTAGGTAATGTCCATGACTTATTTTGTACTATATTAAGAAGTTGCAGTATTGTTGCAACAGCAATCATCTGGCCCACAAAATTCAAAATATTAACTATCTAGCCCTTAACAGAAAATGTTTGCCAACCCCTGGTTTATATTAAGAGTAAAGGAATATTGCAATATGGCCACTAGAGCGGCTAAGGTTAAAACAGAAATTTGAGGTTGGGGACAGAATTGTGGGTGCCTTGCTAAGTTTGAACTTGTTTCTACAGGCAATAAGGATCCATCCAAATAGCCTAAAGAACAAAACTCTTTTCTACATAAGCATAATTTAAAGACAATCAAATAACTCAACACTTGTACAATAAGAACAGTCATTGCATCTTTAATCAGACAAGCTCTGCTCTGGCCTCAATTAACTAAGACTAAGGAAGAGTATGCTCGTCACCAGTCTGTCAGCATAGAGTATCACATCACCACTCTGGCTTTTAATGTTCTAATGTCAAAATGAGAAAAATAATCCCACTCCTGGGTTTGTTGCAAGCATAAAAGTTATACAGTAAAGAAAAAACAACTTGTTAAATAAATAAAATACCTTACAAAAGTCTGAGCTCATTCATTCATTGACTCAACAAAAAATGTATTTAGTGCCTATCATTGTGCAAAAGGATTCAGAGATGAGTGATATTAAGACCCAAAGATTAGAAGGAAAGATGACATGCAAACAGCAGTGCCAAGTGCACATGTAACACAAAGTAGGGAGAAACCACCGCAGTTCGGGAGGAAGTGGACTATTAGGAAGGAGGCAAAAAAGAGGGGCTCCAATAAGACAGAAAATTCATCCTAAGGAAGGATATAAAGCTGCTTTTTACATAGAGCATGTACAAAGGCCCAAAGTGGTTTAATATGACTGGCACCTAGGAGCCAACTGTGTATATAAAGAGAAATAAGGCAAAAGAAAAAGGTAGGAAATAAAAGGTTATCTATGCTATGACAAGGAAGTTGGACTTTATCCATAGGACATGGGGAGCCATTGCAGGATTTGGCATCTAGGAAGGACATGGTCAGAGTTTGGGGCATGTATGGCTCAATTGATCAGGCTATTAATGGAGCGTCCAGCTTTTCCTTCTCTGCATGATTGAAGGAACTGTGACATAAAACAAGTCATAATGGAACTTTCAGTGACCTTTCCATTCCAGGCAAGTCAAGTCATGGTTCTTGCAGCTACTGGGGAAAGGTAGCTGGACTAGAGACAAGAACAACAGCACATTAAAGACCCTGCAATAATCCCCCTAACTTGACCCCTAGCCCTGGGACATCTGCTTCCAAAAGAAACCATACCTATATCTATGCCATGTTTTACATTCCCCAAGCCTGGATCCTCTCCAAACAAGATCTGGGCAGCCTATATCTACCAGGCAGGAGAAAAGATAATCAAGCTATTCAGGAGAGCATGGAAAGAGAAAGATAATTTCCTGATTTGGGCTTGCACAGTGGATCAGGGTCTTTGTTGTTGTTCTCTCACCTCCCCAAACCTTAGTGATATCTTCTTCACCTTAGAGGAAAAGAGGATTAGGAAGTGATTTGTATAAAAAGAATTGCTGTAGGAAGGATACCCACATGAGACAGTGCCAAAGCTCTTTCTCCTGATGGGTCCCTCTGCTGATGTGATCTCTTGACCAAGTGAGACAGGTTTGATTTTGTGTTCTGTTGTTGTTGATCCTGAAATTTCAGAGCGTCCTGGAAGAGAGAACACGGTCAGGTTGCACTTTGGCATGCACAGAAGTTCAAGAAGGACTCATTGCCACTCAGTAGTAGCGGCAATGTATCATCTAAGAGGAATGTATGGGTCTTGTAGGCAGATTACATGGATCTAAAACTGCATCCCAAACCCTATTTCCTACATGACCTTACTTTTCTGAGCCTCACATTCTCATCTGTAAAACAAGTAATATGTTCCAATTAAGAACTAATATATTCTAAATGCTAATTACAGTATTTAACATGTTCTCAATATATTCTATTATCATAATTATGCATAGCTTAATGTACAAGATGGGTTTCCAGATCATTTTTTAGTAAAGTATGATGTGGTTAAAAAGCAAAAATAAAAATGCTGTAACATAAAAATTATAACATACTAAAAGAAATATTTAAGGAGATGACTACCCATAAAATAAAATAATTGCTATTTAAGATTTGCCACAGATTTCTTAACTGGTATAAAGCAGATGTTAAGGAAATTTTGTTGAAATGGTTAGATAAATAATTTAGCTAATAAATTTAATACATGATATGAGCAAATTTTAAGATTATAAACCTGCATAAGACAAAGTACTTTTAATATAAAGGAAACTTATACAGACTGGGAACATTGAAAAAGTAAAATTGCCAAAGGATTGAAATAACAATTCAAAGAAGAATTTGAAATTACCAATGAGCATATGAATAAAACAATGTTCAACCCATAATTGCATAAACATAAATACAGACTAAAGCGCTATTCACTATCAAGTTGGAAAAGATTTTAAAAGTAATAGTATTCTATGATGGTGTGGGTGTGATGAAATGGAGCAATTTGTGCACATTTGCTCAGAATGTATATTTATTAGGCTTCCTGAAAAGCCATTTGTCAATACTATGAAAACCCTTGAAAGTATCTATATATTTCTACTCAATAATTCTACCCTTAGAAATCTACAATACAGAAACATCAGAGCCATAGACAGATTTCTCTACAAGTATGTTTATCACACTATTATTTATATAATAGTAAAAGAAGAGAAGGGTGAAGAGTATTGAGGAGGAGGGGGGAGAAGGAAGAAGGAAAAGAAAGAAAACAAAAAGAGAACAACATGTTATAACACAAAGCTTAGTCCTGATATAATTTTAAATAAAAGTAATGAAAAAACATTACATATTATTATGGTCACAATTAAGTGAGTATATGTTAGATAAATGTAGATAGTTACAGGGACAAATCCTGATATAGATTAAAGACAGAACAGAAATTCACCAAAATAATATGTGGTTATTTCTTCATGGTTATTTGTGAAAGTAAAAAGAGAGTGTTTACAAACAAATGAAAATTCCATTCTTGTCTAACTTCTAAATAGCAAAAAATAGGGAAGCCAGGACATACAGATGCTCCTCAACTTATGATGGGACTACAACCTGATAAACCCACCATAAGTTGAAAATATTTAAGTGGAAAATGCCTTTAATACATCTAACCTATCAAACATTATAGTTTAGCCTAGCTGACCTTAAACATGCTCAGAACACTTACATTAGCCAATGGTTGAGAAAAATCATCTAACACAAGTCAAAGATACCTCATATCGTTTCTCCTATTCAGTGGAAAGAAAAAAAGAAAATATAATATATGCACACTGGAATTATTAAGAAAGTTTGAGAGGAAACTGAATTTAAAATCAATGTACAAAAAGTAAATAAAAGTAAATTGAGTCCTTCTGTTTCTAGAAAGATGGAGTAGATGTACTTTTTCCTATTTCTCCTACTAGGAACAATCTTAAAACCTTGGATATTATATATAAAATGAGCTTATGAAGACCTTTAAAGGCAGAGAAAAGAAAGCAGACCAGCTAGGGATCTCAGGACCCAAATAACAACATGGTGGTGAATTTTCTGGGTTTTCTGTTTAACCATGTATCCCAGACTCGGAGCTGAAGAAGCAGGTAACCCTGAAACACAAACAGTGTAGACAAATAAAAGCTCCAAGAAGACTCTGCTATCTCTATCCAAAGGACAAGGAAAGAGGATTCATAGCAAGACAAAAAACTTTTAGACAGTAACTTCCCTACTCCATCAAAACCAGATAGAAAAGGCAATGGCCCCACCCAAAGCAATGCTAGCAAAAGCCAAGTAGTAAGGCTAGACTGCCATTTCATCAGGCCACAATGAACCCCTATCCACTCCCTGTTGTCAGTGAAGACCACGTGGGAGGCTGAGACTTCTATCCACCTCACAGTTATGATGGGAACCCCCAGCTGCTGGAGTAGTATCAGAAGAGACCTAGTGGACAGTCAGATCTTTCACTGCTGACAGGAGTAATGAAGTCATCTCTCTGAGCTGTCAGTTGAGACCACGTGGTGAACAGTAATAAATCACTATTACCTTCCTACCAAGGAAGGTACCAGCAAAGGCCTAATGGGGAGCTGGAGCTCCCACCTTCACCTAGCAGTGTAAAGGAAATCTCCCCTCTCTTAGATGTCAGTGAAGTCCAGGTGGGGCAGGGATTTCTATCCCCACCTATCAGTAATGAGACAGCAACCCCCTTCCCCTGTCTGACCAGTCTTAGGAGCCCAGCTAAAACAGAGGGCTTAAATAAGATCTAGAAGTCTCATAACATAATACTGAAATGTCCAGAGAAGGATCAAGATGGCAGACGAGAAACACCGCCAGAAAGAGTGTCTCTGCAGAAAAGACAGATTCTAGCAGAAATTAGAAAAAAGAAGCAAGAAAGCGAGCATACAGCAGACGAGGGCCCGAAGGAGGGGTACCTGAGACCCCGGGTGACTCCACAGGAGGAGGCTGCGGAGGAAACCTGGAAGCTGAGACCGCCAGAGCAGCCCGGAGACCAGCGGGAAGGGTAGGTGGATAAATCACCTTTCCCCTCCCCTGCATTTGGGACTGCTGGTGGGGTCCCCAGCGGGTGGAGAGACCTGCGGACACCAGCCCAGAGATGGCTGCCGCCACCTAGCAGTGACCCTGTAGCGGACCCGGCACCAGACTCCCAAATCCCTCAGGGCACGTGTGCACAGACCCGAGCTGCGCGCGGCAGGCGCCATATTGCCTCCTCCTCCCCTCCACCGACCCTACCCAACGACCCTCCCCACAGCTGCCCAGAGAGACAATACAGCCACCAACCACAGGCACCTCCAGGGAACGGGACCTTCCCTATTGGGACCCTACAGCTGACTAAGGGGAACTCAGACTGTGAGCTCCCTACCCGCCAGCCCTACCAGGTGCTGCTGGCACAGTGTTCCCAGAAGAACGGTGCCGACTCAGAGGCTGAGAGACACAGACCCAGCTTGGGCTCCCTGTGGGTGAATTGGGACCGGAAATCCTCTCCCTGGTGGGGATACAGTTTGAACTCTGGGACCCAGAGGTCAGACCTGCAGACCAGATCCCGTGCACCCAGGTCTAGCACTGCCCAGGGCACAGAAGGGATATTTGTGAACAGCCTACTGAGGTGTGTATGCCTCCAGGGGAAGATCAGCATCCTAGAGGGCAACCCTCCCCCCAAATGGAGGCCGTGCGCCCAACCCAGGCAGCGTTCCTGCGCAGGGAACCTCCCCGCCGACATCACAATCTGGGAAGGCCTGGTGGCGTGTGGTCTGGCCTGCTGGCAGAGGCCCAGGAGTAGCTGCAGAGTTGGAGAGGGTGGAAAGAAGCGAGGCCCGCTCCAGACTGTGGGTCTCAGACAGCCCCACCCCCACACCCAGACTTTCTGGCTGAGCGGGACCATTCCAGCCCCACCCTGACAGCTTTTCCTGGAAACAGAGAACAAAACTTTGACCCCTGCTAACGGGATTGGTGGTGCCTGAGGGCAGGCTTACCCAACCCAGCTCCGCCCAGAACGAGAGCTGATAACAGGACACACAAACAACAGCATACCCTGTTCCTCCAAGCAAACGCCACCTACTGACTGGGACAGCATCCTGCACAGCCTTTTCATGGCATTCACTGACTCATTATACAGGGAGTGGTCGAATCTCACCCACAGACACCACCTAACGGCTCAGAAACTAAACAAGGTGTGTGAATACCCAAACAGAAACCTAAAGGAAAGAAACAACAACTGATCGACATGGGAAGAAATCAGCGAAAGAACTCAGGAAATATGAAGAACCAAATGGAAAACACACCCCCAAAGAGGAGCACCAGCCCCCTAGAAATGGACACCAACCCAAATCAGGCAACCAAAATGACAGAAGAGGAATTTTGTATGTGGATCATAAGAACACTCACCGAACTGCAACAACAACTCAATAACCAACACAAAGAAACCACCAAAAGCCTCCAGGACCTAGAACAAAAGTTCACTAAAGAAATAGACACAATGAAGAAAACTTTAACTGAACTCCTGGAAATGAAGAATCAATTCAGGGAACTACAAAATACAGTGGAAAGTCTCAAGAACAGGGTAGATCAAACAGAAGAAAGAATCTCAGAGATTGAAGATAACACTCTCCAACTAAATAAAACCATCACAGAGATAGAGCAGAAAAACAAAAGAAAAGAGCAAAGCCTACAGGAGATGTGGGATTATGTGAAGAAACCTAATGTGAGGGTCATAGGGTTACCAGAAGGGGAAGAGGACAACACCCAAGGGTTGGACAAGCTATTTGAAGATATAACAGAGGAAAATTTCCCAGGCCTTGCTCAAAATCTCGATATACAAGTTCAAGAAGCTCAGAGGACCCCTGGGAGATTCAATGCAAACAGGAAGACGTCACGACATGCAGTCATCAGACTGACCAAAATATCAACTAAAGAGGCCCTTCTAAGAGCTGTAAGACGAAAGAAGCAAGTGACATACAAGGGAAAGCCAATTCGAATAACACCAGACTTCTCTAATGAGACTTTACAAGCAAGGAGAGACTGGGGCCCCATTCTCACTCTTCTGAAACAAAACAATGCCCACCCTAGAATCTTATTTCCTGCAAAACTAAGCTTCATATATGAAGGAGAAATAAAGACATTCTCAGACAAGTAAAGTCTCAGAGAATTCACCAAGACAAGACTAGCCCTACAAGAAGTACTCAAAACAGTGTTACGCACGGAACACCATAATAAAAACTCACAAATATAAAAACAACCAAAACCCAAAGATTAAAGGCCAGATAATACAATGGCTCAAGAGAGAAATCAAAGCAACAACATCCAACCCAACAGAATGAACAATAATCTACCTTACCTATCAGTTCTCTCAATAAATGTGAATGGCTTAAACTCTCCACTCAAGAGACATAGGCTGGCTGAATGGATAAGAAAATACAGGCCAAGTATATGCTGTCTTCAGGAAACACATCTAACCTACAAGGATGCATACAGACTAAAAGTAAAAGGGTGGAGATCAGTATTCCAGGCAAGTGGAAGCCAAAAGAAGGCTGGCGTGGCAGTTCTAATTTCAGACGACTTAGTTTTTAAACCAACAAAAGTAGTGATAGACAAAGAGGGTCATTATATAATGGTGAAGGGCAAAGTTCAATAAGAAGAGATAACAATTTTAAATATATATGCACCCAACTTAGGTGCACCCAGTTTCATAAAGCAAATCTTACTGGATCTAAGCAAATGGATTAATAGCAACTCCATAATCACCAGAGATTTCAACACCCCACTGACGGCACAAGACAGATCCTCCAAACAGAAAATTAATAAAGAAATAATGGACTTAAACAAAACCTTGGAACAACTGGGTCTGACTGACATCTATAGAACATTCTACCCAAAATCCACTGAATATACGTTCTTCTTATCAGCTCACGGGACATTCTCTAAGATTGGCCATATCCTAGGACACAAAGTAAATCTCAAGAAATTTAAAAAAATAGAAATCATACCATGTACCTTCTCAGATCACAGTGGAATAAAAGTAGAAATCAACTCTAGCAGAAACTCACATTTCTACACAAAAACGTGGAAATTAAACAACCTCCTACTAAATGATTACTTCATAAATGAAGAAATCAAGATGGAAATAAAAAAATTCTATACTCCTACACTGCTGGTGGGACTGCAAATTAGTTCAACCTCTGTGGAAAGCAATATGGAGATACCTTAAAGCGATACAAGTGAATCTACCATTCGATCCAGCAATCCCATTGCTGGGCATCTACCCAAAAGATCCAATGACACTCTACAAAAAAGACACCTGCACTCGAATGTTTATAGCAGCACAATTCATAATTGCAAGGCTGTGGAAACAGCCCAAGTGCCCATCAATCCAAGAATGGATTAATAAAATGTGGTATATGTATACCATGGAGTACTATTCAGCTCTAAGAAACAATGGTGATATAGCACATCTTATATTTTCCTGGTTAGAGCTGGAACCCATACTATTAAGTGAAGTTTCCCAAGAATGGAAAAACAAGCACCACATATACTCACCAGCAAATTGGTATTAACTGAACAGCACCTAAGTGGTCACATAGGTACTGCAGTAATAGGGTATTGGGCAGGGGGTAGGGGGGCGGGTATATACATACATAATGAGTGAGATGTGACCAGGGGGATGGTCATGCTGGAGACTCAGACTTGTGGGGGGAGGGAGGGAAATGGGCATTTATTGAAACCTTAATATCTGTACCCCCATAATATGCCGAAATAAAAAAAAAATACTGAAATGTGCATATTTCAATCAAAAGTCACTCATCATAAAATAACAAGGAAAATCTCAACCTGAATGAATGCAAAAAGATAATCAACAGATGCCAGCACCAAGATGATAGAGATGTTATAATTATCTGACAAGGATTTTAAAGCAGCCATCATAAAGACTTCACTGAGCAAATGCAAACATGCTTGAAACAAATGAAAAAAATAGAAATTCTCAGAAAAAAAATTTGAAAGTCTCAGGGAAGAAATATAACCTATAAAGAAAAACCAGATGGAAATGTTTGAACTGAAAAATACAATAGCTAAAATTTAAAGTTTCGATGGATGAGTGCAACAGCAGAATAGAGGGAAAAGAGAAAATAACTAACATTTAAGACAGAAAAATAGAAAGTTTCAATCTGACCAACAGAGAAAATAGACTGGGGGGGACAAAAAAAAAGAGCCTCAGGAAAATGTAAGACTATAAGAAGAGATCTGACATTCATGTCTTCAGAGTCTCAGGAGAGAAAAAAGAAGGCAGTCTGAAAAACTGCTCAAAGAAACGATGTCTAAAAAATTCCTGAATTTGGAAAAGATATAGGCATATTGATGCAAAAATCTGAGAAAATCACAAGCAGAATAAACCCAAAGAAATACATAACAAGCTACATAATAGACAAACTTCTGAAAACTAAAGACAGAGGAAAAAAATTGAAAGTAGTGAAAGAAAAATAACATTTAATGGGGGAAAGCCAATATGACTGACAGTAGATTTCTCTTCAGACTCCATGAAAGCCAGAAAGAAGTAGCACAACATTTAAGTGCTGAAAGGAAAAAACAAAACAAAACAAAACAAAAAACCTGTCAACCCAAAATTCTATCTCCAGCAAAAATATTTGTCTCAATGAAGGAGAAATCAAGACATTCTCAGATGAAGAAAAATGAAAAAATAAAAAATTTGTCAACACAACTACCCTAAGAGAATGACTAAAGGAATTTCTGTAAACAAACAAACAAAAAAATGATAAAAGAAGGAATTGTGGGAAATCTTAAAGAAATAAAGAACAGAAAGAGTAACAATGCAGGTAAATACAATACATTTTCCTTATGTCTACATAAAGAACTCTCAAAACTTAACGTCAAAATACAAATATAAAATATACAAAATACATGAAAAGACATTTTGCCTAAGAGGATATATGTGTATGCGTGCATCTATGGGTGTTTGTGTGTACACTGTTTATGGCAAAGAAGCACATAAGAAAATATTCAATATAATTAGCCTTAGAGAAATGAAAATTAAAACCACATTAGCAAATCATCATAGATCTATCAGAATAGCTGAAATAAAAAACAAATATATTGGCAACATTGAAGTCATTTATCTCAGAGAAATGAAAACTCATGTTCCACAAGTATTTGTGTATGAATGTTCCTAGTAGCTTTATTCATGATAACTAAAAACTAGAAACAAGCCAGATGTCCTTCAACAGGTAAGTGGTTAAATAAGCTGATTTATTTATAGCATGGAATATTACTTACCATACAAAAGAATAAAATATTGATAAACACAAAAACCTGGATGAATCTCCAGAGATTTATGCTGAGTGAAACCAGTAAATTCCAAAAGACTGCACACTGTATTATTGAATTTACACTATCTTCTTGAAATGATAAAATTATAAAATGGGGGGGAAATTAGTGATTTCTAGGGGTTTTGAAAAGGGCAGGGGTTAGGGGAAGTGAGTGTGGCCACAAAAAGGCAACATGAGGGATCCTTTCAGTGATTAAAATGTTCTTATCTTGACTGTATCAATATTAATATTCTGGTTCATGTGCACACAAAAAAATATTCTGGTTGCGATATTGTACTATAGCTTTGCAAGACGTTACGATTAATGGAAACCTAGTAGAGGGTAAATGGGATCTCTCTGTTATTTTTTCTCAGCCTGATGTTAATTTGCAATTATTTTAAAAGAA
Source organism: Microcebus murinus (assembly GCF_040939455.1). Taxonomy (NCBI): domain Eukaryota; kingdom Metazoa; phylum Chordata; class Mammalia; order Primates; family Cheirogaleidae; genus Microcebus; species Microcebus murinus. Next base: position 39,371,935 of record NC_134110.1, on the reverse strand, counting down.
AATATTAATTAAAATATTCAGTTACTTGTGCAAATATTTTAATATTCTTAATATTACACAAGATACCTCCTGTAGTTTTCTAAGAAAGCAGATGTAATAGATCTTTGAAAATCAGCCTTGATTGATACTTATAAATGGCTTTGAAATGGGAATCTCTAATAAAGGTCTTTTATCAGAGAAAAAAACTTGTTTTTACTTATCTTCCAAAAAATAAAATGTAAACCTGCTATTTATATATTACATACTAAAATTAAATCACTTTTTATTGTGGAAAAGTGAAAGTTTTGGTCATAATTTATAAATAAAAAGACTCAGAAAGGCAAAAAACAGTAAATCAACTCTTTCCCAGCAAAAATGAGATAGAAAATATAATTCTAAAGAGATTTATTTATAATAGCATTAAAAAATGTAATGCACACAATCATTAACAAAAAAAGTGTGAACCATTTATGGATAATCTCATAAAACTTAATGGAAAGACATTAAAGAAAATCTAAGTAAATGGTGAGCTATATAATTTTCTAAGTAAGACTCAGTATCTTAAAGATGCTAATTTTCCCCAAATTGATGTATAAATTTAATGTTATTTCACAAAAATCCCAGCAGCATTTTTCATAAAACTTAATCAACTGATTCTAAAATTTGCATGAAAGAACAAAAGTCCAAAGATAGCCAAGCCACTTCAGAGGATGTAATTTAAAGTTATGCAGCTTCTCCTGTTGGATATCAAGAATTGTTACAGAGATATAGTGCTTAAGTCAATGTAGAACTTGTGCAGAAATTAACAAAAAAACAAATGGAAGAAAATAGAGATCCTATGAGCAAACACACAACCCAAAATGGAAACTTTATAAAGACAGAATGTTCATTGCAGATCAGTGAGAAAAAGATAAACTTTTTAATAAATTGCATTGGGATAAGGGTTATTCAAAGGTACTAAAATGATAGTTGATCCCAAGCCAAAGATCAATTTTAGACAGAATAAAGATTTAAATGTGAAGAACCAAACTATAAAGCTTTTTCTAAGCAAGATAAGATTAATATATTTATGGTTTGGTGATATAGAAGTATTTTTTAACAAAGCACAAAAAGCACAAACCTTAATAAGAAAAAGTTAACAAATTTCACTATATTGCAGTTAACACTTTTTCCCATCAAAAGACACAATAAAGAAGTGAAAAGACTCAAGTTAGGTTAAGATTTTTGAAACACAGTCCATTAAAGGCTTTGTATTTAGCATCTATAAATATTTCCTACAAACCAAAATTTTTTAAAAGGAAAACATCCCAATAGAAATGGGAAAAAGTTATAAGCAAGCATTACATAGAAGAGGACACACAAATAGTTCAAAAACCTAAGACCCTCAACTTCTTTGGTAATCAGGAAAATGCACATTAAACTCATAATCAGTTACTGTTTCACACATAATAGGCTGCCAAAAATTTAATGAGTGTACAACACCAAGTGTCGGTGAAATTGTGGGGCAATGAGACCTCTAACACATGGCTAATGGGAAAGTACATTGGCACTGCCATTTGGGAAATTTTTTGGCACTAAACAATAAAGTTGAATATGCACAGTGGATATACTACAAGATTCTGATAGCTGAGCCCTTGGGACAAACAGACGAGGCCTGGTCAACTATAAACTTTCCCACCCCAACCTACCCACTACAAGAAGCATTCCCCCACTCTGCAGAAGGATTCCTACAGACATAGCGTAGGAGCCGACAACAACATCTGGTGTCCATTGCTTCACTGGTCAGCAGGAATGAATACAACTATGCATATTAATATGAATGGCTCTCGAAGATACAATGATGAGAGAAAAAAGCCAGTCACAGAAAAACATACGCAGTATGATTCTGTTCACATAAAGCCCAAACAGACAGAACTAAGCATGATATAATTTAGGGAATTATATGCAGGTGACAAAGTTAAAAAGAAATAAACAATCAAATAAACACAGAGACTTTTACAGTTGCCTGCAATTTGGTCAAATAAAAGTGGAGTGAATAATAGAGGAATGTAGGGGAGGGGTGGCTCCTGGGGAAGCAGGGAGAGAGTAGAATAGATAAGCATATTGAAGTCAATTATTTTAGAATAAATTCCTTAATGTCTTCTTTACTGAGTTCTACATAAGCACTAATCACCTTTGCTCTAAGTTCTGGGAAATTCAATTTGCATGTTGATAATGACTCCTCAAAGCACAGTGTTCTAAAGGGAAAATGCTATTTTAGAGGAATAAGACTGTTACCAAAATCCACCGGGCACCAAGCCATCCAAACAGCTTGTCATGTCGGGCAGGTGTGAGAGGAGAGGAGGGGATGGGTAAATTCACACCTAATGGGTGTGGTGCTCACTGTCTGGGGGATGGGCATGCTTGTAGCTCTGACTTCAAGTGGTGCAAAGGCAATATATGTAACCAAAGTGTTTGTACCCCCATAATATTCTGAAATTAAAAAAAAACAAAAACAAACAAAACTGTCTGTCATGATAAAGACAGCCTTAAAATGGAATAGAGTTTAAGAGTTGAAGCAGGTAGAGAAATGAACTTCCAAGCAAATAGAGAAAAGGCAATTCTAATGTGTAATTTACTCCATATAAATCAGTGTATTTACCTACCTATTTCCATCGTCTGCAATTCCATAATGTCTATCATCAAAGCACCAGGACCATTAGATGGGAGATATTAAGTTGGGGAAAAGCTGTTAAATAAATGGTGCTTCAGAGAGCCTAATGAAATGTACTTTCCATACACAACAGGCCCTGAGAGGGAAGAAATGCCAGTTTACAGGATGATTTATTGTGCACCCTGAAGTTAGGTCTATTCTGGATTTTCCTGAGCTGGGTAAACTCATTTAATCCTGTATTTATTAAGCATCAGTTAATAATTTCCAGCAGTTTTATATGATGGCCACAGCACAGTGCAGGGGAAATAAAAGAAACAGGTGCTACACTAAGCACTATAATCCAGCCACTGTGTTACTTTGGGCAAACAATTGACCTTAGCTCCCTCTAAGCATAGTCATGTATAATGCCCACTCCACCAATCTATGGGTTTGTGGAAGTGTCACATGGCTTATTATGGGCAAAAATTACAGGTGGCAAAAAAGCCCAGACCAATTTAAGTGAGCAATCATACACACTTAAATTCTGGAACCCCAAAACAAAATTCCAGGATGGAGTCCTTTCTCTTTTGAAAAAACCGACCAATGTCCAAAGAGTAAAGACTAAGATTTTTGTGACCCGCTCTTTTCCAAAGCAAGATCAGGTTCGTACTTAAGCTGCCCAAAATGTCGAATTCTGATGAAGCCATATGCTTATCTTATAAAATGGGAGGGGGAATAAGAAGAGGGTGCTGTGATATATCCTCATCTATGTTCTTAATGAATCCAATTCTACGACTCTTTCTAAAGAATAACATCCAATACACAATATAATAAAATCTAAAATACAGGGAGAAAATCTTTCCACAGAAATATTCACTGCAGCATGATTTAAAATACAAAAAATGGGGGTTGGAAGTAAGTCAAATGTGAAGGAATCAATGAATTGGGAATATCTATTATGTGCCAGCCGCCACCCTGGCCATTTTACATATATTTTCTCATATGGTCTTCACACACCTACCCTATAAGAAACTTATAGATCACCACACCTGTGTACATATGGTAGTAAAATTCAACGGAAATCAAGTAGGTGGGAGGGGGGAGGAGGGGATGGGTAAATTCACACCTAAGGGGTACAATACACACTATCTAGGTGATGGGCACACTTATAACTTTGACTCAAACTGTACAAAGGCAATTCATGTAACCAAAACATTTGTACACTTGTAATATTCTGAAATTTTAAAAATGATACTTATGCCCATCCCCATTTTGCAGAGAAGGAAACTGAGGTTCTGAGATAGTAACTCTCAAGTAACTTGCCTAAGGACGCATGCCAACACTAGATCTATCTAACTCACTCCACACTGTGAGTTTTTGCCGCTAATTCCCCAGAGGGTAGACACTGGGGAAGGCTCCCAGGTAGGAACACACAAAATGAGAAATTGTGCTATGTATCTTCTGTGTGCCCACTCACCTCCTCTCTTACCTTCTTCACCTGCTCTTAGCCCAAGAGGCTGACCTGCCCGGGTTGCATCACTGGGCTCTCCCCATCCCTCTGGCTGCCAGGTGGCCAGAGATCGGAAGGAGGGAAACAGTGAAGTCAGAGTATTTGGGTAAGCCTGGCTATGTCCTTCAATTCATAGTCTGAGCTCCCTTCTGGAGACACTCTTTCTCTAGCATCCTGAAACTGTCTTTTATGTTTTCCCTACATCCTTTTTATAAAACTCTCCTCAATTACAGAATCAGTGTGTGACATGGTGTTTTAAAACCAAAGTGTTTGTCAAAGACAAGATGGTAGAAGGCTCCTAAATAAGTAACCAGCAAGTTGAACCTCTCTGGGGGATGGACATGGCCATTTATGTGGCTGAGGATTTCTTGAGCTGGTGTGATTTTATTCTCAAGATGCCTTCCCCAGAAGCTTAATCAAAACAATAAGTCTGCTGACCTAGTTCCCAGAAAGACAGAGCCTTTTTTCCTATAGACCTCACAATAATACGGATGCTATGATTTGGTTAGATTTAATCCCTTAATTTTTACCCAGGGAATGGTAATATTAGCATAATGAATATGGCAGGTGTTTGGGGCCAAGAGCAGAATTATGGTGCAAGATTTTATGTGTGTAGCCTGGCAGTCCAACAGATACAGACTCAATTCTCTGACTCACCAGCTGACCTTGAGCAAGCCACTTAACAAATCCATTCCTCAGTTTCTCTAGCCATAAAATGGGGATAATCATAGTTCCCACCAGAGATACTCTTTGTCAGGACCTTTGATGTCAGTTTCCACAGACAAAGGGCTGTTATAATTATCCCTGGTGCAGTAATGAGGAAGGCAAAAAGCCAGACTGATTTTTATAAGACTTCTTAGGTACCAGTTTCCAGCTGCTGTCCGTGAGTCATATTGGACAATGGATCCACCTTGCTCATGCAGGAAAATGCACTCACATTGGCAGGCAGAAGAGTGGAGGCCAGGGGATGTTTTTTCAAACTTTGTAGGTTTGGATAGTGCCACAGTTACATAAAGACAAACACAGACTTCAGAACCTGACAGGTGTGAATTCATATCTCTTTCCTGTTGCTTATTTTTTTTTCTATGACCTTGGACAGGTTGCTTAAGCTTTCTGAGCCTGAGTTCTTTAGTCTGCTGCTCAAGGCTTTTGAAAGGATCAATGAGATAGTACAGTCAGGGTGTCTACCATAATGCCTTAGCAAAAATGTCAATGTAGGTGCAAAAATGTCAAGTCGTTCTCTTTTTTTTAATAGACTTTATTTTTTAGAGCAGGTTTAGCTTCACAGCAAAATTATGCATAAAGTGCTAGTTCTTCTGTCTACCCACCCTCACACACACACAGCCTCTCTCAGTGTCAATGTCCCCAACCAGAGTGGTACATTTGACACCATTGAGCCTATACTGACACATCATAATCAACCAAAGTCCATAGTTTACATTAGGGTTTACTCTTGGTGTTGTAATTGTGTGGGTTTAGACACATGTATAATGACATGTATCTACCATTATAGTATCATATAGAGTAGTTTCGCAGCCTTAAAAACCTTCTGTGCACCATCTATTCATCCATTCCTCCCCCAAGTTCTGATGCTACTGATCTTTTTACTGTCTCTATAATTTGTGTTTTCTAGCATGTCATATATTTGGAATCATACAGTATTCCAAACCAGTCTGAAATTCCTTTTCAGACTGATTTCTCTCTCTTAGTAATGTGCATTTAAGATTCTCCTTTGTGTTCTTGTGACTTGATAGCTCATGTGCTTTTAGAGCTGAATAATATTCCATTGTCTGGATGTACCACAGTTTACTTATCCATTACTAATTGAAGGACATCTTGGTGGCTTCCAAGTTTTAGCAATTATTAATATGAAAAAAAATCTTCTATAAACATTCATGTGCAGGGTTTTGTGTGGACATCAATTTTCATCTTGTTGTGGCAGTGTGTACAGCTAGTGTTTACAGCTCTTATTCATTTGACCGGGGAAAGAACTAGACAGCACACAAAGAGTCAGAGAACAGCCTTTATTCTTCTACAGCAGGCTCAGCATACCTAATGTTACAGCTCTCTTCATGTCTTCCGATGTTCTCCCCATGTTCTCCCCCTCCTGCCCTTCTGTCCCTGCTTTTATACCCTTGGTAGGGCTCAAGAAGCATCCAATCAACTACAAGCTTTAACATCCAATCAGCAATAGGCTTTAACATCCAATCAGCTTTAATATCCAATCTAAAACAGTGGGATTCAAAAATTACCCAATCAGGATCACGCGGGTGTCCAGGGCGGCTGGGCGCTGCGGGGCCTGGCCCCAGCAGCGTGCTTCTAACTGGCCATGCACAGCACTGGCCCCGGAGATGCAGAACTACGGGGAGGCGGCAATCGGCCGCCTCTCGGCACCCGACATTTTCCGCATCAATCTCATATGTGTAAATACCAAGGAGTATTTGTATGAATTGCATAGTAAGAAACTGTTTAGTTTTGTAAGAAACTGCCAAATTGTTTTCAAAGTAGTTGTATCATTTTGCCTCCCCACCAGCAATGCATGAGAGTTTTTATTGCTCCATATCCTCCTCGGCATTTGGTGCTGGCAGTATTTTGTATTTTTGCCATTCTAATAGGTGTATACATTTCCTTTTTGTGAATCACAAATATTGGGAGATCAATCTGGGAATTCTCAAATGTGACTTGGCATTAAGCAGTCATACAGACAGCAGTAATCTCAAATATTAATAAGCTCCAAGCCCCTACATTTTGCAGAGTATTTCTTTCCATTGTTTAACTTAGTAGCTATCCAGTCTGTTTTGATGGCGCTATAAACCAATTTTAACTTCAGAATCTCTGCCTAGTACAGTGAGCACATTGTGACCATGCCCAGAGCCAAGAAAATGAACATGAGTTGAGAGCAACACAGCCACCTACTTTCAGTTTATTTCATCAGCACGTAGGTATCCTGTGCCTACTGGATTCTCAAAAGGTTTTGACAAAAAGAGCAAACATTTGTGCAGAGATGAGACCACACTTCATCAGAAAAAGAGTTAGATTGGAATTGGGAAAGGGTGGAAGCTTTTCCATTTGGAGAAAACCACATAAGCCAAGACCTTGAGAAAGGCTTACTCTTGGGGCAGGAAGATGAAAGAAGATGAGAAAGACTCTAGCTTATCTAGGCTAGAAAAGAATCACAACAAGCACAAACTGATTAGTGATGTTAGGGTCCACATTGCTGAGCAAAGATAATTGAGAGGAAGAAACATCTGTGCTGTAATCTACAGACTTTGCATAAGGACACCTGCTGACATCCCAAGAAACACATTTTAATCTCATTTGCCATGGTTCATTGCTCTTGTTAGCCTGTGGCAAATGCTTATTTAAATGACGTAGAAAGTGGAGTTATGGCGATGTAGTGTAACCAAAATGTAGACCAATTTCGGTAACCAGAGAGCCAGTTGAATTATTTCACACTCATTTTGATTTTGTTTCTTTGTGGGTTTTGTTATTTTTGTTTTCTATTTCTCCAAAATGAGGACACTGGGAGAGAAGAAACTCTAAGGTCATTGTTATTCTATGCATATATGATTGTTCCAAGACAAGATAACATAATTGTATCTCATTTTACTATCCAATTATTTTTGGGTGTCATCTTAACTAGTAATTAAGATTAGCATATTTCTCAAGGTCACAAACACATGCATAGACGGGATGGTTCTCATGCTCTTTGTCCACAGTATTTGCCACATTCAGTACTGCTGGCAAAAATGAACAATAAATTATGATAGGAAAGATAACTGATTTCAATTTTTAAACTATAGATGACTAAGATCCATCTTTTCTCAGACCATGAAAATAATTTGCCAAGCTTTATTAATGGGCATCTTTATATCCTTAGCAAGCTTAATTGCTAATTAACTAAAGATGATTGGATAAACAATGGATTATACTACAAAATGAAGATAGCAAAATTTACTGTCATGGTGCCTAATAAACATTCTTTATCCCATTGCTCAATCATCTTTCAACTCTTTGAGAGCCATTTCCTGAAATTTAACATTAAAGGACTTTCTGAGTCAAATTATGTTGAGGGCCTACCAAAGATAATCATAATTTTATTAAAGCAGAATAGAAAAAACTTACACCAAATGAAACAGCCTGGAATAGTGGCCAAAACTTTGGTCTTAAAATCAAGATACTTATGTCCCAAACATTTACTATCCTGGCCATTGTTGACACATACTTTAATTTTTCTGAGCCTCATTTTTCTCTTCTGTAAAATGGAGAGGATCAATTCAGCTGCAAGTAAAAGAGATCCCAAAACAGGGACCTAAACAAAACAAAAGATTATGCATCTATCTTATAAAAGATCCAAAGGTAGACAGTCAAGAACTCACAGCAGCTCTGCTCCACAGAGAATTCAGAACCTAAGTTCCTTCTATCTTGTTTTTCCTCCATGCCAATCAAGGCAACTGCATGATGAATCTGGCATTAACACCAATTTGATCTCAAATTGCTTTAATTAAAACAAAGAATCCAGAAAGGTGGAGGTAATCCTTGTACTTTGTGCTACACTCATCATAACATATTGGGAATAACTGGATTCAGCTCTGGGAACCTCATTTCAAGAGTAACAATATAATAGAGAGCAGCCAGAATGAGGAGAGGCCAACTCCAATCCATAGTGATTAAAGAAACATTAATGAACACCTCCTATGTTCCATGAACTATGGATACAGAGCTAGATGGTACACAGACACTTCCCTTTAGGAACTTAAATTCTAGCGGAGGAAGCCGGTGTGCAACAAAATAGCATTTCAATATATACGGTGCTACATTGAATAGTGGGAGTGTATCGCATAGCAAAGTGTGATGTAAGCACCAAGCAGAGTAGAGAGGGAGCTTCTGAGTTGGAGCGTTGTGCTGTGCCTCCACAGAGGCATGTTTAAGAAACAGGACTCTGATGGCAGAATAAAGGCTGGAAAGAAGGGAGTGAGACTAAAAGTGAAAGAAAGCTAGTGAGGGCCTTTGCAGTTGTCCCCAGGAAGAGTGATAAGATCATGAACTAAAGCAGTGGCAACAGAATGGAAAGGAAGGGATCTTTTGAGAGCAAGCTAGAAGAGAGAATCATGAGAACTTGGTGATTAGATAAATATGACAGGGGTCGGGGAGAAAAAGACATCCATGATAACTCTAGCTTCAAATAAGAGAGAGAGTAGAGAACCAAGGGAAGTCTGGTTTGGGTTTATTACACTACTTTAGGGAGGCAAGGCTGTTTTTTACATGTATCAAAGAGTTTATCATGTGAAAAAAGGGCTGAGCCTGTTCTGTGTGGTCTCAAAGGTTAAAACTGGAACAAAGAGGTGGAAGTTCAGAAAAATAATGGCAGGAAGAATTTTCTGAGATTCACTGCTACCCAAAAAATTAAATTAAGTATGCTGCAGGAGGTAGTGAGTTCATCAAGGCATTGACTAAGGAGACTGGACAGCTACCATAAAGGACATCTATAGATTTGACTGCCCACTTCTCATCTTGCTTCTTCTAGTAATGTCCCAATTGTTACCACATCTTCATTGCCCTTTGAGGAACCAAGCCCTCCTCTTTCTCTCAGTCTCTTGATTCAGGTAGAACTGGCTCTACTCTCCTGCACCAGCGGTGGTCCTATGGCTCCAGGCTGTACACTTAAGAGTCTCAGACGATGGCCCCAAGATAAGTAGATAGTACACGCTGGGCAAGTAAGGCTCCTCATCAGAATGTTTGCAGGAACAACTAAGGAAGGCTTGCTGTCTCTGTGGCAGCAGCTAAGATGGCAGACAGAAAGTAAGAGAGAGGTGTGTAGAGCTAAGGACATTGTCAAGAGAACCCTTGGATATAGCTGTCCCTCAGAGTGATTACACTCCTAGATGTCATCATTATGAGATTTTTTTCCTTTAGCCAGTCAATTTGAGATAGGTGTATTGTCATTTGCTCCCCCCACCAAAAAAATCCTTATTGTAGATGTCTTACAAGAAATTCAAGCATAAAATAAGAAGTGATTCTCAGACAATTGATCACTGTCAATAAAGCTTTGAGACCAATGTGTTTTGAAAACAATTGAACATCTTTAGATTTAAAACAAATCAACAGAGAATATCTGACGTACTGTAGTGATTAAAATAAACCAGGAAAATAATAATAAAGATACCTTTCATTGTAATGGTACTTAGAGAATTTACCAAGCACTTTCAAATGCATCAAAGGGGAAACATTTCTCTACTGGTTCTAGGGATTATTTTTTAAAAGTATAGTACTTCACTTCAGTTAAGTACTAACAAATGAAAAAAAAAAAAAGGACAATTGAAATTTGGATACCTGGCACAACTGAATTGAAGGGGAAAAAAGCAAAAAAAAAAAAAAACCCACAACGTTTTAATTCTAAACACTTTGGATCTTGCAAGAACCATAAACATTCTGGTGTGACTCCTCACTTAGGCTGCCTTTTAATGTCTTTAGCACCTCCCCCTAAGACCAATAGCATACTAAGTAGAACTGAAATGTTTTTTATTACACTACTGGATCATTCTTTTAATAGGGGGATATAATCTCATTACAAGCTCTAGTAGTCATTCAGATTACAATCTTAATTGCCAGTATAGGTGAAAGTACAATAATATATGCTTACCCTCTTTTTTTTGTAATGGCATAATTAAAGAAGAGCAAGAAATTTTTTTCTGTAAGCAAGGCTTCTCACCCTCCGGCTATGCAGATTCTCCCCTCTTAAATGTGGCATTTATGTAGTATCCATTCTTGGGAAATTATACAATATCTGAAAGATTCTCTTATGTTTTAGGAAACATATGAAGTGGTTCACCCTCCTCCCTTCTAAAATAGCTGTTTCTGTACTTCTCTTCCCACATGTCCATGTAATCAATGTTAAGAGAATAAACTTTGGAAACAGAAGGTCTGTGCTCATGTTTTAAATTTTCATCACTTCCTACTACTGTTGACTTTGAGTAAATCAGTTAATGTCTCTGAGACTCAGTCTTTCTCATCCATGACATGGGACTGCAAATACTTACTATGCATGTGGAGCAATTTTTAAAAATGTGCAAATGTTCTAAAGCTGTCAACTATTTCACCATTTTTAGAATGAGTATTTATTGAGTGCTTGCTATGAACAATACACTGAGGCTACATGTATTATCCGTTCTGCACTATTCTTATATACAACCTCAGAATTGGAAGGCAGCTTAAGGACTTCCAAGCACCAGGAGTGTCCCTTTGGGTTAAATAACAATCCTCTCCTAGTTTCCTGTTTAAAGGCAGAGTGGATTTGAATATGTAGCCAGAAGAGGTATGGCCAAGAATGGAGTCCAACCTGAGAATCCTGGACAGAAAGGTATTAGCAGGTATGGATGAAGGTCAGAGGTGGAATCACACCTGAGTCTATGATGGGAATTGGATAAAGAGGGAGGGATGAACCTATGCTCAATATTAACTGTAGACTCTGAAGGTGAGGACCAGGAGCTGGAGTCGGGTCAGTAACAGGGAATCAATAGAAATATAAAGGAAGAATCCAAAATTTTAAGCCTAAAAGTAAGCTAATGGTCAAAACTGATTTAAAAAGCCTCTGGTGCAGGTAATATGAAAGAGAAATTTGTAGTCAGAGATGAGGCACAAGTAATTTGTAGGTTGTCGTGGATGATCACGCACACGATTCTGCCTCACGTGACAAAGAGGCCGCTGTGGTGGTTTATCCATCCGTACTCTCTCTAGGCCCCTTGCCTCACTTCTTTTACTCACTAGCTTCTCTTGCAAGAAAGAATTCATGTTTGCTTAGTTGTTTTCTTTGTTGTTTTTTTTTTAGAGCCCAACTTTCTAATTTTTTCTATGAATGATTTGAAGATGCTAGTAGAAAAACACAAAGTAAGATTGCTAAATATAAGTTCTAAAACTAGGGCTAGAGAAAATATAAATTAGCATAGTAAGGGATTACAGGAGATAAAGGAATTGATATATCTGAAAGAGAAAGAGAATGCAAGCAATGCACTCATAAAGTCCCACTTATTAGCATAGCTGATCTGGGATTTGTGTTCTAAGCTCTTCATGGGCCAGAAATTAAGAGAAAACACAGTCAAAATTTACACTTTCTATCATCCACAAGACAAAGGGAGACAGCAATTTTCCTTGAACTCCCAAAGAAAATTACTCCTGAGAAACTTTCAGTAAAAGGTCCTATGTGATGGGTGGAAAATGTTCTACAGTATCTCCAGAACAAAGGAAAAGCAGATTTTATAAAATTGTTTACTTCAAGGACTCACCATTAGAAACACGGAAGTCAATGGTGAAAGGAAGGGCAGGACAACCTCCTCCAGTTCCCACAAGGCCAATGTGAAGAGACTGTCCCTGTCCTCTCTGAACTTCTGAAGCCCTTTACCCCTTCTTTAAACTCTCCATAGTTCTGACCTCATCTCTCATCAACTCCAACCTTATGACCCACACACCCACACCTTCATCTCTCTTGCCACATCCCACAAAGATCAACACCATTTTTTACCATCTTGAATGCATTAATGTGTGAAATCACCTAAGAACTAGCATTCTGTTGGGCTTCCCATGAAGAATTTGAGAATTTTAGAGATGCTCAAAAATTACCAATTCTCACTCTTACAGATCCACTACATTCTATTCCCAAATCTATCATTTTAGCCCATGCAGCTGCTGTGAGACATTTAATATGTTATACTTAGTATCTAACAAATAACATAATACTAATATTAATAAGTGCTTATTATATATTGGGCACATATGCTTTCTTATTGAATCCTCACTACAACCCTCAAGGGAGATGCCAGTACTATTCCTATTTCACAGATATGGAAATCGAGATCAGGAGGAGATCAGGAGACTTGCCCAAGAGACACAAGGAGAGAGACACAAGAAGATCAGGAGACTTGCCCAAGAGACACAAGGAGAGAGACACAAGGAGACCAGGTAACTTGCCCAAGAGACACAAGGAGAGAGACACAAGGAGACCAGGTAACTTGCCCAAGCTCACACAGAGAGTGGTGGAACTTGGGTAATAGAGCTTGAATGAATGAACGAGCAAGTAAAGGAAATGTGGAGGAATGGTACTTAGCAGGAGGTGTGTTCATCATTGTGAAGAAATGGAGTATTCATTGAGTGCCAGAACCTATGCTGTGTTCCTCAAATATTGCACTGCTTCTGTTTCCCTAACTCTGTGAGGGAGGTATCTTCAGTCTCAACAGTGTCTCCACTTTAGGTGGTAGCCCTCAAAGAACCAGGGATTCCTAGGTGAACTGAGACCCCAAGAATCAGGATCAGAGAGGAAAGTCCTCAGGGCTTGGGTAAGCTTTGCTATTTGGGTAATTAAAAGTTTGAATGCTGAGGGGCCGGGCGCGGTGGCTCACGCCTGTAATCCTAGCACTCTGGGAGGCCGAGGCGGGCGGATTGCTCGAGGTCAGGAGTTCAAAACCAGCCTGAGCAAGAGCAAGACCCCGTCTCTACTATCAATAGAAAGAAATTAATTGGCCAACTAATATATAGAGAAAAAATTAGCCAGGCATGGTGGCGCATGCCTGTAGTCCCAGCTACTCGGGAGGCTGAGGCAGGAGGATCGCCTAACCCCAGGAGTTTGAGGTTGCTGTGAGCTAGGCTGATGCCAGGGCACTCACTCTAGCCTGGGCAACAGAGTGACACTCTGTCTCAAAAAAAAAAAAAAAAGTTTGAATGCTGAGGGCCCTCAAGTGAGCAGAAACAAGATCATAGAGTCGTTGCTACCTTCTGTAGACCCTCACCCCAGAAAGGATCAATGAGATACAATTTGAATGATTGCCTAAAGTTAACTAACATGTTACATGTAACTGAACTTCTCTCATTTTAACTACTTTTCTTGTTCTTCCCTCCTGACTGTATTATTTGTACCCTGACGCACAGGTGTTAATATGATTAGTCAGGCTGGATCACAACCCCATCAAAGGGTTGAGTTGAGACCTTTCATATGCCAAGCACTGAGCTTGGCATGGAAAATACAGAGCTGAGTAGACATGCATGGCCCCACTTATACCCTGATCATGAAGACAGGCACTTACAAACAATTCTTCAAAGTGCAGCTGTTGGTAAAGCATCAGAGTAAAGGAGAAATGGATACATTTGCTGAGATGGGGCTGATAGACACAGATGCAGAGAGAGCCCTGAATTGGGGGCCATAATCCTGTGCAGCATGACAAATGCAATCAAGTTCTCGTCCAGTCATCGGACTTAAGAAGCATCTTCTCTGGGGAAGAGCATGAGATCCCAGCTTTCAAAGGGTGAAGCAGAGCAGAGCTGCCATGAGGAGCCACGTCTGCACCCAGTGCATAACTCCAGGGGCCTCAGTTTGCACAGACTCCATGGCCTCTCAGCCAGGGTGACAGGAGCAGCAGCTGTGTGCTGCTGAGTTAGCCAAAGGGATTGCCGTAGGGCAAGGCAAGGAGGAAGAACACAGTCCAGCTCCATCATGAGCATGACGGCATGTGTGGTGGGCAGTCATGTGTAAGAACCAACAATGATGACATAGCTAAGATTTCTTGAACATCTACAATGTGCTCAGCACTATTGTAAGATACATGTTTACATCTTAGAATAGACTATTCATTTTTAGGTATATGTGTGTAGACATGTTCATTTAATCTTCACAGCAATACTATGAGGTAGGTACCGTTTTATCCCCATTTTGCAGATGAGAAAACTGAGGCTCAGGTTAAGTAGCTGCCAAAGGTAACATAGCTACAGATATGGCTGGGGCACAAACCAGGGGTTCTGGCTCCAGAACCCACAAGACCAGCGCCTTGACAAGAGGGAAATAGTTCATTCCCACACAGACCTAAGCAGTCCAGCAGAGAGGGGCTAACAGAAGCATCTCCCCCCACCAATTTGGGGGCCAGTACGCTTTGGTGTGGCTATTTAGCCCAGACCCACAGCCATCCCCTCAGGAATCAAGGCAACCACAAGCCAAATTCTAAACCCACCAGTTCCTGAAACCAAGGCTGTCAAACAGTGGCCTCTGTAGATCTAGAAAGAACTAGATTAATCTATATCGCACCAAATGCTCCCGAAGAACAGCTGGGGTGTGGGGCAGCCAAGAGAGACTGACAGGAGCTCCAGGCAGCCCCAACACAAAGGACACTTCCAAATTGGAGGTGATGTGACTCTAGCACTGGTCAGCTGTCCCAGAAATCAAATTTGGGACAGAAACATCTAGCCTGTATTAACCTTTCATGTTTCCAAATTGCAGCCTTTTTCTCTTTCCATCAGCTTACTTATAATTGCATCAGAGACCCCACAAACCTATCATTATTCCTCTTGGAGGCCCCGAGGCAAATCATTTGTGGGCTCTCTGATTGAGTGCCCTGTTAGTTAAGTGGGGAAAAGGAAAAAACCCTTCTCACCACAATGCTGTGAGAATTTGCAGGATTCTCGCACACTGCACTTTGAAGACGTTTTATTCCCTTCAAAGAGAACTTGCTTCTTGATTGTCAGGATGCAGAGGGAGTAGAGGATAAGGGAAACCAAGGTTTGTCACTGAATCATTGCTTGCATGTGTTTCTCATTCATTCATTTATGCAGCTAATAATCCTTGAGCACTTACGGTGTGCCAGGCACTGTGCTGGATGCTGGGGAGCTGGCAGTGAGCAAAGCACAGCTCCTGCCCTCAAGCAGCTGGTGGTCTTTATAGCTGTGGGTCTCCATCCTGTTTGTGCATCTCAATAGCCTGGAAGACTTGGAAAAAGTCCCATCCCAGGATCCCCACCCGACTGAGTAAATAAAAAATCTGTGAAGGAGGGATTTCAGTGTTTATTCAATTTTTCCCAGATGATTGTGAGACTTAGAGAGGGTTGAGAGCCATCATTCTAGAAAAGATTAATTATCTCTGCCCTTGGTCCACTCTTTGTTCAAACACTCATTACAACCAATCATAGAAGACCCTGGGCACCTGCAGGAAAGATCCTTGTCATTTTGTCTGTGTGAGAATCAGGTGGTCATTAGTATCTTCTCTGCAACGTGAATTGGAACTTTTGGATTAGAAAGCTGGATACAGAGATGAAATCACCACCTAGAGACCCAACTCAGGTCACTCTTTGGTATTCCTGACTCCCTGCCCTTTGAGGGAAGGGTGAACATGAATCTCTGCCCTCTCTGTGCATAGCCAAGAATGACACTTCATAAGTAATCAATTAATAAATGAGCGTAGTGGACACATTTTGTTTTCATTTACCTGGATCCTTTCTTCTGAGAATTCTTCCCTTTCATTTGCTGAACCACTCCTTCCTCTCTCCAAATCCATGTCATTTGGGTGGAGCTGCCCCAAAGCTCTGGACTTCAAAAGGTGGCACCTTCCCAAGATCAGGTCAATGTGTGACACCATATACTCCTTTGCTGTGGCCCAGGCCAGGCCAATCAATACCCATTGTTAGCCTTTGGCTGGAACGATAGACCATCATTTTTGCCCATGGTTACGAAGCTAGCAGATGGCAAATTAGAGTTGCTGCTGGTCTCCTTGGCACAAGCTGGGGAAAGCCTGGCTGGGACCAAGGTCAACCCAGATTCCTGGCTTGAGTAATGGATCCAGTTGAGAACAGAAGACATACCCTTGATTTTTTCATTGTGTGGGCTAATAATTCCCTGATTTTGATTTAAGCCTGTTTAAATCAGATTTCACCTCTTGCAGTTAAGAGTGTTCACTAACACAAGGGATAAATGAATGAATTCTCTGCTCCCTTATCTTCATGTAAGAAAACTGAAGGAAACAAGCGTGGCTTCTTCCCTTATCGCTCAGAGTGACTGAGAGGGACTAATAAGGATTTGGCAACAAATGAAAGCACTAACATATTTGTCTAATGCAGCTTTTCCCAAAATGTTCTCCACAGAACATTAAATTTTTCGATGGTAAGTAAGTGTAACAGTTTAAACTGTTAAAAAAGTATCTTTAGTACAAAATCTCTCAAGCCTTTTGATATCGATATCAGTGAGAACTGTAAATCTCTCATTAGAACTGAAGTATACTGCATTTTCCCAACTTGTTTATTTAAGCACAGGACCCTTTTATGTCCTGCCTCTCCTGGGACTAGAGTTTTGGAGGAAATGTCATCCTAGCTGCAACCTAAAGCATGTTCTTCCCTCTGCTTGAAATACTCTTCCCACAACCTCACCCACAAGCCCTGTCCAACTTCTACTCAACTGTCATGCCTCAGCCTAAATACTACTTTCTCCAAAAGGTCTTTAACAACACCACGACTGCCACCTTCCCCAGCTCCAGAAGAGGATATTTATCCTATAATTTGCTCTCTTAAATGCTATGCTTCCATTCTCATGATATGTTCCATATGGAATTACAATTTTTCATATTTCCCACTCAGACTGTATGGAGGCCAGGCCACAATGCGGCCCCCAGTGGCCCTCACCTACTGGTGTTCATGCCCTGTGTTGCCTCCTCCCACGTGGATTCATGGCTGGTCCTATGTGACCAATAAAATATAGCAAAAGTGAAGGCATATGACTTCCAAGATTAGGTCATAAAAGGCATTGTGGCTTCTGCCTTGGGTTCATGAATTGCTCTCTCTAGAAAAACCAGCCACTATGCCCTGAGGACACTCAAGCATCCCTGTGGAGAGGAGCTGAGGACCCTGGCAAACAGCTGGTGCCAACTTACCAGCCCTGCGAATAAGGCAACCTGGAAAATATCCTCCAGTCCTGGTTAAGCCTTCAGAAGAATGTAGCTCTAGTCAACATCTGACTACAGTGCAGTGAAACACTACACTAAGATCTGTTCAGCTGATCCTTTTTGAGTTCTGACCCCCAGAAACAATCATGAGACTACAAATTCCTTAAGGGACAGAACTGTGAATTGCTTCTTATGGTATCATACCCTCCCCCCCACACACACACACACAGAAACACATGCATGCATATGTGCACATACATGTGTATGCACACACACTACAAGGATCCTAATTACAGTGTTCAAAGCATAGAAGGCACTCAATATTTACAATAAATGAACAATGAAGTCATGAATAAAGTAAATTTTATGTATACATACATACATATATATACGCAGAGATAGAGATGTATACACATGTGTGTGTATAAATATATATAAATTATAAATATATACAGGTATAGGGGAGCTGGGTAGTAATTTAGATTATGAAATAAGAAAGAAGTATTCCTTCTAAGTCACTGGATGATTAGATCTTATAAGATTCTCAAACAAAAATTCAAATATTTCACTGTGACTGCAGCTCCAAACTAGGAAATCCAGGAGACTTGGCTTTAACGCTACATCTGCATGATTTTCATTAAGTGACATAACGTTCCTGAGTCTCAGCCTCCTATGCTAGAAAACGAAGGGGTTAGACTAACGCTTTTTCAAAGTCCATTTCAGCTCTGACTTTCAATGACTCCAAGGCAACGAGCTTGGCGGAGTTCTTGCATCAGCACAACAGGGTGGGAATGGAAATCAGCCGGGCTGACACAGGGTTGTTTTGAGGCAGAGCTGAAGAAATAAAGCCCAAATCACCTGCTGAAGTCCTATCTCTTTTGCTGTTCCTCTCTCCCTGTTTTTAACTCTGGATTGGGCAGAGCTAATGGGGCCCCAGTCTGCGGGAAGCGACAGAGCTCTGTCAGGTTCAAATCTCTGAAACACACCCCACTCCCAGGATTGTTTTGGTGGTGGTGATGGTGGTGGCCTTTGGTCATGAAGATGGTGGTGGTGGTGTCACTCCCAGCTCTGGAAGCTCTCAGGGTCAGTCCTCAAAGAACATCTGCCAATGGTCTCACATAGTCAACTCTTAACAGATGCAACAGCTGCTTTCTAAGAACACAGTGTAGCTTTTAGGCAATGTGCCTAGAAATTCTTTTCCACTGAATTTCTGGAAGAGGCTGCTTGATTTTCTCCACACCCAAGGCTCAGAAGAGCAGGTCAGAGAGCCAAGAACAGCCACACATTGCACCTGAGAAAATTGCGTCTGCACGACACAAGTTCATGTGCGTGTGGAAAGGGCTGTTCCACAAGGAACTTGTGAAGGAGACACTATGATTCTAATTCAATATTATGTTCATGGGTAGGGTGGGGTTTGGAGTTGGAAATATAATATTCACTGAGTATTTACCACATGTCAGGCACTTTACATTTATATCTTATTTAATTCTTATAAGAGTCCTGAAAAGTATGCATTGTTTTAATCCATTTTATGATTCACAGAACATTAGGTAGAGTACACAGAAGGGTCTTATCCCAGTCCAAGCCTTCCTTAACCACTAGGCTATCCTGCTTCCTAAACAAAGTCAATGAGGATACAGGTGTGTATGTATTTATGTGACATAGAGGAAAGGTTAGAAAAATAAATACATTCTGGTGCAGGGTTGGCAAACTATAGCCCGAGGGCCAAATCCAGTCTGCCAAATGATTTTATAAATAAAGTTTAATTGAACACTGACATTCTTATTCATTTACATATAGTCCATGCTGCTTTCACACTAACCATACTCGAGTTGAATAGCATGACAGAGACCATGTAGTTCACAAGCCTAAAATATTTACAATTTTGCCCTTTAGAGAAAGGTTTGCTGATGGTTGGTCCATATGGCCATGGTAATATAGGGCATTATTGTAACTGTCTATCCCAGACTAAAAAGATATAATTAACTTTTCTAATTATCCATGCTTAAACAATAAAAAGAATTTGAAAATTTACAAAGTAACATTCACAATCAAATATCCATTTACCAGACAAACTGGATTAAGATTATTTTTGTATTCTGGAAATCACTAATAAGCTAAAATGAGCAGTAAAATTAAAACTTACATTATGTGTACCTTGAGAAAGTTTGCTGTCCCAGGGGTTATTCCCACACCATCCTCTGAAGGAGTTAGTGGCATGTGGGTTCCAGGGAGTTGTCACTGTAACCCATTCTGTGGGGACATTGAACACTCAGAGAAGACAGGAGGCTGATGAGGCTGAATGGGTGGCATCCTTCTCCCCTGTCCCTACCATTCCTCATTTCCACCACCAGAGCAAGAAGCCCTCTGTGAGAATTCTTGAGATGAAAGTATGATAGATACTCCAAAGAAATTTTGTAGTACTAAAGGACTCCAAAGAGCAATATAATTCAGCAGAAACAAAGCTCTCAGAAAGTAAGTGACTTGCCCAAGAGCACATGACAGTGGTAGGGCAGAAGTTACATGCAAGTCTCCAAAGCCCAGGACAGCTCTTGCTCCAGTGTAAATCCAATCTGTGATGCCCATAGGCAAATAAGAACCTGCCCCTCATTGGCACTCTGATTCCTGTCATAAAAGGACAATATTAGCCTGGATCAGTGTTTCCCAAACCTCAGCCATTTCTGAAGTTCCTGTACAATTTTGACAGGTCTGTGTGCCACACAGACTATCATTTTTGTAATGTATTTAAGTACATTAATGTATTTAAGTACATTAATGTATTGAGTCACTCTTATCTTCATTTACTGTGCAGGGAAACTACCTCATTACAATAAATGGAAAATAAGTACCACTTACCTAAATAGAAAATGCTATGTAAATATAGCAAAGTTACTAAATTCCAGGTAGATAACTTGCCCACCCAAAGCTCTGTTCCTGGGTCCTCATCTATCTTCTTTTAGAAACACTGAAGCAAAAGTTGGAGAAGTGTTGAGGGTTGATACCAAACTGAGAATCTCTCTAGACAAACAGAAAGAAAATTAGAAGGAGAATAACTCTCACAGCCTCAGATCATTGAGGGTATTCACCAGACATTTGGGAAACACTGAAACCAGACAGAGTCTGATTTCATGAGAATTCCAAAGCCAGTCAACAAGTTAGAGGTTAGGGGTAGAGGCATAGAAAATAAGAAAGAAAGATTTCCTGCTGAAATGGACTCAATCCCTGTGGTTTACTTGTTGGATTCTCACACATAGCAAACATCTGATCGATGTTTGCTAACCCTGGTGGAAACATCGTGTTGCAGTAGAATGTGGACATCAGAGTCAGACCTGAATTTGCATCCAGATTGCCATACTTTGTGCTACTTTGGGCAGGTTATACATCCCCTTTGATTTGAGTCTGATTCTCATCTTTTAAAAAGAATAGGCAGGAATAATTAGCAGTAGCCACTACACAGAATGAAATGGAAGCATATAAGAGAGTGTCCAGCATATGGCTAGCTCCCAGTAAGGTAGGTTTCCTTCCTTTCTCCCTATGCCTTCCCATCCAGAATTGATTTCTCCTGTTTCTGAACTTCCACAGCACTATCTCTGCCTGTTCTCGGAGCACTTAACAAGTGAGTCTCATTCTAAATTTGAGAATGCCTTAAGTCTTTCCTAAGACAAGCAGGAACATTCCACAAGGTGCCCAACAATAGGATTGGGTTTTGTAGTCAGGCTCTAACTGCTGCCAACCAGAACACAACGGCCTCCCCTCTGTCTGTGGGTCCATTCCATCCCTAGTCTCTCCCACCACTAGGCTCCTCAAGGAATCAAGAGCTGAATGAGGCTACATTCAATGTCAAGCTGAGTTCTGCCTAATGGGAAGAGCTTCTCAACCAGGTTTCATAGAAGAAAAGACTATCTGTGCTGAGGTTTTCTCTTGTGATGACCTGTACTTAAGAAGGCTAGGCCTTTCTGGCCCAGTGGAGTGAGACTTCTACTAGGACAGGGTGAGGAATACTGACTGAGTCTACACATCATGCACAGAGCAGCACAGCACTGTGAGTGGGACCCCAGAGTGTCAGAAGTGGAGCCCCAGCCCTGCCACTTACTGCCTGTGAAGCCTTTAATGAGTTACTTAACCTCTCTGTGATTCAGTGTCCTCATCTTTAAAATTGTAGCAAAACAATACCTACATTGTGGAATGATTGAAAAATGAACCTTAAGTAAGTTGATGTTTGTAAAATTCTTAAAACATAGCCTGGCATAGAATAGCCCCTCTATAAATATTAGCTACCATTATTCCTGAACTAGAGGCATGCAATTCTAAGGAGCTGAAATAGAATGTCATTTTTTGTATCTTTGAGCTAAGCCCAGAGCTGGGGATGCTGTTTCCATATATTCTATATCATTTCATACTCAAGATAAAGTTTAAAGTCAAAACTTTATTCCCATTGTAGAGGTAGGGAAACCAAAGCCCAGGAAGATTAAGTAAAAGGTCAAAGAGTTTGTAAATGGATGGAGTAGCTTTGGGCAGAGATATGTTCAATGCCACAGCCTCTTTTGTTTTTTTCTGCAGTTGAATTTTGTCTCCTTTGTAATCTTGATGGTCCTGCCAGAGATCAAACCCCTGCTTCCTGGGTCATGAGAATAATTGGTCTCTGTCCTCCTCAGCTTGCCCTTTCATGTGTTTGCCAGAGTCTGAGCACTTCATTCACCTGGTTCAGCCCTCTCTACAGACTCACATGCTCTTCTTTCTCAACCTCTCCACATAAATCTCACTCTTGCAGACTTTTATCACTCTCTGCTGCTCTCCTTTTAACTGGTTCCAATCCCTCTGCTCTTTAAGTGGGGTGTCCATGATCCAAGGCAGTTGTCTGCCACGAGATCCTGAAGCCACACCCACACTGAGTTTAAAAATTACTTGGTACTTTATTAACAAGTTTCTCACTGATTCCAGCAATGGAAAGGTGTCAACTAGGGGTTCAGGATGACAACACCAGGTATAGGAGCAACCTTCAAGAAGTGAAGAGAGTTTCATTTAATGAAGCAATGATGAGAAAAGTAGATCTGTGAGGAATTGTGAAAATGAAACTCACATCTATGCAAAAAAAGTATTGCATAGCAAGTTGGCATAAGGCAGGCAGGCCCTAGTCACAGGGATGAGTAAAGTGGAGACACAAAAAACAATAAAAGATCCATTCCCTAGAGGAAGCCACTGCCTAGCTCTGCTCTGCTCAACACTGGAGCCACTAGACACATGTGGTCATTGAGCACTTGAAATGTGGCCAGGCCAAATTGAGATGCACTGCAAGTGTAAAATATACACTAGATTTTGAAGACTCAGTTTTCAAATGGAAAAAAGTACATTAATATCACACTAATTTTTACACCGATTACCAATGGAATTGATCAACATAGTATTTTATATCTATTGAGCTAAATATAAGATGTCATTAAATTATTTTCATCTGTTTCTTTTTAGTATTCTAAAAAATAAAGTTGCTAAAAAATCTAAAAGTATTTTTTTATATTTCTGTTGTAGAGGACTGGTCTATTTAGCAATCTAGGCATGGATGCAACATTACAAGACATGTCAAACTATAACGTGTGTTTGACTAAACACAGTCTCTATCATCAGAGGGTGGGGAAGATTCCAAATGGGGGAAACACAGAAATCTTGTATTTGCACAATTTGTGTCATTTCCACATCCATTGGCTACCAAGTTTTTAAAAACTCTTTTCTCATTATTTCCTGTATGTATGCCTAGATCTGAGAATGAACTCTCCATTGACAAGGACAACCTCATCTCCCATTTTATCTTCCCCCACTACCATCGTCCAGAAGTCACTACTACCGTTCTAGGCACACAAGGAGTTCCTGTAGAAGTAAATGAATCCCACATGCATTTATCTAGACCCCATTTTACATGCTCCGCTGTCCAGGTGGACAAGTATCCAAAGTAGAGAAAGGTTATCAATCTGAGTGTGGAAAGGATAGAAAGACACAGACATCATCAAATGGAGATATGGGAGTATTTACTGATGACTTACTACACACTAGGCTCTAAGCTGGGTTATTTACATATAATACCTGACATAAACCTTAAATAGTCCTGTAAGAAGGCTAATCTTAACCTATTTTATAGATGAGCAAACTGAGGCCCTGACGAGGTTATATAACTTCCCTAACTCAACAGCATTAATTTAGGGGGCAGTATTGAGAGGAAAGGTCATATGTACCTGACTTCAAAGCTCAGGGATTTCCCTTTATGGGGCAGCCCTGCACAAGGATTCAGTTTCTGCTTTGAATAATATTGCTAACTTTTGGACAGGTGATTTGTCTGAACAGTTGGAGAAATATGTTGTGTGAGTACTTGTACCTTCTCTGCAGGAGGAAAACCCAGTGGGGTACAGGGAACATGACTTTGTTCCCTTCTGCATCCAACTGCCAAACAATCCCTCTTTTGGAACTCCAAATTGTGTCTTAGCCTAGAGGTTTGCACTGTTTAGACTCCTAAGCCCATAACCTAAGATGGAAACCATCCATTGGAGGAGGGAGGGGAACAATATTTTTGCAATTGCTGGAGAACTTTCCAAGAGCTATTTTTGGAGCTGGTGGTGTTGACACCAGGCTGTCAAAAAGAGAACAGGGAAGGACTCTAATATGGAAATATTTTACACTACGTGCTTGACAACATATACTAGGTGGCAGGGGCTCAGATTGGATAACTGAATATGTGCTGGCTGGCTCATTGGTAGCCTTGTTAGTGCAAGAATCACATTTAACAAAAGGTGATACTGGGTAGTGATTGCTGGGGTTCAAATTCCTGCTTTGCCACTTAGTAGCCACATGACTTTGAAAAAATGAGGCTCTCTGTGCCTCAGTTTTCTCATCTATAAAATAAGCACAAGAATAATCCCTGTCTCATGGAGTTGTTCTGAGGTTTAATTCAAGTTTATATATATATAATATGTATATATATATATATACATACACATATGTATATATATACATATATATATCATTGTTTTCAACAATGCGAGTGGTAGCTATTATTATTATCATCATGTATAACAGGCTATTTCAACAGGTAGATCTTTTCAGTATCTTCAACAAAGATAGGGTAAAACAAGGGTAATGTTACTTAAAAGGACACTCTCTTCCCACTCAAGCCTGGAAATTATGAAGCTTTTTTATTTATACATTTAGTGAGGGAAGAAATAGAACAAATTGGTAGCAAATAGGAAAGGCAAACTAAGGGATAAAAAAGATAAGAAATGAAAAAAAAGGAGTTACTAAGAATGTAAATTTTACATAAGACGGGTTCTCACACTTTCTAAGTTAGTGTGACCACAACCTTCCTCCATCTCTGTGGCTCCTTTGGTTATTTTCTTCCCTTTGCACATGCTCTGAAAGGATGTATTGAATAAGTCGTTTTTCAGTAATAATTTAAAAGGTTTAATTTTGTGGGTTATTTAGAGATGGGAGTAACTGCCTACCTGAGCTTCTGAAATGATTTAAAGTGCCAAGTTATTCTGAGTCGATAGAATTCTATTCTAAGGGATAGTGTGCTAGTGTGAACTGTACAAAACGCTCAGTGGGTTCTTTAAGAATGCTGAGGCCAATTAAATCCATCACAAATATCAGACTGAAATGGAGTGTCAGGAACCACTGTATCTGGAGCTATTTCTCTTTTCCTGATTTGTCAGAAGGAGCTCAGACATAAAAGTAGGAGTAATTGCCTAGCTGGACAACAATTTTCAGATTGATGGAGTTTTGACTCTAAGCTGCAGCTATATAACATGCAATAAATATCTGCATTGAACAAGCTATTTTCTTATAAAGTAATTTTATATTGCAACTCGCTTGTTTTTTGCACTTGAGAGAAAGATAAACAAAGGAACAAAAAGAAATCACATTCTCATGATGGTTACCTCCAAATATGCTTCATATGAGTGATTAGCACTCATTAGTGAAATAGGAATTTTTTTTAGACATGGTGCCATTCTATTGCCTAAACTAGAGTACAGTGGCATCATCATAGCTCACTGCAACCTCAAACTCCTGGGCTCAAGTGATCCTCTTGCCTCAGCCTCCCCAGTAGCTTAGACTACAGACACGCACCACCACACCATACCTGGCTAAGTTTTTTAAATTTTTAGTAGAGACAGAGTCTCGCTTTTGCTCACGCTGGTATCAAACTCCTGACCTCAAGCAATCCTCCTGCCTTGGCCTCCCAGAGTGCTAGGATTACAGGCATGAGCCTCTGCACCCAGCCAAATAGGAATTTCTTAGATGAAACACCACCACCAACATCCATCACAGTCCAGCTGTAAAATGTGAAGTTTCACCATTTGTAAAACGAAGCTAAAAGCACTTTCTAGGAGGTTTGTGGATTAGGTCTTCACCTCTCATTTGTGCTCATCCTTCTTCTCACTGAGAGCTATAAATAAGCAGAAGAAGCAATTGTGGTTTGCAGCCAAACTTTGAGCTCTGGATCCCATCATCTCATACCACTGTGACTCTGGGGAAGCTACTTCTCCAAGCCTCAGTTTCCTCATCTGTACGGTGGTATTCATGAGAATGCCCACCTCAAAGGGTTGTTGTGAGGACTTATGGTGGAGGATGCAGGAAAGACGACAGCATTATGAAGTTATTCCTGTCCCCATCCATCCTGAACTCAACAGTCACATTCTCATCTTATATTCCTCACTTAGGGGAGGACAGGTTATTGATAAACAAAGTGAGCTAGGTGGGGTATTTCTGGCTACCCTCCACTCTTTGCAGGGTAGTGAGCTATCAGAACATCAAAGACTTTAAGCCAGTATGGGAACTTGCCAACAGCATTCACCTGGTCTACTCAAAGTGTACATGTTTCAGACAGTCATCCTCAGTGTCTGGGGCCAGCTCTGCATCACCCATGTGCACTCATAACGTGCAGTATCAGGCCTGAGGTTTTTCAATTGCGTTTTAGTTGTAAGGACTTTGGAGATGGTGTATGTTGAGTGATTGGCACAGAGTCTGGCAAATAGTGAGTGACAAACCAATGTCAGCTATAACATGATCTTTATTCAATGAATGAAACTCTGAAAAGGCCAACATGTCTTTCATGGTTGTCAGCAGAGAAATTGAACCAAAGCATCTGAGACATTGAATGCTTTGGCCCAGGACAGATGACTCAGGAGAAGCCCTTGATACAATTTATTCTTCCTTTGAAAGCCACAGGTCACCAGGCTATGTGGTTAAAGGACAGGAAAGGCAACATCCTCACTTTTCTTTCTTGATCCACTCCAGCCAGGGAAAGTGGAAGATAAAATTCTCCCCCAACTCTGCCCAGCCCCTTAATAAGCATGTAAGAGAAGTGGGGAGGTCTCACTTCCCCGTCTCTGTCTCATTCCAGCTTCTTCTGGCATCACCCTGCTTGGTGAGCCCTGCGCTAGGATAGGAAGGCCAATTTTACTGTCTAATTACGGATGTGTTGATGCACAGTGAGCCAGCACAGTTGAGAGGATGTAAGTGGATTCACCAAGGCAACACTGAAACATAATCCAAAAACCTCAGGCCTGACGCTAGAGGATCCTCATTCCATGGGTGCACGAGGGTGACGTGGAGTTGGCCCCAGCACTTAGGATGACCGTCTGGCACATGTGCCCTTCAAGGAGACCAGCTGGATGCTGCTGGGAAGTCCCCCCACTGGCCTGATGCCTTTGACATCCTGATAGCTCAATACCTTGCAGAGAGCGGAGGAACCCAGAATCCCCCCACCCTGCTCACTTTGTTTATCAGCACCCTGTCCTCCCCCAAGGGAGGAACACAAGAATATGACTGTTGAGTTCAGGATGGGTGGAGGCAGGAATAACTTCATATTGTAGCCTTCTTTGCTGCATCTCTTCAGTAGATATTTATTAAGCTCCTATGTATCAGTTTATTACATTGCAAAACAAACCATCCAAAATTTAATTACTTAAAACATGGACCATTTATTTAGTTCATAGTTCTGCAGGTCAGTAATTTTGGCTGTGTCTTTGAGGGTAGCATTATATTTATATAGCTCTGTATCAGCTATCAGCAAGTACCAAAGGCACTATCACAAAGTAGGCATTTGATAAAGGTAGTTGACTAAATTTAATAAAGAGGAAGAAGGAATAATGATCTAAAGCCTCCTTTGAGCTCAATCTGTGAGCAGGAAGTTGTAAATGTGAGTGCATTCATTTTAACAAATTATTTTAAGAAGTGTATGTTCCCTGTCGAATCCCACTGTCAGTAACAAGCCCTGGCGAATAGGAGGGCTCATAAATACCTCTAAATGAATGAATGCTCTTTCCAGAATCCAACACTTCTCATCACCTCCTTTTCTGTGGTCTGTCCTCAGAACACCAGCCAGAAGAAATCTGTAAAATTATAAGTCAGGTCGTGTCACTTCGGGCATAGATCTTTTCATTTGGAATAAAAGCTGAAGCCTTTGCAGTGCCCAACAAGGCCCTACATTCCTGGCTCCCCGTTTCGCTGCTTCTCACCCTTGTCTCCACTCAATCCCTCCTCTCTAGCCACACTGGCCTCCTTACTGTTCTGCAAGCCCACCAGCCTCACTTTCCCATATTGTGAAATTTATTACTCCCTATGTCTTGAAGGCTCCTCCTTACCTCCTTCAATCTTTGCCCAAATGTCATACACTCAGTGGAGTTTCCCATGAAAACTCTATTTAAACTTGTAACCCCTTCTTTCTCTGATTTATTTTCCCCCATAGCCCACTTATTTCCATCTGGTACACCCCATATTTCACTCATCTATTTGTATCTTGCCTGTCTCCCCCCAACTAACATACAAGCTCCCTATATGCAGGAATTTTTATTGGTATTTTTTTTTACTGCTAACTCTCCAACAACTAGAACAGTGTCTGGCACAGAGTAGGCCCTTAGTAAATAACTACTGAATGAAATTATAACATGCTCTATGAGAGGTGTACATTTCCTCTGTAAACAGTGAATCCATATGACCCAACAATTCCACTTGTAAGTATTAATATCTAGTCAAGAGAACTGAAAACTATGTTCACACAAAAACTTATACATTAATATTCATGCCAGTATTATTTATAAAGGCATAAAATAGAAACAACACAAATGTCCATCAACTGATGAATGAATGATATGTGGCATATCCACACAATGGGATATTATTCAGCCATGGAAAGGAATAGAGTGCTGGTATAGACTACATTGGACAAACCTTGAAAACAATACACTAAGTGAAAGAAACTGCCAAAAAAGACCACATATTGTATGATTCCATTTATATGGAATGGAATAGGCAAATAGGCAAATCCAGAATAGGCAAATCCATACAGACAGAAAGTAGATTAGTGTTTGCCAAGGGCTTAGTGGAGTAGGGAATAAAGGATGATTGCTAAACAATGTGTGTTTCTTTTTGGGGTGATGAAAAATTTCTGGAACTAGATAGTGGTGATGGTTGCACAACCTTCAGAAAATACTAAAAACTGTGAATTGTACACTAAAAACAGTTATCTTATGGTATGTTAATTACATCTAATTTTTTTAAAAATAAGTAAAGTTGCAGAGACTTTAAAAAGGAAAAATTTGGATCTGACATTACCCATGTCATACCAGAGGTTACTTCTCAAATCCAGGATCACTCAGCTAGCTGGAGATAGAATCAGGGTTTGCACAATTCATTCAAAGAATTATTGCCTCAGCTTCTATTTTGTCTTAAGCACTTATGGGTAGAGAAACAAAACAAAACAAAAAAAACATAAAGTAAGCTTAAGAACATCCAGTCCATTTGGAGGAGAGACAAATACAAATAAATAGAATCGAAGGCACCACCTAAATGCCAGAAGAGAGGTGGAAACCAAGAGCAGAGAGAACACAGAATGGAGAATTGTTTATTAGGGGAGGTTTCCTGGAGCCAGGCTGGAAAGAAAGCAGGTAGGAATTTTGAGAGGACAGAAAGGAGAGAAGGAGCATTTGAGGCCTGAGAAACAGCAGGGAATTCTGCAAAGGACAATGAGGAAGTGCAGAGGAGCACAAAGTAGGAGAGACAGGCTGATGAGATGTGCACAGAGGGACCTCAGCCACCTGCTACACAGCCTGCATTTCATCCTGTAGGCAACTGATTCTTGAGCATGGAGCTGACATGATAGACACGTGTTCTGGCAAGGCTAAACATCCAATCATGTGGAGCAGGAGTTGGGAAAAG
Source organism: Microcebus murinus (assembly GCF_040939455.1). Taxonomy (NCBI): domain Eukaryota; kingdom Metazoa; phylum Chordata; class Mammalia; order Primates; family Cheirogaleidae; genus Microcebus; species Microcebus murinus. The sequence goes on along the minus strand of NC_134110.1, from coordinate 39,341,929 downwards.
AGTCATGGATGAGACATGGAGGGAGGTATGAATGAACACAGGAGGTACATGCCAGGCCTCTGGTTCATGCTGCGGCAGTGGTGGTGGCAAGGAATGAACATGTCCCAGAGGCATCTGGAGGCAGGTTCAGCAGGATTTGGTGGCCCACTGGACATGAGGGAAGAGGAAGTCAGAAGGAATGCAAAGTCTCCCACCTTAAAGGTGAGGGGGTTTTGCTGTTTCAGTGATATTCAGAGGAGGCATAGGAGTTGGGAGCAGGTTTGATGGGAAATGGATGAATTACATTTGAGATATTTTGGTTTGAGCTGCCAACAGGGAGTTGTCCCACAGGCAGTTGGACAAGGAATAATGAGTAGAGCATTATTTACATGTAAGACATATCTTGAGCATATAGTACATTCTACAGAGCGTTCTCAGCATTTCCCATACATTACTCCATTCCATCCTATTAATGACACTTTGAAACAGAGAAATACAGCTTCCACCCCCCCACACACCTGCCTTCTCATCCTCCTGCCTTCTACCTCTCCTAGCTTCCTCCACCCACACCTTCATCTCACCTTCTCCCCACCACTGCCTTCTCTTCCCTCCCATCTTCTCTTCACTTCTGTCTTCTCCTCACCACTAGTGTATAAGAGAAAGAATCTTGAACATGGATTTTATATTAACCAAGGCAATGGGTGCCAATGAGAATTGAGAGGTGCACAGAAAGACAAGACTTATTTGTCCTGGGGTCTTATTTAGTAGACAAACATTACAGTAGTCTACCCTTATCCATATGGGATTAGTTTCAAGACCCTAGCGGATTCCTGAAATCACAAATAGTACTGAACCCTATATACACTATTTTTTCTTATACACAACTATGATAAAGTTTAATTTATAAATTAAGCACAGTAAGAAATTAAATACAATAACTAATAATAAAATAGAACAATTATAACAATATGCCAACATCACTACTCTTATACTTTGGGGCCATTACTAAGGAAAATAAGGGTTACCTGAACACAAACACTGCAATATCTCTACAGTCAATCTGATAACAGAGACAGATACTAACTGACTGACGGGCAGGGAGTGTTTACACAGTGGATACTTTGGTCCTGGGCAGGATGAGGCAGGACAGAGTGGGACAGTGGGACATTTCATCAGGCAACTTATATCACCATTCAATTTAAAACTTGAATTGTTTATTTCTGGAATTTTTCATTTAATATTTTTTGGACCCCAGTGGGCCATGAGTGACTGAAACCGTGGATACGAGGAACTACTATAATTGGGCACCTGGTTTATGAAAGGCGCTGTTCTAGGTGCTGAAGGCAGAGCTGTTGGGGAGGACAGACATCCTTGCCTTCACGGAGCTTACATTCCGATGAGGGAAGGGTAGAAATAACAGACCACAAAAGGGAGCAAGAGGTGAAAACCCAACTCCGATTGGAATGCAGAGAGATAGTCTGGGGGAGTTTGAGGTGAGAAACAAGGGGCCATGGGGCAGCTGCTGTATCAAGCTGTGAGAAATAACGTGTGTGCTATAGCCATGGGACTGAACTCGCTAGAGTGAGAGCAGAAAGCAACTTTTCTATTTCTGACCAGTGTCTTCCAAATTAACTCTGTACTGTTTTTTCCCTTGACCCTTGCATGCACTCTCAGTTTCCATAGTTTACCTAGCAGTCACTGCTAGGTAGTCAAATTTCCAATCACTTTTGGCCACCAAAATGACCACCACCAATGCTCCCCCCTCAATTATTATTATGCCTAAGCCAGAACAGTGATTCCACTCTGGGCTTCATCCAGACCTGAAATCTCTCACCTCTCCCAGACTCAGGGCAGCTGCAGACCCCAAAGCCTGTAAAATGTTGTGGATTTTTTTCTCTCTGTTTTGGTCCACCTTGCTTTTCTGCTTTATTTCCCCCCAGATGGCCATCTCTGGCTCCTGAATATTTTAGGATTAAGCTCACACAAAGAGGAATTAGAAGAAAATGCTCAGATCTATTCAATTGATATTGTCACCATCCAGCCGTGGTGCTCTCCAGACCTGGAGGTAGTAAGGGCTGGCTCTTTCTCCCAACAGTTACTATGCAGGTTTCTTAGCAATTTCCCTCCAGAAACTTTCAGTTACTTTCCCAGGGGCAGTGCTATTTTCTCCTGGGTTCACCCTTAATTCCAAAACTCAGCCCTGGCCTATGTTGATCCACCTCCCAGAGACTCTTTTGTGTTGGGTCCCATTTCTCACCCAGAAAGAGCACGTGAGCTTCAGTGCATTCCTGCCCATGAGAAAGACCCGAGCGACCTGATTATCACCACTGATGAAAGTGCCTGCCACTCAGTTCGGTCTTTTCCCTCTGCTGTGCAGCCTCAGTGAGGAATCCATGATGTCGGTCATTTAGATCTGCAGTCCCCAACCCCTGGGCCATGGACTGGTACCTGTCCATGGCCTGTTAGCAACCAGGCCACAGCAGAAGTCCACACAGCAGGAAGTGAGAGGTGGGTGAACAAGGAAAGCTTCATCTGTATTTACAGCTGGTCCTCATCGCTCACATCACCTCATAAGCTCTAACTCCTGTCAGATGAGCAGCATCAGATCCTCCCAGGAGCACAAACCCTATTATAAACTGCACATTCGAGCAATCTAGGTTGCATGCTCCTTAAAAGAACCTAATGCCTGGTGATCTGAGGTGTAGCTACAGCGGTGATGGTAGCACTGGGGAGTGGCTACAAATACAGATTATCATTAGCAGAGAGCTTTGACTGCACAGTAAATGTAATGGCTTGAATCATCCTGAAACCGCCCCCTTCCCCGTTCATGGAAAAAAAAATGTCTTTCATGAAACCAGTCCCTGGTGCCCAAAAAGTTGGGGACCACCGATTTAGATTTCTCAGGGAAAATCAGCCACAGTTCACTGGGCTCCTTAAACTCCCGGGGATACATACCAAGCCTCCAAGTGGTCCTCAAAGCCTCTCTCACATACAGAGTGTGGGAAAGAAGATGCAACAGCACTCCAGAACCCTTCCCAACACGGAGCCTTGTCAAATAGGCTATTTTAAATCCTAAAGCAGTGGTCAGCAAGGTTTTACCGCAAAGGCCCTGATAGTAAATGTTCTAAGCTTTACAAGCAAAATAGTCTCTGTGGCAGCTCTCAACTCTTCAATTATTAAAAAAAAAAAAAAGAAAGAAAAGAAAAGAAGGAAAAACAGAAGTGGACAATATTTAAGCAGATGGGCATGGCTGTGTTCCAATACAACTCTATTTATAAAAACAGAAGGCAGGCAGGATTTGGCCTGTGGGCTCTAGATGCCTATGGTCCAAGGTCCTGGCTTTTGGTCTTCTCCACGGCACACCCTGGGAAGATGGTCTGGCACTTCCTGTGGCATACAGGGATCCCTGCCCTTATGTACTCTTGCTGAAGTCAGAGAGGCAGACATCGTTCAAATTTAACATCCTGTCACACACACACACACACACACACACGCTGGGAAAGGAGAATGACAAGTGACAGAAACAAAGAGACACACTGGAAAAGAACATTTTAAGAAAACTTGCTGTGTGTTAGGAATGAAATCCCTTGTGGCATTTCTGAGAAAACTGGTCGTGCAGGTGGTTGGGTCTTTTGACTCTGACATGGGATGGGAGGATCCAGAGCAGCCCAGCTTCTTCTAAGATGCAGCATATTTTATTTTCCTCATTCATATTTGACAAAAACTAGTATCACAGAGATAAAATAACTTGCCTTTGGTCCCAGAGCTAGTAAGAGTCAGAACCAGAACTTAATTCCAGTTTTCCATTGTCCCAAACCATTACGTAGGTTTTCCCTTAGGTAGGTAAATGTATCAGTTTTCTACTGCTGCTATAACAAATTACCACAAATGTAGTGGCTTAAAGCAGCACAAATTTATTATCTTGCAGTTCTTGAGGTCAGAAGTCCAAATGGGCTGCTCTGGTCTCGAATCAAGGTGTCAGCAAGGCGTTATACCTTGCATAGACTCTAGGGAAGAACTTATTTTGTTTCTTTGTCTTTCCAGCAGTGTAGAGTCTTCTCATTTCTCTGGTCCGTATGCTTCATTGTGATGTCACCTTCTGTCTGCCTCTAAGTCTCCTGCCTTCCTCTTAGAAGGATGCTGTGATTATATTGGGCCCAATCAGATAAACAAGAATCATCTCCTCATTTCAAAACCCTTGAATTTTTACATCAGCCAAATCTCTTTTGCCAGGTAAGATAACATATTCATAGATTCTGGGAATGAAGACATGGACATCTTTGAATGGGGAGAGCATTATTCCACCTGCTGCAATTATTAGTTACAATCCAAGGGATAAATTATATCATCCAGAGAGAATGCTTGGGGGAAGTCCTTAATGGGAAGCAAGATAAAAAGAAACTTAAAGGAAGCATTCAAATGTAGGGCCAGCAGGGGAAAAAGAAGAAGTTGCAAAGGACTAGGAGAATTGGGTAAAAATGCTATCCCAAAAGCCTTAGAGGAAAGAATTCAGAACTCCTGAGCCATAAAGTCAAATTCTCAGAATTTGGAGAGGACAGAAGGACACCATCTCAGGCAGGAGCTTCACCTTAGCAAGGAGGAGGTTTGAACCGGGGGACAGTGGCAGCCACACTGCATGGCCCAGCCCAGCTCAGCACCCTTCTCCTAGCTGAGGCCCTGTGCTCACAGAAAGTCTCAGCACTGCCTCTTACTCGGCCAATCTGTTCATATTGAGAAGTGAGCTTATTGAAACACAGAAAGCACTCCGCTGTCACTTGGCTGTAATCTGAAAAGTCAGGAGATGGCCCTTGAACAAGCTGCTTCAGACAGCAAGAATATTTTAGAGCACAGGGAAATATATTCATCTGATGAAAGGTGTGGAAACCGGGGGTGGGAGGGGAGCGACATCCCCTTGGTACCTCCTGAAGCCTCAGCATCCATTTTATTTTATGTGGCATCGTTGTCATTACCTGACACTGGCAGTGTGACTGTGCAGTGAATATTGAATCAGGTTGGGGTTCTCTTCTCTCCTGCTCCTTCAGTCCTCTGACTCGAGCCTTTCTAAAGTAATAACTTGCTCATCAAACACCAAAAATGGCACTTCCTGATTTCCATGCTGGGACCGTGGTGCAGACTTTATTTTTGGGTTCTGAGCGACAGGTGGCTGGTAAGACAGCAAGGGAATGACTCCCAAAGACACCAATTGATGGAGGCCTAGATTACCCCAGGGAGGATCATTAAACCACAGAAGCTGTTTGGCAGTTCTGCGCAAGCACCTGTATGCAGAGCCCGCTGCCAGCATCCTCCTCTCAATTAAGCTCATGCTCAGTGATTTCCCTGCTGCACTCACTGACGCGCACGGATGTCAGGGAAGAGCATGAGCACCCACTGAGCGATGGAGAGAGGAGGAAGGTTTGGAGGATTACTGGGGAAATCTTTCCATCACCTCCACATGGGTGGGGGAGAGAGGAACGCAACACACTTCTCCATGGAGGAAAGCAGGGAGGATGACCAACAATAGGCAGCTGGCATTGACCTAGCCCGTGCTGCCCACCCACCCTGTGACACTGCACTGCTTGGATCTTACTTTTAGGTATGTGGAAATTGAGGCTTAAAGAAGTTAGATAGGCCCCTGGGGTCCCAAGGATGATGAGTGACAGTGCCAAGGTTCAAGCCACGTCTGTCTGACTCCAGGGTTGACGTGTGCACCTGTTACAGTCCATTGCTTCTTGCAGATCCTGAAGCACAAGGACTTTATCCCATCTTGCTCTGCTTTTTATCTTCCACCTCCCACCCTCGCTCATGATGCAAGCATAGGACCAGGCACAATGGGCAGGCTCCCTCTCCACTCTGAACCATCAGTTTTTCATCCAGAAAATGGGATTAAACACCAACTGCATGACTCCATAAATGCCATTCCATTCTCATGAAAGAAGACAGACTTCAGGGACTGTGAATATATGCAGCTGAGTATTGAGTGAGCACACACTGAGTGTGCTAGGCAGTGAGTGGTAGCTAATTGATTAAGGATATGTGGATTAGAGACTCAGTAGGGTAGACATGCCGCAGTGGGCATTAATCCTTACTAAGTGCTCTTACTGTGCTTGGTAATTGCTCATTTAATAGGGGTGTGCATGCATGTGTGCATATGTGCTTGTATGTCCATGTGTGTCTGTATGTGTCCATGTGTGTCCTTATGCATGCAAGGGACGAGGGTGCACTCCTGCCTGGGCAGACAGCAGGAGCAAAGGTAATGAAGTAGGAATGCGTAATGCATGTAGAGGGAACTAAGAAAGTTCAGGACGTTCCTTCATTTCTTTGCTTAACAAATATTTATTGACATCCTCTATTGCCAAGAATTGCGCTAGGCAAAGAAGAAACATCAGTGTACCAGATATGGTCTAGGAGAGAGACTGGATAACAAACACAAACACTGATACTGTGATAATCTGATAAAATTACAAAGTTAACAAGCAGGAGCACAAAATCATAGAGCTGCAGGAGGCTAACCTTGTCTGGGAGGTTAGGGAAAGTTTCCCTGATACAGCATCGGTGAGAACGTCAGAGAGTAGAGGAACAGGGTAGATGTTAATTCAGCAGTGAGCTCCTCAGAGAGGTCAGTCTCTGTATGAAGCCACCATGGCACTGGGGCGAAATGAGAAGCAAGAACCAGCCTCCAGCCTCATCTGGAGCCAGCAGACATGGCATCAATCAAACCAGACTCCGAGCGGAATTGAGACTGGGGATCCCAAGCAAGGGCCAAGAACAGCGGCCTCTGGTTGCCAGAATAAGCACTGAACATTTGCATAGTTTCAGCACCTTTTCCAGAAACTTTAACCACAATGGATACTTAACATGCATTACCTCACCTGAGCCTCACAACAAACACAGGGAGGTGGGAAAGGCAGCAAATATCTTCACCTGACCCAGAAGGGCACTGGAAGGAGAGCTTGCCTGAGGCTCTCAGCTCCTGGATCAGATGTGGACTTCCCATCCTCAGCCAGACCCTGTGCACAGACCACAGTCATCAAGCAAGACCAAGAAAACGTGCATAGTGTTTCATCTGTATTTTCAAAAGAACTTTTCATTATCTCATGAGCATGTCAACAACCCTATTAAAAAGACAAAAAAAAAAAAACCAAACAAAAAACCAGCAAACAACAGCAAAATCCCACAAAGCTCAGAGATATTATTTGCCTAGAGCTTTTTGGGTAAAAAAAGAAATGGAAGGAAAAAAATTACAAATTCAATTCTTCTTCCAAAGAATCCTTTGGCAGGAGCTTGAGCTCATTCCTGTCCATGAGAGAGACCCTAGCGACCTGATTACCTGATGCAAGTGCTGACGCTCCGTGCCCCACCTGGAAATGCTCTCAGTGCAGTGCCCATGGCTGCCTAAGAGGGAATCAGATGCCCCAGGCACTTCCTTCTCTCCCAAGGTCCTACCACAGCTCAAGGCCACTCTGTTACTAGGCTTAATTGGATTTTCCCAGCTAAGCCATAAACTCATTGTCTCTGTCAATCCTTGCCTTAGAGAGCCAAGGAAAATTCCTAGAGCAAATAACAATGACCTCTGTCTGGCCTGAGCCTCCCTCCTCTCTCGGTCCCACTCTGGAAAGGCATACACAGGGTCCTACTCTCACATGTTCCAGGACACGAAGGAGACAGTGTCAATGATGCAAACACCTTAAGTTCCATTTTCATACTGGAAAAGGCTTGGATCTTTGTGCATTTTTTAACTATATAACTTCCCTGGTCTTGGGGTAAATATGACGGGAGTGGGGTGGCTGATGTTTCTAGGCATATTTTGTCAGAAGCATGAACTTTTAGAAGCTTAATAATCAGCCTAAGGGGCCCCTCACCTTGGGGGTTTGTATCCTGACACACAGGGAGCCTACATAAATTAGCGTTGTAGGGGCAAGCCATCTGTCAGCAAAATTACTTAACACGGTGCCAGGCAGCCTGGGTTTGAGCAGGGACTGGGAGGAAAGCAGCCGGCAAAGGCATCTCTCCCTGTGCAGTTGGCAGAGGGAAGCCAGGGCTGCCTGAACAGTGCAAAGAACAGTGCCTCTTGCCTTTCTTCTGGCTTCGAGTGATAAGCTCTGAAGACAAGAGGTTCTGGAAGGACGGACTCAGCTTCTACAGCCCTGGACCAGGAAGGGAGAAGAGACAATAACAGGGTCCGCAAATTAGAGACAGATCTGGCCTGCTTCTTGTTTTGATACAGCCCACAATCTAGGAATGATTTCTTTTTTTCATTTTCAAATGGTAGAAACAATTATAAGAATACTATTGTGTAACATGTCAAAATTATATGAAATTCAAATTTCAACCTCCATCAGTAAAGTATTCTAGGAACCTGGCCAAGCTCATTTGTTTTTGTTTTCTTTATGGCTGCTTTTCTCGTTTTACAAATAAAGAGACTGAGATCCAGAGAGATTAAACAAATGAAACATCCCAAAGTCACACAAAAAGCTTTGCCTTTGTAAGAGGCAAAGCTCAGATTTGAGCTTAGATCTTCCTGTCCATGAACCACCATAACTCTAGCAAGTTATCATCTTGATGGAGGCAAAGAAGTGGGTTCTTGGGTGGGTGGGTCAGGGAGAAATTTGGACACAGGCCTGAGAGACAAGTCAGCTTCAGTCAGTGAACAATGGGTAGCTAAAGCAGGCTGCACAGACAGGGGAAGAGAACTCAAAGGAAGCCAAAAGAGACTTCCTCATTTATAGAAGAGGAGATGGAAGGCATGAGCGATGGAAGACTTCACCCAGGGGCATCCAGGCAGTCAGATCAGGATGTAGAAACTACCATGTCGGTAATCCCAGGAGATGAGAGCTGGGCGCCTGCTGCCACAGATGGGACCCACGGGTGATGTGGCAGCAGTCAAGAGCTCTGACCAGCGGGTTACAGCCCCACAGGTGGCCTTGGCCAAGCCTGGAGACAGACGTGGATCAGAAGCCAAACTGAGGCTCAGTGTACATTATTCCCCAACGTTCCAGAACACAAAATAAATTTGTGTTTTTACAAGGAAATAATAAATGTGAGATAAATTACACATGTAAAGGAGTGATTTGTTTGAATACAAAAGAAAATGTCATGAGAAGGACCCACCACTGGAGTCCAATATTTAGACTCTGAGCCCCACTTACTGATTTCCTCTGTGCTGTCTCTACTTTCCTATCCAGTTTGTATCAGAGGAAGAGAAATGGAGCACAGAGGAGAGAAACACATACATAAATCACCCAGCCCTGATCCAGCATCTGTTGGGTATTGGGCTTTCTGTGTGCACTATACTATCCCTGATCCTGAGGGGTAAGCAAAATCATTCCCACTCTACTGAGGAGCAAACTGAGGCTCAAAGTGACCATGTAACCACCCAAGGTCATGCAGCTGGAACAAACAGGAGTCAGGTATCTCCACACTTGCAGGTAAACACAGAAAGAAATTTCTCCTGGACCCACTGAGTTTCTCTTAACCTGGCTGGTACAACCGAATGCCTTGCCACCCTTGCAGGGTGTCTTCTGATTAGCTCTCATGGCTGAAACCAGGTTATTGGTGGGAAGCTGCCGCCTCAGGGAGTTTATGATTTGCAGATGCAGATAAAGTTGCTATAATTGCAATCAGATGGCCGAGATTCCTCTATGGGGTCAAATGTCACCACAAATGTCTTTTTGATGCAGGCTCAAGGTGCTGATAATGTAAACCTTAACAAAAGGGCAGGGCCCTTTTCATCTCCCTCCATCACACTCATCTCAGGATGAAATGGGCCGCAGGGAAGGGTTTGCAACTCCACTCTCAACTCCAAACGTTCCCGAAAGATAACCCCACACCTTATGCAAAGTTATGACAGGAAGCACCACCGGGCCTTTGTGATAAGCTCTCCAGGTACATTTCTAGGGAATAACAACTGTTTGGCAAAGGGGTGTTGTCCACTGCTTCAACTGCGACTTTGGACCGGAGAGTTGTAATAGGCATAAATGGCTTAGGCCCAGTAACAGCACTCTATCTTATGTTAGGGCCTGGCTGAGATTGCTTCAAGAGAGAAATTGATGCTATAAACCCCTACTTGGTGTGAGTGACAGCCTAGTGGCAGGTGACAACTCTGGACACGTATCAGAGGGATGGGGAGAGACATGCCAAACTGGTTGTTTGCAGTTGAGTTCTTGGTTGGGGGAGTTTTAGCACTATAACCAGGCTTCTGCTAAGTTTCAGCTCCAGTCCTTCATATTCTACATAAGAATTCACTTCCTGCTACCAGCAAATATCTGGCTGTGTGTCAAATCATCTCATAAAACAGTTGGGCAAGCATTTGCCAGATAAACCTGTGGAATCCTGCTTCATCCCTTTAGGGGAGAGTTTACACTGATCCCCCACCTCAGACAGACAGTGAGGGCCCTGGCTTTATGGGAATCCACCCAGCCCACTTCGACAAGGCTGTCCTACTGATCTCTAGCACTTTATTCCACTTTGTGCCGAGAATATCAAACTTCTAGGAGTTCCCACATGTACATAGCATGCTGTTTCCTGTCTCTGGGTCTTTGCACATGCTGTACTTTCCAAAACTCAGTTTCCCCACTCGTCCTGATGGGGAAAACCACTGGGCGCTGGGTCGTGGCCGCCTCCCGGCCTCTCCACATCCCCACGGGGCCGGTGTTGTGAGGCGCAGGCTGGAGGCTGCTGAGGGTGCTCACTGCTGGGGCCAGGCTTTGCGAGCCGATGCCTGCTGTCCAGCCCGCAAGCCAACATCCGCTGTCAGCCCACATCCCCTGTCTGCCTGCTCCTGGGTGCTGCTCACGTGATCCCGATTGGGTACTTTTTGAATCCCACTGTTGCTGATCGGATGTTAAAACTTGTTGCTGACTGGTTGTTAAAGCTTGATGTTGATTAGATGTTAAACCTTGTTGTTGATTGGATGCTTTTTGAGTCCTACCGAGCGTATAAAAACTGGAGGAGAGCAAGGAAGAGGGGGAGAAATCAGAAGTCTAGAAGAGAGAAGATCAATAGTTGGCTGAGCCGGGACTCTCTGTGTGTGGCTGGCTTCTTTCCCTGGTCAGGAGCTGTTCCACAAGAGCTGTAACACTAGTTGTACACCTTGCTGTAACAGTCCTCCAGTCCTTCTCCTCCTTCATAACGTGGCTCAGATATCGTCTCTAAGCCAACCTGAGACCTCGGGGGTGAGCCACGGCCCCTCTTCTGAATTCTTACAGTGTGTTCCCCTGCAGTCCGCCTCTCCCTGTGAGCACTCCGGCCATTGCACGCAACTCTGTGCTCACAGGTCTACACCACCAGCCAAGCCCACTGATGGCCATGGCGTTGCCTTCACCTTCACCATAGCTGCACAGCCAGCGTTTGCCCCACGGAAGGTGCTCAATAGATGCTTACATAATTAAACACCAGGAAGAATGACCTGAAACAACAGGCCAGATCTAGAGCATCCCCTTTTAGAAATCTCTTCCTTTATGTGCTCAGCACATGCTTTGTGCATCGTCTGGGGCCACTGAGACAGCATGGGAAGAATAGTGAGGGCAAAGCAGGCCTTGTGCCTGTCCTCAGGGTGCTGACTCAGGGCAGAATAAAACAAGCAAATGGCACACCCAACTTTTTTCTTACTAGGTATTTTTTGAGCTCTTTTTAAAAATTTCTTTTGTTTTAATTTTAACTGAACAATAATAATTGTATATATTATACATTTATGGGATCTAAGGGAATGGTTTCATATATGTTTACATTGTGGACCAATTAAAGCAAACTAACAATTCCATCATCTCACATTTTGGGGGAGTTAAAACATGTTAAATCTACTCTTTTAGAAATTTTGAAATATACAATACATTATTATTTGTTATAGTCACCATTCTGGTCAATAGATCACTCCCATGTTTGTTGCAGCACTATTCATAATAAGCAAGATATGGAAGCATAGGTGTCCATTATTGGATGAATGGATAAAGAAAGTGTGGTGTATATATACGCAATGGAATGTTATTCAGCCTTACAAAAGAAGTAAATTCTGTCATTGACAACAACATGGAGGGAGGACCTTATGCTACATGAAATAAGCCAGATATAGAAAGCCAGATACCTAACACTCTTAATTATATGTGGAATCAAGAACAGGGCATGCATAAGAGGAGAGAGTAGAATGGTGGTTAGCAGGGGCTGAGGCCAGGGGTGGATGGTGAAAGGGAAGATGTCTGTCAAAGGGTACAACTAACTATTTTATTGTCGCTGTGATAAGTGCTACCAAAGAACAGGGACAGTTTTCTCACCTTTAAAGTGGGGTGTCATCACAGAGACTGGCTCAGCTGGTCACAAACTCCTTTTTCTCTCCTAGCACACAGCTAGACTGTATTTATTATACAGCCTCCCTTGCAATTTGATGTGACTGTGACTACCCTCTTCTCTCTTTCCTTCTTTCCCAGTCAGCTGGCAGGATGCTGGGCCCCAGGGTGACTTCAGAAGCTGTGTCGAATACACCAGCTGGAAGCCCTGATTAAGTGCATGCAGCAGAGAGCTCCTGTCTTGGACCAAGTTTACTCCAAGCAGCACCTGAAACAGAGATTAGAGTGCATGTGATTCACTGAAGCAGGAATCTCAGGGGAAAGGGAGTGTGAAAAGCAGAAGAGGGCAGAGAAGAAGCCCAGCAAGGAGGTAGCTGTAGCAAGGGAAGAGCCAAGACAAAGTCCCTTGGGGAGCCCTGGAGAGTGAACTGCACCCCAGAGCTGGGGCCACCTTTAGGCAACGGGGCAGGGTGGTTTTTCTACCTGCATCAGGCAATTATTGGCTAAGGGCCACCACCATGACCCCAGAAGGTAGGAGGTGTGACCTCCTGGGCAAGGCAGACCACGTCCCCTCCCAGCACCGTTTTGCAGAGGTCAATTTTCTGGAAAAGGGGGCAGCTGCGAGCCATTTGCAGCCAACACTGACAACAGCTGGGGCACAGACGCAGGGCAGGGCACCAGCAGCATCACTATAGCCTCCGCCCCTCCCCCACCCCCAGTCAGAAATTCTGAATTTATGAGAGCAGTAACTTAACTTCTACTTTTTTAAGCTACTGTGATTCCTGGGTTTCTGTGCATCGCCATAACAAGCATAAGAAATAATATCTACTTCATGGAGTTGTGTGACAAATGAGATGCTGCATTCAAATCATTTGGCACAATAGTTCAATGACTATTAGCTATTATTAGTAATTATTACTCCGTGGCAGGTACTAGAGATGGAGAAATATCTGCTCTGCCCTGCTCTGGAGGGCCTCATGCTCTTGTGGGCAGAAGACAGATGGAAATAGATGATTACAGAAATACAGTCAGGGCCATGTCTGAAATATGCCCAGGGCAGCTCACACCTGAATCTACCTAGGGATGGAACAGAATGCTTCAAGGCGGAAGTGATGCTTGAGTTGACTTGTCAAAAATGAGCAGGTGCTCTCCAGCAGACAGAAGGGACAACACTCCCAACAGAAGGGGCACGCATTTACAATTATGTCCAGGGCCATGCCTCCCTGCTCCGTAGCTCCCTGTATGTATTCACACAAGTATTGACCTTGCCTATTGTTTCGGTGACCTCCGGAGTTTGAAGTCCCATCTGCCACTTGGCTGTAGGATCTGGGACAAGTCATGAACCCTCTTGAGCCTTGGGGTCTGCAGTTGTCGAGGGGGATGGCAATGTCATCTCTCAGGCTTGGGGTCAGGGTTGGATTCCAGAAGTGGGCAGGACCATACCTGGCCATAGTAGGTGCTGAATATATATTACCCTCCCCAGGGCTCCCCCCAGAGTATCGACCTCAGGAGACCCTTAGTTGAGACCAAAAGCTCCCTGCCTCCATAAACCACACCCATTCCACGCTACATCTGTCCCCAAACTACAGCCTGAGCTGCTCACCAGGGCCCATGCACTCTCCATCAGCACCCCCATCTCATTCTGCCACCAGCCCTGTTCACAACCAAGGCTCTTCCTCCTCTCCCCTCCCCACCCCCGAGCGCCCCATTAGTTAGCAGAAATCAGAGGAAGTATTTACGTGCCATGTACAATGTGAGTTTCAGTCTTCTGATGCTCCGCCTTATTTTTAGCAGCCCTCCAGGCTCCTGGGCGCCTCTCCCAAGCGCCTTGGCTGCCAGATCTTTTCAACAGGAGCAGGGATGTGCCTGGATACAAATAAGATACTCTGTGTCCCTTTCGCCTAAATATTTGCAGCTCCCGGCCCTTAAGTCTGACAGTCCCGCCCTCTCTCTGTGAACTGGCTCTTCTTTCCCACTCTTGAGCCCTTTCTTTATTTCTCTTTGTTTGTTGTTGTTGTTATTGTTTTGGGTTCACTGCCGGGAACAATCACTTCCATTTCCCCACAGACCAGCAGGGAGATGGTCCCTTTACCAACACAGACCTACCTACCGGAGCGGAAAGGGCTGCAGAACCATACTAGGCAATGCAGTTCAGCCCTTCTGCAGCACAGGCAACAAGCAAAAGAGGAAGATGAAGAAAAACACCCACATAGGAGAGAAGCTTTAAGGGTCGAAGGATAAACATGTTGCTAAGAACCTAAGGGTTGAGTCTTATTAGCCCCCTTAACCCCAGCTGCGTAGCTGAGAACTGACATGGTTGGGCCCAAAATACAAAAGCCACAGTTCTGCTGTCCCCACTGTATGTTCAGGGCCAGCCAGCATAGGGCTGTGGGCAAGCCCACGGCTACACCCACAGCTTCAACATTGTAAGGTGCTTGGAGGGTGAGCCCTCTACCTAAACCTCCAGCAGGGTCTCTCTATGGCAGAGAGCCCCGCAATGTCACTAAGTTGCCCAGCGTCATTGGCCCACGTGATGAAGCCTTTCTTGCAGACCAGCTCTCTGCAGGCATACAAGAGACTTTAGCCAAGTACTGTTTTATGTTAAGATTGCCATAGATGTTGTAAAGTTTCAAACATAGTTGTAAAAAGCAGCATGGATAGACACTATTTTGCATATTAAACAGATTCTAAGTCCTCTTAAGTAGGTGTTTGCTGGGAGCCTGCTCAATATCCAATCAATCATTCAAGGGCAACCTTCCACCCTTCCCTTTTTCCCAAGATGCTTTTACCTTAGTGGAACCAGCAGAGGGACAATAGGACACTGTGACCAAGGGCAAAATCTTCATGCTTGACAAACTCAGATTTGCATCTTTGCTCCTTACAGTGTGATCTTGGGGAAGTTACTTCATTTCTCTCTGCCTTAGTATCTTCAACTGTAAAATGGAGAACATCCTTCATAGTCTGATTACAAAAACTTGATTCAGTACAACCTTACAGTATA
Source organism: Microcebus murinus (assembly GCF_040939455.1). Lineage (NCBI taxonomy): Eukaryota > Metazoa > Chordata > Mammalia > Primates > Cheirogaleidae > Microcebus > Microcebus murinus. The sequence goes on along the minus strand of NC_134110.1, from coordinate 39,326,671 downwards.
GTGGCACGTATAAGGACTGAATCCATGAGGCCAAAACAATATTCACCCACTGTGGAAACAGTTTGGTAATTCCTCGTTACAAGTTATCCCACAATTCTACCCAAGAGAAGTAAAAAATAAAAACGTGTGCACACAAGAACTTGTAAGTCAATATGCATAGAAGCACTATTCACGATACCTAAAAGGTGACCCAACTGTCCATCAGTGGATAAAAAATTGTGGCAAACACATATGATGGGATATTATTCAGCCATACAAAGGAATGAAATACTGATATATATTACAACATGGATGAACCTCAAACACATTATGCTAAGCAGAAGAAACCAGTCACAAAGGATCACATATTGCATGATTCTACTTATAAAATATTCAGAATGGGCAAATCAATAGAGAAGAACAGACTTGGGGGCACACCAGAGGAAGGGGAGGGGAATGGAAGCCACCACTTAATGGGGACAGGGTTTTCCTTGGGGTAACAAAAATGTTCTAGATAGAGGTGGCAACTGAGTGACATTGTGAATATACTAAATGCCACTGAATTGTTCACCTCCCAAGGGTTAATTTCACATGAATTTAATCTCAATGATTTTTAATTGGTTTTCACTTGCAGGTCATGCTTTTCCTGGTCCTGGCCAGTCATGGCCATCAGGTTGACTTGAAATTAGCTATAGAAACCATGGTGCAAGGTAGGAGCCCCAGGCTCCTGTGTGGTCTACAGATTCCAGCAGAAATGAAGTGGACAGTTCCCGCTCTTGTGGAGCTCAAAGGCTGTGGGGAGTGTCTGTCAACTCTGGAGCTAAATTCCCATCTTGTGCCCACAATCTACAATTTATGCAAAACATTCAAAAGAGTCTCAGTTTCCTCATCAATAAAATAGGAAAAACAATAGTTTCAACCTCAGAGTTGTGGTGAGGATTAAAGGGAGATGAATTTGTTTCCTAAGGTTGCTACAACAAATTACCACAAACTAGGTGGCTTAGAGCACAGAAATTTATTCTATTACTATTTTGGAGGCCAAAAGACCAAAATGAAAGTATTGGCGAGGCTATATTCAAAGTATTGGCGAGACTTTCCCCAGAAACTCTAGGAGAGAACCCTTCCTGGTGACTCTAGGCATTCTTTGGCTTGTGGCTGCATCGTTCCAATCTCTGCTCCTGTCTTCATATGGGCTTCTCCTTTCTTTCTGTCTCAAATCTTCCTTTACCTTTCTCTCTTTTTTAGAAATGAGGCCTTCCTCTGTTGCCCAAATTGGAGTACAGAGATGCAATCGTAGCTCACTGCAAGGCTGGGCACGTTGGCTCACACTTGTAATCCCAGCAATTTGGAAGGCCGAGATAAGAGGGTTCTAGAGGCCAAGGGTTCTAGAACAGCCTAGAATATAGCAAGACTCTGTCTCAGGTAAATAAATAAATTGCAGCCTTGAATTCCTGGCCTCAAGAGATCCTCCTGCCTCAACCTCTCCTGTAGCTAGGACTACAAGCATGACCCACCATGCCCAGCTCTTCTTCCTTCCTCTTATAAGCACATTTATCATTGGATAAATGCCTAACTGGATAATCCAGGATGATCTCATCTCAAGATCTTTACCTTAATTACATCTGCAGGAATCCTTTTTCCAAATAAGGTCACATTTGCAAGTTCCAGGAATTAGGATGTGAACATGTCTTTGGGGAAGGGGAACTATTCAACCCACTCTAGGAGATAATCCAGGTAAAGTGCTTTTTTGGCACTTAATGAATATCAGGTATTTCATTATCATCATCATGATCATTGCTGTCATTGTCATGATTATTACTTAGGCAGTATCCTAGCCTCTCTCTAGGACAGAATCTAATTGACATCTTCAGCTCACCAGGGCTCCTTCTGAGCCATAGCATTCTCTCTCCTGTCTCAGGAGGCTGGGGCTTTTTCTGGTGTCCCCGTTCCCCTGACCCTGCTCCTAACTGGGTTCTCACTGGGGTTGTGCAGCTCTTCCACTCGACACCAGTGACCACTTGAAGCTTCCCGTTTGTCAGCCCCGCCCACTGTTCTGACTTTACACCTTGAGTCCTAATTTTGCTGTATCGCTTGAACTATGTCCTTCCTCACCCAGGTGCCCTTAAAGAGGTGACCCCTCACAGCCCAGCACTCTCTCTACCCCATTACTTCCATTTGGGCCCTACTTCCCCCTGGCAGAAATGGAGGGACACCTCCATCCTCAACTGGGGAGGTTATAAAAATCAAAAGCCCAGGCTACATTCCCAAATCAGTTAAATCAGATTTTTGGGTAAGTGGGACCCAGGCATAACATTTTTTTAAAGTTTCCCAGAGAATTCCAACGGGAAGCCAAGATACAGAATGCTTGCTCTGGGCATGAGCTCCCAAGGATGGCATTGACCTATCTCTGAGCATTTGAAATTCCCAAGATTAGCCATGTGGCCCAGTCCCCTATGCAGATGTGATAAGAAATAAATACTGCTTACTGGATGGTTCTGGAGCAGAAGGGGGAAAAGCCTGGGTTTGGGTGCCAGGGTTGGAATTGAATCTTGCCACTTACTAAACTGTGTGGCCCTCACCATATCCCTTAACTTCTCTGAACCTGTGGTTTATTGTGTTTAAACTGGAGTTAATAATACTTATCTCATAGAATTGGTGTGTGTAAGTCATGAATATTAACATCCAGCAGTATCTGGACAACAGTAGGGGTGAGTCCAAACCTCTTCTCCTTCCTTTCCTCCTGGAATTTGCAAAAAGTTTTAAATCCAGTTTCAGACTCCAAAACTGTACCTTCTACAAATGGCTCCTTGGCCCTGAAAAAGGGTTAATTGTTTAGTTTATATTCTTAAACATGTGCTCGCTAGATTAGAGCAATTCCAGAAATCCACTCCCAGATGATTAAAATAGGGTGGGGGAAACGGTGAGGCTGATTTGGCTGTGGCTTTGGGCCACCGTGGTAATTTGACTAGGTTAACACAGGCTGCAGCACACAGAGATCTGGCCCCGTGACAACCTACAAAAGCTGGTCGATGTGGAAGTTCTGGGTGGTGAGCTCGTTGGCAAAATCCTCCCTGACTTGCTGCCAAAGGGAAAAACCGGGAGGCTCTCCTTGCAAGCTGCTCATCTTCCTGAGGAGCCCCAGAGACCCTATTGCTGACCATCCAATGTTTTCTCTGTTGTCCCTGTGAAATAGGAGGCAGACTCCTCTGTGACACCAGAAGCCGGAACCCAACAGGCTAGAAGCAAAGAATTCAGATTCTGTGAAAGGTCTCAGCCTTGTCTCTGCACTTTTCCTTCCCCAGGAATGCCCTGTGGTATCCTGCTGCCCAAACTCAAACAAAAAGCCCTTTCCTTTGCATTTTCCATCTTTTTACCCTTCTTATAGCAGTTGGCAAATAATCATATTGCAATCCTTCTCCCATGAGCTGGTAAGACAGAGGCAGCTTTACTGTCTCTTCCCCAACTCGTCATCCCCATCTCTTCCCCCAGCACCCAGCAGAATGCCTGGCACATTCATCCACTCGTTTATTCAATAAATATTTACGAAACACCTGCTATTTGCCAGGCATTGTGCTTTACCTCCATGTGAATGCTTGGTGCCTGGCACATAGATGATAATGCACCAAATAATTGTTGAAGCAAATTAAAGTTATTTAGAGCCCACTCTCGCCAATGAACTGGTTGGTAGATGATGTGTTAACAAAATTCCAGTGGGCCATGGCGTTCTCAGATGTCCTGGGCAAAATACGTAATCCCATATGGAAGCCCACATCATACTTTAAATCTTCACCAAGAAAGAAATATCAGCACTCACTTAGACCATCGGGGCCCCCATGCTGACATTCTCTGAGCACAGCGAGCCACTCCCAACCTCTGGGGCTTCGTCTTTGCTGGTTTTTCTTGTCACTCAGGTCTCACCTCAAAGGTTATCATCTCAGAGACCCCTTCTGCAACCGCCCAGTAACGTACAGTCTATTGTGCACACACACAACTCATGCACAGTCATTCTCTTACATTCCCTTGTATCACATTGATACACCCATCACTAGCTACAACTACCTTTGTATTACTATCTGCCTGTCCACTTGTTTGTTGTCAGTATCTACCAGTAGAATGGAAATGTCATGAAAGCAGAGATTGTCCATGCCTTTTTCACTATGGTCTAGCACGCAGTAGATGCTTCACGAACACTAGTTCAGTGAATGAATCCATCAGCACATTAGTCATTGGACTGGTGGAAGATGATCCTTCATCCCTAGGGCATACTCCACCTGATGGAGAGAGGTCGCTCACCTCTGCCTAAGGTGATCTCATTCCTTGGCCAGTTGAGATTGTTAGAAAATTGTTCCTGATACCGATCTGACACCTGCCTCCCTCTCACCTACTGCCAGTGGCCCTCCTTTCATCGCCTGTAGCCACCAGTGCCCGTAAAACACTTCAGCTTCCTGAACCTATAAATGGCCTGTGTTTTTATTTTCCAAAATAGCTGCCACACACTGCCAGGGCGAGGCTTTCACTTGCATTTCCCCCATCTCTGAGCTGTCCTTGGGAAGGGCCCCAGGGGTGTTTTTACAAGCCCTTAGGAACGTGCTTCTGGCCACATTCATTCCTAAGAGAGGTTCTTGGAGGCTCCTTCAAGAAAAAATGGAGAGGTGCAGGAGAGAGAAGTTTCTACAGCAGCCCGCTACAGAATGGGTACAGTGACAGGAGCACAGAATTTGTCCTCCTTCAAGTTCTGCCTTTATCTCCTGCACCAGCTCTCCCCATCCATCCTTTCCAAGATGATAGCACATACAGCTCTGCACCACCCCCAGCACTTTACACCCAGTTCTAATGCTTTATTTTCTTTACAGTTCATGCTATTTGTCTACCTCTAAGTCACTTGTTTATTTTCTATTTCCCCAACTAAGATGTGAGCTCCCTGAGAACAGGGACCTCGTCTGTCTTACCTATAGCATTGTATCACCAGTACAGCAATGTCACCTGGAGCAATGTCAGTGCTTAATAACCCACAAGAGAATGGATGAAAGAATGAATGGAAGGTTGTGAAATGTCAGACAAGTCGCCTAACCTCTCTGAGCCTCAGTTTCCTTTTCTGTGGAATGAGGTAGAAGGGAAGCAGATTATCTCCTCATCACCAGGCCATTGTATGGGTCAAATCCAACGATGTCTGGGGAGGTATTTCACCAGCTATAACCCCAACGAAAGTTCCTGTTATTGTGTCACACTCTTACATGGAGCTGGCCTTATAAGCAGAAAAGGCCAGTGGCTCAGTCTTAGGTGTGATTTGAAGGTCCTGATTGTCCCCCAAAGGGTCTCTGTTATTGTTTTACTATCTGAAAATTCCACTGTTAGGCATTCCTTTCGGTAAAGGAATCATGTCTCCACAAAACAAAAATGCTCCCCTAGGTTTGAAGACAGGAGGGCAGAGATAATGGAGAAGAAGATAGCGTACTTTCTCTTCATCTCAGCTACTTTCCTTTCAGCTCCCAAGTCTTGCTAACTTTTACAACACTTCAGATGCATGATCCTGGATTACTTTCTCTGCCAAGTATTTTTAAAACAGAAGGATGGACTGTACTATCATCAGCCTATCTTTCCAGCCTGGAGTAGGACGTTGGAGGCATTTTCCATCTGGCTCTCCGTTGTGTTGCAACACACATTCCACAGCAGGGGAACCTCACCGTGCAAGTGTTTCCTGTCTCAGTCTTGCCAAAAGAAAACTGGATTCCAAAGATGAGACTCAAGGCAAGGCTTTTGCCCAGATGGGTCCAGTAGGATTATCACTGTCTGGAAGCAGAGGCGGGGTATGCCCCATGCCTTTAGGAGTGGCGGGAAGAAGTAAACGTGGAAGAAGCATTATGTCAACTCCCCATGAGGATCCTACACTCCAACCGAACCAACAGCCTGTCCTTCCCAATATCATCCCTCCCTTCCAAACATGATGCATTTTGTCTTCCAAAGCCCAGTCACTTAATTAACAAGCAGGGGTTCCGCTTCTTCTCTGACCTGGGAGCATACATGATCTCTCTCCTCCAGAACCTCATAGTCAAGTGAGGGAAACAGAAGAAAATGGCAAATGATACACAGCGATAGAGGCCTCCATAACCTCGGGCACTAAGGTATGCAGAGGAGGAAAATAGAGGAGGGTCATTTAATAAGGTCTAGGAAGGGTCTGGGCATGCTTTTGAGAGGAGGGGGTAAACTAAATCTTAAGGAACAAGTGTAAGTTAACCCAAAACTAAAGGGAGGAAAGGCACTGAAACTAGGGGGAAAGAACTTGCAAGATGAGAGCAGAGCATCTTCCAGGAAGTGCAAGGAGTTTGCTTTGGCTGGAGGGAAGGGTGAGCAAAAGGCCAAGAAAGGCCTGAGGAAGCAAAGGGGTCAGATGGTGAGAGCTAGCTGCCGTGAGCACCACCCAGATGACATCTGGGCCTCAACCCCTGGGGATAGTTGCTGGGAGATTGTGGAATGAGGTACAGCTGCTTTGAGAACTTATGCTATAGATAATGAAGGCCCCAACACAGACAGCAGCAAGTGGAATGGAGAAGACAGAATAAATTTTCTAGGGTTGAGGGCAAATATAGTTCCTAGAGGCTTGAGGATATAAGAAGAATCAAAGATAACAATTGCAAACTCTTATATGCTCTACTCTCATTTTGCAAATTCTTTCCCTATAGTTTCAATGCCCTTCCTCCCTCTTGTTCTGCGTTAACTTGCAATTATTGTTTAAGATTCAGTTTACCCCCTCCTCTCAAAAGCATGCCCAGACCCTTCCTAGACCTCATTTAATGATCCTCCTCTATTTTCCTCCTCTGGGTACCTTAGCTCCCTGGGTATGGAGGCATCTATCACTGTGTATCATTTTCCATTTTCTTCTGTTGCTTTCACTTGACTATGTGGTCTTGGAGGACAGAGATCCTGTGTGCTCCCAGCTCAGAGCAGGAGCTGAATTCCTGCTTGATGAAAGGCTGAGGGGTTTGGGCTTATATCACAAAATGTCCTGTCCCTTATTTCATAAAGAGGGAGCCACTGAAGGAATTTAGAATTGATTTGGATTGTATTTAGGTAAGTTACTGCAGATGTCGGAGGATGGATTCTGAGGAAGGAGTTCAATGGGAGGGTGAACAACAAGTAAAATGCCATGGTAATACTCACCTGAATGATGGTATGATGGTGACACCTGAAATAAGGCAGTGGCCGCTAAAGGAATGAGAGGATGCTCAATTCAGGTATGTTGAGTCTGAAGTCATTAGAGTCACAGGGACCTGTATTCTCACCTTGGCAGTGCCTCTGCCTAAAGACGTGTCCCTGAGCAAGGCATCAGGCTTTCAACCCAGTCACTTTAACTGGCAAAAGAAGATAATAAGATCCAGCTTGCCAAGGTCTTGCCAGGCTATAAAAATTTGGGCTACAAACGTCAAATGTCCAGAACAGATCCAGGTACAGAGCAGGTCTCTGACGCAAAGTAGCCTTTACACTTATCACTATTATTAAGGAAGAGAGGACCAAGATGCTGCATCGGCCAAACATCTGCATCAGCAATGCTGGTAGAGTGGTTATGAGCTACTCAACAGTGTACAAGACTTAGAACATCACATCTCCTCCTTAGCAGGTGTGGACAAACTTATAAATAAAGTCAGTGTCTTAATAAGGAGAAAATCCAACAGGAGCCTGAACAACCATCAATCCACAGGTATTTGGCAGACACCTTCTGTGCACCTAGCCCTGCACTAAAAACTATAACCCAAAGAAGAACCCACCGAAATGTTGGATGTAGCACTTGACCTCAAGAAGTTTCCCATCCCATTGGGGAAATAAATTAGAAATGCATGAAACCATTGAAGAACAATACCCCCTTTCAAGTCTTATCTTAGCGAACTTCTTTATAGCTTTTGTCCCTAGTGACCTTGCTTTCCTTCCTCAAACTCGCTTCACTCTTGATTTCCAGTGCACCACTCTCTACACTGGTGGATTTTTTTTTTTTTTTCATTTTCTGTCCTTGGTTCCTTTCTCATCTGTCTTTAACTGTTGGTATTCTCCAGGGTTCCTCAGTTCTCTTGTCTGCCCACTGCACACAGTTCCCTTAACCACATACCCAAGCCCTTGGATTCAGCTACCTGAACCTCTGTACTGAGCTCAAAGCTGAACTGTACAACACCTTCCAGGTGACAGACCCTGAGTGCCCCACACGTCAGACATAACATCTCCAGTGCAGAATCCATTGCTTTCCCCTCCAACCTGCTCCTCCTTCAGGCCCTACCTAAGTTAATAATATTACTACCCACTTAGCTGCCCAAGTTCTGTTTGCCAAGTACTTACAGCATAGTGGTTAAAAGCACAAATGCTAAAACTGAGTTGTCTGGGTTCAGGTCCCAGTTCTCCTCTTATTTTCTCTGTGACCTGTGAGTTATTAAACATATCTGTGCCTTAATTTCCTCACCTGTAAAATGGGCACGTTACCTATATTACAGAGTTGTTGCAAGGATGGAATGAGTTAATATTTATGTAAAGTGCATCAAACTAAAAAAAAAAGTGCATCAAACTGTGTCTGGCACATAGTAATCTACAAGGGTTTGCAATTATTATTTTTGATTCCTCCTACTTCCTCAAGCCTCTATGAACTGCAATGTTTGCCCTCAACCCTGGAAAATTCATTCTGTCTACTCCATTCTAGTTGCTGCTGTTGGGGCCTTCATTATCTATAGCATAAGTTCTCAAAGAAGCTGTTCCTCATTCCACAGCTACCCAGCAGATATCCCCAGGAGTTGAGGCCCAGATGTCATCTGGGTGATGCTCATGCAGCTGGTGCCAAGAACCTCTTAACTCTGAGATTCTGTGGTTCCAGAACCCTGGTGTCCAGTGCTGGTCAGCATGGGTTCTCTTGTGTAGGGTCAGAAAAGGTTGTCCCCTACACACTCACCACTCACCAAATCCTACTACCCTATCAGCATTCTTTCCACTTCTCTGTCTTTTCTTCAGTCCTTCCTTATTTCCTGGTCTCTTTCAGTCTAAAGACAGGTGGGAGAGAAAATCTCACCTTTTCACTCCCCACTTTTCCTCTAGGGTCCCCTCCTTCTAGATTGATAAGGGTGAGAACATTCCTGACACAGATAAGACCTCTTCTCCCAGCTCCTACCCTTCCACTCCCTCCGGCTCAGCTTTGAAGTTCCAAAACCCCTGCCTCTGTGACCTGATTGTGTTATCTTCACAGCCAAAGTGAGCGAGCAGAGAATGACTTTATGGTTTCCTGTAAGCAGCCCTCTCCAACGCTGTGATTTCTTATAATGGGAGAGAAGGGTGCAGGGGAGACCTGGGGTTTCCCAGAAATGAGAGCACTGTGGGACACAGACAAGGTGCTCCAGGGGGTTTAGAGTAGTGGCTCTCAACAAGGGGTGATCTTGCTCCCAAGGGCCTTTTGGCAAAGTCGGGGGACATTTCGGATTGTTACAACTTGTCAGGTGGGTGCTACTGGCATCTGGCAGATAGAGACCAGGGGATGCTCCTAAATATCCTGCAATGCACAGAAAAGCCTGACAACAAATAATGATCTGCCCAACGCTCCAATAATACTTAGGTTTAGAAACCCTGGTTTAGACAATGGAAAGAAAAAAAAGAGAAAGAGAGAAAGATATTCCTACTAATGTAAAGGGTAAGGTACCGTAACATTTTTGTTCTGCTACTTTTTAATCTTCAAGTATCTACACTCCTGAGAGATCTCAAAGCCCACTGTTCACATCTGTTCTTTATGAACTAACAGACTCTCAGGAGAGAACACCAGCCTGTGGTGCCCAGAGACCTTATTGAGTCCTGGCTTTCCCCTAGAAAGTCGGCCACGTTTGGGCAAGTTGCCTTAATCAGCTTTCCTGCAAAGAAGGGAGCCCTGTGGGCTCTTCAGGGGACACTGAGTCCTCTGATTCCATAGCAAAGGAAGTGCCACCATCAGCAAAAGCTGGAGGACCTCAGAGGGTAGAGCGGGTGTGCTGGATTGTGTACAGGTGTTGGAAAGAAGAGGCACCTGAACTGGTCCCACAACGGGAAAGGGTGGGCATGATGTGACACATCCAGCAGGGTGAGGATTTTAGGAGAACTGCACAAACAAAGCCTTTCAGTGGAAATGCAGTGTGCCTGGCGTATTGTAATTGCTCATAAATGCTGGCTCCTTCCCTTTAAGAAAAGCAAGATAACGAGATGAAGCTAACTAGACAGGGACCCCGATCAGACCACCTGACAGCCTCTTTAATTACAGATGCCTTAAGGCCTCAGGAACACCTCAGGATGGGAGACCTGGGAGAGATTCCCAAGGCCATCTATCTACTCGAGTGATTCACCCAATCAATTTCCAGGTAGGAAAACCCCTTTCCAACATAACTTTCTCATAATTTTACTCTTTTTTCCACATGATCAGTTTATTGGGAAAACATATAATGGCAAAAATTCAAGAAAGCTTACAGTGTGCAAGTAAATTTGTTTTAGTCCTTATAAGCTGTGTTCATGTACTTTATTTTTCTTTTAATAAATTTTATTTTTTAGAGTAATTTTAAGCTCACAGCAAAATTGGGCAGAAGATACAGAGATTTCCCAGATTCCCACACATTCACAGCCCCTGGCCTTGTCAACACCCTCCAGCAGAGGGGTACCTTTGTTAAAACTGAACCTGCATTGACACATCATCATACCCAGAGTCCACAGTTTCCATTAGGGTTCACTCCTCACGTGGTACATTCTGTGAGTTTAGACAAACATATAATGACATGTATCTACCATTATAGAATCATACAGAGTAATTTCACTGCCCCAAAAAATCCCCTCCCCGTTCCTTAACCCCGGGAAACCACTGATCTTTTCGAACTCCTGACCTTGAGCAATCCGCCCACCTCAGCCTCCCAGAGTGCTAGGATTACAAGCGTGAGCCACCGCGCCCGGCTTGATCTTTTTACTGTCTCTATAGGTTGCCTTTCCCAGAATGTCATATACTTGGAATCATAAATACTTAGCCGTTTCGGACTGGCTTCTTTCACTTAGCAATATACATTTAAGTTTCCTCCATGACTTTCCATGGCTTGTAGCTCATTCATTATTAGTGCTGAATAATATTCCATTGTCCTGATGTGTCACAATTTATTTATCTATTCACCTACTGAAGGACATCTTGGTTACTTCCAAGTTTTGGTGATTATGAGTAAAGCTGCTGTGAATACCCGTGTGCAGGTTTCGGTTGCAGATGTACGTTCTCGTCCATATGCTGAGACACGGCCGTGTACGTGGGGATGTAGTGAGCCCTGGGCTCTGGGCAATGCTCAAAGGGGAAACACATGGCTGGGTTTCCTGGAGAGCCTCCACAGCCTCCCTAGACTCTTGGCTCTTAATGATGCAGAAAATGTTGGGTGCCGGGACGTGGCCGCTTGCTGCCTCCCCATTGCTCCGGATCTCCATGGGCCAGCGCTGCACGTGGCCAGTTGGAGGGCACAGCTGCTGGGGCCGGGCTGGGGCAGAGAGCCACCCGGGCCCTGTGTGCTGGAATGCAGCCGAGCCCACGTGCTGCCACCTAGATTACAGCAACGCTGCTTGCGTGATCCTGAATGGGTAATTTTTGAATCCCACTGTTTTTGATTGGATGTTAAAGCTTGTTGTTGATTGGATGTTAAAGCTTAATGTTGATTCGATGCTTTTTGAGCCCTACCAAGGGTATAAAAGCAGGAGGAGAACAGGGCAGAAGGGGCAGAAGGGAAGAAGGCCAGAAGACGGGAAGAGAGCTGTAACACCAGGTGTGCTGATCCTGCTGTGGAAGAATGAAAGGCTGTTCTCCAATTCGATTCTTCCTGTGTAGCTCAGTTCTTCCCCCGGTCAAGAGCTGTAACAAGAGCTGCAACGCTAGCTGTACATATTGCTGCAACATTAAAATATGGTAACTTGAGAAAAACATAATGTTGCAGATCATGCAAAGCCAGCTTCCAGAGGGAAGGTGTCTTCTCAAACACCCACAGTCCTTTATCAGCGGGCTCAAAAGGATACTCCTGGATTCCTGCCTGCCTGCTGACTTCCGCACTCAACCACTTTCAGCTACCCTTATCTAAATGTCCCTCTCTAGATGAGGGGCATGTCGCACTCAGCCAGCACAACCCATAGGTATGACTAATTTTACATCATACTATTCAATGTGGTTAAAGAAAAGTCATGCAACTTCTCTAAACAGTTAAGTCCCCAGAAGGATTTCTGCAGCTCTGCAGCAGTGAAGCATAATGACATAGGCCCTGATGTCTGATTCATCCCTTTGCTAAACAAATGTTTTGGAGGATCTACCTGTGCCAGACACCAGTGTAGGAGCTGGGCTACAGCAGGGAGCAGGTACTTACACCACCCAAGCTCCCGGCTGCCACTTATTGGCTGAGTGACTTTGAAGTATGGTTCAACATCTCAGATTCTTCATCTGTAAAATGGAATTTTTATAAGAAACACCAGCCCTTTAGAAGGACTGAGATAGCATCTGTACATCACTCAGCCCAGTGCCTGGCACATAGTGAGCATGCAATATAAGTAAGATACTGATATTAACAGGCAAAGGGAGAGCACTGGGAATGTCCATATGCATATTAATGTTAAAACTCTGGGACAAGTGGATTGTGGGTCCTGCTTCCATCAAATGACATCAAGAATAAAAGCAAGCCGGGCGCGGTGCCTCACACCTGTAATCCTAGCACTCTGGGAGGCCGAGGCAGGCGGATTGCTCGAGGTCAGGAGTTCAAAACCAGCCTGAGCAAGAGTGAGACCCCGTCTCTACTATAAATAGAAAGAAATTAATTGGCCAACTAATGTATAGAGAAAAAATTAGCCAGGCATGGTGGCGCATGCCTGTAGTCCCAGCTAGTCAGGAGGCTGAGGCAGAAGGATTGCTTGAGCCCAGGAGTTTGAGGTTGCTGTGAGCTAGGCTGATGCCACAGCACTCACTCTAGCCTGGGCAACAAAATGAGACCCTGTCTCAAAAAAAAAAAAAAAAAAAAAAAAAAAAAAAGCAGGTGCTTTTGTTTCCCATGGTGCTTGTCCCCTGGCACGCACATTCCCTTTCCCCAACCTCCATGCAATGGCCTCAAAGATAAAAATGAATTCTTTTCCCCAGAGGCCAACCTACCCTTTCCTTTGCTATTCAGTATTCCTTAATTGCAAGTGTGCTGCTGTCCATCGGGACCCAATTTCTCTCTGGTCTGGTCACAGTGGTCAAAATACCTGAGCCTCCTCACTTGCAGCTCAGAGTCCTTGGACAAACCTCTCAGCGTCAGCATTTACAGACAGAGCTACAAAGGGACTAAGATTTAGCCTGAAACTTCTATGCCTTTGACCTTTGCAATTGTTTGTGTTTTAAACTCAACAGTGTTTTTCAAGAGTCTTTTTCAAATTTTTTTAAAAAACAAGACCACTTATTGATTCAGCAGTGGTCTTCCAAGGCCTGGGCTAATGGAGCATTCAATAGCTTTTTCGTTAGCTGAAGGCTTGCCTTTTCTGCTTGAGATTATTATATCCATAGAGAAGTCTTGTTTTGTGTATTCTAAATGGCTGTGAAGGTCATGAAGAATCAATGGGACTTCATAAAGCCTCTGGGCTTTCTTTGTCTTAGTAGTAAGGTACCTTGAGATAATGGGCTTGACATTCACCTCAAGACTTTGGTCTTGCGAAAGGCTCGAGGCACCACAAATACCTGGTCAATGGGCCTTGGAAAGCCATTGGGGAAATCCTACCAGGTCCTAGGAGGTTGAGCATCCTAATGGCTACTGACACTTAGGGTTCTGTGCAAAATGAGCCCACACACCCCAGAAGAATAAAAACCAATCTCTTTGTATTCAGAGGTGGCTGAGGAACACGGTCAGCAAATTCCAAGAGAAAAGTTTGAGGGGGACAAGGTGAGGCTTTAGGGTTGAGTATGGAATTACAGAAGTCCTCTGCTTCCTAACACAAGGAAAGGGGAAAGAGAGAGAAGCCAGAAAATGCTCCAGGCAAGTGATTAGCAAACCCAATCTTGAAGGCTCTAGTGATCTTCATCTTTGAAATTTCTCCTTCATCTACAAGATCAGGTCCAAATTCCTCTGCCTGGCTTTCAAAATCTTTCCGAATCTGACCCCAATCTAGGGAACATACTATGATGGCAAAATTTGGGGGACAAGATTATAGCACCCAAAGAAAGGAGAGCCCAACTTGGGGCCCAGCCATGGTATTTAACAGTTCTGAATGCTCAGGCAAGTTATATATTGCAGCTCTATGAGATAGGTCTTGTAACTATTTGAGAGAGAAGGAAACAGAGGCAGGGCCCAGAGTGATTAACACATTGACTGCCATACGAAGAAAAAAAAATTTTTTTTCTGAAGCCATAGTGTTTTATTATGAAAATAGAATAAAAACTTCTAAAACAAAATGATCCTTTCGAATTTAATGACAAATTTGTTATCTTTTATTGTTTTTGTACATGAGTTACATGCAACTTGAAAAATAGTTCAAGTGGCTCCTGAGGTGAAGTGACGTGTGAGTTACATATGCTTCACAAGGTCCCTGGCTCAAAACTAGCGTGAGTTAAATACAACTCATATGGCAGTTAATGTGTTAATCAGATTTTAGGGTTCATGTGATACTGAAAGGCATAGCTGGGACTAGAACATGAGTCTTGTTCCCAAATCCTAGTTGAATTCTGTGCTCTTGCCACTGCACCACCTCTGCCTCTCCCTGCTCAGGACACCAAGAAGACACACTTTGTTCTTTGCATCACTTGGCACTTTTGAATGTTTCCACTAATTAAAGTCTATCTGGGGGATGGACACGCTTGAAGCTGTGACTACAGGGGAGAGGTGAAGGGGTGAAAGGCAACACATGTAACCTAAACATTTGTACCCCCCTAATATGGTGAAATAAAAAAATAAATAAAATGTCAAGCTTTCCTTATTCTCTGCTGAGATGTCAAGTCTCTCTTTGCATTCATCTGCTGTCCATGTTTTACTCATTAAATATTCATCTGAGACACTACGCAGAAGAATGATCTTCCTCGTATGATCTTCCCTTTTTGTCCTCCCTTGAGAGAATGTTCACCTATTCTGTCAATCTTACTTTTATGTTTCTTCTCCCTGACCACAAACCTAACTTTAGCTTACAGAAAGCTAGAAATTTCCAACAGGTCATCACATAACTGCTAAACAAGGCTAAAAGGAGGGGATATTACACACACACAAGCATATATATACACATATATATGTATACACACATATATATATGCACACAGTGTGTGTGGGAGAGAGAGAGAAAAAGTCCCAAAGCCAGAATGCATATGTAATCAACAATAAAGCTTTTAACACTCAAAGTAGAACAAGAATGATAATGAGGGAATGAAAAGCTAAAAAGAGGTGAGGATATAGTGGAAAAGCACCTCACCAACTTTAAAAAGCCCAAATCCCACCAAAATAACTACCACTCCCCTGGAAAAGCAAACAGAGACAGTCTGAGGTCTACTTGAGGGTGATTCAAGGCTTGTTTCATTCGACACCGGGACCAAAAGCAAGAGTAGCCTGAATAGTCAACCCTAGCAAAATTCTAGCTCACACAACTAGCAGTAGTAGAACTTGAATTTGAATTCGGATCTATCCAATTCCTAAATCCATGTTCATAATCATGATATATTACACATATTAGAGGGCTGAGAGCTAAACTACAGGCCAAGATGAAGATATGAACAGGGAGTTGAGAGGCGTGAGCAGCAAGTAAAAAGGGGAAAAGATGTTGGGCTCTGAAAGTAGAGTGTTCCAACTCTAAGTGACCTTGAATAAGTAACTTCAGTACCTGTTTCTCAGTTTGCTCATCCATAAAATGAGGATAATAATGGTAACTATCTCCTAGGTTTGTTGTAAGGATTCGATAAGTTAATAATGTGCAAAGCACATGGGACAATGTCTGGCTTGTAAGAAGTGTTATTTTAGCAACTGTAACTATGAAATGTGGATGTAGCCCATGTACATGTAGGTCGTGTATTTGAGACTACCTCTCTGACTGCCAAGACCAGATGGTCCCACTAAGAGAGTCTTCATGAAGCACAGTCAACTGGAAGAAGCTAACATTCGTTTATCCACAGCAAGGCTTGGCACATACATGGATTTCCCTTTCTTAATAGGGATTCAAACTGGGAATGTTCTAGGCATAACAGATGGTGATGACAACAAAGCCCTTGAGGTCTCCTATGATATTCTGACGGTAGTATGGAGAACAGCGATAGGGCCAAGTGCTCCCCGAAGTAGATTCTCAACAAGTTAAAGGATGTACCTGTAGAGGACCTTCCTTTACTGGCTTGGCCAGGGTGTTAAAATAGCCATCAGTTGTCTCACAAATTCAGAAGAAGAGGAGGCATGCCTGTGCAGGATGGGGTGACTCGAAACTAGGAAAGCAAATATATGGGGTGATTGACAGATAAAGGGTCAAAATGGTATAACTGTTCAAAGGCAGGAAAGAAAAACTGAAACTTACATGATAAAATGTTCAGGGATCAATGTGAAGTTCAACCCCCCCCCATAGATTTTAAAAACTGCACAATTACATTATTGTGCAGAGGAGCCTATTCATGGGTGTGGCCAGAACTATTTAACAGCAATCCTACTGAAGAATAACAAAGAGGAGAAGGAGAAAAATGAGGAGAGGAGGAAGAAAAGAAGGGAAAGAGGAGGAAAAGGGGAGGAAGAAAAAGAGAAGGAGAATTAGAGAAATTCAAGTGCATGTCCAATGCAAGTCAACCATGTGAATCAAAAGCTCCAAGACTAAGCAAATGCCAATGATATTCATTAGACACACAAGTCCTTGACAAGGGAAGCAGAGAGACCTGAGCTCAGCAGCAATCGGACTGTGGCCAAAGTGCTGTTTCACTGCTGGGAAGTGATAACATGGAGGAAAATATTAATAGTAACAAACCCAAGTGCATTCAGGGGAATGGTGTCAGGTCTCAAAAATCATGTCACCTGTGGAGAAGGTGGACGAAATAGGAAGTGTTTAGTCTGGAGAAATGAATCCAAACTACGAATCCTTCAATATTCTAAGGATTGAAGGAGGATAATGGATTCAATTGTGCTATGTAGCTCCCAAAGCCAACTCAGGATCAAAAAATAGAAGTGACAGATTTCAAACCAAAATTTAAAAATAAAGAAACTGTTTTTTAAAAGGTTGGGGAATAGGCTCCGTGGGGGTGGTGAAATATTTGAGATAATTTTGGATATACAGGACCATGATGGAGAACTGTTCTAGAGCAGCAATCCCCAATCTTTTGGGTACCAGGGACTAGTTTCATGGAAAATAATTTTTCCATGGACAGGGGAGAGGGATGGTTTAGGGATGATTCGGGTGCATTACATTTATGGTGAGGTGAAACCTTTCTGCTAAGATAATCTGAATTTGCAGCCACTCCCCAGTGCTAGCATCACTGCCTCAGCTCCACGTCAGATAGTCAGGCATTAGATTTTCATAAGGAGCCCACAATCTAGATTGCTCGCATGCAGTTTACAGTAGGGTTCACTCTCCTATGAGAATCTAATGTCCCCTTTGATCTGACCAGAGGCAGAGCTCAGGCAGTGATATGAGCAATGAGGAGCAACCGTAAATACAGATGAAGCTTCACTCACTCCCCTGCCACTCACCTCCTGCTTTGCGGCCCCGTTCTTAACACGCCATGAACCAGTACCAGTCTGTGGCCTGGGCGTTGGGGACCAACCTCTCAGATTGCTTCCAAATCTAACACTCCACCATTCTTTGACATGGTGGTGGCATGCACTCTTCCCAAAAGGCAGCAACAATAACTACTGGAATTTGCAAAGCTTTTTGCTGTTTACAGGTCTCTTTCATATATATTATCTAAAAGAACATTCTGAAAACTTACACTAGCGCAAGGAGATATCTATTCCTTGGTTGGCTTTTAATTTAGTCATTCAGCAGATTTCTCTTGCATGCCTGTTATGTTCTGGTCACTGTTCTAAGTACAGAGGATACAACTGGTTAAAAATCAAAATCAAAATAGCAATCCCTGCCTAAGGGGGTTTATATAATATAGGATCAAGAGACAGATAAAAAATACATATGTAGGGCTGTGTTAACCTCTACCAAAAATAAATAAAATAAAACAGGAAAGAATAGTGAACACAACAGGGAAGAGAGAAGGTTTTTTCAGTGGGGTGTTCATAGGAGGCCTCTCTGATAGAGTGACATTTAAACAGAAATATGAATGAAGTTAGGGATAAGCCACCAAGTCTGAAAACACTCCAAGAAGAAGGAATGTAAATCCAACTCCCTGAGGAACAGCAAGGGAGCTGTACAGCTGGAACAGAGTGAGTGAGAGAAGGAACCCTGAGTGATGCGGCCAGCGGCGCAGCTGAGAGTCAGAAGTGTGCATCAACCCTGCAGAGCACTATAAGAACCTTGGATTTTACTCTGGGTGAGATGAGAAACCCACAGGAGGCTTTGGAGCTGCAGAGTGAAATAATCTAATATCACCTAGAGAGCAAGGCGCAAGAAACACTAGTAAAAGAGAGGAGTTAAGAGGTGACCACAATGTATGAGGTGGGAGATGCGAGTGGCTTAGAACAGGGTGATAGCAATGGAGGTGATAAGAAGTGGACATATCCTGGATATAGTTTGAAATTATAGCCATCAGAATTTGCTAATGGATATGATCTGGAGAGGAGAGGAGGTAGGCATGACTCTAGACTTCCAGGTTGATCACTTGGAAGAAAGGCACAGTCATTTACTAAGGAAGGGAGAGACGGGCAAGGGCAGTCTTTAGAAGTACCAGAGTTCACTTGAACCGAAATATGAACAAGGAGTTTAACTGATTGTGTAAAGTTTGAGACAACTATTAGGCAGGTAGTTGGCTGTAAGAGTCTGGAGTGCAGAGGAGAGATTTGGCTTGAGATAACAATTTGGGAGTCATTAGCATATGATGGAAGATTTGCCAAACAAGACAAAGAGGCAAGGCGGAGAAGGACCAGGGGACAGCGAGGTTCTTGTCACCAAGAGAAGAATGATCCCATAAGGATGACCCATTGGGTCAGCTGATGCACAGATGGTCACGTGGAGCCACTGGAGGGTGGAAGGTGGAAGGTGGAGGGTAGAGGGTGGAGACAGTCTTTGGATGTTAAATTAGTGTTGGATTTGGCAATGTGAAGGCCACTGGTGGTCCTGATAGAATTTGGTTTTGGTGGAGCATTGTAGACCACAGTCAGGCAAATGAGTTGAGAGAGAGTAGAAAGTTATCCAATGGTGATAGCAGGTCCTGACAGTTCTTCTGAGAATTTTTCTGTAAAGGTTTGTAGAGAAATGGGGTACTTGCTGAAGGGTGTTTCAAGTCAAAGACAAACTTCAGTTTTCCATTTTTCAAAGACAGTAGTTGTAGAGAAGAAACATTAATTTCTGAGGGCCAGAAATGATCTATTGATTGATCCATGCTGACTATTTAATTACTAGGAGTCTGTACTAATGGGACACTTCCCTGGATGTGACACACTTGACTGCCCACAGTTACAAAGACCAAAGAGGCCATGTTGAAAGTGTCCCATGCTGAGGTGAGTACAACACCAATTATCTGCGATATTCCAAAAGAAGAAAGTGGGAGCCTTCCAATTATTTTATTTTCTTAATGAAGCAAATATATAGTACAATAAAAATATGAAGGTTAAAACTCTGGAAATCTTAGAAAATCATTAGTCAAAAAGATTTATTCTACTCAGCAATTTCCACTCCTAAAGTGGACAAATGTTGTTGTCATTGAATTTAGAAACATTATTCAAATTTGTGCCCATGAACTCATTTAAGCCACATGACAACCCATCAGCAATGTGGATACCTATTGTTCCTTATCTACTGCTACACAACAAACAACTCCTAATGTAGGGACATGACAACTACATTATTATGCTCACGGAACCTATGGGTCAGAATGCACAGAGCACAGTGTAGAAGGGCTCGTCTCTGCCCCATGGTATCTGGGGCCTCAGTATGGAGGACTCAAATGGCTGGTGGCAACTGGAAGAGCAGGTGCTGGAATCATCTGCAGGCTCATTCACTCGCATGTTGGCTCCTAGGCTGGGTTGAGTTGGAGGCTGTTGAGGAGAGGCCTCCCCAGGAAGGCATTCTCAGAGTATTTGGTCTTACACGTACCTATCTCAGGGCTTCAAGAACAAATGTTCCACTGAGAAAAGATAGGAGCCACAGCAGAAAGGTGGGCAAAAGAGTATGGTAGGTCATTTACTAAAGAAGGTACCCAAGAGGCCAAAAGGGATATGAGGAATATTAAAAACTCATTAGTAATATGAAAGAATAAAATAAAAATGAGCCAATAGCAAAGCTGGGAAACACCAACAGTTGGTGGGACTCAGAGGTTTTGGAACATCCACACACTGCTGGTGGGAGTGAAAATGCTGCAGCTATTCTGGAGAGTGAAATGTGACATGAATGCATCATATGACCCAGCCCTCCCACTCCCAGATGCTCCCCAAAGAATACAGGTCTTTCAGGGGGCATGTGTGGCCTTGTTTCTCACAGCAGGTGGAAGAGAATGAAAATATCCATCACTGGAAAAGGCAACCAGACTACGCAGTGGTCATGCCTGGAGTAGCCAACAGTAGTTAGGAGATACAGCTCACATATAGGCACAATAACATGAGGGATCTCAAAATCTCAGGCTGAGTGCAAAAAATAAAAAACAGAATGAGATTTCTGAGCTAATATCATTTTTGTAAATTGAATTCTGCACATACGGAGCACTATATCTCCTACCAGAACACCTTACAGAAAGATAAATGTCGATACATTAGAATTTTGCCTGTGGGGAAGAGGAGAATGGGCATTAAAGGGGGAAAATAAATAAATACAAGATAAATGAGAGGGACATTGCAAGGACCGATGGTGTTCAGATGACAGTGTGTAATTCACTGAAGAGTTTCATCAACTCAACCATCTGCATCTGAGGATCGAGTTTAAAAGAAATGCCTTCACACACTCTCGCTGCAGATTTTGGAGGGAAAAGAGAGCCTCGAATTCTTTGACACTCCGCCACCAATGCAGCAGAAGTGATGCTGCATGACTCCAGAGGTTGAGCCATGGAAGGAAATTTCCCTCCCAGAATATTCAGGTCAACAGTGCCAGCTGAGCCCCACCTTTGAGTCATCCCAGCCCAGGAGTCAAACGTGTGAGTAAAGAAGCCATGTTGGAAGTGGCTCTCCCAGCCCCAGCTGTTAGAATACCTCCTGAAAGTCTTCCTAGCTCAGGCCCCAGACATCGTGCAGAGATAGCCATACCTTCAATATCCTATTCAAATTCCTGAAATCTGTGAACATAGTGATATAGTTCCTTTGTGCCTCTAAGTTTTGGGGTAATTTGTATCACAGCTATAGGCAACTGAGACACACCTTATTACTACTCAGCTCCCGCTGTTTCCCCAGGGAAATAGGCACCTAGATTAGCTAAACATTCTTAATTTTTTCAAAAGAAGTGGGAAAATATAGATTATTTTTAATTTTTAAGTATTAGCAGGTATTTCAAAAAAATTTTAAAAATACAGTGGAGAACAAACAAATTTCATTTGTACTTCCCAATTGGCACCTGGAGCCACTGTTTTACAAACACTTAAATTGTAGTTAAGTACTATTTCTCTTTCCCCAGAGGGTCTGTGGCTCACCTAGGTTGATATCTGTGTCTCTCACACCTTCACAGCCTGAAGATGAGCTCCGTAACCAGAGACCTTCGTCTCCCAACACTGGCTTGGGTCAGGAGACCTGCCGTGAACTAGATGCCCAACCTTGGGCTTCACCTCACTTCCCTCCACTGCCAAATGGGGCCCCAGTATCTACCTTCGGGCTTCATGGGCTATTGTGAGGCTCTTGTCTAAAGTGTATCTAAAGAATCAATTTGTAAAAAAAAGTAGTGGGCGAGATGGTGGCCCCTAAAAAGATTTGCCCATGTCCTAATCCCCGGAACCTGTGAATGGGACCTTATTTGAAAAGGGGGTCTCTGGCGAGAAGACTGGAGGACCTTAAATCCAATGGCATGTGTCCATTAAAGAGACACACAGAGGAAAAGACCACATGAAGAGGAAGACAGAGATTGAGGTGATGCAGCCACAAGCCAACGGACAACTGGAGCCACTGGAAGCTGGAGGAGACAAGAAATGGCATCTCCCCCTAGAGCTTCAGCACAGCCCTGTTAACAGCTAGCTTTTGGATTTCCAGTCTTCACAGCTGTGCAAGAAATAAATTTCTGTCATTTTAAGCCGCTCAATTTGTGGAAATTTTGTTAAAGCAGCCACAGGAAATCAACACAATACATAAACAGAATTATCATGACTTCACCAATGACTCCTTTGAGCAGTGCACCTTGTAGAATTTTCTAACCCATCGGTCATCAGGCTGGCTAGCCCCTCCAGCTCCAAGAGACCCCTCCCTGAAATCGCCTGTCGGGCCATTAACCACCAATGCTTGTGAAATCATCACCATCCTGGGAGAGTTACTCAAATCTTGTGTTGTTTAATAGTCCCATTTCCCTCATAGTGAAGGATTCCTGAAGGTGGCGAGTCATTTAACATAGCAGTGGTCCTGCAAGTGTCACCCCAACACACCCTTATCTCAGAACCTCTGGAGCATGTCCTAAAAATGCTGAATCTCAAGCTGTGCTCTAGACTTAGTGAGTCAACAGCCAGGGGTGGGAAGGATGGGGGATGTTGAGAACTGGTATTTTGCACAAGCTGAGCAAGGTGTCTATTATGCTCAACAAATTCTAAAAACCATTAATGTGAGAAGGAGCTACAGGGGCCTGAGTCAGATGGCCTGGGGCTGATTTCCAGCCCTGCTCCTCGCTATCAGTTAAAATCTTGAGCAAACGTCAGTTTCCTCATCTGTAAAATGGGGGTAGTAAGAACAGCTCATCAAAGAGTTGTGGTATAGAGCATGAGATGCTGCAAAGAAAAAAAAAAGAGTTGTGGTAAAAGAGGGTTTACACGAGATCACGCATGCGAATCACCCAGCACAGTTACCAAATGTATTCAGGATATTGTTCCCATGATGGGGATGGGGGTGGTGGCCCTGCTAAGCACGTGGCTCCAGGTCCCCCATATTTAGAACCACATGAGCATCCTGAGTGCTCTCCCCAGCTCTGATCCACCATTCCGTGGAGGGAGGCACTCACTGCAGAATTCAAATTTGGGCATGTTTAATTATCAGAATCCACTAAGTAAAAACATCTAGATGATGAATGCAATGGCAACTCTCTCTTTATTTAAGCTTTTTAAGACTATTAAAAGACTTTCATACATGTTCTTTTTAAGGCAGGCAAAAAATTTTTTTGACTTTGTTAGTCCTCCACTGAAAGTCATTTGTCTCAGCCTGGCACACAGTGGTGACAGGACCCACCTCCGCCTACCTCTCCCCTCTCGCCTCAGTCTTCTTCCCTTAAACATTTGCATTTTCCCAAGCATGGTACAATTTCAATCCCTGATGCCTTGTGCATGCTGTTCCCCCTGCCTCCTCTTTCCTTCCCTTTCCCTAGCCCACCCCCATGTCTGTAGCACTCCTATTCATCTTCCAAGACTCAGCCTAACCATAACCTCCTCTGTGAAGCCCTCCCTGATTTCCTTGCTTCACCTTAATTGTCCCTATAGCAGAGCTCTTCATCCCCTTCTCTGTGCCTTCTTCCCCCGGTATATACCCTGCACAGCATGGAAGTTAGGGTTCCCGACTGGAACATCAGACTGCCTGGGTTTAAATCCCAAGACCTTGACTTACTAGCAATGTGACCAAATCTCTCTGGGTCTCGGTTCCCAGATCTACACAATATGGATTGTCATAAATCTTAAGTGAGGTGATTTTTGTTAAGTATTAAACATGGTTCTTGGCACTGAGTAAACAACTAAAAATGTCCTCCAGTCTCATTATTATTCTTCAGAATGGTCTAAAAATATGAGTAAGGTAACCTCTTCATTTTGCTCTCCAGACATCCACAGGGAACTTATAGAGATAATCAGTGATTAGATGTGTGTGAATCACAGAAGCCCAGGCTTGGGAGAAACCTCAGAGATAATTTGGTCTAACTCACTTTTAACCACAATAGGACAAAATCATTGTGTCTTGGGGTGGAAGCCAGAGTGTTCTGTCTGTGTGACTGAGGAACCCTAGACAAAACAAAACACTTTGCAAACTACATCCTTACAACACCTTTGAGAAAAAGATTCAATGCAAGAACCCAGAGGCCTGGGTGCTAGATGAAGAAACTGAGTCACAGGGGTTGTGTAACAAGAAACAGGTCACCCAGCCAGCAAGGAGGGTCAGTTCCTTGATGGCCATTGAGGTCCCTCCTCCATACTATCAGTTGATAATCTTGAGACCAGGAAGTTGTCTGGGTCCCAAAAACTGTCATGGGAAATGAATGTGATGTAATAAATATCACGTTATGAGAACCAGAGTAATGAGGTAATGTTCAGGTTTTGTTGTTGTTCTTGTGTTTACTGTCTACGATGAACATTTGTTTTTCTTAATTTCTGACAAGCATTTAGGTAGGCAGCATGGTTTCTCAGAAAGCAGGGTGGGTTTGAAATCAGCTGGACCCAGGCTCAAATACCCACTGGTCTGTCACTAGTTAGAAGGATGCAGATAGATCCTACAAGAGCTAAGAGCTTCATCTTTGTCTCTAAGGTGTGATAATACCCCCCTTATGGGGCTGTTGTCAGGGTCTTAGACAATGTACCCAGAAACCTGGACATATAATGGGCTCTCTACAAATACTACTATGCTATCATTGGAGCTGATTGGAAAACTATAAATGTAAAGTCCCTAGGAGGAAATGCAAAGTGTTTTCAGAGATTGGCTGAGCGTCAGAGAGATAGAACCTAAGGAAACAAGCATTTGTGAATGCTTGTTTCACAATGAATGCTTTGTGCCAAGCCCTGTGCTAGCATTCCACATGTATGTCCTCATCTCTGTCACCTCCCCACCAGGTACAGCTCCTAGGAAGCAGTCAATAAATACTTACTGATTATATGTGTATATGAATGCATGTATATATGAATGAATGAATAAATTTATTTAATCCTCACAACATTGCTAAATAAAATAAATAAATTATCTTCACCTTCTAGGTTAAAAGAACAGAAGCTTTGAGGGAGGAAATATTTTCTCCAAAGTCATATGGTTAGTAAACAGGGGAAGCAGAGGACCATGTAAGGCTTCTTTTACAAACATTTTTAGTTGAAACACAAAAGATGAAAAGGACACAGCTGAGGCCAGAACACAAGGAGAAGAGTTCCCGGTGAAAGAAACAGCCCATAGGAAGTGTGTGAGGTGGGGCAGAGAGAAAAGTAGACGGAGAAAAGATCAAGAACCTAGTTGGGCATTTTAAGGGTGGAAGGCTTGTGAGACATCCACATGGAGGTGTCTGGATAAGACATAAGGGCTGGCTAGAGACCTGTCTTGGAAAGTTCTTCACATGGGATAGGAGTTAAAGCCGTGAGAATGTATAAAATCACCATGGCTTAAAGTGGAGGACAGCGAGATGGTAAATATAGCATGAGAAGTGGACCAAGCCTTAGTAACACCAAAATTTAGAGGCTGGGTGGAGGAAGAAGAGAATGAGAAGGATGAATTAGGAAAACCAGGAGCATTTTGGAGGTTTTAGAAACCAGGAGAATAAACTGGTATTGACCCAAAGGATACAGAAGTCTAGAATTAGGTCAGGTCAACTCATTCAACTGCCTCGTTTTCATATGGGAATCTGAAGCCCAGATAGGGGAAGTGGCTTGCCCAAGATCATACAACTAGATAACCTCAGAAGAACTTTCTAACAATGAGAACTGTTGTGCACTAGTCAAATAGACTTTCTCCTCATATAGTATCTCCCCACCATGGAAGGAGGCACACAGAAGCTGGATGGCACAACTTGAGCTAGAGGACAGTTCTCTGTGTGTTTGGGATGGCAGGGATGTGGAGTAGCCATTGATGTGGGGTAGCCATGGAGGGGAAGATTTCCCCCAGCCATAAGTTTGTAGAACAGATGACTCTTGGGTCACTTTCTCTTTTAGGATTCCTTGAGTCTCTCTTATTGGCATGTGAGTAGGAAAATAAAATCCCATAATTGCAAAAGATTATATTGATTAAAAATAGCATATAAAGCAAATCCATTTACAAAAAGCATGCATTGCAGAAACCTCTTACTAAGGCTCTCTCACTATGCCAAGAAAGAGATAAAGCATATTAGCAGGCTCCTATCAGGCTTCCTCCCTCTGTGGGTTTGCCATGACTCAAAAGTATCAACAGCTTGAAGATGGAAGGTTCTGCTTCTTGTGTCCCATGGACCCACAGTATGAATGCAAAATCCCACCACTCCTGAGAGCCCAGGTCTACCTTCCCCACCAGGGTCCATGGTCAGGGCCTTTGTGTGGGCATTTGCAGGACAGAGAGCAAAGCCACTTGTAAACATTATTTGCATAACTTCCCCACAAGGGCAAGTGAAGCAATTCACCCCAAAGGCTTGGAGGGAAGCAAGAAGAGATAAAACCACTGTGCAAACACTCAGAGGTTAACCAAAAAAAAAAAAAAAACCCTCAGAACATTTGAGGGAGGGGCTGTGCACCTCTTCCACTTTTCTTCTGTCAGCCACCACTTCTCCAACATTCATCTAGGCTTTCTCTTTCTCCCTTCCCTCTCCTCCCTTCTCTCGCCTTTTCTTTGGCCTGCCTGGCCATGCCATTCGGCCACTCTGTTTAGTCCAGGATGCTAGAAGCAATGTGGTCTCCAACATGATAGGAGCCCCGTGGCCCCTAAAACATGAAGAAGGGAGTACAGATGAGTACAGGTAGAGATAAATAGAACTGTCCTCTAGCTCCAGCTGTGCCATCCAGCTTCTATGTGTGTCCCTCCATGGTGGGGAGCTTACTATATGAGGAGGAAGTCTGTTTGACTACTGCACAATAGTTCTCATTGTCAGAAAGTTCTTGCAACTCCAGTGAGAATGGCCTCTATCAGAAAGTCCCAAAAGAACAAATGCTGGTATGGATGTGGAGAGATTGGAACACTCTTACACTGTTGGTGGGACTGCAAATTAGTATAACTGCTGTGGAAAGTAATTTGGAAATACCTCAAAGAGCTAAAAATAGAAACACCATTTGATCCAGCAATCCCACTAGTAGGCATCTATCCAAAGGAAAAAAAGACATTCTATAATAAAGACATATGCACTTGAATGTTTATAGCAGCATGATTTATAATTGCAAAGATGTGGAAACAACCCAAATGCACATCAATCCATAAGTGGATTAATAAAATGTGGTATATGTATACCATGGAATACTACTCAACTAGAAAAAACAATGGTGATCTATTCTAGCACCTCTTTTATTATCCTGAATAGAGATTGAGCCCATCCTTTGAAGTGAGGTATCACAAGGATGGAAAAACATGCACCACATGTACTCGCCATCAATCTGGTACTAGTTGATCAACACTAAGGTGCTCACATCAAGTAGTTGGGGTGGAGGGGTGAGAGGTGGAGCAGGTGGGGTGGGTAAGCTCACAGCTAATGGAGACAGAGCACACTGTATGGGGGAAGGGCACACTTCCCCCTAGCTTGAGCAAAGTCAATGCATTTCATGTAACCAAAATATTTGTACCCCCATAATATCCTGAATTTAAATAAATAAATAAAGTAGAGCCAGAAAAAAAAAAAAAAAAAGACAGTTCTCCTGAGGTTATCTAGTTGTATGATCTTTGGACTGTCAGGTGGCAGGGAGCCCAGCTGAGTGGAGATGCTGTGAAAGTGGGGTACCCCAATCAGCACAGCTGTGCAACTTCCTCCAATAGTGCTCTGAAACCAGGGTGCAGGAGAAGAGGCAGGAGGACTGACCACATCTGGGGTTGTGCTTGTGGCAGAGGGTCAGAGATTAGCAGAAGAGGAAGCATTGGTAAGACAACGGTCCTGATGGTCACCAAGTGGCCTAGGTTAAAAGGGAAGCAGTGAAGCCAGGAGCCATTGACTGACGGACGGGAGAAGGTGGAGGGAAAAACAGGAAGGAGGCAGGTGTGAGAAAGCCAGGATCAAACCTGGGGATGCTGAACATGAGGCTTGCAGAGATGGACCCATTGAGTGATAGCATTACCCAGAGTGTGACCACGGGGTTGGGTGGCTGAGGTGGAGCTGAGATGAAGGTCACCGGAGTTGATAAGGTCAAGTAATGAAGAAGCAGCGGCGCTGCATGCAGTCAGTGTTCTCCTAAACACTGAGGTCAGTCATGATGATGAAAAACAGTGGGGTGAAGGGAACTTCCCCAGGTAATAGTGGGGAAGCGACCCCCACAGCAGTTAAGGCAGAGGTTTCCACTGGAGGGCTTCACCTCAAAGGTGAAGGCAGCATTACAGGGGCAAGAGCAACAAAAGTCTCAAAGCAGCAGTGGTGAGCTGTGATGGAGCCGTCCACATCCACCACTGTGGATCCAGCCCCTGTCGGAAGAGAGACGGAGAGACATGCTGCCAGGGGAGGAGGTCTGCAGGAGAGTGCCAGGTGCTTAGGGTGGGAGGAGCATTTCTTGAGCAGGCTGTGATGCAGAATAGTGAGCACAGATGAACGATTTGACAGAAAGAGGGAGGGGCAAGAACAGAAGGCAGAGGGGAGATACAGAGTGCACAAAAGACACGAGGTCCACAAAACTTATACTTTGGGAGTCAATGATAAAAATCAAGATTTAAGAGACCTTAATGAGAGATGCACAGACATAATGTGTTCCTTTATAAAAGTAAAAATATCTGTGGTGAAATATTTTGGTCAAAATATCAAAATCACAATCCAAATATCCATCACCTGATGAATGGATAAACAGAATGTGGTAAATGCACACCACGAAATTCTAACCTGCTATGACATGGATGAACTCTAAGGACATTATGCTAAGTGAAATAAGCCAGATACAGAGGACAAATACTGTATGATTCCACTTACATGAGGTACCTAGATTAGTCAAATTCATAGAGATAGAAAGTAGAATGGTGGCTACCAGAGGCTCAGGGGAGAGGAGGATGGGAGTTATTGTTTACTGGATACAGGATTTCTATTTGAGACGATGAACAAGTTCTGGAATTAGATGGTGGTGATGGCTGTGAATATACTTAATGCCACTGAAGTGTAAACTGTAAAATGGTTAAAATGGTACATTTTGTGTTATATACATTTTTCCACAATAAAAAATATATATTAAAGAAATCAAAACCAAATCTGATCAAGCTTTTGGATTCCACTGCCAGTTTACAGGAAAAATAGGAGACAGAGTTACATGTTCAATGACACTACTAGGAATACAATCAGAAAAGTTCACAGTTCAGGAAACTCAACAAACAACAAGAAACATTGTTTCTTCAACAATAAAAACTCAAGGGGAAAAAAGGGGAGATGAAGAGAAAACCTATAAATTAAAAGAAACTTAAAAGATATAGCCATATAGAATCCTAATTTGAACAAAAATACAATTGAGATAATTTGAATACTAAGTATTTGACAATATTAAGAAAATATTGTTATTTATTTTGGTATGATAATGATCTTGTAAGTATATTTTTAAAAATAATTCTTGGCCAGGCCCTGTGGCTCACGCCTGTAATCCTAGCTCTTGGGAGGCCGAGGCAGGCGGATTGCTCAAGGTCAGGAGTTCAAAACCAGCCTGAGCAAGAGCGAGACCCCGTCTCTACTATAAACAGAAAGAAATTAATTGGCCAACTGATATATATATATAAAAAATTAGCCGGGCATAGTGGCACATGCCTGTAGTCCCAGCTACTCGGGAGGCTGAGGCAGAAGGATCACTCGAGCCCAGGAGTTTGAGGTTGCTGTGAGCTAGGCTGACGCCACGGCACTCACTCTAGCCTGGACAACAAAGTGAGACTCTGTCTCAAAAAAAAAATAAATAAATAAATAAATAAAAATAAATAAAAATAATTCTTATCTTTTAGACATGCGTATGAAATACAGGTGAACCAATATAATATCTAAGAACAGCTTAAAAGTAATTAAAGAGGGGAAGGAGGAGTGTCGTAAGTGAACAAGAATCTTCAGAAAACAAGATTGTCCATGAGCTGATAATTGATGAAGTTCATGAAGATGATGGGGTTATGTGGGTTCATTATGTCATGATTTTCTCTACTCCTGAATAAATTGGAAGCCTTCCATAATAAAAAGTTGGGAGAAATTGAACTTTGAGGGACCAAAACCAACCAGAAGATATCTTTATGGGTACACATGTAAACTCTGTGTTTGAGCTCAGAATGAGGAAGGGAGACCAGGTGTCAATAATTCATATGAAAATAGTCTGGGAATTTAGTTGGCCCCAAGGTCAACATGACCCAGCAAAGTGAGTCATCTGCTACAAAAGTTAATCCCACCTTAGACAAAGATCGAAACAGGATCCTCTGTGTCTAGATTTGCTAAGGCATGTCTGGGGTAGTATGCTCAATTTTGAACCCCAGCATTTATAAAGGACATTGTCAAACTATCAGCTATTACTGCCAAGTTCAGCCTGGAGAAGAGAAGACTCAGTTGAGGACACATAAGGACACAGTGCTGGACATTCCAGGCAGACAACTTGTGGCTAAATACAGGAATTTGCTCCACATCAGGAAGGAGCATGGGACATCATAGTGCATTTCAACATTTTCCACCCTATTTTCTCTAAGAGCAGAGGACGAAAATAAATACAGCACCTGAGGTAGCAGCACAGTCTAGAAATGTCTACGAAATTTGGTCTTTAAAAATCATGTGAATTTGGATTCTATGCTATAATACCTTGAGCTGATAAAGATGATATTCCAGAAACGTGGGTTCATATTGTGGCTTCTTCTGCTACTAGCACGATATCCCACAATGATGTATAAGAGGAGACTTACCCCAGGGAGAGATTCATAAAGAAGTGGATAGAGCTCCTGGTTCTTCATAGCTCTGTGACCTTCAGTAAGAGATTTAACCTCTGTGAGCCTCAGTTTTACTCAACTGTACAATGGAATTATTTATGCTTACCTTACCAGGTTTAATGTATGTATGAGAGATTCTCTACAGAACAGTTACAACTATCATGGCTGGAGCATTTGCCATGAATCCTGTACAGTCACTTCTGCTATATTGCTTATTTTGAAAGCATGAAATTGTTCCAGCACAATTGATACAATAGGAGATAATTTGCACATAATATAAATTTCATTTTTGCTTATGGGAAACTCCATCTATGAGAAACAATTGGTGTACCCAGCCAAACCAAGCTACGTAGGAGCACATAAAACACACCTCAAATGTCTCCTGGCTACCTCGGTTAGATGCACAATGGTGTGTGTTATGAGCCACACCCATCCATATGTGGTGTAGCAACTTTCCATCTGATTTCAAATAACTCTCTTATCACTGCATCACAATAACTCACAAACTATGGCCCTTCTGACACCCACTTACACAACTTTAGGTCTTTTTAAATAAGATAAAATGCCATATTTAATTTAGTATTTATGTATTTCTTAGCTATTTAATGTACAAATCCATACTGCCATTTTATTAGGTACCTATCTTTACATATGTATTTTACATAGTTCACTGGTGTATGTGTGTGTGTGTATATATATATATATATATATATATATATATATATATGTAACTAGTGAAGTTTTTGAGCATTTTTTCCCCTAACCCATAAGCCCTGTGGTTTTTATTGTTTGATTTTGCATAGCACAGTGATTTTTGGAAACACATATGTTGTACTATAGCAGAACTGGCGGGCTGTAGTAAGCAATTTACATGCTTTCAATTTTCCCAATAACTCAGTGAGATGGATGTTATTATTATCCTCACATTGTAGGTACTCGATAAATGACAGCTGCTGCTATTACTAATAACAATTAAATAATTCCAGAATTGTGAAAAGGCCCCTTGTCAGCTACTGTGGCACTTGCCCTTATTGATGGTCAGGCAGTTGAGTGATCAATGATAAGTGTTCATTTGGGTAGTTTGGCCCCTTCTATTTCTTAGTCTTCACTTCTGGAGCCCTTTGGCTGAGGATGATCCCCCAGAGTCCTCAGCGAGCCAGTCCCTGCTGCCATTCACCCACCAGACAGGCCAGGCAAGCCAAGGGCCTGGCCATTCTGTGTTCAGTCTTGGGAGGTGTCTTTTTAATCTTCCTTTTCCTCTATGACTCAGTACCTTCACTAAAAGATCAACTGATCAGTCTGCTGGAGAAGCTTATTGCAGTTCAGCCAACTACTTTCCATAAAATCTGCATGATCACTCACGGCCCAGATGTCTGCGACATCCGTACTTCCTGCCCGGTGTTCTCTGTGAAATGACAGCCTAAAATGAGTCACTGGGAGGTTCATGTCACAAATAAGGGCTTGCTCCAGATGCTCTTCCAGGTCCTTGCAATTCTCAGGGTCCTTAATTCTATAGGCCTCCCTTCGGGATAGCTTTTTTGGAATAGGTGACTTCCTTTTTATTTTTTTTTTATTTCGGCATATTATGGGGGTACAAATTTTAAGGTTTCAAAAAAATGCCCTTTCTCTCCCTCCCCTCACAAGTCTGAGTGACTTCTGGAAAGAAAAAGCTCAGAAGCACATTTTTCCATCAGCCAACACACTGGGCTGAGAAGCTCCTCTGCGGTGGGCGCAGCGCAAGGTGCCGGGGACAGCATTGGAGGAGGTCCAGACACAGCGACACGTTCACCCACATGGAGCACGCAGTCTAGCAGATTCGGAGAAATTACCTAACACAAGCCTACATATTTTAGACATGTTTTCCAATTAAATTTTGGGAAAGATGCCCACAATTCATCTCTTCACTTGGATTTCTAGGGCAAAAAAATGGTAAGTTAAAAATCTCAGCTTTGCCACTTTCTAGATTTATCACCCTGAATAATTTGGTTGCCCTGTCTAAGCAGAGGGTAATGCATACATTGAGGCATTGCTAAGAAGACTATAAAGTACATGGCACATCAGCATCCAGAGCAGTGGTACATGACATTCAGGTTGAGTTCCCCTTTTCAACTCAGTAAGCCCTCAGCCTTCCAGGTAGCAAGCGTTTAGCACAGGGGACTGCCGGGCCACTGTTTTCTAAATGCACGTCCATCATACAGCCCTCCAGTTACACCTGGGAGCCTCACAGGTGGTCCTTGTGGACTGGGGTTCAGGACACAATGAAGTAGCCTTGGGCTGAGTCTAGGAGGGGCAATTTACCCAAAGGTCTTGGTCTGAGATAGCCTCACCACTCTGCAGGCCCCCAGCCTGGCCTCTGGAGTTGTAGATCTGATGAAAACCCATCAGTCACTTTAATGGAAAAAGAGGCAACCCAAGCCACCCACTTTCCCCCACCCACGTCTGCATTTACTCCTCTGAAATTGAATTTTCTTTATCCCTGTTAAATGATTGTTTTAATCCATTGATCCATTTTTGACTGTATATGACATAAATATTTAGGTGCTGGCTCAGTTTTTCGCCAGGAGCTAAGGAGGGAATGATTCTGATATAAATCAAATTCACAAAGGGTTTTTTGTTCCATTATGAAATATAATAATACCTTATATTTCCAGTAGTGTCAAGAAATGAGTTGTGAGTAGGCAACACGTATCACTTGAAAGCAGTGGCTTCAGGTGTGGGTCAAGACCTGGTGTGGTCTCACATAAGTGACTTCCCCCAAGCACTTACCTAAACTGCATTAAAAAATATTGAGTATACCACATGCTACAAGTTTTAAATATATTATATCTAACTGCTCCACAACCCTTGGAAATAAGAATTCTTTTTCTCAGCTTACAAATGAAGAAACTGAGTCCCAGAGAGGTTGAGACCGAAAAATCCTTAGTGGCCCCTTTTTTGCGATCTTCTTTTCTGACTCTGAAAGGTCCCCGTGGAATTTGGTTCCAGAGTGCCCAAATATGTTCATAAAATTATGCTCATCAAAATTGTGTTAATTGATCCATTTCATTTTGTTGTTGTTGTTGTTGTAAGTTCAATGCCTGTCTCCCCTTGCAACAGCCACAATATCCAAGAGGGCAAGGACGTTGCTTGCCTTGTTCACTGGGGCCACAAATATTCAGGTCCCCTGGGTGCCAGGCTCCAGTCTAGCTTCTAGGAGTCTCAGTGGTGACCACAACAGCTTCAGCCCCCAGGAGCTTACACTCCAGCACTCAATGCCACAGCCTCCACTCCCGGCTCAGTGGCTACCACACTGCAGGCATTCGGTAAATATCCCATTGACTGCCTAGATGCCTGAGAGTCAGGGCTGCCTGCTCCCCAGGCCTGAAGCTCCCAAGCCCCACTTATGGTGTTTCCTACATGTGCTTCCCAGGGTCCTTGGGGATCAGGCTACTTCCTCCTGCTTCGCTCTGTCTGATCTGTCCCCTTTACAACCCAGTCATGCCAAACCAAACAAACCTTAATCAAACAATGCCTTCTCAAATCTCCCTGCCTTTGAACTCACCCTGCCTGGATGGCAAGGCCCATCTGATTCAAAACTCCACCCCAAAATCCACCTTCTCTGAGAAGCCTGCCCTGGCCTCCCTCGCAGATAAGGCACATTCTCCTGTGCCATCCTGAAACACCTGGTCCCTCCTTGATGTCTCCTTTAGAGATGGAAAAAACACTTTCTCAATTGTATAAGCTGATTTCCCCTCATACCTGTGGACTAGAAATGTCACATGCCATATCTAAAGCAATCATGGGCAAGGAGAATGACGACACCTTGATGGCTGAGACCACTTCTTTCTCTGCCCCAGAAAGACACGGCTACAGAGGCCAGTCAACAGAATCAGAGCCCTGTTAGCAGGGAAGGAAAGGTGGGGAGGGATGAAGTTGACAAACCAGTAGCATCTGCCAAACTCCTTGAGATTTTTTACTCCACGGACTAACTCTTCTCCTAATTAGCACAGGTTGGCTGCCTACAATGGAATTGCTGCTTAGGGTAGACCTAAGTATTAATAAAAACTGGTCTGGGTTTTTGAAGGAGTTACCAGATCACCTCTAGCTGGTTTTCCTCCATGCAAGCCCAGCTCCTCCCAGGCCCTTCTGCTCACCCTGGACTGGCTCTGTGGACTTACTGATTCACTCAACAGCAGTATGTTGAGTCCCCCACGTGCCAGCTCATGAACTAGGTGCTGGGGACATAGGAAATAAGCCGCAGACTCTGTCCTCAACTAGCTCCATCTACTGCTCAATATAATTTGTGTTTTTTTTTTTTCTTCCATGATATGAGACAGGCTGAGAAGATGTTCCCTTTGTACAAAATAGGAAATTGAGGCACCAATTAGCAATGTGATATTCCTGCCAGCACAGAAGCTCATCTTGGAAAGAAATGATCAGAAATGCAACCAGCCAATTGTAGTCCTAATTATAATTCCAGTCAGCTACAGACAATGACCTGATCTGAAATCTATTCCATGGGATAAGGTGGCAAAAAGGGCAGAACACTAGTGCCTGCTTTTCCCATTCTCTAAACCAGCATTTTCCAGAGTGTGTTCCTATGAGAC
Organism: Microcebus murinus; assembly: GCF_040939455.1. Lineage (NCBI taxonomy): Eukaryota > Metazoa > Chordata > Mammalia > Primates > Cheirogaleidae > Microcebus > Microcebus murinus. Next base: position 39,291,174 of record NC_134110.1, on the reverse strand, counting down.
ATTCATGGGAAGAAAAGTGTTCCATGGGCAAATAATTTTGTGAAATGCTGCCTACTAGCCCTGCCCTCTCTTGAAGATTCACAATTCACTTTAATGCACTGAAGGCTCTGAGAAGACCTACAATATATTGGTAGTTTAACTCAGCAAGTCAAAATTTTATTCACTCATGGAACACTTTATCATTGCATAGCCCTCCTAACATCCATTCATTTATTAAATAGTTGTTATCAACTCTATAACATGTACTACACAGTTCTGAGCAAAACAAACGTGGTCCCTGCCTCTATTGACTTTATAGAGCAATGTAACCGAATTTCATATCACCAGAATCGGTACTTACTGGGGTAATGACTATTAACAAGAAATTTCATGGTTTACTTAAGTGTTCTTATAACTACTTACTTAAATTGATCTATGCAGGTATTATTATTATTAACCCATCCAAGGTGACACAGATGAGAACCAAATTCATGACCACCTTCCTGAGATTATTATTATCAATCTAAGCCATGTATTTCAGAATATCCTTGGATGTATTACTTATATTTATGTACAATGACAAAGAGCACAAAAATCTTAGTGCCCTAGAACAACAGCAAACATTTATTTCTAGCTCATGTTACATGTGGATGGCTGCAGATCAGCAGCTGTACTTCTGTTGCACCTGTCTTCTCATGCTGGGATGCAGGCTGAAGGAACAGTCCTGTGTGGAATGTGCCCCTCTCTTGGTGGAGGGAAAGAGAAAGAGGGCTGGCAGATACTCGTAAAGACTCATGAAGGCTCATGCATGGTGCATGTCCCATCTACCCACAATCCACTGTCCAAACCAAGTCACATGGTCAAACTCCCAGTCCATCGATGAGTCAGGGGGTTATTCTCCTCCCTCCTACAGGAGACACTGCAAGTCACAAACATTATAGGGCAAAGGACATAAGTAATCCTCTTACAGGGAAAAGGCAGAGAGTAAATAATTGTGGACAACACAATGACGTCAGGAAGAGAATATCAGCCTTGTATAGGGCTGTGAGGATGGGCTCTGAAGCCAGGCAAGCCTGAATTTGAATCCAGGCCTGTTAGTTATTAGCTGAGTGATCTTGGAAGTATTCAATAAACTCTCGAATCCTTAGTTCCTTCATCTGTAAAATGGGAACAACAGTGTCTACCATACAGGGTTGCAGCAAAGATTTAATAAGATAAAGCTAAAGTTCTTAGCGCAGTGCCTCATAAAGTAAAATACTCAGTGAATGACAAGTATAATCATGCCAGAGTTTCCTTTGCATCCAATCAGTGGTCTTCAGACTAGACCTCATGAGTGCCTATGATTCCCCTGGTGCCATTCTGACCTTCCCTCAGCAAGACATCATCTCTCAGCCTAGAAAAGGTCACTGGGTCCATAGTGAAGTAGAGGAAGAAAAACAAAGACAGTAACAAGTGACAGTTTTGACAAGCTGTTCCTTCAGAAGCTGCTTAATCATAGGCAAGTCAACCTTGGCGACATATTCAAATGACATTCCTGAGACAAGTCAATATACTTGGCCTCCTGGGATCTGAATCCAGCTTTGGAAGGAGAAGAAAATTCACCTAAGAGTCAAAAAAGTGAGTAAGTGGAGGCCTGCAGGCAGAGGGTCAGTGTGGAAGGCTCCCGGCTCTCCACTACCAGCCTGGGTTACTGGGAGGACAGGCAATTCTCACCACGTCTATTCTCGGAGGAAGAGCAGCCCTGTTCCCACAAGTTCTGACCCGAAGGGACCCAGGCCACGTGCGCTTCCTTCCTCTTTGATAAGGAGGACTGGTTTCAGCAGCGTGACCTTGTGCCCTCTGCAGACTTCATTTAGGTCATCAGCAATAGGAAGGTAACCTCACCATCTTTAGTAAGTACCCATTGAATCTGTGAGGCAGCAGTTCCTTGGTACCTAAGCAGTAGCATCAGAAGGGTCTCAGGAAGCCCTAGGACTCCTCCACTGTTCATTCAGAGAGAGAGAGCGAGCGCGCTTGGGTCTCAGAATAGCTCTCCTGCTTCTCTCTAGGGTATCTGCTGTAAGAAGGAGCTGAACTGCCGGGCAGCCTCACCTCAGCCCTGTAGATGCTACAGAGCCTGGTGGTTATGAACAGAGTCTTGCACCAGCCAACCTGGCTCAAATCCTGTCTGTGTGACCTTGAGCAAGTTATGCAACATATTTGAGCTTTTATTGCTCCATCAGGAAAAATGGGGATGTAATATAAGGCTTTTTTTTCCTTTTCATTTCTCAGCCATCCTCACACCTCTCATGATCACCCTCAGACAGGTGACTGACATATCCTTCCCAGCACTGAGCCTCCACTTGGAGTAGTTCTTTACGTGGAACTGCGGAGAGTCAAAGAATCACTTCTTAATGTCCGCATTTGAACCTTATAGTATACAAGATCTTGAACATATTTCTTCAAACTGGTCATCGCATCTGTGGATTACTGTATTGTTTTTTTGAAACATTTGCCACCACAATAGGTTTCTTATAACCTTACAGTGGCTCCTCTCAGAGACTTTCTGTACTGCTGGTGGGGTGGGTGGTACTTGAAAAATAAACAAATCATAAATGCATATGCACATACATAACTAAACGTGTCATCAGCCTTAAAAAGGTGGGGGACATTAGATATTATCTGGCTCAGTGTTTACTAAACTTGTTTAATCATAAGAATCACTTTAGGGCACTTGTTAAAAATGCAGGTTCCTGGGCCCTACCCTCAACCTACTTACTAGGAATCTTCCAAGGAGGGGCCTGGGAATCTCTTTTGAATAAATGCCTCAGACGGTGCTTGTGATTAGGCAAGTTTGGGAAACGACATAGTTTATTATATGGATTGAGATCAGCTGTGAGTAACAGAAATCCCTAAAACAACACTGACCTAAACAACACGATGGTATTTCTCCCTCAAATAAGACTGACAAGTGGCCCCAATACCCCTGATGCCTTTTGTTGCCCCCATTTTTGACCACAACTAATCATTCAGTCACTTGACAAACCCCTCTTGAACACCTCTCCTATGCCACACACCATGCTAGGCACTGGGAATAAATGGAGAATAAAACACAGGCTCAGTCCTCAAGGCTTCCTCCAGCTAGTAGGCAAGACAAGCAGGTAAAGTAATTTTAATAGAATTACAATTCCACTGTATTAGAGAGTCTGACGGACCGGAAGTCAAACCTCAGCTCTACTATTTATTACCAGTGTGATCCTGGGAAAATCTAAGCCCTCTGCATTTGTTTCCTCATCAGTAAAAGAAGGAAAATGGCCCCTATCACATAGGGTTTTGGTGTGGATTAGCAAGGTAATGTACAGAACTTGGCACAATACTGACTATAGTCAATAATAATGTGTTGAATATTTCAAAATAATTAAGAGAGTAAATTTCAAACGTCTCACCATAGAAAATGATAGCTAAGCAAGGTGATGAATATGTTAACTAGCTTATCATGCCACAATGTATACTGTATCAACACATTACATTGTACTCCACAAACGTATGCAATCATGATGTGTCAGTCAAAAATAACATTAATTAAAAATAATCCAAAACAATTTTAAGGACGAACCAATGCAAAACTTACCATATTCCCTTTTCCTGTGTTGAAATTCATGGAACCGTATGTCAGGATGGAGCTTCTATCAGATGGGGGTCCCTCAGTGACCAAAATGATCTGAGCATTCCAGCCAACCCCCGAGGGACAAATAACATAAGTAAGAAAGAAACCTCTGTGGTTATAAACCACTAAGATTTGGGGGTTATTTGTTACTGCAGCACAGCACAGACTGCCCGGCTGGGAAGAAGGCTTTGTAAACCACACAGGCCAGAAAAATGCAGCCTGGAAACACCTGCTGGGAAGATGCCCAGAAACACCTGCAGGAAAATTTCATTTGTAGCAGCTGGTGTGACAGCTGGAGCACCTCTCTCTCTTGACTACTATCTTACTTAAAAAAAAAAAAAAAAAAAAGAAGAAGAAGAAGAAGAAGAAAGAAAGAAAGAAAAGAAAAGAAACCATTTCTCCTTCTGAAAGAAGCAAGTGGTATCCATGGGGGAAGATGGGATCATTATTTTTCTTTCTCTCCCCTGATAACTCTCTTAGAGCCCAGAAGACAAGTAATCCCTAAAACAGAAGCATTTAGTAAGTGCTTATTATGTGCGGAGGCCTGTGCTAAGCAATTCAAGTCTATTTTTCACCCAGCAGCCCCAGGAGATTGCTGCTGTTATTATCACTCCCATTTTCTAAATAAGGAAATTGAGGTTTAAAGACTTTAAGTGACTTGCTCTGGATCACACAGATGGTGAGTGTCTAAGCTATGATTCAAAACCAATCTGTTTGACTCCACTCCTGCTTGTTATGCTGCAAACAACAGTGTCCAGGGGCCAAGGAGAGCTCCAGCTATGAAGGCTGAGTTGTCGCAGGTGCCTCTCTTTCCCAGGGACCAAGTAAGTCTATGATCTGAAATCCTGCCGCGTCCCCCAGTGCACCACTACAGCACCAAATCAGCAGCAAAAGGCGCAGACAGAAGAGGACTGACAACCTCCCAAGTCATTCTCATACCCATACTGTTCTTCACCTTCTCACTTCCACCTCTGCTCTCAGCAGCAACTGCACAATGATGCCATAACTATAGGGGCAACAGCATCCTCTAAGATCATGTACATGACAGCCTCACCTGGGCTGGCCCGGGTCATAAGGAATACAGAGGCTCAGGGGGAGCTTCTGAAGGGGAAGAACGGGGCAGGGGGCAGTGGGGAGAGAAAGATGACCTCGTAGCTGCCAGTCACCACCCTGTCTTTGGACCTTGACCCATGCTCTTTTATCAATATGAAACATTCTTCCCAATACCACCGGTCCTCCTCTACACTCTTTATACATCTGTCTCCCCTGCTGAAAGAGTGTGAAGCACAAAGACTGCATTTTATTCATTTTCATAACCCTTGAACTCAGCCCCAGTATCTAGCACATGGTGTGTGCTCAGTGAATTCATCATTGAATACTATAGCCCAAGTGGGGTATGAACCTTCTTGTGTCTGCAGCATTTTACCCCCTACAAAATGCTCTGACTTTTATGTTTCTCAAGAAGTCTGTGAATTAAGCAGGGCAGATTTCACTCCCCTTTTATGTAGAAGAAACCAAGATTCCAAGATTTTAAGGGACTTGTCCAGTATCACCAGGAAGCAAGTGGTATCACCAGCAATGAGACCATGTTAAATATTTAGAAATAAATACTTGTTGGGGAGGCAGGAAGACAAGAAGAGAAATGGAGAGACACAGAGAGAGAGAGAAAGAGGAAAGACAGAGGTGGTTTGGATCCAAACCCTAACTCAATGGTCTGACCATCTGCCCATAATAATTTGGCAAGACTCACATCGAGGGACTGAATCAATGATTGTTTACATAGCCAGAGATAAGTGGATGCATTTTCACATTGACGAATTATCAAACAGCAATTTTAGTAATGTCGTTAGACTGTAATAGAGATAGAATGCAATTTAGATAGGCATATCCTCTTTCTAATCATCATTCGTCCATCAGCCGTGGAGGTCAAGTTGAGTTTAATCTTCCTCAATGGCTGTACTTTCCGTTTCGGTCTCCCGTACTCTCTGCGCCTCCTGTAACTTCCATTCAGCTTGTAATGGGAAAGGCATGTGTCCAGAGGCTGGGGAGGCAGGGTGGTTCTTCTTTGTTAAACCAAAACAAGAAAGGCTTGTTGTAACACTAGTTTCCCTCAGATACCCAGCCCTGTCCACATTTCCACAAATATACCCGCTCAAACACACTGTAGTATATTTTAGGAAACTCCCAATGGTTCTGCAGAATGACTGTTTGCATGGAGATTTTCAGCAGCCTTAGCAAGCATGATGTTTGAATCCTTGAAATCATCTATTTTTTATGTGTAAATAAATGGCGGGAGGAAAGGAGAAGGCATCCATACAATTTTAATGAACAAGATTCCCATCGGTCGTCAAAAGAAAACAAAAGGTAGCTTAATGGGCACAAGGAAGCTATTTTCCTAGTGATTTCTCTGCTCAGCTCTCCTGGGAAAAGGAGTGGCTTCTAAATTAAAAAAGAAAAAAAGTATGATGCTCAGAGTGTATTTTTTTCCTGTCATTTCATTGTCTTTGATCTTGCATTTCCTAAGAAAGAAGCACTTACCCTCCTGTGTCAGATCAATGTTGAAAATGCATGCTTTATTTTAAGATCCTTTTCTAATGCGTAGGAACTCTGTGAGTCAGGCCAAATCTGCATCTTCACATGTGAGCTTAAAAAGATTCAAATAGATTGCACTCAAACAACCAAATATGCTTCAAAACCATTGGTTGAATTCAGGCATATAACTGGTTTTTTCATCAACCATTAATAAATTATTTTGAAATAACAACTATTTTCCAAATAAAATTTACTTAACTTAATTTAGTGGGTAATGATGTTTTTAAAACCAGTTAATATACATAGACATGACCCAAATGATTTTCCCTGCACCAAAATGGTGGGTTCTCCATGGATTTCTCCTGAAGGGAGGTGAAAGGCTCCTCTAGTCACACAAGTAGTCTATCATGAATCTGCTCGAATTCCCTTTTGAAGTGAATGAAGTGCATTATGTTGCCAGAAGGATACTCCATCATCTATAATAAATATTCATCTGCATGTATCATGCACTTGAGCCGCATGACTGATGAACTCCAGCTCCGGAAATGAATGGGAAGCTCACTAAGACAAATGTCACCTTTCAGTGCTGCTCCCACAGGTAAATTGCAGTTAGATTTAAACAAAGTCAGTAATTTCACGCTTTCCAACTGGTCCCTGATTCAGCTCAGACAGCCCCCACTTTCTGTATAAAGGGTGCAAATACCCAATTTGATTAGTTGAGTTTTGGCAACCTTTACCGGGACACAGTCCACAATTCTACTCAGTTGGCTTATTGAAATACAATTATGCTAAATACTCTTCCCCAGGTATTTATACAATTTGGCCAATTTAGAATTTGGGCAGCTTCATTTATGGTTGATAGGAGTACACATAGGTATAGCTCTTTTGAAAAATAATTTGGCACAATGCCGTAAAAATGTGTTTCCCCTGTGACTCAGGAATCCTCCACCGGGGAATTAATCCAAAAGCTTTGTAAGGGGAGCCATTTATCTCTCAGCCTTTTGTTTTCTTTTAATGAGGGGAAATTCCACATCCTAGTAAATACAGAATCCTCTCCTCTCTCCTGCTGCCCCGATGGGAAGGGATGGAGTTGGCTGATGAGTGGATTCAGGAGAAGGAGCCAAAGAAGAGTGTTCATACATATATTGGACTCATTTCCTTTCTCTGCACTGCCTTTAGGGAGGCTCTGTTTGTTCTGCACTGAACAACAAGTGATGTGAAGTTAAATTCAGGAAAAAAAAAATATTAGGAAAGTGGTATCACCGATACCTAAATCTCCTTCCATCTGACCCTAGCACCTCTCTTTCATTTGCATCAGATCTTGTGAGAGGAAGAGAAAGATTTCACATAGTAGCTTTCATAAAATATCAACAAGCTTCAGGCTTAAAGATATCCACTGTGGAATTATTTATTACCCAATAATGGAAGAGTTTTATGAGCAGAATCCACTAAATGTAATATATAATATTAGATAGCCCCTACAAATAATGTAAATATGATGTCTAGAATTTATTTGAGAATATTGAAGCAAAAACAGAGAAATAGATAAAAACAATACCGGCAAAACATCAACAATTGTTAAAGAGACTGGTCAAGTCCGCCAGTCATGACTGTCAGAGTGAACAGGGCAGTGGTAGCAATCTTAGCCCCTGTGTAGGGCATACCCGGCTTCACTTCTCTGACATGTTCTTTTACATGGCCAAGACCAAGAGGAGAGCTCAGGGACATCTGAGATTTTGCTTTATTTGGATTCTGCCTACTCCTTCAGTTCCTTTATTCTTGGGAAAACATACATGGTTGGATATAAGTAGTACTATAAACTGTGACAGAATATAGAGCCAGACAACTCATGCATTCAACAACAGTGATGATACTAAAAGTATAAAACTAAGCAGCAACATCAAAACGTTTATGTAGTGCTGAACTCAAAATGGAAAACACAAGGACACAAAATTCTATGGGCACAAAACAGCAAGGAGAATGTGTTCTGAATTGAATATTGTGATTACTATTTGGTTGTGCACACTTGTGGTCCTCAAACTATGCAGAATTTGATTGGAATTACAGTTAAAACTGCACTTGAAAACACGATGGGGGGAATAGGACAGAAAGAAAAACTGAAAGAATTAGAGTTGTTATGTTAAAATGCTAGGATCATTTGTGATATAACATGCCTATATGACTTTCATCATTTAAATGTATTTTTTGTAAGTGGCTCATCAATCATTTGATTATTAAGCAATGATTCTGTATAAGTGCTACTTATTCTTAGGGAGCAAGGTTTTGTGTATAGCAAATGTCTTCTATGTGTTGGGCTTAAACTTAAAGTGAGGAAATTAAGACCAGAACTTTGATGAAGTCCTGTCATTGGTAAAACCAGGACTAAAATCCTGAGGAATGAGGAAGTCCTCATTCCTTTCTTGGACCTCTAACATTCACTGTACTACCCCTTATTGAAAGTTTTATCTATAGATCTCACTAGACTGTGAGCTCCGCAATTCTGATTCATTCTTTGTCACCGGACCCAACCTAGTCCCTAATATGTAGTAGGAACCCAATCAATGAACAAATGAGTTCTATTAAATAGAATTTGGGTTTTCCTCCAACTGCCTCAGAGGACTTTGACTCGATTCATGTAAGTTCTTTGATAGCCAGATTGACTTCAGCTGATATTCTTTTAGCATCTTCCCCAAAACACACAATACAGGACTAGGTAAACTACCAATGAATTGATTGATACTCATAGTTGAAGAGAAAATTTAAAGGTGACAAATTTACTGATATGATTGCCCTCATTGTGAGTTATTGCCCTCAAACATTTTAAGTACCCATTAAACAATTACTGCATGCCAGATCCTCTACTGGGCATTTCATATGCATTTTCTTATTGAGTCTTCACAACTTTACACAGTAAACATTTCTGATATTCCTATTATCGAGCTGAGTAAAATGAGGCATGGAAGGGCCAAGTACAAAGTTCACAATTACTAATAAGTCAAGCTGTGATTCAAACCCAGACAGTCTGAACCCAGAGCCCAAACTCATGAGCACCCCTACGTCATGTAGATTCGTTACTAGTCTTCCGTCTGGCAGAATTTGGAATAAGAATTTTAACTACAAAGGATCCTGGCATATTTTTATTATCATCAACTAAAGGTAACTGGTATCGCAGTGTTGTCCCTCATGGAGCCCATCTAACACGAGGTCTGCCACTGTGCTGCCACAGAATTTGACTAACGTTGACACAAAGAGTGAGCTCAGATCGCGGAGGTAACAGATGAACTCTGGCAAACAATGTATTTTTCCACTCAACACTGACTCTGGTTCCAAAAATTTCTGGAACTGGCAAATGGCAGAAGCGAAATGTAAACATTGTCAGTGCTTCCAATAAGTGATAGTTAATAAAACCTGAAAAGATTATAGCTTGGAAACTTACTTCCTGTGTTTCCCATTATTTAATAATTTATTATATGAAATCCATTGACCTTTCCATGGGCTCTTTTATTTTTTTTCTTTAAGAGAGAGAGAGGGAGAAAGCTGGAGCGTTAATTATGGTTTAGCTATTTTATTGAACATCATTAGCATACAAATAGGACATCAATAACCAATTACCATCTTCATCTTGGAAAAGCATGTCTCTTCCACCGCCTACGTGAGTGCTAACTCAGCCCCTTAAAGGTCTTGGGCACTTAATGATGATGGCATTGGATGCTCTTCTCAATCAACCCCCAGGGGTCTCTCCAGCCCGACATCCTGCTCCTCTCTTCTGCTCTGGTTTCTGGCCAAGCTGGTCCACTGGCTGCCCTCCAGGCAGGGTCCGTGCTCAGCCACCTGTGTTTCTCATCGCATGCTGATCTTGTCCACCCAATCTCTGGCCCTTTAATTTCTGGGTTCTGTGCACCCATCGTTCTTTATTCATTCCGCAGATTCTGATTGGATACTAGCTAAATACCAGTCACTGAGTGACTCTGGGGAAACACCAGGAGCAAAGCAGACATGATTCCTCCCCACGGAGGCTCCCCAGCTAGTGAAAGGGCCAGCAAACTTTCTCTCTAAAGGGCCAGATAGTAAATATTTTGAGGTCTGCAAGCCACACTCTGTTGCAACTACTCACTCCTACCTTTGGAGTGGAAAAGCAACCACGGACAAGAGGTAAATGAATGGACATTGCTGTGCTCCAATGACACTTTGGCAGTGGACTAGACTTGGCCCGCAGGCCACAGTGTGCTGAGCCCGGGCTTAGAGCACTGGACTCTGAAGCTGGAGAGGGCAGGTTAGAGATCCAGTACCCGGCCTACCACTGTGTGGCCTAAGCAATTTCACCGTTCCTCTGCACCTCAGTTTCCTCATCAGTGAAATGAAGATAATAAAACATGCATCAGTCTTTATCATGCCCTGTTAAAACCTGTCCAGTGACTTCCCAGGTGTCACATACAGATTGGTCGCCTTATCTGGAGGGAAGACCGTGGACAATCTGCCTCCCATTTTTCTCTCCTGCCCTTCCTTACCTGTCCCCCAGCCCCAGCTCCACTCCTGTGCTGCTGCTCTTCCTTCCTAGCCCAGGGCCACTGTGCATGCAGCACCCCCTGCCTGGGACCCTCCCCCTCCTCCTGCCACATGCTCAGCTCCCATCCTTCAGGGTCCCGTTGCATGTGCAGTTTCCTCCCAGGGGCCTTCTGTGACCATTCTGTCTACACCCTTACTCACAACAGGGGCAATGCCACCTGTCCTTCTCTTTCTCTCTGCTCCTTAGGTGAGATTTTGGCACTTATTTTCATCGGTATTTGTGTAAGTCTTCATTTTAAGTCCCTCCACTAAATTATCAGCTCCATGAGTGCATGGACTTAGTCATTGTGTCTCTTGAGCCTCTCCCAGTGTTGGCATGAACCTGATTAATCAATCCACATTTGTGTCAGTAATCAATCAATCAATAAATGTAGGTGAATGTGTCTCAATCACAGAAGCAGCCTGGTGTTTTATCTCTCCCACATTTTCATCAAGCATGGTGGACCAATGACTCATGTCTTCATTCCCTCTGGCTCTAATTCTACCTTAGAACCAGCTACATTTTGATTTCTAGAATGATTGAATCATTGACTTATAGGATTTAATTTGAGTGTGTCTCAAATGTGCCATGCTGAGATACCCCTAGAATTCCTACGCTCCCTTCCTATTTCGGGTTCCTTCCCTTCTATGGAAGAACCATTTCAGATGAAGGACCGGAAGAATAGAGGATCAAGGCATAAAAAGCTGAGAGGCCTTCTGGTCTCAGTGCCCTCAGATTGGCTGTGTGAGCCTAGACAATTCAGGCAACCTCTCTGAACCTGGTTTCTTCAACTGCAAATAAAGAATATGAACAGTTTCAGCAACAACAATCTAGTACTCTACAAAGCAGCCCCCAGCTCTTGAGCCACTGGTATTAGCAGATAAAATTGAGTAAGAAAAAAATTTGAACACAACCTGCTTCATAGAAACACACCATTTTAAGGCAAATAATCCATTGCCATCCCCTCTTCTAGAGCTCTCAGCCAGGATAGACTTTCCTGGGCCAAGCCAGTCCCTGAAATGATTAATTATTGTCACAGCAGAGAGGTAAATGAAGAAGCGACAGATGGCCCATGTGAAATAGTCTAGAATTACCTGCTATGAAATTAATTCCACATCTTGGAGGCTTGGGGCTCAGAACACCATGCAAAAAATGACTGTTGATAAATTGTGTGTGTTTGTGTGTCAGCTTCTCTGCAAACACCTAAATAATATATGTCGTGTCATGTTTTCTTTCCTCTACCTCGTTTTAATACATTATCATTTATAGAAAACTGCGAGGAAACGTGGAACATCAATCAAGCCATTAATTCCTGAGATTATGCTAATGAGATGCCTGGAGCGTTTGTTTCCCAGAATAGCTGCTCCCCCAGGAGGGAGCTCTGGCTCCCCCAGCTCAGCTCTCTGAGCTTAGATCAGGAGCCGTCGCGCACGCCAGGGTGTTCCTCCCAAAAAGGCGCTGGCGTGACTGCGATGGCATGGGGGTATTTGCCCAGCCAGACAGCAAAGGCCAGCAGCCTCCCGAGCAAGCTGCAGATGAAAGGAGAAACGTGTGAGACACAAAGAGGAGGGGGTGTGAGATCCCAGCTAAAGCGCTGAGGATGCCCCTGCCACAGTTATCTCTCCTGCTGCGGAACACAGTGGAGGACAAAAATGAAATACAGAGCTGTCGAGGGACAGAGGGGGGATAGCAACATGGGGATCAAAGGGTAGAAAACTCCAGTTAGACAGGAGGAATATGTGGGGGTTTTTTTAGTTCAATTGCACAGCAAGGTGAATATACAGATGCTTCTCGATGTCTAATGGGGCTAACTCCCGATAAACCCACAATAAGTTGAAAATGTATTTAAGGGGGGGTTAGGAAAATGGCAGATTAGGGCTGACCTCTTGACTCTCGGCTCTCGGGGTGAGGGGTGAAGAGGACAGACGACCACACGCGGACCACCAGCACCTACGCTGGAGCAGACTCGCAGAACTGCAAAGAGACACCGGGATATGGAAATCATGGACAACAATTAAAGGTGAACCGAAATTCTTTCACAAAACCCAGGGACTCAGAAGTATAGTGGGGAGGGAGTCCGCCCATGTGCCAGCTGCCCCATGGGCTGGCCGGAGGAGGCATCCCTTCTCCCCCACACAGGGAGACGATCCCTTCCCCACTGGTCCCCACGCCACGCAGGCAGGGAACTGCCTGAGGTTGATGGGAGGTGGCAAGGTGGGCAGACAAGCTGTTTGGAGAGGAGTCTGAAACGGGCAGCATTTAGAACTCTACACAGCGCCCCGCCGAAGCAGTGGGGAGTGTAGGAAGGGTCTGAACACAGCACCCGCTCCTTAGCCCCGCTGCCCAGCCCCTGAGGCTTGGAGACTCCACGCAGAGCCGCTGCACAGGAGACGTTCTCCCAGCTCCCCTGGAGCCCAAGGCCAGCTGAACTGTTTCTGCCTCAGGGGACGGCAGCTTGTCGAGCCCACGGGCCATTGAAGAGGTAGTGAGTGGGGAGAAGGGCCCAGCTTTGTGCCCGCTCCTCCGATCTGCCACCCAGCCCCGAGGCTTGGAGACTCTGCACTGTGCAGGAGACGTTCTCCCAGTTTCCTCAGGGCCCAAGGCCAGCTGAACTGTTCCTGCCTCAGGGGACGGCAGCCGGTCAAGCCCATAGCCCTGTTGAAGTGGTACTGGGTGGGGAGAAGGGCCCAGCTTTGTGCCCGCTCCCCTGCTCCGCCACCCAGCCCCCGCAGTTTGGAGACTCCACGCAGAGTCACGTGGGAGATGTTCTCCCGGTTTCCTCGTGGCAGATCAGCTCGGGAGGCATTTTCTGGGCTTCCCCAGAATCCCAAACCAGCTGATCTGTTCCTGCTTCAGGAGAGGGCAGCCTATCAAGCCCACAGCACCTCTGAAGCGGTAGTGGGTAGGGAGAAGGGCCCAGCTCTGTGCCTGCTCCCCCGCCCCGCTACTCTACCCCCACAGCTTGGAGAAGCTGTGGAGGACCACACTGGAGAAGTTTGCCAGGCATCCCTACTACCCTAAACCAGACAAACTCTTCCAGCGGCTGGAGAAGGCACCTCTCTTCACCGCCATAACCCCACTGAACCAGCAGCAGGAGAATAAAGGGTCCAAACCCTGCAGGCACTTCCTAGCACTGCCACACTGCCCCGACGCTTGGAGAAGCTACTGTGGGCAGTGCTCAAGCGTTTCCCTGGCACCTCTTCTACCCTAAACTGGCTGATCTGTTTGAGCATCCAAAGAAGGCAACTTGTTGAGCTCCCAGTGCTCCACTGAAGCAGAAGCAAGTAGAAGAGGGTCCAAACCCAACAGCTGCTTCCCTGCTCCACCAAGCCACTCCTTACCATGAAAACACTGCAGAGGGTGGCCCTGGTAGTAAACTCAGTCTTCCCCCCTGCCCTAACTGGGCAGGTGGCCTTGAAAGCTGAATTTATAATGGTGGAAAGTTGAGAGTGGTGCTTTGTTCGGCAGCTATCTCACAAGTTTGAACCTGAGGGGTATCTTGTTGCACTCAGTGGTTGGCGTTCTATGCCCAGAGAGTAGAGCCTGTCGTAGCAAGGCAGATAAGCGAAGGAGGCTGCTAGTCCTGAGAACTCGAAGAACCCTTGGGAAAGGTGATACACGAGCAGAACACATCCTCCCCAGGTCTCCCAAGGACCATTCCTTTGGAACCCAAGTACACAGCTTATAATTGACATCTAGCACCTCTGGTCCTCAACAAAGTATCCAGATGAGGAAGAACCAGCAAAAAACTTCAGGAACCATGAAATATCAGAGAGAAAAGTCACCTCCAAAAGAAAATAATCATTCTCCACCAACAGACACCAACTTACATGATAGGATTAAACTAACAGATGAAGAATTCCGAATATGGATTGTTAGAAAGCTCAATGGAATCGAAGAGAAAATAGAACCCCAACATAGAGAAACCATAAGAACAATCCAGGAAATGAATGAAAAATTCTCCAAAGATATAGAGGTAATTCAGAGAAACCAAGCAGAAATTCTAGCAATGAAGGAAACATTCAAGGAACTCCACAACACAGTGGAAAGCCTCAAAAACAGGATAGATCATGCTGAGGAAAGAATCTCAGAGCTTGAAGATTATACCTACACGCTAAACAAATCAGAGGAAGAAAAGGGTACATAGAAACAAGAGACAAGATCAAAGCTTACAGAAAGTATGGGATTATGTAAAAAAGTCGAACCTCAGAATGAGTGGCATTCCAGAAGGGGAAGAGGAATACTCACAAGGGTTGGAAAACTTATTCTACAGCATACTGGAGGAAAATATGCCGGGCCTAGGTAGAAATCTGGATATTCAAATTCAAGAAGCGCACAGAACCCCTGGGAGACACAATGTGAATAGGCAATTGCCTCGTCATGTGGTTATTAAGTTGATCAAAGTAAATGTGAAAGAAGCAATCCTCTGTACAGCAAGACATAAACAACAAATAACCTACAAAGGAAAGCCTATCAGACTAACTGCAGACTTCTCATCTGAAACCTTACAAGCCAGGAGGGAGTGGGTGCCTATCCTTAATCTTCTAAAACAGAACAGAACAGCCCAACCTAGAATACTTTATCCGGCAAAATTAAGTTTCATCTATGAGGGTGAAATAAAATCCTTCTCAGACAAGCAATCACTAAAGGAATATGCAAAGACCAGACCAGCACTACAAGAAATTCTCAGACCTGCCTTCCACAGTGAACAGGGCAATAGACATTACTCAAAACGAAATCCACAAAGAATTAAAGTCTAGATCTCGAACTTCATGATGACTCAATCTCTAAGTCAAAGCAACAGGACTTCACCCATCAATATGAATGGAAATCTTCCTCCAATTTCAATCCTCTCAATAAACATAAATGGTTTAAACTGTCCTCTGAAGAGATATAGGCTGGCAGAGTAGATAAAATTCCACAAGCTTAGTATTTGCTGTCTACAGGAAACACACCTAAATCATAAAGATGCCTCCCGACTGAAGATCAAGGGATGGAAAACTATCATCCAAGCAAACGGAAGTCAAAAGAAAACAGGGGTTGCTATATTATTCACAGACAACATTAGTTTTAAAGTAACAAAAGCTAAAAAGGATAAAGAAGGCCACTTCATAAGGGTGAAAGGGAAGATCCAACAAGAAGACCTAACAATTCTTAATATTTATGCTCCCAATGCAGGAGCACCCAATTACATAAAGCAAACCTTGTAGGTGCTAAATACCACCCTAAACAATACTGCCATAGTAGCAGAGGACTTCAATACACCACTAAATGAACTGGATAGATCCTCCAAACAGAAATTAAGTAAAGAAATAAGGGACCTAAACAAAGATATTGAACAAAAAGGTCTGACAGATCTATACAGAAAATTTCACCCAAATAAAGTTGAATTTACATTCTTCTCAGCAGCCCATGGATCCTTCCCAAAACTTGATCACATATAGGCCGCAAAGCAGATCTCAAAAAATTCAAGAAAATAAGAATAATACCCTGTGTCTTCTCTGACCATAGTGGTATAAAATTAGAGTTTAACTCTAATAGAAATACACACTACATCTCTAAGTCATGGAAACTAAACAACCTACTGTTGAATGACTATTGGGTCAAGGAAGAAATTCAGAGGGAAATCAAGAATTTCTTCGAACAAAATGACAACGGAGCCACATCTTACCAAAACCTTTGGGATACAGCAAAAGCATATCTAAGAGGAAAACTAATAGCAATAAATGCTCACATCCAAAAAACAGAAAGATTAGACACCAACAACCTCATGAATAGACTCGAGGAATTGGGAAAAAAAGAGCAAACCAATTCCAATCCTGGCAGAAGAAAAGAAATATCTAAGATCAAAGCTCAACTAAATGAAATGGAGAATAAAAGAACTATATGGCCGGGCGCGGTGGCTCACGCCTGTAATCCTAGCTCTCTGGGAGGCCGAGGCGGGCGGATTGCTCCAGGTCAGGAGTTCGAAACCAGCCTGAGCAAGAGTGAGACCCCGTCTCTACTATAAATAGAAAGAAATTAATTGGCCAACTAATATATATAGAAAAAATTAGCCGGGCATGGTGGCGTATGCCTGTAGTCCCAGCTACTTGGGAGGCTGAGGCAGGAGGATCACTTGAGCCCAGGAGTTTGAGGTTGCTATGAGCGAGGCTGACGCCACGGCACTCACTCTAGCCTAGGCAACAAAGTGAGACTCTGTCTCAAAAAAAAAAAAAAAAAAAAAAGAACTATATGGAAGATCAACAAAACCAGAAGCTGGTTTTTCGAAAAGATCAACAAAATTGACAGCCCTCTGGCTAGGCTTACAAGAACTCAAAGGGAAAGGACTCTAATAACCTCAATAAGAAATGAAAAAGGAGAGATCGCAACAGACTCCACAGAAATACAAAACATTATGATTGACTACTATAGAAATCTATATGCCCAAAAACTACAGATTGAAGATGAAATGGACAGATTCCTGGAATCACACAACCTCCCTAAGTTCACCCAGGAGGAAAATGAGTTCCTGAGCAGACCAATCACAAGCTCAGAAATTGAAGCAGTAATTAAAAACCTCCCCAAACGGAAAAGCCCCGGGCCAGATGGCTATACCCCAGAGTTCTACCAAATATTCAAGGATGAACTCATACCTATACTACAGAAACTATTCCACATTGAGAAGGATTGTACCCTTCCTAACTCATTCTATGAAGCTAATATCACCTTGATACCAAAACCAGGAAAGGATGCAACAAAAAAGGAAAATTATAAACCAATATCCCTCATGAATATAGATGCAAAAATCCTAAACAAAATTTTAGCAAATAGAATTCAGCAGCACATCAAAAAAATAATTCACCATGACCAAGTGGGGTTTATTCCTGGCATGCAAGGCTGGTTCAACATACACAAGTCTATAAATGCAATCCACTTTATAAATAAAGCCAAGAATAAAGACCATATGATTCTGTCAATAGATGCAGAAAAAGCATTTTATAAAGTCCAACATACCTTTATGAAAAAAACCCTTAACAAAATAGGCATAGACGGCCCATACCTTAAATTTATCAAATCCATCTAAGACAAACCAACGGCTAACATCATTCTAAATGGGGAAAAATTGAAATCATTCCTGCTTCGAACTGGAACTAGACAAGGATGCCCACTTTCTCCCTTTCTATTCAACATAGTACTCAAAGTCTTAGCTATAGCAATTAGGCATGAGAGGGGTATTAAGGGCATCCAAGTTGGGTCAGAAGAGATCAAACTCTCACTCTTTGCCAATGATATGATATTATATCTAGAAAACCCCATGTACTCATCCAAGAGACTCCTAGATCTGATAAATGAATTTGGTAAAGTTTCAGGGTATAAAATCAATATACACAAATCAGAAGTATTCATATATGCCAAAAACCATCAAGCAGAAACTCAAATCAAAAATGCAATACCCTTTACTATAGCTCCAAAGAAAATTAAATATCTAGGAGTATATCTAACAAGAGATACGAAAGATTTATATAAGGAGAACTATGAAACACTAAAAAAAGAAATTGCAGATGACTTAAACAAATGGAAAAATCTACCATGCTCATGGCTAGGAAGAATCAATATTGTTAAAATGTCAATATTACCTAAGGTGATCTACAGAATCAATGCAATTCCCATCAAAATACCACCAGCATTCTTTACAGATCTAGAAAAAAACAATCCTTCGCTTTGTATGAAACCAGAAAAAACCACACATAGACAAAGCAATCTTAAGTAAGAAAAAACAAACTGGGAGGGATCAGTCTTCCTGACTTTAAGCTGTACTATAAGGCAATAATAGTAAAATCTGCCTGGTAATGGCACAAGAACAGAAACATCGATATCTGGAATAGATCTGAGATTCCAGAGATCAAACTATCTGTATATGGTAACCCGATCTTTGATAATGCAGATAAAAATATACTATAGGGAAAAGATTATCTCTTCAATAAATGGTGCTGGGAAAACTGGTTAGCAATATGCAGAAGAACAAATCAGGACCCCAACCTCTCACCCCTCACAAAAATTCACTCAAGATGGATAACAGACCTAAACCTAAGACACAAAACTTTAAGAATTCTAGAAGAAGATGTTGGGAAAACCTTATCAGATATTGGTCTAGGCAACGAATTTATGAGGAAGACCCCCAAGGCAATCACCACCACAGCTAAAATAAACAAATGGGATCTAATCAAATTAAAAAGTTTCTGCACTGCCAAGGAAACGATCATTAGAGCAAATAGACAACCCACAGAATGGGAGAAAATATTTGCTCTCTATACTTCTGATAAAGGTCTAATAACAAGAATCTATCTAGAACTTAAAAAAATAAACAACAAAAAAATCAAACAACCCCATCAAGAAATGGGCAATGGAAATGAACAGAAACTTCTCCAAAGAAGACAGAATAATGGCATGCAAACATATAAAAAAATGTTCAACATCTCTAATCATTAGAGAAATGCAAATCAAAACCACAATGAGGCCGGGCGCGGTGGCTCACGCCTGTAATCCTAGCTCTCTGGGAGGCCGAGGCAGGCGGATTGCTCGAGGTCAGGAGTTCGAAACCAGCCTGAGCAAGAGCAAGACCCCGTCTCTACCATAAATAGAAAGAAATTAATTGGCCAACTAATATATATAGAAAAAATTAGCCGGGCATGGTGGCGCATGCCTGTAGTCCCAGCTACTTGGGAGGCTGAGGCAGAAGGATTGCTTGAGCCAGGAGATTGAGGTTGCTGTGAGCTAGGCTGACGCCATGGCACTCACTCTAGCCTAGGCAACAAAGGGAGACTCTGTCTCAAAAAAAAAAAAAAAAAAAAAAACCACAATGAGATACCACCTAAGCCCAGTGAGAATGGCCTGTATCAAGAAATCCCAAAACAACAAATGCTGGCGAGGATGCGGAGAGACAGGAACACTCTTACACTGCTGGTGGGATTGCAAATTAGTGCAACCTTTGTGGAAAAGAATTTGGGTATCCCTCAAACAACTAGAAATAGAAATACCATTTGACCCAGCAATAGCATCGTTGGGCATCTATCCAAAAGAACATAAGTCACTCTATTATAAAGACATCTGCACCCGAATGTTTATAGCAGCACAATTCACTATTGCACGGACATGGAAACTACCCAAGTGCCCATCAATTCATGAATGGATAACTAAAATGTGGTATATACTCACAATGGAATATTACTCAATCCTAAGAAACAATAGTGAACTAGCACCATTTATGATTTCGTGGATTAAGCTTAAGCCTGTAATACAAAGCGAGATGACACAGGACCTGGAAAGTGGGCTACACATCTACTCACCCTCAAATTGGTACTGACAGCCTAAAACTATGGTGTTCAAATAATTGTAGTGTTCAACAGGGATCTGAGGGGGGGAGCCCCACATCTTAAGGATGTGATGAGCATTGTAGGGAAGAAAGGATTACCTCTATCCCTTTTTAGGGAGAGGCAAAGAAACACACTGTAACCAAAATGTCTAAAAAAAAAAATTTGTTAATGGGAGGTGAACAGGTGGAAGGGGGGAAAAGGGGAAGGGTACGCACTTTCATGGTGGGTGCAGGGCACACCACTTGAAGACTGGACACACTTGAAGCTCTGGCAGAGTGGGTTGGGGAGGGGGGCAGGGGCAAGATATGTAACCCTAACAATATTTGTACCCACAGAATTTGGGAAAAAAGAAAGAAAGAAAGAAAGAAAGAGAGAGAGAGAGAGAGAGAGAGAGAGAAAGAAAGAGAGAGAGAGAGAGAGAGAGAGAGAGAGAGAGAGAGAGAGAGAGAGAGAGAGAGAGAAAGAAAGAAAGAAAGAAAGAAAGAAAGAAAGAAAGAAAGAAAGAAAGAAAGAAAGAAAGAAAGAAAGAAAGAAAGAAAGAAAGAAAAAGAAAGACAGAAAAGGAAAATGCATTTAATACACTTAAAGCATAGCTTAGGCTAGTCCACCTTAAATGTGCTCAGAACACTCAGAGTAGCCTACAGTTGGACAAAATCATCTAGCACAAAGCCTATTCTGTAATAAAATGTCAAATATGTCATGTGATTTTTGAATACTTCACTGAAAGTGAAAACCAGCATGGTTGTACAGGTACTCAAACTAGGGTTTCTACTAAATGCATATCCCTTTAGAATCTCTGAAAAATTATAAGTCGAACCATCATAAGTTGAGGACCATCTATCTGTAGCTAATAAAAAGAGTACTATACATTTCAAAATTGCTAAAAGAGTAAATTCCAAATGTTCTCACCATGTAAAAATGTTATGTTCTTAAGGTAATGGATATGTTAACTAGCTTGTTAACTAATTGTTCCACATTGTATTCATAAATCATAACATCGCTTTGTACCCCATAAATTTATATAATTATAAACTATCAATTTAGTTTTAAAAAAAAAAAAAAAGATGCTCCATCAGCTGAGATTATAAGCAGGGGCCAGGGCAGCCATAATTTCTACTCATGTGAAAGAAAATCAGGCCAATGAGGTTAGTGCTAGAGAAGAAAAACTCAATTCTGGTAACTACCACTCACTGGGCACTCATTAGCCACTGTTATTGCAAGCATTGTCTCCCCTCCCATCCTTTTATCAACAAGGCTCCAAAAGGTGACTCAAGGCTGCCCAGCAGGTGAATGTGCTATGTGCTATGTCGCAAACCCAGGCACACCAGATTCCAGAGCCTGTGCTCATTCTGTTTTGCATATTATGCATACATTTTTGAAAACTGTGGATTTAAATGTACTCTTTTGAGGTCATCCAGAGGAATAGAAAATGGGTTTAGGTGGCATTGTCTTTAAGATGCATTCAAAACAAAATCACAATCACAAATGGATAGCATGAGGGATAGCTCGTGGTGATAGAGCAGCTCTGTATCTCAATTGTGAAGGTGGCTAATTGCATCTACAAATGTGACAAAACTGCATAGAACTGCGCACACACACACACACACACACACACACACCAAAAAAAAACTCTGTGGCTTGAACCAATGCCAATTACCTGGCTGTGATGATATTGTGCCGTAACTACGCAAGATGTTACCATTGAGAGAAACCAGGTGTTGGGCCCCTGGGACATCTCTGTACATTAGTTTTCAACTTGCTGTGATTATATAATTATTTCAAAATAAAAAGTTGGGGTGGATAAACTAACAGCCAACCTTCCAAGGGAACTCCTGCCAGAATTTTCTTTTGCACCAGCCTCCACTTATTCCTACCCCCATTACTGCCTCTGCATCCCAGTTGGATGGACCCCAGGTGCACGGACTCAGATGTAAGAATCTATATATCTATATACATAGATACATATATTCAGAATATATATAAATAGTTTTTAGGTAATCAGTAGAACAATACACAAACCAATAAAAAAGTGAACCAACAAATATGGAAAGACAATTCACTGAAGAGAAAGTACAATTCATCAATAACCATATATAGATGTTGATCATTTTTTCATATGTTTGTTGACCATTAGTCTATCTTATTTGGAAAAGTTTCTGTTCATGTCCTTTGCCCACTTTTTAATAGGGTTGTTTGATTTTTTTTCTTGCTGATTTTCCTGAGTCCTATATAAATTCTAGTTATCAGCCCTTTATTAGATGTGTAGCATATCAATATTTTCTTCCATTCTGTAGGTTGTCTGTTTTCTGATAGTTTCCTTTGCTGTGTAGAAGCTTTTTAATTTGATTAGGTTTCATTTATTTATTTATGTTTTTGCTGTGATTGCCTTTGGGGTCTTCTTCATATATTTTTTGCCTAAGCCAATGTCTGTAAGTTTTTCCAACATTTTCTTCTAGAATTCTTATAGTTTGGTGGGACGGCAAACTAATACAAGTTCTGTGGAAAGTAATATGGAGACACCTCAAAGAGCTAAAAGTAGAACTACCATTTGATCCATCAATCCTATTACTGGGCATCTACCCAAAGGAGAAAAAGACATTCTATTTAAAAAAGTCATCTACACTAGAATGTTTATAGTAGCACAATTCACAATTGCAAAGATGTGGAAACAACCCAGGTGCCCATCAATACATGAGTGGATTAAGAAAATGTGGTATATGTATACCAGGAAATTCTACTCAGCCACAAAACACAATGATGAGCTAATACCTCTTGTATTATCCTGGATAGAGCTGGAGCCCATTTTACTAAGTTAAGTATCACAAGAATGGAAAAACAAGCACCACATGTACTCACCATCAAATTGGTATTAACTGATCACTACTTATGTGTACATATGGTAGTGACATTCATTGGGCGTTGGGCAGGTGGGAGGGTGGAGAAGGGAATGGGTGTATTCACACCTAATGGGTGTGGTACACACCATCTGGGGGATGGACACACTTGAAGCTCTGACTTGGGTGGGGCAAAGGCAATATATGTAACCTAAACATTTGTACCCCCATAAAATGCTGAAATAAAAAAAAAGTAAAAAATTACCATATATAAAGATGTTTACCCTTACTAATAATCTAGGAAATAAAAATTAAAACAATAATAATATGTCATTTTGCACAATCAAATTTGCAAAAATTTTAAAGTTAGACAATACAAAAAGTGAAAGAATGGATCAGGATGAAATGGAATTTTCATAGATTCTGATGGGAGTGTGAATTATTGCAACAAGTTTGGGAGCCATTTGGCAGTACCTAGTGGACCTGAAGGTGGGCACACCTGTGAGCTGGCAATTTCTCTCTGAGATACATATCCTCAGAGACATTCTCATATGTGTGCATAAGGATGTGTAAGAAGCTTTATTTATAATAGCAAAACATTTGGACACAAGCTCACTATCTAATCTAAGGTGATTCTTAATCTAGACAGTTGCATACCAGGCTGGTCTGAGTTCTTCAGCTCGGAGCCATCTGCCAGGTTGTAGCTCAGCTTAAGGACAAACTTTTAAACAGCAATGGCATCCCACAGGGCAGGGAGCTGGAGCCAGGCTACAGAAGGTTCAGCTGAAGCTCAGTTTCTCTGATGCTAGGTCTAGGAAATACAAATACATTTGTGAAATGCAAACACATTCCCATGGTCTAAGGGCCACCATCAAGGCAGGCAGCTGGCCTCAGTCAGTGACCGTGCAAGGACGTGTGTGTGCTGAATCTCCTACACCAGGAGTGCACTGGGGATTGGAGGAGGGAAGCCAAAGGCCAGCAAGATTTGAAGCAGATGAGCAGGGCACCTTTCATACAACCTATAAAGAGAGGGTGGATTGGGAGGCCTGGGGGTGTGTAGTGAGAAGGATGGGAGGTGGGGTCTCATGGTCAGAGAAAGCTGTGGGCAACTGTCGAATGAGAGGCAGAATGAAGGAACCACATATTGGCCAGTCATTGCCCTATGCTCTGTGCTAGGTGCTTTCCAAGGGTTACCTTGGTTAAAGTAAAAACATTCTTCTCCCTCCTTTATGGAGACATGGAGATTGAGTTCCAGGGAGGCTCAACGATTTGTGGCTAATAAGTAATGGATCCAGGATTAAACCCAGGCCAATTGGACCCCAGAAGTCACTTATATCCCTTGTCATTTCATTGCCTTTACTTAAGGTGACTTCTTTTGTAAGCAATCTATTCATGTGCACTTTGGTTGGTGATCATTTGGATCATGAACCCAGATTCAGGGCTGGTGGGGAGGCTCCACTCACTGAGTTTGGAAGTGCTAACTAGCAAGGTGGTTAAAATATGGTCTTTGGAGAGAGAAGGATTGAATTGTCTTTGGAAAGGCCTTCAAACTGTCTGAACCTCAGTTTCTATGCTGCGAGCTGGGCATAAAAGCAACAATGCTCACCTCCTGGGAGCAAGGGCTAATACATACACTGAGCTCAGCCTGCTTCTAGCACAAGGCAAAAGCTTAGAAAGAACTAAATATAATATAAGTATTAATACTTTGTGTACTAATCTTCTTTCCCCAGCTAAATTCTAAGTTCCTGTTGGTAGACAAACTAACTTCTATTTATTTTGCACACCCACAATTCCTGGAGCAATACTTTCTATCTGGTAGAGGTTAGTTCACAGTGCACTGCACAAAAACAGTCTACTGGACTGCAAAATCTGGAAGCACCCTTTCTATATCCTGTGGTTTTACATTCAAGAGCTGATACTGTTTGAAAACTTCCAGCCCCAGAACAAATATTAGGGCAGACCAAGCTGGGTAAGGTTGTCACAAAAGCAGGAAATTGTGTAAGTGTCAAAACTAGAAGGCATAGCTCGTAGGTTTGTTTTAAGGCAGTTGATTCACTTCATGTTTATCTAGAAAAGACTTTTCCTGATTTCTGTTACTAAATTTCAGAATCCTAGTAACTTGTTCTATTATCACTAGAAAAACATCCCTTTAAACATACCTTAAAACGTAGGGAGTGAAGTCCTGCAAGAAACAAGCTGCAAGGTGGCCAGTCTTTAGACTATCCTGTGACAGTCAAATAATGTAGGAGTTTCAGACAGAAATTTGCCAGGGGCCAAAATATCTGTCCTTTGGCTCTAGTACTTGCAATGTTTCATTTGACCCTAACCATAAAACCAGTGAAGGTCATTGTTAGTCCCATTGTATAGAAAAGGAAACTAAGGTGTCCAGAGGAATAGTCACTTGACAGGTACAAACCCATGAAGGGGAAGAGACAATGTAAACTCAAGACTACCAGGGCTAAACCCAAATTCATTCCTCAAACCTTATTACAACCACCCCAGTTCAGGGAGCACCTTTCCCATCTGACCCATGATTGATCTCTTTCACTTTTTTCAGTTTAAATGGCTAATTTATTAATGAGTTTCACCTTCCGCTTGAACCCCAACAATGGCTTTTTTCACTTCATGTCGGCAGGGTTCAGCCCTGCCTAATTAGCAAACACAATGCTTTTTTTCTTAGTGCAACAGAACAAACATGCCAGGTGATCAGTAGGCACTCTGGATTCTAGTGTGAGCTCTCTTATTACTCTGCTGTATGGCTCACTTCTCTCTGCCTTTATCATCTCCAAATGGGAACTCCAGCCCTAACCACCTCATCAGGTTGTTGTGAAGACAAACTGAGATAACAGATGTGAAGGCATTTTGAAAACGTTACAAGCACCATACAAATTTAGGCATCATTATTATAAAGGCAATAAAAGGATTTATCACACTGATAAATGGTGAGTATGTTTTGTGCCTCTGTAGTTTCCAAGAACAGGAGTAATTGCAGTTGGCAGATAAATTCACGGCAGTTAACCAAACCCATGAGTATTTGGGAAAAGACACAAATTGGCCAAATACAAATGATTTTAAAGGACTATATAAAAATAAACAAGTATCCTAATATAATTAATTCCAGTTCCGTCAATCCTTCCTGCTACTTGGAGCAATGTAGCTTGTTATAAAGCAATTACCCTTTGAATCCTTTTAATCCCAGCTGATCATTTTCAGCTTTAATTGTCTCGCTGGGTTTGAAGGTTGTTGTAGTTCAAATGCAGCCAATTAGCACAGCCCCAGCCACCTCGTGATGTTTTGCGTGCAAAGAACACTCCTTGAAATCCCTGGCGGACTTTGTCCCAGATTGTACCAGTTGCCACAGTTCACACCCTCAGGTGCTATTCGGTGGAGGAAGGGCCAGGAAAGGCTCAGAAAAGCACCAGAAGCAGTGGGCCAACAGTTCAACAAAAAGGACAAAACTCTCATAATGCCAGCGTCAGAACATGGCCCAGGGTGCCTGAGCAAGGGAGAGGGGCCTTTGTCACTAGAGATGGTTAAGCACATGGCACGGGAGAGCACCTGGATGGGGGTGAGGTGGGGAGAGAGGTGACCTTTATGATCACAAAGATTTCTCCCTCCCCTCCCTAGAGGTCTATGATCCAGTGTGATTTGGTAAGTGACATAACCAATACCTATAATGGAGAGGGTGGAGTGTCAGTGTTGAATCTAGGACCTGGAGGCTCAATCCTGGTTATGCCACTGCCTGGTGGGAAACTGTAAGAGAATCTTACAGATGTGAGCAAGAGGGCACATCTTTTTACAACTTGTTCTATTATGATTGTGATGCTCAGTACTTAACTTTTCTATGCCTTAATTTCCTTATCTGGAAAATGGTGATAATATTAATATTGGCTTCAGGAAGTTTCTCTGAATACCAAATGAGTGTGCACTCAGAATGCATTTAGCACAGTCTCTGTCAAGTAAGTGCTCTGTTCCTCCAGCCACCTCATTGCCATTGTCTTTGTTCTCTCTCTCGGTGGCATTATAACTACTATTCCCAATGCCTTCCTTACTGCTGCTGGATGCCCTCTCAAAATATTAGTCCAGTCCTGTTCTTTATTTGAGTAAAAACCCTTCTGCTATTCCCCAACACCTACAGGCTAAACCCCATGTTCCTTATCCTGGTGGATAACACCCTTCAGAGCCAGTTCCGGCCTCATCACCATTGTTTCCAAGTCGCCCCTCCCCTGTCTGTGTCCCTTGCAGCCTTTACCCCAAACCACTCATCATTCACCAAGCCCTTGTGCCTGCCGCACAGTAAGAGCTTCATGCATTTTAGCTATGTATTTTCTAAGTAAATGACCTTGGTATATCTTTGATACTTATGGAGAGAGTTTAAAATAATGAGCAAAATATGAGTCCAAATCTCAATTCTGCTGTGTGACACTGGGCAAGTTTCATAACCTCTCTGAGCTTCCATTTCCTCATTAGTAACAGAGGGGAATAATAATTCCTTGGTTGTGGAATAATGATGAAGAGTAAATGAAATAGCTGTGTGTTGATTCCTACTGCAGTGCTTGGCACACGGTGGGAGCTCCAGAACCACCACTTCCCTCCTTTCACCTTAATCTTCCCTGGAACCAGTAAGCAGAGCATTACCAGGGAAGACTTTCATGCCTGGAGCAGGCTTCTCTTGGCAACAGATTAGGACGTACAAATCTTTGTTGGGTAATTACCAAGCACTGGGCACTGTGCTTGTGGCTGGGGTTACAAATGAGGAACACAGGCAGAGTTCTCAGTCTCAGAGTGTTTAGTCTAACTGGGAAGATCCACTGCACCTCCAATTAGATGTGAGGGCAGTCCCTTGGGGAGGCAGGTTATAAGGTGAGGAGGAAATGCTACTGGCCAGGAGGCTCTGAGTTTGGGAATTTAGCTCTTCCCCAGATTTGAGGAAATTAGTCAAGCTTGTCATTTTCTTCCTTAAAAGGCAGTAGAGTATAAGTAAATGATGTTAAATGACCCCTTCAGGGACTTTTTGTTGAGCAGAGAAAAGGAAGCCACATTGACAGAGACCATATTTCAGAGCTTCACCCTACATACAACCCTCCCAGCTATATTAATCAAATCTGAGCCACAGCAAAATTACTAAAAGACTAACTAGCTCAGACTTTTGGAATCACTGCAGGTTGGTGGAATCCAAGAGTGGCATGTCTTCTGGGTCCACCATTAGCCACAAACTCACTGCTTCTCCATCTTTTACATTCTCTCCTCCCACTGGCTACATTTTGGGTGGATTTCTATTTCCTTCAAGGTTGATTTTTACATAAATTTAAATTTATTTCACCTAGCTATAATATTATAGGAAGGAACATGAAACATGACATTTATCCATGTCATTATACCCCTGAGGGATTGTCTGGGACCTGAACTCCCATATCCTTCTCTGACAAGAGCCTCACATTTGGGAAAATGGGAGGAAGGGAGGAAGAGAGAGTCGGAAGAAGGAAGAAGAAAGGAAGGGAAAGAAAAAATTGAAGCGGGGAGGGAAGAAGGAAGGAAGAAATGAGAGAAGGAAGAAGGAGAGAGGGAAAGAAGGAATGGAATAAAAAAGTAGATGAAAAAGCAGTTTTTAAGACACAGTGATCCCTAAGAGGTGAGAAACAAACAAGGTGAGACCTATGATTGCTCCAGCTTGCTGCCCTGAGAAGGTGTCCAGCTTGGAGCACAGAGAGGGGAAAGCCATGTGAAGCCAGGGTGACTTCCAGAGTAAAGGCAGAAAACTGAGAGAACAGGGAGAAGGGGTAGCCGGACTCTTCAGGACAAAGTCCCAGGGAAGAAAGAGCTGCACACAGAAAGAAGTCCCAAGATCTGCACAGGGTTCCCTTTGAGTATTCAGCAAAGAATGATTCAGCTCATGTGTAAGGAAGCTACCCAAATCCAGGGAAATAACCACATGCAAAGATTAGAGGGACTACTACCCAGCCAGAAAAAGTACCTGTTCACACTAGCCAGACTAGAAAACTCCATAATGCATGGTAGGTTGCACAGAACTCTCAGAAGGGTATTGCCTCAGCAGGAGGTAAAATATACCCTACATTAAAGAAAGCTGTAGTTCCACCTAACAAATCTGAAAAGCAAGAGGTGGAAGAATCAAATTGTTTCCAAGTAACTTAATTGCATCATATAACCAAGCTGAAGAACGTTTGTAATAATACAAAAATATCCGGCATCCAACAAGACGAGAGTCATAATATATGACGTGCAATTAAATATGAATGAAAAATTACCAGTCATGCAAATAAGCAGGAAAACATGCCCCCCATTGTGGATGAAAAACAATCAAGGCAGATTCAGAACTGGCACAGGTATTAGAATGAGCAGATGAGAACGTAAAAAGTTAAAATAACTGCATCTCGTAGATTCCAAACAATAAGTACAGACATGGAAGGTGAAAACGACACAATCAAGCTTCTGGAGATAAAAATTACAATGTCTGAGATAAAAAATACAGTGGATAGGATTAACAGCAGATGAGCTATTAAAGAAGAGGTTGATAAACTTGAAGGCACAGCAATAGAAGCTATCCAAAATGAAATGTAGCAAGAGAGAAGATTAACACAACATCAAAGAGCTGTTGAACGACTTCATCTAGTAAAGTATACATATAATTGGAATCCCCCAAGAAAAAAGAAAAGGGGACAAAAAAATTGTTTGAAGGAATTGTGAATGAAATTGTCCCAAAGTTGATAAAAACTATAAACTCACAG
Source organism: Microcebus murinus (assembly GCF_040939455.1). Lineage (NCBI taxonomy): Eukaryota > Metazoa > Chordata > Mammalia > Primates > Cheirogaleidae > Microcebus > Microcebus murinus. Next base: position 39,261,535 of record NC_134110.1, on the reverse strand, counting down.
GTCTATTAAGTTCAACAAAGCCCAAGCTCAAGAAACATGGAGAAAACTACATCTAGGTATGTTTAATCAAATTGCTTAAAACTGGTATAAGCAGAAAATATTAAAATATTCAGAGAAACTGAAATTTTGTGAAAGTAATCCCATTTACAATAGCACCGAAAGTAGGAAATACACAGAGATAAATAAAACAACAGAAGTGTACAATCTGTACACTGAAAACTACAAAATATTGCTGAGAGAAATTAAAGAAGATCTAAATAAATGGAAAGAGATACCATGTTCATGGATCAATATTATTGATCCTTTTGTAGCTCATAAGCATGATTGAGTTTTCATGCTCATATGTAAGATGTGCCTCCCTCTCACCTTGTTACAACTCCAGCACATTACCTTTTTGACATTAAAAAAAGACTCAATATTGTTAAGACAATAATTTGCCCATGCAACCCAATTCAAATCCCAGTAAGCGTTTTTGTATAAATTGACAAACTGATACTAAAATTCATATGAAAATGCAAATGACCTAGGATAGCCAAAACAACTTCCTAAAAGCAGAACAAAGTTCGAGAGCTAATATTATCTGATATAGAGAATTATTTTCATGCTACAGAATCAAAACAGTATGGAATTTATATAAAAATGGATAAATGGATCAATGGAACAGGATAGAAACTTCACACATATATAGACAACTAATTTTGACAAAGGTGTAAAGGTGATGCAGTGAGAAAAGAATAGCTCTTTCAACAAATGATGCTAGAACAAATGTACCTCGATATGTAAAAGAAAAAAAGAACTTGGGTCCATACCTCATATCATATACAAAAGATGACCTTAAAACAGATTATAAACCTAAATATAAAACCTAAAACTATAAAACTTATAGAAGAAGACACAAGAGAAAACCTTCATGGCCTTGGGTTTGGCAAAGATTTCTTACATAGCACCCAAAAGCCTAATTTATTTTTTAAAAAAAGATAAATGGGACTGCATCCCAACAGAATTTCTGCAGGCAGATTCCAAAAATCAGTATTTTTTTTTAAACTCCTCAGCTAATCCCAGTTTCCAATATGCAGCCACATTTTTCCTGTGCCCCATTCCTTCAAAGCCCAATCCCATAGCAGGTGGTCATGTATCTCATCTGCCTCTACCTAGTGTAGGAGTTAATGTGTGTTTTCATAAGTTTCATATAGAAATGATGCCTTAATGAATATACAACACACAAAATGAGAATCCCACATGGCCCAGTATATGGGCTGTGTAATTTGGGGTACTATCCTTCTACCATTACATCTCCTAGAAGGCCGTCTGCTTGGAGGATCAGCCTTGTTCATGCCCTATGTGCTCCTGGAAGAGGGCATAGTCACAAGCCATGGGCATCGATGACTGCGAGAAAGAAGACAAAATAAACACACTCAATTAGTCAGATCTTGGGAGCCAATGAAATATGAAGTCAAATGCCATGAGCTCAGAGCAGCAATGGCAAGAATCATCATTTATTGGGCATCTAGCGAGACCTAATTTTGTAGTGCTCGGTGTTCATTACCTCTAGTCTTCACTACTCTAAGAAGCAAATCTCTGTATCTCCATGGTAAAGATAAGGAGCCGGAGTTTGGACATGGTGAGCAATGTGGCCAAGAATGCACGATTAAGAAGACTAGAGTATGATTTGCACAGCATTTTTACATCCATTATCTCATTTGATCCCAAAACATGATGAATTGCCTCATTTTTCTCCATGAGCTGTACTTCTTTTGTCTGCCATTTACTAAGTAGACATTTTGCAGATAAGAAAACCGAGGTGCTGAGACATTTTGAAATGACTTATCCCAGGTGGCATACCTGGTTAGTCATCGAACCAGGGCTCATGCCGCAACTTGCCCACGCCAGCTCTCCTGAGCTTCCATTTATATGTGGAGCTGTCTTTCCACTCACCACCTTCTCAAAAAGTGGAACTGCTGTTACTTGGCACCTTGTTAAGTTATGTGAATACTGCAGTAACTTAACCAACTCAAAAAACAACTCTCTTAACTTTTTCCACCATTTCCCCACAACCCCATTCAAAGGATGGTCTTGCTCCCAGCAACCACGTTTGTGCAACAGGATACCCTCTGACTCACCCCATCCCTTACCCAATCCTTCCCCAGTTATTTGGACCAACAATGGGCCTCTAACTCAGCTTGGACCAATCAGATTCTCTTCCTCTAGAATTTGGAATTACACTGAGGAAATGTTTCTTTTTTCCACATGGCCAGAGCTGTAGCACATAGACCTGGAAGCTCAGTAGTAGATAATAATAATGTGGAAACTATCCGTGATGTTTGTTAAATTTTTCCAGCTCCCTGCCTTCTGGGAACCTAGTAGGATTACACTTCCTGGGTCCCTTTTGATTGTTTCAGTCTATGTGTCTAGTGTTTGCCAATTAATTGCTGCTGCAAGACCTTCAAAAGTTCCTTCACACTCTCCCTTGGAGACCAGAACCTTTCAGATAGTGGCTGCTTTGAGGCTGTAACTCAGAGTGAGGAGGTAAGAACCAGAGCTCCCCGGCCAACACACACTGGGCATGTAATGTGAGCAAGACCAGAATGCTTGATCAGTAACTGACTGCCTCTACAACTATGGTCCATAAGATTATAATGGAACTAAAAAAATTCCTATTGTCTAGTGACTTGTGTTACAACTGCCTACAGTATTCAGTCCAGTAACACGCTCTACAGGTTTGTACTGTATAACTAACCTAGGTGTGTAACAGGCTGTACCATCCAAGTTTGTGTAAGTACAATACACTCTGTGAGGTCCCCACAATGAGGAAATCCCCTAACAACACACTTCTCACAACGTGTCCCCATCATTAAGCAACCCTAAAAGTAGATACAAGTGTCTTTACTTAACAGATGAGAATATTCCTACTGCTATATAATGCCAGTGCATATTAGGGGCTCAATAACTATATATCAAATAAATGAATGCTTATTGACCTCATGCCTGATACTGACTTCCAGGAACTTTGTTGGGGGACATCTCCTACCACACTCCAAAATAAAGACCATTTGCATTTTCTTCCCCTGCCAGATAAATGCAGCTGAGGGGTTCCTCCCCAAGCCATTTCCAATGCTGTGATGCCACCAGGAAGGCCATTCGGTCATTGCTGTGTCATTTTCTCTTACCTTTCCAGAGAAAAAGGTATTCTGTGAAAAAGCAACATTTTATCATAAATTTTCTTCAGAGTTATTTCATTTACTTTTTTTTTTTCAGTCAAATTTAGCAGTGGGGTTGAATACCAACTTTTATCTCATTTACTTTTAAATTGGATGTAGGTGTGTTTGAACTTGTCCCTGAACGCTTAATCACTCAAAACACAAGCACACACTTTGTAAAGAAAATTTCCCTCCCATAAGATCCACAAAGCAGAGGTATTTGATGATTTTTTTTTTTCTTTTCTAGAGACACACTTTCTCCTCCTGTCACTGCTTAGCTCGGCTTAGCTGTACCCACACTCCCTTTTGAAATGCTATCTCTGTGAATCTCGTCTTGCTAGTTCTTTTAAGCCTCTGTCTTTCAAGAAACATTTCAAGGGAAATACACCCTGAACAGCATCATCAAGCCTCAGTAATGTCTTTTGATTACGCGGTTTTGATCGGTATGAACTCCATTTCTCTCTACTGCCTTCTTCATCCCAGTAACTACAGTCTTTCCCAGATAACATCCACAGACCAGCCTGATAGGACCGGCACGAGGCATGCCTTTCCAGCGATCAGACCGAACATCTCTAATTGCTCGGAATTTCATTACAAGTAGCAGGGGAAAGGAGACAGGCTGAAAGCACCCTGATCCACTCTTTGAACTCCAAGCTGGGGCCTCACTGGAGACAGAGAAAGCCTGGAGTTCCCAGAAAAGCCTTCTTCATTTCCAGAAGAGCAAATCACTATTATTGTCACTTCTAAAACTGCTTCCTCTGTATGTTAATTCCCCAAAATTTAATATTCTTGATACTCTAGCACTCAACTCTATGCTATAACCAAAATGACTTATTTGCAAGGATTCTGTTATGGATTGAATTATGTCCCCAAAAAGATATGTTGAAGTTCTAACCCCAGAACCCGTGAATGTGACCTTATTTGGAAATAGAGTCTTCGCAGATATAATCAAGTTAAGATGAGGTCATACTGAGTTAGGATGAGCTCTAATACAACACAACTGTGGTCCTTATAAGAAGAGAAGAGACACAGACACACACACACACAAGAGAGACGGCAACATGAAACAGAGGCAGAGACCGAAGTGCTGCTATGAGCCAAGGAAGTCCAAGGGTTGCCAGTAACACCAGAAGCTAAGAAAAAAGACATTAAAGAGATTAACCCCTAGAGCTTTCAAAGGAAGCATGGCCCTGCCAACACCTTGAGTTTAGACTTCTACCCTCTAGAACTGCAGAAAAATAAATGTCTGATGTTTTAACTACTCAGTTTGTGGTACTTTGTTATGGCAGCCCTAGAAAAAGTAATACAGCCTCCAAGCAGCTCTCTCCTGTCTCTTTTCCCTTGAGTGAGAAATTCCTCTCCCGATATGAGCCACCATCCTCTCTCAAGCCTAACCCAGGTCCTAGGATGGTGCCTTTGGCCTCCCATAACCTCTGCTTCTCCCAACCTAACACTGCCCAGGGTGCATTCTGTCTCTTTCCATTCACAAGACTTGTCACTTTTGAGTGCTCTGCACAGAGCCCTCTGCTTAGTAGCTATTCTATGAACATTGAAAGACGAGAAAAGTGAAGGAAGCAGTCAGATGAAGGGGGTGGGTCATGTCTGAAGCCAAATATGGAAAGTCAAAAACCCACCCCACTATCATGTTTCATCCCGAACAACTTGCCTTCACCTGATCTTGTAGGTCTCCTCTCTTTGCTGAATCTCACTTATGTCTTCCTTCCCTCTCTCCTGAGTCCTCTGCTTTCATTCACTCTGTTGGAGCATCCCTGCTGACCCCACCCCCATGACGAATCACTCTGCGACCTTTGGGACTCAGCTCAGAAGTCCCAGCACGCCCTGGGACTGACACTTACGACTTTACATCCCAACACTTACATCTGCTGTATTTGTCTGTTGACATATCTCTCTTCCACACTAGACTGTGAGACTCTGGAGTCTGGGGTCACCGCGCATGGATGTATCATGGTGCCTAGCACAGATCCCGGCACGTCGAGGTTGTCGTGTTGATCCATGTTGCATGTGTCATTACAGGTTGAGCTCCAGGGGTCCAGCTGCTCTCTGATTTCTCTTCTCCCCTCTCATCTCCACAATTCCACACACAGATCTATGGATGAAGACCCCAACAATGACACGCTACAGACCTCTCCTTGTCTACCACTCTTCTAGAAACTTCTACCCTCCACAAAGCCCAACTTACAGAATGGTAAAAGAGAGAAGAATCATGGCCAATTTCTGAAGCATTGTGGATCTGATGGAGACTGAGGTAGATGGGGCCAAGTCCTCTTCTCTTCCTTAAATGGAGCCATTTCCACGGAGGCCCAGGATCCTCAGAACAGCACAGATTTGGCCAGACATCTTCCAGCGTCCATCTGATCCCAGAGTCCCTGTGGGACTTTTCTTCATGTATACCCTTCCGTCAAAAACAAGGAAAGTAAAGCAAGTCGAAGAACCTTCCAAGAGATTTAGCCAAAGAATTAGAAAGTTTGGTCTGGAAAGACTTTGAAAATTCCAACCTTTATGTTACTGTAACAGACAAAAAGGATCCAGACTGGAGAAAAATATCCTAGAAGTCCACATCTGGAACACGAGCTGTGGGCTCAGGGTTCCACCAAGGAAAAACAGTCACAAGGGCAACCATGAATTTATTCCACATTTGTGGAACAAGGTAATGGTCCCTGGGCTGGCTTTTGAAGATAGAGAGATGAATACGAAATAGTCCTTGCCCTGGAGAAATCAGTAATTTTAGAAGAAAAAAGTGAGAAGAATGACACAGCTCAGCATCTTGATTCCTTCCCCAAGATGCTGTTCCAATTCGTTTGCTTAAGAGACTCGTTCATCAAGTCCTGTCCCATTTTTCACACTATAGGCCACTTCTCAAAGGGCAAAGACCACATATCCCCTCAGCAGAGCATAAGAGGGGAAATTACTAAGAAGTCCTGGATAAATTCACTTACAATTCTCATGAATACATTCTTCTTTTTATTAAGTATTACAAATGAATTCATCATTTATACTCAACACCAGCATGATAAGAGGCCGATCCTGAGATCACCAAGCAGATCACAGTTGGAGAATATTCATTCCTATTCATCCTTTCAGACCCAGCTAAGACTTTGCTTCCTGGGGGAAGCCTTCCTTGATTTCCCCACCTTCGCCAACAGAATGAATTCCTTCTCACCTGGGCCTTCAGCCTGTCACACTGCCATCGCCTCTAATTGTTTATTTATGTCTGGGTCCAGTGGTGCTCCATGAACTAACTCACTCCCCGAGGGCAGAGACCAAGCGTTTCCCTTATCAAATCCCCAGGACTCACCGCACTGACTGGCACATGGGTGCCTCCTAAGGGTCTGTGAGTCACATTGACTTGGGGCTAGAATAGGAAGTCAGTTCACAGGTTATCATGTCTCTGAGATGAGCCATTTGGAAGTGTCCACCGGACCCTCAGCATAAGTAACTCTGCCTTGGAAAGCCCAGCTGCTCTGAAAATCGTGGGCCACGTAAAGGGACAAATTGCCTCACTGAGCCACCAGGCAAAATGACAGCCAGCTTTCACCACTCTAAAGTCACCCACCTGTGTGAAATTAAATTCCTCAGTAAAGGCATGGAAAAATTAACTGAGTCATTCTTGACCAAAATGTGGTTCCCAGCTACCTAAACTTCTCCCACAAAGAGATGACCCATCACGTACAGGTTCCTAATTCTCTCGGGGGAGTTTAATAGATTGGCTATTGACGAGATAAGTCATCCAATAAACCCTCCCGCATGGCCTCAGCCAAGATCTCCCGCCTTCTCCTCGCAGGGCCTGATTCATGCCCTAAGACACCTGCCAACAGGGCTCTTGACCTGGTTCCCAGGGAATGACAAGGCAGCCTAAAAGAGCAAGGCAGAGAGGCAGGGTGGAGGCACAGGCCTAAGGCCAGCGGGGAGGGAGGCTTCCTTGGAAGAGAGACATAAGCACAGCACTGGGCACACGCACTGGCTGCTTACCTGGGAGCCTCACACAGCATGTTGCAAGAGTTCTTTCACGGACAGATCGCCGCCTGCAGATTACTCAGCAGCAGCAGGGTGAGCCTGAGGGGAAGCAGCAGCCTTCACAAGGAAACCGGCCCACACCCAGGTTGCACCTTTTACCCCGGGAACTCGCCCAGGGCCAATTCCTATGGAAGCTGCCAAGAGAGCCCGACTTGAATCCTGCAGGGAGGCGGTGCTTGCCTGGGGCCCCTGGGGTTGCTGCAGGTTCTGGGACTTGCTTCCCATCCTTTCTCCATTGTCCACTTTCCTGAATTTTCCAGCATGTTCTGGGGTGTGTCCCACAGAAGGTTTGCCAAGGGAAGATCATAGTGGATTTTTGCAACAGCCTTGCAGCCATCCTTGCCCTCGGCTACTGGCTTGCTCCTTGACCCCCATGTCCCTCAACACTCCAGAGTGAACTCCTGGCAGCTCATCTGAACCTCTCACTCACCTTTAGGAACCCAGCAAGAGCTCCCTGTTGCCCTCCTCCAACTCAATAGCAGGACAGACCCTGCCCCACCCAGCCTTAGTCTCTGCAGACTTACCCCCAAACTCAATGATGTGCCCAGGAGCAAATGGGGAGTGGTGACCCCATCACCTGCACTAGCAGCACCCCCACTGTTTGATGTGCACTCGCAACCCTTTCCAAATCTTAAGCAGAGGACTGTGAAAAAATAGCTACAGTCCCCTCAATTATCCCCCTAGAACCCATCCAATGTAGAGAATTTGGAGGCACCATGCTACCCTTGTCCCACTTTAGGTTCCAGATTAGAGGCTGGCTTGCAGTTTCCCAAATATACTATTGTTTTTAATCCAACACATAACAATATTTCTGGAGCCAGGCACTGGCAATCCCGTCGGGAACCACAGTCAGGCCCCGTCTGCTCAGATTCCCCAGAGGGGAAAGATCTTGCTGAACAACAGCTATGCCTTTGTGTGGGCTGTTCCCACTGCCAGGAATGCCCTTCCTCCTCTGTTTACTGCCCATTGAGCAAACTCTTACTCTCTCTTCAAGACTCAGCCCAATTGCCATTTGCTCTGTGAGGTCATTCCTGGCCTTTTCTCGGGGATATGCTCTCGGGGCTCCCATCCTATCTCCGTGGACTTAAAAAGGTCTCTTTTGCTGTGAACTCTCCCCATGAGAATGTAACCCCCTTGGGGACAGGAATTACACTGTCTCATCCTTGTATCCTCATGGTACGAGCACAGTAAACATTGGTGTGGGAAATAGCCTTTGATGTCCCCTCCAAAATGTAGCCCACTCTGACCTGCCACCTGTCCACCCCTCCTGGCCACACCCAAGCCCCAGACCTCTGCAGCAGCAACCTCCAGGACTCCCTGCTTCCTGTCTTGTCGCCTACTCTCCATTCCTTCACCTCAATATAAATCTAATCACATCACGCCAGTGCAAAACCTTCCACAGTTGGAAGAACGAACGTCTCAAGTTCTTTTCACAGCCCACAAGGCCTTACACAAAGAGGCCACAGGTAACTCAGTGGTTCCCCTCATCTTCCTCCATGCCCTGCACCTCACACTAGCCACACTGGCCTTGTTGTCTCTGAAACCCATTCAAGTGCAGCCCCACCTCATGTGCTGCTCTGCTCTCCCCTCTGCCCAAATGCAGACCCTGCAACATGCCTGAACCTCACATCTCCCCTCCTCGGTTCTCTGAAGGCCTCCCAGGCCCTCTGAAGCAGCAACCTCCATCACTCTGCCTCCACCCCCCACAGCGCTGCTATTTTTCACAGCATCTCTCAGTATTAGATGGCGCTGCCATTGGTAGACACACTCCTTTATCTGTTGTCGCCAGCTGCCCACACTTTGTGCCCTCAGGGGCCTTAAACTTGTCCCAGGCCATACGTGCAGCATGAATCTCCCAAGGAAGATGCTCTGGAAGCCCCAGTTTTCTGCTCCTGGGGGCAGATCGTGCAGAATCCCAGGGTGGGTGGATGAGCGTACCACTTTCCCTTTCTCTCCCAGTGCCTGGGTACAGAGATGCAGCCACAGAGCTGCTGGGACAACCACTGGGCTGGAGGAGCCCACACATGGCCTGGTGCTCGAGAGGCTCATTTCTGAGCCCTGTATCAGTGCCTAGGACTACCCATAAGGGAGGAACTGCAAGCAAGATGGCATCATACTTCGGCCAAATCATGACCCTCAAACCATTTCCTGGCAGAATATGGGGCAACTTGAAAGGCAACAACGACGCAGCTTAACCCTCGTCTGCACTGCGGTCATGACCATAATCCGGTCACAACCCTTCTGCCTGACGTCACTCAAGAAACCCCATTGCCTTTTTCCTGGAGCCTCCAGATGTGGCTCCAGACTCCCTGTCAGCCCTGTCTCTTGTTCCAGCCCTACTAACTCTACTTGTCCTTCCCCCAATATGTCACACCCCTCATGCCTCCACGCCTCTGCTTACATAGGCCCTTCTGCCCGGACCGCCCTCCTTCTGTCCCTTGGTAAATATGGTCTGCTCATCTTCCAAGCCTCAGCTCAAAAGACAGCACCGCTAGGAAATATTTTCCAACACCTTCTCAGAGTCAGCCCCGGTCCAGGCACAAACACTCTTCTCTATGCCCCCATGCTGGGGACAGAGTCTGTCACAGCACCTGTGGCGTTTTATTTCACCTTCGTACACGTTGACAGGGCTTTCTCCCCCACTAGTCTGTGAGCTCCTGGAGAGCTGAACCCGTATTCGCTAGGGCTCATGACGGCCAGAGAGAAGTCGGTAAACCGCAAACCAGCTGGTGTCATTCCCTTGCTCGAAAGCCTTCACTGGCTCCCACTTCACCCAGAGTCAAAGCCCTTTCCCTGACCCACGAGGCCCTACACAATCTGCACCCCGAACCTCCCTGCCCACCCATAGCTCTCAGACTCTGCCTCCTGTGACATGTCTCCTCACTGGCTCTTCTCCAGAGACATCAGCCTCCTTACTGTTGCTTAAATATACAAGGCACAGCCCGGCCCCAGGACCTTTGCACCAGCTCAGCTTGCTTTCTGGAACACCCTCCCTCGTCAGTTATTTACATGGCTACCCCCTTCACCCCCTCAGGTCTTCATTCGAATGCTGCCACTCCTCCAGTGAGACCTTCCCTGACCTGCCCACTTAAAATCAAAGCCCACTCCACACACACTGACATTTCCTATGCTCTCTTTCTACCTTACTTTTCTCCATAGACTTTATCATCATCTAATATGCCATGTGGTTTTGTTTTTTTGTTTGTTTGTTTGGTTGGTTGGTTGGTTAGTTGGTTGTTGGTTTTTATGAGACGGGGTCTCCCTATATCTCCTACTCTCGGCCTCAAGCAATCCTCCCACCTCAGCCTCTGGAGTAGCTGGAATTACAGACATGAGCCACTGTGTCTGGCTCTGTGTTTTATTTTGTCTATTTTGTTTGCTATTTATTGTCCATCTCTCTTAACTGCAGCTTCAAAAAGGCAGGAATTTGTGTCTGTTTTGCACATTTACTATATACTAACTGCCTAGAACAATGCCTGGTATATAATAGGGACTAAGTATTTTCTTAAAGAATGAATGGTATGCCCAGCATCTAGCATATTTCCTGGCACGTGGTAGGCAGCCAGTGAATATTTGTTGAATAATGAATGGAGTGAAGACAAAAGGAAAAACGCAGGTGCAGAAGGAGAGAATAAAGGGGGAAAAATAAGGAAGACAGAGAGAAAAGAAAGGAGGCAAGGGGGGGGAGAAGAAGGAAGGAAGGGAAGTAGGAGGGGAGAAAGAGAGAGACACACACAGAGAAAAAGCAACTCTCACTTGCCTAAAGTCCTCAGACAATTATGTGCTGTGGGCCTAGGCAGTAGAATTTTGCAACCTAGAACTAACTACCTGCCTCAGATTCCTGGAAAAATTTCTCTGCTTTTTTTTTGCCCACACAGACTTGAACAGAGAAGAAAGCGCAATTGTTTTACAAAGGCACATGGGCATTAGTTTGTAACTCATCCTGGCAAATTCTAAACTGCACACTTCCTACCTGTGATATCTTCACCCAGGTGCCTCATCCCAAGCTTTGGTGAGGAGCCTTCGCTCAATATTTTGCAGGGATTTTTGGGTTTTTTTTAAATGCATTTCTTTATAACTAAAAAATTAATACAAAGAAGAAAATAACCCAGCATCAAGTGTTATTGTCTTTCTTTTTACTGCACCTCTATACATTTTTTCTTTATCAGATTGAGTTTACATTGTGCATATATATCACTTCTCATATATATATATATTCCTACTACTCCTTACATGCCTAGGAAGGAGCCAGGCAGGCAGCTTGAGACAAAGGAAAGCAAAGACTTTGGAAACTAACACATCTCAAGTCAGTCCCTGCTTTGGTGGCTGGAGACAACAGTTAAGTCACTTAAGTAAAATGACAGTTCCTCCTCCTGCCTTGCCAGAGACTCATGGTCTGTCCCAGTTTATACCTGCTGTTCCAGTGTCATGAATAAGGACACCCCTGTCGTGTTCAAAGTGTCCCAGTGTAAACAGTAAATTAGATGGTCCCTCTACACTTAACTCTGTGAGCTTTGGTTTCCTTAACTAAAAAATAGAGGAAAACAATATCCATTTCCAAAGAACTATTATGGGAATTATATTAGTTATCTTTGCTATGTAACAAATTACCCCCAAACTTAGCAATTTAAAACTAGGATTTTTTTCGTCTGACAAATGTTCCAAAGATCAGGGATCCGAGCATGGCTGGGCAGGGTGGTTCTGGCCCTGGGTCCCTCATGAGTTCTCAGTCAAGTTTTCATGTGGGGCCACAATCATCCGAAGGCTGCAGCGCACTGGAGGATCTGCTTCCAAGCTCGTTCACCCGGCTGCTGGAAGGGGCCTCACAGCGTGGGCTTCCCCCCGGGGCTGCTCATGGCATAGCAGCTGGCTGCCTGCAGAGTGAATGACCCCAGAGTGAAAAAGAGGAAACAAGACAGAAGCTGCAGAGACTTTTAATCTCAAAAGTGGCAAACTTCTGCCACCTAGACCCACCCTGGTACAATGTAGGAGGGGACTGCACAAAGATGTGAATACTGGAAGGCAAGGTCACCAAGGCCCGTCTTCAAGACTAGCTACCATAGGACTCAATTTAAATACTGCCTGCAAAGTTCCTGGCTCACAGGAGGCATGCAGAAAATGCTAGCTACTCAGAGCAGGATCAGACAAGGAAATCTGCAAACAACAATAGGCATCATTGGTAACCTCTCCACAACTAAGAATTGAAATACTGTGGTTTTTTTTATAAGCAGATTCAGTTCAGTTCCACAAACGTTTATTATATGCCTACTGGTTGGTATTATGTCCTTGAAGCCAAGCACATTCACAAATAATTACTGAATTGTCATAGATCCCTAAACTCGTTATTCAGCTAACCAAAAACTGACTATTTTTAGATTCAAGATGTTTCTTTATGTTCCTAATCTTCTGAGGATGCAATCTTAGCATGTTGTTTAAGTCTCACTGTTGGAAACATTTGATGTTTACCCCTAAAAAAGTTAAGACTAACAGAGTTTTCTGGAGTCGATGCACAAATAAGCTAATTTGCATGCTGTTCGAATTATATTTAGGTGTTGAATTCAAGTCTGCAACTCCAAGCATGTAAGAAGATGAAAAGAAATCAGGAATGCATCTAGCACTGTGGTGAACATAGTCATTTATGTTTAAAAACTATACGTTTTTGGCCGGGCGCGGTGGCTCACGCCTGTAATCCTAGCACTCTGGGAGGCCGAGGCGGGCGGATTGCTCAAGGTCAGGAGTTCGAAACCAGCCTGAGCGAGACCCCGTCTCCACCATAAAAATAGAAAGAAATTAATTGGCCAACTAATATATATAATATAAAAATCAGCCGGGCATGGTGGCTCATGCCTGTAGTCCCAGCTACTCGGGAGGCTGAGGCAGGAGGATCGCTTGAGCCCAGGAGTTTGAGGTTGCTGTGAGCTAGGCTGACACCACGGCACTCATTCTAGCCTAGGCAAGAAAGCGAGACTCTGTCTCAAAAAAAAAAAAAAACTATACGTTTTCATTGAGCTTACAGAATCTGTTCAAAATGAAGCTAAACATACTACCTCCACCACTACCTACCTGATCCATTATATGAACTCTTGTAATAATTTTCCACCTGTTCCCCCTGCTTCTTCCCTTGCTCCCCAATCTATTCTCAACACACCATCCGGAGTGGCCTGTTTAAATACACTACATCTGATCACATCATTCCTTTGCTGAGAACACCCCAACGGTGTCACAGAGACCTTGGTGCCCCGACCATATCCATTCTGCATTCACCTGTGCAAACCAAAAAGGCACAGGAACTCTCTGCCTCAGAGCCCTTCCTCTGTTGGGGAAGCACACATAGCCAGGACCAGGATGAGCAGAACATGGCAGATGGTAAATGCCCAGAGACAAGGCCCTCAACCGCCCATTGTTGGGAGCTGGTAGAACCATTCCCCAGTTCCTCGGCCCTCGGTGGTGATGACTTGAAGGCATTGGTCACACTGTGTCCTAGAAGTCCCCGGTGGGACAGAGCTCCGGTTGCCCACAGTGGTACCCAGCTTGATAATATCCCTTTGTTGTTTTCTTTTTCTTTCTTGTCCCACTTCTCCACTCCTCTTGTAGTGTTTCCTGAAATCACCTTGCACTCAAATCCTTGTCTCAGGATATGCTTCTGGGTGAACCTCCACCAGGACAAGTGACTTCCTCTTTGAGAGTAAAGGCCAAAGTTGAGCCATGACCCACAGGCCTTACCCATACTGTCCCCCCTACCAGCCTCCCGCTTGTTCACTCCACTCCAGCACGTGAGCTACCCAGCTGTTCCCAGGACATTCTAAGCTCACCTTCAACCCATCAGCTTTGCACCTGAGATCTCTTCCTGGAAGACTTGCTTATTTTATGTTACTTGTTTAAATGTTTATAGTCACTGCCTCTACCACCAACCCCTCCAAGTAGAATGTAAACCCAGAGAGGAAAATATCTTTGCTGTTTTATTCACTGCACCATCTTCAGTAATTAAAAGAGTGCTGGATACAGAGGATCTCAATAGATACTTCTTAAATCATTGAATTAATGATGACTTGAGCGAAATCCTATTAGGTCCAGTAACCATATTTGCAAAACACCTGTCAGGCTCCTACCTCTTATTAGTGGAGACCCTGCAAGGAACCTTCTACTTCACCATGAATAATCCAATCCTTTCACTTCCTACATGATGAGGCCCAGAGAGGGTAAGCATGCTGCCTAACATCACACAGCTCCCCAGGGGCAGAAGCAGGAGCAAATACTAGCTCTACCTGGGTTGTGGAGGGAAGAGAACCAGTCAGACTAGGTTTAATCTCAGTTGTACCACTTGTAAGCTTTGTGACTTCTAAATAATCCGGACAGATTTCTTAACCTTCCTGAGGAGCACCCTTCTCATCAGTGAAATAAGACAATGCACTTATTGCAATGAATTCTGATGATTATGTAGGATACTGAGTATAAAAGAGTAAGAATTCAATAGATACTCGTCAACTCTAAGGAAGCACTAACTTAAAGATGTTCAGAAGGGAGGTGCCCATGCTTACGCTAATAACAGTAATATTTTGTTAGGCTGACAATGTCCCAAGCACTGTGCTAAGACATTTTACATTCCTTATTCCATTTAATCCCTACGATAGCCTCTAAGGTTGATTCTAATTTTATTCCATTCTACAGCTGAAGAAACTGAGGCTCAGAGAGGTTTTCTAACTTACCCAAGAGAGTACTAAGATGAACGGCCATTACACTCACCCCACACTCTGGGCCCATAATCACTACGCTAGGCTGCTTAAAGGGAAGCGGCTGCTGCGTCCTTGGAGATCTTTTTAATTTCAAAGACTTGTGAAATATAAAGGACACAGTCTGCTTCCCAGCAGGACCAAGCTAAATGCATTTCCAGAGTCTGGTGATAGCCCTTTGAAATCTCTGTACAAGGAAACTGAGCCACATTCACCATACATCGTGGGGGCTCCCAGTGCTCAAATCTAGAATCCAATTTGCTATAATTGAAGCACCTCTTCACCCTGCGTAGAAAACTCTCCTTCGGAAGGTAAAGTCATTACTCATGTGAGTGTGTGGGTGTGTGGGTACCTTTCTCTCTCTCTCTTTCTCTCTCTCTCTCTCCCCCCCCTCTCTCTCCCCCTCTGTCTCTCTCTCTCTCTCTCCCCCTCTGTCTCTGTCTCTCCCTCTCTCCCTCTGTCTCTGTCTCTCTCTCTCTCCCCCTCTGTCTCTGTCTCTCTCTCTCTCCCCCTCTGTCTCTCTCTCTCTCTCCCCCCCTCTCTCTCCCCCTCTGTCTCTCTCTCTCTCTCCCCCTCTGTCTCTGTCTCTCCCTCTCTCCCTCTGTCTCTGTCTCTCTCTCTCTCTCCCCCTCTGTCTCTCTCTCTCTCCCCCTCTGTCTCTGTCTCTCTCTCCCCCTCTGTCTCTCTCTCTCTCTCCCCCCCTCTCTCTCCCCCTCTGTCTCTCTCTCTCTCTCCCCCTCTGTCTCTGTCTCTCTCTCTCCCCCTCTGTCTCTCTCTCTCTCTCTCTCTCTCTCCCCCCCTCTGTCTCTCTCTCTCTCTCTCTCTCTCACACACACACACACACACACACACACACACACACCTTAATTCACTGATTCCTCTAGCCCAGTGCTTCTCAGTGTAGTCCCTGGATCAGAGCCTCAGCATCCGCTGGGAATTCCTTAGAAATATAAAATCTCAGGTTCCACCCCAGACCTACAGGAGCAGAAGCCCTGTGGGTGGAGCCCAGCATTGCCTTTCCAGAGAGAGCCCTCCCGGGGATTCTCACACACAGGAACTTCGTCTGAGAACCACCACTTCAGCCTGCAAAGAGCACTCTCTCCATGGTCCCACCCCTTTCTCCAAACTGAGCCTAAGAATAAATCACGGCTCCTCTTGGCCTTTAAATGTCAAGGATCCTGAGCTCAGAGAACAAGGACCTCTGCTGGAAATGCCTGCCCGAAGCTTTGGCCCGGGGAGTGTCGGAGCCCCAGCCTCCGCCAGGCCTTTGCGGCCCACTCAAAAAAATCACAGCTTCTCGGAAAGGCACCTCCCTTTCGCTTAGAAATACAATAAAATTCACGTTTGGAAGGGAAAAAAAAATAGAAAAACAGACCTAGCCGGGAAGCAGCAGCCTCCAAATGGAGCCCGCAGGCTTTGGGGACGGGAGGGGGCTGTGGGGAAGGTACTCAGGGGCCTTGCTGCGGAGCCAAAGTTGGGCCATAAACACTCCCTCCGCTCGGCGACCGAGATGGCCTCATTTGGTGCTGCTCACCCACTTCAGTCATATAAAGAGCGATAAAGGAAGACAAGGGCGGAATAACCTCTAAATAAAAGATGAGGTAATTTTGAAGGCACATTAGGATTTTATGTGTATTATGGCTTGTGGTTTTTTATTCAAACCAGGGGAGGGCCGCCACTCGCCCGCACAGGGCTGTCACCCTCATAAAATGCCCAGGCTAGTGGTGCAAATGGTCCAGGGCTGGGCTCTGCCGCGTGGGTGATGATTTAGGGAAGGCAGGAGCAAGCGACGGAGAAGGGATTTTTTGTCCCCTTGGCCTGGGTTTTCTTGCGCCAGGCACAGGAATCGCCACCACAGGAATAAAGTGAAGCATCCTGGGTCTACCTGTCCTCCTGGGCTTCTGTTTTCCAGAAGGGGAGGGCTGGATAGAAACCTCAAAAGGGCAATGGAGACCGGTCCTGAAATGAGAGGCTAATGACTGGTGGCTCAGTGCAGCCTAGAATCTTCCCTGGAGAATGGAGAAGGGCGATGCTTTGCAATGCAGACAGGGTAGCCTTTGCAGCACCCAAATGTCTACAAGCTACAGCAGCCTGGAAGAGGACAGAAGCCCCCTCTCCAGGGAGCCAAGAGGATTCAGAATGGGACAGGGTGAAAGGACAAGATTGACCCACTGCAGATGCCTTTTTGTAATTTATTTTTGAGCAGTTCAAGACAGTAAGGAAGCCTTGCCTTCTCAGAGGATGAAGCCCTGATACTAAACACCAAATCTCTTTGTGGTCTGTGTTTCTTGTTTACAAAATTGGGATTGTGCTGTGACATCCTTAAGGCCCCCACATTCCCTGAGTGCTTACTGCGTGTCTGCCCTGAACTAAGGCTTTACTTGCACGTCTCCAGCACCCACTTTGCAGATGTGGAATCGAGCATACAGAGCTGCAGTAACTCACCCAAGACACGGTAAAGGGTAAAGGATTCAGGATTCAAATCCAGGTCCCTTTGCATCCAGAACTCCCACTATACCCGCAGCAAACAGTTTGAAGATATTCACTGTGATAACAATATGAAGATGAGTTAATATTCACAGAATACTTCCCATATTCCAAGCACTGTTCTAAATGAAATGTTGTCTCATTTAATCCTCACAATAGTAGGTGATGTTATTAACCCACTTCACTGATAAGGAAATTGAGGTCCAGAGAGGCAAAGTAAATAACCAAGGTCACATAGCCAGGGAGCAGAGCAACCAGGCCACAAATCACAAGAGGATGTACACAGAAGCCACGTTACGTTATGAAGGTTCTGCTTATTTTATTAATGTGTTTGCAGCACCTACTATGTGCAGAGAAACCACTCCAGGAGCTGGAGGGCTCAGCAGCATGCAAAGGTGAATATAATCTGGCCCTGGCCCTCAGAGCAGCCTACAGCCTAGATGTATCCAGGGAGAGGATGAAGGGCAATGGGGTCTCTCTCCTGTCTACAGAGGGTCTCTGTAAGCCTGTCTCCCATAGTATATGTGCACACAAGCGAGCTTTGGGAGTCCTCAGTGTCAACAGCCTGATTCCCTGAGTCAGTAGCAGCAAATGTAGATACTTCCTAAATACTTTCAAGGACTAGGTAGCCCAGTGTTTTTTGAATCCAGAAAAGGGCATACCAGGTCTCCACCCCAAATCCCTGAAGTGCAACAACTGAGTTGATTCAAGATTGCTTGGCCATCTGGGAGTACCCCCACCCCAGCCTCTATCACCTCACCCTAGCAGAAAGGGGCAAAGCTACAGGATTGGAAAGACCTGGGATTCCTCCTCTCCAGGACTTCCACTCCCTAGCTATCTGGTCTTGGGCAAATTCTTTAACCTCTCTGTGCCTCCATTTCCTCATCTTTGAAATAGGGACAATGTGCACTCCCTATGATGTGTTTGTGAGGGATAAACAGATAAACACACATAAAGCTGTTAGCATCATGCTTAGCATCTGGTAGGTACTTCCTAAATGTTGCCTGTTGCTATTTTTTTATTTATTTTTTTTTATTTCAGAATATTAAGAGGGTACAGACAATTAGGTTACATATATTGCCTTTGCACCACCCTGAGTCAAAGCTGCAAATGTGCCCATTCCCCAAACAGTGTGGACCTCACTTATTAGGTGTGCATACACCCATCCCCTCCTCCCTCTCCCACCTGCCCGACACCCGATGAATGTTACTTCCATATGTGCATATTTAACTGTTGATCAGTTAGTACCAATTTGATGATGAGTACATGCAGTGCTTGTTTTTCCATTCTTGTGATACTTAGTAGAATGGGCTCCAGCTCCACCCAGGATAATACAAGAGGTATTAGTTCACCATTGTGTTTTGTGGCTGAGTAGTATTCCATGGTATACATATACCACATTTTATTAATCCACTCGTGTATTGAGGAACATTGCCCATTGCTATTTAATTAATGAGTATTTACTGAGGACCAGCTAGGATTAGGATGATTGCTATAGGCAGGGTCCATTCAAAGAACCATGCCAGACACATTGCAGGGACTCAGCAGCTTTGGCATGAGGAGTCCCAGTGACTCAGCAGGGGCGGCTTCCAGCATGAGGAGCCCAGTGCCTTCTCAGGGGGGCTTGGTGGTGCACAGGCCCCAGATCCAGGCAGCCTGGGATAATATCCTGATTCCTCACTTACTAGCTGTAAGCCTTAGACGAGCGAGGTATCTGTTTAAAGCCTCAGTTTCCCATCTGTAATGTGGAGGGTGGAGGACAATGACAGCACCTACGTCCTAGGGCTTGTTGCAAGGAGGTAATCTGTGAAGAGCATGTAGTACAGGCCACCTAGCAAATGCTCAAAAACTGGGAGCTATTATTATTGTTACATAGTAATAACTATTATATTGTTATATTATCCATCTTTTCTGATCCAGTTTGAATGGCAGCTCTTGCAGAGAGCCTTCGAATCTCTCTCCTGCTAAAAGCAGTAACCCCTTTATTTGTTTCCACCTCTGTTGGGGAATTTATTATTTTCTATTTCATTTAACTTATTTATCTTCCTATTTTATCCACCCTATTGGGTTGTAGGCTTCCTGAATGCAGAGACTTTGCCTGTTTGTTATAGTGTGCTCTGACCAACTTCCGGCAAGCTGTAAGTACCCAAAAAGGTTTGTTGAATGAATGAATGAAGTGATTAGGCTATGCCTAGAAGAGGTAAGGTTAAAGTGGGTGAGAACTGGAGAAAGATGAGAGTAAAAGCATACAAGAGCCTAGAACATGTGTGAACATAGAATGGTGTGATGGTGGCTTTTGTTTGTTTTGCTTTTAGGTAACACTTTATGCCAGGAACTGCTCTGAGGGCTTTACATATATTAAACCATTTACTTACCATAAGAATCCTGTGAGGTGGTTACTATTATCTGCTTCATTTTGCAGAAGAGGAAACTGAAAAATTAAGGTTAAATAATTTGCCGTGGACCACCTGGCCAGCAGGAGGTGGAGACAGGATTTGAACATGGGCAGTTGGGCTGCATGTGAACTTGAGGCTGAGCCTCATAGGAGGTGCAGCCCCTAAAACGGGCTGCTGGACACCCACCAGCTGCCAGACCATCGCTGCAGCCCTAGCCCCTCTCCTTCTCTGGCCCCATGGGGCGCAGCCCTTCCCCATCTCTGCCCCATGGCCGGAGTCGAGAATCCTCTTCCAAGGCCTCCCCAGCATGAGCCCCCATGCGGGCTGTGAGCAGGTGCGGTCCTGCAGCACATTTAGCAACCAACACCTACCCCAGAGTGGAAAAGGTGGGGAAATACCGCGCTTGGAATTGCCAGATGAGACAGTGTGATGGCAACACTGCCTCGTGCCAGCTGGGCTGAGCTCTGCGCCCCTGGCATTTGCACGGGGACATCTGGAATCCTGGAAATGGGGCCGCATTTCAGTCCAGGCTGGAAATTCTACTCTTTGTTCCATCTCTTTGCTCAGCTGGGTGTCAGGCCAAGACCCGCTGCTGGATAGGATAGACGGCAGAAAAGCTGGGCAGACAGAACCACCACCCCCTCCCGAAGACCTCAAGAAAGATATCAAAGCACAAAAGCGGTAATTCTTCTCCTTACCCAGACTGTCCTTTTGCAAATCCTGCTTGAGTAAGTACCTTCTCTCCATCCTCCCCAGACCTGTAACCCCCTCTCTAGCCCTGCCAGCACTCCATCATTCTCCGGGGAAGCTCATTTCTCCAGGGTTCTCACCAGAGACCGTCCGTTGCCTTGGGCCTTAAGTCTATTAGTCAGCAGGCAAATATTTATTGGCGGCTTCCACGAGCCAGGGCCCCTGCTAGGCACCAGGGACAACCCACCTCCTTGTCTGACAAGCATTAAACCAATGTTCACAAATAATTAATCACTAATGTGATGAGTGTTACAAGACCCAAGAAACAAAGAGAGAGGGAAGAGGAAAATGCATCCGAGGTGAGGGGCCCATGGGGAACCCTTAGCTGAGCGCTGCCATGTTCCGGGAGGGATGGGTTTGCTCACACTTGGAAGGCCCCGCCTGGTGGTGTTACGGACAGTTTCCTGAACACCCCCATGTACCTGCACGTGTTGTGGGAGACAGGGGACACACGCTCCCTGCCCTCCGGGAACATTTCCTCTGATTACTCGTTAACAAATGAGAAGATGGCAAACGAAAGCTTCTAGAGGCTTTCTGCCCGCTTGTCCCGGAGAGCTAGTCGGTGTTCGCCCAGCGCTTCTCGGGTCAGGAGTCCTGGGTCGTGCATCGCTGGCAGCTGACGCCCTGAACAGAGGGGCCTGATAAATGATTGCCGATAACCGGGTGAGTAAACGATTCAGGAAAAAGTGAGGACTGAAGGAAGAATTCAATGGGTGAGAAGGATGACTCACAGGTAGGGTGACCATATGTCTCCTCTGGCCAGGGCCGGTCTCCATGTGAGCCTACGGTCCTAAGGTCGTTATGAATCACACCCCCTCTCACTCTCAAGAGTCTCAGATTGGATGATCTATTATATGCTCACCGTACTTAGAGTATGTTCTGTAGAGAAACGCGGCTTTGTCACTGTCCTGTCCACGAGTGGGGTTGGAGGTGAACGCCATCTGGTGCAGGTGGCCGGCAGCTGCCCTGGAGGGTGTGCTGTGTGCATCCAAACCCGGCCTTCAGCTGTGAACGCTCAGAAACCCCAGCGAGGACGGAGGTTGGGGGGAAACAATTCACAGGAACCAAAACCAAAAGGGCTGGATCCCAAAATGAAGTCCTCCGATGTCTTAGCAACAACTAGACTTACAGTTCATGAAAATCAAAGCGTTTATCTTTCCTAACCTTCCATCTCACTGTCTTAAAAATGTGGGTAATAAACATTATGCTCCTGTAAAAAAAAAATTAATAAGAGCAATGATGCTTAAACATAAAAAATCATAGTAAAAATACTATTTTTAAATTTAAAAAAATTAAAGGGAAATAAAGAAAATGTGGGTAATTATACCTATTCCACTTCCTTGCCGAGCTGATATATCCGACAAGCTAATGCCTATGCCTCCTAAATTATTAAGCACTAAACTAATACAAGGTGTTAGTTATTAGCTAGTTAAATATCATTATTAAGTCTTAACTATTCAATTGTGCCAGCATTCGCAGAGCTAGCTGATGCCTCCACTGCACTCCCAAGACAGACATGAGCGTTAGATCATGCTCTTTCCTTCCTTCCTCTGACAACATCTGCACCTTTGTCTCCTAGGTTCCACCGTGGCTTCTTCTAAGGCAGGGACCACTTCCTGATGCCTCCTTTACCACAGGGCATAACCTGCTGCCGGGCACCTCGTAGATGCTCAGTAATTCTCGCTGACAAGTGAATAAAAGAAATCCCAGCTCCCAGGCCACCTCTGGGAACCTGCCTGCACGTCCCCAGGCTCTGAACAATTCCAGCTTTCTCTATGTTCCCGAGCAAACTGGACTCGAGTGTGAGTGCTGAGTTCATACTGCTGCCCGACTGCTGCTCCTCCAGGGCTTGCTTTTCATCTCAGCCTCTCCCTCCTCCCGCTGCCTGACATCCTTTCCAAACAGGACACTTGGGAACCACTGCTGAATGAGCCATCTTCCATCTCTTTAGTTTGTGGTGTGTCTGTCTCTTCTTCACCCACCTACTTCCTACCATGCCTCAGATCCCAGCTAGAGCATCCCTCTCCCCAAGGAGCCCTCGCTGGCCTCCCTGACTTAGAGGAACCCTGTTCTCTCAGTTCTCTCAGACCATCGTGGACCTATGTTTTAGTGCTCACCTCAGCAAGAATATTACAGTACTGTATTTTTTTTAATGTCTGACTCCCTAACTGGAACCAGAGAACAGAGCCCTTTCCTGCCGTGTGCATTGTTGTACTCCCAAAACTTAGCACAGTGCCTGGAGGACAACAAAGTTTGGTCAAATAAATGAATCAAGGTGATGGGAGGACACTCAAGAGAAAATGTCTAGGAGCAACTTGGAAGATGAGGATGGGCACCTGCTGGCTCCACCACAATCGTCATTGCGACCCTCTTACCAAGTGCCGCCTACGGGCCTGGCCCTGAGCTGAGTGCTTTGGTGTGGACTCACTCATGGAATCCTCAGGACAACAGTGAAGGTGGGCTCCTACTTTACGGATGAGAAGTGTGAAGCACACAGATTTTTAAACCTGCGTATATCTGTGAAACACTCAGCTGAACAACTTTCCCGCCCACACGACCCGCAAGTCCTAGAAAACAGTGAAGGGAGGGGTATGTTTGAGGATGTATTGGGGGACCTAAAAAAAATATCCCAAGAAATAGCTTACAATGACTTTTACTTTTTTGTCCTGATTTCTGTTTCTCATATATATGGCGGTAGAGGAGGGAGGATGGCAAAGAGATCTAGTTTTTTATCCCCCCTGCTTTTCCTGAAGACGTGTTTTGGCAATTCCGGAGCCAGGGTGGGAATGGGCACCCATCAAGGCATTGCCCTGGGAAAATCACTTCTCTTTGTGCCTGAATTTCTTCATCTACAAAAGGTAGATAAATAATATTTACCTCGCTAGGAGTTTGGAGATTTAATTAACACTTGCAAAGCACTTTGAGATGGGAGATGAAAGGGCCTGTTAAAGGAACTGTTAGTGTCAGCACCTAGCACTGTTGGTTTCTGAGGAAATTTATCAGGATGGGGAAGGCAGAGCAGGGCCCCTAGACCAGTCTCTCCTCTGCAAGCAGCCAGACTGGCCTTTCCCTGTCCGCTAAGCCCAGAATTCTCGCCACCATGTCGCTGTCATTGTCATTTCCCCACCTGCAACTCTTCCCCTCCTCTTTCCCACAGGTGAAACCTCCAGGAACACTTCAGGTCCCTTCTGCTCTGCAAAGTCTTCCCAAGCCCTTCACTCATTCATCCATTCATTCATTCAATGAGGCTTTGGTGAGTGCCTCCTATGTGCCAGGCTCCCATGTCCCAGGCTCCGTGCAGAGCCCTGGGGACACTATAAGTTATGTCTTCTTGACCTCAGGTACCAGAAGAGGAGACTGGAGTTCGCACAGGTTATACAAGGTGCCCAAGGTCACACGGCTAATGAGTGACTGAATCAGGGTTGAAACCCAGCCTACAAAGCCTATAGCGTTTCCCCCACTTTGTGCCACTTCCCACCACAAACCCAGGCACACGGTCCAACAGGGAAAGAACACATCTGACCCACTTGATTATAACTCGCAAGCTTGGTACAAGCTATGTGGCTAAATCTGACATGTGAGTAGTCCTTGAAATTCTTTTCATAACTAGGTCCCTCTCGATGGCATCACCAAGGGGTTACTTAAGGGTAGGGGAGAAGAAGGGAAAGCACTTCATTCTAAAGACTGCACGTGCTCCATGAGCTCTGCTTCACAAGTCCCGTAGCCTGTCCCCCTCCCAACTGGATTGTCACCACTGGATTCCATTCAAATAAAACTCAGACACCTCACAGCTTTCTCTCTTTTGATGCCAGGGAGGAAATCACAGAAGAGAAAGTAAAAACATGGCCTTTTATTAAAAATAATAGTCCCAGGAGAGATCCCTGCCCTGACTCTGACTGGCTGCAAGACCTTGGGCAAGTCAGTAAACTTCCCTGGGACTCAGCTTCCTCACCTGTAAAATGGGAATAATGATAGCACCAATCTCCCAGGGCTGCTCTGAGGATTAACTAAGCTTCCAAGTGCACAGCCCCATGCCTGTCACATAGTAAGGGTTTCAAAACTCACCGGCCTCTCTTTCTAAAATATGGACACTCCCACAGCCACATACCAGTGTCTTGAAAAGTCACACTAGGTGGCCAACCCTGGACACTCTCCGTGGGCACTATGGCTTCAGAACAGTACACAGGGCTCACCATCCACGGAGTTAGCTACCTTATGTTCTGCAAGTTTGCTTTGACACCTTCACCATCACTGTATTAAGCTACAGAGGGCTTTGCTGAGGTGCTTTGCAGTTCTGCACACGGATTAACAGTGACTTCCTTTCCCTCGATGAAGCTCAGCGGAGCCAGGCCAGTATGCACCATCACTTAGAAAACCACTGAGGCAGTTAATCATTGCACCAGTCACAGGGGACTCGGACTACCCAGGAGGCAAAGGACAAAGGTTTGTGGTTAACCTGAAGTCTCCATCAGCCAACTCACAGCAGTTCCTGAACAAGGGAGTAATTTGACCACTAAGAGGTTTGGATTGGCTGCCTTTGCAAAATTAGGGGATTTTATATTAAAATATAATTCTGGCTTTTCTTGACAAAGTGAAAATCTGGCAAATTTGGCCCTACATTCTGGCACACTTCCCCCTGGCCTA
Organism: Microcebus murinus; assembly: GCF_040939455.1. Taxonomy (NCBI): domain Eukaryota; kingdom Metazoa; phylum Chordata; class Mammalia; order Primates; family Cheirogaleidae; genus Microcebus; species Microcebus murinus. The sequence goes on along the minus strand of NC_134110.1, from coordinate 39,236,296 downwards.
AGCCCTGACTCGAAGTATGCCACACCCATGCGCCTTCTGCTTCACTCCCATGCACTACTTGCATGGCCCTGGTAGGCTTTCGAGTTTTCCATCTCTAACTGAGCAGTCTCCAAGCCTTCATACATATTGTTCCTCCTGCCTGAAAAGCCCTACCTCCCCAAGGCTCTTTCTCTGCCTTGCTAATTCCTTCTCAGCACTCCTCACTATATGAGACATAGCTCCGTTATCACCTCCTCCAGGAAGCCTTTCCTGATTACCAAATCCATCCTCCCCAGACTGGATTCCTATGTGAAGAGTTGCAGTTATCTATTGCTGCATAACAAATTAATTCAAAACTCAAGTGACTTGAAACAACCACAAACATTAATTATCTCACAGTTTCTGTAGGGCAGAAATTTGAGAGAAGTTTGCCTGGATGGCTCCAGCTTGGGGGCTCTCACGAGACTGCAGTCATCTGAAGGCTTGGCGGAGGCAATAGGCTCTGCTTCGAGGGTGGCTTGCCCACATCACAAGCAAGCCTGTGCTGGCCACTGGTAGGAAGTATCCGTTCCTCATCACATGGAACTTTCTGCAGGGCTGCTTGAGTGTCCTCATAACATGAGGACTGGCTCCCCCAGAGGAAGCGATCCAAGAAAAAAAAAAAAAGGCAGAAGCTGCAAAGTCTTGCATGACCTCCCCATGCAAGTCACACACCTTTATTTCCTCAATATCCTATTCACTGCGCACTTTACAGTGTGAGAGGGGACTGATTACAAAAGGGTGCACACACAAGAGAGTAAGGATCACGGGCGCCGTCTGGGATTGGCACCCACACTGGGTTTCAGTAGCTGCTCAGCTCTGTGACAGCACTTTTCATGCTGTGCCGTGTGGCCTTACGTTTCTCTCCCAGCAAAGCCAGGACTTATTAAGGGAGTGTTTCTTTAATCTTGATAGTCCCAACACTGGCAAATAGTAACTGCTCATTAAAAGCATATAATGTCACTCCATTTTCTCAAAGCCCTCCAAATTCTTTCTATTTCAACCAGAGCATAAGCCCAAGTTCTTAGAATGTCTAGAAGGCCCTACACAACAGCCTGGCCCACAGCGTCTCTCTGACTTGCTCACTCTGCCCCAGCCAGCTGGAGCTGAGACCTGCTGCTCCTCAAACCCTCCAGGCAAGCTCTGCTCTTAGGTGCTTTGATGGCTGCTGCCCCTTCGAGGAAATGCATTTCCCCAGACATGCCCAAGGTGGACCCCATCACCTCCTTCAAATATGGCTTAAAGATATTCAGAGAGACCTACGCTAAGGTGCCTTCACCACCAGCACTTCCAATTCCCTTAACCTTCATTTTTTTCATGTATCATTTACCACTACATCATTTATTTATTTGTTTTGTTTATGACTTATTCTCTGTCTCCTCATCCTCTGAAGTCATCCCTCTGAGGGGAGAAGTCTTTGTCTGTCTTGTTCACTGATAAAGCTCTAGCACCTAGAACATAGTAGGTACTTAAAAAATGATTGTTGACGTAAATGAATGAATGAACCCACTCACTGCCTGGTACCCCCTGAGACTAGGTGTCAGGAAAACTGCCATATTATTTTAAAGTGTAAGTTAAGAAAATTCAAGATTCTCTCTCAGTTTAAAGAGGAGGTTCTAGAGATGCCCAGAAGTGGGCTGACACATTGAGCATTTATTCTGGACCCAAACTGAGATTAGTAGGCAAAGGACTTGTGCTCTTCATGCAGTGTGCACCCACCGAGGACTAGCTCCCTTTGCGTCTCTTACCTGTCACTGCCAGAACAGAGAGGGACTTCCCACCACAAAGCTGCAGGTGTGCCCATCATCCAACAGAGCGTGACCATCAAGTGCAGGAACTCACAGGGGAAACTTGGCTTCCATCCCCAACTTCCTTACTTATTAGCTAAGTGAGCTTCAGCACAGAGAGCACTTCTCTGCATCCCAAGTTTCTCATCTGTAAAATGGGCACTGAAATAGATACCTTCTCATACTTTTGTGGTGAGGACTGAATGAGATAACGTGTGTCGCTTAGCACAGTCTCTGGCATAATCATAATGAACATTTAATAAATGGTAAATATTGCCATTCTTCAGCACTTATGCTGCAAGGCTGCAATGGAATATATTAAAAATGTCAAAAAGATAAATTTAATAAACAGTGTTTTTAATGCCCCCATTAGTATGGATTAGAGGATTAAATCTATTCTAATTCCCGCTGTCTAGGTAATATGCCAGCCAGGAAACCTCAAATATAAAATCGCTTCATCTACCTTTCATTTGAGGAAGAAAAAGAAATCAGCAGCTCTTTATTCTCCTCTCTTATCCTTTGCTTATTTATCTGCCCAAATAAGGTTACTGTACAAAACACAATTGTGTGGTCTATAAATAATGAACAGCTCTTCCGTGCAGTCAGTGCCAGTGCAGAAAAGTTCTAAGTGGATTTCTTTTGCCTGCATTTTTGTCTGCCCTAGATCTGACCCTAAACATAAATATAGGCAGCTTGGTTGGCATATAAAAGGCCCGATTGACCTGCTGACCCAGTTTGCAGAGACGGCTCCGTGCAGAACCACTTTAGTAGCCGCAGCAGCGAAACCTTTTGGCCATACAAGCCTAACGCTGCTCACGCACTCGCTGTAATTAGTCCTTGAGCCCCCCACTGTAGGCTGCGCACCAGACTGGAGCCGCTTGGGCACCATGCTGTGCAGACAGCCACCTCGGTCTAGCGCTGACTTGAGACTCGTGTCTGCTATGGACAGAGAGTAACAAATGGGTTTTTTTTTGCCATTTCTAAGAGAAGCGGCCGGCAGTAATGCAGCAAGATTTATTGGAAAATTCTCCCAAATCTCCTTCCAGGATTCAGCTCTTTCTAGTGAAGTAGCAAACTTCCATCTCCTTCTTTTTTCTTTCTGCTGCCCCCATTTGCCGCAATGTGCTGGCTGAGCAGCACAGAAAGGCAGAGTGAGGCTACGGGCAAGGTTGTACCTTCACAGGAATAGGAGGCTGTGAAAGAATGGGGGATGTGGGCTGCGACCGGACGATCCCCCTAAAAATGGCATTTCGTGCATATAACCCTGTCTTTTGGACACTGGCGGTCAAGTAATCACAGCTTCTCTCTCTCCATTGGCACTGGAAGCCCAAGTTCCACAATCACTAAAATAAATCACAGTCGATCTTACTTCTAGCATTTTCCTGTTGACAAAGAGTTATCCCATGTCGCTATTTCATTTGATCCACACAACCACTCCACCAAGTGTGGATGCCAGCCCCATTTTACAGATGAAAACACTGAGACTTTGGAGGGTAAATAGCTTTACTCAAGGCCATGCGGCTAGTAAGTAGCAAATCTCTGAGTCAAAGCAGTGTTTATCCATTCCGGAACCTTCCATATGGCATGGTGGTAAGCCATGTGGCCTTTAAAGCTGGCCTGCCTGGGTCAAATCCAAGCTCTTCCCTTGAGCCAGCTCATCTGTACAATAGGCAGGATGCGAATAGCGCCTGTCTCCTAGGGTGACTGAAGATATTAATAAAAGGCTTTTAATGCACGTGGTTGGCACACAGTGAGTGCTCGTGAAGACTTCCAGGTTGTGACCACTACCTTTGCCCCAGACTATCCACGAGGTAGGGGCTGCTACTTGCACTCCTTCTTCCAGTGTAAAATCCCAATTTTCCAGCCTCCCTGCCAGCCAAGTGTAGATATGAACCACGTTTTGCCCAGAGGGATGTAAGTGGAAGTGGGGTAATGGAAGTAAAGGGTGGAGGTGGAAGTCCAGGTGATGTCCTCATGGAGTGGGGAGGCCCATCTTTCTCCCCACCTGATGGCCCCCAAGCAGCCCTCCTGGACCTCCTGGGAAACCACATGTTGAGGATTTCCAGGTATCAGGATAGAGCTACCACATGTCACCAGATCACAGAGCACTGCACCACGGGCAGCTATATTTTGATCAGAGAGGTAAACTTCATCTCCTTCTCACAGCAGGGAGAACAAAGGAAGTTCCGCCCATCTCAAAGCAGCCTCTGCCCTAGGGCCAGAGCTCATGTCCCTACTGCCCGGTGCTCCTGCCATCTGGGACGCATGGGGCCGGCCTCTCTGCCTCTGCCATCATCAGATGTGTCCCTTGCAGGCTGGCTGTGACATAATTGATTGCCTGCCCCATGCCAGGCACAAGGACAAGGAGCACACATCCTCATAGAACACTGTAAAGTAGTTGTTGGGCCCATTTTGCAGGTGAGAAATCTGAGGCCCAGGGAGGGGCCATCACATGGCACCTGAGACACAGTCCAGGTCTAAAATCCAGACTGCCTGACGCCTCACGCTCCACTCTTTCCACTGAGGTCCCTGCCTTCGAACTCAGGGGCACCCCAAAGTCCTGAGCCCTCAAGAAGAGAGCCTCATGCCATGGCTCCTGAGGCCTGGAGGTGTGTGGAGATGGAAGGCCGTGGAGTACTTTCCACCACAGAACCGAAAGCCAGATTTCCTGGATCTGACGCCCAGCATAGCAGCTGTGTGAACTTGGACAAAGTACCTCTAACCTCACTGACCTTCAGCTTTCTTGTCTGCAAATTGGGGATAACAACTCACAAGTTTTATAAAAATCAGATAAGTGAGCACATGCAAAGCTCCAAATGCCAAGTTATTAGTAGCAATACTACTATTGTTGTCCTTGCTGGTTTTGGTCTTAAGCCTAAATTCCTAGAAGCAGAGACCAAGATGAGGACTCTTGTGTAAGGGGTTTATTGTACTGCTATCGAGAAAAACCTAAGTGGGAAGGGAGGAGGAAGAGGCCGGGGGAAGAGTTAAGCCAAGCAGTGACTTCCGCTGAAATCTAGTCTCAGCCTGATCCCACAGGGAGCCCTAGCATGTGAGTGGTGTTACAGAGCTGCCCAGCATTGAGGCAAGGCATTGATCAGCCACTGGCTGTGAGCCACCCATGTGGAGGGGCTATAATCTCCGGGGCATCTTAGGGAAAGGGGGATCTTATTAGCAAAGGGCAATTCTTCAGAGGAGGGTGTAGCTGTTGGCTTTAGAAACCAACCATCTCAGCAGCTAGGCCCAGCAAGGGGAAGCTAAGTGAGGCACCACCAACAGCATCGGATACATATGAGTCATCAGTGCCACCCCCTTCACAAGATCTGTCCATGCTCCCAGCTAGAAGACATCTCCAAACCCCCCTAGCATTTTCTCTCTATCATTCTCACTGAACTTAGCTTCATTTAATCTCAAATATAGCCATTTATGTCCAGTTCTTGGTGAGTATTCTCCCCACCCCATCCTCATCCCTACAAGAGTTCCATGAGAGCAGAGATGGTGATGAAGAGGGCGCTGCCCCCCACACTTGCGCATCACACCTGCCACTGTGTCTCTGGTAGCCAGTGCAGTGCTTAGCATATATCAGGTGCTCAGCAAACCTGGGCCAGTTAATGAAGGATGCCTCTAACTCAGACATGCCAAGATGCTGGATAATATAATGCTAGTTCTTGGAAATACATAAACAAAAAATTAATATTCAAATTTCAAAGCTCAGATGCCAATAAAAACCGTCTTGTGCAATGAGTGTAGATGAAGTGTCTGATGTTCGCAATAACTCAGGGTGTCCAACAGAAGTGTCCTGTCAGAAAGCATCTCCTTAAATTTTATGTCTTAGGCACTTCACTCATCTCACCCTAGTTTCAGACATGGTGTCCAAGGTCATCAGATTAATAGCCACTCTGTGCATCCAAAGCAGTATTAATTTATTCATCAACTACTTACCCTGGGCCAGGTGTTATGGTCATGAATATGAAAACCACAGTCCTTTCCTCAAGGAGGAAATAGACATGAATGCAGACAATGTCAGCACAAGATAGCAAGCACCGAGACAGAAGGGGCTGCAGGTAACAGACCCGATCTCTGCTGTAGGTAGAAGTGATCATGGCAAGCTTTGCAGAGGAGGTCACCCTCCAGCTTTGTCCTGAATGTTGAGTAGGAATTTGGCACGAAAGCACAATGGCTAGAAGTCCAATGTGCATATAGGTGGGCGAAGGGGCAGGTTCCATGGCTGGGGAAGGGGAAAGTGATTCCCAGTAGTCAGAACTTCTGGGCCAGAAAATGGGTCATCTCAGAGTCCTGAAAGAAATGTTCATTGAGGAGCTTCCAGATTGGTCAACACATGGGCATGCTGAGAGGGTGGCACACCCAGAGAGGACACGGAAGCTCCACACTACCCACCTACCATACCACTTCCATCTGTTGTAGTTCATGAGCCGTATCCTTTATAATAAGCAGGTAAACAAGAGAGAGAGAAAAAGAAAGGAAGGAAGGGTAGGAGGGAAGAAGGAAGGAAGGAGGGAAGGAAAGAAGGAAGGAAGGAAGGAAGGAAGGAAGGAAGGAAGGAAGGAAGGAAGGAAGGAAGGAAGGAAGGAAGGAAGGAAGGAAGGAAGGAAGGAAAGAAAACAGGAGAAAAGTGTTGCTAAGGTAAATAGGAGCATTATAATAACAACCATAATAATTTGTTGAAAATCAACTACAATTCAGAACCTTTATATCTATTCATTATCTCATTTGAATTTCATCACAATCCTCTAAAATAAGTACGATTAGAACCCCACACACCCCAATTTGACAGATAATGGACCCTAGAGGTTAAGTAGTAGTCTAGCATTCTCTAGTTATTTGGAGGTAGGGCCTATACTCCAGGCTTTCTGACTCTCTGCAGAGAGAGAAAACAGTTACCCCCAGCACTGATCTGGGTATTTGAAATCTATATATCTGTGCTTGAAATGGTCCCATAAATGTTGGTCGAGTTCATTGAATTTCTAAACAGGCTTCCTCCTGGGTGATTGTTAATTCCTTAAATGTTTACCTCACCTTAAAAGGATGACAAGTTCGTTAAGCTATGAGACAGTATCCACTCATTAATGCATGCTAAATTGCCATGCAATTTCTATAGAATTAAATTACATACTCAATGAATAAGCAAATAATTCATCAAGACTAATGTTACTCCCATGAATGCCAAAGCAAGACTTGCGCCATTTACTTATCAAATGCTGATTTTTTAAAAACTCACAATGAAATAATAAATAAATCATCAACTCAAAAGTTTAATTTGATATTCTGGCTCAATCAGGAAGATGTGCACAGTACCAGGTGCCCTCTTTGGTTTCCAAATAAAGTCATACTCGGCCGGGCGCTGTGGCTCACGCCTGTAATCCTAGCTCTCTGGGAGGCCGAGGCGGGCGGATTGCTCAAGGTCAGGAGTTCAAAACCAGCCTGAGCAAGAGCAAGACCCCGTCTCTACTATAAATAGAAAGAAATTAATTGGCCAACTGATATGTATATAAAAAATTAGCCGGGCATAGTGGCGCATGCCTGTAGTCCCAGCTACTCGGGAGGCTGAGGCAGAAGGATCGCTCAAGCCCAGGAGTTTGAGGTTGCTGTGAGCTAGGCTGACGCCACGGCACTCACTCTAGCCTGGACAACAAAGCGAGACTCTGTCTCAAAAAAAAAATAAAAAAATAAAAAAATAAAAAAAAAATAAAGTCATACTCAGAAGTATGAGCCCATCCATTTTCATCCCGCTGTGCAGTTACCTGCTAAGACTACATGGCTAAAATACACACACACACAAACACACACACACAGAGCCTGGTATAGCGTCTATGCTATTTGACAGTAACCATATTCAAATGCAATAAAAATATTTAAAGCAAATTTTGTATTTTATAGGATCTGCCTGGCCCTGAGCACCAGCAGTTTGAGATGAGAAAGAGGATCATCTCCCTACTCTGCAGTTCTCAAAGTGTGGTTCCTGGGCCAGCAGCATCAGCATCACCTGGGAACTTAGAGATGCAAATCTCAGCCCCCCTCCCTCCCCTCTCCACCCCCAGACCTGCTGACTCAGAAACTCTGGGGGCGGGGTGATTATTCTAGGTAATTCCAATACAGTTAAAGTTTGAACAACTCATCTATAAGTATAAACTACCAAAAGAACTAGGGGTTTTCCCTTACATCTACCTATGTTTGAATTTTAATGTCTGAATACCAGTTTTTTTTTGTTTTTTTTTGTTTTGTTTTTTTTTTTTTGAGACAGAGTCTCGCTTTGTTGCCCAGGCTAGAGTGAGTGCCGTGGCGTCAGCCTAGCTCACAGCAACCTCAAACTCCTGGGCTCGAGTGATCCTTCTGCCTCAGCCTCCTGGGTAGCTGGGACTACAGGCATGCGCCACCATGCCCGGCTAATTTTTTATATATATATCAGTTGGCCAATTAATTTCTTTCTATTTATAGTAGAGACAGGGTCTCGCTCTTGCTCAGGCTGGTTTCGAACTCCTGACCTTGAGCAATCCGCCCGGCTCGGCCTCCCAAGAGCTAGGATTACAGGCGTGAGCCACAGCGCCCGGCCTGAATACCAGTTTTATGACCTGAGGCCAGTTATTTAATTTCTCTGAGCCTCACTTTTATCATTTATTTAAAAAATAATATTAAAAGATGAATGATGCCTCCTTCCTAAAATTACTGGTGGATTCACTAAGACAGCGCAAGTAATGCTAGCACAGGGAACAGCATACACGGAGCACTCACTCCCTGGACTGTCTGCTGTTGATCCGGTATTATCTTCCACCCTTCTAAGTTCTCATACCAAGGACTCTTTCCCCAGAATCCCCTTCCCCATGCGGTTCTCAGTGAGAGTTTGCCAAAGAGAGGACTCAGCTAGATCCAAAAGGCACAGAAGTGCGGTGTTTACTTTGGAGGCAGCTGTAGCCAGGCCTGTAAGGTTCACAGCTGCTTCCCAAAAGCTTCTTAAGAACCACCAACCTTCCTGCCACCATCTGAGGACACTGGGTGGGAGCTTCCCAGACATTCTTGAGAATTAAAGCTCATGAGAATCTCTGTCTTGGTGCTTCAGGCTGAAATCAGCCAGGGTAGAATTCCTAATCTTTTTCTAGCTTTTCCCAAAGTCCTATATGGTCCTAATTCCTTTGAACAAAACTCTTACTCCCTGGAATCTATAACACAGCTTCTGTTCTCCAACCAAACCCTGACACATGCATCTACTACCACGCTCACCCAGGAAAATCTTATTCCCGTAATAATCAAAAGGATTCCACTTTCTTCAGACTTTAGTGAAACTCCTGGTATCTAAGGGCTCCCCCTTCGTTCAAAGAATCACAGTATGTTCGATGTCATGATATGCTCCTAGCCATAACCTATTTTGGTATTTTAAATGACTGCTTAAAGATTTTCTGCAAGTTTGAATGTGATTTTGCTTCGTTGTGAGCCACCTGCCCCCATGGAAACCAATCATCACTCTTTATGCAAATCAATGGAGAAATATGATTCAATTAACAGAAACTTGCTTAACAGTTATCATGCATTGGCTTGTTTTTATATGATTTTTAATGTTTTTATAATGTCATAGAAGCTGTTTTTCTCCCCTCTTCCAGAAAATGACTCTAAATATAAAAGACACAATAATAATGAAACCTCAAATAGGTGAAGCATTTACAGCACTTCAAAGCCCTCTGATAGTTTATCTCTGGTCAACAGATATTTTCAGACCCATGCAGAGAAAGAGAACAAGATGCTGAGAGGTCACACAGGTTGTTAGAGAAGAGAGGTAACCAGAACTGCAGTTCCCTGAAGGCTCCCACAAATCCCAGGTCCTTGTTGCGTGAAAATAAGTCTGTGATTAGATGCTAAATAAATTATCTAGTCCCTAGTAATAAATTCCTTATTAGCAGAACTAGGTCACAGCTCCAAAAGTGATGTGCTCTCTCTCTCTCTCTCTCTCTCTCTCTGTCTCTCTTTCTCTCTCTCTCTTCCCCTCCCTTTCTCCTCCCTAAGAAAAGACCTTTTCTTTGGAATTTTATCCATGAAAATCTGAACAAAGATTTGTGTTCTTTGGCTGAAAGGTTTTTCTCAGAACATGGGCAGCTTTCCAAACTTCTGTTTTGTAATGAATATTTCTACTATTTTTGATTCTCAGTTTTCCAAGGCCATGGCTACCCAATCTGGCTGTTGGAAGAATGTCGTTACACTAAATCAGTTAAGTCTGCAATGCAGAATTTTTCCCAAAAGCAATTCACAGAGATGGTATCACTGTGGAAGGATACAGAGGAGGAAAATGTCTTAAACAAGACATTGGTCCCATTGATTTTCAAGTTGGGTGAGAAAATATAACTGGAGGTGAAAATGGAGGTGGAGGCATATGCTAAAACGAAGTCTTAGAACAAACCACAAAAAATAACTTTAAAAAAATTCAAAATAAGTGGCAAAGATATGTGTATAATTTTTTAAAATCTATTGCACCAAACTGAGTATATAAAAAGGATCGATGCTACTCAGAAAACTGCAGCTTTTCTCTTCTAGGGTTAGTTGATCTCTGCAAGCAGCCCACTTGCCCAGGACCTAACATGACTCCACAAACACTCTCTCTCCCAGAGACAGCTACCCATGTCTGATTCATGGGAAGCATGGAAATCAAGATGTTTCAAGAAGACTTCTTTGAAGAGAGCTGGCCCACCACCCACACACACACAAAGGAAGGCTTGCTTTCTACTATTGTATTAGTTACCATTTGCTACACAACACATCACTGTAGAACTCAGTCACTCGAAACAACAATCATGATCTATAACTTCTCATGTTTCTATGCCTATGGAATTGAGGAGCAGCTTGGCTGGCCAGTTCTGTGAGGTGGCAGTCAAATGTCCTCCAGGGCTGCAATTATCCAAAGGCTTGACTTGGGCTGAAGCATCCGCTCCAAGGTGGATCATTCACAAGGCTGGCAAAGCTGGTGCTGGCTTTTGGCCAGTTCTTCTCTACGATGGTCTCTCCATGGGGCTACTTGAAGGTACTGACGGCATGGCAGCTGGCTTTCTCCAGAGCGAGCAAATCAAGAGGACAAAGCCAAAGCTAAAATACCTCTTATGATCTACCCTTGGAAGCCCCACCCTACCACTTCTGTAGTATTCTATTGGCCACACAGGTCAGGCCTAATTCTGTATGGAAGGGCATGAAAGTCAAGAGGTAAGGCCACTGGGGGCCTCTGGCAGGCTGGCCAGGCCAGCACAAATGCTCAGTGTATTGCATGTGACTTATACTGAGAGATCTACAGGAGAAAGGGCTGGCTGAGGCAGTAGGGTCAGCAGAGTGTTGGGCAAAGGATATCAGTGTCCCCCAGGCCAGATGTGGGGCTTTCTGGGAAAGAGACCTGATGTGGAGTGACCTGGTTGGAGAAGTGGTGGGTATAAAGGCCAGGGGCAGGGCGGGCATCGTGAGTGTGCAGCCAGTGCAGTCAGTCACACGAGGCCCCACACTCAGAGGGACCCCACTTGGGTTTAATGCTCTGCCACTGTCATCTTAAAATCCTCAATACTTTTTGAACAAGGGCCCTGACATTCTCATCTTGCCCATAAGTTGTGTAGCCGGTCCTGTCTCTGTGACCGAGGAAAAAGATAATCACTCATGGAAATAAAGAAGCAATTGCCCTGTCAGGGAGCTCCCTGGATGAGAAATCCCCAGGAGCAGGGTTCCCTAACAAGCCCATAAAGGCAACTACAAGAGAGTAAGCTCTAAACCATTATGAAAACTGAAAAGGTATCTAATTGCTAGATTTCTCTATGAGCCTGAGCTTCTCCAAAAAGCAGAGCTTAAGACAAGGGTTTTCATGCAGGGAGTATTTTTCAGGGGAGGGGATGACCATCAGAATCAAAAGTGGGAGTTCAGAACAGTAAGGCAAGGGAAGGGAAGAGCTGGTCCAAGAATGCATTATTGAATGCATTATTGAGTTCAATGCATTATTGAACTCATTGCTCTGTGGGCAACTGGGGACTCTCTAAGGAGCTTTGTAGGGTGCTCAGCAAGATTGACCTCCTGAGACAAGGAAAAGGGGTACATTTATTCTCAAGTTGCCATCCTGATGGCCAAATGTTGTTCCGTGGGGTTATAATCCCCTGATATATATGCATCAGAAAGGCTGAGGAATCCTTTGGCATTCCTCACAGTGGCAGCAAAGAAGTCCTAGGGCAGAAAGCAAAGAATAAGCTGTGTTTTCAAGAGACTCCTGTTGCAAGAGCAACAGTTGCTGAAGCAACTCCTAGTTGCTGAAGCAAGAGATGGAGTCAAAAAGTGGGATGAGAGGATGTCAGGGGCCCATGTGGCACTACAGCCTCCATGCCAATGTCCGCCAAGCAAGAACTTCCCTGCTCCTCTACCCACTCCTCCCCTGAACTCCAACCCTGGAGGGTTCAGAAGCCTCCAGTGGGAACACAGGCGAGGAGAGCTAGCAGAGTTAGCAGAGTCTGGACGGAGCCAGCTCCAGCCTTTCCCCAGCTGACGCTTCCCTCCTGAGCTAGAGGAAGCAAAAGTCTCAACTTTAATCAATTTAGAATTATATTGAAGCAAGTACGTTAATTCGTCCATTGAGACACTGTTTTATGATAAAGTGAAGAGAGACTAGAAATGTCCTGGGGCCTGCCTGAGTTTCCTTCTAGGGCCATGGGATTAACAGGCCCCAGAGTGGACTTACAGGGACGGGACACTGGTGAGCCGAATACAGCTTCTTTAGGACGCCTCCCCCGGGTCACACTTGCTCAGCCTGATAGAAGACGTTAGAAATATCCAGGATGTAATTGGTAGAACAGAAAGACAATAGAAAGGGGGAAAATGTGTTGTTATACAAATCCCTTTTATGAAACTGCAATGGAAGCCAGAACACATCCCCATTTTAAAATGTTTTTTCACTTTTTCATGTACTATTTATTCTACCTGAATCCTCCGCCCCAGCATTGACTCACCTCCCTTTGTTGATTGTCTTCTCCTGAGACAGGAAGGACATTTTATTATTCATTATCATCATCATCATTATTACATAGTATTATCAAATATATAGTCTGCCTTATATCAGAAATATTCAAGGAAATGTTTAAAAATAGAACAAAAATGGCATTCATTAAAAGGCAGGAAGAAGGAAAGATTAAAAAATAAAAAACAAGGATAGGAAATTACAACTGAATGGGGAGTGAGACTCTTGTCTATAGCTCTATGCATACCTTAAGTTACTAACAGGTGCAGTGGGTACAACTTTGGCTCTAAACTCCACAGCAGCTGATAGGAAAAAGAGAACCTGAGCTTGTCTCAGTCAGCATCCATCCAAAAATGCACCACTTACAGGGGGAGCAGAATTATTCCTGATTCTGCAGCCAGACAATTGCTCCTAGAGTTCTCCTAAAGAGACACACAATGTACATAAATCGAACAGCATGCTCCACAACATCATTTCAACAGACACTTTTTATAATGTCCCTCAACCTGTGACAAAGGCATCACAACAAGAGAGAAGCACCAAGGCCCAGGTTGATGGCAGATACCTTCGGGGGCACCCTGCACTGTGGTTCTAACCCCCTTCAGTGCACTTACCATTTCTCCTTGCAATCACTTCTACAGGCATCTTTCTCCCTTTTAGTTTGTGAATGTCTTGAGTGCTAAAAACCATGTCTCATTTATCTCTATGCCACCGCTGCCGAACATTTATTTGGCTTGATACATATACCAGAAGCATGCACATGTTTTCTGCATAAATGGGAGAGTTACAGATTAATGCCTTTGCACTATGTGAGGCAACTTAAAAGGCAGGAGACAAATGAGTGGGTGTTATTTAGTCTGGGGCACTTGAGAAATGGAAATCATACACAGACCAGATCAGCAGACCTCTAAGGTGCAAGAAGCAAGGTGGGATGGAATAATCTTAGCCTTTCTGTTAGCCTCTGAGTGAAAGAATCAGAACATATAGTGCAGAGATCACAGCTACAAAATGTCTCACAACATGTTGTCAACACCCATGTTTGTTATTTATTTCTCCTGGCCGTATCCCCATAGGGATAAGAGAGAAAATTCAAAATAAAAATATCCTTTGTACTCATCTTGAAGCAACAGGGAAGGGAAAACTATCCTGCAATCTGCACCCTTCTTTATGCTGAGTGGATCTGTTTAATACAGAGTCCAGGATATACCATATGCATGACACCACATCATCAGATCTTATTCCCTCTACAGGCATTAATAGAACTCTGCTGTGCTTGGTACAGAAGATAAAATGGTGAGCAAGACCTAAGCTTTGTCCCCTAAGAACCTATTATTTGAAATGTTTTAAAGATGAGCTAGGTTTCTTCAAATGCTAGTTATTTCTTTTGCTAAGAAAAAAAGAAGAAAAAGAAGAATACTAGCTACTACACATCTAAGTCAAGACCCACACCAAGACCTACTGCACTGCTCCGTTGGCCAAGGAGACCTGTCTGAGTGAAAATCAGAGGTGGCGTGAATTCTCAGAGGAAAGGGGCAAGCCTGCCCTGCCACGGCCTTATAGTTCCTGGCTCAAACCCTGTATTTCAAAAGGATAAGTTCAGGTGTTCTATCACACAGTAGGGTGACTATAGCAAATAACAATGTATTGTATATGTCAAGATAGCTAGAAGATTTTGAATGTTGTCACCACAAAAAAATGATAAATATTTGAAGTGATGAATATGGTCATTACCCTAATTTGATCATTATACCATGTATGCATTCACTGAAGCATCATATTGTACACCATAAATAGTTCTTATGTGTCAATTATAAATAAAAATGAAAAATAAAAAGCATATTCTAAATACATGCTTACAAAGTGCACTGCTTGGTAAAGAGTTCAATTTATTGTAATAAATCAGCTCCCAACACATCTCTGAAGTAATGTGCTCCAATTTGGTTTTAAATAAATAAATTTTACAAACACCCTGGATTCCCCAGTAGCTGCACAGGAAAAGCCTTTCTTGGGGGATTCCTGAGATACAGAATGAAAGAACTGGCAACAACAGGTAATGATCCCTTATGCTTGACTTTAATTAGGAAAAAAAAAAATCCCTGGCTCCCCTCCTCAGATGGAAAGGGATTCTTTTCCACAATGCTACGGTGTTTTTTCCTTACTCACCATGAGTCCAAAGGTGATGTGCATTTTTCAGAGGAAAAGCTGGCAAACATGCCTACCTCAACATACATGTGTTTTATTAAGTATATACACTATGCAGAACCCAAAAACAAATCTAAATGTGCTTTCAGAAAATGCTGGGCTGGTTTAAAATGTCTTTAGAACCAAAGCAACTACCCCCTTGCAGGACACTGGAGAAAAGGCTGCTGAACAAAGTCTCCTTGCTCACAGTGGATATCTGAACAACATATCTGACTATTAACAAAATTTGAGAAGAGAGGCTCCCTTCTAACCCTTATTTTTGGTTTGGTTTAAAAAACACACACAAAAAAAAAAACGTTCCTTTCAGCCTTAAATTTCTCTGCCTTGGTCTCTAGTCTGAGGACCACATCCTTTTTGAAGACTTCGGCAATTTCTGTGGAGCCATGTTTAAATTGGGTGAGTGGAAAACTA
This sequence comes from Microcebus murinus, assembly GCF_040939455.1. Lineage (NCBI taxonomy): Eukaryota > Metazoa > Chordata > Mammalia > Primates > Cheirogaleidae > Microcebus > Microcebus murinus. The sequence continues at coordinate 39,220,903 of NC_134110.1, read as the reverse complement.
ACTCCCTTTAATAAAAGTGGCATTGTTTTGCAGTCAGGTAATTCCAAGTGGGCTCACTTTTTACTTTCCATGGGAATAGTCTTTGAGAAAGAAAGGGCCTTTGTTGAGTTTTGTTTTGTTTTGAGAACAGTCAATTGGTTCATTCTACCATTCCTTCTGGGGAGCCAATCTCGCTGAGGACAACCACAAAGTTCAAGCAGAAGTAATGAAAAAGGAAAGAAAGAAAGAATCTGTATGCAAACCCAAATTGTCATGATCCGGGGTTGTTTTCTGTCATACTTCTCCGTTCATCCCACCGGGCACACAGACTACTCCTGCCCAAAACTCTTTGTTTTGTGCATGCCCTGCTGCTATAGATAGAGGACCACAGAGGTGAAACCTATTATAAAGTTCCTCCCTCTTAAGGAATCCTGCTGCCTGAGTTTCTGCTGAAGTGACTTCTCACCTTCAAACTCACTGAGGTTGTTCTTGTTTGGCTTCAGATAAGTGGCTGAGATTTTAATTGTTCTCAATTGGTCTGTTTATCAGTACAACTGTTTCAGTTTTCTTCAAGACAAATGATTAGGTCCTCTAGCCTTTATCAGTGTATTCAAGTATGTTCTTCAGGTGTGGACTTAACTTTGCCCTCCACTTCTGGCAGTCATTTCCTTTTCATAACTAAGGTGTAAATAGTTTGAACATACACACACACACAAGTTTAGATGTATTTAAACACAGATTTGCTCAGAGTTATTTTGGAAAGTGTATTCTTTACCAGTGACACCAAAACAACCACAAAAGATTCTATATTTCCTTAAAAACGAGGAGATATCCTGTAAAAAATATGGAAAGGTGAAACAGGAAAGAAATAAAACAAGAGAGTGACAGGAAAAATTAGGAAGTCTCAATGGGTTAGAAAGACAGGAAGCAAATCAAGTATACTAAGTGCCTACACTGGGCCCAGAGCAGGGCTGGATTTTTCATATTTCTCATTTTCATCCTTAGGGCAACTTTGAGAGGTAGGGAATTTTCTCTTTTAAACGAATGAGGAAATTAAAGTTTAGAACAACGTGTAGCTTGCTGAAAGGCAGTAAGTGGTATAATCTCCCAGTAAGCCCAACCATCTTCAACTTTATACCAATGAAGTAACTGAAGTTCAGAGATGTAAAGCTATTTGCCTGAGGGTAACCAGTGAATCAGTAGAAGAGCTGAGATTTGAGCCAGTCTATTGCTCCAAAGTCATTTCAAAGCAAAACTTGAAAACCAGGAACCGGAAGGGGGATAGATATATATACAATGAGAAGATCTTGTCTTAGGTTAAAATAACAACCATTTACTTAGCTCACAAGCGAGCAAGTAGATAATTTAGGCTGGGCTCAGTTGGGTGATTCTTCTAGTCTTGCCTGGGCTCACTCGTGCATCTACAGTCAGCTCAATGAGGCATTTCTGCCTCTCGGGATTGTCTGCTTTGGGGCTGGGCACCTCTACTCCACCTGATCTCTCATTCTCCAGAAGTCGTGCTTGAATTTGTTTTTATGACCACTAAATAAGTTTCCAAGAAAAAACAAGCAGAAGTGAGCACAAGTATTCAAAGCTTCCTGAGACCTAAGCTTGGGACTGGTACACCATCAACTCCATCTCATTTTAGTCCAAAGCAAGTCACAAGGCCAAATCAGATCTATGGGTGGGAAACAGACCTCACATCTTGATGGAGTAGCTGCACAGACATGTTACAGGGGGCATGAACTCCTGCCATTTCTGCAATCAGTTTTTCATGTGGTGTCATTTAATTCCATTATCCTTGAACCTTACAGTAGGTCTGAATGGTCAAGAACAATTCAGTGAAACAGATTCTTGGCATTTGTTTGCACCTTCTGGCAGTGTGGAAGCTTAGTCTGGGAAGATCTAGCATCAGTGATTCTCATTAGGACTCCTGGTATCTGCAGAAGAACATGGGGCTTGCAGACATAGTCCTAAATCCCAGCTCCCCCATGTATTAGCTCTGTAATCTTTGCCAAATTTTACCTCTCTGCACCTCAATTTCCTCCTTTATAAAATGTAGATAAGAGCAAAAATATTACTCTAATAATAGTAATATACTGATGTTAGTATGGTGTAACTAGTGTTGTTATAGGATGAAACTTGTGTAAGGCAGGGCCTGGCCGCCCTCTCTCTCTGCCTAGCCTAGATGTGCCTGTAAGAGAAGTGAAACACTGAGGTGCAAATCTTGCCCAAGAAGTTTCTAGCTCAGTGAACATCACAGCTCTGTTGGAATGGTCAACCCAGAGTAGCTTCCAGTCCCACCTGGGCTCCTGAAGGACAAGATCATCCTCCGAAGAGTCTGAATTGCACTCTTCCAGATACCTAGGCACCAGCCTTCAGGTTTAACACCTCTTTTGTTTCTTAAGACACTCAGTTAGGAGGGCATGACCATTGTAGCTATATGGCGAATCAGGCCCCGAGAGCTTAGGCTCACAGAGCTACGAGTGAGAGATGATGGAGTAGAATCAGGCTGTTGAACTTCAAGCCAACTTTCCTTGCTAAGGTATCCTTTACCACCCAGTTGCCCCTTAATAACAGGCACAATTCCAAACACTGGATAGTTCTTGATGGGGACTTGGGTGCCCTATGGAAAAACTGAGCATTTGGTCACTGAGGTTCTAAACCCAAATACCCTTCTGCGGTGAAACTGTTTCCAATATTGTTATTCTAACTGCCCCCCCAAAAACAAACTACATTTGTTTAGAAGCAAAACATTAGGGAGTAAGATAATGAGGCTTTGAAATGACCAACATTATTAAACCCCAAAGCAGCTCAAATGGAGGCATTCACAGCTTCCCATCCTCCTCCCTGACCGCCACTGTCTCCAATTCACTGCTGAGGAACAGGAGAGGTGTGAAGATGCAAAATTCTACACTTTCAGAGCTGGGAAGGAGTTTAATGCAGTTAATCCAATGCTTGCATTGCACAAATGCAAAAGGTGAAGCCCAGAGAGTAAAAGTGACTTGTCCACAGAGCTAACCAGAAGCATAAGAAATCCAAAGTGTTTTTCTGCCCAGTATTGTATTTGACCCTGACAAGGACGCAGTGAGGCAGTAGAACACCTATTGTTATTTTACAGACGAGAGACTGAGTCACCCTCTCAAGGGCATTCAGAGTGTCTGGGGCAAAGCTGTCACTAGGGCCACCTTCCAACTGCTATTGCATCACACAGAAGACAAGGACCCTTAACTGTGTGTCTTCAGGTAGATCATGACTCCTCTGAACCTCAGTTTTCTCATCTATAAAACGAGAAGAGGAGGATCATACTGCAGAGCTGCTGAAAAGATTAAAATGACATAATAATGCATCAAGCTCTTGAAGCAGAATCTGGCATGTAGCATATGCTACAAGAATGATAGCTGTTTATATGATCATTTTATTCCAAATCCAGTATTTTTTTTTAAATATTACTTAATAGAATGCCTTATTTGGCATTTTTAAAAGTTTTGATTGGCTTCCTGGACTCCATTCAATTCTTTTCCTTTTTTTTGTTTTTTTTTTTTTAACTGCAGAAAAAGTGATTCAAAGGGTCACTTTGGAGACATAAACTTTTGTTTGAGCTCTGATGTAATATTTAGATGACTTGTTCACAGAAGGTGACTCTGCTAATTCAGGCACCTTGTTTTATGGCGCAAATTCTTTCCAACTTATTCAACTCAGCTTTAACCAGTTCTCCAGAGGCAAGACCTAAGCACTGCTTTCTATGACTGGGATCCTTGTCTTGATGTTAGGTAGCAGAGAATTGGCAGCGTTTTTGTTTTGTTTTGTTTTGTTCATCGTAGGCAGCTAAAAGGAACATAATTCACAATCCATGTCAGGAAGACCTCACTTTGCGTACTTCGTGCTTACTCTGTGTTCCTAGCAGACCTTGTGTCCATTTCCTTTCTCCTGAGCTTTCTCTGTCACAGATCATTTATACAGTCCCATCTCTCCACAGTTCTTACCATTAAACACATTTCATGACAAGGGGGTTTTGCTGTTAAAACTTTTGGCCTCAACAGCCCAAGTGCCCATCAATCAAAGAATGGATTAATAAAATGTGGTATATGTACACCATGGAGTACTATTCAGCTCTAAGAAACAATGGTGATATAGCACATCTTATATTTTCCTGGTTAGAGCTGGAACCCATACTACTAAGTGAAGTATCCCAAGAATGGAAAAACAAGCACCAGATATATTCTCCAGCAAACTGGTATTAACTGAGTAGCACCTAAGTGGACACATAGGTGCTACAGTAATAGGGTATTGGGCAGGTGGGAGGAGGGAGGGGGGCGGGTATATACATACATAGTGAGTGAGATGTGCACCATCTGGGGGATGGTCATGATGGAGACTCAGACTTTTGGGGGGAGGGGGGGAAATGGGCATTTATTGAAACCTTAAAATCTGTACCCCCATAATATGCCAAAATAAAAAAAAATAATTAAAAAAAAAAAAAAAAAAAAAAAAAAAACTTTTGGCCTCAGAATTCTATCTTTTCCTTAAATGTCATTAAGACATCTCCACCAACCCAAAAGAGCACAGGTGAAGCTAAGCACACATTTGTCGAAAGAGAAAAAATTACTAAATATTAACAATTAATATTTATTGAGCATTTACTCTGTGTCAGACACTATAGGCACATCACATGCATTATCTTATTCACTCTTCCCAAGAATTCCATGAGGTAGGTAGTATTATTATCCCTATTTTAATGGCAAGAGGACTGAAGCTTAGTGTCTTAATGTACACATTTATGAAGCAGAGACACCACAATGGCCTCTGTTCTCTAACCACTACATTGCCCAATTCATGAATTATGAGTGTGAGGATGAACAGGTGAATGGCTTGTTATTAGGAATGGCCTATTGATTTCTGGCCCTCAAATGGCTAAATCAGGGTCTACTGACCTTCCTTGCCATCCATCTCTTCTGCCCGCTTCAACAATTTAATTTAATTGATAACTTTCAGGAATCCAAGGTTGGCTAATCCCATTTTCAATGAAAATTTATCTTTTTTTTAAGAAAAAACAAAGGAGATGGACCACAATGTGCCACATTTTCCCAGTGACTACCCACTTAATCACGGTTCGTGCTGTCCAATTTCAAGATCTCCATCCTAACTTCTTCAAACCGCCTAGATTTGAATCCCTGCACCGCCATTTACTGTTTGATCCTAGGCAAAAATTATTGAACCTTCCCACGCTGTAGTTACTTCTTTTGCAAGATGTTAATAAGAATGGTATCCATCTGGCTGCATTGCTGTGGGTACTAAGGTTGGAAATCTCCCCTCCCTCTCATGGGTCTCTGGTGTTGTGTTGATAATCTCATCTAGAGCCAATGGCCAATATCCCAAGGCCTTTCTTGAGTGAGAGAGTGGACCGAATGGCCCTCCCACTCCCCCCCCTCTATGTCCTACCCACCCCAGGTTTCACATTGAGATTTCACAGAGAAAAAAAAATAGTCTGATTGTAAGATAAACTGAAATAAAATGGTTGCAACCCCCTAACCTGTTGGTGTTTGCCAAGGCTTCCGTCGTTGTGACTGTCAATATCTTAAATCCTGTGTCATGCACGCCAAGAGCCGTCTCCAGCAGACTCTACTTCCCTCCCGTGGCATGTTTTCTTACACTGCCAGGTACAGCCATCATTTAGAAGGGAGCAGGCCTCAATTCTGATAAGGCATAAAAAAACGGGCTAGGGAGTGATAGTACAGCCATATGTGCTTCTGCCTTATCTGCAAGTCCCATTATCAGCAATTTTATGGAGCCTATTCAGGCCACTTCATCCTCTTATCCTCACCAACAAATGCTCTTATTCAGTCTTTCTTGGGCTCCTTTGGGAAAATAATGTAGTATCTATGTTTTAGGAAAATAATAATGCAGTATCTATTTTTAATTAGCATATCAATTAAGATGTGTTTCTATTCTTCGTGTAATTATTAGATTCATCCCCACTATAAATCAAAGAAATTGAGGATTAAAGCAAATCTCTTTTTAAGTGATAATAAACTCAGTGCTGACATGAGCCTGGTTAATTCAGCATTCTCAGATATCCCTGGACCAGTGTAAATCACTATATCTTCTTTCCTCTCATGCTCTAGCAATATATATCAAGGGTCTTGCAAATGCCTTTAACTCAGTAATTCCATTTCTGGACTCAGCACTAGGAAAAGAACCTTAAATTTTTTTCAAAAAAGCTTTATGGCCAAAGATGTTCATATCAGTGTTATTTACCACTGCAAATCCATGAAACCATTCAAATGTTTCTTTTTAAAAAGGAAATGGTTAAATGAGTTATTTTATAATTACTTAGAATATTTTGCAGCCATTGAAAATCATGCTTTCAATCATGCTGGCAATTTTTATAATATAGTGTTAAGTGGGGGAAAAAAGCATATGTGAATGTATTAAATTATCACATGTACTCCCCAAATATATGCATCAATAATAAAGAATTAATGACTTTAAAAAGGAAAAATACAAATGTATACATTCAACATGATTACAAATGTATAAAGCAAAAATTTTCATTTAAAAGAAAAACTAGAAAATATGAAAAACATTAATGACTGAATGTTATGATAGTAAGTCCAGAATGCCGTAAGAGAGAATAAGTGTCCTGATTTAGAGGGGAAGGTCAGGAAAGCCTCTCAGAGAATCTAGAAGATGAACACAAATTAGCCAAAGAAAGACTACTTGAGGCAGAGAAGACAGCAGGTACAAAGTGTCCGAGTCGAAAGACAAGATAAATAAGAGCTCCTGAGGCACTGGCTATTAAATGCTAACTATATATCAGACAGTCTTCTTTTGAGATTTGCACCCTCTCTAGAACCAGAGTTAAAATTTCCTTGTATAGAGTAAGGATTAATTTCATACACAGAAAAGAACACTTGCAACTATAAGCTTGAGCCCGGCATGTAATAGGAAAGGGTGGTACTACTTGTACTTCTCTCCCAAGGTTGTCATGGAATAAAGAATTACTAGACTTAAGCATTTACAACAGGGCTGGCAAATGGCCAATAAGCACATGAAAAGATGCTCAATGTTATCAGCCATCAGGAAAGGCAAATCAGAAACACAATGAGGCACTACTTCACACCCACTAATATGTCTATAATGAAAAAGGCAGATAATGACAAGTGTTGGCAAGGATGTGGAGAAATTGAAACCCTTGTACACTGCTGGCAGGAATATAAAATGACACAGCCAGTTTGAAAAACAGTTCAGCAGTTCCTTAAATGGTGAAACATAGAATTATCATATGAACTAGCATTTTGATAGATGATAGACTCAGTATTTTAAAAAAAGAACATGTATCCATACAAAAATTTGTAGAGAGATGTTTGTAGCAGCATTATTAATAATATTAACAGCCAAAAAATAGAAACAACCCAAATGTGCATCAATGGATGAGTGGATAGATAAAATGTGATATATCCATATAATGGAATATTATTTGGCAATAAAAAGAAATGAAGTACTGATTCATGCTGCAACATGCATCAGCTTTGAATTGATTGTGCTAAATGAAAGGAGTTGGTCACAAAGGATCATACATTGTATGAGTCCATTTATATGCAATGGCCAAAATAAGCAATCGATAGTGACAAAAAATAGATTGGTGTTTGCCTAGGGCTAGGTATGTTGAGGAGAAATGTGGGGTAACTGCTAATAGGTTCCGGGTTTCTTTGGAGGGTGATGAAAATGTTTGAGAATTGGTTGTGGTGATAGTTGCACAACCCTATAAATATACTAAAAACCATTGAACCATGTACTTTAAATGGATGAGTTGTGTGGTATGTGATATTTTATTTCTATAAAGCTGTCATTATAAAGAAAAAACAAGGAGGCAGACACATGGGCACATACTATACGCCTAGTGTTAGCTAATACCATCATTATTAAATAAATATTTCTTAACTACCTTCTTTTTGAGGATGAATTTTTTTCTTATGAGAAGAATCCTGAATATACCATGAAATTTTCTAAATCAAGGTCATAACCTCAAATGCCTGCAAGGAAGAAGTTGAAGCCAGAAAGGGACCCAGAATGAGTTAAGTGGGCCCAGCATAAGGGAACAGTGGAGACTGGGGCAAACTGTCAAGCTCCCAGCCCTTTGAAAGGCAATTGGCTGTTTCTCAGCCTCTCTCTTAGTATCAGAATGCAGGCCCAGGATTACCAAATCTGCCTTTTCAAGGAAAGACAGAAATTCAGATTTTTAATGTGAAACCTTCCCACTTTCAAGTGTTGCCAGCTATTTGTAAATGTTATAAAGGCTGGGAGGGTCAAAACCTGAGAGGTTCAAGCCAACACAACAGCAGGCAAGATTTGGTCCTCAAGTGAGTTTGCTGCCTCCGCTATGAGTACTTCAGTATCATTCCCCAAACCTCCCACCTCCAGTTCGCCCTCCTCCCTAAACCCAGGCCTGGCCCTCACTACCTCTGCAAGAAGTTAGCAAGCTACAAAGAGAAACAGAGGAACTCATACATAAATAAAGAGTCCCAAAACATTCTCATGGATGCCAAAGTAAGGTTGGGGCAGCACTGAGAGGGATTGGGCCATATAGCTTTCAATTCCTAATCTAATTAGAGAACCCTATAACAGATTCTTTGTTCAAAGATGAAATTTAATTTACAATTTTATATCCCTAGTGAAGCCAGTTTGTATTAATTTCTAGCATAGCATTTGGATATACTGGCCAGAACTTCAATATGTTCTTATTTAGTGTTTAATCCTCTAATGCATTCCAATTAATTATTTCAGTTTTATGGCAAACTGTCTTCGGCCAATGTCCAATCTGGGCAGCTCATGCCTCTCCACCCACCCAAACAGTCAGCTTGGGAGGTGTCAATATAATTACTTAAGGAGTTGAATGGTAAAGGGCGAGGAATGGGAGGAAATTGGGCCTGCAATTATGCAGTAATGCCCCACCAGAGAAGCAGATGGCATTCCTTGCATAAATTATTATTTATCCTCGGAATTCCCCTCTGCCTATTACCAAATCAACCCTTTTAAAAAAATTCTTTGTTGGGCCTGTGAAGTCCCCTGGCCAGTTTCCAACATTGACTCCCTCCCCCCACCTCCCACCCTCCAGAGCTGCAGCAAGGGTGAGAATTCCAACATGGCCCACAGGCAGCAGGCAAGGGTTTCCTAAGGCAGTGACATTCCGAACATGCTTGGACTGAGGGGCACAGAGAGGAGGCCACCACTTTATTTTGCAGTCTGGAGGGTGGGTACAATAACCATGTGGTTATGCAAACAGAAAGTGAGGAGCAGAGTGGCCCAGCTTTACCCTTAGTAATAATACCTACCACAGACAGATGCCACCAGGATGCGCACCAGGCACAGGGCTTGGACTGTACTATGCATTCTGGCATGCAGTCCTTGCATAAGAACAAAGGTAGACAATAACATTCTAATCTGCGAAAACAAGAAAAACAGAAGCTCTGGGATAAATAATACTGCTAACCCTAAGGACTGCAAAACAGCTATTATTTTTGAGGGTGTGCATTGTCATTTAATCTTCAGGACAACTCTAAGGGACAGATATAGTTATTGCCATTTTCTAAAGATGGGGAAAGTGAGGCTTGGTTCAGTGAAGTAATGTCTCCAAGGCTCCACGCCCAGTCACGCTGGGTGCCAGAAGGTGAACCCAGGCTTACGGGGATTTGCAGGATGGCCATGGCTTAGTGGATTGCCAACCTGTGCTCTCTTTGCACTGCCATTGCCTCATCCTCTGCCCACATCCCCTTGCCAAAGCAAAAGTCTACTGCGCATGCACAAATATTACTAACCTGCCTTATGAAATTTTCCAGGAGAGAGACAGAGGGAGAGAGAGAAAGAGAACATGCATTTTACTGAGCTCTTGAAGGATAAGGACTTGTCCGTTTGTCTGTGTCCATTGCCTTGACACACCTGGTGTCTTTGGCCCCTTGGCCTTAGGCACCAGGAAAAGGACAGAAGTGAGAGGGAACACTCTCTACCTTGGATCTTTCCTCCTTTCCCCAAAAAAACTTAGCCTGGACATGGGCAGCAGCAGAGAAACAGCGGACACCTGGCACCAGGCTTTCCTGAGGACCATGGTGGGGCAGATGCAGCCCAGGCTATGGAATCAAAAGGATTTGGGTGTCAAATCCCATGTCTACTACTCACTGTGTGCATTCCAGCAAGTCCTACGACACCTCAATTTTCCCCATGCTTAAAATGGAATATTCATTGACACCCCTCCCAGGATTACTATGGAGATTTAAGGAGAAGATGCAGTGGGGCTTTCTAACTTTTTTAACTAACAGAGATGCATTTCACATCATGACCACATTCATGCACAAAGAGAGGATTAATAAAAGAAATACTTAATCTGCAATATATACCTGGGTACTTTCTATGCTAGTCCATTTTGTGAAAATGCTGATCGCAATCTACTAAATCAATTTCATGATCCACTAATGGGTCACCACTTTCCATATGAACACTCTGACAGTATGAGACCCTCCCAAACCCAGTTCCTGTCCCCATGTTCCCATTCTCCCTTCCCTCTTCTTGGAAGGGAGGGTTTTCCTTCAGGTGGGATTATGAAGCTGTGAGGAAATCTACCTGCAGGGGGTGCTGTTTTACACTTTTGTTGGAGTGTGGCTTGGTTTTTAATTATATTATGTTTGCTTTTAGATCAATGAGGCCGATTCTGCTGGTCTGGGCTGTCTCCCATCTTCATCCCTCTCACTCCATCCATCTTGGGAAGTAGTTAGTCATCACCAACAGGTGAACAAGGACCCACTCACAAGTGGAACTGAAGCCAGGAGGAGTTCCCAAAGCATCCCTCCCTTTTTTTACTAAAACTGGGCTGGGCTAGGTGTGCCTTCAGCTGGGAAGCTCCTTCTCATCTCATTCCTTCACTGAGCATTTACCAAGTGTCTACTGCATGCCAGGCACTGTGCTAGGCTCTAGAGACCACATATTCTGTGACTGTCACCTTGGAGCTGTGTGACATGAAGACTTTCTTGGCAGATGAGAATATGAATAAGATACAATCCAGCTGACCTCAGAAATTTCGGGTCAAGAAGTCAGACATTAAAATGCACCAAAGAGATAAGCTGCTATATTCCTAACATGAAAGAAATGGAAAGGTTAAAACTCTCAAGGGAAGGGGAAAGCATCAGGAAAGCTCTTAAAGGAAGGCTCTTGAGCTGGATGACTAAGACCTACAGGCAGAGATCTCAGGCTGGTAGCCTGAGGGCCAAATATGTCCCACAGACATGCTTTGCTTGGCCATATAATTTTTTAATTAGTTCCCCCACATTTTAACACCTAGATTTCCACCTTCCCTGAAATATTGGAAGCACTGCCAACAATGGGTCCATAATGCAGGGCAACAATCAGCAGGCAGGAAAGGGCAGCTACCAGCTTTGCCCTGACAAATGTTCTCCAGTTTGCCATAGTCCCGCCTCCCCCCATGCCCTATTATATTCTTCATTTACATTCCCTGACAAACCTCTGTACACATTTGAGTTTGCAACCCTTCCTTGCTCTAAAATGTGTTTGGGGAAAATATGGATTAGGAGCTGGGAAATGTTTCTAACCCTGGGTGTTGATCTCTGCTTTGAAGGAAAAGAGCTTTTCCAATGTCCAGACCAGCTCACCAAGGGTAAGAATATAGATGAAGATTCCAGTAGAGGCCTTGTCCGGACAGGAATCAAGATGCCGCCTGTACATATGAAAAAAATGCTCAATGTCACTAATCATCAGTGAAATGCAAATTAAAACCACAATGAGATATCACCTTACCCCATTCGTAACGGCTTTTACTAAAAAGTCCAAAAGCAATAGATGCTGGCATGAATGCAGAGAGAAAGAAACACTTAAACACTGTTTGTGAGATTGCAAATTCGTACAACCTCTATGGAAAACAGTATGGAGATTCTTCAAAGAACTAAAAATAGACCTACCATCCGATCCAGCAACCCCACTAGTGGGCATTTACCCAGTGGAAAATAAGTCATTTTTATCAAAAAGACACCTGAACGCAAATGCTTATTGCAGCACAATTCACAATTGCAAATATGTGGAATCAACCCAAATGCCCATCAATTCATGAGTGGATTAACAAAATGTGGTATATGTATACCATGGAGTACTACTCAGCTGTGAATAAGGATGACTTAACGCCTTTTACAGCTATTTGGATGGAACCATTATCCCAAGTGACGTGCCTAAAAGAAAAACAAACACCACATGTACTCACTATTAAATTGGAACTAACTGATGAGCATATGTGCACAGAGGGAAGTAAAACTCAACGGAAATCAAGAAGGGAGGAGTGGGGAGGAGGGGATGGGTAAAAGACTACCTAACAGGTAGAATGAACACTATCTTGGTGATGGGCACACTTTTAACCCTGACTCAAGCATTACAAAAGCGATCCATGTCACCAAACATTTGTGCCCCCATAATACTTTGAAATTAAAAGAAAAACGTGCCACCTGTGCTTTGGGCATCCAGGACCACATGCTGGGGATCAGCCACTGGACAGCATATGAATTCAGTTAAAGGATGGGAACCCTAACACACTGCCTCAATTCATATCAAATAGAAACAATGCCTAATTCTGCTTTCCCAAGCTTCCAGAATTTTGCTTTTTCTGAATGGAGTGATCTATAAGATGGCAGACACTTGGAATAGTAAGTCAGGTAGGAATCAGAAACAGGAAGGGGGCAGATTAGGAATTAGTCACCAAACATTAGATAGTCTCTTCTGATTCTAGACCTCAATTTGACAATCGTCTATTTTAGTCCACAATTTTTCTTGCTTGATGAAGTGATAGACAACATAAATTTCATGGAACTCACTATGGAACACCATGAAATAATAATATGTTAAACTTAAAAGAGATCAGCACATAATTTCTAGCTGGATCTGGGACCCATATTAATAATTGCTAACAATAATGAGTGTGGGCCAGGCACCAGGCTCTGTGTTAAATGCATTATCTCGTGTAATTCTTACAACACCTTCAATTAAGATAGGTACTATAATTATGGTGGGCCCATTTTACAGATGAGAAAAGTGAGATTCAGAGAGGCCATGTGACTTACCGGATTTACCAAGTGGTCATGGCAGAACAGGCCCCCAAGCAAACTGATTCAGCAACCTCTATTCCTACATCAGATGTTCATACAGCCAAAAAATAATGCAGAAAGTCTACCCATCAACTTAATTCTCCTGCCCTCAGTGGGGTGTGTACAAGCATTTATTTTCTCTGAAAGGATTAGTTGAGACTTTACTGTGGGCCAGACCTGATTCCTGGCCTTGTTACATTCACAGTCTCATGGAGAAGGGAAAATGGTGGCCTCTTCACTGACAGGTAGAAAAGGCCACAGTTAATCCATTGTAGCCAGCAATCGCACCCTGACCACCAACATTTATGTTTCAGAACAACTTAATTACAGGCTTGTTCTGGCCCCATACTTTTTTGACTCCATAAGGTGATCATAGGTAAGGGAAGGCTCCACAGAGAAAATGGGGGTTTATCTGGGTCTAGAAAGGAAGGTAGCTCCCTGACAAATCAAGAAGAGGCAGTAAGGCTGGGAAATCCATGCACCAAAGTGCTGAGGTGGGAACTTCTGTGTCCCTCAGAGGGACCGTAAATAGACCTGTTTCTCTCAAGTGCAGAGTTGGTGGGAAACAGAGTGAGATAAGGTAGAGGCTAGATGAATGAGAGCTTGGAATTCCAGGCTTGTGAGCTGGAGCTGCATCTTTGGCCACTGGGGGCCACCGAAGAATTTTAAATGAAGAGGAAAATTAATCAGTGTGCAGGGTTAAATGCAGTGGGAAAGAGGAGGGGCTGTTAGGAGTCTACTGTGAGATGATGCTAGCAGCTACATGTAGTGGGTAAAAGAGGAAAGAGAGCTGCTAAGGGAAGCCGGAGACCAAGCTGAATACATGGGAATAACATCAGAAGAGTGTGAGGTGACCCCTGGGACTCTCAACTTTAGCATGGTTGACTACTGGGGTCCCACAACGTTCTGCTGTGGGAGCCCTTGGGGGCATTGTAGAACACTGGGCCGCATCCCTGGCCTCTACCCACTAAATGCCAGTAGTAAGCCCTTTGTAACAACCCAAAATGTCTCCAGACGTTGCCAAACGTCCCCTGGGAGCACAGCTGCCTCTGATTGAGACCTACAGATTTATGGAAATCAAAAGAATGGTCATTTCCAGAAGTCTGACAGCAAGCAACAAAGTCAAAAAGGAAAATGGGGACTAGGCCATTGGCTTTGGTGATTGAAGGTCACTAGATATCTTCAAGAAAGCACCTTCTATAATGAAGTCCATTTAAAAGGAGTTACAAAGGAAACACAATTTTAAAATGACAGCAACCAGGGGTGAGCTGCTCTCAGAAAGTCAGAAGCCACAGTTTGGGATGTCTATTACTCCATAAAGGAAATAGGCTCCTAGTCCACCATCTTCCAAATGAAGATTGAAGATTTAAAACCAAAAGTTTCTCCCCACGGGTCTCCTTTGCAGTCCCTTATACCTCCAACCCAGCAAGGGCCCATACTGGGGACAGATGTTGCCCAAAAGGACCATAGCCAAGACAGGCCAGTGAGCCAAAGTGTGGAAATTTTTGAGCTAGGCTTGGGTTTGGCACTTACAGGACAATAAACCAAGCCTTTGAAGAGGTTCAACAAAGGAACCATTTGTCCACTCTAGTAGCTACAAAGTAAGGCAGGATTACAGTGAAGGACTAAGAAATAAAAGGAGAAAGCCAAGCCGGAGATGCGACCAGAGTTCACTGGGTCCAGCCCAGGACCCTCCACCAGGATCTGCAGTCTAGAAGACAGTGGGTAAGCAAACCACCCAAGGCACTCCATGCAGCACACAGGAAGTGTAGGCTCTCAGGTTTTATGTTAAAAACATCTACTAATTTTTTTTTTTCCTTTTCAGCTCCTTTAATTTATGCAGTACGTTAGAAGCTGGGAGAGGAAGGGACAATATTAACCAAAAAAAAAAAAAAAAGAAGAAGCAGCATTCTTTAAAATGCACAAGGATTATCTTCACTACCGTTTTTGTTATCATTGCTATGAATTAATGACACAGAATTTTATTTCCTTGTCTGCTTTCCTTTGTTCCTCTCATTGGGACACATGGTTGGCATTAAAATGCTTGTGAGACCTTCTCTTCCTTTAACATTCCGTGGCTGGCTTGGTTTTTAATCTAACGGCCCTTCTTTCAAAATGATCTTTGTACTCAAGATATGTATTTATCATTCTCCTCCCTCGCCTCGCTCCTTGACAGACCTCACATGACTCGAAGGGAATTTGAAACAACAGCCCAGTCTTCCTGAGGGGCTTTCTGCTTCACCCCTAACTTGAAGCTAACTTTTTGATCACCGGGTCGTCCAGCGTCTTCCCATATTAGTGACTGCTCTTATGGGTAGAGCATCAACTCAGTGGGAAACTTTCTGAGCGGCAGGGGAAGAGATATTCTAAGAAGGTGAGGGGAGAAACTGGTGTTATTTTATATAAGTCACACTTTCTGAATCTGCCCTTTTGTGTCTCTGGGAAGAAAGCAGAAAGTTTGGGTCAAATTGCTCATTCTTGCTGCACTTTTTTTCTTTGTTCCTACATACAAAAGCGGCATGACTACTACTGTGAGGATATGCGCTGGTGACAATTAAGGACTCGTATTTGTGCCCTCCTGTAGGAGGGGATGCTTCCTCCAGTCACACCGCATTCTCCTCTGTGAGGCAATACTGTCACACTGTTTCCCTGGAGTCCCAGTCCTGTGAGGGAAAACAGAGCTGCCCTCAGGACACCTGCCTCTTCTTAGAAGCCCAGTCCACCTCCAGCAGCACCCTGCAAAAAGAGGGAGAGCCATCCCAGAACGGTGCCCTGGAGCGATAAACTAGGGGTGATCACTCAGAAGACACCTTCCTCCGTCTTCCAAGAGGGAATTTGGAGTTGAAAGACCAAGGGTGTCCCTTAGGAGGTCTCTTTTTTTTTTTTTTTTTTTTTTTGTTGAGACAGAGTCTCACTTTGTTGCCCAGGCTAGAGTGAGTGCCGTGGCGTCAGCCTAGCTCACAGCAACCTCAAACTCCTGGGCTCGAGTGATCCTTCTGCCTCAGCCTCCCGAGTAGCTGGGACTACAGGCATGCGCCACCATGCCCGGCTAATTTTTTTTTATATATATATCAGTTGGCCAATTAATTTCTTTCTATTTATAGTAGAGACGGGTCTCGCTCTTGCTCAGGCTGGTTTTGAACTCCTGACCTTGATCAATCCGCCCGCCTCGGCCTCCCAGAGAGCTAGGATTACAGGCGTGAGCCACTGCGCCCGGCCAGGAGGTCTCTTTAAAAGATAAATTCCAACAACTACCTCTGAGTGGTCGAGATTAAGAAACACTTTTTTTCTTATTCCTTTCCTTTTCTATTTTATAATTTATTTCCACAATGAACATATGTCACTTTGGTAATCACAAATGATATTTTTAGTTGTAATCTCCTCAGCCATTTCTCACCCCACCAAGTGTCTGTTCTAGGTCAAATATGCCTTTAAAATTACTAAAGAGGCCGGGCGTGCGGGCTCACGCCTGTAATCCTAGCACTCTGGGAGACCCAGGCAGGAGGATCACTCGAGGTCAGGAGTTCGAGACCACCCTGAGCAAGAGTGAGACCCCATCTCTACTAAAAATAGAAAGAAATTAATTGGCCAACTAAAAATATAGAAAAAATTAGCCGGGCATGGTGGCACATGCCTGTAGTCCCAGCTACTCAGGAGGCTGAGGCAGGAGGTTCACTTGAGGCCAGGAGTTTGAGGTTGCTGTGAGCTAGGCTGACACCAGGCACTCTACCCCAGGCAACAGAGTGAGACTCTGTCTCAAAAAAAAAAAAAATTACTAAAGGAAAGGCATTACGTCCTTTACCACCATCACTGAGATCTGATTTTTGTTTCCTTGCATGTAAAATGGAGATGGCCCCCGCCTTGTCTGGAGGCATGAAACAACTCCAAGCTGTCACTTGAAAGTGGCATTCCAGGTGATGTCACCAGCCTTGGTGGAGAGTGAGCTTGAGTCCTGAGCCCATAGAAACTGTATCTGTCTGGGGGTCATGGCCCTACATCAGGTTGGCATAATCTGGGAGTCAGACCTGAAGATTTCCTATTTTATGGCATCTTTAGCAACTTTCAAAACCACCCTCTGGGATAAAGCTAGACCCACTTTTGTTTTTGCCGTTGTTGTTTGTTTGTTGTTGGTTTGCATTTTCTGTTGGGAGGTAGAAGGATTGCCTCAGTGGAGACCACTTATTTAGCCTCTATCAGAGTAACACCAAAAGGGCCAGATTCCTGGGAAATCTCCCTAAGAGGCTCTTCCAGGAAGGACCCTCCACTGCCAAACTTCCAGAGGGCCTCTCCGGGTGATCAGAGACCCTCAAGGAAACTTTCCACAATAAATACTGGAAATGTCCACCACACAAGATGCATGCTAGACAAATTTCCTTCACATTTACTTTGACTTCTGTTGCAGTCTTTTTAGTATTGAAATGTTTTATAAAATGGTCCTGAGCGTTCACATGTTTTCAATGGGATCTCAAACACCCCTCTTCACTATCAAAACGTGTTTATTATTCATCAGCCCAATTTTTAATTAAAAAAAATAATAAAGCCAAATATCCTCTACCTTCCACCGTCTCCCCTTCCCCACTAAATCCAGTGTCTTGCTGCAAACTTGGTGATTAATTTAAAGGGTGGTTAAAAGTTGTGTGGGCTACAACTTGTTTTGCTGCTTTAGAGTTTTGTTGGAAATTTTTTTCGTAGAGGTACTTGTGAATTATTTCACGTTTCCCATAAATAGCACCGGTTCTCCATAGGGTGATGTTGACTGCCAATAAGTAGTGATGGGTTAATCTTCACCATCTCCTATGCGGTTGAATAAACACC
Source organism: Microcebus murinus (assembly GCF_040939455.1). Lineage (NCBI taxonomy): Eukaryota > Metazoa > Chordata > Mammalia > Primates > Cheirogaleidae > Microcebus > Microcebus murinus. The sequence goes on along the minus strand of NC_134110.1, from coordinate 39,202,973 downwards.
TCTGAACCATTTTTTCCCCCAGCAATTCCTCTTCCCTGGGCTCCTCTGCAGTCTGCCTGAAAGAATCAAAAGGAGGTGGTTGGAAACTCGTTTTAAGTAGCCGCGGGTCTTCCCCTGCTGGAAACCCTACGCTGCGACTGCCCTGCCCCCACCCGACCTCCGCCCTCGCTGGCATCCGGACTCGGTGATCCCTGCGACCAGTAGAGGGCACACTTACTTTACTTTCAAAAACTCCAACGCGAGCGCTGCCCAGAAAGAGGGCGGGGGGAAAAGGCGCTTTGCAGCAAAATCCAGTTTAGGGATTGGTCGCTACCGCGTTTGCGGCAAAGGCCCAGAGGTTGGAGTAATTTGCAATCCTTAAAGCTGAATTGTGCAGTGCGTCTAATTTGGGGGAAGTTACTACTCATTTAACAATTGAACGCTGAGCTGCAAATTCAACGGGTAACAAATTCTCCTGAACAGTGTACATGCTGTACTTGCTCCCTTTCTCCCAGGATTTTTTCTTTTTTTGGGGGGGGGGAGGGGAAATGAGAAAAGTTTACTTAAAATGCGTTTGGGTGAGGGACTAAGAATGAGAAGATTGTCTTTGTTTTTGATGCCGTGGAATGACACAAAATAGCAAATCCCGAGGGTATATATTAAATATTGATCCACTCGGGGAGCGAACAAGTCATGTGTCAGGTTGGGCAACTAGCTAGGTCGAAATGTAAATGAAATATGAATATATGTGCGTGGATTATATAGAATGCACTTTCTATGGTACTCAAGAAAAAAATTTAGAGTCAGTAAACTAGGAAATTAATGCCTGAAATGCAGCCAATTTTTAATTAGCTCAGGACCCCCCCAGAAAAGGCATGGAAGTAGTACTCCTCTCCTTTGATGAGAATCGATGCATTTTTTGTGCATGACTACGGTTGCAATAATAAAAGGGAGAAAGAGGATCTGTAAAGGAATTAAACGTCTGTTTGTCCTGGGAGGAAAGAGTTAACGGTTTTCTTTACAAGGGTCACTGCTGATTCCCCAGGCCTGGTCCGCAAGCCCACCCCCTCCCCACTTCTGGGAAGTCGGGTCCCCGGGTTCGGGTCCCCCCTGCCCCGCCCACATTCTCCCGTCTAGCGCCTTTGATTTTCCCCAAACCCGGGAGCCCGAGACTGGTGCAAACCGGCGCCACAGGGCGCAAAGAGGATTTGTCTCTTCTGAAACCTGGCTGCGGAACTGGGAACTCCGTGTGAGAGGGGCGGGGGTGGGACAGGGGTGCAGAGTGGCAGAGAGCGGGCAACCGTGCTCCTCCTCTCCCCCTGCTCGGGAAGTAGCAAAAAGATCTCGGGGATTAGCGCGTCCTGAAGGAACAGCCGCCTCCCGCTCGGGGCCCCTCGCCGGCGCGGGCGGGGCGGGGGTGGGGGGCGGTATCTGCTGCTTTGGCAGCAAATTGGGGGATTCATTCTGAGTGGAAGGTGCCCAATCCAGATAGCTGTACCTACATAATGCATAATTCATTAACCATCCCCCCCCCCAACAAATTCAGTGGGAGTTTATTCGTTACGCGCTCTCCAAGTATACGTGGCAACGCGTTGCTGAGTTATTTTAATCATTCTAGGCATCATTTTCCTCCTTAGACCTCTATCATGTGCTCCGTCTACACTGACACCCTGCATACTCAGCGCGCCCGGTAAAACCCTTCTTTCCTCCACTCTTCACGGGACTCGTTTTCAAAGCGCTGCCCTTTCCCCAGCCTTGGGGAGGCGCCCGGCCGCCTGGGTCGTGCGTGGCGCGGCCGTGGGTGCGCGGCGCCCTCGCAGTGTGCAGGCCAGCTGTTCCGCCTGCGACGACTGAAGCACGCAGGACGGGAATGCGGTTCGCCACACGGAGCGCTGCGCCAGAGACGCAGCAGAGAAAGGGAGAGGGCTCGAGCGAGAGCAAAAGAAAATGGTAGGCGCGCGCAGTCAATCCGTGCGGCCGCCGCTCTGTTTACATCCGATCGCTGGAGTGCAGGGCCGCCGGGCGCGCTCTCCTCCTCCCCTCCCCCGAGGCGCCCCTCCCGAGTTCCCAAAGCGGAGGGCGGGGGAAGCAGAACAGAGATCCTCGCGCGCGCGAATCCCCGCCCACCACCCCTTTATAATGCGAGGGTCCGCGCGGCTGAGGACCCCTGAGCCGAGCCGCTCCGGCCGCCGCCTCCGCCGGGCCCGGCCGCCCCTGGCTCCCCTCCTTCCTCGAGAAGGGCAGGGCTTTTCAGAGGCTTGGCGGGAAAACGAGCGGAGGGAGGGAGTACGAAAGCCCAGGGCGTATAAAAGCCGGTTCTTGGTGCTTTATCTGACTCGCTGTAGTAATTCCAGCGAGAGGCAGAGGGAGCGAGCGGGCGGGCCAGCGAGGGTAGAAGAGCCGAGCGAGCCGAGCCGCGCTCCGGGCGAGCGGGGACGCGAGAACCGGAGTGAAAAGAGGGGCTTCGCCTCGGGCCCAGCAGCCCCTCCCCAGCCCTCCCGCTGACTCCCCGCCAGCGGCCCGCCACCCTCGCCGCAGCCACGAAACTTTGCCCATAGCGGCGGGTGGGCACTTTGCACTGGAACTTACAACACCCGAGCAAGGACGCGACTCTGCGGACGCGGGGAGGCTATTTCGCCTATTTGGGGATACTTTTCCCCGGCGCTGCCCAGGCTCCTCTGAAAGGCGCTCCTTGCCGCCGTTTGGACGCTGGATTTCCTTCGGGTAGTGGAAAACCCGGTAAGCACCGGGATCCATTTGTCTTTTATTCTCTCTACTGCTTTATGCTGAAATGAGTCGAATGCCCAAATTGGGGTGTCTTTTCTCCCATTCCTGCGCTATTGACACTTAGTTCTCAGAGTAGTTGTGGTAGGTCGGGGTAAGGTTGGGGTGATCCAGAACTGGATCAGGGTAGAGTGACTTGTCAAGATGCGAGAGAAGGCAGAGGGAAAACGGGGGTGCGTTCTGAAAAGTAGCCTTTACAGATTTTTGCCAATTGTGTAGGACGCTGACCCCCGGCCGGTCGGACATTCCTGCTTTATTGCATTAATTGCTGTTTGGGTTGTGGAGGTGGCTGCTTCGCGGTGGGCAGAAAGCCCTTGGCATCCCGAGCTCCTTGGAATATGGATTACATATTATTGCGTGTGTGAGCGGGCGAGCTCCGCGGCAGCTGACTTTTCCCCGTCTCCGGGAGGGCATTTAAATTTCGGCTTACCGCATTTCTGACAGCCGGAGACAGACCCTGCGGCGCGTCCCGCCCGCCGGCCCCCGCGGCGATTCTAGCTCACCCCTGCTCCTTTTTAAAAGTTGGCATATGGCATTTTAAAAGAATAATAAAATTAAAAGCCTTGGTCTCCAGAGGTGTTAGGACTTGATGTTGGGGAGGCGCAGGGAGGGGAAAGGGAAAGCTGGGATGTGTCTGATTCTCCTGGAATCGTCGACTTGGAAAAAACCGGGACGAATCTCCGCACCCAGCCTTGACTCCCCGGCTGCCGCCGCCCTCGGGTGTCCCTGCGCCCCCCGAGATGCGGAGAGACAGCGAGGAGCGGGGCTCGGGTAGGTTCCAGAACAGCTGCTACCCTCAGCGGGGTGGGGAAGACTCCCGGCTCCGGGCGAGGAATCGCAGCAGGGTCTCTGGCGCAGTGGCGTCGCTGTATTGAGTGTGGAAGGGAGGTGCCCCTGTTATTATTTAACACCCCCCTTTTATTTATGGGGGGGCGTTAAAGCCAGCGGCTGAGCTCGCCACCCCAGCGGGTGAGAGAAAAGAAGAAAAGCCGGCAAAGGAAGGAAGGGGGGCGCGCTGGGGTGGGGATGGAGGAGGCGGAGGGGGGAGGCTGGGAGGGGCGGTGGCGCCGGCTGGGGTAGGAGCGCGGCGAGGGCGCGAGTGGGGACGGGCACGGCAGCGCAGAGGGGCCCCGGCGCGGGAGGGAGCGGCGCGCAGCTGCTAGCGGCGCCTCTCGCCTTCTCCTTCAGGTGGCGCAAAACTTTGCGCCTTCGGTTTGGCAAATGGTATTCCTCACCGCCGCCTCCCGCAGCTTCTTAAGGAGGGCAAGGCCGATTTCGATTCCACCGCAGCTGCGGGGCCAACTCCCGGGCTTTGCGCCCCGAGCTCCGGGGAGGCGGGGGCTCGGCTGGCACTACACAGCTGGTTCACCAAGTGCGTGTCCAAGATAGCGGGGGTTGCCCAAAGGAGGTGAAAGGGGGGTACCCTTTTTTTGTTGTCCCCCCTACCCGGCCCCTTTGCGGGATAGCTCTGGAAGGGGAGTGGTTAGGAATTGTGGAGCGCACTGGGCGCTGCCCCAGGTTTTGTCACCAACAATACCCCCTTCGCTCAAGGCTGTTCCCCCTTTGTGTGCCCCCTTCTGCAGGCTGCCGCGACGATGCCCCTCAACGTCAGCTTCGCCAACAGAAACTATGACCTCGACTACGACTCGGTGCAGCCGTATTTCTACTGCGATGAGGAGGAGAACTTCTACCAGCACCAGCAGCAGAGCGAGCTGCAGCCGCCGGCGCCCAGCGAGGATATCTGGAAGAAATTCGAGCTGCTGCCCACCCCGCCCTTGTCCCCGAGCCGCCGCTCCTACGTCGCGGTCGCCGCGTCCTTCTCCCCCAGGGGAGACGACGACGGCGGCGGCGGCGGGAGCTTCTCCACGGCCGACCAGCTGGAGATGGTGACCGAGCTGCTGGGAGGAGACATGGTGAACCAGAGCTTCATCTGCGACCCGGACGACGAGACCTTCATCAAAAACATCATCATCCAGGACTGTATGTGGAGCGGCTTCTCGGCCGCCGCCAAGCTGGTGTCGGAGAAGCTGGCCTCCTACCAGGCTGCGCGCAAAGACAGCGGCAGCCCGAGCCCCGCCCGCGGGCCCAGCGGCTGCTCCACCTCCAGCTTGTACCTGCAGGACCTGAGCGCCGCCGCCTCCGAGTGCATCGACCCCTCCGTGGTCTTCCCCTACCCGCTCCATGACAGCAGCTCCCCCAAGCCCTGCGCCTCACCTGACTCCACCGCCTTCTCCTCGTCCTCGGACTCTCTGCTCTCCTCCACCGAGTCCTCCCCGCGGGCCAGCCCCGAGCCCCTGGCGCTTCACGAGGAAACACCACCCACCACCAGCAGCGACTCTGGTAAGCTGGGTCTCTCCTGACCTGTCAAAAGGGGGCGGGCTGCTGGATATCTGTGCTCTTGGCGGCTAATTCAACTGGCCACTCCTGTCGACACTGCCTTTCTCTCTTTTCCTTATATTTGGAGGAAGAAAAGGCAGAAATGGAAAGTTCTGGGTACTCATCATCTCTGCAACCCTGGGCTTTAGAGGTCCCCTTAGATCCCCCTAGTTGCCAGCCCCCCCCACACCCCCTTCAGGAATTTCATTTGGGTTTTTAAATCTTCTGGCTTATCTTGCCAACTCAATCCACTCCCCCTTACCTATCTTAAGCATTTTAATTGCTCTGAGGGTGAGGGGAGGTTGTGAATGAGGATAAGGGAGCATTGATCTCTAAGAGAGTGAATGAACTGCCTCCCTCTTCCCCTAACTCCTGAGAAGTGGTTGGAATTTAATGAGCTGGGCATCTACAAAAATGGGGGCTGTGGACAGGGGCAGGGCTGCGGGAGTGCAGGAGCCAGTAAAAGTGCCTGGAGACTGGATAGGCTGAGGAACTGGGATCTTCTCAGCCTATTTTTAAACGCTTAAAATCAAATCCTTGCCTTGGCAAAGTTGAATTTCTTTTTTCCTTCCTCCATTCTCCAGGACTTTTGGCAAAGCTGAAAGATCTTTTTCTATTTTACTTTATTTTGCATTCCCAGTAACAGGGAGTTGCTAAAGTTATACCAAGCGATTTACAGCTATCATTTGCAACATTGAAGCGTTCTTGGTAAAGTCCCTTAAAAATAGGAGGTGCTTGGGAAAGTGCTTGACTTTGGGTGTGCCCAAAGCCTCATTAAGTCTTAGGTAAGAATTGGCATCAGTGCCGTGTCCTGGTAAATTGTAATTTTCTTGCCTGTGCCACAGCCCCAGCTGTCATCCTCCCCCCTTTTATGAGACCACCTTTGTTGGGGAGAGGAATAAGGGGGCTTGGCTAGATTTGGTCCTTTGAGGAGATAGTCTTGTCCAGAGCCCTTTCTAACAGACTGATGTCTTATATTTGAGCGGCATTAATTTAATCTGGTTATTGACCCTTTAAAGAAACCTTGCTAACCAGGTGATTTCTATTTCCTTTCTTAAAGAGGAAGAACAGGAGGATGAGGAAGAAATCGATGTCGTCTCTGTGGAAAAGAGGCAGCCCCCTGCCAAAAGGTCAGAATCGGGGTCACCTTCTGGCGGAGGCCACAGCAGACCTCCTCACAGCCCGCTAGTCCTCAAGCGGTGCCATGTCTCCACCCATCAGCACAATTACGCAGCGCCCCCCTCCACCAGGAAGGACTATCCCGCTGCCAAGAGGGCCAAGTTGGACAGTGTCAGAGTCCTGAGACAGATCAGCAACAACCGGAAATGCACCAGCCCCAGGTCCTCGGACACCGAGGAGAATGACAAGAGGCGGACACACAACGTCCTGGAGCGCCAGAGGAGGAACGAGCTGAAACGGAGCTTTTTTGCCCTGCGTGACCAGATCCCAGAGTTGGAAAACAACGAAAAAGCCCCCAAGGTAGTTATCCTTAAAAAAGCCACTGCATACATCCTGTCCATCCAAGCAGAGGAGCAAAAGCTCATTTCAGAAAAGGACTCCTTGAGGAAGCGCCGAGAACAGTTGAAACACAAACTTGAACAGCTGCGGAACTCTTGTGCATAAGCGGACCTGTTGGAGGAAGGAACTGGAATGGCTCACGAATTCTCGCTTGTCACAAAGGGAAAGTAAGGAAAAAGGTTCCTTCCAACAGAACTGGCGCGATTTATTACCTATGAACCTATTTCAAATGCATGATCAGATGCAACCTCACAACCTTGGCTGGGTCTTAGGACTGAAAGGCTTAGCCATAATGTAAACTGCCTCAAATGGGACTTTGGGCATAAAAGAACTTTTTTTATGCTTGCCATCTTTTTTTTGTTTTTTCCTTTAACAGATTTGTATTTAAGAATTGTTTTTAAAAGATTCTAAGGTTTACCCAATTTTTCTGTGTAAATATGGCCATTAAATGTAAATAACTTTAATAAAACGTTTATAGCAGTTATACAAGATTTCAAACCATGTATTATAAAACCATAATTTTTTTATTTAAGTACATTTTCCTTTTTAAAGTTGATTTTTTTTCTATTGTTTTTAGAAAAAATAAAATACCTGGCAAATATATAATTGAGCCAAATCTTAAGTTGTGAGTGGTTTCTTTGCTTCCTCTCCCTCTCTCCCCCCATTTTCTTTTCACCAATTACAAATTAACAGAATTGACCCTTAAGAGAATGAGTTTCAAAAGAGGGGGAAAGTTGTTTTTAAAAAAGGTAAGGGTTTTTCTTTGTTGAGATAGGTCTGGGGGCCTTAAGGCCTTTAAGTTCTCAGGGGTTATAAGATGCTTCCTGGAGATTGTGATAAGAGCCAGAGTTGATAGTGGAAAAAAAAGGAAGGGGCAGAAGGCTGGTGAGAAGGTTAGAGGTAGGGAGAGGAGATGCCAGAGGTTAAAGATAACAGTTAAGTACACAGAGGGTAAGGACTGGGGGGTCGGGAGAAGGTGAAGAAGGAACTCTTCTTCAGTATAGTTCACCAGTGCCAGTCCCCTGTTCAGTTCAAACCCAGCCTTTCTGCCCAGTGAGAAAGCTAATGAGAAAAGAGTAGAAACCAACTTCTGCCCTTTGCCTACTGCTACCAGGCACCAGCTTCTTTATGTGGTTATCTCATGAGCCTCAGAGGAGCTCTGGGAGGAATGTTACTATTAGCCCTAGTTTACAAATGAGGAAACACAAAAGCTCAGAGTGGTTACATAACTTATCTGCAGCCATACAGATAATAAGCAGAATCCAGGTCCCATGTCTCTTGAAAACACTTAACCCTTCTCACTCATGCCTTAGCTCATCTGGGTTCTAAAGTGCTGAGATTAAGAAGGCTTTGGCTTTGGAGCCTGATGGACTCGAGTAATAACAATTTTAAACTCTTATTTGTGTGCCGGGTACTCTTCTTCTAAGCATTTTATTTCTAAGTCTGCAGCAACTCCATGAAGGAGGTACTGTTGATTTCCCGGTATTACAGAGGGGGAAACTGAGGCACAGAAAGACTTATCCCCAGGGTGAACTGATAAGAAATTAGAACTGGGATTCAAGCCCAGCCTGTCTACCTCTATCTTACCTGTCCTAGCTCACTTCTCAACAAGCCAGTAGGAATAAGCCAGCCACTCCCCAGTACAGGACAGGAGTCACAGTTCAGTGAGTTACGTAGTTTAAGTCTCAACATCTAGGCCTGGTCAGACATCAGTTCCCTTTTTTTGTTGTTTATTTTGTTTTTTATTTTGTTGTTCAGTTTAATTTTTTCCTTTCACATTGAGTAGGTCACCGCTTGTTCACTCCTACCTTTGCCATTTATTAAATCAGATTCACTGGTTGCTCCTGGGTAGAAGCCAGTTTGGAAATGCTACTGTTCAGATCGTAAAACAAAACATACCCTTTGTCGTATGAGTCATGATTTTAGAAACTACAAACTCTCCTTCCTTCCAACCTCTTTCACACACTCATGACACATGCTCATTATTAGCCCATGAAAAGGCATTTTTGAATATATGTATTAATTATAAGCCTCTAATAGCCCATGGCTCAAACCAGAAATGACATTGACTACATAGGTAAATGGAAGTTACTATTACTGTTCTAATTACTTCATTGTCTTGATCTCAGAGTTGGTCTTCAGCTCCCTGTGCTTTCTTTGGGATTTTTAATCCACCACCACCCATAGATCAATAAATAATTACTATCTTTGGCTCTGACTCCTAGAATAATCTATTCAAAGCTTTAATGTCTTTTTCTTCTTCCTTCTTTTGAGTCTCAAGCCCCATCCTCACAGCTTCAAGCTGTCTTGCCAAATTCCCTAAATTCAAAGGGAGATAAAATCAATAGAAGTTAAGTAGTCCAGAGTGTTACAAAAGTGGGGGCGCTCTTAAATGGTTCACTCTTTGCCCCTTTGAGAACCACAGCTGGAGTGCAGCCCTGAAATGACTCACTTGGGAACCGGGAAGGTGTTAGTCTCAATCACTATGTCCGGGCAAGCCCTCGGAATAGAGTGTTCCTCGCTAGGAAAACAACTCCCAATTCCAAATGATCAGGAAAGAACTTTAGGGATGCAGAGGTTGGCTGTGGGAATAGAAGGAAACCATTCCAATTACCTATTAGGCCACCTCTTACCTTTACTCTGCCAGGGAATGGCTCTGAAAACAGGACAGACGCCAACTTCCTTCCAGAAAGTCAGGCTGATCTTACAATACAAATGGGCCCCCTCAGAGCCAATGCAGAGAGTCCCAGGGGTCTACCCCATTGTGTAATCTATTTTTGGAGATGGAAGGGAGGAGCTTGCAGTTTAGTCACGGATATATAAGAAGGAATAAGGTCTGGCCGGGCGCGGTGGCTCACGCCTGTAATCCTAGCACTTTGGGAGGCCGAGGCGGGCGGATTGCTCAAGGTCAGGAGTTCGAAACCAGCCTGAGTGAGACCCTGTCTCTACCAAAAATAGAAATAAATTAATTGACCAACTAAAAATATATATACAAAAAATTAGCTGGGCATGGTGGCGCATGCCTGTAGTCCCAGCTACTCGGGAGGCTGAGGCAGTAGGATCGCTGAGCCCCAGAGATTGAGGTTGCTGTGAGCCAGGCTGACGCCACGGCACTCACTCTAGCCTGGGCAACAAAGTGAGACTCTGTCTCAAAAAAAAAAAAAAAAAAAGGAATAAGGTAATACTGACTATGCCTTTTACCCATGACAATGTTCAGGAATTAACGACTTCTAGGGGATTCCTGGGATGGTTGTGTTTAGGGATGGAATGCATAGAATAAGGAAGTGTTATTTTCTGCTGGCATTTGGAAGCAACAAAGGCAATCAAGATTATAAATGTAATCAATCAAATTTTAAAATGAATAGTTTTCACAATCCCAGCCTAATATGTAGACTATTCACAGCTTGGGAATGTAAGTAGATTTCTCTGTTGGTCTTTAAGACAAACTCTGGCACAAAGCTTGGGAAAGAGGACAGAAAAATGCATTAGGGGGGCTCCTGTGGTTTGTTTGCAATAACATATGATTGGCTCAGTCAATAATTATATTTTAGTACACACACTAAAGGCCCCTGAAGCATTTCCTCCCAACAATAAATAATACTTAGGACAGAAAATGCTAAAGGATATCCTTCAACCCTGTCCATAAATGGACTGTGAGGCAGCTTTACAGAAGACTCTTCCTTTAAGGTTACAAACCACTATAGGCCTTTTTCAATTTTTTGAATTATTTTTCAATTTTTTTATTTTATCATAGCTCACTGCAACCTCAGAATCCTAGGTTTAAGTGATCCTCCTGTCTCAGCCTCCTCCTAATTTTTCTATTACCTAGGCTGGTCTTGAAATCTTGACCTCAAGCAATCCTGCTGCCTCAGCCTCCCAGAGTGCTAGGATTACAGGCATGAGTCACTGCACTCCACCCATATGGGCCCATTTTAAAGGAGAAGAACTGTAGAAACAAAGCCAACAGAATAGGAACACGGACTCATTGAAAAAATAAAACTAAAAAGACTCTATAACTCATCTCCAAAGACTTAGCAATAACCCTTCTTTGTTCTACCTCCATGAGAAAACTTAAGACAACCTGTAAATTTAGAGGAAAACAGGCCGGGCGCTGTGGCTCACGCCTGTAATCCTAGCTCTTTGGGAGGCCGAGGCGGGTGGATCGTTGGAGCTCAGAAGTTCAAGACCAGCCTGAGCAAGAGCCGAGACCCCGTCTCTACTAAAAATAAAAAAAAAAAAAAACGTTAATTGGCCAACTGAAAATGGAAAAAAAAAAAAAATAAAGGAATAGAGGAAAACAACTAGGAATGCTGTCTTTGCCAAAGGCTTGAGGTGACTCTAGATGACTCTGAGTTTATTTCACTCTTAATTTTATTTCATTCAATATTAGTCTACACTAAGCTCTTTAGGAAGACTGAGTTGAGGGAAATAAGTGTTAATGGGATGTAGATCTTCTGAGGTTGAAAGGAATGTTCTTTGTTTTTAAACAATGCCTGGGAGCCCAGCCACAATCCCCAACACTTTCTTTCCATTGTCACCCCTTCAGCACATTAAGGGGTAAAACACTCCAGTGTAGTCCAAGGTCTGTGAGGGTGGGAAAGGAGAGAGCTCAGGGAGAGAAAATGAACTTTTTTTCTTTCTTTGGACACAGAATCTCAATATGTTGCCTGGGCTAGAGTGCAGTGGCGTCGTGATAGCTCACTGCAACCTCAAACTCCTGGCCTCAAGTGATGCTCTCGTCTCAACCTCCCAAGGTGCTGGGACTACAGGCATGTGTCACCATGCCTGGCTGATATTTCTATTTTTTATTTTTTTATTTTTTTTTAGTAGAGACTGGATTCACTGCGTTACTCAGGCTGGTCTCAAACTCCTGGCTCAAGAAATCCTCCTGCCTTGGCTTCCCAAAGTGCTAGGATTACAGGCATGAGCCATCACACCCAGCTGAGAATAAACCACTGTTACATACCTACTATCTTCCAGACCCTCCATCTCACTGAACCCCCTCAGCAGCCCAGCTGGAGAACAGTTGTTGAATGTGGCAGTCCAGAAGTGAAATAGCTGGCCCCAAGTCACAAAAGTACCAACAATATAACAACAATAATAGTAGTAAATGTTTATATGTGCTAAACACTTTACATGCATTATCTTATTTCATCCCCAAAGCAACTCTTAGGAGGTAAATCCTATTTCTAATGCCCATTTTACAAACAGGGTGACTGAAGCTTTGAGAGATTAAAGAACTTGCCTGTATTCACAGAGAGCAAAATGGTGAAAGCAGAAATCATTTCTTCAGTCATAAATGTTTGTTGAGCAGCTACTATGGGCTCACATTGTGCAGGGGGAGAGGAGGTCTGAAAAGAGATACCAAGATAAATGAGACAGATAAGGTTCTGGTTTTGAGAGGCTCATGGACTAGTGGAGAACAAAGAAGAAAGGCTACTAGACTCTATTTTAAAACCACTTTTACAGCTCACTATGTAGCAGGAGAGAGTTCAAGCTCTGGGAGCTGCTGAAGACACTCCACTTGCCCCTAGAGAAAATGCAGCATGGAGCTCAGGAAATGCTGGAAGAGAAGCCAAAGGAGAAGATATCCTCAGAGGGATGGAGGGAAGCTGGGAGAAGAGGGTGTAAGCAAAGCCACAGAGGAAGATCTTCTATCAAAGCTGTGTCAAAGGCAGGCAGAAGTACAGCAAGATGATAGAGAAGGGTCCCTTGCACTTAGCCATATGGAGGTGTCTTCTTCACCACACCTTCTCCCAAGTGGGATGGCAGACCCATCCACTCAGCATCTTCTCCTTCATCCTCTTCATTCAGTTCATCACCAGAAACAGCTGCCTAATATTAATAGTGTCCCCAGTGTCTTCTCCAGGAGTTCCCCAAGTGTGTCTCTGGAGCCAGCAGTATGCACATCACCTGTGAATTTGTTGCAAATGCAGACACATAGATAGTCTGAATTAGAATAACAGAAGATGGGGCCCAGGAAACTGTGTTTCAACAAGCCATGGGGGATGAAGTTCAAGACCATCTGACTTCTCCATCTGACTTCTACATAATCCCAGTAATCTTTCTAAGTCACAGGTGAGATTATGCTGCTCTCTGCTTAAAACCCTTCAGAGGGTTCCTGTTACCTTCTGAATTAAGTCCAAAGCCATTATTCACAGTGCTCTATGGCCTGTAAGCTTTTTCAGATACCTTGCCCCTCTGCTCAAAACATTGTTCATCCAACACCCACCCATCTGCCAACACTGCTGCCAACCAGCCTGACAAGTTCTTATTCATCCTTTGTGGCTCACCTTCTAGTATTCTCTGACCTCTAGACAAGATTCCAGAGGAAACTAATATTGCCTGTGATAATACCCCTCCCTTTTTATGAAAATCACTTGTCCTGACTGTTAGATCCACTCCTTGAGGAACAGACCATATCAGTCTCATTCATCAGTGAATCCCCAGTGCCGAGATAAGTGCCCAGCATCTAATAGCAACTCAGTAACTCCTGGGCTCCAGTGATCCTCTAGTCTGATGAGTGACTGAATGAAGAGCCATTTTGATGGTGTGATGGGCATTGAACATGAGTAGCAGAGGACAAGAAAGCAAAGTTTCTGGATCACTTTTCAAGACACTTAGCTGGGAAGGAAAAAGAGGAGTATGTCAAGTCAAGGTAAGGACTATTATTTGATTTTATTAGCTTGATTAGATGTGTATTTTATTCTATCAAAGATGGAAGACATAATTAGATTACATGTTGATGGGACGGACCTGAGAGTGAGAGAAGTGAAGACACAGAAGAAAGGGGGATGATGTAGCTAGCAGCAGGCATCTCTGTCTTAGTCTGTCCAGTGCCTGGGGCTCTCAGCTGAGTGTGGAATGTTGACTGAACTGAGATAAGGAGGAATGTATTCCTGAACCTGGGCTCTCCTCCAGGTATTGATTCTTCCAGGTAGTGACTTCAGAAGCCACCAGGTCCCCCTTTTTCTAGGTCCCCAGAGCCCTCTACTCTTCCTCTATCACAGGACGTGTTTGTTCATGTACCCACGTGTGGGACTAACCTGTTTAATTCTCTTTCTCCCCTGCTAGCCTCCTTGAGGACAAGGACTCTTTTTCTCTCTCATCATTATATCCTGAAGACCAGGCACTATATCCAGTACGTAAAATTTTGTTGAATAAATGAATGAGCCTATAAAGGAATGAATTCATGCATGCATGTATCTGCCATATATTTTAGGTTTTCACTTCCTGGGGCTGTCAATTTTTTTTACCTCACTCAGTCCTACACTCTGTACTCAGCTCATACCAGATCTCTTCCCTCTCCAATGTCTATGCAATTCACTCCAGACGGCAAAAGCCTCAGCAACAGTTTCTCTGAGTTTGTCAGTCAGGATCTCTAGGTTACAAGCCACAGAAACTCAGCACAAATTGTCAAAAGCAAAAAAAAAAAAAAAAATGTTAGTTTATGTAACTAAAAAAGCAGGGATGACTCAATCTAGGGGCATACACAATAACTTCAGGGTTCTCTCTGTAGCTTCAAGTCAGGCAGGATCCACCTACTCACCTGGGGCAAAGATGGCTGCCAACTGCTAGAGGCTTTTGGCCCAAGACAAAAGCCTCAGAAAGGATTCCAATGGGTCTTCTGGAGTCACGTGATCGCCCTGAAGCCAGGGGATCAGTTTGTTCTCAGCCCCTCTTCTGTGGCAGAGTTGGGGCCGTGTGTTTGGTGGCCCCATGGGACAGGGGAAAGACAATTTCTCAAAGGAAAAAAATGGAAACACGGAAAGGTACGAATATTCTCTAGACTGACTCTTTGGGTAATTGTGTTAAGTTCCTGAGAATTACATGGAATGTAGCCCAGAGATTTTAAAATCCTGCTTTTCAGAATCACCCAAAGACCTTTTTGTAAAATAGAGATTCCCAGAGCCCACTTCAGAGCTACTAAACCAGAAGGTCCGGAGGAGGGGCCTAGGGTCCCATATTTGTAAAAAGTTCCGCAATTAAGCGGGAGGGGCAACTATGTCAGAGCTGAAGGCCCTGGGCTTCTCAAGTCCTGCAGTTTGAGTCTCAGTCTGCCAGTGCCCCGAGCTAGCGGCGTGATCAGGGCCAGACCTGGCTGCTCTAAGCCTGACTTTCCTGATTTGCAAGGGGAAAAGAAATAAAGAGGTGGCCAGGGAAGTGTGGGAGACAAACCTCTCTGCCAGGCTTCTGAGAAAATTAAATGAGATAAAATGTGAGAAATGGTCCAGCACAGGTTCGGTAAAGGTAAATATCTTTCCCTCTTCCTCCTCCCTCCCCTCCATTTCTAATGCCTTGCCAAATCCTCTAGATTCTGCCCCCTGGCTTTGTCCACGTGTCTCCTGGATCACTGCCACCACCCTCTTCCTGCCTACCAGCATCCTTTGCCTGGGGCTCTCTGGAGGAGCTTCTCCCTGCCTCTATAATCTGGTCTCTTCAAAGGCTCAGGAGTGGTCTACTCCAAATGCTAACTAGTCAGATCATTCCCCCACATATAGGAATCTAGTGGCTCTCCTTGCTCTGACTATAAAGTACAAATATCTTCATACCTGTTCATGATCTGTCACCAGATTACCTGTCCAGCCTCACCTCCTGCCATTTGTCACCACCTCTGACCTACCCTACATCCTTACTGAGACCATTTCTAATGCCAGGCACATTCTCCCATTGCATCTCTGCTCTCGCTGCTTCCTCTGCCTAAAGGATGTTCATTCACCTCCCAGCTCCATGTCTCATTTTGAATATCACCTCTTCACGGAGGCCCTCCTTGGTCTCTGCTTCCCCGGTTCCCCTTCTCCATGCTTATCTAGTACACAATAGCTGGTAACGGTTAACCACTGTGGCAACCTTCTCCTTCACTGGGTTATTCATCTGTTTTATTTCACAAGAGCTGCATGAGATGATCACACTCACTTCCTCCTTTTATACTTTAGGATACTGAGATTTAGAGATGGCTGGTAACTTTCTCAAGGTCAAGTGCAGGGGATTCCAGTCCTAGGTCTTTTGGATTCTTAGTCACCAGGTTTCTCTATTTCCTGCTGCTTCTTGTAGACTACACTATATTGAAATTACGTATTTCCTTCTGTTGCTTCCATGTTGGAATAGGAGTTACTTGCTTATATGCTGTGCTATCTCCAACACTTAGCACAGACTGGGTACTCAATTGAAGGGACTCGTTTATATTGTTGAATGAATGCAGTCAGTGTGCCCATGTGCTGAGATCCACAGCCAGAAAGATATTGGTGGTAAGTTTATACTCAAGGGACTCTGTGCCTGCTGTGCTGTTGAGGGTTAAGACATGGGAAAATGACTCAGAGCCAGAGACAACCTTAGCATTAGCTTTCTAGATGAAACCCCTAG
Source organism: Microcebus murinus (assembly GCF_040939455.1). Classification (NCBI taxonomy): domain Eukaryota; kingdom Metazoa; phylum Chordata; class Mammalia; order Primates; family Cheirogaleidae; genus Microcebus; species Microcebus murinus. Next base: position 39,186,953 of record NC_134110.1, on the reverse strand, counting down.
AGAAAATGCAATCTTCCTGAAGTTCCTCTACTCATTTTTGGCTGAATTGGTTTACTATCTCAGGTCTTCTGAGATGCAGGATTTGTTTACCTGCCTTACCAGAATGCAGGATGATCTCCTGAACTAGAGGCAGTTTGCCACTGGGATGAACCTTCCAAACTGGCTCAGTTCCCAAGTCTATGCTGGGTCTTATTCCCACACCTAGACTTCCACAATCAACAAATATTTACTGGGCACATCCTATGTACAAATGAGGCACCCATGTGGAAGAAATAGATTCAACAATCTAGTACAGAAGGGTGACATTAAATAAGTATTTACATAAATAATTAAGTAAATTCAAGGTCACAGAGTAGTGGGGTGAGGAAGTAAAGAGTGTTTTGGGAGCATCTGACAGCCCAGGGATTCAGGGAAGGTTTTCAGCCATGAAAATGAGTTGGGAAAGCCAAGGATTCTGAGCCTCTGCTATGGGAGAGAGGGACACATGCTCAGGGAACTGACAGCAAACCACAATGGAAGGAGCAGAAAGGACAAGAGAACCTCCACCCGAGATGAGGTCCATAGGTGGGCCCCAAGCCAGATCACCCAGGGTCCTCGGGAGACGGTTTGGACTGTTGTCTAAAGACAGACTCCACACTGGGGAAAGTCACACCATTCCCATTATGAGCGTCTGGATCCTGCGGTCAAGGTGGCACCATCCCCACAGCCATGAGTTTGTGGTCAGGGGAAATGTCATGGTGCTGGGTGCCAGGACACTGAATTTCCTGCACTGCCATTATCTCCCTCTGGACCTCAGTACCCAGCCTGCAACCCAGGTCAGAAAGCCCAGACCATGTCGTCACAAATATTAAGGTCTTTCCAACTACGACATATAGTAATACTGAGAAGAATAACAACCCTAACATTGGCCAGGCGTGGTGGCTCACGCCTGTAATCCTAGCACTCTGGGAGGCCTAGGGCGGGTAGATTGCTCAAGGTCAGGAATTTGAAACCAGCCTGAGCAAGAGCGAGACCCATCTCTACTATAAATAGAAAGAAATTAATTGGCCAACTAATATATATAGAAAAAATGAGCCAGGCATGGTGGCACATGCCTGTAGTCGCAGCTACTTGGGAGGCTGAGGCAGCAGGATTGCTTGAGCCCAGGAGTCTGAGGTTGCTGTGAGCTAGGCTGATGCCACGGCACTCACTCTAGCCTGGGCAACAAAGCGAGACACTGTCTCAAAAAACAAAACAAAACAAAAAACAGACCTAACATTTATTTAATGTTTTCTATGTGCCTAGTACAGTGCAAAGCATTTCACATGCCTTTTCTCCTTCAATCTTTGTGACAACCACATGAATAATATGTAGCTATGATTGTACCCATTTGACAGATGAGAAAGACTCAGAGGTATGAAGTCCATTGCCAGAGGTCCCCCGGCAAAGAAATAAAAGAGCTGGGATTCCAGCCCACGTCTGCTCTGGCCCCGAAGCCTGACTCATCTGCCATCTCAGACTGCTAAGATACTTTCAGAAGGCTTCAAGCCTGGAAAGTCATGATGGCTTGTGCCAGCTTAACATTTTTAAAGGCCTTCTCAGCTGCTTTGAACTTTTAACGACGTACCCTGTGTGACACTGGAAGGCTCCCAGATGAACTACAGAAGCATTCCACGAGGTGTGGGGGCCTCCCCAAGGTCTCACAGCATTTCAGTGTGAAGAATTCAGAGCCGACATGAACCACATCTTTGCATCTTGGCCTCCCAAGCCATCACCGGATTTACTCAGACCAGATAGGAATCCTGATGTTGCTTTTCCAGGAGCTTGGCGGGCCCCCTCTCTCTCCTTAACAAACCAGGCTGTCATTTCCCTCACCTCACAAGTCTCCCTCCCCGGCACCAAGACTGCTGCCTTTTCCACCATGAATTTGGAAATTTGGCCAGCGCAGCGCCTCCCACCAGCAATCCGCTCTTCAGAAACTGGTCTCTGATTTCTCATTCTCCATTTGTGACCTCAGAGGAGGGAGTTGTGGGAGTCTAAACACGAGGGAATGGGAGATCAGAGTTGTGGGAGCTCCCAGAGGCCAGAGAACATTCTGGATGGAAAGGCCCCTAATGTCACATGAGTGGGCCACCTTATTTTTCCAGACAGAGGACAGGATGTACACAGAGCTCTCAGACATTCAGGAGTAGGTTGGGGCAGTAACTCAAGTTCACTGGCAGTTAACAAGGGAGCCCTCTGGCCTAGGGACTGCCCAGCGTCCTTCCTCTTCTGTGGGTAGTGCACCCGACCTCCTTGTGGAATGTCCTCTTACCCCATGCGGGTAAGTGCCCAAGGAAGTGCCCTACCCTCTCCTAGCCATAGAGATGCCCAGGGGAGACTAAGTGCACTCTTTCTCTGAGGACTTGGAATCTTAACTGAAATAATCCCAGGACAGAGCACATCCCTTCTGGCAGGGGGAGGGGAGGGCTCTCTTGGGAACAACTGAGTTGTTAAGCTGTTAAGCTGTTAAGTTGTTAAGCATTACCTCTGTCAAATCCATCTCAACCCTGGTTTCCCTGGTTCCATCCATTCTAAAGCTCTCCAACGTCCTTCTAGAAAATTCCTTTTAGGGCTAAATTAGCCAGTAGGAGTTTCTGTTTCTTGCAACTAAAACACCCTGAAGGATGGAGCGTTCTTTGAATTTTCCCCACAGTTCATGCTGCCTTGCTCTGAGGCAAGACAACAGCCTTAAAAAAAAAAACGGCAAAGAGACAGGAACACCAAAAGTCATAATAAGATATACTGACAACCAAGTCCTGGGCGGTCACATCTTTTGAGCCATGTGGCATTGTCTCATCAGCTGCATATTTTGTTCTTCCATTATCTATACTTGGGGATAGTTTGTACTGGAGTTCAGTGCCAGGGACATAGTTTATAGGGAGTGGTCTACATCCTGTAGTGTCTCCACTCTTGCTGTCTAGAAGTATCAAACCCAAATAAACTCTGCATAGTTTAAGCACAGTTCTTACCTTTAAAAAAAACTACCGGCCGGGCGCTGTGGCTCACGCCTGTAATCCTAGCTCTTGGGAGGCCGAGGCGGGCGGATTGCTCAAGGTCAGGAGTTCAAAACCAGCCTGAGCAAGAGCAAGACCCCGTCTCTACTATAAACAGAAAGAAATTAATTGGCCAACTGATATATATATAAAAAAAAAAAAAATTAGCCGGGCATGGTGGCGCATGCCTGTAGTCCCAGCTACTCGGGAGGCTGAGGCAGAAGGATCACTCGAGCCCAGGAGTTTGAGGTTGCTGTGAGCTAGGCTGACGCCACGGCACTCACTCTAGCCTGGACAACAAAGTGAGACTCTGTCTCAAAAAAAAAAAAAAAAAAAAAAAAAAACTACCACTTAAAAATCATTATTTTATGACAGATATTGTGCTAAGGGTTTTACATATACCATCTAATCATCCAGAAAATTCTATGGATCGTACACTAGTATTAGCTTAATTGCATTAATGAGAAAACTGGCTCTCAGAAATGGGGTGGGGGGAGTGGTAAATGAATGCCAAGGTTACTCAGCTAGAGGTGGTGGACTTTGGATATATAATCCCAGGGCAACCTGACTCCAGAGACCTTGCCCTAAAATCCCAGGCTGAATTGCCTGGAAATGACTCAGTGATACCCCATTCAAAGGGTTCTCTAATCAGAGACCCTCCTGGAATAGGAAAGCTGACAGAGACTCAGCATTTCCAGGGAAATTGTCATTTGAAATGCATGTCTAATGTGATATTGTAATTTCATATTTGAAGGGTCAAAAATAAAACCAACCCCAGTGTGTTCAATACAAACCAGGATAGCTTTGAGAGTGAAAGTGGCTTCTGTGGATAACTAGGTCAGGTTTCCCCAGGCCAGCCCGGGTGTGTGACCACCATCTCACAGGTGAGGAAACTTAGCACAAGTAGAGGAGGATCGCAGAGCAGCAGGTGCTAGAGGAGATATTGGAACATCCCTGAGAAAAGTCGTGGAGGCACCCGGTGAACTCCCATGTGACTTTTCTGAGAGCCTGTGTTCTTCTAATCTTTCAAAACTCTGTTCAAAACCTGCTATACCAGGAAGCCCTTCGCGACTAACCTCAGTCTATTTTTTTCCCTCTAAGTCTTCTGATAGACACCTTGCACTGCACTTTATTAATTTTCTCTAAATTATAAACTGTGTGTGTGTGTGTGTGTACGCACACATATGTACGTGAGCTCTCCTTCCTTTGCACGGTTCCACGTTAACTGAGACTTGACCTTGGTTACCATGAAACCGTGCAAAGTGAGGACAGAGTTCTGATACATACAAGTATCCATTAATACAGTGCTTTGCAAAGTGAAGACAGCCTGTATTCTGTTTTTCTTTTATGATGCTGTATTAGTTTCCTAGGGTTACCAAAACAGATTACCATGTATTGGGTGGCTTATAATGACAGAAATTTATTCTCACAGTTCTGGACACAAGAAGTGTAAGATCAGGGTGTCAGTAGGGCTGTGCTCCCTCTGAAGCCTCTCGGGGAGAACCATTCTTTGCCCCTTCCAGCTTCTAGTAGATGCTGGCAATCCTTGGTGTTCCTTGTTTGTAAATGCATCACTCCACTCTCTGCCTCTGTCTTCACACGGCCTTCTCCCCTGCATGTGTGTATATCTCCTCTGTGTGTCCTCTCCTCTTACTATAAGGACATCAGTTTTGGGTTTAGGGTCTACCTTAATCCTGTATGATCTCATCTTAACTAATTACATCTGCAAACCCTATTTCCAAACAAGGTCACATTCTGAGGCTCCTGGTGGACACGAACTTTGGGGGGACCACTATTCAGCCCAGTTGAGGTGAGTAAGCACCTCCAGGGCTGGATTTATAGCATAGATCAAGTCCCCTTCAGTTCTAAGCTGGGGAGTGCATACAGTAGGTGCTCAATAATCTAGGTTACAGCCACTCACAAGGGTAGATCTGAATAAGAGTAGCAATGAGCATAGTTCATTGGAGGCCCATTTTTTTTCTCATTTCAGCCTTCTTTACAGTAAACCACTCCCCGGCCCCCTTCCTTCCCTTTTTGTCATGGCTTTCTCTTCCCCCGTCCCCAACCACCCTCAACTGCCTCTTCTCTTTCCTTCCCCTTCAAAGCCCTGAATGGTGCTTCGGGGGAGCTGTGCTATGCATGCGTGCATGTGCGCAGGAAACAGCCCAGAGTAAGGAACTCCCTCTTCGCTGCAAGCTCCCTCACCCCATCCAAGCATGTCTTTACTCTGTGCTTTTAGGGTGCAAGTCCATTCGAGTCCCTCCAAAAGTTAAACTAAATTCTCAGCCCTTAGTCAAATATCCTCTCTCAGCCACACACCCTTCCGATTTCTTTTTCTCCAGAAGTCCCAAGCAGAAAGGTTCCTCATTGCTAGCACTGCCTGTGTCTTCCTCTTTCTTTAGTTTCTGGATGGCAGTTTATTTCTCCTGCTGAAACATTAATAACATGTTTTCACTGAATGAGTTTTTACTACGTTCCAAGCAGTGTGCCAAGCCCTTCCCACACATTACCTCTCTCATTCTTTACATGATTCTCATTGTACAGATGAGAATACTGAGGTCTTAAGCAAGGAGGTAGTTTGTCAAAAGTCATGCAGCTAATTCGAGGTGGAGTCGGGATTTGAACCTACATCCATCAGATTCCAGAGTGTGTTCTCCTCCTCATGGTGTAGGGTTATGAAAGGAACCCTTGGGAATATTATTCCTTCATACTGCTTCCCAGCCAAGCTTCCTGAAAACATATAAGATCATTAAGCACTACCTTCTGTTTTCTTTAAGATGCGAAGCCTAACAGACTCTTCACATTTCCCTTCTCTGACATTATTGGGGTGGGTCTGGGGATGGGGGGTGCTGCTACAAGGGAACCCATTGACAACCTGCAGGTCATTACCAACAATCCCCAGGGAATCTGTGTTTCTCCTAGCAGCTGCTTTGGGCTTTTGGGTACAATAACTTAAGCCATCAAATGCAAACAACTCAAAATTTCAAAATGCTCTTTGTTGGCAGTTTTCCATTAAACTTGACTCAGCAAGTTCAGGGTGCTGGGGAAAAGTCACAACATACACCCAAATCAGAGTCAACTAACAGCCTCGCATACCAGACACTCTAATCCTGGGAAGCTTCCTGAAGTTTCATGGACAAGCCCATTCTCTCCTGTCTCTTTGCACCTGTTCCTTTTACCTAACACCTCCCCCTGAACTCAACTATTTGCTGTTAGTATGTCCTTCCAGGTACCACAGCATCGAGGAAGGCATTTGGCTCAGGCATTGAGCCTCTACCCTAGAAGAGTTCTTCTCTGAACCCGAAAGCAGCCCTTGATGGGTCACTCTCAGGGAAGCTGGGGGAGGGGAAGATTGTTAAAAGCTGGGCCTTGCCCCAAATCTACTAGGTCAGAATCTCTAGGGTGGAGCCTGGGAAAAATGCATCTTAACACAGTCTCCAGGTGCTTGGGAACATGTCCTAGGCTGAGCTTCCCAGAATCAAGTCATTGCTTCATCTTCACAATTTTTACACTGAACCTTTAAAAAAAATTAACAAACACTGATGTGGTACTTACTGTGCTCCAGGCACTTGTGAATAATTCATGCAGTGGTCACTGCAGCCCTATTGAGGTAGCCATCATTATTATCCCTATTTTGCAGATGAAGAAACTGAGGCACAAAGAGGTTAAGAAACTGCCCTGAGGTCACCCATCAGATAAATAGCAGGATTGGCTCCAGATTGCCCACTAGATCTTACATCTGTTCATTTATAACTTTAAATCATCTCACTTTAAAAATTTAAATAATTTATGTGAATTTAAATGGGAAATCTATGAGAGCAGAGATTTTCAGCTATTTGTTCCCTGCTGGATACCCAGAGGCTAGAACAATGCCAGGCAAAGCCAATACATACTTGTTGAATGAATAAATGAATATGCAAGCCTTTAACATGGGGTTGAGGTGGTGGTTATATTTTTTCCTCATATTCACCAAAAATATATGGACATAATTATTACTATAAAAGGTCTGTGTACCACCAAAAATCCTGTCCCATTTTCATATGGGTGTCCATACCCAGTGTAGTTGGGAAGCCCTGAGCTGAACCTTAGCTCTATCATTGCCTTGACATTACAATTTTCTCCTCCAGACTGTAGGCTCTCAAGAATAGGGACTCAATTTATTCATCCTTGTATCCCTGTGCCTAGGGCAAAGGCCAACTCTGCCATTCTTCATTCTTGCTAGAGGGAACTGGTTACAGATTTGACTGTTCCTCCAAACCCTTTGAGACCTGATAGGCAGTGCTAGGATTCAATGGAGGACAAAGAATAATGAGTCTCAGGAGGCCTGGACGAGGTCCCCCTAAAGGGAGGACTGCAGGTGTGAGCTGTTGGGCGTCTGGACACCTGAACTCTACTTCTGGCTGGTTCTTCATGTCCCAGAGACACTCTACTTTCTTGAACTGGCAGTGTTTCTCAGACTGTGAATTCCTTGCAGATAAAGATCACACCTTCTTGTTGTTCACCAGTGTGTATGCAGAACCTGTGGAGTGCCTGGCATACCTAAGATGATCAATAAGAAAAAGTGCGGGTTGAATGAATAAGTGAGGGAGAAATTGTTAAATCTGTTCTAATGAGAAAAGTATAGCAGGCCCTCTCCCTCATTTTTCTCTCTTTCCACGGTCTCCAAGGGCCTAATATCTCCATAAAATATGCATTTGTGGAAGGCAATTTGGTTAGAAAGGCTGACTTGAAGTTGCATGAGAAGAGCATTTTACATGAGCTAGAAAAATAATAATTAGCCATTGAAAAGAAGAGGGGCAATGGGAATTGCAAAGGGGAGATTCTATGTCCAGCCCCGTCTCAAGACCTGCTAGGTACCTGACTCCAGGATCCTGATTGTCAGACTCTGGGACTGGAGCAGCGACCTCAGCAGCAGGCACAAGCTCCAGCTAATTTTTCTGAATATTGGTTCTGCTTCAGATGCGATGCCAATGAGAGTATTGCAAGCTAACAGCAGGGAGGCAGACAGGCAGGAAGTCAATGATAATTAAACTTTCTTTCCCTGGTACACAGCAGCCAACCCCAAGGCACACAAGAAAAATACAGGCAGAAGTTGCCAAGGGCTGAGCAGTAGGAAAACACGAAGAAACTGAACTCAAGAAAGCCTGGGGGGTCTCTTTGCCTGGAATACTCCAATTTGGAGAATATCCTGATTAATTGGTGAGAGAGCCAGGAGAGTGGGAAAAAGAGTCACACACCAGATCAACAGATGATTTGAGATTCTTGCTGGAATGGTGAGTATATCCAACAGCATATGCACAATAGCTTTGCCATTCCCTTTATGTTAAAAAGAGTGTCATCATCTTCAAATATATCAAAGGGCCAGCTCAGAGTCAAGAAAGAAGAGGTGATAACAAACAAGAAATGGAAGTTTTGTGAATGTTTACAAGCAGCCAGGCCAGGCATGTTCATATGCATTATTAAATATTAAATGATGTCCCCCCACAGTGGGGAAGATGCTGTTCCTACTGCCCTTCTATATATGAGGAAACACAGGCAGGTCACATTGCCTGCCCAAGGTCATCCAATAAGTGGGTGGCAGGAATGGAATTTGACCTCATGTCTGTCTGACACCACATCCCATTGCAGTGGGCAGCCACCACCCCGGCTCCTGGTAGTCACACCCTGTGCAACCCCCCTCCTGCTGTGTGGACCAGACCTAGGGACTCACTTATAACATATACAGTATGGCAAAAGTGATGGGATGTCCCTGCTGAGGTTAGATCATAAAAAGACTGTGACTCCCATCTTGGGCACTTCTCCCGTACATCACTGGTCCTGAGGGAAGCCAGCTGCCATGTCAATGGCTGTGCCACGGAAAGGCCCACGTGGCAAGGAACCCATGTCTCCAGCCAGCAGTCAGTGAGGCCCAAAGGCCTGTCCAAAGCCACGTGTGCGACCCTCAGAGGGAACTCTCCCCACATCCAGTCTTGAGATAACTGGAGCTCTGATGGAGGCCTTGAATGCAACCTCAAGACAGGCCAGGAACAGATCCACCAATTCAGCTGAGCCCCGATTCCTGGCCCACAGGAAATGTGAGATAATAAATGTTCATTGTTTTTACTTGCTAATCTCACTGTTACGCAGCAATAGATAACTGATATACTCATTTCTAAAAATTATTCCATAGAAATATTCATTAGTTCTGTTCACTAAATATTTCCAATTCTTCCTCCTTCTGGGAACACGGTAGGATTAACTTCCCTGCCGCTTCAGGTAGGCGTGGCCCTCTACCTGCTTTGGCCAATGAAATGTGAATGGAAGTGAGATGTGACACTTCATGGGAGAAACTTCTCTTCTGGCTCAGTGCCAAGATAGCTCTTCCCTTTGGAGCCAGAGATTATTACCTTACTTTTAAAATATTTATTTTATTTTAAGCTCTGGGGGGATTGGCAACAAATAACCCATGATATTTCCCTCTTTTCCCTGGCTGCTAGGAAGCTCTGAGTCAAATTACAGTCCATCTACAGCAAGCATACAAGATGTTATGGCACTTATTTTCAGTATTAATTTTGTCCTTAGCTTCATTTTATTTTTCCTATCATTATTTTTCTCTGTTTTATTTTCATTATCCTGATTTCTTTATTTATTCTTTCATTTGTTGTAATATATAACCAAAAGGAACCTTACATCCATTTTGAAATTGAGGGAGGAAAATGAAAATATAAGCAGCATAGCTTGTGAACATCAATGACAGAACACGCTCAAGCATTAGTGTAAGAAAATATCTGGCTTTCAGTCCCAATTTGACCACTTAGTAGCTGTGTGAACTTGCTCAGTTTCTTCCCTTTCAGAAGTGAGAGAAGGGGCTAATAATACCTTCCTCGAAACTTAGCGTTGAGGATTATATTGGGAAAAGTGCTTGGCCCTTAATAAGAGCTCTTACCAAAGTTTAGTTCCTTCCTTCCTCAACCCAAAATCCCTTGAGAAGCTATTTGCTCTTGAACTTGCTCAATCATGTTCCTGGGTGGCATGCAACACACCCTGGTGAGCTCAGAAATATCTCCTGCTGAGGGAAGCAATTGCAGCTGCATCAGGAGAAACATCGTCAGAAGGAAGCTGAGGAGAAAGGGTTGGAGAGGAGGAAATGACCACTGGCCAGTGCTCACTATGGAACTTAGCAGAATGAGCTCATGTAAGAACAGTGGGAAAGAGAGGGCAGAAATTCTGGGCTGGCAGACACTGCCATGTGTCACAAGAGACGGTAGGGCTGCCTCTGAGGCTTCCTAAAGAGGAACCTCTGCTGGAAAGCAGGAGATGGGTTATACCAGTCAATATGTTAAGATATTATCCATATATGTAATTTCGTGCGGTGCGTCAGGTCTTGAGCAGTGCTTTTCAATCTCAGCACTACTGACATTTTGGGCTAGATAATTCTCTGTTGTGAGGGATGTTCTATATATTGTAGGATGTTTCAGCATATCTCTGGCCCGTTAGATGCCAGTAGCCACCCCACCCCAGGTCATGACGATCAAAAATGCCTCCAGACATTGCCAAATGTCCCTCGGAAGGCAAAATCGCCACCTCCTTCTGTAAGAACCACTGGTATAGAGTAACAAAGCATTGTGGCATTGTTCAGTATTTATCAAGCACCCACTGAGTCTGGAGAGACAAAAATGCTTAAGACACAGTTTCACTCCTCAAGCAATGCATGGTTCATGCTGCAGAAGGAGTGACAAACTGTGCACAGATATTAATAATTTGCCTCTGAGCGTGGTCAGCACAATAACAGAGAAGTGCTTGTGGAGTGAGGGACAGCCTGCGCTCCACAGGGGAAGGGATGAGGTCTTCTCAGGGTAGAGGGGAGGGTGATGCTTTGGTGGAAACTTGATATGAAACCACTGACTACCCTCCCCAAAGTGGACCTCCACCCACCCCACCCCCCACCTTGGCTGTGAGTCTTTCTTCAGCACTCTGGATGCTTTCTTTATAGTAATGCCTACAATTTTAATTTTTTTTAATGATTTTGTTTGTCTACTTCTTTCACCAGATTATAAACTCCCTAAGGACAAGGACTGCTTGTTTTTTGTTTTTTTTTTCAAGGACTGCTTCTGTCTTACCAACTCTAGAATCCTAGGCCCCTGGCATAGGGTACAGCCCAAATCAAGGACTCAATAATTATTTAGAGAAGGAAAGAAATTAGAAAAGGAGGGAAGAAAGGAAGAAAGGATGGAAGAAAAGAAGCAAGGAAAGAGAGAAAAACTAGGCAGGTGGGGTGGGAAGAGCATTCCAGACAGACAACAGTATGTGCAAAGGCCCAGAGAGGTCAGCAAGACTGGCTACATAATTTGTAGGGCCAAGTTCAAAAGGAAAATGCAGGGCTCCTTGTTCAAATATTATTCAGAATTTTAAGCCAGCTACAGCAGAGCATTAAACCAAATTCATGCCCTTGTGTGACTGCACGGGGCACCTGCCTGTGAAGCCCTCCCTGGGAAACAAACATGATGAGTTACTAGTTGTCAGGTGGACCTTGTCTCTCTCAATCCACATGTTGGTCCGACGAGGTACTCAGTGTGACCTCCAGCAACCACGCCATATTTTCTAACAGCTTCAGCTAGTTTCCCAGAAGAGAACAGAGCCTATCTAAGTATGTTCTTCCAAATTCGATGCTGATATGAAGAGATACTGTAGGGCAAGTTCTTTCAGCACAGGTTCCACAAAACGTTGCTTGGTGATAGCTTGCTAAAACTCTCAGCTAGCCCCCAAACAAAGCCACAGTGTGTAAAGTTCTGGATCAAAGCCTGCTAGCTGAAGGCAGAAGAGTGTACTAAGTTTCTACTAATGAAGCTCATTCAGAGTCTAGTCAAGTCTTCCTCTACTCTGTGCCTGGTGAACATGGCAATTTGTTATCAGCCCACAGTGTGTGAGCTGTGGACAAATGCTCTCTGATCCTGTCTTTGGTAAAACCTGTAATTTACAGGCTATCTTACAGGATAACTTTAATTGGGACTTACGTTTTACTTCCAGTTGTGATTAGTAATTCATTTGTTCGGAAACACCTAAAGGGCGCCTGCACTTGGGCAGTTTAATGAGAAAATTCTAGCTGCTCGTGACTTTGTGTGTGATGTGAGTGGGCATGAGTGCACGCGAGTGTGTGCTCATGCACACACACCTTCTCGAGAGGTTTGCACATGTGCAAGTATAAAAGTTAATTGCTTTCTTTATGTTGTCTTTGCTAAGCCTAGAAAAAGCTAGCAATCCAAGGGCCCTGGGAAAATACCTTTTCCATAGAATAAAACTTGATTTACAGGATTTCTTCCAGGAATAGAGAGGAAAAGGAAACAGAGCTCATTTACTAGGCATGTTCCTATTACATGTCAGGCTCCCTCATGTACATGATTTCATGAACTCATCACAAGAACCTGAGAAGTGGGTATCATGATAGTTAATTTTCTGTGTCAACTTGACTGGGCCACAGGATGCCCAGATTGCTGCTTAGACATTATTTCAAGGTGTGTCAGTGAGGAGGTGTCGAGAAGAGACTAGCATTTGTATTGGTAGACTGAGTAAGGAAGATCACCCTCCCCAGTGTGGGCGAATACCATCCAATCCACGCAGGGCCTGAAGAGAACACAAAGGTGGAGAAAGACTGGATTTGCTCCCTCTCTTCCTGGCTGCTTGAGCTGGAACATGAAACCCCTGCCCTCAGCACTCCTGATTTTCAGGTCTTAAGGCTGGAACTGGAATCTACACCATAGACTCTCAGGTTCTGAGGCCCTCAGACTACACCACCAGCTTCCCTGTCTCCTTGTAGACAGCAGATCATGGGACTTCAGCCTCCATAATAATGTGAGCCAATTCCTTATAAATCTCTTTCTAAAGATAGATAGATAATTTAATATTGCATCAAGATTATAATATAACCAGGAATCTGTACTCTAAAACCCATATACTTTGCATGAAACTACACTCCTTCCCAAAGAGAGTAAAAAGGGGATAAAAGAAAAATGGAGAGTTGTTTTCCTTTCCTTGGGGACAAAGAAGCACACTTGAAACTGCCCCATGGCTTGGGAATTAGCCTAGACTCAACTGCCTGCTTTACTGACCATTAAAATCCCCCCTTCTTCTACCTATTCAACCCCAGAGAGTCAATAGATAATCAGGCAGGCATTGTGGCTGTTATAACCCATAGTGGTGGAAAGTTCAAAAGAATAATAGTTTGGACTGTGTATGATTTAAGAAGATATCTTTCACTACTTCTAGCTGTTAGGAATGGCTAGAAAGACATTCCCACCAGTTTCAGCAAGCTATTAACTCCCCACTGGCCTCCAATTCTTTAGACAAAAGTGTGTGTGTGGAGGTAGCTTGTGGGATCCACTTTCAAGACAGCACACTCATGTGGCTGGGCTGTAGGTTGGTGCCGGCCATCAGCAGGGGCTCAGCTGGGACTGTGTGCTGGGAGCCGTGTTTCTCCTCCATGTGGATTTACTGTGAATTATTTGGGTTTCCCCACAGCTGAGTTCTAAGAGTGAGTATCCCAAGAGCTCCAAGGGAAGCTCTATGGTCTTTTATGACCTAGCCCCCAAAGTCACATAGTGTTACTTCCATTATAGTCAGAAGACCATCTAGAAACAAGCAGCAGGAACATCAATCCCATGTCTTGATGGAAGAAATACCAAATGGCTCTGTAAAAAGAGCTGATGGGATGAGAGCCCTTGCTGAGGCCATTTAGGAAAAGTATTAATATAATGTGCCCCAGAGTTGTTATCAAGATTTAAAACTAGGCCAGGCATGGTGGCTCATGCCTGTAATCCTAGCACTCTGGGAGGCCAAGGTGGGAGGATCGCTTGAGGTCAGGAGTTTGAGACTAGCCTGAGAGTAAAACTCTATCTCTACTAAAAAACATAAACAATTAGCGCCTGTAGTCCCAACTTCTTAGGAGGCTGAGGCAGGAGGATCACTTGAGCCCAGGAGTTTGAGATTGTTGTGAGCTAGGCTGATGCCAAGTGACAGAGTGAGACTCTGTCTCAAAAAAAAAAAAAATTTAAAACTAAATGAATAATATGTGTAGAGTACCTGGCACATAGCATCTGCTCAACTGGTAGTGACTGGTTTACACATGGGCACAGAACCAAGGGTAATCAGAGTCTCAGTGGAGGCCTTCGACAGGTAGGGACTGATTTCCCAGTGACCTATTTTGTGGTTATCTGGATCACCCTTTTTCTCACCTCACAAGAATAATGAAGAGTGTGTCTGTCCTGGCATTTTGCTTTGCCAATCACCCTCCTCTTCCACCAGTTCATAAGCCACATATTTGGTCAATCATGAGAATCGCCAGAGGCAGGCAACCTTGTGCGGCATTGTTCAGCCATGTGGCATTTGTCTCATGGCTGGATCTATCCAAACTGTCCTGTATAGCTTGGCCCCAACACAGTTTGTCCACAGTGTGTGAAAGAGGATGTTAGCGATAAGACAGGATGCGAACCTGACCTACTGCCAGTCACACAGGGTGTTTTGGCGTGGAACATTCTAGAGGCACTCAGTCCCAGCTACAGAGATGCCTGTGGAAAAGCAGAACTTGCCCCTGTCCAAGTGGGTTGGGGCTGGAAAGAACCGTCAAAAGAGGCCCAGAGGAGGGATGGCACTTGCCCAAGGTCCTAGAGCAAGCTGATGCCAGCGTCATAGATTAGGGCAGGGTTTCTCAACCTCAGCGCTACTGACATTTTGGACCAGGCAATTCTTTGTCCTGGTGGCGGGGCTGTCCTGTGCTTTGTAGAATGGTTAGAAGCTTTCCTGGCTTCTACTCACCAAATGCCAGTGGCATCACCCTCCCCGTTTGTGACAACCAAATATGCCTCTATTGCCAACTGTTCTCTGGGGGGACAAAATTGCCCCCAGTAGAGAACCACTGTACTAAAATTCAGGTCATCTCACTGCCTGTGAATCTATCCAGCTAAAACATAATTTTGACAAGTGCCAAGTTGATTCATAAAGACTCAATTTAGGAGCTGAACTAGTAGGGCTTTTGCTATAGAAGGAAGACACACACACAAAAAGGCCAGTGTAGAATGTAAGGCATTCTATGAGATAACAGGCCTGATTTCTTCAAGAAGTCAAAAGTCATGAAAGAAAGGAGGTGGGGATGACTCTCACAGATTAAAAGAGACTCATGACCTTGTCCTTGATCAGACGTGGTTTTAGGAAAACATGGCTATAAAAGATATTGGAGGGACAGTTGGAAAACTTTAATTATGCTATTATTGTTTAATTCATTAAATGGATATGGTATTGTAGTTAAGGGAATGTCCTTGTTTGGGGGAGATTCATGTTGAAACATTTAGGGGTAAAAGAAAAGTTAAGTCTGTAACCTGCTCGGAAATGGCTCAGCGATAAAAATAAGGGAATATGGAAAAATTTTAATAATTGACGACTCTACATGCTAGATCTGTATTATTCCTTTTTAATTTTCTGTATGTTTGAAATGTCTTAATTAAAATGATGAGAAAATAAAGGTAAAAATAAAAGAAAAAAATTGACGTCTCCTGAAGTACACAAAGATGTTCGTTGTAGCATTATGCAAAACAGAAAAAAATCAGAAGCAAGTTAACTATTTATCCCCAAGCAATGTTAAGTACATTGTGATATATTAGATGATGTAAAATACCATGCAACATTTACAAAGAGAAAATACAACCTTCTTTCTGGTGACAAGCCTTAATTTGCCCACAGAAAGGAAAATATTTTGAATTAATAATGACTGTTGAGAGTCTCCCTCATTCTCGAACTTCAGTTCTCATGATGACAGCCCATGACCCAATGGCTCTCAGATTAATTCTCAGATTGGTGGTCATGGTGCAGTAGCCATGTTGATATCTAGCCAGGATGAAACTGCCTGACACAGATGTAAATCTCAGTCCAGTAGTGATCTGCCCTACAAGAAATCCAACCTTCTTCATTTTCTTAAAATTTACTTTGTATTTTAAGCTCCCATTCCACTGGTATGGTATGGACTCCACCTCTAGCAATTTGGCATTTCCATTTTATCAGGGTCTGTAGCTTAATCCTGGAGAAGACTGAGTTAATCTGAAGTGGCCAATATTTTTAACCTTCCAAAATTTCAATTTTATACAGTTCAATATAAAGCACAAGAGCATATTCATTTGCATGGGGGTGGGGAAGGGACTGGGAGAGGGAAGAATGAGATAGATCTAGGTATCCTAATATGGATGGCTTTCCAAACATATTTATTGTTGAGAATATAAACTTTTTTTAGTTAAAATAGATGCATTGCAGACCACTGAATGAAAATAGCACCATAACAATATAAGAGAAACATACACATGGAGCTAGGTTATCTATTTTCCTGAGTATGTGTGTGTGTATATAATATGTACATGTGTTACACACAGATATATACGTGAATATATATATAATATTAACAATGGCAGGAAACACACCATCCAAATGGGTCATAGTGGCTGCCTTTGAGAAAATCAGAGATCTGAAGTGAATGCTATGATGTATCTCTCACATTAGCTTTTCATGACCAAGACATTCCTCGCCCCAGCTGCCAGAGTGCTCCTTGCTGCCTTTCTCTCTGAGCTTCCACCCTCAAACCTATGCCCCCTCCCCAGAGGCACCCTACATCCTCAACTGGGAACCTCTCCGAAGGACCATGTCAGCCTCAGCACTCCCCGCAGAGCCTCTGTGGCCCATGTTATTCCCATAACGCTGCCCCATACACCCCCAGTGTGCACATCTGCATCTTAGAGTCTCTTTCCCAGGAGCCTGAGATGCAGCCTGATTACTCTAGGGGAAGAGTAATT
The DNA here is from genome assembly GCF_040939455.1 of Microcebus murinus. Lineage (NCBI taxonomy): Eukaryota > Metazoa > Chordata > Mammalia > Primates > Cheirogaleidae > Microcebus > Microcebus murinus. The sequence continues at coordinate 39,170,134 of NC_134110.1, read as the reverse complement.
GCTAAGTTTCTTTCTTTCTTTTTTTTTTTTTTAAGAGAATGCTTTATGAATCACTTGTAATAATTAAAGTTATATATATTATACACATACATAAACATGTATATATATGTATATGTGCATATATATTCTCCATAACCTGACCACTTCTTACCAACTCCACCAGCACCCTCCCTGGTCCAAGCTAAGATTCCTGCATTACTGCTTTCACCTTTGACCTCTAATAGCCCCATTCCCACAGCAGCCAGCAGTACCCTTTTAAAAGGTAAGTCACAGCACCTGATTCCTTACTCACAACCATTTGATGGCTTGCATCTTACATAATGCAGTCTCTTGCTTAAAATCATCCTCCAGACTCTACACACTGTGCTACGTCACTCCCCAGTGTCAGCTCCTGCTCCTCTCTCACCTGGTCATCCTGTACCTCTCCCACTGGCATCCTCGCTGCTCCAGCCAGCTAGGTGAGCTCCCACCCTGGGGCTTTTGTACTTGCTCTTCCTTCTGCATGAAATATTCCCAGCCCATATTTACATGACTCACTGCCTCACCTCCCCTGAAACTTTAAATAATGTTAACTTCTCTAAGGTCTTCCTCCATCTCCCTATTTAAATTTGCAAGATTCCTATCTTAGTTTACCAAGAATGCTGTAACAAAGTACCACAAACTGGATGGCTTAGACCAGTGGTCTCCAACATTTTTGGCACCAGCGACCAGTTTCATGGAATACAATTTTTCCATGGACCAGGGGCGGGGGGTGGTTTCAGGTGCATTACATTTATTGTGCAGTCAAATCTCTGCTAATGACAATATGTATTTGAAGCTGCTCCTGGGTGCTGACATCATTGCCTCAGCTCCACCTCAGATCATCAGGCATTAGATTCTTATAAGGAGCACGCAACCTAGATCCCTCGCATGTGCAGTTTACAGTAGTGTCCACACCCCTGTGAGAATGTAATGCTGCGGCTGATCTGACAGTAGGTGGAGGAGCTCAGGGCTGATGTGAGCGATGGGGAGTGGCTGTAAATACAGATGAAGCTTCGCTGGCTGGCTGCCACTCACCTCCTGCTGTGCAACCCGGTTCCTAACAGGCCATGGACCAGCACTGGTCTGCAGCCCAGAAGTTGGGGACCGCAGGCTTAGACAACAGACATTTATTCTGTTGCAGTTCTGGAGGTTAGGAGTCCAAGATCAAGGTTTCAGCAAGATCATGATCTCTTGTAGGCTGTGAAGGAGAATCCACTTCATGCTTTGTCTTAGCTTTTGGTGTTTGCTGGTGTTCCTTGGCTTGCAGCTGCATCAGCTCTATGTGTGTCTTTGTGTTCACAAGATCTTGTCCTTGTGTGCACATCTGTGGCCAAATTTCCCCTTTTTAAAAGGACAACAGTTATATTGGATTAGGGCACATTCTACTCCAGTATGACTTCATCTTAACTAATTATACCTGCGATGACCCTGTTTCCGCATAAGTTCTTCATATTCTGAAGAACTGCGGGTTAGAATTTCAATGTAGGAGTTTTGAGCACATGATTTAACCCATAACAACCCCTTACTCTGTGCTTTCTCTGTGGTATTCTTCACCTACTAATAGGTAACTTTCTTATTTACTTTATTGCGTGCCTTCTCCCATAGAATGTGTAAGTTTTTGAAGGCAGGAATGTTGATCTGTTTTATTCATTGCTTAATCCTCAGTGCTGAGAACTGTGCTGGAATGTAGTAGTTGCTCAATATGTATTTGTTGAATGAACCCGAAGAAAGAAAGAAAAGTCAATTTTTCACCTTGTTCTTTACAGCTGCTGACACATTGCTGAGGCTCGGTGCTAAACAGATCCACAGACTCACAAACTATTAGAGCTTTAAAGATCTCCAGGGATCGCTCTATGCAGTTCTCCCATTTCACAGATGAGAAAATGAGACCCTGATGGACAAACATTTAATTCAATAACATAGGAGGAGCAGAAACCAGATGTCCCTTTCCCAGCAATCTAACCACAACTGCTGTCTTTAGTATATGTAATTTTCCCAGAAGCCGGAAATTCAGTGATGACAATTTAAAAGCAAACAGCTTCTTTGTGTTTGACCAATGACAGATGTACGCATGGTTCTGTTTGCCTTAGATAAACTTAGAGTTGATCAAAACATCAAGACTTCATACTTGATGGGCCAGTCCAGCCAGCTTATGATATTCAGGATAGATGTCAGCGCGTTAAAAAGGTGATAGAATAACCCCACTAATCTTGGCCATTTATAAGGAAATGCTCCTGCTTGGGAGAACCTGTGCTTCAGGTTCTGGACCCCGAATTGCTCAATCTGGACCTCACAATGGAACAAAAGCTTAGACGATCTTCCATCTGGTTTGGATTACCTGCAAGCCGGGAAATGAAGCACTGTTCCCTAGTAGAGCCGGAAACACTTAGCACAATCCCTGGTACCTAGCAAGCTCTCCAAAGATACCAGCTGAATCTAAACAACAACAACAAGAAAACTTTAAAAAACGTTTGTCTCATTTTCCTTATAATGTAGTGGCTGTAATTATGGACTCTGGAACTAGCTGAGTGACCTTGAATAAACCACTGAAGCTTTTGGTACCTCAGTTTCCTCTTCTATAAAATGGAGTTAATAATAGTGTTTGCCTCACAGGTTGTTGTGATAATTCCATATGGTAACCCACAAAAAGCACTTAAACCAGTGTTTGGACATAGTGAGCTCTATGTAAGTTTTGCTATAGCGTTGCCCTTAGTTCACCATTTACTTATTCAATCATCATGTACTAAGGAACTACTTTGGTTTCTAAGCTCTGTGCTGGCTATTGGGGATACGAAAATACAAAGACATGGTTCCTGTGCTTCTGAGGCTAACAGCTACAGCAGATACTGTTAATTGAGAATCCACAGACCATTGAATTTGTGAGCACATGTTGGTGTTGTTTTTCCAAAGTGAAGTACTTATACTCTTTATTATTTGCTCAAAGGGATACATGACCACTTCTCAACAGATTTTTAAAAGACTGGTTAAGGGGCCAGAGATTTGGAATATATCAATAAAAAGTAAAAGAAAACAAAATTGAGATTCATAAAATAATGTTTATTATGTCTTCAGTGTAGTGTCTGGCTAAGCTAGATTGATAGATTGTATTGTTTTGTTCACCCTTATTCATTTTCTCCCCATTTTTGCCCTACTTCCTTACAGGTAGAATATACTTCTGTGCCTATTGAATTTGAGCTTAGCCACAATAATTCTTTGACCAATGGACTGTGAGTGGGTGTGACAGAAGCCAAGTCTGGGCAGAACCATTAAATCTATGTGCAGGGTTTGGAAATATCTCCCCCGATCTTGCACTCCCCTATGAGAACACCTCCTACACATGGGCTCACCCATCTGCTCAGATCCACTAATGAGGAGACATTGACCCAGCTTGAGAACAGCCACAGTTAAACAGCATGTCTGTGAGCAAGAAAGTAAGTTGCCAACCACTGAAAATTTGAGTCTATTTGTTGCTGCAGCAAAAGCTAACTGACACACTGACACATCATTCATTCTCAATAACTGGCTTCTCCATTCTCACTTGCCAAGAACAAAACAGAGAATTTTCAGTGAACTATTTGAAGATGTTGAGCAACAACATTTAAATTGTTAGGAAAAAAACTTCAACTATAAAGATAGAAGAATCCTAGCACTTTGGGAGGCCAACGCAGGAAATTTGCTTGAGGCTAGGAGTTTGAAACCAGCCTGGGCCACATAGTGAGACTCTGTCTCTAAAAAAATAAAAGAATAAAGAAAAAGAAAATTAGCTGGGCATACAATGGCTGTCTATAGTCCCAGCTATTCAGGAGGCTGAGGCAGGAGAATGACTTGAGCCCAGGAGTTCTGGGCTACAATGAGCTATGATTGTACCACTGCACTCCAGCTTGGGCGACAAAGTAAGATCCTTTCTCAAGGAACAACAAAAAAAGACAAAATAAGAGAGTTAGATGGGTGTCAGATGGAGTGGATTAGAATTTGTGTCAGAGACTGCCAGCTGTGTGTCAAGTCCTTGCTCTCTGGGCACACAGTATGTCACTGAGTTCTGGCAAAAGCATTGTGGGTGAATGTGAGGGGAACCACTTCCAGGTCTGGCCCATAAGCCCCCACCCCACCCTAGTCTCCCTTTTCCAAGTTCCACATACTGAAGAAGCAGAGTTGTTATCAGCTGAGAACTCAGGGACTGCCTGGAAGGGCTGCCTCACCACCTGCGCATTTGGACCAGCCAGACATTAGTTAAAGCAGTGAAAACAGATTCATTCAACAACTTTTGACAGCCTGGGAAAAAGCTGAGCTCCATTCCAATCCATGCTGAGGTGACAGGGCATTTTAAAGGGAGAATGAGGGAGGGAGCAAAATGGCAGGAGATGGAGATAAGTAAGGAAAGTGGGACATTACAAAAAGCAGGAAGTGGGCCAGGAGCGGCTCAGGCCTATAATCCTAGCACTCTGGGAGGCCGAGATGGCGGCGGCGGATCGCTTGAGGTCAGGAGACCGAAACCAGCCTGAGCAAAAGCGAGGAGACCCCCTCTCTACTAAAAATAGAAAGAAATTAATTGGCCAACTAATATATATAGAAAAAATTAGCCAGGCATGGTGGCGCATGCCTGTAGTCCCAGCTACTTGGGAGGCTGAGGCAGCAGGATTGCTTGAGCCCAGGAGTTTGAGGTTGCTGTGAGCTAGGCTGACGCCATGGCACTCACTCTAGCCTGGGCAACAAAGCGAGACTCTGTCTCAAAAAAAAGCAGGAAGTGAGGAGGGGTGGGTCCATGTGACTGAAACTAAGATGTGGGGTCCCTGTCTTCAGGTGTTGGCTGGAGCAAACAGTAAATTCTTGTGCCAGTGTTGAGTTTTCTAGGTAAGTACTTTAAGGCGGGGGCTAGGGTCACCCTAGAGATGCGTCCTTGTGCTGTTAGAAACCATGTGAGTGTTTGTTCAAGTCTTTATGGGCTGAGGTGAAGGCCAAGTGAGAGGGCTCAGAAAAGCCTGGCTAGAGATTGGTCAAGGAGAGAATCTTTGTTCTTGCTTCCACTGGGCTTGTTCCATTAGTTCACTAATGAAACCCAGGAAACACTGACAGATGGGTACAAGCCAAGTGGTTAAGTACTGGTAACTCTCAACAAATGTTTATTAAGAGCTTACTATGTGCCAAGCATGGCACCACACCTACACGCACAAATCCTCATTTGATTCTCTGTATAACCCTGTGGAATGGATGTAATTATTCTCTTTTTAAAAATATATGTAAATATAAGCAAGTCAAAACTCTGTGTGGTCAGTAACTTATTTATGATCATGTGCCTGGAGAGTGGCAGAAGCAGATTGGAACCTGATCATTTTGGCTGCAAATTTAGTGCTGTGACCACACAGCATCGATTTCTTGTGTTCACCAAATCTGGAAAGACACAAAGGTGCCAGGTAACCTGGTTTGACCTGAGACCCAAGTACAAAAACCCAGGACACTGTAAGGAAAAGATGCTACTTCATGTGGGCCTGCGGACCACTGAGTCTAGATCAAGTGTAGAGGAGCCAAGGGCAGGATGATGGTGACCCTAGGAATTAGAGCTGGACAAGCAGCCAGGTAAACTCGGGGGAACTGGCAACTTGTGACGAGAAGGGACTGGTTAATATTTAATCATGAGAAAGCCATAGAGTCACACGAGATCATTCATCTAACTTCCATTATCTGAGTACCCCTAATTGGAGTACCCCTAATTTCTCCCCAGACAGAGAAGTAATATCTATGCATTCAAATGGGTTGAGACCCAGTGGGCAGGGTAAAAAGTATTAGTCCATCCAGAAAAGTGAGGAAGTATTAATACTCTGGAGACACAGACAGTAGAGGGCAGAGACACTGGGAGGTAAGAAACCTAGTTTTAGTTCTGGCTTGGCCTGTAACTAGCTGTGTGACTTTGGGCAGGTCAATTTCACTTCTCGGAGACCATGAACAAATAGAGGGTCGGGCTGGGAACTTTCTGAGGCATCTTTTAGCTCTGACAGTCTGGTTATCAGTTAGTAGCTCATCTAGGCCAGGTGCCGTGGAGGCAGATCTTTCCATTAGGTGTTTTCTTTCCTCCAGCAGGAAAAGTAAAACACACATGTGGCCTTTCTTCTGTAAAGATGCTGCAACTCATTCAGAGTCACAAAACTGCAGACTGTCAGAGCTAGAAATGATCATCTCACTTTCTTTTTTTTTTTTTTTTTTTTTTTTTTTTTTTACAATTAAATTTTTTTTCTCGTGGACGAGGTTCTGGGGCCCCAAGAGCGGGGGCCCCGGAAGTCGCCCTCATCTCACTTTCTTAATGGCACAGAGCTGTGCACTAGGAAAGCTGGAATGAGGAACTTGCTTTTTGATGCTGATTACAGGGCTTATTCCACAGCAGCGTGCTATCTAAATACTGGAGAAAGAATAGAAGGGAATGAACATTTACTAAACACTTGCCACATGTCAGAATCCACCTTAGGTTCTATACTCAGTCTATGAATACTGAATAAGTTTTATTGAGTTCCTGCTATGTGCTAGGCCCTGGAGATACAGAGATAAACAAGACGAATAAGATCTCTCTTTTCTTGGAGCTCACATTCCAGTGAGAACGATGGGGATAGCCAATAAGCCACAGATAAGTAAATAAGAAAATATCCAGTAATACTAATCAAGAAAATATTGGCCCAGCACTCTGGGAGGTTGAAGCAGGAGGATTGCCTGAGGCCAGGAGTTAAAGACTAGCTTTAGCAAGAGTGAGAGACCCCTGTCTCTACTAAAAATAGAAAAATTAGCTGGGCATAGCGGCGTGTACCTGTAGTCACAGCTATTCAGGAGGCTGAAGCAGGAATATTGCTTGAGCCCAGGAGTTTGAGGTTGCAGTGAGCTATGATGATGCCACTGCACTCTACCCGGACAACAGAGCAAGACCCTGTGTCAAAAAAAAAAAAAAAAAAAGTAAGAAAGAAAGAAAGAAAATATCAATATGTGCTATCGAGAAAATAAAAGTTCATACAGGCTGGGCAACTACAGTACTAGAGATTGACAGAGTTAACCTCCCTGAAATTATCTTATCTTATCCCTAGAAACATGGTGTGAAGTAGGTTTTATTACATTCTTTGTTCAGATGAGAAAACTGAGACTCTGCCTTGCCCAGATCAGATAATAGGCGAAAGATCATTACAGATCTTAACTCAGTGCTCTCTGGCACAAAGCCCATGCTTTCTTCACAATATCCTGAATCAAATTTTTTTCCAAATGAAAATATATATGTAGAGTGCATACACATATGTACTTACTATAACTGATAGAGATAAAGTGCTTGATTAAACTAATTTTTTTCCTTGCAGTCATCCTTATTTATTGGAGTCATCTTTAGTGTCTCAAACCCAATGTCTTTTTTGAAGAAATCTCATTAATGTGGAAGACAATTGATTTGGCCTACAGGTAGAAGCTGCAGGTATAAAACAGAAATGTCTCTATGCTATGACCTTGCTAACTTGGGTGTCAGGGAATGGAGCCTACAACTTAGGACTAAAGAGCACTACACTCTAACCACCTACTGATGAAATTCAGCCACAGATCTCCCTAAGTTCTCCTGAACTGGCAGGTGGGGCTAAGCAAACGGCTTTCCATCACAGACTTCGAAATAGTAGTATTCAGATTGTTTTGTAGGATTTGCTGTGTAATTGTGCATTTCATATTCCAAAGTACTGGTGAGGTTGCTATTTTCTCTTAGAAGGAAAGTTCCAACATTCTATAATCTAATAAAGCTAAATTTCAGATGGGTTAAGAAATTCATAATTAAAAAAAAATAAACTAGAAGAAAACTAAACAACTAGAAAAAATCAGGTTTCCCACTTAAGATGGTCTTTAAACAACAGAAACCTCAATTTACACTGGCCAAGACAGACTCTGCACCTGGGTTGACACAACCTCAATTCCTCATCCCTTCCTCCTCAGTCACCTTTGCTACAAAGGTTGGAAAAATCCAATACTTGCTATCCCAGCTTTACTTGCAGTTAGCAGTGGCCACATTACAGCTCTAGCCAATGAAGCTTGATGTCTACCAAGGGCTGGTGGGAAGACTTTTGCTTTTCCTGGTAAAAGGGTCAGACTTGCCTGAGGCTGCTTCTTTTACTTATTCCTGCTTTAATTACGATGCAATGCCTAAGGCTGCAACAGCCACCTATAGCTACAAGGAAAAGGCCAAGAGTATGTTGCTTTAACAATACTGAACTATGAAACCAACATCTATTAGTTTCTAGACTACTGGTTATTAAGAAATATATATCCTTATTTGTTTAAACCACTTTTAGTGGGATTTTCTGTTGCCTACATCCAAAAGCACTCCTAAGGGTAACCACTGTCTTACACAACAACAGCAAAGGTATTGTTTTTTTTTTTTTTTTTTTTTTGAGACAGAGTCTCACTTTGTTGCCCAGGCTAGAGTGAGTGCCATGGCGTCAGCCTGGCTCACAGCAACCTCAATCTCCGGGGCTAAGCGATCCTACTGCCTCAGCCTCCTGAGTAGCTGGGACTACAGGCATGCGCCACCATGCCCGGCTAATTTTTTGTATATATATTTTTAGTTGGTCAATTAATTTATTTCTATTTTTGGTAGAGACGGGGTCTCGCTCAGGCTGGTTTTGAACTCCTGACCTTGAGCAATCCGCCCGCCTCGGCCTCCCAAAGTGCTAGGATTACAGGCGTGAGCCACCACGCCCGGCCTAAAGGTATTGTTTTTTACATAAGAAGAGGAGGAATGATCTCTTCTTTTGTCTCTCACTTAGGATTGTTCAAGTTTTCCCAGCTGCTTACCAATCGCCTTGTTCTCAGATGCTATCAGCCAGAATTGGATCAGCTAGTTCATCCTGAATTGATCGGTAGCAAGGGAAATAGAATTTCATGCTAGGCTTAGACTGATCATTGGGTAGCATAAATATGGGAGCATCAACCAGAGCATGCCCTACGGTAGGTAAATGTGATCACAAGATGAATAATGACTTTTGAATATAAAAATTACAGAAATAAATAAAAATATTAAAGGGCTGATAGATATAAGCTTATTGGAATCAAAGCCCGTGTATAAAACCACTCATTATAAACAAAAGGAAAAGGCACATAAGACATTAGGGAGATATATTTGCAATTTATATGGCAAATAAAATGTTACTACTCCATAAATCACTTCTGAGAATTTACTCTAAGGAAATTGTTAAGGACATATGCAAAGATTTAGTCACAAAGATGTTTGTAGCAGTAGTGTATTTAATCATGAAAGTTTGCAAGCAAGGGGAATTTCTAGCAATAAGGTATCGATTAAGTAAAATATACAAGCTTATGACAGAATGCTATGGCACTATTGAAAAATAACACTGCAGAAATGTATATACTGTCATGGAAAGTTGATTGTGATATATTAATAAGTAACAAAAGCAGAACACAATGTATATGGTTTAATTCTATTAATAGTCTTTAACTGTGATAGCTCATTTAATTCTACCTAACATGTGAAGAAAGTATGTTAGCCCCCATTTTACTGATTACAAACAGACTTTGTTAATCATTAAAAAACCATCGGACAAGCCCAAATTGATAGATGTTTTACAAAATGCCTTACCAATACCCTTCAATTCTGTCAAAAGTCATTAAAACCAAGAAAAGTCTGAGAAACTATCCCAGACCAGAAGAGACTAAGGAGACATGATGATTAATGTAATGTGGTATCGTAGATGGGCTCCTAGAACAGAAAAATGACATCGATAGAAAAACTGGTGAAATCCAAATAAAGGCAGGAGTTTAGTTAGTAGTAATGGACCGGTGTTGGCTTCTTAGCTTTGACAAATGTACGACTGACATGTAAGGTCTTAACGATAGTGAGACCAGGGTGAAGAGTATTATGGGGACTTTCTATATATACTATCTTTGCAACTTCTCTGTAAATCCTTTATTTAAAAAATCAGAACAGTGTGAGAGTTCCTCAAAAAATTAAAAACTGAATTGTCACATGATTTAGCAATTCCACTTCTGGAGTATTTACTCAAAAAAATTGAAAGCAGGATCTCAAAAAGATATTATCTGTACACCCATGTGTATAGCAGCATTATTCACAATACTCAAAAGGTGGAATCAACCCAAGCCTCCACAAACAGATGAATAAACAAACAAAATGTGAGCTGGTTGTGGTGGTGCTTGTCTTTAATCCCAGCTACTGGGGAGGCTGAAGTGGGAAGATCACTTCAACCCCCAGGAGTTCGAATCTAGCCTGGGCAACGTAGTGAAACCTCCATCTCTAAAATAATAAATACATTTTTTTAAATTATGGAATATACTTACAATGAAATATTATTCAACCTTGAAAAAGAAGGAAATTCTGATACATGCTATGAATTTTGAGGACATTATGCTAAGTGAAACTAGCCAGTCACAAAAAGACAAATACTACATGATTCTACTTATGTGAGGTAGTTAAAGAGTAGTTAAATTCATATAGACAGAAAGTAGAGTGATAGTTGCCTGGGGCTGGAGGTGGGGGGACGGGATAGGGAATTATTGTTTAACAGGTACTGAGTTTCAGTTTTGTAAGATGAAAAGAGTTCTGAAGATGGATGGTGGGGATGATTTCACAACAATGTGAATGTACTTAATACCATTGAATGTAAATGACACTTAAAATGGTTAAAGTGGTAAATTTTATGTTATGTATATTTTACCACAATTTTTAAATGAATTGTTAAAATTTGAGATTTTGATTAAATAATTCACTCAGAGTGATGTGGTAGCAACTGGATTCAAACTAAGGTTTGTCTGGTGTCAAAGCAGATGTTCTTTCTTGCACCCCACATTGGGATGGGGAGAGAGTCAAGATGATCAGAGTAGAGTAGTTCCAGGAGGTGTTCGTTTACTCAGAGCTGGCTTTCTTTGTCGCCACTGCTGGAAATACAACCTTTCTTGGCTTCATGTGACCCTGGGGGGCAGCTGTGCGGTAGAGGACCCAGGTGACTTGTTATCAAGGCCTGGTTCTGCCACATGGTGGTTGCTTGCATAGAGACGTCTTGTCTCTGTGCCTCAGCTCGCTGGCCTGACTTGATGACAAAGTCTCTGTCTGAGGGCTGTTCAGAGGCTGAAGGGGAAGAGGAGGCTTACTCAGCAACGACTGCAAGCTGCCAGGCAGGGCTAGAGCCACCGTGACCACAAGTCCTGGGAGAGAAGGAGACACAGCCTAGAGACTTCTGTGAAGTGCTCATGGAAGAGGAGAGACTGGGGCTGAGCCACAAAAGTCAGAGCACCCTAAAGAAGGACACTCCAGGAGAAAAGAAAAAGCTGATGAGGTGGGACAGTTAGATACTGTCTGTTTAGTGGGGAAGAGAGAAACCTACGTGTTCATAAGCTAAACCCAGACAGCCTATTTATTAATAGGGAAAGAACTGAATTCAGAGGGACCAGTTAGACTTTGCAGAATCCAGAAGGAAGAGATGGAGTCTGTTCCAGAACAATAACTATGAGCATGAAGAAGGGTAGGTGGGGAACCTATATGACCTCATCACTGGAGGGACCCTGGGAAGAGGAGAATGCAGAAGTTTGCAGCCTCAGCAAGTGCTGGGGCCTGTCCTGACTGCTCTGGAGGCCCGTGAGGTGTGGCAGAAAGGAGAGGGCTAAACTTCAAATCATAGATTTACAGAGAACATTCTGAAGACAGGCAGCCTCTGTCTCTTTCTGATCCATACATATTCATTGCTCAGAGTTCGATCCTTGGTCCCGTCATCTAAAATATATTCCCTGCCTAGGTATGCTCATTACTGCCAAAGCATTGATCACAATTCTATATGCTGATGACTGCTAAATTTGTGTCTCCAATGGAGACGCCTCCCATGAATAAGGGACACCTGTAGTCACCTGCTTGTGTTTTGTTAAAGTCAACTAGTGCACAATCCAAGACATTCCATTTCCCACCCATATCTGCAGCCTTTCCCTTTGTTTCCCACTCAGATGAACAGTACCACCAATTTCTATTGATGAAACAAAAAACCTGGCAGTCATCTTGGATTCCTGCCTCCCTCTCCCCTAGACATGCTTATCTGGTAGGTTTGTTCTCCTAAATGTTCTCTGCATCCAACCCGTTTTCTGCTTTCCCAAGGGGACCACTCTGGTCCAAGCTCTTATTATTTACCACTAGGCTTTCTGCTGTCACCTCCTAATTGGTCTCTTTGCTTCTTGTCAGGTCTTGCTGAAATCCATTTTCTGCACACCAGCCAGTGTGATCTTTCTAACAAGCAAGACAGCTCAAGTCTCAGCCTGTGCACAGGTCTTCAGTGACCTCCTCCTTTCTTCAGGACAAAGACTAAATTACTGAGCATGGAATTCAAGTTTCAACTCAGGCCCCACCTCCTCTGGGGAGCCTTCTCAGCCTTTGCCAAATGGATGCCTCTCTTTGTGCTTCCACCATGCCTGGCACCTACCCCTCTCATTGTGCTCTCCCAAGATCCAGGGTGTCCATTCATTCATTCGCTCTTTGGTTCTACACATATTTACTGAGCTAGGGCTGGAGATATAATGGCCAGCTCAAGACATGTGATTTCCAATCCAGCAGAAAATGATGACTGCAACTATTTGCCTGTCTGACTCAATAAGCCTTTGTGGAATGATTGATGATCTTGTTTTCGTGGGCCTCCAGGCCTTTACCCTTGCTGTTCACTCTTCCTGGAACTCTCTCCAGTTTCCAAGCTGCATCTTGTTGTTCAGATTATCTAGAGTTAATTCTCGTCTCACGCCATCCCTCTCTAGCTCTCCACTGAGATTTACCATCTCCATAGCGTTGGTCACTGTTGAGATTACCTTGCATATTCCCTTATTTCTCTGCCTCTTCTCACTGCAATGTGAGTCTCACAAGAGCAAGGGACCTTTCCTGTCTCATTGCTCACTTAGTCCTGAGAACTAGCACCGTGCCTGGCACATAAGAGAAGTTGGATAATATTTGATAAAGGAATGAATGGGTTTTGTAGATAACAAAGCAGATGTAGAGAGGGGAAGAACTGGCACTGAGCATGAAATTATTTTATTATAGGCCCAATACTAAACAACCATGGGAATTACAGAATGGGGGGTGGCCATTTAAAGACAATAATGCAATTAACAAATATTTATGTGCAGTTAAGGCACATGCAAGAATATGTGCTACTGCCATAGCAAAAAGTTACTTGCATTTTAAAATGAAGAGGTCTAGTCTACAAATAAGGCACCATTATTTTACTATTTTGTTGTTCATCATCATCTTTTTTCTAAATCTTTGTAGGATTATTTAGGAAACAATACTTTTCATGTGGTAAAGAAATATTTAAAACATAATTTTTTATTTTTATGTTAACTTTTTTTTTTTTTTTTTTTTGAGACAGAGTCTCGGTTTGTTGTCCAGGCTAGAGTGAGTGCCGTGGCGTCAGCCTAGCTCACAGCAACCTCAATCTCCTGGGCTCGAGCGATCCTTCTGCCTCAGCCTCCCGAGTAGCTGGGACTACAGGCATGCGCCACCATGCCCGGCTAATTTTTTATATATATATCAGTTGGCCAATTAATTTCTTTCTATTTATAGTAGAGACAGGGTCTTGCTCTTGCTCAGGCTGGTTTTGAACTCCTGACCTTGAGCAATCCGCCCGCCTCGGCCTCCCAAGAGCTAGGATTACAGGCGTGAGCCACCGCGCCCGGCCTATGTTAACTTTTCTTCTAAAAGAAAATTAAGCCCTTTAAATTTAAAAATATTAATAGCAACTATGAGTTATTAACACTTTAAAATAAATTTACTTTTCCTATCTGTCAACTCTTCATCCATTCATATGGATAGCTACATCAATAACTACATCTATATATCTATATCTATATATGTGCCTCAAAAGATGTCTAGACTATTTTCATGAAAATTATTTCTGGCTGCTAAAATTTGTTTTTCTTTTCTGTATTTTTCTGCCAAGTTTTAATTTTTGACAATGTATACATATTGTATCACTTTTGCAATAAGAAGAAGTGACTTTAAAAAAAATTAGACTCAGATATACCAAAATATTCATTTTGGATGGTAGGAGTATTGAAATACTACTCTCTTCTTTGTGCTTTTACTGAAAAAAAATTTTTTTTTTAATTCTTAAAAAGGAATTTTAAAAAGGGAAAAATGTGAATCTAAGATGAGTGCTGCAGAGTTACAGACCCAGAGCACACAAGCAAAGTCAAGGTCAAGGCTAAGTGAGCCCTGGGTGAAGGAGTCTTCTCATCCAGGGGAGATTTTCAGCACAGACAGCTAATAGGAAGGACCCAGCATAATTTGCCAGGGACTCCATCCGACCCGGCTAACTGAGTTGCGTTTGCAGTCAGAAGGTTGGCCAGGATCCAGCAGAACACTGGCTTCCCCAGGGTCACTGCAGTTTGTTCCTGGAAAAATGTCTAAGCAGTGAAAAAACTAAGTTCTCACAGCTCCGACAGCACCGTGTGCACACGCAAGAGGTTTGTAATCATCATCGTCTCTCCCCATCTTAAGAGGTAGCTGACAAGTAAATGACAACCGTAGCCTAGTCCTTTGCACCCCCTCGCAGGGAGCCAGGCACGAAGCCGGCGCTCAGCGGTTATAAACTAATACGTGAAACAGGCGATGCAGGAGCCTCAACGGAAGTTTTTTTTTTTTCCTTTTTCAAGAGAGGAAAACTATTCCAGTAGGGAAGAAGCCACGGGAAGGGGAGAAATGGAACACAACACAGAGGGAAGGAGGAGACAAAACCCCCCTGGGTGCGTTGAAATATATGGGATGTAGGGTACTGGGCCCCCGAGAGCCTTCAGTTCCGTAATATTAAAATTACCCGTTTGTGTGGCCAGCTTTCCACTGGACTGTGATGGCCTTCTGGGGTCTGTGTGCAATGCATCTTTCACGCCCCTGCCCACCACCTAGCAGAGAGCGCCTGGCTCCCGCCCCCCGTAGGTGCTCCATCAACGCTGAACTGAACCCATGCAGCTTCTTGCGTCTGTCTAGCCCCGGGTTTATGCAAAGAAAACAAGATTAAAACACATCCACGCGGGAGACCAGCGTTGTCTCGTTCCTTTGGAGGAGCTACTGGGCATTCGAGGGGCAGTTGAATACACTGTGTAGGTCAACCCTGCCCGGAGTGGAGGGAGCAGACAGCTGGCCCTCCGCACGGGCTTGCAACTCAGCTGCTGGAAACAGCGGGAGACGTCGAAGGAGGCGGGAAGGTGAGCGCCCCTCTCAGCAGGCCCGCGGATGCTGGGTGGTACCCAAGAAGGCGCTCGGATCACCGGCAATGGAGCTAAGCTAGGGGTCGTCTGCGGGAACTGCACCCATGTCAGAGCATCCTGGTCCTTCTGCTTCACCGAACTCGCCTTCCCCATCTGGAAAGTGGGAAGACTCCCTGCCTCCAGGACGCCGGGGTGGGGAGGACGGCGTAAAGAAGGGCGGTGGAAAGCGCAGCGCACACGCGAACTGGCATCACCCGGCTCGCAGGTAGCTCGGAGGATCCCCAGCCTGAGTGCAACGAGGACCCCGGCCCAGCGCGGGGCGCGACCTCCCCCGCGCCATCTGGGCCCTCGGCGGCCGCTGGGGCCCAGGCCCACCCCACCTCCGCGCGGGGCCCTCCCGGGCTCGGAGCCCCGCGCTGCCCGGGCAGCGGGCTGAGGGGCGCACGGGGAGGCGGGCGGGGAGCTGGGCACCGCCGGGCGCGCGGGGACCGAGGCGCACGCGGCGGGCCGGGCGGCGCGCGCTTCCCCCTCCCCCGCGGCCCGGAGCGCGAGCCGCCGTGACGTCACGGGCCACCCGCCAGCCCCGCGCTGCTCGGGGCAGAGCGCGTGTGGCCGCCGAGCACATGGGCCCGCGGGCCGGTCGCGCTCGGGGCGGCCCGGGCGAGGAGGGGCGGCCGGGAGCCGCGAACGAGGATGGGCCCTGGCACCCCGGAACCCCCAAGTGGATTTCCACGCGGAAAGGATGTTGGCGGCCCCGGTGACCTGTGGAGATACGGCGGGATCCACCCTCCAGTAAGTTCCAATTTTGTCCTCTGCGTTTCTGGAAACTCGCAAGCCTTGGCGTTGCGGGGAGAGATGCACAGTGAGGAGTTGGACAGAGGAAAGGGGCTTTCGGAATGCCATGTGTGAGAGCTAACCGTGCACTTTCCTCATCCGCAGCCTCCAGACTGGCAGCGAGTTTGGGCGGTTGGGAAGGGGGGGAGGGGAGAGGGACGACACCGGATGGCCAGTGCATTGAGGTGGTTCTGGATTTTATGCACTGGATAAAAGGCACATTACCTAATCCCTAAAAATAGACCCCTCTCCAGTCAGTACAGATTTGGGGCCGCGGTGCGGTGTGGAGGCCCCTTTTGCGAAAAACTGGAGGTCTGTGAACTGTGTGTGATGCTGCCTCCATCCTTTGACCATCCCTTCCCCCCCTCCCCTGTGGAGGCCCCTTTTGCGAAAAACTGGAGGTCTGTGAACTGTGTGTGATGCTGCCTCCATCCTTTGACCATCCCTTCCCCCCCTCCCCGACACCCCTCAGGGCTGGGCCAAGGTGATTTCCGAAAACTCAGTAACTCTGTGTTTTGAAACTTTCTCTGTTTCTGCATTGCATTTATGGGTTTGCAGAGTGCTCCCCTACCCTCATCATGGTAATTCTTTTTGGATGGGTTGTTGGTTTAATTAAGTTTGCCTTCTCCTGGCTAATGTGCTTTTATTTATGCCAGTGTTTGTAGTCTGGGTGTAGACTTCCAGGAAGCACAGCCATGAGGCTGCGTGTGTCTGTGTGTGGATAACATCACGACTCTTCCCGATAGTTTGCAGGCATAGAATATTGTTCTGTTCACCTGAACTCCTGACTTCAGGCCTTTCTAGAAGAGTAGAGAAGAGAAGAAATCACTTGTGAGGGTTTAGGGACAAGAGGGTGAGGTTTTGGTGTTTCCTTTCTGGTCTTAATGTTTTCCAGAGAGAGCTGGCAGCCCCCTCTGGCCCACCCCGCCACTGCCAGTCCTTGGCCACTGGAGCTGTTTTGTTGCCGGAGGAAACCCGGGAGGAACATGTCTGGGGCGGGTGGGCGGGGGCCTGAGGATGTACGGACTGCATCTGCTGTGCTCTCTGTTATAGGATGTTGCAGACCTATTTTGCATACTGGCAGAGACAAGTTGAGGCTTGTTCAACTTGACACAGTCCTGTGTTCATAGCCAGTCTTTCTAGAGCTCTCATCAGCAGAGAAGGGGGTTGCATCAATCCTCTGGACCCTACATGGAACTTCCTTAAACATTTATTGGGAGAAAAACCTTCATTAGAAGCCACAGAAGGACAAACACAATCCACGGTTGGGAGAAACCTCGTGGCCTGGTCTCTGCTATTTGAGATGAGTTCCATCGTGGAGGTGAGGACGTGCCTCGTGGTCTGAGGCCTTGGCACTGGGGCCCAACTGGAATTTTACTTATGGATCTGGTAATGGAAAGGCGGGGCGGGTTTATTGTGGGTCATAGTACTGTACCCATTGAATCCCCAGGGTGATTTGTTAGGTGGCTGTATTGTTGTTTTGCCTGCTTAAGGGTGGCTTCTTGCTGCTGCTTCACCTATCTTGAGTATAGAATATTGCATAAACCAGCTTCTCTTGAAAAGTGGGAAAAATCAGTTTCTTGATTAACTTTCCTTTTCCTCTTTCTTACACGTCCCGCCCCTGCCCCCGCCCCAGCACTGTCTGTTTCCCTGGCTGGAGCTTTTCTGGACTGGGAAGAGGGAGTTCTCTCTGTTCTGAAATATCTGACCTGCACTGGTTGGTATGATTGCTGGTCTGAAAACCTGGTGAATTCTGAACACATCAGATCAGACCCTTGTTCTTTAGTGTTTTTCCTCTTGAGTGGCAGGTTGGCACACTGGCCGGGTTCTGGAGCCTGTGTTTTTCGTGCCTGGGCCTTCTGCCTGCCCAAGATGGACACCTTTCTCTAGTAGGTCAGCCAAGGAGTCTCCTGGGCAATAGGACACCCTTCCTTTCTTTCTCTTTGTGTGAATGTCCCTGATGTTGGGTGGACCAATGGCAGATTTTTCGAGGGGGCTTAGGACCACATACAGTTGCCAGTGTGTGTCTTTTGGAGAGCAGGCTGTAGGCCTTTGCTGTGTGTTTTAGATATCAGATGGCCCTTCTACACCCTCAGGCTTTTTATTTTATATTTCCTTTCATAGTCGGTTGTAGACAGGACAATTTATCTGTTTTTTTTTTTCCTAATACCAGTTTGTGATCTCTTTAAGGGACCAGGACTCCCCTTTATATACTCCGTGTTTGTGGGTGGGACCCTGACCTGAAACAGGATCAGATCAATGATCTGGAATAATTTTGACCATTGTCAGCCCTTATTATTTTTTTTGAGACAGAGTCTCACCCCATTGTTAGTCCTTTTGACAATTGCTTCACTATCTTCCCTAGAAAATCTCAGAAATTCTAGGTCGTATAGACTGCTCCCCAAATGGGTCCTTTGGTAGGAGCCTCCTCTTTCTCCTCTGTTTTTCTGGCCCCAAGTAATCTAAGAAACTAATAGTAATAATAATAATAACAACAGCAACAACAATAGAGAACATTGACATTGTTTATCATGACAAGCACACGCTTCATGTTTATGCTCCCACAGCCCCATGAGGGCACTTACGATAAAATGTCCGGCAGTGGTGGTGGAGTTCTTGCTGAGGGCCAGGCTTGGTTCTAAATGCTTTAGATCTATTATCTCATTTAATCTCCCAACAATGCTATAAAATAGAATTATTATTGTTGTTATTTTGCAGATGAGGAAGCTACAGCTTACAGTGGTTAAAAGTATCACCCCAGATCACACAGCTAGGGAGTGGCTGAGCCACTGGGATTTGGACCAGGGCCATCTGATTCCCAGGCCCATTCCCAGAAATTACAGGACAGTGAAATTAAGAACAAGCAAAGGGTACTCCTTGGCCTGGAGCAAGAGGATTGAATGGTTCCCCACCCTCCTCACTCACCTGGGGCACCAAGAGACACTTGAACGTCTTGCACCAAGGTAGCGCTTGCTCTGGCTGCTGGCCTTTTTGCCCCAGTAGAGCAGGTTGACACAGTGGGACCAAGAGGCGTTGGGTGAGGACCGTGGTGCTAGGAAAGTTCTGGGCTGTGTCATGGGTACAGGTCGAAAGCCTCAGTCTTGGTGTAAAATCTATGATCATTTATAGAAGGCTGTATCCAGGCATCCTGCTCATCTTTGTGACCAAAACTAGGTTCCAGGATTTAATTATTATCCACCTTCACAGCGCATGGGAGATAGAGCTTTTTTTTGTTTTGCCATGATCACTACCCACCCCTCAAACTCTTCTGGGTACCCACCCCTACCCTGGATACACATCCAGGGTTCCTTTAGAGACCCTAAGCATTATCAAGATTTTAGTGGCCTCTTCTGCAGCCCTCTCATTAAAAACCAAAACAATGGGGCCAGGTGTGGAGGCTCACTCCTGTAATCCTAGCACTCTGGGAGGTTGAGGCGGGTGGATCCTTTGAGCTCAGGAGTTAGAGACCAGCCTGAGCAAGAGTGAGACCCCGTCTCTGCTGAAAATAGAGAGAAATTAGCTAGACAACTAAAAATATATATAGAAAAAATTAGCTGGGCATGGTGGTGCATGCCTGTAGTCCCAACTACTTGAGAAGCTGAGGAAGAAGGGTTGCTTGAGCCCAGGAGATCGAGGTTGCTGTGAGCTAGGCTGACGCCACGGCACTCTAGCCCGGGCAATGGAGACTCTGTCTCAAAAAACAAAATAAAAATCCCCCAAAACAAAAACTATGTCAGCTCACAAAATGTAAGACTTACATACATGATGATGCTGAAATGGCCTCATTTATTTTTTAATTGAAAAATTCTGAGTTGTCTGTCTTTTTTTTTTTTTGGTGGGGACCATGGGCTGTTGTTCTGTTTATTTGCCCTTTATCATCCTTGACTGTGAACTTCTTGAGAACAGGGGCATCTGGTGCTCAACATAGCCCTGGTACTTTGTTGACTCAGGTGGCTGTGAAGAACTCCTTGTCTTCTAGGAAACAAGCAGCTACTCAGTGCACAGGCACTGTCTCTTTGCATGTACAACAGCTTGCCCTGTGGGTGGGAAGTGGGGAGCTCCCCTGCAGGGAAAGAACACTAAAGAAAGAGAAGGAAACTAGACAGAGAGGGAGGCATGGGGACAGCTAATGGAGCTAGGGAATGCAGACCTAAGTTCCTTTTAGGCATATTAACTTCACTTCTCTAAGCCTCAGTTTCCTCATCTATAAAATGGGGATAATAAAGCACCAACCTTATAGTTTGCTGTGAGGAAGAAATCAGTGATGAACAGAAAGTGTTTGGCAGAGGGCCTGGGCTGGTATTAAGCACTTAGTGAGAGTTAGCTAATATTATTACTGTTACACTCGTTGAGCTTTATTTTATTACTTTCTGTGGCTGCATAAAGTAGTGGTTTCTGAACACATTTTAATGTGTAAAGGCAACATTCTGGTTATATAGATCATAAGATGGCAGTTACTTCACTGCATGTGTTTGCAAGCATCAGAAAGAAACCCCGGCTGATATAAGTTAGAAAAGATAAGACAGCAAGTAAGCTGCAGAAGCGGGTCTCTGAAAGGACAGGCGTCAGATGGCTGTCCCCTCAGATGTCAGACTGCCTCTGCAAGTCACTTAAGCTCACGGTGCCTCCATTTCCTCAGCTGCTGATCAGGGGAGGAGAAGAGTCTCTCCCTCCCAGAGATGGTGCAGAAGCACTTAGCACAGAGGAAGTAAGCCCTTGAGTAAGACATAAAAGCAATTGTTATTATTTATTATTCTTCTGGACTCTCCCCCCCCCCCCCTTGGTGAATTAGGCCTAACATTTGCTACTTGGTTCAAGATTGATTGATGGATTCATTTATTTACTGAGTAGTTGCTGTGTGCCAGGCACTGCTGTAGCTGCTGGAAACCCAGCAGGGAGCAAAAGAGACAAAAATCCCTGCCCTCCTGTCACATCTGTCCTAGTGGAAGCCACACAGTGTGTGTGTGGGGGGGCAGGCTGGTCCCTGGCAAGAGTCAGGAATGGATGGAGATCTTGCAGGCAAAAACTAACTGCAGTCCAAAGGTGCAGGGCCTGGCACGTGATAGTTTCTACATTAGGGGTGGTTGCTATATTTATTATTTTTGTTATTATTTTCCTTTGGTTGGGAGCCTCGTAAAATGCCAACCTCTCTTTCTCCCATCCCCCTTCCTGATTTTTGTTTTTCTCCTTAGTACTTATCTTCCTGATAGGCCGTATGTCTGCGTTCTCCCACAAAATTGTAAGCTCCTTAAGGCTGAGAGGTTACGGCCATCCATTTATTCATTCATTCATTTTCTTTCATTCATCATATGCTTATGGTGGGCCAACTCTGTGTCAAGCACTGTTCTAGGTGTTGGAGATTCAAAAAGAAATAAAAAAAGGACAGAGGTTATGTTACAGTTGGGTTAGACAGGTGAGTCACAGCAGATGGACTAAGTCAGGACGTAGGTGGTGTAATAGGAGGTGCTAAGTTCTGTGGGAGCTGGGGGGGGCAGGGCAGCATCTGGAGGACTGTGCTGGGGGCCATGTTAAGTTGCCTGGTCAGGGAAGGCTCCACCGAGGAGCAGCTGACGTTGGAGCCCTCCTGAAGGAGAGGAATGGGTTAGTCTGGGGATGGGAGTTTCATGCCCTGGGAAGGCTCAGGACAGAGGCAGAGGCAGAGTGGGCCTGTGGGGTAGACGAGCAGCCAGAAGCATGAGATGGGAGCAGCACCAGCTGGGTAGACAGGGGGAGAGGGGAAATCAGCGTGCAGGAAGGCTTTGGGCCATTCTATTGATTCTGTCCTTTTACTCTATAGAAAGGGAAGCCACTGAAGGGTTTTAAGCAGATAAGTAATTCGATCTGTTTCAGCTTTTGAATTGGCCAATCTGGCTGCTGTGTTGAAAAGAAACTAAATCAGGGTCAGACGCCAGAGCACCTGGGATACACCTGCAGGTGCTGCGGGTGAAGGGTGCAGGCGGTGGCGGTGGATGTGGCCGCAGTAGTGGGCTCTGGACTATCCGCTGTTGTGTTCCCAGCATCTAGAACTGTGCTGTCTGATATGGCAGCTGCAAGCCTCATGTGGGTATTGGGCACTTGAAATGAAATTGCGACGTGTCATGCGTGGTAAATACACATCAGATTTCGAAAACTTAGTGTGAAAAAAGGAACGTAAAATATCTCATTAATCAATTCTTTACTGTTGACTACATATTGACATGATAATGTTTGGGATATATTGGGTTAAATACCATGTTATCAAAATTAATTTCACCTGTTTCTTTTCACTTTATTGTGGCTACTAGAAAATTTAAGATTACATATGGCTCAAACCATATTTCCATTGGCCAGCGCTGCTCTGGAACAATGCCTGGGACATGGTAGGCATCTGATGGATAGAATGAGTAAGTGCCAGGCACAAGGGGTCCTGCAATGAGTGAGAAACCATCCCTGTCTTCAGGAAGCTTCCAGTGTAGCAAGTTGCCGACCATCACTGCTAGGAGAGAGGGAAGGCAGGTTGAAAGGGGACCACAGCCAACCCATGTGGTGTGGCTCAAAAGCCTGAAAAACCTCTCTCAGGAGGGGAGGAGACAGTCTGAGTCCCAGCTGGCTGACAGCAAGCAGTGGGCTGGCAGTGCAGGGGTGCCAGTCGCCTGAGCCTTGGGACTGCAAGTCCTCTAAGGTGGCTGCCCGTGTGGCCGTGGAGGTAGGAGATGCGAGTGGGGCGGGGCAGAGCTGCGACGCTTTTGACCTGCCTGAATGACCTGCTGGCAGAACCGATTTCAACTGAGTCCTGCAAACCGGGCACTTTCCAAGGATTATAAGCAAGGAGCAGCTTCTCAGATTTAAATTTAGGAAGATGACAAAGGCACCTGGAAGGAGAACTTTAGGAGGAGGGTACCTGACTTGGGGATTCCAGGCTTTTGTTGGACAGAACTGTGACCAGGAAAATTTAAATTTCCTCAAAAGAAAGAAATATGAACTTACTTTTATCTTTAAAAGTCTAGAGGGGGTAAATCTATAAAAAACAATAATTCTTGAGTTGAATACAATCAATACAATCACTGTTTTGTCTTTTTGTTGCTTTATTTTTAAAAATATTGCATTCGTGGTGTGTATGTTAGCATCCTGATTTTTTTTCTTAGTTACTATTAGGATGTAGGCATTTCTGAATATTATATATACTTTGTCGATGTCACTTTTTTGGGGTACACAATATTTCTGTTCATGACTGTTTCATTGCTTACTTAAATTCCTTTGATTCAGATGCTTAGTTTCATAATAGACTGTTTATATAGATCAATTTTTTAATTTTTCAGTTAATTTGTAAAGTAAATCCTCACCAGACAGCCAGATCAATTGGAAATAACCAGAGAGGCCTGGATTAGGGTTTTGGTTTTGCCACTTGTAGCTGTGTACATTTAGAAAAATGACTTATATGCGTATATCAAAGCATCACATGTACACCTTAAATATATACAATTTTGTCTCAATAAAGCTGAAAAAAATTAAAAAAAATAAAGCAAATCCTC
This sequence comes from Microcebus murinus, assembly GCF_040939455.1. Lineage (NCBI taxonomy): Eukaryota > Metazoa > Chordata > Mammalia > Primates > Cheirogaleidae > Microcebus > Microcebus murinus. Next base: position 39,146,561 of record NC_134110.1, on the reverse strand, counting down.
ATCCTAGGATTATTGTATCATAGCATCTCAATATTTTTAGAATTTCAGGTAAATATTGTGGCCCATGAGATTTGCACAAAATCTGAATTTGCTGTTTTCTGGTGAGATGTGTGATGTTTGTTGCTGCCTGTGATGCACTAATGTGTCATTAACATGTATTACATGCTCAAGTGTGTATATGCATCATATGCACCTATGTTGGATTTTTCTTCACTCTTATTTATCCAGCAGATATTTGTGGAATGCCTGTTGCGTGCAAAGTTCTGTTCAAGGCCTTGGGTATTCAGTATTGATCAAAGTAGATGTGGTACTAATTCTTAGGCTTATTGTTAAGTGGGGGAAACAAAGATGGAAATAGACAAAAAATAACATTATTGGCCGGCCCCGTGGCTCACGCCTGTAATCCTAGCACTCTGGGAGGCCTAGGCGGGCGGATTGCTCGGGGTCAGGAGTTCGAAACCAGCCTGAGCAAGAGCAAGACCCCGTCTCTACCATAAATAGAAAGAAATTAATTGGCCAACTAATATATATATAGAAAAAATTAGCCGGGCATGGTGGCGCATGCCTGTAGTCCCAGCTACTCGGGAGGCTGAGGCAGAAGGATTGCTTGAGCCCAGGAGTTTGAGGTTGCTGTGAGCTAGGCTGACGCCACGGCACTCACTCTAGCCTGGGCAACAAAGCGAGACTCTGTCTCAAAAAAAATAACATTATTGTAAAGAATATGAAATAATATGTACTAGAATAAAATGGAGGGATGGTTACTAGGGGGGCGAGGGCATTCACACTGAGATCCTGTCTGAAGAATTGGCATTTGAGTGAGAGAGGAAGACTCGGTAGAAGTTAACCAGAGGAGCAAAGCACAAACAAGACAGAATTGATAAATATGACTGTGTATTAAAGAGAAAAGCATATCTAAGCAACAAAATCTATAATGGTGTTAAAAGCCGAATAAAAGACTTAGATATTCACAACATTTATAACACATTACAAAGCACTAATATCTAGAATACACAAAGAATTCCCAAAAGTCAATAACAAAGAGACAAACAGCCTCAGAGTAAAGAGGGTAAAAGATACAAACAAGCAGTTCTCAAAAGAAGAAAGCAAAATGGATGATAAATGTGGAAAGATGGCTGGGTGCAGTGGTCACGCCTGTAATCTTAGCACTCTGGGAGGCCGAGGCAGGCGGATCACTTGAGGTCAGGAGACCAGCCTGAACAAGAGCAATACCCTGCCTCTACTAAAAATAATAATAGAAAAAATTAGCCGGGTGTCCAGGTGCACTCTTCTAGTCCTAGCTACTTGGGAGGCTCAAACAGGAGGATTGCTTGAACCCAGGGGTTTGAAGTTGCTGTGAGCTAGGCCGGAGTGGAGCCACAGCACTCTAGGCTGAGTGACAGAGTGAGACTCTGTCTCAAAAAAAAAAAAAAAAGTGAAAAGATTATAAATTTTACTAATAAAGTCAGGTTTATTGAAGCCTGATTTCTATTCAGTAAAATTCACCCTGTTTAGTATACAACGCTATGAGTTTTGATAAATGCATATAACTGCGTGGCATAGTCATGTAATCATCACAATCAACATATAGACCATTCCATCACCTCCCTAAATTCCCTCCTGTCCCTTTTGGTAGTCAGTTTTTTTCTCCTCTACCCCCAGCTTTAAACAACCACTGATTTGTTTTCTGACCTTAGAGTATTGCTGCCTTTTCCAGAATGTCACATAAATGGAATTGTACAGTGTGTAGTCTCTTGGGTTTGGTTTCTTTCGCCTGACATAATACATTTGAGGTCAGATGCTGTAAGTATCAGTACTTGGGTAGTTTTTATTGCTGAGTAGTATTCTGTTTTACGGATATGTCACTGTCTATCTAGCCTCCAGTTGGAGAGCACCATGCTTTAAAGTGTGTCAGAAGTGGGAAGTTTGACTCAAGTGCTGACAAGGCACCGGATCCTCAGCTCAGCCAGTGAGTGTGTGCGGTCACTTAGGAGACCAGCCTGGCGGCACAGCGTTGTGTAGTGAAATTGAAAACATGTGTAGCCTCAGCCCCAGGCAAGATTGAGAATTCCACAGCTCATGCTGTATGTTGCTTATGGATGTTAAGGATGGATGTGAATGTTTAAAAAATGGGCTGGAAGGATCTATATCAAACTCACCGTCATCATCTGGGGATGGTTGTGAGGGTCAAAGCCTACTTCAACTTTATTTATTTGTTTATTTATTTATTTTTCTCCTTTTTTGTCTGCATGTTACAGGGGTACATAGAAACCTACACATATCACTTACACTTTTTTTTTTTGAGACAGAGTCTCACTCTGTTGCCCAGGCTAGAGTGCCATGGCGTCAGCCTAGCTCACGGTAACCTCAAACTCCTGGCCTCAAGCGATCCTCCTGCCTCAGCCTCCTGAGTAGCTGGAACTACAGGCATGCACCACCATGCCCAGCTAATTTTTTGTATATATTTTTAGTTGGCCAATTAATTTCTTTCTATTTTTAGTAGAGACGGGGGTCTCGCTCTTGCTCAGGCTGGTTTCGAACTCCTGACCTTGAGTGATCCTCCCGCCTCGGCCTCCCAGAGTGCTAGGATTACAGGCGTGGAGCCACTCCGCCTGGCCCTTCACCTACACACTTTGAATGTATACAGAAAGGAACAAAAGACCGGGAACACACATGACAAGATGTTCATGGTTGTCAGTTCTTTAAATTTCTTTCCAAAAAGTTTCTGGGAGGGGCATAACTAGGTGAAGAGAACCGCATGTGTGAAGGCCCTGAGAGAGCACTAAGTTTGGGTGGGGAGAGTTATCAAGAGACGCGTGTGGTTGCAGTGGAGTGGACATTCAGGTGCCAGGCCATGGAGGGCCGATGTGCTATTCCAAGACTTTGGGAATAGGAAATGCTCTTCCTGCTGAGTGGAGCAGGGCCTGGTTTTATGGATCTTTACGGATCTTTTTTATGGGTAGACAGACAATAGATCAGTCAGCAGTGGAAGCAGGAGGCCCATTTGGAGGTCACAGGGAAAGATAGCTGGACCCTGCTTCTGGCAGGGGAGAGGGAGAGAAAAGGACATTTATTATGGAGACAGAAAGGACTTCTGCTCACAGGGCAAAGTTTGAGGGATTCCAAGTGGGCCTGAAGAGGTAGCCAGGGAGTTTTCAAACCCTGCTGAGCGCTTGGACTTTATCCTGCAGGCCATGGGAGCTATGGAGGGTTTTGAGCTGGGACAGGGCTGAGATTAGAGAGATCTGTCCACCTGTGATGTCGCCAGCCTGGAGTCTCTGAATAACATTCTATTATAGTTAATGAGGTAGAGAGAGTACCAGTTACCCTCTTGTTGGATGCTTGGCCCTTCCCATTTTTCAAAAGAAAATAGAGAAAGGAAAATATCCTCTGAGTGGAAGGTCCCCAGTAATTTACAGGAGAGCAGCTGTAGAACACAGAGGTCCCTTCCGGCGTTTACTGTGACAGTGTTTGTTCCGTGGTCCCAGTGCTGCTTAGGTAATTATTCATCCAAATGGGGCCAACTGCAGCCTTGGGATCACATCAGCCAATCTCCCTGCTTAGAGGTTTTAAAGAGAGGTCACTTCTATTGTGAGGTAGATCACTATTTACAAAACAAATGATTGCATTTGATCCATAAAAACCCCCGGCCAGACTGGTTTGCAGGCAGAGCACCCAGCCAGTGTTCTCAGGTGGACCCTCCAGAGACCAGTGACGTCATCCTGCAGGCTTGGCTTTCCATGGTCACCATCCCCCTTGGAGCACCAGGGAGTAGATGGCCCTCCAGAAATGTGCCCTCTCTGAGAGGAGAGGAACCACAGCAGTGCCTCAGACGTGCTGGGGATTGGGGGCTGTCCCCTGTCCCTTGCAAACATCCCCAATGCCCGGAGCCCTCTCTGTCCTCTTTCCACGCCTCCCAAAGGCTGTATCTCTTCCCTATCATGAGTCTGGAAATTCCATACATGCTTCCTCCATTAGGAAGACATTCTCTGCATACTTACTTATCCTGTTAAAAAGGAAAAGCAAAGGGCTTTAAAAAATTGAGGGTGCCTAAGGACAGGGAGAGACCTGTTTCAGTAATTGTAACACGTGGATATTGTCCTGGCAGCACGGTAAGGTTTCCGCAGTTTCTCCCTGAGGGCTTCCTGCCACCCTTGACCATGACTGTGCAACTATCTTGCGTGTGTTAGTCCAGCAGTGACAGCTGCCATCGCCATCTCCAGAACCCCCTCCTCAGAGCGCCACCACCTCCTGCCCGCAGCGTGTCCTTGGCAGGCGCTTCCTGCGGTCTCCCTGCCCTCCCTCCTTCCTGCTCCAAGGAGTGAGCTATTCAAATGGCAAACTCCATCCTGAAACTCAACCACTGAATAGTTTTTAATGACTTCCCATTATTAGCTCGAGTACCTGCTGTGTCAGAGGCTCTCAGTTTGCAGGTATTGAATTGTTGAGTGCCTGGTGTCGCTAGGATAAGAACCCAGCCCTCACTGCCCTTGAAGGTGGAGTGCTCTGTCCTGGGGACGCTTGGCTTGGGTCAGAAATAAGGCTCTTTAGGCCAGAGGCAGCTGGCCGGTTATGGGGTTTGAATACTTTGGACAGTTTGAATACTTTTGAAGGCTTGGAATGATGTGATTGTTCTAGAAGGTTTGTGTCTGCAGAGTCTTCTCTAAGATTTGCATCTGACACAGAGGGGAAAAATCAGCCAGCCAGGGAAATGGGGCAGGATTCAGTCCCTGCCCTTACTTCCTCTCCTGATGAACATATGCTTTGTGACTCCGTGTAGGGGTCACCTCCTCTGGGAAGCATTCCCTCTTCTCCCCAAACTGCTCCTGAGTGTGCCCCTTCTTCTGTATCCCTGCCCACCACCCAGGGCGCGAGCTGTCACAGCTCACACCCTATTGTATGATGCTGTGGCAGCGTGCTCCTTCCAGAGCTTGCAAGCTCAGCCGTTTAGGAGGCTGAGCAGATTATGTGAATGCACTAGGTATACAGCAGGGAGTGTCTGATAGACAAACCAAGGTGTCCCCTCTCCTTAGGGGCAGCTGCTCTTTGATTACAGGTTGATCCTTCCTTCCCCGCCCCCCTTTTCCACATGCCAAAATACAGATTCAGTGTTGCCAGAACTTCCACTTTTAAAAGAGAAGCCTTTAAAAATATAAATTCTCCTGATTGTCAAATGTTTCCAGCTCAGATTTTTAAGGGACACTCGGAGGCCAAACCAAACACTTGTAGGCCAGCAACCTCTGGTTATAGTGGTCTCTATCCATTGTACAAGTTCCTCCAGACAAGTGTTGTCTTTGCTTTTTGTACCCCCAGCACCTACGGGTGCTCCCTGCTCAAGTATTTATTGACTTGAATGCCCCGAGCGAGCACCTACCCACTCACACAGTGTTAATGTCTTCCCCTTAGAACTGTTTGCATGCAATGTTATCCTGAATGGCTCCTGTAGTTCCTTACGTGCTTTCGTGATAGTTTGTGTGTGCCTGGAAAAGTCATCATTTCCTAGATTCCAGGGAGCTCTGTTCTTTTCCTTTTCCCTCTGCCCGCTCAACATAAATTGATTTTTGTGTGTGTGTGTGTGTGTGTGTGTGTGTGAGTAGGGGAAGGAAGCCAGTCCTTTTGTATCCTGCCACTTAACACAGGACTTGGTGATATAGGGTTGTGCTGACTGAGCAGTCATGGTCTCTGGCAGCTCACCGACTTCTGCTCAACTGGCTGATTAGCCATTGCTGATTTCCATCAGGCGAACAGGCATGATTTGCAGATTCGTCTTCATTTACAATAAGTGATCACAGCAAAATTGCATAAAGAAATAGACCATTCGGCTACCAGTCCATCCATTTTGTGCAGCTTTTCCCATCTTGTTATTGTTCTGAGTATTGTAGGGGGAAAAATTCAATAAGGTCATGGTTAGGAACTATAGAGGCTTAATAGGTGCCTGGAACTGCGTGAGACTTTGGGGAACAGGGATTTAAAAGAAAGAGGAACTATAGATTTTATACTCTGTAAGATCCAGTTCTTGCCTTTGAAAGACTTAGAGTGAGAGAAAGAGCACCAAGAATGTAATATAGCATTAATTTAGTTACAATCCAGCATAATGTTATTTAGTATTATTAATAGCTATAATAAAATGGCATCATAGAGATAGGAAGCCATGAGTTTGTGACAGTTTGAAGAACTTTTTCCTATATTAATTCACGTGAATAATAAATAGTAACTAATTACGCATGGGACAGATAAATTGCAAGTGGACAGATAAATTCAGTCGCCCGCCATTTATGCGGGACTGTGCGAGACTGCAGCTCTGCAGTTGAGAAGAGCCTGGGGACCCGTCTGAGTCCAGTGCAGGGACACAGACACAGGATTTGGCACATGGCCACAGTACCAGAGTGGGCCAGTGGTCCTCCCAGAGATGGACGGGGCCAGCGCTGGAGCTCAAGGAAGGAAGCAGTGGATGACAAGGGCAGGCTTCAGAGAGGAGGTGTGTCGTGTGGGTCCTTCAGGGGGTGGGATGGCTGAGGTCTGGGGGCCACTTCCAGGGAAGGTGAGATAGGGTTGATGGATAAGGTCAGTGGGGAGTGGGGAGTAGGAGGAGATGGGTCTGCCCGTCAGAGAGGGGCTGCAAGTCACCAGTTCTTATCTCTGCATGGCAACCACTAATTGCTGCCTCTGGTTGCGTGTGAAGATTAGTAGTAGAAATAATATTGTGATTATTCACAGCAGCTGACATCCTGTGAGAGCCCACTGTGTTCTGGGCACAGTGCCAGGGACTTCATTGGCGTTACTTGCTCAGTAAATGAGCAGTAGGTAATAGGAGCTGTTTCGACTCCATCTTTCAGATGAGACAAACTGAGGCTCAGAGAGGTTAACTGACTCAGCCAATTGCACGCAGTTATTAAAAGGTAGAGCAAGGCCGGGCGCTGTGGCTCACGCCTGTAATCCTAGCTCTTGGGAGGCCGAGGCGGGCGGATTGCTCAAGGTCAGGAGTTCAAAACCAGCCTGAGCAAGAGCAAGACCCATCTCTACTATAAATAGAAAGAAATTAATTGGCCAACTGATATATATATAAAAAAAAAATTAGCTGGGCATGGTGGCACATTCCTGTAGTCCCAGCTACTCGGGAGGCTGAGGCAGCAGGATCGCTTGAGCCCAGGAGTCTGAGGTTGCTGTGAGCTAGGCTGACGCCACGGCACTCACTCTAGCCTGGACAACAAAGCGAGACTCTGTCTCAAAAAAAAAAAAAAAAAAAAAAAAAACAAAACAAAACAAAAAAAAAGGTAGAGCAGAGCCCAGGTCAGAGTGCAAAGACTGCACCTGGCACCTCATAGTTGTGCAGGAAATACAAGTGCTGTTCCCTAGGTAAAGTTTTTCTGTATTCCCACCTCCACTTCCCTGTCCTACCCCTCTGTACACCCCAAAAGAGCAGGACACTTTTGACTTTGGCTGCAAATTTTTGTATTGTAACCCCAAATCTCTGGTTATAAATTGTATAATCTCTGGATAGAGATTGAGAGAGAAAAGAGAAAAATTAAAGTAATAGTTGTCTTAGGTGCTGAGAGTTGCAGATAAAAAGCTTACAGGTTTGTTTTTGTTTTTCCTATATCATAAACTTTAAAAAATTTTAAACAGAATTTTATGTGGTGGTGAGATGGGGAGGAGATGAGCAGATTGACCACAAGGTTTTGGTGGAGAGGAAATGTCTAGGTCTCTGGCCCGTGGCTCTCGCTTGCTCTATGCCTCTGATTTCTGAAGCAGAAAAAGTGCACACAAGTCAGTTTCCCTCCTGGTCATATTTGCAAGTGGCTCCTCCGTACCCAGCTCTGCATTAGGCCACGTGAGTGACAACAGTGACCACGTCCGTCTGTCAGGGCTTCCTCCCCTGTCCCTGCCCCGTGTCTGCTTCTGTTTCTTCAAATGCTACGGCAGACTATCTGGCTTGAACCTCAGCTCTGCCACTAAATGTCTGTGTGACCTTCAAGTCCATGTGCCTCAGTTCCTCATCTGTAAAATGGGAATAATAATGAGCCTTTGTTCTATGGTTGTGGAGAAAATGAGTAAATGCACAGAAAGCCCTCATCCCAGCGCTGTTTCTTGATGAAGTCACAGCATGCACTTGACTTTGCCCTGTTTTCTCCCTCCAATGTCAATCTGTGCTTTTTGGGGAAAGTGGATTGTTATAAATGATCTCATGGTGACCCTCTTCCCCACCCATGCCCCCGGCCATTAAGTTCTTACAGCAGCAGAGTCACCTTGATAAAATCTAGGTCAGATCAAGTCACCCCTGGTCAGGACTATTCAGGACAAGCCCACAACCGCCATGTGACCAAGACCTGCCGTGCCCCTTGCGGTCCCCTGCTCCAGTCATGGCCACACGGCTGGCTTCTTTGCTGTGGCCACAACGCCAGGCTGTGCCATGACCTGCTCCCTCCTTCCGCAGGTCCTCCCTCCTAGGGAGCTTTGGTGAGAGGTGTCACACTCTCTGTCATGCCTCAGGATGCTCTTTCTTCACTGTGTTCTTTCCCTGCTTGGCACTCTTAGCAGTTCCCACTGCATGCTGGGCATTGCTCTAACGGCTCTGGGGTTTGACTAATTTAATCTTCTTGGCAAACCCTTGGAGGTGACTAATGTGATCACCATCCCCATTTTGCAGATGTGAGGATTGAGGGACAGTTTAATTTTTATGTTTTATGTTTATCATAATATTATTATGATAAAAGGTACATAACATAAAAGTTATCATTTTAACCATTTTTAAGTGTGCAATTCAGTAGCAGTAAGTACATTCATGTTGTTGTGTAACCATCACCACAAACCATATCCAGAACTTTTTTTCATCATCTCAAACTGAAACTCTGTACCCATTAAACACTAACTCCCCATTCCCCCAACCCTCATCTCTTGTTCTACTCTCTGTCCCTGGGACTCTGACTACTCCAGGGACCTCATAAGTGGATTCATGTATTAATAGTACTTTCCTTAAGTGACTGGCTTATTTCACTTAGAGTAATTAGGTTCATCCATGTTGTAGCCTGTGTCACAATTTCATTCTTTATTACTATTATCTTTTGAGACAGAGTCTTACTCTGTTGCCCTGACTAGAGTGCGGTGGCATCATCGTAGCTTACTGTAATCTCAAACTCCTGGGCTCAAGTTATCCTCTTGCCTCAGCCCCCAGAGTAGCTGGGACTACAGGCACACCACTACAGGCGCCCCGCTAATTTTTCTATTTTCAGTAGAGACGAAGTCTTCTTGCTCAAGCTGGTCTCAAATTGCTGAGCTCAAGCAATCCTCCCACTTTGGCTTCCCAGAGTCTTATTATTATAGGCGTGAGCCACTGTACCAGGCTTCATTCCTTTTTAAGGCTGCATTTTTTTTTTATTGTGTATATATACCACATTTTTGTGGATCCATTCATCTGTTGATGGATATTTGGGCTGCTGCTGTGAACATGGGTACTCAAGTGTTGCTGGATCATATGGTAATTCTGTGTTTAATTCTTTGGGGAACTGCTGTACTGTTTTCCACAGTGGTGGCTGCACAATTCCCCGTTGCCAATGCACAGGCATAAGGATTCCCATTTCTCCACACTTGTTATTTTCTGTTTTTTATTTTTATTTTTTTAAATAATAGCTATTCTAGTAAGTATGAAGTGGTATCTCATTGTGGTTTTGATTTGCATTTCCCTAATGACTAGTGATGTTGAGCATCCTTTCATGTGCTTATTGGCCGCTTGTATATATTCTTTGGAGAAATTTTGGTGGTTATTGGGTTGTGGTAGTTCTTTATATATTCTGGATACTAATCCTTTTTCAGGTATATGATTTGTAGATATTTTCTCCCTCATTCTGTGTGTTGTCATTTTGCCCTCTTGCTAGTGTCCTTTGATGTATTGTACAAACATTTTTAATGCTGATGAAGTCCCACTGACCCATTCTTTCTTTTGGTGCCTGTGCTTGCGATGTGAGGCACAGACAGCTTAAGAAACTCAGCCAAGGCCCTTCAACCAGAAGTGGCTGTACTGTTACCTGGGTCTTCCTCCATCCTCTCCATACCAGTGTTTACCCTGCGCCGGGCCTTAGCTCAGCTTTTGCACGTCACATGTTGTCAGTCCTTTCAGCAGCTCCATCAGGAGGAGGCCGTGACCCCATTTTGCAACTGTGGAGGGGAACACACAGCTCTCTTGCATCTGGCAAAGATTCATGGCAGGCAGGGGCACAGGGTACGCACCCTGGAAATTCCAACACAGCGAATCCTCTTCCAAAGGCCTCTCTAGGGGTTGTGATACCCACCACATAAACGTCTGGCAAACATTTTTTGTGTGACAGAGTTGGCGAGTGAATTTCCTGTAGCCGCAACCTTTATTAGTCCATTATGCATTAATACAATTGATACCCACAAAAGAATAGACGTCGCTGTCAGGCCAGGCATGAGGCATAGTAAGTGGCACCTGTGACCCACCCTGCTTGGGAACCAGACTGTGACCACTGACGTTGACTCCAGCTACTTCTTCTTTCCAGTTTTCCCATTCCCCACCCCCCAGCCATGTCCCCCACAAGTGACCATTATCCTTAATTTTGGTATTTATTACGCCATTGCTGAATATTACTCAAAAACAAAAGTTTTCCTATATAATCGAGTATCCCTAAATACTTTGTTGTTTCCTTTCCTTTCTTTGGAGCTTTACAGAAATTCCATATTGTGTGCAGCTTACTTTGCTGATGCCTGTTGCTGGGGTTTATTTTTCACTGTAATGATCTATTCCAATGTGTGAACAGACTACGGTTCATTTATCTATTCTCCAAAGACACACGAATAGTTGGCAGGTTTCCCCCCTACACACAAACAGTGCTGCTGCGGGCATTCTTGTGCACCTGGTTACGTTTGCCAGGGTTTCTGGGGTGTATAACTAGGACCCAGTGCTGCTTTGGGATTTTCCTAGGACCATAGACTCTTAAAATTGGAAGGGGTGGCCAAATGGTTCACCCTCATCAATAATCTCAGAAGAACTGTCCTTGGGGGGATGGTTACGAGAGCAGTTCCTGGAGCTGGAGGGCAGTGGGCTTGCTACAGCCATCGCCTCACGCTATTACTACGCAGTTCATTATGCAATAAACTTAACTTCTCTCTGCCTCAGTTTCCTCGTCTCGAATTGAGCATAAAAGTATCATTTTTTTGAGAGTTAAATGAGATAGTGCATGCAAAGTGATTATTAACTCAGGGCCTGGAGATACATGCTGAATTAGTGGTGCTGCTTGTGGCCTTGTTCCTGTGACTCATAGAAGGTCCCGCGGTGGGAGTGGGGGGACTGGAACTCAGGAAACCGCCGGGTTGTAGTTTACCTCTCCCTCAATGTGGACGCAGGACTCCAGGCAGGTTCATGGTCCCGCTGGATCCCGGCTTTCCACCAGCTGATCTTGACCTGCCCTGGTGGGATTTCCCGCCTCTTCCCCTCCATACTTCCCATGTTATGCATGGAATGTAGGAATGTAGGGTGCCTCCTCCAGTGGAGGTGTGTTTGCTTGCCTCAGAGCTTGGATAGCCCCCCACCAGGATAAGCCTTTCAGAAACAGATAAACTGCAGCTGAATAGAAGGGGCTCCGAGAGGCCCCAGAGGCCCCACCCAGCTCAGGATAGCTCAGTGAAGAATAAATACCTGTTTAATTCCTGTGCTGCCGCCCACCTGACATTCCCCACTTGGGGCCCAGGTTGTGAAAGCGGGGAGAAGAGGGACCTGGTTGGTGAGCAAGATGGATTCATGCATTTATTACATCAGGCCCAGAGCCTGGGCTTTTTACAACCAAGGGCTCTGCCTGGCATTTTGAATCATTCAGATATTTGGTGAGAGAGACACCAAAAGCCACAAAGCATTGGTCCTCTGTGCTAGGAGGCAGTAGAGCATAATGGATAGGTGCACCCTTCCAGCTCCCACAGTGGCGATTTGAGTTCCCCCTCCGCCACCTCAAAGCTCTGAGATCTCAGCAAGTTTTTTACCCTCTGGAGTTTCAGTGCCCTCATCTGTAAAACTAGAAAATAAATGGTACCTACTAGATACATAACTTTGTTGTGAGGATTGAATGGGATTCTGTGCATTAAAAGCTTCTCCCAGAGCCAACGTAGAGGTAGGTGGTCTCCTTCCAGGTTTCCAGGTAGGTTGATTGAGGTGTGCAATAGGAAGTTCTGGTTACTATTCCCTAATGGCCTGTGGGCCCCAGGATAGTCCAACTAGTACTGAGCCTGCAGCACAATTATTTGGTAATTATTTATTGAATGAGCAAGAGTGTTTGGTGCTTTATAGTTTGCAAAACCCATGTATATGTGTTGCTTTAGTTTTTTTTCTTCCCAGCACTGGAGTCCTGGGATCCAGGTATGAGCTTTGTCTCTGCAAAATGAGGCTAATTGCTTCACTCTTCTTAGAACTTGCTTTCCCCACTTGTAAACTTATGTTGGTGCACTCATAAGTGGTGTGACTGCTACCAGGCTCTGTTCTGAGTAGTCTGCGTCTATATTCATCTGTGTATTTAATCCTTACAAGTCTAAGTGGTTGATAGTAATTTCTCTGTTATACAGATAGAGAAACTGAGGAAGAGAGATAAATAATTTCTCATACTCAACAGCTGACAAGTAGCAGGGCCAGGACCAGGATTTGAGGCTAGGCAGCCTGGCTTTAGGATCTCTCTTCACTGGGTCTTTCCTTCCAGGTTTCCGGGTGGGTTGATTGAGGTGAGCAGTATGAAGAGTCTGGGGCATTGGAGAAAAGTGTATTAGTAGCATCTGCTGGCTGCCCAGCCTCTGGAGCTCAGAGCAGAGCAGTTGGGGAAGGCCCCTAAGGTTACACGTGCTGGAATTTCTGTGGTATGTAGCTAGGACCCAATGCTGTCTTTGGATTTTCCTGTGATTGCAGACTCTCAAAATTGGAAGGAGCTTCTTTGGCCTAGTAGTTTACCCTCACCGATAGTATCAGAAGAAATGTGGAGGTGGAATTAGAAGGCAGACGTCCTTTGTCCTCGCACCACAGATCATATCAGGGTCCCATCTGGCAGCTCCAAGGATCATCCACATTCTTTCATCCTTCTGGAATGTCACTGGATTGAGCATGGCTCTAAGGGTGTGGCCAAGCATTTGGGGTTTGGAACTCCTTGCCTTTTATAGAGGTGTCCCTGGTGGAGTTGCTCTCAGGGGTCTCACCCTGCCCCCAGTTCAGCCTGCTTGGGGATGGATCCTCTATGTTGAGAAGATAAGGCCAGGTTCACGACCAGTGGTCTAGCCCTCCTGCAGACCTGATCCTTGACAGGGAAGGGATGCCCCTGTGTGGGCTGGGACGTTAATCAGGGAGAATGGATTAGCAGCAGGCTCATTCCATTTACTCTGGTAGACCACGGGGCCCAGGGCAAACACACACACCCTCCCAGCCAAGAAACCGATCGCTGCAAAGTAACACCGTCCCTCCCCCCACATTAATAATATGGCTTTCATTGTTGTTGTAATAAATTATGCTTTTCAAGGATGAGACTTTTGCCCAGCTGTTGAGTGATTTAAACTTCCAGATGTTCCTCTGCCCATGAAGCAGAGAAGGGTGCATGATGGGCTGTCTTTAAAAGTTGATGCTCAGAACGCTCCATTAAATTTCAGAGATACCTACGATGCCCAGAGGAGAGGTAGTATCTCCCTCTAGGGAAGGCACCTATGTTCTTGGGTTGCTGGGTGAAGTATTAGCAAGCAGTAAATGAACACCACTGGACTGTATTTGCAGGCGAGAGGCCTAAGTTCTGGTCCCCACTAGCTGCGTGACTTTGGGTGGAGCAGTTGACTTCTGTAAGCCACAGTTTCTGATACTTTCAACTGGAAACATTTTTGGAGAACTAGAGAAAGCTTTGTTGTCCAGTATAACATGAAGGGGGCTGTGTAGATATTAGCTCTTGGAATCAATGAAAGGCTGTTGAACTGAACTTGACAGTGAAAGAAGATGTAGAGATCAAGTCCACTCTCATTTTTAATGTGGGGATACTGATGCCCAGAGGGGTTGGGCTTGTTCAAGCCATAGCTAGGCCTGTGCTGTCCAGTATGGTAGCTACTAGCCACATGTGGCTACTGAACAGTCGAAATGTGGAAAAATCCAAATTGAAATGTATTATATATGTAAAATATACACTGGATTTTGAAGATTTAATAAAAATAAAGGAATGTAAAATATCTCTAATAATTTTTAATATTGATTATATGTTGAAATGATAAGATTTAGATGAGTTAAATAAAGCATTAAAATCTCACCTGTTTATTTTTACTATATTTTAATGTAGCACCTAGAAAATTTAAAATTTACATATGTGGCTTGCATTATATTTCTATTGGAGAGTGCTGAGCTAAACTGTGACACAAATGATGGGCTGTAGAATTGTGCAGTGTACAACCTGCACAACCATATGGGGCAGGCCTATCAGGTCCAAATCAGAATGCCTGGGTTTGAATCCTGGCTCTACCAGTAATCAGTTGTGTTGTACTGGTTAAGTTGTTCAAACTCCCAGAGCTCCAGATGTCCTTTCTTTAAAATGAGTATTGTAATAGTACCTACCTTATAGAGTTGTTGTAAGGATTCAAGGAAATAATGTATTTAAAGGTGCTTAGAATAGGGTCTGGCAGCCCATTTTAAGAGCCAGTCTTGGTTGTTGTAGTGGTTGTAGTGTTGTAGTGGTTTGTGTTGTAGTGGTACAATGTTGTTACTGTAGTGGTTGCTGTTTTTTAGAACCTGAAGACACAAAAATGGAAAGACCCATTTTGTCTGTGGGGGACCACAAAGGGAAAGAAGATAATAATCAATGCAGTGATTATTAGAGGGGGTAAGTCCATCCAGGAAAATCGGGGAACATTCCTGCCGAGGCAGGACTTGAGCTGGATCTTAGAAGTGGAAATGCCTGTTGGGCTGGTGAGAGATATTCCAGAGGGACATTGTGAGCAGGTAGAACAGCGCCTGCAGGGCTCAGGTGGGTGAGAGCACCTTCGGGCCGGGAATTGCAGGAGCCCACTTGGCCTGAGCAAATTGCAACGCGGCAAGTGGGAGAGGAGCCCAAGATCAAAGAGGCCAGCAGCTGGCTGTAGATTCTGCCCTGTAGTCCATGGAGAGCCAAGGAAGGATTTTGAGCCAGGGAGTGACATGATTGGGTTTGGTGATCAGATCATTGTAACTGCTTTGAGGAGATTGTGTTGGAAGGAGGACAAGGAGCCTTTGGCAAGAAGACTGAGAGAAGGAAGCATGCTATTTCCAGAGCTCATGTAGTTGTTTTTTTTTTTTTTTTTTTTCTGTTGAAACTTAAAAGTCTTTATATTCATAGTGGCATGTATACTATGAGCCCACACCTGTAATCACCTCCCAGTTTATCTGCACAAGAAAGATGCTTGGAATGGTGTGCACTGAAGGTGGCTTCTGCCCAGTGGGGAGCTGGGTTCTTATGCAGGTTGTTGGGGATGCCTTTGGCTGAAGCTTCCAGGTGGTTCCACTGACAGCTGGCTTCATCCGGACGGAGAGCTTTTTAACCACACGAAGAGAGTGATATGAGCTTAAAGTAAGAAGCTCCTGCTCTCTTAGTAGGCTTAAATTCTGGTCTAATGTCTTTTTTTAAAAGAATTAGATTTTTAGCCAAAATAACACAGGCAGGGATTGAAAATCACATGGGCAAGGCTTATATGGAAAAGCTGGAGTCCCCTGCTCCCTTCCCGCCTGCCCTAATCCTAGCCTGGGGTGAATAGGGGTAGGTCAGTATCTCTAAATAATAGGCTCTTGCTGCTATCTCTGGGCCCTGTGCAGTGTCCTGTGGCCCTTGCTGTGTGAGGGAGAGCCACCAGCATGCCCGCCCTTGCTGCGTCTGCCTCCCGTGTTCTGGCGCCTGTATTTTCCCACTGGTAAGATGGCTAACATGTATGTTCTGTCCCACACCTACAATTAAGACTTCTGTGCTTTATCTGCAAGATTACTTCTAAAAGTTGAAAACTTGGTGGACAGCATTTACATTATCAAGCTTCAAAATGGCCTTCACTGCGTATCCAACAGTTGACTTTGATCGCAAGTCCTTTGTGTCCTGCTGTCTGTTTGCCCTGGGCTTTCTAATCGCACCAGCTCCCTTGAGTTATCTGGCTTTATCCTAAGAGTAGTTAGTTGCCTTTTGAACTCTCAGTCAGCTCCATTTTCTGTAAAATGGGAATAATGACATCAGTTCCTAAATCCTAAGGTGATTGTGGAGTTTGAACAAGGTGGTGCCTGTTCCTCGGGTCACTCCCTTGGGAGTGTTCCCCTGTGTTCTGGAGGGGACCTGCCCCCTGTGGACGGTGCCTGGGACTTGGCCCCTCTGTGCTTCACTGCTCTGCTGGGCTGTTTGGGTCCCCATCAATCTTTCTCAGGTCACTCCCCGACTTTGCAATATTTTGTAACTTGTTAGCATAATCTGAAAAGGAAGACAAGGCTAAATAAATTCTTAGGTGGATCTTAAATTCCACCTGTTGCCCCTTTTCTTCAGCAGTATGGGTTATCATGTCTTTCAAATGATGTCTTATATTTATGAAATTTTTCTTTGTAGAAAATGGGGAGATGTTAAGAGTATAAGGAGCAAAATAATTCATGTGAACACATTCACTGCATTTTCTTTTTTTCTTTGCATATTTCTTTTGAATTTGAAATCACGTAATGTGGACTATTTCATTGGATTTTTCTCTTAATGTAATATAAGCATTTCCTTGTGGTGTAGAGAGCAGGCTTTTAAGTATCATTTGTGATGGAACATAATGTTATAATACCCTATTGCAATGATAATTTGTCCTTTTCCCAATCTTATCTGTAGTATTGGGTAGTAAGACCATTTCCTGTATTTTTCTCTGGTAACTAATTCTGAATGAGTGTTTGTGTGTGTATATTTGTGTGCATAAACCTAGTTCCAGCTTTCAGATTTCTTTACGATAGATTTCTGGAAGTGGAATTACCAAGTCAAAGGTTCTAGACATTTTTAAGGCTCTTGATACATGTGGTTCGATTGTTTTCCCATTTGGTTGTGCCAACCTACAGTCACAAAATTGTGTCAAACATTCTCCCTCCATGGAGATGCTTTCTTGTGAAGTTGGGTTTCTGAGGCTTGGAGTCTTGTTGAGGTGAAGGTGGTAACTCTTCAGTGTTTATAACTGTTTCTCACTATGACTTTGGGTTTGACTTACATACCACACTTTGCTGCTTGGACGATGGGAGCTGCCTCATAGGGCCACAGTGAAAGCCTATGTCCTGGCAGAGCATGGTGGTTCACACCAGTAATCCCAGCACTTTGGGAGGCTGAGGCAAGAGGATTGCTTGAGGCCAGCAGTTCTAGACCAGCCTGGGCAACATAGTAAGGTCTCTGTCTCTACAAAAAATTAAAAAATTAGTTGAGCATGATAGTATGCACCAGTAGTCCCAGCTACTTGGGAGGCTGAGGTAGGAGGATCCCTTGAGCCCAGGAGTTCGAGGTTAGAGTGAGCTATGATCATGCCACTGTACTGCAGCTTGGATGACAGAGTGAGACCTTGTTTGGGGAAAAACAACCAAAAAAAAAAAAAGTCTATGTCCCAAGGTCCCCAGGTTTACTGTGGCAGAGTGGAAAGCATCCTGGCCTAAGTCTAAAGACCAATCACCAAGTGTCAGTCTCACCAAAGAAAACTTTGGAAAGTCACTTAGCTTCTGTTAGTTTTGTTTCTCATCAGCAAAAGCATGAATAATGACCCACTTTAGGGTCGCCAAAGGGTGAAATGAGATAGTAGAACACTGACTGCTAAGCGGGACCCTCCCATAGTCCTTTTTCAGGATGCTTTAGTGGAAATCAAACGCATGGTCTTGAATGGAAAACCAGGGGGCTTAGGTTCTGCCTCTGACACGTGTGGCTAGCTGTGTGCTCCTTGCAGCATCACTCTGCCTTGCCGGGGATAAATACCTATGTCATGTGGAGTGCAGCCTCTCCCTTGCTGTGTGGGTGTCCCCAAAGATGACAGACATAAGAAAAATGCATTTGCATCCTGTTTTCCTACCAATTCCCAGCTATGTGAATTTGCCTCTTGGACTTCAGTTTTATTTTCTGCAAAACAGGAATAATAATAACAGTCCTTAATTCCCAAGAAGATTGTGAAGGCTGAACAAGGTGGTGCCTGTAAACTGCTTGGCCCAGCGCCTGGTGCTGGTGACTTCTCAGGAAAGGTTAGCTGTTATCACAAGTGGACTCCAGCAGACCCGATGACTGCCTAGTGCTGAGTTCACCCAGTCTGCAGTTTAGTCTCTCAAGCTGGTTGCTTATGGCTGGGTGGGTTTATAGTTTGGAATCTTCAAAGTCAGAAGGGGCCCATCCAAGCTTGTTGTTCATTGTATGACGAAGTAAGGCTCCAGATGGTGGGTGTCTATTTTGAAACTTCCTAACTGTTCCCATTTGTGTGTAAAGGAGAATAACGCATGCACACACATACACACGCACACACACACACACACACACACACAGACATATGTATGCACAGACTCGATCTGGAAGGGTGCACAAAGAAAATGGTAATAGTGGCTGTTGCTCAGGAGGCCACTTGAGGGGCTTCTGGGGGCAGGAGGGAAGCTGAACCTTGACAATGTGGCTCTTTTCATTCTGTTGGAAAAATTTGCCATGTATATCTTTTAGTTCTCCAATTAATAAGAAACAAGTTCTTAAAAATCCACCAGGTAGTAAAAGATCTTTGACTGCTGTCCTGCTTCCTAATGCATTTCTGGGAGCCCTAGGAGTATTCAGAAGCCTTGCTGTTGCTTTTATAGCTGTGCACCTGAACCCTTGTCCCCTGACCCAGGCTAGAGGCCTTTCTCATACTCACCAGGACTGTCTCCTGTCCCTTCGCTGGGCTCCCCGTCCACCCCCACAGTCTTCCAGCCTGAGCCCTGGTCTCAAGACAGCCAACTGCTCTTCTGTTCCACCCCTCTGGGGTGGCCTGACTGAGCAGCTCTGAAGCTGCAGGCCTTGGCCTCTTCCTGATCGGCCCCTTCCCAGCCCAGGCGCCTCCGTGCAGAAGGGAGAGTGTGTGCCGCCTGTGCGCTGCTATCCTCCTTTGAACCAAGGCCTGTTCCAAGAACTTCAGGGCCGCTCTGCTCGCACGGCAGGGCTGAGCGGCTCCCCAGGCCCCATGCACAGAGTTGGCAGCTCCCTGGAAAAATGTCTTTTCCCCTTTCTTTTTGGCACATAGGGTGGATTCCCTGTGCTGCCCTGGACCGTGAGTCTCAGGGGTCATTCAAGTTGAGTCCTGTAGGAGCTTCTTGTTCAGGGGTTTCAGCAGGGGCAGGGATAGAAAGCCTGAACCCCTGTCTCCTTCTCTCCTGAAAGCCTTTGATCTTCATCCTGGCCCGAAGCCCCCATCCTTCATGCCCCCACCCCTGTCGTCACGTCTGGTGAGCCAGGCAGTCGGGGCCCAGTTACTGCTCTTTGGAGGTTGTCTAGTTCAATGGTGAGCATTTTTTTTCCTACCAAATCACCAATTCAAGGAACATAAAAGTGTTTATAAGTCAACTTTTTGTTTCTCCATTCAAAACAAAAAGAGCCATGTTGATCCCTTGGGGGGACTAGGGGGGCATTTTCTTCTGGTTGCTGGGACTAACCGTTTGCTGGACAGAAGACCACGGTGCTTTCCTGTGGGTCACACTGGGGCAATTTCAGGCAACACAGCCTGCTCTCTCCTCTTTTCATTCTCAAAGTAGACCTCATGCCCAGGGTTTCTTACTGTTTCTCCAGTTCCCCGTTGCACAGATGAGGGAAACTGAGGCCCAGAGTGGACATGATGTTTCTGATGCAGAGGCTTTGTAAAGTTCTGCGTAGGTAAGACTTCTTATTATCTGATAATAATAACAATTACCATGATAATAGTAATAATAATGACTAGAAAAAGAAGCAGCAGCTGCTACAAAGCACGGGACTTGTACTTTTCAGCTGGGATGGTGAAGCTTGGTGACCTCTCCTTCTCTCTTCTTCCTGGCAGCACAAGCCCTTTGGTGTTTGCATTTCTCCTTGGCCAGAGATGTGTTTTGAAATTTAAATGATAAAGCAAACAAGTCCTGTTTTCACTGAAGCTTTAGAAAACTTACATGAAACCTCTTCATGGTGGTTTTGGGAGCTGAGATAGGCCAAGTTTCCCTCTGCACGCGGGGAAATAGGGACATGAAGGAAAGTCCACCCATGAGAGTGAATGACTGCATTCATCTTGATGAAGCTCAGCAAATCAGCGAGAGGAGGATGCCTGTCCTCCCAAACTCGCCCCCTGTACGTCTGTGCTTGCGGCCAATTTATCTTCACTTGAAATGGAACGCTGACAAGATGGACTGTTTTTTCCTGTTAAAAATAATTACACACCAGCTGCCATTCCAAGTTCTGTGCCTCAACCAGTTAAAGATTTTTGGATCTTTTGCCCAGAATGCCCGTTCAGAAGGTACTTGTTAACCTCTGGGCCAAATACAATAATGACGACTCAGGTCAAGGACTACAAAGGACTCTGTGATGAGCAAGAAAATAATTATTGCATATTGCATACAATAAAACCATATATGTGCATAAATAGATGAGATGGGGTGGTCTCAGCAACAAAAACGTACATTACAGCTGTGGAATGACACCTCCGTTGCCTTTAAGTTTGCTCTTGAAGCTGTTGGTAGCCAGTTCCTCTCTGCTTGGTAACCAGAGTTTCCCAGAAACCCTTTCTGACAGAAGAGCTGCCAGAAAGCAGGCAGAGCTCTCAGGTGTTGCCTCTCAGGCCTGCCTTTTTCTTTTCTACATCCGTTCTATGAAAAGAGAGTGGCTCAGCCCAGTGTAAAGAAGTCGCTGTCTGGAGCTGGCGGTATGGATCTCAGCCCTGCCACTTATTAACTGTGTGAACTTGAGCAAAGAACGTCTCTTCTCCGACACTCAGTTCCTCTAAAGCGAGATCAGGCATTCTACTTTTGCAGGGTTGGCACAAGGACTGGAGATAATATTAATAAGGGCTGCCATTATAAATTACCACAGACTGGGTGGCTTTCAACAACAGACATTTATTCTTTCACCGTTCTGGAAGCTGGAAGTCCAAAGTCAGGGTGTCAGGAGGGCCATGCTCCCTCTGAAGGCCCTAAGGAATAATCTTTTCTTGCTTCTCCTCGCTTCTGGTAGTTGCCGGCAATCCTTGGCTTGTACCTACATCATTCCATTTTTGCCCTCCATCCTCACATGGCCTTTTATCTCCGTGTGTCTCTGGTCCTCTCCTCTTCCCCCCCCTCCCCGCCCCCCTCCCCCCCGAGACAGGGTTTCACTCTGTTGCCTGGGCCAGAATGCAGTGGCATCATCATAGCTCACTGCAACTTCAAACTCCTGGGCTCAAGCAATCCTCTTGTCTAAGCCTCCCAGGTAGCTGGGACTATGGGCACATGCTACTGTGCCCAGCTAATTTTTGTATTTTTTGTAGAGTTGGGGGTCTCACTGTATTGGTCAGGCTGGTCTTCAACTCCTAGACTCAAGGGATCCTCCCACCCTGGCCTCCCAAAGTGCTAGGATTACAGCATGAGCCACTGTGCCTGGCCCTATTTCCTCTTCTTATAAGGACACCAGTCATTGGATTTACAGCCCACCCTGATCTAGCACAAACTCATCTTAACTAATTACACCTACAAAGACCCTATTTCCAAATAAGGTCGTATTCTGAGGTTCTGGATAGACATGAATTTTGGGGAGACATTATTCAAGCCAGTACAGGTGCCTGGCATTTTATTGTAGATAACATCCTAGCAGATGACAGCATCTGGTACTTTTGTGTTTGTCACTTACAGAAGTGTGGATAGACATTTCTCAGAGAAGATGGGAGCAAGCCTGGTTATTTGCGAAATGCAGGGAGGACGAGCTAGTGGAAGTAAGGGAGGTGTGTAGTTGGGCTGGTGGTTGGAGAGAGGGCAGGGAAGGGAGCAAGCGGGGTGTTCTGGAGGGTAGGTGTGGAGCTGGGGGGACTGCAGTGCTTTCTCACGGGGCAGAGTGGTGTGACCTGGTCTGGGCGGTAGCTAAGCAAGTGGAGAGAAGAGGGTGGATTTTACATTTATTGGGGCAGTAGTAGATTGAACGTGGAGGGTGAGGAAAGAAGGGAATCAAGAATGGCTCTTATGCTTTTGGCTTCCGTGACTGTGTCTTGAATAGAGATGGGGAGGACGGGGTGTAGATCCTGGGAGTGGGGAATTCTGCTCAGATGGGTTAAAGTCACAGATGCCTGTTTTAGTGTCCAATGGGAGGTGTCACGTAGGCACTTGACACGGTGAGTCTGGCACTTGGGGACCATCGTGGTGGCAGGCAGCGTTTGGAAGACATTGGCAGAGATGGGACCTAAATCCATGGGACTGGAGCACAGATAGAAAGGAGGATGCAGGACTGGGCTGTGGCCGTTAGTGGGAGAGGTGGACTTGGGGGAGCTGGGAGAGGCGATCACAGGAGCCACCAGTGAGGTGGGAAAACCAGGAGACTGTGGGATGTCGGACCCTAGGAAAGAGAGTCCTTCTTAAGGAAGCAGGAGGGTCATCCTTTGCAGCCTTGCTGAGAGTTCAGCAGGATGAGGACACACACAGAACGCCTGTTGCATTGGGCAACACGGCGTCTGTTGATGAACTTGGCAGGTGAGTCTCACGGGAGCAGTGAGGGGAAAGCCATGCGCCGGCTGCGCTTGATTTTTGTTCTCTTCATTGCCTTCCGCTCTTCGCTCAGGCAAATCAGTGCACTAAGTAGGTTCACTGAAGGATAAGGTCAGCATTAGATTCACTTTAGCCATTTAGCTCTTTTGATTTTCAAAACCCAAGGTTTTTGCAGAATCAGCTGGGCAGGTATTATTCCCATTTTACGGATGAGGAAGCTGCAACTTAAAAAGGTCAAGTGGTTTTCTCAAGCTGCTTCTCAAAAGTAAGAGTTATGTGTCAGGCACTCCCTGCCTTGGCATATATCACGGTGTTGTGTGCTTCATTATATTTGTAAGTTTGCCTAGCTAGATTGTGGGCCCAGTGAGGAGAGGACCTGAGGGAATCCTGTGTCCCCAGGGCAGAGGTAGCCTATGTGTGCCACACCTGTCAGTTTCTCCCACGTACCGACAGCAGGCCTCACTAACTGATCATGACCTCCTTTTCCTTTGAGCCTGGACTCAGCTCAGAATTCTGTATCCGCATTCTATTAATAGATAGCCTGTCAACCAGCTGGCACACAAAGTGTCACCAACAGGCATTCCTATGTTACTGCTCAATGTACTCGTGGGAGGGCCTCGCTCAGCAAGTGGTTTTGTGAATGATTTAGTGAATGAGCACTCGCTGAAATACAGGGAATGAGTTCTCTATCACTAGAGATAATCAAGAGGAGATTGGATACACAAACAATTGGATGAAGTGAATAGAATGCACATACTAGATAGACTATCTAAGATCGTTTGATATTCATGGAGTTATTTAATGGACAGTAGTGTCTGTTAACATTCCGGGACAAGGAAAGAAACCCTGTTGAGTGGAGTCTGCTCCTCCCCACGGTAGCTATAGGAGGGGGTGATGGGCAATGCGATTGGGGTTCCTTGTTCTCCTGGCCGCTATGGGCTGTGGGCTCTGGTCTCTGCTCTGCTGCATTGCCTTAGAGGATGGGTATTACCTAGGTTGAGAGGAATGAGGAGAAAGTGGAATGCTTTAGGGTCTGGAAGGGCAAGTCTGACTCCAAGGCCTGTGAAGTGAATTGCTTTTTTATGGCCTCTGCACATCACCTCCTGACTCTTTTACCTGCTGGTTGCACATAACCCCTTGGGCCCTAGGGAGCCAGAGGGAATAAATGAGATAGTATGCCAGGGTTGCTGAGGGATTCAGTTAGATTCCATAGGCAGATTTTGGTCAACAAGCAGACATTCCATAATCTGTTCTACCTCCCAACGACAACCCTGCCCCAGGGACTCTGAGGGCTGGCCTGCATTCCTCTCCTGGACCAGAATGTGGCTGCAGTGACAGTGGCTGCAGGCTGAAGCTGTGCCTCCAGCCCCCACTCTGTGCCAGGTTCCTTCTGCCTGCTCAGCCCAGCCCCCGCCCCACCTTCTCAAGCCTGGCCGGATTGGCCCCAGCTGCAGTAAGTCACTGTCAACCCCACCGACAAATTCATTTCTAGAAGCCACCTTGTGGATCTCAGTGTCTTGGAGGGGTCTGGCTCCACCTGGCCCTGGAGGGATCTGAAGCTGTCTGCTAGCTAATATTATCAGTCATCTGGCCCAGTGATTCTCAAATCTTAGTGGAGTCAGAATCCCCCGGAGGGCTTGTTGAAACCCGGATGGCTAGGTCTCCTCCTAAGAGGTTTAGGGTACAGACTGAGAATTGGATCGAAGGAGCTCACAGGTGACACTGAAGTTAAGGACCTTGTTTCTCATTTTGGGCATTATCTTCCTTCCAAAGTTCCCTCCTCCCTTTCAGCCAGCCCAGCGCGGGGATGGCTGTCTGCATTCCTCTCCTGGACCTGGAATGGGGCTGCAGGGATGCTGAGGATGGCCACTGTTGTCCCTCAGTGCCCACGGGCAGGATCTGCCTGCCTGGTCCCTGTGCTTCTGCTGTGGCCCCCTTACCACCTCTTGTACACATATTAGCCCACAGAGTCCATTAAGTTTCCTTAAAGCCCTCCCCAGCCTTCCTGTTGCAAAGCTCGGCCCCTTTGAGACCCTGAGCAGCCTGGCCCTGCCTATGTCCCAGCCTCATCCAGTCATTCCTCCCCGTTGCCCAGCACCCTTGTCTTGGAAAGGCTGATTCTTTCCCACCTCAACGTCAGTCGCATCTCCCCTGACCACCCCATCTAGCAGGCTCACGTCCCAGCCTCTGGCACTGGATGCTGTTGATTTCCACTGTGGCACCAGTCATAAGTCTGTAAAAAAATTAGTTCATTTATTTTGCTTCTTGTTTTTGTTGTGACCCCTCCACTACAGGGTGGAAGCCAATTGTTAGCTTATTATTAGTTAATTGCTAGCAGAAAGATAATAATAACTTAATGAGTGTTTGCCGTGTGTTATAGGCACTGCTTTGTGTGCATGAAACCGTTTAATTCCCACAGTCGTCTCCATTTTACAGAGGAGGAGACTGAGGCACAGAGAGAATGTGGAACTTGTTCCGCAGACGGCGAGCAAGGGGTCTGGATTCGGACCTGAGCACGTGGCTTCCGAGTCCCCAGGAAGTGCAGCCCCCAGTGCAGCCCCTGCGCTGCACTGAGGGAGGCTGCTGGTGGGCGTGGTCGAGGGCCAGGTGGTGCAGTGAAGTCCTCTAGGTGGACAGGCAGTGGGTGTGGGTGGTTCTGGTTATACCTGGGCCTCACTGGCCTGTCCCACACCGGGGAATAGGGACTCAAGCCCATGGGCCGTGAGCTAGGCCCCCTGAGGGTGAGTTATTTGGCAAATGCCAGAGCTCTTTGGATTCTTGCTCCGTTTTCATGGCTGGGAAACGTACCTCAACCCCTCCAGCCGTAAGTACCCCCTGGTGCCCACAGAAGGGCCATGGCTGGGCTGACCGTGGAGATAGATGCTTGGGTCTCTGGCTGGGGACAACAAGTGCCAGAGGAAAGGCCATAAGCTGGCCTTCCATCCAGATCAATCTTGCTAGCCAAGGACTGCAGGCTTCAAACAGCACCTTTCAACTTTTAAAAGAGAAAAAAAAAGGTTGGGGGTGGGCCTCAGCTGCTGCTGCTGAAATTTTATCATTTAAGTGTATATATTTTTTGAATACTGGGAATCAAGGGGAAGTTTAGAAACTTTATACTGGCTTCCTAAACCATCGCTTTTGAGGAATGTGCTTTTGAGAAATTTTGAAAAATTCCCTTGATTTACTGCTTTTAGAAAGCTGCGGCTAGCTTTAATGTATATTATTCTCATATAATTTCCTGGATTTTCTGTGTCAATTATTCTGTTCTATTGATTTATATTAGGAAACTCATATTGGTGGAGCCCCTCCTGTGTGCCAGGTAAATGGTTGCTCCTTTCCCTTCCCTTAGTCTATTGCAGAGTGACGGAGGGAAGCAGGGAGGATGAGGATTTTTTATAGAAGAGGAAATATGTCTGGGGAAGACCTGCCCAAGGTCAATGCTAAGATTCGAACTCTGTTTTGGTGTTCGTGACCTTTTGCGCTACCAGCTGTGATCGGTCCACATACTGCTTCCTGGACTTTGAGTGGGGTTGCGAGTGTCAGGTGTAGTCTAAAGGGGGGTGAGTGTTTATAAATTTATATACATAATATTTAATTATATATCCTGTCACAATTTGCACATAGAGTGAGGTGGTCCTTTCCAAAACTGTTGTCTAGGGAGACTGTGGACAGATACTGGCAGTGTGACCCGTGCTTGGAAATGTTGGGAACATACAATGTGCATGTGCATACAATGTGCATTCAAAGAACTGTTGAGGAATCAAAGTCAGTGACTCAGCTAGAACCATTTGGAGTCAAAAGCAAGATATGATTCTGATGATACTAGTAATAATAATAGCTTCTAGTTATTGTTTACTACATGCCACAAGTGCTATACTAAGTGGTTTCTGTCAATTAGCTCATTCCATCCTTATCACAACCCTATATTTGGTTGATAAGGGACTGTCTATATGACAGTGGTCCCACAGAATTATAATAAGGCATTTTTACTGTACCTTTTCTGTGTTTAGATATGTTTAGACACATAAATCCTTGCCATTGTGTCACTGTTGCCTACAGTGTTCAGTCCAGTACATGCTGCACAGGTTTGTAGCCTTGGGCTATACCACATAGTTTAGGCGTGCAGTAGGCTGTGCCATCTAGGTTTGCGTGAGCTAGGACACTATAGAATGTGTGCACAAGGACAAAACTCACCTAATGACACGCTTCTAAGAATGTGTCCATGTGGTTAAGTGACGTGTGACTGTAGTGTTATCATCACCCCATTTTGCAGAGGGAGAAGCTGTGACATGAGACTGATAACTGAGCCCAAGGTCACCCAGATAGTAAAAGGCAGTGTTGAGATTTGAATTCAGGTAACGAGGCAGTCAGGGGGCACAGGAAACCCCCAGCTCAGTCATGAAGCAGTGGGTCAGTTGGGGACCCATGGTATAGCTGAGAACAAGAGTTTTAGGAAGGGACCCTGGGGAGAGGTTGGGGAGGGTCAGGAAACCAGCCTGGATCATGCGGGGGTGGGGGGGTGGGGGGTGTAGAGTTGCCTGGGTTGGGAGGCACGGCCCAGCAGGACTGCAGTGTAGAGGGACCTAGCCACTGCCATATCACTGAGGGAGCTCAGTGATATCCCCACTTCAACTCTTCCTTCTTATACCCTCTGACCTCCTGCTCGTGCATCCCATTGGCTGAACGCAGCTGACAGCGAGTGCATGGGGGCCCGTGGGCAGAGCCCACAGGTGCCTGCTTCCTGCGCACAGAATGGACTGTGGACTGGAGTTGACAGGGCAACTGGAAAAGAAGAGTGTGCAGGTCTTCAGGAGGTGAGGACAGCGAGGCCAGGGTCCACGACACTGCCTTTGGCTTTATGTGTAGGGGGCAGGAAGCCAGGGGAGGGTTTGAGCAGACGTGTTTATCACGGGCACTGCCATCTGAGACAGCTGCTCTCTGCGGTGGGTGTGAACAGAGACCGCTTTATCTCCCTCCCTTAGGATGAGTCCCTGAGGGCACTGGGCCCCCAGAGCTGATGCGGGGAGGAAAAGGCCTTTCCCCACCAGCCGCTCTGGAGGAGACGGCTGCCTGGTCTGGTCTACGTGCTGCGTGCCTGCCAGCCCATAAACGACAGGAAAGAGCAGTGTGTCTCACAGAGGATATTCTGGAACGCTTGATAATCAGAGCCCATTGTGAAGTTATGTTTTGAGTTACGGCACTTAAATCTTTGTTCCAGTGGAAAACGTTTACAGGCTGTCCTTAGCGAGCCTCGAATCCTGTTTGGATCTCCAAAGGCCTTAAAATAGTGCGAGATACTGAGACAGGCTCCAAAAGGGCGGGGAGTATGCCGGCTGCCGCGCCACACCTTGGTGGGACCAGTCCTCAGCCTTGGGGACGGAGCCACGTTCATAGCTGTGTTTCCGCAGAGCTGGGCACACAAAAGCTTTCTTGTCTGGTTGGGTTCCCTGAAGAGGGTGGCTCTGAACTGGCCTTGCCCAGGCACGAGGCTGCTCCAGCCCAGCCGGGGAATGAAAAGTTGGCCGGCATCTTCTCAGGGCAAACTGCAGCTGACTCCCTCTTGGTGAGCTGGTTCTCTTAGGATGCCTGGGGTGTGAGGAGGGCACACTCAAGTGGGAGAGTGAGTGACAAGGGAGGTGGGGGCTCAGGTTCTGTTGCTGTGGCCAACAAGCAGATGTCTGGAAACCCCATATAGACAGCAACCCTCTTTTTCACTTGGGTGTCCCAAAGCTTGCTCTGGGAATGGCTGGTTTGGGGCACAGTGCTTGCCACCTTTGAGACTCAGTCTCTACCCCTGTAAAATGGGGATAATACGTATTAAAGGGCTGGTGGGAGCAAGGTGAGAAGTGCTTGGCAGGTGCCTGGCACACAGTTCACTTTCAGTTCAGGATTAGATCTTTACCCATCTCTCAGGGGCCAGAAGGAGGGGGACGCAGGTACTCCCTGCCCCATCTGATAGGAGATCAGATCAGATGACAAGAGGCTAGATACTGCAATGGAGGTGGGGTCCTGGGTGGAGTCCAAGTCTTGACCCCAGACCATGTATACTTCTCACCACAGCAACAATTCTATACCCCATCATCTGACCCAGGAGAGGGACACCTGTGCATTTCAAAGTTGTTATTTTAAAATTATCTTATTATTCATTACTACATGTTATATTATTTACTTTTTTATTTTTATTTATTGACAATTAATTGTTTTTTATTTTTTAAATTATTTTTAAAAATTGTATGGCCCTTTCAACTTTTGTGGGAGTGGTTTAAGTCCCTGGAATTTTATGCTTTCTGTGTCACCTTTTTTTCTTTTTAAAGTCTATTTGGGGTTTTTAAGACAAAAGCTGGAAAGCAGTTTTGCTCTCTGATGGAACTGCACTGGCTTTGTCTCCCTAGTCCCTGGCACCAGTTCTGGACTGCACGGGAAGGCTGAGTCTTTCCGAGACCCAGCCGTATAGCAGGTCATCTGTGCCTTCCTCCAGAGAGAGCCGGCCGGCCATTAGTGAGGCCAGCCCCGGCCGTGTGCGTGGGCCCTCCCTCTTGTTTCAGGAGAGACCTGCTGCATCCCTGAGCCGATGAATCAATCTCAGGAAGTGGCAACTTGAGCAAGATCAGTCAGCAGCAAGTCACGGAGCCTCTCAGCTTGTTGGCTGGGTCTCTAGGGGACTTGGATGAGGTGGTCTCCAGGGATCTGCTTGTCCCCAGCTTCCTAGAACTCACGTAAGGGAGAGCAAGTAGCATAGGGCTAGGGCAGGTCATACTCCTCTCTCTGGAACCTTCTGACTGTGTTTCCGAGAAGTCTCCCAACCAGCAAGGGCCCGAGTTTCCTGGTCTGCAGATGTGACAGGCAGGACCCTTCCCCCCCACACAGGTGACTGTGAGGATGAAAACAGGTGATGCGGTTTTGGAAGAGGTTCGCCGAGACGTGAGCCAGGTATTTGTAAATCAAACAAGTCTAGAGGGATGCTTGCTTTTTAATACACGTTCAGAGCCCCCTGTCCTCCTGGGCAGACTAGAAGTGAGGTGTCCATGGGGAACTCTGTTCAGCGTCCCTGAGAGAAGCCCCTTCTTTCCCGAGTGTGGCTGCTCAGGCCGTGCCTTCCGAGGCTGCTGAGCCCTTGGAGATCCTTGATACTGTCCAGGGCTTCTCCAGGGAATGTGCTGGCCTCTGGGTTATAGACGTATGTATGCCTACATTATTGAAAGGATCTATTTGCATTAGTTAGCTGAGTTTGCTGCCCCCATGAATGGGAAACCTTCCCAGCGAAGGCCGTCCTCATTGCAGCCTCATAATAGGTCTGAAATGACACGTGTGAAGCAGTGGGAAGAGTCGAAGCCAACATTATTCATGTGTCTGTGCTCTTCTCTGCACAGGCTGCACACACAGCTTGGCTTGTTTTCCTCCTCTCCCTTGCCCGTGAGGCCTTATGAACTCAGCTCTTCTCCTCCTTCCTCTATAAGCCACACGAACCCCTTGCAACCTTTTAATCCTCTTTGCTTCTTAATGATGCAGCTGGTGCCACCTCCTCCAGGAAGTCCTCCTTTGAGATCCAGGCTTTAGAGTAGGCTGTCAGAAACCCCTGCGTTAACTGTAAACAGACCCCATTTCACCCCCTTGCGTCAGAATGTCTGTCTCATCTGCTAGACTGAACTTCTTGAGCGGGAACAAACCTCTGTTGTAGACGCATCTCACTGCCCGGGACAGTGCCTGGAACCTGGCAGGTGCTGTTTGCGTGGGGTGTCAGTCGCAGTAGTGGGAAAAGGTTTTTCAAAGGAAGTGTGCTTAGAATTCAGCCCTTTGTTTGGTATAAAAACGGCAAGTGAGAAGATGTGTGCTGTGAGGGTGCATAGGAGCCAGGGACAGAAGCAAAAGCCTCCCTGTGCATGGAGAGACGGCTCTTTTCCTTGTGGCTGATGGTCAGAGTGAGGGACTGGTGGGGACAGAGTGTGGCCAGGGAGCAGGAGCTGCATTACTGCTGCATGAATAGCCTGAGGGAAGAGTGCGGTCTTGACTCTTTAGACAAAAGGGAGACCCTCAGGGCTTTTGAGCAGGCAGACTCAAGATAAGATTGGCTCTTTGGTGGGCTGGCTGGGATGGAGAGGACGTTTTATAGCATTTGAGAGCTTAGACCGGTTGTATGCTAGAAAAGAGAGCAATGGCTGGACAGAAATATTGTTTGGGTCTAGGAATCTAAGAGTGCCAGCCCTTGACCCTAAGCATACACATGCAGCAGACTCAACATTATCATCCTCCGCCTCCCAGATGGGGTATGCGAGTGATGTGACCCAGAGCGCTCCTGGAAGCTGGTGGCAGCATCAGTAATACATCAGATATGCAGATGAGCTGCCCAGAGTGTCTCTGGTCTTGGGGAGAATTCTTAGTAGACTTGAGATACTGTAAGAACAGAGCGTTCTGTTTTCCCCTCCACAGCCTCAAGGCCTGGCAAGGATTTGTGCACCAGAGAGATTTCCAAAGTGGATGTCTCTCTGTCTCTGGCAGTTGTCTCTATTGAGCAAAACTGTGAGGAAAGGGCACTCCTGTCTGTGGCAGCCTCGCCTTCCCATCTCACCTGCGCTGGGAAAGGCCTGCTCACCCGGGGGTCCCAGGCAGGCTGCACTGGCCCCCCCAACCCTGGGCTGGGTGGCAGTCCTTCATCAGAGATGCCCACGAGCATCACCCACATTGGAGTCTTTTCTAAGTCCACATCCTGGACCCCTCCTGGGGCTGGAAGGCGTGCCTTATAAAGGTTCTTCTGGTGATTGAAGCTTTAAGAGCTACTGAACTAAATGGTCACGAAATGAACAAAGGAACCAGTCTGGCAATATTAGTAAAGTGTAAAGAAGGGAGATGAGGTGGGCGAGTTCCAGCCACTTGCTCGGTAAGGCCCATCTCCTTGGCTTGAGGCCCTGGCTGGTGCCCACGGTGTCTTTGACCTCACCTACCTACTGAACAGGCCTACCTGTGTGGGGCTCCTTTCCGCTCCTCCCACTTCTCCAGGGAGCCGGTGACACTTAGAGGCCTCCGCTGAGTCCCACTTCTTAGACGAGCTTTTCCCTTGTAGAACGATCCTTGTTCTTGCCCTCTCTTTCCTAACCACACGCTTCCTTGGGCCGCTGGCTCCTTTCTTTCCCTGTGCGTGTTCACTCGGACCTTCAGCTCCCTGCCTCCTGGAGCCCGTGCCGGGTGTTTCCAGACAGCACTCACACCCACAAAGCCTAGCCCGTGGCTAGGGGGCAGCTGATCTTTGTGTGGCAGATGGATCTTCATGACATGAAGACAGCTCACAGGAAAGGAATTCCAACCAAGGTCATATCATGTACAAGTTGATGATGTACTCTGTTGTTGACAACGCTGTGGGGAAGTGACCCTCTCGTACACACCTTGCTGGAGGGAATGCAAGATGGTACAGCCTTTTGGGAGGTATGGCCCTTTGGCATTCTGTAGCCAAACTCTAAATGCACGTGCCCTTTGGCCTAGCAATCTCATAGTGGGACATTGGGCTATTTCCCACATAGATACACCTACAGATGTAAGTGGGAAAAGAATAGTGCTCGAGATAATTTATGGTAATTTTTTTTTTTTTTTTTTAATGAGACAAGGTCTCACTCTGTCACCCAGGCTGGAGTGCAGTGGCATGATTATAGCTCACTGGGCCTCAAACTCCTGGGCTCAAGCAATTCTCCTGCCTCAGCCTCTGGAGTAGCTGGGACTACAGGTGCGTGCCACCATGCCTGGCTAATTTTTTAATTTTTTTTGTAGAGATGGGGTCTGTCTGTGTTGCCTAGGCTGATGTTGAACTTCTGGGCTCAAGCTATCCTCCCGCCTCAGCCTCCCAAAGTGCTGGGATTATAGGAGTGAGCTACCTTGCCCAGCCAGTAACATTTCTATAATAGCAAAATACTGGGAGCAACTCAAATGTCTGCGAGTTGAAGACTGGTTCAGTAAATGAGCCATACTAGACTAGATGTGGAAAAGAATGAGGAAGTGCTGTGTGCACAAACATGGGCAGACAGATCTCAGGATATATTGATAAGAAAAAAAGCAAAGCGTAGAACAGTGAGTACAGCATTCGATCTTTTGTGCAAAAATGTGTGTGTAGAGGGGATGTAATGATTTATATTTGGTCACACTCTGTAAGAATACACACAGTGGGACTCTGTGCATGGCAGAGGGATGGGATGAAAGGGAGTGGGAGGCTGGGCCAGGGGAAAAGGGGCAAGAAGGAGAGTTTTGACTGTGTATTTTTGGGTATCATTTGAATTTTGAACCATGAATGTATTGAAAAAGATTGGGAGCAACTCAAACTTTGAATATATTATCTATCACATATTTATTTATTTATTTATTTATTTTTTGAGACAGAGTCTCACTTTGTTGCCCAGGCTAGAGTGAGTGCCATGGCGTCAGCCTAGCTCACAGCAACCTCAAACTCCTGGGCTCAAGTGATCCTTCTGCCTCAGCCTCCCGAGTAGCTGGGACTACAGGCATGCGCCACCATGCCCGGCTAATTTTTTCTATATATATTAATTGGCCAATTAATTTCTTTCTATTTATAGTAGAGACGGGGTCTCGCTTTTGCTCAGGCTGGTTTTGAACTCCTGACCTTGAGCAATCCGCCTGCCTCGGCCTCCCAGAGTGCTAGGATTACAGGCGTGAGCCACCGCGCCCGGCCTATTTATTTATTTTTGAGACAGAGTCTCACTTTGCTGCTCAGGCTAGAGTGAGTGCCGTGGCATCAGCCTAGCTCACAGCAACCTCAAACTCCTAGGCTCAAGTGAACCTCCTGCTTCAGCCTCCTGAGTAGCTGGAACTACAGGCATGTGCCACCATGCCCGGCTAATTTTATGTATATATATTTTTAGTTGGTCAATTAGTTTCTTCCTATTTTTAGTAGAGACGGCTTCTCGCTCAGGCTGATTTTGAACTCCTGACCTTGAGCGATCCACCCGCCTTGGCCTCCCAGAGTGCTAGGATTATAGGCGTGAGCCACCTCGCCTGGCCTATCTATCACACATTTAATTTAAAAAAAGATTCATGACCCTGTCATGGTTAGACTGAGGTTATGGGTTTTTGGAAGGAAGACTCCAGAGGAAAAGTGTTATTTCTCACCACTTCCTCTCAAGGATAAGTACTATTTCGAACTCCTGACCTTGAGCAATCCACCCGCCTCAGCCTCCCAGAGTGCTAGGATTACAGGCGTGAGCCACCACGCCCGGCCTAAGGGTAAGTACTATTGACATGACTTACACAAATCTCAGTTGAGTATCCCTAAGAAATACTTGATCCTATCCGGGCACAGTGGCAGGTGCCTGTAATCCCAGCTACTTGGGGAGGCTGAGGCAGGAGGATCACTTGAGCCCAGGAGTTTGAGGCCAGCCTGGGCAACATAGTGAGACCCCATTCCCCAAAACAAAAGCCAAACTTGACCAGTACTCCTCAAAGTCCCTAGTGCTCCAGGAAAGGGCTATGTGAGCAGCCTTGCCCGAGGTGCTGCTGGCACAGCCTGGCAGGGTGTGATGCTGGCATAGTGTGGAAAGCGCCCCTGGGATGTTGCCAGGGCACATGTGGGGAGGGAGTTCCAGGGAGGAGTGAGGTCCTTGGGGAGGGTATAGGCTATACTGGAGGGAGGTGTGGTTGAAGACACCAGTGAGGGTCAGATCCCAGGGACCTCTCATGTGATGCCGAGTTGTCAGGAAGGTGATGGCAGCTAGTCTCATTCCCTGTGCCAACCCTGATTGGTTGGGTGGCTGCTGTGACCCCTGCCAAGCCCTGGCTCAGCAGGGACGAGTGTGTGACCCTGTAGGGAGGTTGCCAGGGACAAGGGAAGGGGTGGAGAATAGGCAGCAGGTAACTGCGTGGCCTGGGGAGCCTGCAGGGGTTTTAGGCTGGCAGGGCTGGGCCAAGGCTGCGCATGCTGTTTTCTGTTCTGTTTCTTAGGCCTCAGGAGACCTTTACCTTTTCAGTGTCTCTATATGGAGTCAGGGCAGGTAGGAGATGGAGCAAAGTAAACCATGGGTGGAAAACAGCTCCTGGGACCCTCCCAGGCTTGCATTTGTGGAGGATTCGGCAGAACTTGCAGCCTGGCCTGGCTTTCACAACAAGGTGTTCTCAGCAGGAGGAAAGACTGGTTTTCCATCAGATAAAGGTAGGATCCTATGGAAACTTCTAGGGCCCTGTCGTATTAAGTAGTAGCTGTCATCATACTTTTGGCTGTGCCATTGAGGTAAAACGGGGTGGAAACATAAACAAGGACGCTTGAAAATAAGAAAAGAGAAAAACTGTGCTTGTGCACCTTTGTGTGCATGCATAGCCTTTGCACATGTGTGTCTGTGTGCATGTGTGTGGGTGCACAGCCTGTGTATGTGTGTGTGCACGTGTGTGGGTGCGCAGCCTGTGTATGTGTGTGTACACGTGTGTGGGTGCGCAGCCTGTGTATGTGTGTGTACACATGTGTGTGGGTGTACATCCTGTGTATGTGTGTACACATGTGTGTGGGTGCGTAGCCTGTGTATATGTGTACACGTGTGTGGGTACACAGCCTGTATATGTGTTTGTGTACGTGTGTGGGTGGACAGCCTGTGTATATGCGTGTGTCTGCGTACGTGTGTGGGTGCACAGCCCATGTATGTGTGTGCCTGTGGGCATGTGAAGGGGCAACGCACCATGAGCAACTAGAAACTTCCATAAAGGTCAGGGAGGGAGAGAGTGGCTCTGTACGCCACTCACCCTAGGGCAGTTAGGCAAAGGTGTGCTTCCCTTTAGGAGAACCCAAAGGTCAGTGCAATTTATAAAATAGATAATTAGGGAGTAGTAGTATACTTTGGCATGGGAAAGGAACTTTAATTTTGTAAAAAATTTTAATGTCTGTGGTTTCCCTAATACAGTATTGGAGACTTGATTGGAAAGTTTTGGCCCTAACGTCTGTTGGGGGCACATTTTTGTGCTTCTGGGTATCCTGCCACTGTTCTGGTTCAGGTACCCTAAAAAAATATAACTAGTAAAAGACACAACTGTTGTTTATGTAGGCTAAAGAGCACTGTAATTTGTGTAACAATACACAGTAATGATGCGTACCTGTGCAGATCTGGCTTTGCAGATATTAATAATAGTCACTTTGCCCCATCTTTGTGGAACTCATGGCAGTCTTCAAAGCACACGGTTGGTATCTACACATGGGTTTGAACAATGTGAGACTGATACGTGAGTTCTGTCCTTTGGTTTCTTATGTAGACTCACTGGTGGGTAGTCAATGAGTGAAAAAATCAGTCATAATGCCTTTTTCTTAAATTAAGAAAATGCACTTACAAAAAAAGTTTCTAAGCATTTTATATCAAAACAGGAATGCAGAAGGAATCAAACTAAACCAAAAACCAGGTAGGGGTGGGGGAAACTCTTAATTTTGAGGGCGGGTGAATAAGGGTGATGTGAATAATTCTCTGCCTTATTTGCCATGGTGGCCTTGCTCTAGTTGACACATCTCTTTGGTGTGGGTACTCTTTCGAAGCTTCTGTTTCTCCCTTTCTTTGGGGTGCACTGTGGAGTGAAATAATCCTGAATTTCTAATGCAGTCTCAGTGTTGAGCTGTGTGGCCTGGTTACTTAACTCCTGAGGACCCCCGTGGTCCTAACCTGTGCGCTGGAGTTAATATATTAGTGTGCACCTTGGTGTTTAGTAAGCATTCGGTGAGGAGATGTATGGAAACACCCAGCCCAGAGCCTCGCATCCACTCTGCCAATAATCCATGGTGTGCTATGCAGCTATTCTCTGGATGTGGCCTCTTCTGCCTCCACTGTGAGGATGCAGGTCAGAGAGGGGGATAAGGTCTCGCTGGCGAGCAGTGGAAGTCATTTCGTCCCAGCCCTTGGGAGGGCCAGGGATCTCCCTGGGCCTGTATGCCCTGTGCCCCTTGCTTCCATGGACCTGCTTCATCAGAGAAACCCATCATGTTCTCTGGACTCCATTGCCCAGATTGGCAGGCTCTGTGTACTGTGCCTGCTCTTGCCATCCTAGGTCCCTTAGGTGAGAGTTCATCTCTAGGTCTCCATGGGCTTGTAGCTCAGCCACACTTTGCAGGAGCGGCCTGGGGCTGCACTGTGACCCTCTGTGATTCTGGGTAGCCCAAACCCAGGCTCACAGGCACTGGGAGAGCTGCCTGCATTTCTGGGTACAGAATTCCTGGGGCTGAGTCATGGTGGTAATTACTATGATGACTTGTGTTAATTTTGTGTGGGATCCCAAACTGCAGCAGCAATGACTGCAGCTGGAAATAGCGCATGACCAAGCAGCAGCCGAGGCAGAGCCGGCATTAGCAGGGCGCCAGTGCTGCGGCCTGTTGCGAGGGACTGTGAGCCCAGCAGCCCATTGGAGAGACACTAGGGTGTTTAGGGAGCTGAGTGACTGTCTCTGTCATGAGTAAGTTTGGGGTCCCCTGCTTGGAAGCCTTTGGCAGAGAGGCAGTGAAGTGTAGTGGTTGTGCATGACTGGGTCCTGGGTCTAGCCTGCCTGGGTTTGAATCTACCTGTGTGATCTTGAGTATGCTATTAACCTCTCTGGGCCTCAGCTTACTCATTTGTAAAACAGGACATTGTAACACTATTTCATAAGGTTGGGGTTGTAAATGAGTTAAGTATGTGAAGTGAATGGTGCAGTGCCTGGCCTCCCAGCGAGATTGCTGCCAGGATTAAGGGAGATAAAGCCTTTGGTACCAAGTACGAGTTCAGTAAATGTGAGCTGATGCCGTCAGCTCTTTGTTGCTATCACTGAAGCCTGCCCGGTCCTCCTCCCCCCCCCCCATCTGCACGGCAGCCTGGTACCCACTGTTCTCCAGGTGCCTGCCACAAGGGACGACGTGTTCCGATCACCGTGCCGTTTCCCTTAGACAGCAAGGCCAGAGGGGCAGGCTCCCAGGTCTTGGTCCTCTCTGCCTCTGTGGCATCTGGCACAGTGCCCAGCTGACCTGGAGATGGTGCTCGGTAAACAGTGACTGAGAGTGACTTTGGCTGGCTTAAGAGTTGCTGGGAGAACAAATGAGGTTCTCTCTCACGATGTCCAGATTTCAGATCAGGAAAAGTCTGCTCACATGAGATTATCCAGCGTCTCTGTGGACAAGATGGTCTGTCGGCCAGAGCCTTGAAGTTATGGCAGAAGGAGAGAGATTCTTCCAGGACCTGGGCTCCAGGTGAGGAGGAAGATGGAGAGACACGAGGGTGTTTAGGGAGCTGAGTGACTGTCTCTGTCATGAGTAAGTTTGGGGTCCCCTGCTTGGAAGCCTTTGGCAGAGAGGCAGTGAAGTGTAGTGGTTGTGCATGACTGGGTCCTGGGTCTAGCCTGCCTGGGTTTGAATCTACCTGTGTGATCTTGAGTATGCTATTAACCTCTCTGGGCCTCAGCTTACTCATTTGTAAAACAGGACATTGTAACACTATTTCATAAGGTTGGGGTTGTAAATGAGTTAAGTATGTGAAGTGAATGGTGCAGTGCCATTCTTTCACTACTGCTCTTCTCCCAGAGAACCACTGTAGAGCAGTAGTGAAAGAGTTGGTGCCTAATAGGAGGCAGGGGAAAGTGAAGCTTGAAGGATCCCGGGAAGGCTGCCTGGACGAGGTGGAACATGAGTGGCATAGGATTTTGAGAGGGGATAATGGAGTGGAGTGTGGGGTTAGGGGTCTCTGCCTGCAGAGACGCAGGTTGACCTAGGAACCTACTGCAAGGGACCTCTCCATGGTGAGGCTCGGCGGGGGTGGGGGGGGTGGGGGCACAGGTGGGGTGCTCCTTACCCTCGCCAGGCTGTGGCAGAGGCTTTCTGTAGTGGTGTGGTGTGACCTTGAGTGCTGGCGCAGCTAGTTCCAAATGAGCTCTAGAAATGAATGGCAGAAAGAGAGAGAATAGGAGGAGGAGGAACAAGGGAGGGGAGGGGAGGAAGGAGGGGCACGTACCTCTCTGAACCTCAGGTAGAATGATTTACACCCCAGGGAGCCCCACGCTCTGCCCTGCCCCTTTCATTCCTGCGTTTTCTCCTCCCTGGCTCCTCTATCCTCAGCCCCAGCTGGCGGTGTGTGGCATCCTAACCATCTCTTGCGGGGCCGCCCACCCTCCCCCATCCCCTGTGGCTGCCGTCCTTGCCCTCTGGAGGCTTGACCTCACCCAGGGGTGGCTGGGAAGCGGCAGCTGGGAAGCCGGGCTCCTGTTTCCCGCCTGTTTACCCTGGCTCAGCGACAGGTCGATCACGTTGTGCCGCTGGGATGCCAGCCGCGTGAGTCGCCGGCAGTGGGCACAGGCGAGGGGGCGGGGGTCATTCCTCTGAGCTGACTCGGGCCTGCCCGCCTGGCACGGGACCCCCCCTGCTTCTGGAGGCAATTCAGGGGCCGCTCACAGCTGACCTAGCCTGGCTTTGTGCTTGGGCGGCTGAGTCATCGCCCCGCAGTAAGGCCTGAGTCATGGGTGCGGCCCTGGCCTCCACAGTGAGCCCTCTGTGGGACCTTCCTGGGCTCTCCTGCCCCTTGAAGCATTTAAAGGGAGCCCAAATTGGCATTTGACCCTCTCTGCCATTGGCCACCCTCGAGGACTAGGGTGCCAGGGACGGAGAGACACATCCTTCCACCTCATTCAGCTTCCTAGGATCCAGAATCCAAGAGTTCACTTCAAGTCAGCAGCTGAGTTACAGGAAAGAAGCCAGGGCTGTGATTAAGCAAGCCTGGGCAGGCGCGAACCAGGCAAGATCCCGGGAGGAGAGGGCTGGGCCACATGTCCTGGCAGGGCCACAGGAAGAGTATACAAATCTCCTGTGTCTTGCATATTTTGTAAGCCTATGGAAATGACCTTGAGAATACACCCCTGATAGCTTGAGGCAGCAGGTGCAAGAATAACACTGAGGTATTGCATCCTTCAGCATGCTCAGCCTGCATTGGTCCTGGTAATTCCTGTCCTGACCCCAAAGACTTTGACACTGTCCTTATACCCATTTCATGGTTGAAGAAACTGATGGTCTAGTCTAGTAGGAGAAGATACTGGCTCAGGGGTACAGAGCCAGAAAGCAGCATGTCTGGGATTTGACCCCTGACCTGTCTGACTCAGTTTCCTATTTTAAATTCTCTCATTTAAGGTAAGTTTCTCTTCCCCAACCCCCACTTGGCAGCTGGAATCTTCCCTAAGTAGGGCAGCTGTCAGCAGTGCAGGAAGCTGACTATTAAGGGGAAACAAAAGTGTTATTAGGAGTCCTGCTGTCACAGTGGTTTGAGCATCCTGAGCCCTGAGGCTGTTTCTGGTGGTGGACCTCCTCCTCCTCAGTAGGGATGGGTAGAGGAAGCAGCTAGAGGCCTTGGCAGTGAGGAACCCTAAGGGTTTGTGTCTGGGGAGTGAGTGAGGTGGTGGGGTGGTCTTAGAGTGAGGAAATAGGATGGGTTCTTGACCCTGAGTGGAAACCTGTGTGGAGGCTGCAGGGTACCAGGCATGCTTCTGGCCTAAGAGAAGCCCCTAGGGTTCAGGTTCCATATGCACCCCCCTTCCAGTCAAGTGGCCGGGCAGGGCATTTCTGCTGGCCTTGGTTGTCTCTAACATAAGCAGGAGGTTGGTCAAGATCAGTGTTTCCAAAGCGTAGCCCCTCCCTGGGGGAGGGGACGTCTGCAGAGTAATGAGCTCCCCAGTAGAGGCTGGAGGTCACCTCTGCAGGTGAACTCCTGAGATGTGGGTAAGGGACCCTCCGTCTTTTCACCCATCAGTGGGCTGAACAGGCGCGTTGGCCAGTGAGGTTGCCCAGGGATGAATGGGCAGCAGGATAGTGTTTTTTCAAAATGGATCTTCAAAGAATACATCTTCAAAGTGAATTGGTTTGTATGGTGGAAGTTAAACTCCGGGTTGCAAAGAGAGGAAATGTGGGTTGAAGTTGAAGAAATTAAGATAATAAGAGTTTAATGTTCAGAATCTTCTGAGGATTATTAGCCTGTAAAGGCCCCATGATTCTGAGTTCAGTGAGTATCTTGGGTGTGTGCAGTCCCAAAGGACTCAAGCTTAACAGCAAGGTGGTTGTGAGGTTCCTAATGGATCTTGGGTTCCTTTTTGCAGGAAGCATGTGAGTGAGATGGAGAGAGGTATTGAAATGGTCATCTTTTTGAAGGCAGACATCTTGGATATTGGCAAAAAGGCCAGATATTGAAATGGAGCTTCTGTTTTTGATTGAAACTTTCCAGTCAGTCTTTGTAAAGGAATGATTGCTGTACAGGGGTTTCTAGGACTGTTTTTGGCCTATGGAAGTTGGACAATATAGTAGTTTTGAATGAAATCTATTAATGTAGAGTAATTCTGTGACCTTGAGCCACCACTTAGCTCCTTTTTCTTTTTCTTTCTTTTTTTTTGTTATTACATCTGAAGATTCATTTTTAATGGCAGTTTTAAATGAGAGAAAAATGGAGTGTTTTGTTGTTGTTGTTGTTGTTGTTTTTCTCCTAACCTTATTACACTTATTTGTAGTTGGCCTTCTCATTTTGGACAACTTCAGTTGCTGGTGTGGCTGTTCAACTACCTGCGTTCTTGTATCCGTAGAACATACAGAACAACTAAGTATGGGGTACTTATCTTGTTAGGTAGGGGAAGAAAGAACAGGAACCCATGTTTTCTGGGTGCCAACCCCATGCCAGGCAGGATGGCACAGACTTTATGAGGGATGAGTATGTATGTGAAGCAGCTAGCTCATGGTCACACCATGGCAGAGTTAGAATTTGAACTCTGGTCTTTGTGTTTTGAGCTTACTTTCTTCCTCCTGCCCTGGGCTGCTTCTCCTAAATAACTCAGTGGAAAGCATGGTGCAGGCAGTGGTGTGGAGGAAGCTATGAGTCTGGAGAGAAATATCCATTACTAGCCTGTGGGCTATTCACGTAGATCTGACTCCCCACCAAGATGCTGGCTGCCCTCTTTCCCTGGGATTTGTTCAGGCCTTTTCTCTGGGTGGAGCAGGCAGGGGGCAATGCTGAACTTGGAGGAATCCTAGTCCCATTTGGGCTTTAGAATCACCTGGGGTTGAATCTTGGGCCTGCTGTTTATTTAACCTGTCCTGGCCTCAGTTTACTTACATGTACAATGAGGATGATACCATCTAGGTCAAAGGTAGTTGGAGGAGATTCTCATGCATGAAACATCTGCTACCTAGGAGGCCCTGAGCCATCCTTTGCTTCTTTGTACCTACTAGTAAAGAGGCTGAGTCACAAGTCCTGCGGGGAGATTGCTTTCTCTTCCCTCCTTCAATGTGTCATCTCCTCCTCCTTAAGTTCGCATTATCTGGGTGTGGCGAGCCCCAGGAATAATGCTGTGACATCAAGCCCCATGAACACCTCCTTTCACGCTGGCTCTGTGCCGCGCGGGGCTCGAGGCTGCCAGCAGTGGAGAGAACTGATGCTGCTCCAGAGCTTCAGGGAACCTGTGTGTGGATCTGGGCAGGGTCCCTTCCTGGAACCACCGGGCTGCTCTGTTTAGGGAAGCGGCTCCTGGGGGAGTTCCAGGAGGCCAGGAGCAGGTTCTGGCGGGGATGGTGCTGCTGCAGGAGCCAGGGCTCCTCCTGGCAAAATTGGCTCCCAGTTGTGGGCGCTGGGGTGCGGTATGGGACTGGAAACAGGCTGTTCCCCTGCCAGCCACCACCAGAATAGAAATCTCCTGAAGGTGCCTTCAGAGGCAGGGAGAGGGCTGAATATTCAAGATAGGAGCATTTGGTGGAAGGACTTCAGGGTGCTTGGGAGCTGGGGATACCATGGGGACGCTCACCAGATCGATGCCTGCTCACAGGCTCCTTGTAGAGAAGAGGGGG
This sequence comes from Microcebus murinus, assembly GCF_040939455.1. Classification (NCBI taxonomy): domain Eukaryota; kingdom Metazoa; phylum Chordata; class Mammalia; order Primates; family Cheirogaleidae; genus Microcebus; species Microcebus murinus. Next base: position 39,104,121 of record NC_134110.1, on the reverse strand, counting down.
TGACAACCATGAGCCCTCCGTCTCTTGTAGAGTATAGCACTTGGCCAGATGGCCATTTCTCTCTCTTCTACTGGTTGACCTTCTCAAGGGCATGGATGCTCCTCGCAGGGTCCTTCACGTTGAAACATGCCCAGAATGGCTGTTGGTGACCCCCAGGCCTTTGGGATTCCACTACAGACATGTCCCCTTCCTCCCTTCTCCTTGGTCTGCCAATGTCATATTGCTTGGAGACCTCTTACCCCACTTCTTCCCGATGATTTCACCTTGATATCCCCTTTCTCCTATCTTTTCTTCCATCTGTGCTTCTATGCTTCCTTCCACCTTTCCATGTCTTTGTGCCTTTCACCCATCCTTCTATATTTTATTCCACCATCCATCCTTCCACCCAGCCTCCTTTCATTGCCTGGCCACTATCCACTGGGCACTATGCTAGGCTCTGGAGATGCCCCCATGGAGAAGAGCCAGCAAGTTCCTTATTGTGATGGAGTTCATCTTCTGGTGGGAAGCAAGTGTAGCACTAAGTCATTATAACACTGGATGACAGGTGAACAGGGACACACTGGGGCTTGGAAGGGGAGTAAGGGTTTAGCTCAGGAGGCCTGGGGAGAGTTACACTGTAGAATTTCTACAGTTGGGTCTTGCAGGATGAATTGATTCTTCAGGTCTCTGAGGGAAGAGGGAGGCGGCAGGGGTGAGCATGCATGTCCTAAGTCCTGGAGATGTATAAATAAGACTTGCACATGGGATGGATGGGTTCAGGCTGGAGGCCCAAAAGCAGACATTTGTTTAATCTTTGTCACCTGGTCATCCCAGTGTCCATTACGTAGTATGATCTTGGCGACTATCAGTTCACTTCCCTATGATGTCCTTTCCAGAAATGAGTTCCTTCTGCACCTGCACCTAGTTCACAGTCCTGGTCACTGGCCTGTTTGGGAAGCAGTGGCTGTACAAAGCACGTGGCCCAATGGTGTGAGGCGGACCATGCCCTGGCAGGATAGTTCTGAGTATTGAGGGGACCTTAACAGACAAAAACTTTTCTCCTGAGCATGCTTCTTTGTAGAAAACTGAGACTCATACACAGCAGAAAACACAGATCATTCATGATCCTGACGCTTGGCAATAGCCACCCTGAGCATCTTGCTATCTTGCTTCCCCATGGTTTTTCATACCTTGGCTTGTTTCACTTAACATTATATCATGACCATCTCCTGGTGTCATTCACATTTTTTAAAACTTGTTTTGAGTATCTTTACCAGCTATCATCATGTACCTGTGCAGGAAGGCACTCCATAACCAGTTTTTCCTCTGCTGTCAAATGTGGATAATAAAAACCCCTTCTGTGTGGGCTTGCTGTGAGGTTCAGGTGGAGAAAGACTGTCAAAGTGCCTCACCTATGACCAGGCACAGAGCAGATGCTCAGCACATTCTGTCTGCTACTGGTATTATTGTCGTTGTCATTGCTAATCATCAGCCAAGTCAGTCCTGCTGGGCATTCAGATTTCCTTCTACTTTTGCCTGTTCTAACGCATAAACCCTTGCATGCATCTCTGATTGTTTGCTTGCAATACCACCCATACCCAAGGACAGAGTATTGATGCACTCTGTCAGCTTTCTTTCGAGGAATATTTCATTCCACAGACAATGCTAGGGATTGCTGCGCCAGCCTCCTACAGTTTGAGCATTCGAATTAATGCAGTCAACTCTTAGGGCAGGAGGGGAACTATCTACTTATAAAGTTGCTTTTCTTTGACTCCTGGTGTGGTTGACTTGCATTTCATGTTCATCAATTCTGTTTTGTTAACTGGACATTTCCTTTGGGTGTTCGCAGTTTTTTCCCCATTGATTTGTAAGATCCGTCTTAACTTGTGAATTTTGCGGAAGTGGAAATGGGGAGCCCCCAGTCAGTACTCTTTGTTAGGCTGTTCCTGGAATGGCGCCTCCATTTCTATGGGGCTTGTTTCTTTACAAATCTGCATCTGATTGTGGGTGCAAAACCATCTTTTGCAAGTGAATACCAAGACCTGCCTCATTAATCTGGGCAGTTGCCAGTTTTAAATGTTCTTAGATGGGTGGCATTTGCCAATAACTTCTCTCTTCCCTTCTATCTTCATAAGCAAATAAAAAATCCTGCTGACTTGCTGGTGTCAGAGTAAATATCATCTCTTATGGGAGCTCCTCCTTAAATCCCCAGATTAGCTGTTGATGTTGGGGTCAGACTTCTCCTTCACAACACCAGTTGTGATTTCTAACTTAGCTTGGTGCTTGTGCGACCATTTGTGTAGTGTTGGCTTCTCTGCTAGACTCAAATCTTCTTGAGGACAGGGGTCCTGTGTCTTTGATCTCCTGGTCTGTGTAGCTCCAGCCCCTAGCACAGTGCTGACTTGGATGGAAGCCAGTTCCCAGAGTGGTGAAGTGACTCGTCTGAGGCCACCAGCTTGGACATGGCAGATGTGGGACCATGGGAGCAGGTTCCCCCAGGACCCTGTGCACCTGGGGTCAGGGCTTTGCTTTCTGGCTGAGTGGGGTAAAGTTTCCTGGGGTGTCAGGGCCTTGTACCCGTGCCCTGCTGGCCATGGTCAGTCAAGTTACTTTGGAGATAGAGTGAGAGGTAGGGAAAGGGTTGGGACTGGCTTCTGGGTGAGGGCCCAGAGACTGCTGCTGCTTGGCCACACCCACACTCTCCCATCCATGGGGAAAGAAGCTTTCTCATCACTAGCTGAGGCTTGAATCCCACTTAGAACTGTGTTTCCACTGCTCCAGGCTGTATCCTCCTGGCAGGAGAAGGTGGTGTGTGGGTTTGCACTGGGGGTGGGGCAGCAGAGAAAGCCCCCATCAGGTGAATTCAGTGGGGGTTGGAGTGCTGGGTCCTGGGTGGGCAGAGATAGAGGTGACCTCTTGATGGAGCAGAGAGAGCCTGCCAGCAGGAACTGGGGTGCTGCCAGCCTCCTACTGTGTGAGTTTGGAGCCTCCTGTCTGTGCAGTGGAGCTAAGGAGGCTGCTCTCAGGGTTTGTGGGTGAGATTCAGTGACCGGATCCCTGCCTGCTCGTGGCCCTTGCAAGTGTTCAGTGGATGTTAGTTTCTTTCCCCTCTTGTGTTCTTTTCCTGCTGCTTTTCACTTGACACATGTTGAATGGGGCAGAGTATTTCTATCATTGGGAAATTCTTTGTGGAAGCAGTGAGGACTGTAGATGGAGTTCCTCCAGCCCACCAGAGCACCAGATGGGGGTGGCAGAGGCCACCCCTGTCCTGGAAGGGACCCAGGGAGACTCAGAACCTGAGTCCTTGGAGGTCCGTGAGGGGTGGTGCAGAGCAGGTCTGCTTGAAGACCCAGGTTCCAATCGTACGCCCACTACTTAGAGCTATGTGTCCCTTGGTGAATCTCTTGCCACCATTTCTTTATCCTGATGTGGGCATCAAGTCACTGCACCCCAATTTGGGTGAGGATCCCCAGGATGGGGCAGTGGTTGGAACCATCCAGGGGTCTTTAGTATTAGCATGGGCCTGGCTTTTTCAGGGGAAGGTGGTGGATATCAGTCAGGGAGCTTCGTAGATGTTGAACAACAGCCTGCGGCCCTGGCAGGCAGAATAATGTCCCCCTCCCAAATGTGCCTCCTCCTCACATCCTAATCTCTATTATACATTATGTGGTACAGGGGAATTAAAGTTATGTATGGAATTAAAGCTTACATTAAAATAGGGAGATTATTTTGCTATCTGGTGGACCCAATGTAATCACAGGGTCCTTAACCACTTCGGGACCAGTGTCAACTATAGTCGATAGCCACAGATGAACGTGCACAGCGACTTTAGCTGACAGCCGTGATATGACTTTTCTAATTTTTCATTTCTCAAAATAAAATTGTGAACATTTAAAAATAACATAATAAAAACATCTACGTATATGTTACCTGTTCTGATATTACAAGTAAAGCTGCCTGTAAAGTAAAACAAGCTTTCAGTGCTTTAAAGCTTTCCTCATCACATAAGAGCAAAACAGATTCTTCGTCAATGCACAGCACAAACTATCGTGTGGACTGTGAGTGCCGGCTGTGGGCAAGGGTTCGCGGCTGGTGAGTGTGGTCCCGAAGTGGTTAAAAGTGGACAGGGGAAGCAGAAGAGATGAGATGTAAAAGTGACATTGCTGGCTGTGCAGATGGAGCAAGGGAACATGAGCCAAGGAGTAAGCAGCCTCTGGAAGTTGGAAAAGACAAGAGGTGGAATCCACCCCCAATGCCAGCCGCCAGAAAAGAGTGCAGTCCTGCTGACTCTCAGTGAGACCCCTTTTGGACTTTTTCACCTCCAGAACTGCACCATAATAAATTTGTGTGGATTGAAGCTGCTGAGTCTGTGGTCATTTGTCCTGGCAGCCCTAGGAAACGAATGTAAGGGATAGTGACTCTGATGGCCAGCCTCCTGTCCAGCCCATGGGGAGTGGGAGTTGAGGGCAGTCAGAGAGAAGTGTCCTTTGGGTGTGGCACTGGCAGGCATCCCCTTATTTGGGTGTGATCACGAGGCCTGCCTGGTGACCTGGCAGGGATGGCTTGAGTAAGCAGGTGCTGTAGATCGGTGAGATAAAGGGCCCTGCCTAAATGCCAGACGCCCATCACCTCTCCCTTGCCAGCCCCGCCTCGCCCCAGGCTGCCTGGCAGGGATGGCATGATGGTTCATTGGGTGTTGGAACCCCTTCTCCTCCGGCTCTGCTGCTTGAATTGTTGGTCTGCTGGAGTTGGATGTTTCTTTAAGCATTTTGGGAGTACTTGACAAGTGCATCTTAGCCCTGTGTGATCAGCTCATCACGTCCCCTGGCTGTGCCCCAGCTCAGGGCCCAGCACCTTCCAGAGTTTTCCTGACATGCATCCCAGCTCCTGCTGATAGGTCGCTCCTGAACTGCCTGTGTAAGGACCCCCAACTTCTTTCCTGCCCCTACCCTCAGGCATAAGCTATCAGGGCAGCAATGGGGGCTGCAGAGAGGTGACCCCAATTCCAATCGACATCTTGTTGCTGTCAGAAATGAGGCCTGCTGCTCACCTGCAGGCACATTCACCTGGGAGGGTGGAGATGGCCCTGGCTTTGGGCTTTTGGCTCTTGGATTGCCTTCCCCCAGTGTGCCCGCCCACCCCCTCAGCATCTGCTATGGGCCCAGCAGCCTGGAGAAGAGCAATGGAAGGAAGGAGGCACCCGACTGGAGGAGGTGCCTCCCTCTAATAGAGACAGGTGTGGGCTGGGCTAGATGCAGGCAGAGAGCAAGCCTCTGAGTTCCGGGATAGGGAGGGGAGATGCAGTGGTGGCAGCAGCCTCCGCAGAGACCTGAGCACCTGAGCTTGTGCTGGAGGCTCAGTTAACTGCTAGTGAACAGGGACGTCCCTGCTAGAGACTGAGACTGTTACAGACTGTTTGTACACCCCCATTACCGCAGCTGCTGCACACTGTGCTGGGTGCACACGCCCTCGTGGAGCCTTGGGCCGTTTTAGAAGAAGACATGTCATGCCTGTGGGGATTTTGCACTAATGCTGTGTGTGTGTCTGTGTATGTGTGTGTGTGTGTAAGGCTTGCAGTCACCGTGTAGGATGACTTTAAACCCAAGCCAGGACAGCCGCCCTGTCATCACTATCTGGGCTGCCTGTAGGCTGCTCACCGGAATGGTGAGACTCTACCCAGTGGTTTCTGCCTGGGTGCTGGCTCAGCCGGCCTCTCATGCCCGTCTCAGTCCTGCTAAGAGCTGCCCGCAGCCCTTCTCCAGCTTGCTCATCCAGAATGCTAGGAATGGCCAGGGATGCTGCTCTGGATTGTGTTTGGCCTCTGCCAAGGTCAGGTTGTCGGGGAGGAAGGGGGGGAGGGGCACACTCGCCTGGGAGTGGGGAGGAGGAGAGGGCCGAGTCTCTGCAGCCTGGCAGCCCTTTTTTGTGCAAAGGGACCCATCAGCTCCTCTGCCTGGAACACCCTCATTCACTCCTCCCCCAATTAGAGGAGTGGGAGGTGAGGAATTTTGTGGGGGGCATTATCTCTGATCTGGATGTGCACATTCCTCCGCAGTATCCTGGGGTTGGCCGGCATGCAGACACCTGGCAGGAATAACAATGAGGGATGCTCCCCATGCCTGCTTCGTGCTAGTGCTCCTGGAGGATGCTCCTTTGGGGAGGGCTCTGCTGAACCAGCACTTTCTGCCTGCATTTTCATCCTCGCCCTCCCTTCCTCTCCGACAAAGGCTGGGCTATTGGGATGATAATGCCCTCTGGGCTGGCCTTGGCTCCAGGTGAAAAATGAACTTGGAGGACAGCCCTTGAGGCTGTGCAGTTTCATTTTTTATGCAGATATGTTGGGGGATGCAGGGACATTGTAAGGGGTGGGGACGAAAGGGAATGGCAAGGCTAAGACCTGAGGCTAAGGTCTCCTGAGATGTCACCCTTTATCGGGGCATCTCTTTTGATGAAAATGTCCTAGAGGCTCTAAGTCACGGACCCTCCGCCCTCTAATAAAATTACTGTGGACTGCTTCTTTCGGAATCTAAACTATGTCTTCCCTGAGAGTGGAAAGTCCACCTTAACTACATTCTGAAAGGAAAATATAGGAAGAGAGCAACAACATAGTCCTGGTGGCATTAGGTTTGTGCCTCGGGATGGGATCCTATCTGTTCCCATACACCAGTGTTTTATGTTGTTGTTTTTTTTCTTTTTTTGCCTTTGCCTTTTAAAATTATTTTTTTCTTATTAGAAAATAAATATTTATTTTGCTTAACAAAATTTGTATAGCACTTCTACAATATAGGTGACTGTTTTAAGTCCTCTGCAAATATTAACTCATTTAATTTAATCGCATCATAGGCCTCAGAGGTGAAGACAGAGAGGTTAGGACACTTTTGAGAGCTTATAGGGCCGTTGCTGATAAAATCCCAGCAATAGGGCCCCAGCCTTCCCATTCCCCAAAAATAAGTAAATGTAAAATGTTAGTTCCACCACCTGGAAGTAAGCCTCTTGAACACTTCCAGACTCTAGGGCACGGTTAACATGGCTACATACATTTTGTTGTACAGCTGTATCGTAGCTTATTTCACCAATTTCCTATCATTTGAATTGCAAGTTTTTTTTTTAATGGTGCTGCATATGTAATTTTGCATGCTGTTCCTCTTTTTTCTTAACATATTTATCATTTCCATGTTATCTCTTTACTTCTGAAAAGTTTCCAAAATTTTAAAAAGGACTTAAAATTCCCCAAAACACACCTATAGGCACTGCTGTGTTCTTTGTGCACACTGTGTTATTCGAGAGCTGTTTCTGCGGACTGGGGCTAGCCCAGCAGAAGCAGCTCTCCTGCATAACACAGTAAGTAGCTTAGGAGGACACTGTTGATGGTGGAGATATGTTGACTGAAAGCTTGGGTTCTGGTTCAGGACAAACTCCAGTGAATGAGTCAACAAGTTTCCAAGTTGCTTATTATTACATATTACAATGAATTATTTATGCAGTCGTTAGTAAATCATGAAGTTGGCATTCTTATTCTTTATTATTAAGTAGGAAAATAATGCTAATAAGATCAGGTATTAATTATTTACGTCTCATTACTTAGTATTACTCTTTGTAATGTTGGACCAACATAGCAAGTCAGGGGGACAGAGAACACAGTAGGCAATACCCACTATTTCTCACTAGGTCCTTCCTTCCTTGCTTTCCCAAGAGTTTAAGGAAGGACCTGTTTTTTGTACTGTTTCCTTCAACTTCATAACCTCCAAGTTTGAGGATGTTTGTCATTTACAAATTTTACTTTATAATAGAGGGACATAGTAGACAACTGTGTTCTGGGTTGAATACTGTTTCCCCTAAATTCATGTCTGCACCAACCTCATAGTGAGGTTTGCATAAACCTAAAGCTAATGATCGGTGTCCTTAGAGGAGAAAAGAGGCACCCAGAAATAGAGACTCAGGGAAAAGGCCATGTGACAATGGAGGTGAGATTAGAGTGATGCAGCTACAAGCCAAGGAACACCAAAGATTGCAGGGAGCCGCCAGAACCTGGGGGAGACAAGGAAAGATTCTTGTCTAGAGTCTTCAGAGGGAACATGGTCCAGCTGACAGCTTGATCTTGGACTTTTAGCCTCCAGAACTACGAGAGAATACATTTCTGTTGTTGTAAGCCATCCAGTGCATAGCAGTTTGTTATGGCTGCCCTAGGAAACTAAGACAGCAACCAACACAGAACCAAACTCCCTTTGGGGTGCAGGGGAAGTGGAGCAGAAGAACGAGTAGAATGAGTGCACTCTCTTTATGGATGGGCACTCAGTAAGTACTTGCTGAGTGAAGGAAAGATGAAGTATGCTGTGGAACTGGTCATTTCATTCCACATTCCCTGGCCAGAGCTCCGGGAGCTCTTGAAATGTCTAGACAAGCAGCCTCTTCAGCTAGAGGAAGCTCCTTCTCCCACTTACTAGCGATGAGCTCTTGGGTAGATGGCTTAATGTCTCTGGGCCTGGATGACCTACTTCTAAAATGCAGAGTTGTCTGGGTCATGGTGATGATTAAATGCGACGATGTGTGTGGAGCCCTGGCGTGTACCCTGAGAACTTTAGCCCGTATTATTTATATTGTTTGCCAACGGGATGTGTAGTTGCTGAATATGCCCTGTGTCCTATTAACTCTTTAACTGCCACAATCACATCTCCCTTATGCCTCTTCCTCCTTCTCCTCTGTCCAGTGTCTGGGGAGGGCAGGAAGTCCAGAGGGTGAGACACTAAATTAATCTTTGTCCTCTTGGGCTATTTCCCAGATCACACTGTGGATGGGTTAAATGGCCATGCCCTGCTTACCTCCTCCAGCAAGGAAAAAAAGACAGAGCAAATAAAAATTAGGAAATGCAGGGGTATGGTTATTGCCAGCCTGTGGGCTCCTCCAGGGTGCACCCAAGGGGCTGTGTTGGAAATGGACACTCTATCGGATGATACTGCTCCGTGCTTTGGCCTGGAGTGGGCACATCCAGCTGCCCTTCTGGTGACCAGATGTGCTGTCAGGGGATGGCAAACCTCAGGGTAAATGTGGCTTTTACTCATGAGGATGTGGGGCAGTGGATATGAAAGCTTTTATAATGAAATAGACACTAGGAAGAGGAGGGACATCCCTCCCCCACTGCCCCACGCTTATCTGTCTTTAGGAATCAGGTAAAGTGTGTGGCTGCCCCTCCCGTAAAGAGAAGAAATGATTAGGATGCAGCTTTTTGGTGCTTTTCCTCCTATAGCCAGGATTCTAGCCCCAGATGCCGACTCAAAAACAAAACTGAACAAAACATTTGCAGTTTCTTCTCTGATTGCTTTAAAAATATATACTTGTTAAAAATAACTTAAAACACTACAGAAAAGTAGAAGTGACCTTTCCATATAATGTCATGCCTGTCCTTTGGAAGATGATTTTAATGGAAGGAGTCAGAGAACCTTGGCTTGGAATCTGAGCTTCCCCAATTCAGTGCCTTCAGCTCTCACACGCGGGGGAAAGTCCCATGGAGGGCCACCGTGAGTGTTACGGCAGATATTTGCTGCAGTTATGTCCTTGGCTGTCCCTGGTCCTTTGTGGGCTCAAAACGTTTCTTTGTCCCCACTCCTGCCCCCGCCCCCCTTCTGATTTTCTAAGAATCCAGACACAGGAGAGTAAAGTGCCTGAAAAAGCTCTGTCCATTCCCCTTCTGTTGCTGGCGGCACAGCTGAGCTGCTGTCCCTCCCAGCCCTGTGAGGTTCCTCTGGTTTCCCTGCCCTCTCACTTGCTAGAGCTGGCCTGCTCTGGCTGTCCTGCCTGGGTTAGGTGAGGACACGGAGCAGCGGGCGTCCAGCCTGGAGAGACTACAGTGTCCCAAGGCGTGGGCCCGCCTCTGGCCTCCAGGCGTGTCCTCCTGAGGGCTTTAGAGAAAGTCTGGCTAGGCTCAGAGCAAATGCAAGCTGCTTCTTGCAGACGTCTGAAGGTTCCCATGACACAGACCTTATTCACCTTTAGCTCGTTTACCTGCTCTGTAAGCACAGCCTGAGTTTACTTGGCACTTAGAATGAACTGAAAGATAACACTTTCTTATTCTTGGTTGGAAAATGCAGAGAAAGGAGACCCCCTTTTAATTTCTGGAAGCACAGGGAATTTGTTTTTGCTTCAGGTGCATTTTTGGCTCCTGAGAAATCATTGTGGCTAGCTTTCACTTTCAGGTACCCAAGCTCCTGGGTGGTAGTAATGGTAGTTGAGATTTACTGAGCAGTTGTTTTCTGTGTGGGAGGTAACTGCTGTGCATTTTGCATGGATTATCTCATTTTATCCTCCCAACAGCCTTATAAAGTGAGAGTGGTTGTTAATTTCTGAGGAGGAAGGTGAAGCTTAGAAATGCTAACTAACCCTCTTGGAATACACTGTAAGCCTCAAGGCAGGATGTGAATATGCTATTGAGATTCCAGAAGCTGTGCTCCCAGGGAGGGGGCATCTGCCCCACACAGTCCTTCATACTTTTCTCTGCCCTCTACAAATCGATGATTGAGTGTTGTCTGTTTTTCCTTTGCAATCTTTTGCCATTTCTTCAATAAAAACGATCTCCATCATTGGGGACCAAGCACAGTGACTGACACATGTAGGTTTGCAGTAAACATCCATTGGATGGGTACCCAGCAAGAACATTAATTGAGCACCTCCTAGCTGCCAAACAGTTGGAGTGTTGGGTTCTGGGAGATAGATACTTTAAGGGTATGTGTTACTGTCCTCAAGCTGCTCACAACTTTGTATGGAGAAGGCTCAGGGGGACATGCAAAGCTCAGCATAGTTCGGTGTGGGGCTGGGGATATGGAGAAATGGAAGCTGCATGCTTTTAGAACATCCCGCCTCTGCATATTGGGTTGCAGTGCCGAGTGAGTGGCACGGAGGAAATGATGGATTTGGGATTTAAAATCAATAATGTCATTATTGCTAAAAGGAGTACTGGGGAGGGGACAGCAGTGGATTTAGCTGTGAGTCACAAGGGGATGATGAGAGGATTGGAGGAGGGGAAGGGCTTTGCAGGATGAGTAGAAGTTCACCAAGGGGGTGAGGGGGTGAACGGATGGCAGGACAGCAGGAGAGGCCCAGAACAGGGTCCGTGCATGACACATCCAGTGTGTCCAGAGAGCAGGGGTGGTCATAGCTGAAGCTGAGAGGTTAAGAGCTCGCACTGTGGGACATCAATCCCAGTTCATCTTATTACCACCTGTGTGACTGGTGCTGCGGTTTTGTCACTTGTAACACCGGGATGGGACCGGTGCCTACCTGGTAGGGGTGTTGAGAGCTTGAGCAGCACTAAAATTCTTGATGTGCAATGGCTTCAACCAGAAATGAGCTCCATGAATGTAAGTTACCTGTGGGCGTTACCTTTGGCCTGATCTTTTCTTTCTTTTCCATTTCCTGTAAGTCACTCTGCATTTCCACAACTTAGAATAGGTTCCTTTCTTTTTTTTTCTTTTCCTCTGAGACAAAGGGAAGTTCCCAGTTCCGCTACTTCCTCATTTGTTGACCTCAGACAAGGCACCCTGGGAAGCCTTGACTATTCATCTGCACAGACTTCTGGTAAGTATTTCCAGAGGGTGATCGGGGATGTAGAGAGACCCCCTGGGAGTCAGGAGCCCGGCGGCGTGTGCCTGGCACAGGAAGGCGCTCAGTTACTGCAGGACGTGGCCTTGCCTTCCACTCCCTGCAACAGTCACTCATACTCTCATTTTATCTTAAAGGCCTTATACTGGAAAGAAAGTTCTATTTGCCCCCTGAGCAGCAAACCCTCAGTAAGAGGGTCTTTTCAGGGAGCTCTGTCATGGAGACCCCACCCCAGGGCTACTGAGTAGAATCTCGGTGGGGGGGGCGGGGCTTGGAGTCTGCATTGCAACAAGCCCCCCAGGTGGTTCTTGGGCTCACAGGTTTGGGACCCACTGGCCCAGAGGGTAAGGCTGGGGGCATCCTTTTGTGAGACTAGCAGTGGTGAAGGCTCTAGGCACATACGGAGTGAACCACACCCCCAACAGCAGTGTGTGTGTGTGTGTGTGTGTGTGTGTGTGTGTACTGTGTGTGGCTTGCCTGGCATTCCGTAATGCCACCCGGTTCCCACGGAGCTCTGGCAGATTTTTAATACAGTGAGTTTGAATTTCTGCTGCTTATTTATGTTAGTTTTTCCCTTTTCTCCCCTCCCGCTCCCTCCCCTCTCTTCTCCTCTGTGCCTTCCCTGTCCCTAGGTGATGAGGTGAGGGTAGCATTGCCCGGACATGCTTTCCCTCTCCTGCCCCTTCCAGTGCTGCTGGGATGGGACCTGGGTGGGGTTTGCTGCCTGCGGGGGGTGCGGGGGTGGAGGGTGGGGGATGGGATGGGGTGGGGGCGGGGAGGGCATAGTGAGAGAGTCAGGGCCAGGCTCCCTGCCCCCTCCCGGAGCACTTACTAGAGTGTTAGGCAGCTCCTGTCCTCCAGGGTGCATTCGGATGGCCTTGCGCCCGGGTCTGTGCTCTGTCCTTCCTCCTGCCCCCACCCCCAATTCAGATTTACCTAGAGTCCTGTGAGCAAGGGAGGGCACTGCCAGAGTGTACTTAGCGAGATGTGTCTGCATGACTTGAAGTAAAGACCTGTTTCCGTGAAAGTCAGAAGTGCATTCCGAAGTCAGGAGCATGACCTCCCCGGAAGCCCGGCTAATCCAGGTTTTAAAGAGGAGTAGGAACAAAAGCAGCGATTATGGGATGTGTGGAGCAGTGGGATGTGGGAAAGGGCAGGTTCAGTAGGGCTGTGTGATGGAAAGTTCCAGCACCCCAGCCCTTGAGAGCTTGGGTGCTCAGAGTACTTGGGACGTGCCCAGATCCTAAAGGATGCAGGGTGTGCTGTGATGATGGACCCTGAGGGGACTTGCAGAATGATGGTCCTGGGTTCAAATCCACTCTTGTCAGCTGCACAGGCTGGGCAGGGTGCCTGCCCTCCTCAAGCTGCCCTTCCTGTAATTTGGGGATATGAAACCTGTCTATGGGGTTATGAGGATAAATGAGGATTAAATGGGAAATTAAAAGGGGGCTTCTTCTGTCACTGGTGATTAACAGATACTATTTCCTCCACACTTCTTATTTTGAGGATCACCTTATATTCCCACCCCAGCCATTGTTTGGGGTCACATTTTGGCTTAGTCCTTAAGTGGACTATTTCTCACAGCCCTGTTTCTTTAATGAGATTTTAAGCTTTTTGAAGGCAAGAACCTCTTGAGTTTTCATCAAAGTCACTGAATTCCCTTGAACATGCACACCCAAGAACTTCTGAATCTTCAGGGTAGGTCCTACTCTCTGTAAAGAACTGTCTCCTTGAGTCACTGATGGCTTAGTTCCTTGGCACTTTGCCCCTTTGTTCAGGGGAATTTGACTGACATTGGGCCTTTGCTGACCTTTTCCCAAGGGGTTTTGTGGGCATAGGCAAACAAATGGACCTAAAAAAAAATCGAACCTTTGAAGGTTTGTCATTTGTAGAAGAAAAGTGTTCATGATGACTTTTGTCAGCCATTTCAGTATTTTAATCACCTTCAGGCTTAAAGATAAAGGTATGTAGAGGTCAGCACTGATTGCATGGGTCTTTTCTTGAGGACCCACTCAAGGAAGGACTTTACATGGGTTCTCTCTAACCTTCCCCCTAACTCTGCAAGGCAGGACCCACTTTGCAGATATGGGTGCAGAGGCAAACAACTGAAGCTCAAGCCTTCACAGCCTCATAAGTCTTGGAGCTGAGATTCTTATCCAGGTCCCTTTGTCTCTAAAGCTCTGGCCACTGTTTGACAATCACATCCTCCCTCCTTCCCTCCCTTCTCCCCTCCTGCCTGCCTCTCTTTCTCCCTTAAAATTACTATTGTTTTTCATTGCTAGTCCGGTCTAGTTAATTAAAAAGCTGGCTACTCTGCCTTTACAAAAAATTTAAAAATTGGCTGGGCATGGTGGCACACGCCTATAGTCTAGCTACTTGGGAGGCTGAGGTGGGAGGATTGCTTGAACCCAGGAGTGTGAGGTTGCTGTGAGCTATGATGTTGTATCACTGCACTCCAGCCTGGGTGACAGAGCGAGATCCTGTCTCAAAAAAAGAAGGCTGTTGTGAAGTATCCTAAGGGATTCCTTATTAACAGAGTTATATCCCTGTCACTTTTAGGGGGGGGTCTCAGTCCTGCTGGGCCTGTGGGACAGTGTGTGCGGAGGACACACGACCTACCTGGATGCCGGTCACAGGTGTCTGTGGGAGCATTTGCCTTCTCACCTGCAAGAAGGTCGGGAGCAGCAGTCAGGGGTCAGTTGTTCTGTGGGGACCCACCTCCCCACTCCCGGAGCCAGTGGGAACGATGTCACAGCTCCAGGCCACAGCTGGACACACTGTCCGCACTGACGAGGAGCCAGTCTGGAGAAGCGCGTCATGGGTGACATGAGGAAATTACTGCGGGAAAAGGAGCAAGATGTGGGACCCGCTTGTGGCCTGTTGGGGCCATTCTGCTCAGTTCTGGCAGTGGATGTTGTTGGTGACTCGGGAGTCTCTGTTCTTTGCCTTTTCTGGCAACTTGCCCTCTCCATCTCTGTCTTCCAGATGCTTCTTATCCTATTGCTTTGCCCCTGTCTTTCCTACCACATGGTTCTTCGAAGGTAAGGCAGACTAGTGGTCAAGCACACTGGCTCCCAGGCAGAGTGCTGGGCTCATGGTCCCACTCCCACTCTCACTCACTGCCTGCATTGCACGGCTTGGGTGCACAGCTTGCTGTTTGCCAGTATTCTCATTGTAAGTGAGTGAATACCTCACAGTGTCATTAGCAATTATGTGAGTACGACCAATGCTCTTGGAATGAGCACTCAGAAGACGTGGTTAATACCTACTCTGCCCGGCTTCTGGTCACGCCACCTTTGGCCAACAATGCCCCAGCACCCACCAAATTCAAGAGAGTTCCTCCCCTGGGCACGGTGTCCCCAGCCCACCCTTTTCATTGAGGTTTGGTTCTCACTCTGCAACTGCAGGTCTTAGCTGGGTGACCATGGGCAAGTCACTTCACTTCTCTGGGCCTTGCTTCTTAGCTGTTCAGCTGACATAGAACCAGGTTACTTGCAGGGTGTCTTGTGTGCTGACATGCTGGGGCCTCTCATGTCCAGTGTGGGTCAGCCTTTCCTTCTCTTCTTCAGCTTCTTCCAGCCCGGCATGGCAACCTGGACATCACCCATGTACTTGTTCATGGACATGCACTGTATGCGTGTTTGCTTCTCTGGATATCTTGGAACCAGATATCCCCACTTCACGAAAGCAGGGATCAAGGCTTTCATGTTTGACATTATTTCTGGCTCCTAGCACTGTGCCAGAACTAGCATGTGAGCTCTCAATATGTAGCTGTGCTTAATCTCTCATTATTCAGTCAACATGTACTCAGTACCTGTTGAGTTCCCAAGCATGGTGCAGAACATGCACAGGCTTTAGGAGGCTGGCAGAACCCTGATGTCAGTGTGTCTAAAGCGTGGCTCTAAGCCATGTACTTTGCAAAGCTTAAGCAGGGCCCTGTTGCATAATGCAGGTGAAGGTGCCTGGTGATAGAAGGTTCATTCTGTGTCGGCCGCTTGTCTCCTCCTTGTGTAACTGCCCAGCACCTTGCAGAGTAGATCAAACCCTCAGTAATATCAGTGAGCTGGGCTCGGTTTGGTTTGCATCTCCCAAGCCTAGCTTGTGGGAGTCACAACAGCAGCACTGCACTGTCGAGGGTGACCTTGGCTGTTTGCTTGTGTTGTGAGGCTACTGTGTGCTGAGCACGTTACATATGCAGTGTCTCATCCACAGATGCACTGGAGGACAAGCGTTTTTATTCCTTGTGTTCATTAAACAGATGAGTAGACACTTTCAAGGAGCTAAGGGTATGTGCCCAAGGCCACACGGCCATAAGTGCAGCCTGGGGACTCACACCCTAGCGGATCTGGCTACCTCCAGAATGAGGAGTCAGGTGAGGGCGAGGGGGCAGGAGCTGGAGAGCTTGGGCATTCCGCACCAGCTTGTCCCTGCATTCCAGCAGAACATAGGGACGAAATGAAACGGAGCAAAAATAGAGTCTGTCCTCGAGTGACAGCAGCCGCCTCCTCTGGGAGCAGCTCTCCTTAACTGATCTTCCCAGGCGAGGCAAGCCCCAGCGCTCCAGGTAGCACAGAGAAGTAATGTGCACACGGCCAGGGAAATTGCTGCCTCTCGCTTCCTCAGGAGAACATAAAGGAGACACCTTCTTTGTGATATCAGTTTCAAAGCAATCTTACCTCACAAACCTGAAAGAAAGAGAGATCGAAGCAAGCTAAGATTCCGAGAGCTTTCAAGACTCGATTGCTGCCGCACAGAGCTGCTCGCTCATCTCCGGCAGCCAGGACTGCCGGGTTGCAGAGGTGTGACAGCCCACATCTGCTGACTCTCGCTGGTACTACAATTAACGTGGCTGCTCGCTCTTTCAAGAGACGGAAAGAAAGGGAAACGCACACCCGCGCACACGCACAGAGTCAGGGAGACCTAGAGGCAGACACAGGGTGACACAGCCATGCACGCTGGGGGACGCACTCTGCGCCCCATCACAAATGGTGCTCCTCTCACAACTTGGTGCCAGGGACCGCCTTCCCTCGCTTTCTGTATTCTGCACCTTTGGCCTCATTTACCAGCTGTGCCAACCTGGATGCTTTAGGTCTTCCCATAACCAAAGCGTCCTCTGCCCATTCCGTATTCAGGGGGGCCTGATGTACAAAGATGCTCTCCCAGTGTGGGGCAGGAAATAGAGGTAACCTGTTCTTCATTTTTCTTCCAAATGTTCACTGCAGGGGGCTCAGCTGGTGGAAATACTTGGTAGGGGAGGGTGGAGAAGGAAATGACAAATGTGGGCCTGACTGCCCTGGAGGCAGAGAGGAGAGGGACTCAGAAAGAGAGTGGGGCTGGGGGCCATGTTTTCGTGAGGGGCAATTTCGAGTCACTGGGCCATAGCATGCTTATTTGCAAAGTCTTCCCCTCCCCGTCCTCCGGGGCAGGGTCAGCTGCGAGGCAGTGGGCCGTGAGGATGCAGTGAAACAGGGAAACCCAGAAGCTACTGATTCCCAAGGCTCAACGGGGTGTTCCGATGTCTCCAACATTCCAGCAAATATACTTTCACAGGAGAGACTTGAAAAATGTGAACTCCCATTTGATAGAAGTAATGTACATAATGAAAAATGCACAAATCATATGCGTATAGATAGCTTGATAAAACGCTTTCCGATTGAATGTGTGCGTGGAGCCAGCACCTGATAAATAGAGCATTTCCAGCATTTCAGAAGCCTCCTCCCAACCCCTTCCAGTTGCTGTCATGGGATAACTTTGTCCTGACTTCTAACCAGATAGATTAGTTTAACCTGTTTATGTACTTAATATAAATATTAATAATATCATAACACACTCCCTGTGTCTGGCTTCTTTCATCCAAGGTTATGTTTGTGAGATGTGTTCATATGTTGTGTGCATGTGTTGACCATTCCTGCTCATTAGGTTGAGTGTGTATTTGAAGAATCCATCCTACCCTTGAGGGGCATTTGAGTAGTTATGTTGTGCTGCTGTGACATTCTTAGACATGTCTCTTGGTGAGCATATTCACATGTGCCTTGCATTTAGCCTGAGGAGTGGAATCATAGGATATGTGTATATTCAGCATTAGTGGATTGTGCAAAATGGTTTCCCAAAGTGGTCGTTTGTCCTTCTTCAGAATGTCTGTCCACCAGCACATGTGAGTTTTGGTTCCACATTGAAGCTCATCCTTGGCATTGTCTTTTTCAGTTTAGCCAATTCATTAGAGAAAGAACAAATGACTTAAAAGGAATCTCATAGCAAGTAGGCAGAAGAGAAAAAGAACATGCCCCTTCCCCCCTGCAGAGAGAAGTGTTCTGATCTGGGGACACTAGAAGTCCTGCAGGGTGCACCGTGCCCTGTACTGTGCATTCTTGCAGGCACGGGGCCTGGTGGGGCTTCCCTCTTCTGTGAGCATCAGCACAGCCCTGCCAGTGGTCAGGGATCACACCTGGCTGCAGTAATACCCAACAGACCATGTAATAATTCTTCCTCAGGTGACAGAACTTTAATGGACCTGACCCCAACAAAACAAACTTCGCTTCAGACTTGCCTGTGGGCCTCGGTAAATAGTTAACAGACTGTATCCCCCATTCTCTCCCCTGCCATTAGCCGAGGCTGGTACCATAACTCACAGCTCCCCTTCCTGCCGTGAGCAGCACCTCTCACGGCCTGCTTCCCTGCATGGCAGCTCTTGGTCATGGCTTGTAGGAGCTGAGGATGGAAAAGAAGGGAGTGTAGGCAGTACTGGGGTGACTGCCCTAGACAAATGAAGGGACGATTGTTCATTTAACGTGAGAATGATAGATCCATTGAGCTCTTGATATGTGCCCAGCAATGTGCCAAATGCTTTCTGTTGATCATTTCATGTCATCCTGTCTTAGTCCATTTGGGCTGTCTTAGTCCAAAATGTCTTAGCTTGGTTGTTTATAAACAACATAAATTTATTTCTCATGTTTCCAGAAGCTGGAAAGCCCAAGATCAAGGCTCAAGCAGATTTGATGTCTGGTGAAGGCCTGTTTCCTGGCTCACTGATGGCACCTTCTTGCTGCGTCCTCATGTACCGGAAGGGGCAAACAAGGTTCCATAGGCCTCTTTTATTAGGACACTAAGCCCATCACAAGGGCTCTATCCTCAGGACCTAGTCACCTCCCAAAGGCCCCTCCTTTTAATATCACCTTGGCGGTTAGGATTTTAACCTATGAATTTTGGGGGATCCAAGTATCCAGACCATAGCACAACCCAACAGCAGCTCTATGAAATAAGTAGATTTTTTTTTTTACTACCATTTGATAGATAAGGAAACTAGGGGTTAAAAATGTTTGCCAGGAGTAGCAGAGCTAGTAATTTGGGAGTCTAGGCTTGGCTCATGTCTATAATCCTAGCACTCTGGGAGGTTGAGGTGGGAGGGTCCCTTGAGGTCTGGAGTTTGAAGTTGCAGCGAGCTTTAATGACACCACTGCATCCTAGCTGGGACTACAGAGCAAGATTCTGTCTCAAAAAAAAAAAAAAAGGTCTAATTTCAAACCATAATGTTTTAACCACTGCCCTTTACTTCCTCTTCCCTCTTAGGGGCTGATATTTAGATATTTGAGCTTCCTTTTGAAGCCATCCTTTTCTTGGTTCTAAAAGCTGCCAGGTGGATTTAGATGGGACAAGTGCAATCACCTCCAGAGCACATACATGTTGGTTCCAGGTATACTGCTCTGTTCTTTCAGTGATTCTAAACAATTAGAATCATTGTTTTTCCCTGGCTCCTTTCATGATTTTTTCAATCATTGGTTTCTAGCACTTCAACCATAATATACTGAGGTGTGATTTTTATTTTGTATGTGTCCTGGATGGGATTTTTTTTTTTTTTTTTTTTTTTTGGGACAGAGTCTCACTTTTGTTGCCCTGGCTAGAGTGAGTGCCGTGGCGTCAGCCTAGCTCACAGCAACCTCAAACTCCTGGGCTCAAGCGATTCTCCTGCCTCAGCCTCCCAAGTAGCTGGGACTACAGGCATGCACCACCATGCCCGGCTAATTTTTTGTATATATATATATATTTTTAGTTGGTCAATTAATTTCTTTCTATTTTTAGTAGAGACGGGGTCTCGCTCAGGATGGTTTCGAACTCCCAACCTCGAGCAATCCGCCCGCCTCGGCCTCCCAGAGTGCTAGGATTACAGGTGTGAGCCACCGCGCCCGGCCTTCCTGGATGGGATTTACTGAGATTTTTGAATCTATAAATTGATGTCTTCTATCACATTTAGGAAACTTTCAGCCTTTTTTTTCTCTCATATAACGATCCTGCACCACTCTTGTTCTTCTCTCCTTTTGGGACTAAAATTACATATCTGGTAGACTTTTCGATACTGTCCAACTGATCCCTGAGTCTCTTTTAATTTTTTCAAAAATTCTTTTCTTTGTTATTCAGGTTAAATAATTTCTATTGATATCTTCTCAAATTCACTGACTCTTCTTTCCTCTTCAGTCTGCTGTTAAATACATCCAGTGAATTGTTTCAGATTCTTTTTAATTCTAGATTATCCATTTTTCTCTTTTTAAATAGTTTTTGTTTCTTTGGTTAGATTTTTTGTCTTTTATTTGCTAAGAATATACTTTCCTTTAGGTCCTTGAGTATAGTTATAATAGCTACTTAAAAACCCTTGTCTGCAAATTCCAGCAATTTTGGATTACCATGGGGTCATGGGGACAGTCTCCATAATTAATTTTTTTCTTGAGAATGGATCACATTTCCTGTAGGGGTTTTTTTTTTTGATTATTTGTTATATTGAGCTATTAATATTTTAAATTGCATTGTGGACATTGTGAATGATATTTTGCAAGCACTCTGAGTTTTGTTTTGTTCCTCTGAAGAGTACTGTTTTTTTGTTTCAGTAGGCAGGTGACTTAATAAACCAAAACTTTGAACTGTGTCTCCTTTGCATTGAGCAACAGTGGAAATCTCTCTTAATTCTTTTGGCTTTAACTTAGCTGCATGCAGCTTGGCTCAGGGTCACTTGTGACTTAGGGAGTGTTTATGCACAGAACTTGGGCCCCCCCCCCTTTTTTTTTATTTCTCTTTTCCAGATGTCTCCTTTCACTTTTAGCTGTTGTGTTGCCTTGATCTCTGTCATGATTCTTCAGTTCAGCAAGACCATGTGAGTTTTAGTGACCTGCATGGTGCAGACCTGGGCCTGCCTTTTGGCTAAAAATGACCCAAAGTAGGAACTTATTGAAGTGCAAGTTTTCTTTTTCCAAGTATTGATCTCACTCCAGGATGTCCTGCTTTTGGTCACTCTGGTGACTTGAGTTTTCTTTTTTTTCCTTGAATATTTTATCCAGAGTTTATAGTTGCTATCTAGCAAAAACCTACATCAGTAGGAACTACATGGCCATTGTTGGAAACAGAACTTCCTAGAAATACTGTTCTGGAATGGAAAAAACAAGCTTTGGAATCAGACCCAACCTGGATACAGAACCTGACTCTTCCTCTTAATGTCTGGGCCTTGGGGCCAAGTGCGGTGGCTCACGCCTATAATCCTAGCACTTTCGGAGGCCAAGGCTAGAGAATCACTTGAGGTCAGGAATTCGAGACCAGCCTGAGTGAGACTCTGTCTCTACAAAAAATAGAAAAATTAGCCGGGCATGGTGGCACATGCCTGTAGTCCCAGCTATTTGGGAAGCCGAGTCAGGAAGATCACTTGAACCCAGGAGTTTGAGATTGCTGTGAGCTATGATGACACCACTGCACTCTAGCTAGGGTGACAACAAAGTGAGACTCTGTCTCAAAAAATAAGTAAATAAGTAAATAAAGTCTGAGCCTTGGGAGTCTCATCTGTAGAGTGAGAAAACAGAATGTACCTTCTATGAGCTGTTGCAGTTGAGATAAATACATTAATGTATGTTAAGCACCTAGCACAGTGCTAATCACCTAAAATGTCCTCACTAATTGTTGATCACTGCTGACTGTGCGGACAGCAGCAATGTTGGCATAAACCCTGTATAGCAAGCATCATTTTACTTTTTACAAATAAGGACACTGCGGTTACCAGATGTTACAAGGGGCAATAGGAGGGGTATGTTTTTAAGAAGAAAATATACGTTACTATTACCTTTGTACTTTATTGGTTGCTGTGTGTGTGTGGGGGGGTGTATGCCTGTGTCAGGGCGGGGCGTAGGTAACTAGCTTAATATCCATATTGAGAGTGGGTGGCTCCTCATCACTGAAGAAGCTTAAAATAGGGAAGGGATGCCCTTCTGGTAGTCCTGCCTCCTAGGCAGAATAATGACCCCCAAAGATGTCCACGTTCTAGTCACTAGAATGTGTGAATATGTGACCTTACATTTCAGAACGGGCTTTACAGATGGGATTCAGCTATGGACCTTGATGGAAAGATTATCTTGGATGGGTTTAATGTACTCATCAGCAAATTGGTATTAACTGATCAACACCTAACTGGACATATAGGAATAACATTTATCTGGTGTTGGGCAGGTGGGGGGAGGGGATGGGTATATACATACATAATGAATGCGATGCGCACCAACTGGGGGATGGGCACGCTTGAAGCTCTGACTCGAGGGGGGGAGGGGGCAAGGGCAACATACCTAACCTTAACATTTGTACCACCATAATATGCTGAAAAAAAAAAGATTATCTTGGATCATTTGGATGAGCCCAGTGTAATCATATGGATCTTTAAAAGTGGAAGAGGGAGTCAGAGAGTTAGAGAAAGAGATGTGACGACAGAAACGGAGGCAGAAAGATGCTCTGTTGCTGGATTTGAAGATGGAGAAAGGAGCTACAAGCCACGGCATATGAGCTGCCTCTAGAAGCCAGACAAAGCATGGGACTGTGTTCTCTCTCAAGGCCTTGAGAAAGGAATGCAGCCTTAACAACATCTTAATTTTAGCTGAGTGAGACCGTGTGAGATTTCTGACCTCCAGAACTATAAGGCAACAAAAGTGCGCTGTTCTAAATGACTGAGTTTGTGAAAATGGGTTTTGGCAGCAATCGTTACTATTGATGGAAGTTGGTATAGTGGTCAAGCTTGTGGACTTTGGGCCAGACTTCCTGGTTTGAAACCCCTGTGCTGTCATTTTTTAGCTGTGTGACTTTGGGGAAGTTGCTTCCCTTCTCTCGACCTCAGATATCTCATCTCTAAAATTGGATGACAGTGGTCTGTAACTCATAGTTTTCTCGTAAAGATTAAATGAAGATTGCATACGTGTGAAATGCCTGGAAGCAGGTTTTAGCTACGGCCATTTAGGCTTCCGTTGCTGGGTATCTCAGAGAGGTGGATCAGAGTGCAGACCCAGGAGACAGACTGTCCAGCCTTCGATTCAGGCTCTGCTCTTAGCAGTTTGAAGCAAAGTAATTGTCTGTACCTCCATTTCCTCATCTGGAAAATAGAAGCAGGAGTCCCACGGTGGTTGATGGATCAGATCAGACTGTGAGGCCAGAGCTTTTTAGCAGGCGAATAACAGACGTGCCATGAAGGGCGGTTATTGTGGTCATTGAGTGGGCTGGGGTATGTCGGGCCTTAAGCCCTAGACATCGTGGATCAATTTGTTCTTCAGTTACCTTTGGAATAACATACGTACACTGGTTTGGGGAGACAGTGGCACCGTCCTATAGCTGTAACAGCACTTGGTACCTAGCAGGTGCTCAGCAACTGCTGAATGAGTGAATAAGGAAGGAACAGGCCTCAGGCCCTGGCCTAAGAAGCTCACAGTGAGCGCAGGGCAAAGCCTGGAGCCACGCCAGGGTTTTGTGGTTGTCTTTAAAAAGAAACAAAACAAAGAACTGTTTCCTACCAGCTGACCCTAAACCTCTCAGCCCTGCGGGGGAGCCCAGGCTGAGTGCCAGGCCAGGCCTTGCTGTCAGTTCCAGGGCCAGTGACGTCTCTTCTTTATAGTGGACGTACCCCACCCTCCCCTCCCTCCCCTCCCAGGGCAGCTGTGGGAGCCCCGTGCTGTGGAAGGTCCCTGGTGCCCCTGGGGGGGTGGCATTCTCCTGGAGGTCTCCCTGGACTCCCACCTCATCTATATTCGGGTACTAGAGTTATGGAGAATTATTTTTAGTGAGTTCCTCTCTGACTGTGTTAGGGTCGAATATAAGGAGGGAAGAATGACTGACTACTCCTCTGGGCTTGTGATTGTGATAAGACTTTTTCTTCTTCCCTGTCGCAGGCTCGATCTCTTGACCAGAGGAGAGTAAAATGATGCCTCTTGCGATGGCCATGCCTGTCAGTTACATGGAGCTTCATTCAAGGATTTTCCGAGCCTGCTGGATTTACAGTGATATTTGGCCGTCTGGGGGATTAACGCTGGTGGAAGCATGCACTGGAATTACACATGCCCGGCACACTTCAGGATGCTGACAGTGGTTTTGCGGAAGGCCCTGGCTGAGTGCCTCGTGGATTCTTACAGCCTGATGCTCGTGGGGGACAGAGGTCCGCAGCCACCTGCTGAGGGCTGAAGGTCTCTGGCTGGGTCTCTGCCAGCTCCCTTTGGGGCATCCTACGAATGTGAGTCCTCTGTCTCCTGCTTGTCAGGCGTGTCATGCATGTTCTCTCCAGTGCTCACCTGGGCTTTCGGGGAGGCTGTCCTGGCTGGTGGTGGAGGGTTTGCTGGGGTGTGGCTGGTTGTCAAAGGAGCTGGTATGCAGTGAGCTCCCTCTGCATGTCTGGCTTGGTGCTGGTGCCTCTGGGAGACAGATGGAAATGGAAAGGTCCTTCCTGGGAGCTGCCCCTGTTCCTTGTGCTGACGTGTGTCATCGCACCTCTCACGGATTTTCCTGGTTCATGTATCTGTCCCCATCTACCTGACTGTCAGTGCCTTGAGGGCCCAGGCCTTTGCAGCATGGCTCCGTGTCTCTAAGACCTTGCGTGGTGCCTGGCATGCAGTCTGTTATGCTGCAGAAAGGATGGATTAAGACAGGAGGGTTAATGAATTAAGACACTGGGGAAGTGTTAATTCAATAGGGAAGATATGCATGGGGGGTGCGGGGATAATTTCTTGGCTCTGTGCTTAGAGCTGGGAGCCACATAAGACCATATGTATGGTTGAGGCTGTGAGGCTTGCATGTCAGCAGGTGCCCATGGAGCCAGACAGGCCTGGGTTTGAATCCTTAACCTGTACACCCCACGTGACCCCATGCAGGTGACTGCTGGGTTCCTTTCCCTTCCGTATACAAGCAAGGTGAGGTAAATACTATCATACTTAGTAGGGTTGGTGTTGAAGATCAACAAGCAGACACTGAGGTGCTGAACACAGAGCAGACACTCAGCACACGGCAGGGGTGATGTTGGCTGGGGACGGCCTCTGTGGCCAGTGGGCATTTCTTGGCGCTTGGCAATCTATCTGTGCAGGGCCTGGTAAGCAGTGCTGGACTTTAGCCTGGGAGCTGCTGGTTGGCATGGACAGTTGATTAGAGGTCATAGTCCCTGGAGCCCGTGGGAAGGCCGAGGGATGAGCTGCGGCAGGTGAGGGGAGGGAGCCTTGTGCCACCTGGAGGAGGAAGGGAGCAGCAGGTTGGCCACTGAGGCCTGTTCTGGTTCTGCAGCTGATGAAGAAAGATTTGGCCTCTTAGGTCCAGACTTGGTGGCTTAGGAGGCTGCTAACTCCAAGGGACATTTGCCTTAGCGCTGAGGTGCCCAAAGGAGTGTTGCAGCTCAAACAGCAAGTGGCCCAGGGCTCAGTTTGCTGGGGCCACTTGGCATTTGGCTGCCAAGACCGTGCCTGGGGCAGGGCCTTGGGTCTGATTTCTATTGGGTTGCTAGTTCTGCTCATGCCCGACGGGACTTCCTGACCTGATGTGGAGAACGTCCCTCTGGGTGTTAACATGCTGTTCTCATCCGCAGCTCCTAGAAGTATTATAATTTTATATTCATCTGTGCACATTATTTGATTTCATGTCTTTCTCCTGCATAGAAAGTCATCTCTTTGAGGTCAGGAAACACACAGGTCTTGCTCACAGGCTGGACACATAGTAGGCACTTTATTTGTTGCATCATAGTTGCCCTGATCAAATGGTGACTTTAGTGGTTTGCTTTTTTTTCAGCTTCTCTGACAAGGACAGACAAAAGGGAAGCATGCTCTTTTTGAGCATCTGTATAACTTAGCCCAGCAATCCTACTAGGTGGGCAATGGTTGAGCCTCTGAGGAGTCACATAACTTGCCCAAGATCGTTTATTCAGGAGAAGGTAGAACAGGAAGCTGAGGACCACTTGGCCTTGTCCACTGAGCCAGGCACTTCAGCTGAGGGAGGCTCCTTGTCTGCGGAAGGGTTGTGCGAGGGGTGCTGCTGCAGGCGCCGCGCTGTGCTCGCCATTCTGCGCCCACCCAGGGGCAGGCAGGGAGGGCTGCTCAGGACCTGGAGAGGTTCTCAGGGCCGGGAGATCTGGCTGGACTCACTGGGTGAGCAGAGCTGCCCTGGGACTGGAGGGGCCCAGTGACGGGTACAGAGGCGCCACGCTGCCCCTCACTTGGGCCTTCCCAGGTGTCTCCCACCTCTTCTTGCCAACCACCTCCCCCGCCCCCGCAGGGTGGCAGCTGCACCTCACTTATCACACGCCCCACAGCTCTGTGTTTTCTCCTTTTTATCAGCTGCTCCCTAGAACAACCCCACTGTGGTGGTCCGGGTTATCTCCTGCCCTTGGCGGCAGGGCCAGGGTGGGCTCTGCACCACGTGACACAGAGCGGTTATGGCGAGAAATAAGACTCCTGCCTGCCTGCCTGTGTCGGTGGGGAGGTTGCAGCCTGTGGACAGTGATGTAGTACTTATCACCGATTATTATGACATGCTCTGTGCTGACACCTGGCAAACTCTTTCATTCAAACCTCAAAACGGAGCTATGGGGTGGGCACTATTATTGTTATCTGTTTTGTTGTTCAGGTAACTGGAGCACAGAGAGGGAAAGCAAGTATCCGCAGGGAACACAGGCAGGATTTGAACATAGTGTGGTCTGACTCCAGAACCCCTGGTCAGCATTGCCTGGAGCTGAGAGAAGCAACTGCTTCCTTGTTGGCCCCCACCCAGTGCCTGTGTGACCTTGGGCAAACCACTCCTCTTCTCTGGGCCTTAGTACATTCGTTCATTGGGAGACTCTCTAATTTCTCCTTTAAGTTGGGACGCTCAGGAGTGAAAGGGGCACTGTGACACTTACTCTGGGATACAGGTGTAAATCACCATATGTCTGCCCAAACCAGAACCAGAGGTCTCCAGCTTTATCAGTCAGATGGTCAGTGGTGCAGGTGCTGGTGCTGTGGGTGCTGTTGGTGCTGGTGCTGCAGGCGCTGGTGGTGCTGGTGCTGCAGGTGCTGGTGGTGCTGGTGCTGCAGGTGCTGGGGGTGCTGGGCTATGGGTGCTGGTGCTGGTGCTGCAGGTGCTGGTGCTGCAGGCACTGGTGGTGCTGGTGCTGGTACTGTTGGTGCTGGTGCTGCTGGTGCTGCAGGTGCTGGTGCTGCAGGCGCTGGTACTGTTGGTGCTGGTGCTGCAGGTGCTGGGGGTGCTGGGCTGTGGGTGCTGGTGCTGCTGGTGCTGCAGGTGCTGCAGGTGCTGGTGCTATTGGTGTTGATGCTATAGGCGCTTGGGGTGCTGGTGCTGTGCTGTTGGTGCTGGTGCTGCAGGCACTGGTGGTGCTGGGGCTGTTGGTACTTGTGCTGTAGGCGCTGGTTTGCTAGTGCTGCAGGTGCTGGTGCTGCAGGTGCTGGTGGTGCTGGTGCTGTTGGTGCTGGTGCTGCAGGAGCTGGTGCTCAGGTGCTGGTGCTGCAGGTGCTGGTGCTGCTGGTGCTGTTGGTGCTGCTGCTGCAGGCACTGGTGGTGCTGGTGCTGCAGGTGCTGGTGCTGTGGTCACTGGTGGTGCTGGTGCTGGTACTGCGGGTGCTGGTGCTGGTGCTGTGGGTGTGGTGCTTCAGGTGCTGGTGCTCTTGGTGCTGGTGCTCTAGGCACTGGTGGCGCTGGTGCTGTTGGTGCTGTTGGTGCTGGTGCTGCAGGTGCTGGTGCTGCTGGTGTGGGTGCTGCAGGTGTGGGTGCTGCTGGTGCTGATGGTGCTGGGCTATGGGTGCTGGTGCTGGTGCTGCTGGTGCTGGTGCTGCAGGTGCTGGTGCTGCTGGTGTGGGCGCTGGTGCTGCAGGTGCTGGTGCTGCTGGTGTGGGCGCTGGTGCTGCAGGTGCTGGTGCTGCTGGTGTGGGCGCTGGTGCTGCAGGTGCTGGTGCTGCTGGTGTGGGCGCTGGTGCTGCAGGTGCTGGTGCTGCTGGTGTGGGCGCTGGTGCTGCAGGTGCTGGTGCTGCTGGTGTGGGCGCTGGTGCTGCAGGTGCTGGTGCTGCTGGTGTGGGCGCTGGTGCTGCAGGTGCTGGTGCTGCTGGTGTGGGCGCTGGTGCTGCAGGTGCTGGTGCTGCTGGTGTGGGCGCTGGTGCTGCAGGTGCTGGTGCTGCTGGTGTGGGTGCTGGTGCTGCAGGTGCTGGTGCTGCTTCCTGGGTCCAAGGCAGCCCCTTTCATTTTCGTGAACAGTTTGCATTTCTGGTTACAGTACAGGAGCCTGCTGGCCTGATCTCCCCTCACATGTCTGTCTTCAATAGTTCAGAAGAACCCATTTCTCTCCAAGCCCTGTTATCCCTTCCTGTTGGTAGAGCAGGCCTGACCTGTGTTTGTTTTCACTTGGTGATTGACAGCATATGCTTCAGTCCTAAGGCTGACCTTCTACCCCCACAGACACCCCAGCCAGGTTCCTGGAGATGGCCTAGTACCCTGGGCCCGTTTCCCACACAGTGCCCAGACCCCCTGGGGGTCTGCACAGGCTGCGGTGAGAGGGCTGTTGTGACTTGCTGATTCTCCAGGGTTTCTCAGTGAGCAGCCCTAGGGTTGCTTAAGAGCTGGTGTTTATGAATGCCTGGAAAATATGCCTGGATAACCTTGCAGTCTGGCGAGGGAAGTGTGGCCCCCTTTTGTGTATGAGCAAACTGAGGTTCAGAGAGATCCAAATGCTGCTGCAGTAATGTCTGGAGAGAACAGAGAAGCTGGTGTCTGTGCTTGAAGCTGTTAGCCTCAACACCCCTCCTCCTGCAGAGCTCGTGTTTCTCAAAGTGTGCTGATGAGTGGTGCTAGATGATTTTAGGTTATAGACATGCATGCTTTTTAAAAATTGTTTTATGTTTAACTTTCATTAGAAAAAGACCATAATTGGCACATGAGACCTATGATTTTGCAAATATTACTGGTTAGGATGTAGATATTTAAGTTAAGAAAAGGTGAACTTTGCAAAAATACTACGTTAAGGACAAGTGGACCTAGCTCTCCTGAAGAGGACTAAAGTTGGCGTGCAGGTCCCCATTTTGATTTGTGGTGCTTTGGCTGTGTGACTCTGGCCATGGCATTAGAGGCAGTGGCCCTGAGCCAGTCACGTGAGCAGCTCTGTGTCCGACATCGTGTCAGCAGTGGCTTCAGCTCATGGTGAGCCTCCTTAAATCCCGAAGATTCATGATGAGGTGACTGCAGTTTGTTCTGAAGACAATAAGAATCCCAGGACAGCAGCACTTTATAATCCCATAATTCTGCTCAAATCGACTGTGGCTGCTGATCTCGGCCCTGCCGACTCCATTACATTCGTTGAGCACCCAACATTTTCCAGTTAACCCCTGTATTACTCCCTGAGATCGAATTATGAAATAGTAAGTATTTACATTATGCAATCAACTGATGACTTATTCGTTCATTTTTCTCATTCATTTCTCCTTAATAAATGGAGGATAATATTACCTATCCCATGAACTTATTATTGTGAAAATTAAATAAGAGACCATATTGAAGGGCTCAATTTGGTGCTTGCTATATAATACATACTCAAAGAATATTAGCTACTTTTAGATAAAATGTTAAAATGGAATTAGAAAATCAAAACATAGGCATAGAGATATAAGAAATATTAAAGATGAGTGAGTTGGTAGCATTTAACATTAAATTTAGTGCTGAGCTTTCTAGTTAGCACAACATACTGAGTAGGTTATATTTGTGTCTAAATGAAGGATTGGCAAACTTTTTATATCAAGGGCTAGATAGTAAATATTTTCAGCTTTCTGGACCATACAGCTCTGTACTGCTAGTTAGTTCTGCCTTTGTCTCTGGAAAGCAGCCAGAGGCAATATGTAAATGAGTGAGTGGGGCTGTGTGCCAATAAAACTTTATTTATAACAACTGGCAATGGACCTATGAGCTGTAGTTTGTCCTTGGTCTAAATGAAGGAAACCTCTTTGTCTTTGAAAGGCAGAAACTTCCCCTGGGTCACTAACACTGAAAAAAAATTGTTATAAGATGTAATATTTTAATGAAGAAGTCCTTCACACAGCTAGTTCTCTTACTGTTTGTTCATTTAGCAGACATTTATTGAGAGTTTACTATGTCCTAGGCTCTGATATTAACCCATAATAAAACCTAAAGACATATACACTTTGGCAGGGAGTGCTGCATTAGCAAGGGGTATTCTTGGTAATAATTTAGGGAGGTGACTTTAGTGTGTTTTCAGTGTTGGAAACATTGTCCAGTCCCTGAATTACACACAGGCCTCAATGCTAATCTGAGTGGGTTTTTGGTTTGGCAGGCCTGGCCTACAGGGACAGTCACTCAGTATCCTACCTCATAGAGTGGCTGTGTCATATGAAATCCTTGCTCTCTTTGCCTAATAGCTACAATTATTGAAAGAGTGTGGTCTTTGGAGCACAACTAAATCAGGTTTATAGCTGTGTGACCTTGTCCAAGTTTCTTAACCTCTCTGAGCCTCACTGTCTCTCTCTGTAGTCCACAACACCTCTGGATCTCTAGTTCTTACCGTAGTGCTGGCCAGCTAGTATTTGCTTTCTAAATGTTAGTACCCCCCCATGGGGCCAAGCGGCTGCTCCTTGCTCTCCCAGCTGGAGCCTGTGGGTGTGGGGATTGTAGCCCCCTCCTCCTGGTTGAGTATTCAGTGTAAGAAGCCTTGAGAAAACACCGGCCTGTGGAATTCCAAAGTTAATGAAGGGAGCAGATTCCAGGAGGGTCTGTTTGACCTCCCACCCCCCTTCTCCAGCCCCCTGTTATCCCTGAGCGAGTTTGGAGGCAAGTGAAGGTTTATAGCCACTGCACAAAAGAACTCTCACGCTGTGGTGCAGGACCGTGGCTTTGGCCACTGGCGGTCTGGGCCGGGTGGCTGGGTTGGAGCCTCTCCCCTACGGTGCTGGCTAACCTGAGAGAGACATCTCGGGTCTGGCCAGGCAGGACCTCTGGGAGAAGAGAGCATGTTTGATAAACTTGGGAAATGGTTCTCAGCTGTCCAAAGGAGGGGCTGAGTAAGGGCCATGTAAGAAGATTGAAAGAAGACCCAGTTGCCCTTAAAAAAAAATAAAAGGAAAAAAATTCATTATTTTGACCTTAGGACTTGAGTGGTATGTTCTTCGGTTAGGACTTGTGGGGTAGGATCAAGAGAACAGGCTTTTGTTGACTGATACAGGCTCAAGATACATACATTCTCTGGCTTTGGCTCAGGGAAGCTCTGGGGTGAAGGCTTTGGAGACCAAGCTAGGTGGGGGTTAATGGCCTCACTGGATTGGGTTTATCTCCGCAGTCAGCCTTGGTGGCTCTCTGACCTCTCGCCTTGCCAGGAAGTGGATTATTTCCCATGGTGGGGGGTGAGGGGTGAGGGGCTGGGGCGGGGGTTGCTTCTCCCTTTCTTTGCCTAGAAGCCTTTTAAAATGTTTGCCACTTGCTGTTGGTGGTTCTCCTGGGCAGTTGCTGGGGATGGGGGTCTTTCCCTCCGATCTATCTGTCACCATTTATCACTCCACAAGGGGTGTGGGTTCTGGGGAGAGAGGGTCAACCCCACCTGATTACCAGGAAGTGAACTGACCCCCCAACCCCCCTAACCCCCCCCCCCTCCCGTCAGCCCCCTGTTGGTTTATCTGGCTCTGGCCAAAGAGAAGCTGCTGCTTGGTGAGGTCTCTGAGTCACACTCAGAAGTTTGGGACTGGGTTTAGTGGGAGGTAATGACATAAATTTCAATAAACATTAGCCAGTCCCCAAGTTCCCAGCATTCTGCTCACCCTGGGGTTTCAGAAACTTCTTGTTTGCATGTTCAAGGGATATAAGGATACTCATAATGAAAAGAATTTTTCTGATGGACAAATGCTCTGGGGAGGTGGTTGGGGCTTTTTAGAAAATCCAGGACCATTAAGTCCAAGGGTTTCCTGGCTGTGTGACCTTGGGGAAGTCACTTGGCCTCTCTGGGCCTTTGTTTCCTCCCTTGGGAAGTGAAGATTATTTTGAAAATTAGAAGATCTGGGATATAAAAGCTGGCCAGTTTTCAGTCCTCCCTCTCTGAACATGACACATAGTAAACTGTAACTCATCTTTGCGAGTCAGATTGGTTTTGTGATTGTCCTATTTTCCAGTTGTTGAGTCAGCTCTAGCAATTGTTGGGACTTCTGTGAAGCTGCGGCTCCTCATCTCCCCGTGGGGTAGCATTCCTTGTCTTGTGCCCCTCACGTGCTTGTTGAGAGAACAGATGAGTCACCTCTGGGAAAGTGGCTGAGAGCTGGATGACACTGCTTTATTGGATTGCATTTCATCCATGGCGACATCCAGAATGTCAGGGAGCACAGGCCGGGTGATAACAGAGCCTGATGCCTCATGGAGGGAGCCCAGGGCCAGTGGTGGCGACGGGGCAGAGCACATTCCATGCAGGCCTGGACTGCCGAGACACAAGGCGGCCAGGACTGGGCAGCCCTCCTCCCTTCAGTGACGGGGGCCTGGGACGCTGGGAGTGCTCTGAGCTCTCCGGCTTCCTCTGCTTCCACTGCCTTTCCCAGCGTCTCCCTGGATTCTGGAATCCGATGTGGAGTTTTGGGGCAGTTTCTCTGCAGCACGTGAATTGTCTAGATTTAAAACACAAAATAAGAAGCCACAAAGGGTCATTTAACAAACACTGTATTCCCCTGGCCCTGGAATTAACACATGCTCATGACGTGGTGTATTTGCTTTGGATCGTTATCTTAGACAAAATTAAAAAAAGATAGAGGCCAAGTGGGACGCCCGTGAGTCTTTTCTCCCATTCCCCACCCTTCTCTTCATAGACTTTGGGATGTAACAGGCATGTTCTTTCACTTTATGACAAATCTATCTGGAAGCCGTCTGTAACCCTGTGCTGTGGTATTAACATTCTGAGGGGGGCGGTATAATGTATACAGTGTCTGCACTTTTTTCTCTCAGCGTCATGCTTGGTCAATGATGCCACTGTGTTTGTTCATTCATTTCCTGAGTGGTGGATTTTGGGGCCGTTTCCAGGATTTTCCTGCTGTGAACAGTGCTGCCGTGGGCACCCTGGCACACAGCTCCAGGTGCACGTCTGGGCGTGTCTCAGGGGTGCGGCACACAGAGCCCGCACATTTGCAGCCTTCCCAGAGGTTGCTCTCTCGTCGGAATGGTCTGTTTCCTCAGTTTCTTCCCTGTGATCCTGGGAACTTCTTGGGGGCGGGGGTGGATGGTGCCGACTGTTGTATCCCTGCACCAGTCGGCATGCCTGGCACACAGGGTACCAGCTCATGACACACCCGATGGGGCGAAATCTGGAAGAAGGTAAGACAAGCACTCGGGGATGGTCCAGAGTCCGGGTGCAGGATCAGCACCCCAGGGATGCTATGCAGAAGCAGTGGTTGGTCAGCAGAAAGATAAAAAGAAACAGGGGCTGGAGCGGGGGCAGTGAAGACGCTGGTGCTGAAAGGATACCTGTGAAAGGGCCGGGCTGGACATCGTGAGGCTGGACGGGAAGGTCCCAGGCACCAGTGCTTTTGGCCCTTTGGGGAGCTGGATGTGCAGGGGTGGAGAGCTGAGGGAGCCACTGGGCTTGCTGCGAAGGGGGTGCTGGAGGGGCCAGCTACGGTCTGGGAAGAGGGGTAGGGGACCGAGGGTCACCATGAGCACTTCAGGAGCCTGTCGCAGCCAGGAACCGGGGCTTCCAGCAAAGCCAACAGCTCAGGAGCCTTTTAGGAAAGAAGGAGGATTGAGACACCCACTGTGGCCCAAGAGGACACTGCAGGGCAGCAGGAGGGCTGTTTCTAGACGGTCAGGAGAGGAAACTGCTGGGAGGAAGTTCAAGGCTGTGGAAAAGCTGAGAGAAACGAGAATAGGGGAAGATTAAACACAGAAAGTTTGAGAGGTTGCTTTTTCTTAAAAATAAATATGATTAGAAATGAAAAATTGGGGTTTGGTAATGGAGAAAGTTATGTGTATATTATGAAATAGCCTCTTTACTTCTTAAACATTTCCCCAGATGATGAAATTAATACAAGGTCTTTGGAGATGATTTAGAATGTACAGAAATGTGTTCGTGGCTGAAAAAGTGTCCCATACCCCTCCACCAAGGAGCTGCAACCTGTTAACCTTTGGCTTAGAAATAATGAGCGCTATGGCTAGGATAGCCAGCTGGTCCTGGTTTGTTTGTGACTTTCCTGGTTTCAGCAAGCAAAGGCCCACATTCTGGGACCTCCTCAGTCCTACACAAACCGGGGTGGTTGTTCACCCTACCCATGAATTAAATGCTGCCACCGAGGTTAAGCATTTTGACAGCTCATAAGGCGTTTTCAGAGCAGTTGCTGTGGTTCCGGCTTTTAGCTCCAGTGGTGGGAGCTGGTCCAGCATGGAAGCCCTGTTTTCTACCTCTGAGGAGTTTATGGCTCATCCTCAGTGTGAGGCAGGGGCATTTCCGTTGTGGGAGGAAGTCTTCCTGGAGCCGGGGGAAGTACTTTGTCTCGTGATTGGATCAGAGGGACTTCAGGGATCGCTGTGGTGGGTTAACTCAGGTTTGCAGGTTGGTACCGGGAGAGGTGGTGCATGTTGGTACAAATGCTGAATTTGACAGTCTACCCCCACAGCCTTGCTGGACTGCACTTACAGAACCCCATAGGAAGGGGGG
Source organism: Microcebus murinus (assembly GCF_040939455.1). Classification (NCBI taxonomy): domain Eukaryota; kingdom Metazoa; phylum Chordata; class Mammalia; order Primates; family Cheirogaleidae; genus Microcebus; species Microcebus murinus. The sequence continues at coordinate 39,069,629 of NC_134110.1, read as the reverse complement.
GATGAGACTTTTTCTGGAGCCAGCTCAGTGTTTCATGGTGACGATGGTCATGATGTCAACTCCCATCATCCTGAGATGTGAGTCTTTCTCTGGCCTCATTGGGCCCTCAGCACACCTACGTGGAACTTGTGCCTGAGAAAATAACTCCATTTTCCAGGCAGCAGAACCAGGCTCTCAGCTGGAGGGGGGGCGGCTTAACCCCATCGAGTGCTGAGCGCGCAGGTCCCGGCCAGCTGCGGCAGTTGCATCGTGCCCCTCTGAGACACTGAGGCAGGTGAGGGCAGGTGGCTGGGCCTGTGGGCTCGTCTGTGGTAGGAAGGACCTGCTGTATTATATGTGGGGCTCAGACAAAATGAAATGTGTGTCCTCTTGTTCAGAAATGATAGAGAAGTTCTAGATGGTGACAGCAGAGCATGAAACCCAGCTCTGCCCTTCGGAGCCAGGGGCCCTGTCTGCCTGCACGGGTCACACGTCCAGGAAGCTGGTCCTGGGGCAGGACAGGTTCAGGCCTCGCATCCTCTTCCTTGGCCTGCACATCTTGGGGCCGGGCTGTGTTTCTGTGTCTGCAGAGCTCTGGCCCACTGATGGATGAGTCCCTGGGGTGCTCATGGATACCTGGCTTCCTTGGGGGACACTATCTCTCTCCCCCACCCCCAGCCCTTCCCCAGGCTCCCCGCACAGAAGCGCTCAAATGAGCGTTTAGGAATCTGACTGTACCAGCTTCTGTCTGTGGCTTGATAACCTCATGCAATTTTGGGGGTGCTGCTTTGGGGGTGATCCTTTAGCATGCCTTTTCTTTCCTGCTTCAAAACATGGGCAGTTGTTTGCAGGCCCATGCCTCTCCCCTGCTCTTTTGTGCTGAGCTTCACCATCTCTGCTGGGCATCGATAGGTTTCAGGGGTGCAGACCCCGTGTGTGGTGCCCTGGGGGTCATGTCCAGGAGAAGCCTCACCTGGAAAAGAGAATTTCCTCCAGGATGTGTATTTCTTGTGGTCTTAGAGTGCAGGCAGTTCTTATTTGTGGCATTTAATCCTTACATCAACCTTGTAAGGTTTTTACTGTAAGGCTTTTACGATCTCTGGTCATCTCTCTGTTCAACTGATATTTGTTGAGCACCTACTAAGTGCAGGGCAGCATGCTGAGACATCGAGGACCTGTAAGTTCTGTTGAGTACATATATGTGCTCTCTTCTGGTATTTTACACAGCTTCATCTCATTTATTGCTGTTGCTACCCTGTGAGGTTGTTGCTATCCCATTTTGCAGGTGAGGAAATCAGAGTCAAATTAGTCTCCCATTTGGGGTTCACCTGACATCACAGTCTGAGACTTTTCTGTCATATTTATTGGAGTGCAGTAGCTTCAGGGCCCTGAGCTGGCTCTGCCATTTGCACATGTAATCTTAGGCAAGTACTTTAGCTTCTCTTGACCTCAGTTTCCCATCTGTAAAATGGGGTTATACTAGTCCCTCTGTGTGGGAAGGTTTTGAGGTTTCATTGAGATACATTTAGCACAGCACCCAAAACATACCAAGTGTTCTGTGAAGCTTGATCATTATTCTGACCACCACTTTACAAGTGACCTCACAGCGGTTCAGAGAGGGTCCCTTGCAGACGGTCATGTAGTCAGTGTGTGGCAGCTCTCTGGAAAAGCAGGGCCAATTCTTCCTCTAAAGAATGAGAGCTTCTTTCCCCGTCCTGCTTTCATGGATGGACCCTAATGACCACCTGGGTTACATTCTTGTTCCTGGAGATTCCTTTGTCCTTGGTGATAACCTAAAGGAACCTTGAGGGCTAGAGCAAGACAAGAAAAAAAATGCCTGGCAGCTGCTTACGGGTTAATTAAGCCATTCCTGGGGTTTCATTTGCTCTCTTGTTAGCACTAAAATAAATCCTCCAAAGGGCTTTGAGATTTCCAGTTGACATTGCATTTTGAATGAAGACAGCACTAGCACTTTGCATCTTCTTGAGGATTATAAATGTTTAGATACCAATGAAGATAATGGTAAAAGGAAAAATTGGGCGGCATTCAGGCTTTGGCTGAGCAGATTGCTCTCCTTTGATGTGATGAGTGGGTGAGAAATGGCTTAAGGGACACATCTTAGGTCCTCTGCTCCCAGGTGCTGGGATAAGAGGGGCACGAGGGGGGTGGACTCTGTTTTGCCACCTGGAGAAGCCCCTGCCTTACTGATGCTTCTGTGGTGTGATGGTTGAGCCTTGTTCCATGCGTTCTGGCGGATGTTAAGGCATTGAGCCCAAGGGTCGAGGGTGTTAATATGCAGGCACCAATGTCAGGATCCTTATGTAAACGTTACCCTTTGTTCAGCGCCTACTGTGTGCCAGGATTTAAATCATTCTCCCAGCAACCTCAAGAGGTCAACGCCATATCATCGTCACTTTACAGGTGTGAAAACAGAGGCTCAGAGAGGTTTAGACACCCAGCTACTAAGCACTAAGCTGGGGTTCAGCCTGCCCCTGGGAATCCTGAGCACATTCCCAGACTGCCTGCTTCCTACCCCAGACATGGCAAAATCCAGTGCTGTAAACGGCAGGGCTCTGGTCCCAGAAGGACAGCAGGGGCCCTTTGAAGGCACTCTGGCCTGCAGGGGGCTGGATCCTTGCGCCTGATGGAAGTGACAGGGGCCTGCTATGTTTACAGTCTCGGTTCTCCTGCGAGGTCTCCGGAAGTCATAAGCCACTGGCGGCCAGCACTTGGAGGATGACAGGAAGTTATACCCCAGCTCTGCTGGGTCTCTGGGCTGGATGCTGGGCAAGGGGTGGGGCAGGCAGGGCTGGTGGAGAGGAAAGTGCCAACTTCAAACAGTTCAGACTGTCTTGTCCACGGATTCCTGGATTCGCGCATGGTGCCTCAAATGACCAGATTTGGGTCGGGAAGCCCGGCCGGCAGAAAGATCGTGTAAAATCTTTATGCTTTTCCACGAAGTCTTCACCATTTTGGACTTTGTTTTCTAAGCTATCACCAGTGATCATGGATTTTGGATTTTCCAAGCCAGCGTTTTCTGAAGGTTGGAAGGAGGGGATGGCTGGGCGGGTGGGGGAAGGGTGACAGCTGTAGGAAAGGAAAAGTGCAGCAGAAACCAGCACATTCCACACCCGTCTCCTTCCCAGTTGCCTTTCCCTCAGATCAGCAAACAAGGGGCTGATTCACGTGGCTCAAGTGGCATCCCTTGCCTGGAGTTGGGTTCCTGTGCCTTCCAGAGCCAGAGGAGGAAATTCCATTTCAGTTATTTTGCGGCTGTGCATCACTTACGGCATTCTTTGTCTTAAGTTTATGGCTGCCTCATCTTTTTGGAATTTGCCTTATTTCCCTCTTTTCTTTTTGTGGTTGATAGGTCGAGGCGACATGTGGTACAGCTCCGTGAAACACAACCAAATTTCGGTCTTCCATACACAGTGAGCTTGGGGCAGCCCGAGCTTCGTGTCCTCAAGACTGTTGGCTCGTAGGAGTGTGGATCCTTGTTCCTTGTGCCTGCATTTGCAGCCATTCATCCTTTTGTGTTCGGTTCTTAACCCTTGGTGGGACTTCCAGCTGGCAATTCCCATTGTCTGGGATCTTGAGACTGGGCCTGTCGGGACTGCTGGTTTCCTGGCTTGCTTTGAGTCACGTGGAGAAACTCCCTGGAGTGAAGGTGGACGAGCCACCAGCAGTGTCCGGTCCATTGCAGCAGTAGAGCCACTGCTATGTCACACTCTGCTGGGAAGTTTTCTGTTGACTGTGTCTCCCTCTCCCAGTCCCCACCTGATTGTGGCTTTGAACCCTGCTGCAGTCCTGACTCCCTGGCCGATGGCTGCCGTGTCCTCTGAGCTTGTAGACACTTGCCCTTTCCTGCCACGTGGCTCCTGCCATTGTGGACTCATCTCTCCCACGAGCCTGCGAGCATTTCGGGTGGAAGGACCAGGTTTGGGTCCACTGTGGATTTCAAAGCCCTTAATGTGGGGTCAGTTTTTATTTGCTGATGAATGAAGGACTCTCCAGAGACCTAGATGAGACTTTCAAAAATAAAAGGGAAACAGGTCATGTGGGCCATTCTCCCCCTTGTTTACGATTCAGCTCTTCAGTGGGTGTAAGCAGCTGTCTGCTGTCTTCTCAGGGTGGGTTACTGGAAAGGTATGGCTCCCCCTCCTCAAATCAAGTGAAACAGCAACGCAGCATAAAAGAGAGAACGGGCCTGGGTTTGAATCATGGCTTTGTGGCTTATCATCACGTAGTCCTAGACATGTTAATTCTCTGAACCTCAGTTTCCCCAGCTGCAAAATGGGTGTGATACTAGTGCTCACCTCAGGGGATAGTTTCCAGGACTGATTGAGATAGCACACACGGAGGTTTCCTATGTGTCCAGAGCTCTTTGAGGGGTGACCAATGGCCAGCTGTTTTTCCTTTAGGAGTTCAGTGTGTGGAGTGGACCCTTGAGAACGGCTGTGGCCCCACTGTGTGGGGACGGCTGTGCTTCCTGGAGCAGGCAGAGTGGTGTGGTGGTGCAGAGCGGCTGGTGCAGGGCAGGGCGTGGGGACCCCAGAATGGGGAGGTCTGCTTGTTGGGAGGGGGTTGTGGATGGCCCCTGCAGGAGCTCTGGGACAGAGAGGCAGTGACCAGCCACCTGGAGTGGAAGGTTCTGGAGAAAGTGTCTGGCCAAAGGACTTTGGAGCCGGACGGAAGTAGAGCACGTGGTACCGTTTTCTTGTAGGATTGTTTGTCGATCAGACCTGTCAGTGCCACAGTTGTCACTGCGGCTGAGGTTCTGTGCACACTTGCAGCACCAGAGAGGGAGGCATTTTTCTAACACTGGGTGAGGGCTGTGCACGTGGGGTCGGCCCCGAGGCGCCGGGAGTCGGCTGCGGGGGAGGTCTCTGCACACCAGGTCCGTCCCCGCTGTGAGCCAGGTCAGCCTTGCCGCCCTGGGCTGGGGGAGCAGCGAGTGGAGCGGTGAGGCAGGGCCGACCGTGCATTTGAGTCTCTGCTGGCCGTGCCGAGGGCTGGACGGGGCTGGCAGGAGGCGGGCGGCATAGGTGGGGCGGTAGGTGTGTGTGAAAGCTATGGAGTGGTGAAATATGCACGAGAAAGTGGCATTTTAGAAGCTTTTGTCCCCTAACACATTTCTTAGCTGTGGAACCTAGCTCTATTGCCTTGGCCTCGCTAAGCTGTCATCTGCAAACTGGAGATGAGAACTTTGATTTCGTGGGGCCGTGCGAAATCCTGCCCGGAACGGACCGAAAGCCCGCAAAGAATGTTAATTTTCTCCCTTCTTTTCTTAATGGTTTTCCCTGATAAATCTCTGCATGACTGACGACTCATGAAGCCCGTACCAGTCTGATCAGTTAAATTAAATGACTTCTTAATGATAATAATTAGATTAGTAACTAATAATCATAGCTGACATTTATCTGGTGCTTATTAAGTCCTGGGCAATTCGAATCAGGCCTCATCTGTTATATAATTTAATTCCCTTCATAATCCTAGGAGGTACAGCGCTATAATTACCCCCATTTTACAAATGAGAAAAATAGCGGATCAGAGACCCTAAGTATAGTGTCTGAGGTCACACAGCTAAAAAGGAGCTGTGCTGATGTTCCAGCCACAGAAGTCTGGCTGCAGAGCTTGTGCTGTTAACCACTATAGCAGTCTGCCAGGTGTGTGTGTGTATGTGTGTGTGTGTGTGAGAGAGAGAGAGAGAGAGAGAGAGAGAGAAAGTGACAGAGATTAATTGACTGATGGATTTGTTGCGTATGGTGAAGGGCAATAGCAATTATTGTAAGACATTACTGTGCTACGATATTGGTGGCTCAGGCTTACTTATAGAAGGTCTGGGAAGGGTGGGGATGTGGGCTTTTCCTCGGTTGTCCCCACAACTTGCCAATCCCAAGTGCTCAGATCCTGGGCAGGCCTGATCCATGGCCTCCCATCTCCTCTTCCTCTTGCTCTGAACCGTGCAGGGATGGGAGAGCGGGCTGCGCTGGCAGAACTCCCAGAATGTGTAGACCAAGCCCTATCAATTGCAGCCTGTGCCCAGCTCCTCTGGATAACTTTTCCCTCCTGCTTACAGCCGTGCCCCTTTGTTCTGGGCGTCGCTTTCCTGGGCATGTGTAGTTGAGTGAGTCCAGGCACGTCTCTGCTGGGTCTTGCTGGCCTGGGGATCTGAGGCTGAGAGTGCTGCTGGGTGCAACTGCTCTGACCCGACCCGCAGAGCCCCCAGCTCCCAGCCACCCACCTGGTGGCCTGGCACCGGCTCCCCAGGGCCTGGCCCTGGACAGTGACAAGCTGAAACTGATCACTGCGGCCACTGTGAAGTACAGGGCTGGAGGAACAGGCTGCTGTACACCAGGCACCGTGTGAGGCTCTTTATTTCTCATCCTCACTGCAACCCCTGTGCATTCTCTGTTTTACAGATGAGGACACTGAGGCCCGGGGAGAGCCAGGAACTTGTCCAAAGGCACAGCCGTAGAACTGGGGCTCAATCCCGCTGTGTCTGATAGCGTGCTTGTCCCCTGTGCGGTGCCTCTCCTGGCTGCTTTGGTGCCATTTCGGAAAGTTGGGAATTCATCTGTTGTGACCAGGGGTCCACAATGTGGGCAACCCCCTGGCTCCCTTTGGCCTCAGACTCCTCTTATCTTAGGCAAGGGGAGCAAGAGCAGCTTTACATTGTGCAAGCTGTTTTAACTGAACCTCACCGAACGAACGTTTACGGGTGGCGCTTGTTTAATAATGGATAAAGACTGGGTGTGGTTCCGGGGAAGCTGGTGGGTGGGGAGGGGGTAAGGGCGTAACCAGCTTTTGGCAGAGACCTGGATTTGAGTGTTCGAGTTAGGCGAGCCTTGGGACCTGTGTCTTCACTTCTGTGAGCTGAGCATTAGCTTCCTTACTTCCCACATGTCTTAAAATTCAGTGATCCTGCAGTTTGAACAGCCTGACATTCTGCTCACTATGCAGACATCTACACTAAACACATAGAAAGCTTAGGAAGAGGAATTGTTTATTTTGTGGAAAGTTATATAATAATAGCTAGTTAAATTATTGAACACTTCCCAGACATATTCTAAGTGATTTCTCTGTGTTAATTCATGTAACGCACATGGCAACCTTACAGGATAGCTACTATTATCATGACTCCCATTTTACAGATGAAGAAACTGAGGCGGAGGAGTTAAGTGATCTGCCAGAGATCCCTCAGCAAGTAAGTGGTGGAGGAGGGATTTGAACCCAGGGAGAGGCTGCAGAGTACCTGCAGGTGAGCATCCTGCCAAGCTATAGCCCTTCACTGTGGGAAGGGCAACCAACCTTCTGTGAACTGACTTACCCATGTTATCCAGCACTGTCCTAGTGGAGAAGTTGGATTATCCCCACTGGGATAGAGCAGGGAAGAAAGGCTCTGCATGGTTAAGAAATTTGCCAGAAATTTTAAATAGTGGCATTAGCATTAAACCTATGTCCAGTGATCTCCGATACAGGGTCACTTTTATATCCTGTCCTCTCTTTTGTACTAACTTTGAAGCTCAGCTCCTGTCTGCTGTCCAACAGCCTTTCTGTCCGGGTGTTCCCGTGGTGCCTGTACCTTCTGCTGGTTTGGAGGAAGTGGTTTCCCCATCGTCCTTCCCATCAGCCGTAAATTCCTCTGGGGCAAGCACAGCATCCTCTTCGTGTGTCTGTTCCCCAGCACTTGGCCTTCAAACCAGGATTCCCGCTGCACCCCACCTGATCCATTGAGCCAGGCCCAGCATGTGCCCTCCAGTAGTGGGAAGCCATGGGGTATCAAGGTTAAAGCTGGACCACTGGTTACTGCGATGAGTCTGTCTCTCTGTGCTGAAGTAGGTGTTTTCACCAGGGTGGAGTGCTGCTGCTTGCGTGGGTCCACTCTGCCCCGTGGGTGGTCTGCCAAATGTTGGCAGATTCTGCCAGGTAGAGCTCTCCAGTCTGCAGGCCTAACCCTGTTCCCCACTGTGCACATTTCCTCCTCTCTGTCTGCTGGGGAAATGGAAAACAGCTGGCTACTGATGCCTTGAAATCACCTACTCAGACACCCAAGGTCTCAGTGGGGTTAAGTCACAGACTGTCTTTCTCCTCTTGACCTGTCTACCTTCCCTTGCAAGGCCCATTTTTGAGCCCATTTTAATCATTTTCTTTGCTCCCCGACCCTGGCCACCAGGCCAACACGAACGCCTCACATCCTACTTACGTGGGGACAAAGATTTGTAGCCAAAAGCAAACAGATGAGCATTTGAGTCACCCTTTCACTATATGATCCTGGTTGAGTGTCTTCAACCCTTGGTGCCTCAATTTCCCTAAGTGTGCGGTGGGAGAGTGTGAGAACACTCATGCCATGTCATCTCTGGTGTTGCTATAAGGATGAAACACATCCATGCCCGGGCAAGTGCATTGATAATGGAAAAGCACCACGCATGCAGACATGAGTGATGTGCATGGTGGTTATTGTTAGATGTTCCCTCTTTGAATCAGGTTTAAGCTTCTTGTGTACTCGGCAGAGAGCAGACTGAAACTTCAAACTCTAGCGCCCTGGCGTGTGGTTGTTGTTCAGGAATGATTTGTTGCATGAACAAGTGGATGTATGAGCCGTAGGTTGATGGCCTAAATTGTGGGCCCATTGAGGAGTTAGACTTCCGATTGCCCTTTGTGTGCACTCAGCCCAGGACTGAATGCACAGTGGGCTGTCAGGAAATAGGTCTGTATTCACCATAATGGGAGATGATGGTGTCATTCTGGTCTCTGGATTTTGGCTGCTTTTTCTCTCACAGCAGGACTTATTGCAGGAAGATCCAAATGTTGAGCCTTGTTGCCCCTTCACCCTGGTGAGGTGTGCGATCTGGTGCAGAAGCACAGAGGACTGGCCTTCCTGGTGGGAAGTTGTGGGCCGTTGCCTTAAGCTTGGCTTGCAATGATGGGAGACCTGCCTTCCTTCCTTCCGGGGCCCTTCTTCCTCTTGATTCCACCCCATTGTTAGGAGCACTTAGCTGAAGCTTTCTGGGTTGCAGGTGAGAGGCAGTGCTTCTCCTCGTACAAGCTAGGGGAGCGTAAGTGTTGTTTAGGTTCTGAGAGCAGGGTGGATTGTCATTTATCTTTTCTGATGGAGGCTGCCAAAAGCCTTAGTTGTTACTGTGGATTCTCTCACCTTCAATCATATGACCTTCGACAAGGCAATTCGTGTTGGAGTACCCGTGTTCTCATCTGCAAAGTAAGGAGTTGGGGTGAGACTTAGGGAGTCTCTTGAGGCCCTTTGGGTCCAAAATTTCCGTGACCCAGGCAGTGTAGAGTGGGTGTGTTTGATAGCCCCTAATTGCAACTCTCTTCTCTTTCTCTTTTTCCTTTTCTGCCTGTGCCTCCATCCCCTTGTCCACCTGTCCACCTACTCATCTGTGCACCCACCCATCACCCACCAGCCCCATTTACTAACCAGTCCTCTGGACCAGGCCTTATGCTAAGCCACGGAGACACAGGGGAGACTAAAACATCCCCAGTCTCCAGGGCTCACAGTCACAAGTGGGAGATAGATATTGAAATAAAGGGGGGAAATAAAATGTAATGAATACTGTGATCCAGAAAGGTGTAGGCTGCTCTGACAGCAACAGAGGAGACCAGCAACCTCTCAAGATCCCTTTAACAAGGATCAAGACGACCTGCCTTCTGCAGTGACTCCAGGACAGGCTAGTCTTGATGCAGGGGAACAGCACCAGTGACCTCAGGAGGCCCCCTTTGGCCACAGGAATCTGTGCTGTAGAGTTCTCAATTGCCGGCTTTGCTGGAGAGAGAGAAAGAAAGAAAGAAGGAAGCAATAGAGGGGCCAGTCATTCCTCCCGTACAGTTAGTTTGCGGTCCCCAGTTTCCTGGAGCTGCCGCCGCGTGTGGGGGAGGCACAGAGAGTGGCTTGGCTGGCCCAGCGCACGGGCAGCCGGCTCTGGGGCCGGCGTCTGTTGGCAGAGTCTGCCCTCTGCAGTGGTGGCAGCTGGCCTGGACAGACGTCCTCGCTGTCCAGTTAGTCAGCATCCGGTGGCCAAGGGCAGAGTGGAGCCTGTGTTTCCGACAGCCCAGCCGCCCCTGAGAGTGAGGCAGCGCAGTGATCCTGAGGGTGACGCTGGCGCTTGCCCCTGAACCCCGTCCCCCGCAAGGGAGATTATGGACAAGGCAGCGTTTCTAATAAGCAGCCTCTGCTTGCCCCATCGCAGATGAAAGACTGTGTGTAAGAGTGGGTAATTTGGGGTTTTCCTGATGAAAGCAGTTGACATTTGTGTGCAGCCCTCATACGCACTGCAGCGCTGCCTTTCATCTCTGCTATCAAAGCCCGGCCAGTCTTTGGCATGCCCGGGGGCAGCCAGCGCCACCGGAATTGAATTGGGCCAATGGTAAAATATAGAGGAAACAGTGCACTGACCTTTGAAAGCTGTGGATGGAGGAGTGGAGACAGCAGAGGCACGTTCTGACTTTCCTGGCGGAGGGGGCTGCCCTGGCCGTGGGACTGTGTGCCGTCGCCGTGTCCAGCAGAGCTTTGCTGAGAGTGTGCACTTTGGAGCGGGGCAGTGCAGGCTGAACCGGCATGCTGGCTGCTCCACTAGCGTGCCCAGTGCCGTTTATCCTCTCTGCTCTCTGTCCTCATTTGTCAGTGGGAATAATAGAATGATGTTACCACTAACTGCTGTGGCCTTCACAACTTGCCTCGTCTGCTGTCTGGAGCCCTTAGGCCCTTCAGAATGTTCACTGGCTTCCGGTCTAATTGATGAACTTGACCCATTGTTGCCATAGGCACTAGAGGGCTGGGACTGGGGACTTGCATTATTCATCCGAGCATTCATACAGTTCTAGCACATAGTAGGTTGTCCATAAATGATTGGCATGACTCCACGAAGAAAGGACACTTTGCTTATGCCACCCATACAGTGCCTCCAGCTTTGCAGAGAGAGGGAGGGAGGGAGGGAGAGAGAGAGAGAGAGAGAGAGAGAGAGAGAGAGAGAGAGAGAGAGAACAAAGTTAGGTTAGATAACTTGAGTCTCTGAAACACACCAGGTTGCACAATTCATAATGCAGGGAGCAAATGCTTAAGAGTTTATTCATGCTCAGAATCCCTGCGACAGCTTCTTCTAACCACTCACGAGATAAGTGGAATCCTGACTTGCGGCAACCTGGCCACCTGTCTGTGCAGTCTGCCCTGGCTTACCTCCACTGATGGGCTACTCACTACTGCTGAAAGTTGGTGTTGATAGATCTAGTGTTCCTCCTCCTGCTGGGTTGTGGCTGCTTTTTCCCAGCTCTCTGGGTTCTGATCTTCTGGGTCTCCCTCCCAGATGACAGCTGCCAGGTTGGTGAAGGCAGTGCGTGCTGGCTGTGATTGCAGGTGGGTCACCAGGAACCTGACCAGCCTTCTGTTTCTGCTCCACAGGAAGCAGGGAAGCCCAGGGTGGTGGCTTTTTTGGCTTCTTTGTTTTTTAATGACACCTGCCACTGCACCTCAAGGAGCACTTGGGCTGCCGTAGAGTGTGCACATTCTAGTGCAGCACTTTGTCAGTAGGCCGAAATGTTGAAAGTTCCCTGTGTTCCTCTTTAATATTGATTATTTCAAGAAGCAGGGAGGTCTCAAAAAAAAAAAAGAAGCAGGGAGGTGACGTCTATGCCATTTCCCTCTTTGTGACCCCTCTAGTCTGGAAAGTTATTTTGTCAGTTTGTCTGACTTTCAGAAGTGGGGCTGAGCACTTCTCCCTCTTTTTGTGAGATTGTGTATATTGTTTTGCATACATCCTCCAGTCTGGGGAGGGGCTGCCCCTCCCCTAAGAAGCCACCCCCCCAGGCTCTGCGTTCCACTGTGGCATGAGGCAGTGGAAAGGGTGCTGGACCAAGAGCCCAGAAGGCAAATGTCTGCACCTGCCTCTGCTCAGCGTTCCACCCTCTCCGCCTCTTGGCCTCACCTGCGGCCCACCATCCAACAGGGTGGGTGTCCTGGGGTCTCAGGGAAGGTCAGAAGTGGAAGGAAAGCCTCCAAGCCATCGCCTATAGGCTCGCTATCCTATTTTTGGGTTTTTCTTCCCTTTCTTCCTGCTCTGCTTTGTGGACCAGCAGTTTGGGGGCTCCCTGAATCCTATCCCCTTTTCCAGGAGGCAGTGGTAGGCAGGCAGCACTTTCTGGCCAGTCACTGCACATGAAGAAGCATCTATAGACTGGGTTAAATCCAAACCCCTTGGCCTAACCCACCTGGCCTTCCACTCTCCCCCAGGCGACCCCATATCCTCTCCCCAATAGCAGTTCACGTTCCAGCCACGTAGAAATTGAGGAGGCCCTGCACATCTGTGTTCATGCAGACATGGCTTGCCCAGGGAGGCAGAAGTCGTCATAACATGAAAATATGCACGAATAAACTCACTGCTAACGTCCAGCCCACCCACATCCGATGGTAATCAGTCACTTACTGATTGCCAGACCTTGTAAACATCTGTCAGTCCACTGCAAGAACAGCGGAGACTCTTCACCGACCTCCCTTTGGCTCACTCACTGGATTAACTGATGCAGCTCATTCCCTTTGCGAAAGCAAACCCAGCGAGGCCCCAGGCTCACCAGAAGCCCAGTTTCCCAAGGTCAAAGCTTTGTTCTGTTCCTTACTAGCTGTGTGACCTCGAGCAAGTTAATTAACCTCTCTGTGCCAGTATGCTTCATCTGTAAAATCAGACTACTGCCAACACCCACCTTCTATAGTGATTATGAGCATTAAATGAGTTAATACACATAAAGGTTGAAAACAATGTTTTATGGCACATGATAATCGCTCGCTAAATGTTAGCTACCGATATTGGTGTGCCTGGAAGGCTTGTTACCAACAAGCCTTGGTTTGTGCGCTTGCCAAAAGGTAGTTGTGTTGGTAATTAAATATTACATAAACTAATGACAATTGAGTTTAAAAAGAGAGTTGTTCCATGAAAACTAAGTTTGGTACCTTGGAAAGAATGGCTAATGTTGGTTTGCTAAAAAGTTGTCACCAAATTACTTAGAGGCAAAACAGCTATAAAAAATAGGGGAAAATTATAGAACTATTAGGAGTCTGTATTCCATATGCTTTGTAGGTGACTAACTTTTGCACTACTTTAAAGAAAATGAAGTCAGAAATTGTAGATGTTGACTTGTGAGAGTGTGTATTTTGCAAGAAAGACAAGTTGTACCTCCAGTCCGTGGACCAAAGAGAGATCCCGTCTTTTGGTTGGCTAAGAAATGTGCAGCTATAATAAAATATTTAGGTGCCCGTGCCTTTTCTGGTTGCCCACTTTTCCAGTGACATGGCCGTGGTGGAGCTGGGTGACGGGGCTTGCTCTCTTCAAGGCGGCCAGCTGCCGGCCATTGCATGCTGTGCGCTGGCTGCAGGGTTTCCTGTGTGTGAGAGGCTGCCCGAATCACACAGGCTTCCTGATGCCGGGCACCGAGCGGTGCTGCGCGTGCAGCGAGTGGGGTGCGAAGTAGACACAAATGGCCATCCTCGAGGGACGGCACATGCTGGTGGGGGAAAGCACTCCGTCAAACACAGATAGAGATGTGCTTGCTCTGCAGGGACAGAGCAGCGGGAAGGGGTCCCGAGGACTGCGTGGGGAAAACCTGGGAGGCCCTGGCGGAGTTCGACCAGTTAACAGCACAGAAGAGAAAGGAAAGATGATGATGGCTCTCTAGGCAAACCAAGAGAAAGTGACTTAAAAATCAAAATATTAAGAAAGATCTGGAGGGAACCAATGGAGCCCTGAAAAGTCGTTTGCAAAGTGATCCTTTGGATCAATGATGGAGGAGCGAAGTGAAGGCAGTTTATATTTTGTGAGAGAATGTGCACTAAGGAAAGCCTGGGCATGAGATTTGCTCTTTGCACAACCTAACAAGTAGAGCGTGGCTTCAAATTCTAACTTCAAGTTTAAGTTGTGAGGTATAAGACAGATGAATCCTTTTTTATGTTTGTAATTTTTATATAATATACTCATAATATATAATTATAAGTTATATATTAATAAATATAAAATAGTTTGTATTTGTAATTATTTCTTTTTTCAAGTTAAAGTCTCCCTGTGGAGGGCTAGGAGAAGTGACAGCAGTTGCCCAAGGTCACAGCCAAATGAGGGGTAGAGCTGGGAATCAGAAGAAGGTGATGACAGTTTGTTTTTTTCAAAGTAGGCTGGATGCGGTGGCTCGCACCTGTAATCCTGGCACTTTGGGAGGCCAATGCAGGAGGATTGCTTAGCTTAAGGCCAGGACTTAGAGACCAGCCTGGGTAACACAGCAAGACCCTATCTCTACAAAAACACACAAAACAATTTCAAATTAGCTGGGCATGATTGCTTGCTTCTATAGTCCCAGCTACTTGGGAGACTGAGATAGGAGGATCGCTTGAGGCCAGGAGTTTGAGGCTGCAGTGAGCTATGATTGTGCCCCTGTACTCCAGCCTGGAAGACAGTGAGACTGTCTCTAGAAAAAAAACCACTCCCCTCCCCCCAGCCTACTTTAAATATCTGAACCTTGTTTTAAATGGCTTATTTTCTGGGCTAACAAGATCCTTGTCTACCTCTAGTTTTCTGTACCTGCCATGTAGTTTCTGTCTCCAGGTGTTTGCTCCTCCTGTTCCTGCTGCCTAGATCTCTCTTCCTTGCAGTGTCTGCAGTTCTCCTCGGAGCTACCTCCTGCCTCTGTCACCATATTCATTTGGGATTTCTTCATGTGCCTGGCTCATTGTGCCTCCATGAACCCCTCGAGGAGGAAGACCTTGCTCATTCATCTGTGTCCCCCCCTTTAGCTGCCCACATGGTGGGAAGTGAGAGGCAGCAGGCTGGGCAAGGCGTCCCCTCTCTATTTGGCTCAGGCCCATACCTTTGCCTTCATTGCTGGACCAACGGGTGGAAACAGGCTGGGGAGGAATTCCCAGAATGAATGGGAAGACACTTTGGAGATCTGGCAAAGCTCTTACCTGATGCAGCAGCCATATGATCCCCGTGCATTGGCCACTTTCAGAAGTATCCAGGCCGCCAAATGAGTCACTGGGGGGGTCACAGGGCTGGGGGAGGCATTAGTGGCTGTCTCCCCACCTTGCATTTTATCAGCAACACCAATAACACCCACCTTGTTTGGGGCAGTGCTTTGTAGTTCACAAAGATCATTTCCTCACCCTATCTCATTTTATCTTATTCTATATCTCATTTTATCACGTTTCATATCATTTTATTATATGTCTCATTTTATCTCATTATATCTTAATCTCATTTGCTGATTCGGCCAGTGAGGCAGGCTGGGCTGAGTGACTGGACTTTCCCAAGGTCACAGCCAAATGAAGTTCAGAGCTAGGAATCAGAGGAAGGTGGGGGTGGTCACTTTTGCGACCATCATCGTAGTAGCTACGTGGTGCTCGCTGCCTTAAAGGACCATCTTATTTAGTGCTCACCGGCAACTCCTGTGAAGCAGTTGGGCCATTCAGTTGTGTTTTACAGGGGGAAACTGAGTCAGAGCAGGTTAATGTCACACAGTTGATAAATGAAGCCAGACGTGAGGCCCTCAAGTTGGATTCCAACGTTTGCCCTTGATGAAGTGCTCGGATTGTGGCCTGGCACGGAATTGCTGGGACCAGGATGAGGAGGATGATTTGGGGGAGACCTCAGAAAGCGTCCGTGTTCTGTGTGTGTTACTGTCACTGCCCTGTCCTGGGCACCCCTTCTGTGCGAAATCTCCTTCTGGCATAGATGTGCCGTGGGCTCTACGAAGAACGATGTCGCCCCCACAATATCCTGGTTTCAGGAACCGGTCACAGCACGTGAGCAAGGAAACCCCGCGGCTTTTTGGTGAAAAGGGCTATTTTGTCTTTTTCCGCGGGAGCTGGGAAGAGGAGACTAAACACAGGCGCCTCCCCCTCACCCAGGGGCACGCTGAGGAGGAGGAAGGCAGCCGTGCTGGAAAACAAAAGACAGAGAAGGTGAGGGCCAGTGTCCTGGTAACTGTCAGGACCCTGGTGTGCCGCGCTTCTCCTCAGCTTGTATAATCAGCTGTCACCTCAGCATTTCCCTGCATCAGGCTTCCCAAGTACAGATTGAACATTAAACAAACAGTGACTGCTTTATAAATATTTAACTCCCACTGTTTAGGAATTGCTCGAGGCAGGAGACAAAATAAGAGTTCCTGGCTGTCTGCTCGGCGGCCCCTCTGTCACAGTGTTGGGGGCGGGGGTGGCAGCCATTCTCTTCCTCCTTTTGGGGGGACGTGTTTGGGGACACATGTCTCCGTGTTCACGGGGTGGTTCAGACCTGTTCTAGAAGCCACCAACTCACATTTCGGGGATCCGTCATTGCTGGTGTTATTGTCGTTCCTTCACATGACAGCGAACCTCTTCTTTCCTTTCTTTTTTATTTTCTTCATATAGCAGCTTTATTGAGATATAATTCACATACCCTGCAATGCACACCTTTGAAGTGTACAATTCGATAGTTTTTAATATATTCATGGAGTTGGGGCAGCCATCACTGCTATTTTAGAACATTTTCATCACCCAAGAAGAAAACCTTGTATTCCTTATCAGTCACTTCTTATTCTCCCTACTCCCCGAGCCCTGTGAAATTACTAATCTGCTGTCACTATGGATGCACCTGTTCTGGAAATTTCCTATAAATGGAATCATACAATATGTGGTCTTTTGTGACTGGCTTCTTTCACTTAGCATACTGTTTGCAAGGTTCATCCGTGTTGTGGCGTGGATCAGTGCGTCATACCTCTTTATGGCTGAAGAATATTCCATTGCATGGACATATCACATCTTGCTTATCCATTCCTTTGTCCATGGACGTTGGGAGACAGCAGAACTCAGGTTGAAAAATCAAGATGTGACTGACCCAGTGTCCTGTGGCTAAGGCCAAACTCAACTCCACAACGGAGAGCCTCTGCTGCTTTGGGGAAGATCCAAGAGGTTATCTTTAAGCACATGGTGGATGTTAAAGTGTGTTCAGCGGACAAACCACTGAGCTTTTATTTAGCACTAGCTGTATGCCAGGCACTGTGATAGGCCCATGTTTTACTGCGTTGGAAATATGAGATCATATAATCTCATGAAAAGATTTCTCATAAGGTCTTCTGAGGCATTTAGACTTTTTTGGGAAAAAAAAAATAAAAAAGAAAAAATAATCAAACTTTTTAAACAGGGGGGAAAAAAAATAAATAGACTTTTTTGGGTGAGGAAGTAGGAGAGTAAGTTTGTGTTCTCAGTCTTTTTTTAATTTGCTTTTAGATGTTGACTGTCTTTGGCAGGGAGGAGGTGAGAAGGCGGGACTCTCTGATGTGCTGTTCTTGTTCCCTCCACCTCTTTCCAGGCACGGCCTCTGTCTGGCTCTCTTCTCCCTGGGGTCGTGCTTTTCCCATCCTGGGTGTCCCTCCGAGTCCCAGATGTTTCTAACACTCATCCGAGAGGCTGATTCAGCTTAGGCAGGCAGGGTGCAGGAAATGTCAAAAAATGGGGCTGTTATCATTCCTGGGCATCTCACAGTCACTTATGATGAGTAACTGTAGTGGATGCTCTCAGAGCCTGCCCCTGGTCCCCTCACTGGACCAGCACACTCACCCATGGCTGTCCAGACCAGCAGCTGCTAACATTCACTCCTGCCCCCTTCTGTGGAGATTAGCTTTTGTCTGACGGAAGCTGCCTCATCCGGGAAGTTGCTCACTACCCCTTGGCCCCAGTCCTGGCTGACTCAATGGTACGGAAGGCTTCCCCCTGGCTTCATGGTGCCCTTCAAGCTCCAGGGCTCCCCGTGGGATCGCCTGAGCTGGTCTTTAGCTGAGCCCGGCTCTTGCTCAGCCCTCCCCTTGCCGGCCCTGTGTCCTTCGCTTCTTCTGTCCTGGGGAGGCTCCCAGCAAACCACACAGGTGAGAATCTTCATCTCAGGCTCTGTCTACCCCCAGATACTGTCTGCTGACACAGTCTCTGTCTTGGGTCCCTCCCACCCTGTCCTGCTGGCGCTGCTGTCTTAGAGACCCTCTGCCCACTCGTTCTCTTTCCACTGCTGTTCCGGAGAATAGGAGCTTCCTGGGCTGGCCCGATGAATGTTTTGTTTGGGTGGTTTTGATTTCCAAGTCTTTTCAGGCTGATCGGACACTAGGAGAGGTCTGCACTGACTCACAGCCCTGGCACGGCTCCCCATGAGAATCCTTTCCTGTGCTGGCGATGGCCGCAGCAGAAAGGAGAAAGGACGTGGGCAGGGTGTGTGGGAAGCTCACGGACCTTGGTACCAAACAGCCTAGGGTTGGAGCCCGGGCCCTGCCTCTCGGTAGCCAGGCACTCAGTAGGGGCGACTCCCCTGGCCTCGGACTTCCCCTTGGAAAACTGGACCAGTCATCTCTGTTCTCCCGCGGTCGCGAAGATCAGAAATAACTTGGGTTGGTGCTGAAGCGCAGGCACCGGTCGGTGGTCAGGGCACAGAGGCTGGGAAGACGTCGGCAAGGAGCCACTCACGGCTTCAGCCTGGCCGGCCGGTTGTTGCCACCCATCCAGGCCCTTTTCTGGGTACATTCCTTTTGTTCAACGTCGTACTTCCCTCTTGGGTAACTCTTCCTTGTCTCCCTAACTTGTCAGAAGCCCTGTTGAAGGCTACGTTCGAATGCCAGCTCCTCCGAGAGCCCTGTAGGGTGGCCCTCGGCGGGGACCAGTTCTTCCCCGAATGGCGCCACTTTGGCTGGTACAGGCTTCTGTCTTCTGACTTCACGACCTTGGGGGTGTGTGGCGGGCGTGATGAAGTAATTGTGTGTCTGGTGTCCGGCAGCTCGGCATTGGGACTCTGGCCCCGTCCCTTGCTAGCAGGCTGCCTTTAGGGGAGTGACTGAACCGCCCGAAGTCACCGGTACACCGTGCGGACCGCCCGCCCTAGACCCCCGGGCACGTCATGGGTGCTTTGTCGGCATGTGTCTCACTCCCTGGCGTCCTCGGACTCGACCAGCGGTTTGGGTAGTGAGCAGATACGGAGCGGAATTAAATACATACAGAAATGCATAAGTGAACACCACGCTGAGGGTTAAACGCTTTCAAAAACTGTGTATGTGGTCGGTGGGCAAGAGGGGTCCGCTCTGGCTGTCTCGCAGTGGGTACGGGGGTCACATTCTGCTACCCCCTGACGAAGATTCTTTGCTTGATCAAGCTTTAGTCAGGCTCCTGAACCTTCTCCTAGGCCCGTCTTTCCAGTTTTAGCAAAGAACTGTACTAAGACAGTTTGGCATGGACCCTCCCACCCCCACCTTTGATATCTGATCACCCTTGATGTCTGATTGGATTCCTCATCCTCCACAATCCCCCAGGTGGTGTCTGGTCACCCGAGCCCCGAGCCCGTCCTCGGTGAGAATCCTGTTAGGTTGATTTAGCCAGAACCTTCCTTATCCTGATGTTTCCTTTTCATAATTTTCTACTCACTGACCCCCACCCTGCTCCTTGGTTATGAATTGCCACTTGCCCATGCCATATTTGGAGTTGAGCCTAGTGGATCTCTCCCATGCTGCAGAATCCCATCGCTGTGGTCACTAGACCTTTCGAGATGGTCCTGAATAAAGTCTTTGTCATCTGTTCACCAGTAGGGCCCGGAGTGCTGAGTTAAAAGTGGGACCAAAAAGATCATCACGTTCCTGAAAATTGGGTGCTGGGCTCATTTCCAAGATTCAGTTCACTGAGTCAACCAGCATCGCCCCATCCTGCCCCCCAAAGGGGTGTTCTGGGCAAGGGGCAGGGGACTGGTCACCTCCAATCTTCCATCTCTTTCTGGCCCTGCCCCTGTCTGTGGCCCTCCTTCGTCCCCCTGCGAAGGGACACAGGGCTGCTCACAGCCCGGCTGCTGTGGTGGCTGCGGACAGGGGCCGAGAAGAAGCCAGTGTCCGAGGCAGCCCTCCAAACACAGCAGGGCTGGCTTGACCTTTAAATAGACGGGCTCCGGGCCACTCCGTTCCTGGAAGTTTGAAGAAAGTCAGCCTTTCAAGTGATGCGCCTTCCAACCTCAGGAAAGATCCCTGTGTTTGTGAAAGCCATAATTTACTGTTGCTTTTACACTTCATGATATGTGGCTGCGCAGCCGGTGGGAGCCAGCATGCCAGGGTTAGGAGGGGAAAATCCTCAAGTATTTTAATATACCCCTACTTAGCAGCAAGATAAACATATGTATTGTACTTGGGGACAGAGGTGGGGGCAGGGGTGGGAAAGGGAGAGGCCTGGCATTGCATGAAAGGTCTTTTTAAGCTGAACTCTGAGGGTTTTCTTTTTTTCTTTCTTTCTTTTTTTATTTGTAAGCAAAGCTGGCATGCGCAAATGATACCAGGATCCACTCGGCTATGTAGAGACTGTAGTCCCTCCCCAGACGGGTAGACTGCTCGGTCCCTCCCTAAGCCATAAACTACTCCACCGTTTTGTCTCGCCTGATTACAAAAGGGCGAAGGCTGTCATCACAGTTGACTCAGACGATCTACTTTCTTCCAGGAAATCTTCCCCTCAACTCTTGCTTTGCAATTATGCAAAAAAAAAAAAGTTAATAAAGATGCATAACGTGAATCTGGTGGTGAGGATATAGCATACCAACTCTAATTGAGGGACATGCTTCAAAATAACTGCCTTATAATCTTCGTAAGTGTCAAGGTCATGAGAGTTAAGGAAAGGTGGTTCCAGACGGAGGGAGACTGAAGAGATGTGGCTGTTAGATGCACAGCGTGGTTGTGGACAGTTGTTAGCACTCCAGGGGGCTGTGAGTGAGATGTGAGTTCTGTACCCATGTCAGCTTCCTGTACTGTGGGTTACAGAATGTGCTTCCCAGGGAGAATGCCCTTCTTGCTTTAGGAAATACACATGAGTATATTCTGGGGTGACAGGGCACCAGGTCAGCTACTTACTGCCACATGGTGTAGGGGGAAAGGATTGGTCCTATGCTCCCAACTTAATACAAGTTTGCGATTAGTTCACAAATTAAAAAACTATAAAAATTCAACCAATCAATGGGGTGGGGGGGCTGGGATTCCCTTTATTAGAGAATAAAACAGACCTGGGTTTGAATTTTGACCCTTTAAACTTACTCAGGGTTTGACTTCAGCCAGGAAACTTAACCTCTGTGTGCCTCAGTTTCCTTATTTTTCAAAATAAAGGGCAGGGTGTGAGCATGTGTGTGATAACATCCCCCTGGACGGGTTGTTGTGAATTGGAAGTTGCACAGTGAACGTAGGGGCCCCATTGGGGCACTCAAAGGTGCTGGTCCCAGGGCATGAAGGGTCTTTCCCTTCCTTGGTACCCACGCACTGACATGGGCAGGGACGTGTGTGCAGAGCATCCCTGGCAGCATATTCTGTCTTCATCATGACACCATGGGTTGTGACCATATGAGATGAATTGGAATGAATTGAAAGATTTTGTTAAACTTGGCTAGCATCGTCCTACGCCTCCAGCAAGAGCTTGGTGTTTCTTATTTCTGTGCCTCTCTCCTCCATGAGCTACTTCCAGGGACAGTCCTTGTCCACTTCGCTTCCAGGATGCCTGGGAGAAGTGACTGCTCTGCCTCTCCTTTGCCCAGTGCCCAAATCCTGTGCAGACTCTGCTATAGCCCCGGGACCCTGCCTTCTCCTTACTTGATTTCCTGTCTTAGAGATGGGGGCAGTGCAGTGTTGATTTCCAGGACCCCATCTGGCACCCCATTGCAAGCTTATTTTTTCGAGGTGCATACATGTATGACCCTTGCTCACCCTCACCAACCCCAGGACTCAGGTCAGGTAGTGCCATTTTGTGGATGAGGCAGCCAAGGCACAGAGCAGTCGAACACCTTGCTCAAATCACACAGCTGGAAAGTAGTGGAGTGGCATCCGTGTGGATGCTGGCAGCCTGGTGCCAGAGCCGGGGCCTAACCACTGAGCGGCACTGCCACCCCATGGATGGGTGCCAGCAGGGTGAGGACGTGTGAGTTCACTCTTAGCACCGAGCCAAGCAGAACTCTGTCCAGACCTCTCCACCACCCTAATAAAGCCAGTGTTTACACAGGCTAGAGGTGCTCATCAGATGTTTTGCCAATCCCCTAATACGGCCAGGGCCAGAAAGTGAGAGGGGTGCCTGTTATGTAAGGCCCCGTGGCTGGTCCCCAGACAATGCCACTTCCTTGCCTGTCGCTGTGTGACAGCACAACAACGGGTTACTCATTTCCTCTGGAAAACTTGGCAGGGCCACTTTGCCCCGTTTCTTCCTCCGGCTCCATCCCCAGGCTTCCTCTATTGAATTTTCTCCAGATTCCCGGGGAACACCCCCATGGAGGGGCTGGCCTTTGGCCATGGCCAGTCTGGGGCTTGGAAGAGCAAGGACATCAGGAGCAAGGCCTGCCTCTTTGCTGGGAATGCTGGTGTCCCAGGCAGGCAGGGCCCAGCCAGGCGGGAGGGAGACCCTGGGATGGGGTGGGTCTCAAGCGGGCAGGCCGTCCGCGTTTCCACTGCTCCCCAATTCCTAACCGGTGTCTGCTTTGGGTTTGACCTCTTTCCTTTCTGACCCTCTCCTGTCAGAGGGATGAATGAAGGCCTCTGCTGGGAAGTCTGAGATGGATTACCCCAAGGGGGCACAGACGATGTAGGCCATGCATGAGCTGTTGTCCCGTGAGTTTTCTTTCTGTCCTGGCTACAAGACTTCCAAGGTGAGCACTAAAGCAAATCTTCCCTGTTTCCTCCCCTCTTGGCACCTGCTTCATCCAACTCCTCATGCACACGGCTGAGCCCAGCCTTGTTTGGCACATCACTGACTCCCAGTGAACTCTGTGTGGACGAGCTGCTTGTGGACATGGTGTCTGATGGACACCGTGCTTCAGCCTCACCATCCACACACAAGGTCCCTTCTCCCCTCGCAAATTAAAATAAATCATTCTGTCTCAATGGAGTGGATCCATGTAGATAGATACATAGATATACATGTCTGTCTACAAATACACAAGCATACACACATACATGTACACACATATGTATATCTGTTCCCTATGCATGTGTGGCATTGTACTAGGTTATCTGCACATTTAATCTTCCTCCTGTATCAATCATAAGGGTTGTCAGGAATTAGGGAGTTATCTGTAACAATCTAGACCTTAGTTAGCAGTTCTTTTCATGGGTGATCTTATTTTATTCTGCCAGCAACCCTGGAGATTGGTAGTATTATTACCTTTTTATAGATGGGAATCAATCCATTCGGTAACTTGGTTTCACTAATATTTTTAATGTGCCTTTTATATGTTGGACACTACTATGTCCTGGATTTAGAAAGAGGACTCAGCTTTCTAAGAGAGAGAGAGAGACAAACCAATGGGTTAGTTCCTTGTGGGGTGCACTGTCATAGAGTGGAGACCCTGTGTGTATGTGTGTGTGTGCGTGCTCTGTGTGTGTGCTGTGTGTACTCTGTGTGCATGTGTTGTATGTGTTCGGTGTGTGCGTGCTGTGTTTGTGTGCTGTGCATGCTCTGTGTGTGTGTGCTGTGAGTGCTCTGTGTGCTATGCGTGCTCTTGTGTGTATGTGCTGTGTATGTGCTATGTGTTATATATGCTCTGTGTGTGTGCTGTGTGCTCCATGTGTATGTGCATGCTCTGTGTGTGTGCTGTGTGTGCTCCATGTGTATGTGCATGCTCTGTGTGTGTGTGTGTGAGTGCTGTGCATGCTGTGTGTGTGTGTGTGTGTGTGTGCGCGCGCGCTATGTGCAGGGAGGGCTGGTTAGAGACAGAGAGACTGGCGAGGGCACGATGCCCACATACCTGGAGGGGCAGGATGGCGTCTCCCTGGGTTGGTGGTGGGACCCTGGAGACATCTGCATGGAGTGTGGTCACCAGAGTCTGAGGATGTTCTGTTTCTGTTCGCTCGCTGCTTTCTCTGGGCCTGGGAGCTGGGCAGAGCTGGGTGGGACTCCTGCCTCTGCAGTTTTCTACCAGCATCTCTAAGTCCTGTGCTCTTCCTCCATGAGAGGGGAATGATTGTCTGAGTCTGCAAAGGCGAGAGGCTCAAATGTGATGGGCTTGTGAAGCCCTTAGCGAGTGGCAGCCCTGGAGCAAACTCTCAATTGCTGTGACCGCTGTGGAGCTGCGTGTTGCTCACGAGTCAGTGTTTCAGTTGCTGGAACCGGCGGTTAAGCTGCAGGGCACAGCACTGAGCCCCTTTCACTGCACTTGTGCCTCCTTTTCCCTAGTGGTGGCCATCCGCTAAGGTGACTGAGAAAGGGTCTTTCATATTTGCAAAGGAACAGAGACACTTCAGTGTCTGGTTGGGCATTTCACTGAGTAGAGGTGACTCCATGCAATTCTTTTTTGGGTGAAAGTTCATGCATATTCAAGCATTTAACAAAAAACACTTACTTTGCCTCAGGTCCCTGTCTTGGCAAAGGGTGGTAATGAGACAGCCCCATCCTCTTCTTGGTCAAGCCCCCAGTCCTTTGGTGGCAGTGACTGGGGTGGAGCCCACTGAGACTCTGGGCCATGGGAAACCTTCACTCTGGGCCTTTTTTTCCTCCATGAGATCTGGGCTCCTGGGGGAAGTGAGGAGGTCCGAGTGATCCTTGGAATGGGCCTGCCCAGGGTGGAGGAGAGAGAGATGGCCAGCCTTTGTCTAGGGTCCCCCACATGATCTTAGATCAGGAAAGGGTGAATGGGGGTGTTTCTCCCAGCTTCTGGGGTGGAGATTCCAGACTGACTCCTTCATGCAGTGCAGCCACCTTATCTCCGTGACATTTGTTTACAAGTTCCCTTGGGAGCTTTCTAACAGGACCAAGACTTTGGTCTTTTGGGTAAGGGTCTATCTACCTCCAGGGGTGTGGGGAAAGTTAAGAAGCTGCTAAATTCTTGACTTCGACTTGTCAGCAGTTTCCTGGAGGGAGCTGGGCTGGAACTGATAATAATTGATAATTGCTTGTGCATTCTCCACTTTGGTGGCTCCTGGGGCCAGATGGGCTTGGGATAAAAACAACACTAGAGAGTTTTGTTTTAGCTGCTGCATCTGGAAGCTCTAGTATCTAACCAGGCCTGCCTGAGTTTTCTCTTCTTCTTTTAAGCCTCTCTCTTCAGAAGGAAGAAAACAGCCTAATCTATATTCTGGTTGGCTCCACACAGCCGTGGGTATTTATCTTAAGGTGTTTTTGTGTACCTTTTGCTTCTGGAGGTTAACTCAATGCATATTTGGAGAGGTCAGGTCAGCCTCTCCTCTGTCTCTGTATGTGTGTGTGTGTGTGTGTGAGACTGTGACTTCTTCCCTTGGGTGAGTGTTTTCATTCATCCACACTAAGATGGCTTGTGCAGAGCAGGTGTTGTTATGATCCCCTGTTGTAGAGGAGGAAGTGAAGTTTCAGAGAGATGAAGTGCCTTGTCCAAGGTCACACAGCTGGTAAATGTCAGAGTCCCATACAAACCCAGGGGTCTGGTCCACAGTACAGGAGAAGGTGAGGCATGCGTGTTCTAGTGGCACAGACCATGGGGTCTGGTTGCACAACTGGGGAGGTTCCTTCACTTGCGAAACCTCGGTTTTCTCACCTATAAAATGGCACTGTAATCGTACTTACCCTAAAGGGTCATTGTGAACATCTATCAGAGTCAGGGCTTCCATAAGGAGTATAAAACAGCATCCAGCACGCAGTGCACCCTCGGGCCATCTGGCTGTCACGATCATTCTGTTTCAGGTGGATTTGGCTGAGAGCTGGGGTGACTCACTGGTAGCCTCCTGATTCAATGGGAGCTGTAGGCCCAAGAATGAGAACTTTGTCAGGGGTGGCCAGATGCCTGGGTAAGGGTGGTAGGGGTCTCTACGAGGAGTGGTCCTGAGATAAGAGTTGGACAGACAGTGCTTTCTGTAAGCAGAAGGGAAGCAGTGCCTGGGCTAGAACTCTCCTCTTTCTGATGAGGAGCAGCACCCTGCCCTGTCAGCTGTTCTTGTTTTGCTTTGATGGTCTTTCTCAGAAAGGAGGAAGGTGCTGCTGGGTGTGGCTTCTGGCTTCCTATGGCTGCCCTGATGCTGGCCAGCTGCTCTCTGAATGTGGTTGGCGTTAGAGCCATGGCTCCTCTGCCCCATGTTCTGACCTTGGGGACACTACTCTCCTGCTCCCCTGCCCCAGTTAATGTCCATCTTCAAAGGCCAACAAAGGCAGTGAGTGTTGCTCAGCTCTTGCAGTCTGCAGGATTGCTTCCTGCTTCCTCACCTGCTTCTGGTGAGGGGGATGCTTGTGGGAGCCTCACCCTGAATGTGGCCTCAGCAGGTCTTTACTCCAGATCCTTGGCTGGGCACATACCCTCCCAGCCGTGTGACCTGGCATGGCTCCCACCTCTGCAGAGCCACCCGCCCCACAGAATAACTTCTTATTTTTAGACACCCTGTGTGCTTTAGTTGGATTCCCTGGGTGAGAGGGACTGGCTAAGGCATAACTCCATGTATGTTCACACACGTGCCTTGGGAGATTTTTGCACAGAAAAGGATTTGCATATCATTTTCTATAGGAACACAAGTGCTGCTGTCCAATTTCCTGTCCCCGTTTTAAGTCCAGGCCAAATCACGGACCCGCTTGGCCTTGCAGCCTGCAAGACCACTTGGTAATTGTCTTGAGTTATCTGACTCAGTCCCTTTGCTGTGGACACCCACTTTGCCTCTCCACGTGGTTTGACAGCAGGGGCGAGAGAACCGCCAAGTGTGGAGTCCAAGCCTCGAGGTGCAATGCTGCATTCATTATCTGCTTCACTCCTTGTGAGCATCAGCTGCGGTCGTTTTTTTTTTTTTTTTTAATTTTTAGGGTGTTTTATTTATTTATCCAAAAAAGTCTTTAAAACAGTGGTTGAATATGGATAACATAAAAAATTACAGCTGAGAATATCAAATATTTAAATTTATATTACACAAATAGTTTTTTTTTAATTATTTTTTTTATTTTGGTATATTATGGGGGTACAGATTTTAAGGTTTCAATAAATGCCCATTTCCCCCCCTCCCCCCAAAAGTCTGAGTCTCCATCATGACCATCCCCCAGATGATGCACATCTCACTCACTATGTATGTATATACCCGCCCCCCTCCCCCCTCCCACCTGCCCAATACCCCATTACTGTAGCACCTATGTGTCCACTTACGTGCTACTCAGTTAATACCAGTTTGCTGGAGAATATATCTGGTGCTTGTTTTTCCATTCTTGGGATACTTCACTTAGTAGTATGGGTTCCAGCTCTAACCAGGAAAATATAAGGTGTGCTATATCACCATTGTTTCTTAAAGCTGAATAGTACTCCATGGTGTACATATACCACATTTTATTAATCCATTCTTTGATTGATGGGCACTTGGGCTGTTTCCACAGCCTTGCAATTATGAATTGTGCTGCTATAAACATTCGAGTGCAGGTGTCTTTTTTGTAGAGTGTCACTGGATCATTTGGGTAGATGCCCAGCAATGGGATTGCTGGATCAAATGGTAGATTCACTTGTATCGCTTTAAGGTATCTCCATATTGCTTTCCACAGAGGTTGAACTAGTTTGCAGTCCCACCAGCAGTGTAGGAGTGTTACTCTCTCTCCGCAACCACGCCAGCATTTATTGTTTGGAGATTTTTTGATAAAGGCCATTCTCACTGGGGTTAAGTGATATCTCATTGTGGTTTTGATTTGCATTTCCCTGATGATTAGAGATGTTGAGCATTTCTTCATATGTTTGTTGGCCATTCTTCTGTCTTCTTTAGAAAAATTTCTGTTCAAGTCCTTTGCCCACTTTTTAATGGGGTTATTTGATTTTTTCTTCCTAATTTTCGTGAGTTCTAAGTATATTCTAGTTATCAGTCCCTTATCGGATGCATAGGATGCAAAAATTTTCTCCCATTCTGTAGGTTGTCTGTTTACTTTCATGACTATTTCTTTGGCTGTGCAGAAGCTTTGTAGTTTGATCATGTCCCATTTATTTATTTTTGTTGCTGCTGTGATTGCCTTTGGGGACTTCTTCATAAACTCTTTGCCCAGGCCGATGTCTAGGAGAGTGTTTCCAACTTTTTCCTCTAGAGTTCTAATAGTTTCATATCTTAGGTTTAAATCTGTTATCCAGCGTGAGTTGGTTTTTGTGAGAGGTGAAAGGTGTGGGTCCTGTTTTAGCCTTCTACAGGTGGCTATCCAGTTTTCCCAGCACCATTTATTGAAGAGGGATTCTTTTCCCCAGCGTATGTTTTTGTCTGCTTTGTCAAAGATGAGATGGCTATATGAGGATGGTTTTATATCAGGATTCTCACATCTGTTCCACTGGTCAATATTCCTGTTTTTGTGCCAATACCATATTGTTTTAATTACTACAGCTTTGTAGTATAGTTTGATATCTGGCATATTAATGCCTCCCATTTTGTTTTTGTTGCCTAGAATTGCTCTTGATATTCGGGGTCTTCTTTGGTTCCATACGAAGCGTAAAATTATTTTTTCTATATCTGTGAAGAATGCTGATGGGATTTTAATAGGTATTGCATTGAATCTGTAGATCTGTTTGGGTAGTATAGACATTTTGATGATATTGAGTCTGCCGATCCACGAGCATGGTATGGATTTCCATCTGTTTACATCCTCTGCTATTTCCTTCCTCAGTGTTTCATAGTTCTCCCTGTAGAGGTCTTTTACCTCTTTGGTTAAATATATTCCTAGGTACTTTAATTTCTTTGTTGCTATTGTGAAGGGAATTGAGTCTTTGATTTGGTTCTCAATTAGATTGTTGTTGGCGTATATGAATGCCTCTGATTTCTGTGTATTAATTTTGTATCCTGAGACTTTACTAAATTCATTGATCAGTTCCAGGAGTTTCTTGGTTGAATCCTTGGGGTTTTCTAGATACAATATCATATCATCAGCAAACAGTGAAAGTTTGATCTCTTCTGCCCCTATTTGGATACCTTTGATTCCATTTTCCTGTCTGATTGCTGTAGCCAAGACTTCCAGCACTATGTTGAACAGAAGTGGAGATAGTGGGCAGCCTTGTCTGGTTCCAGTTCTAAGTGGGAATGATTTCAATCTTTCCCCATTCAGTATGATGTTGGCTATGGGTCTGTCATATATGGCTTGTATCATTTTTAGGTATGTCCCTTCTATGCCTATTTTCTTAAGTGTTTGTATCATGAAAGGGTGTTGAATTTTGTCAAAAGCTTTTTCTGCATCTATTGAAAGAATCATGTGGTCTTTGTTTTTGCTTCTGTTTATGTGGTGTATTGCATTTATAGATTTACGTATGTTGAACCAGCGGTCGTTTTTATTACATTTGATTACTCCTGGTCTACAGAAGTCTCAGAGAGGTAATACATGTTTTAGTCTCACTTAGAAAGTGAGACTCACCTGGCTCTCTCTATGGTTCTTCCAAGGCCAGTCTCTCTCACTAGGGCTGAAGACACCTGCAAATCACTGGCCTTGTAGGCTTTTCAAGTAACCTTCCTGGGGTGTTTATAAGGAGCAGAGCCATTCGGAGAATTACAGCTCTGTGCAGGGGTGTGGTTTGGGGCGGGGGCTCACATCATTCCAGAAGCAGTGCTACCCTCACCGTTAGCAGCCAGGGCAGGTAGATGGCAATTCCCAATCAAGTGTGAGCAAAGATGAAAATCTCAGCCGTTTTCCAGGGAAAGTATGTGCCCCCCCCCCCCCCCCCCCGTGGCTTCAGGCCCCTGAGGAAGTCCTGTCCTGGGACAGAGAGACCCAAATCGCATCCTATTTCTTCTTGGCTGAAGATGAGGCTTACTCATTTCAAACAGCTGTATCCATCGGACACTCCTCAAGGGCAGCTGCTCAAGATGGAAATGAGAGACGCTTGCAGAGTTTTGAGGGGCTGGGGATGGGAACCAGCAGCCTTGCCCTGCGGTTATACCCTGCAGCTTCAAAAATACATACATGTATTTGAAAACTCCTGGCAAAACAAATTACACAAGAGCTTAAATGTAAGATCCCTTTGGGGTTCTGACTGTTTTTTTCTTAAAGTGTTTAAAGAAAAATGACACCTTTAAAAGGAAATGCCATTTGTTCTCAAAGCTGCAAAACCAGCATACATAGAAGAGAAAAACTTAAGCTTCCCTGGAAATGAATGAAAATTTTTACCAACACCCAGTATCTTGGGTTTATTGCCCTTTTGGTATTTTATCCGAAGGTCTCTGTGTGGCAGGTGCATGGGTTCTCTTAGGTGGTGAGATCATTATGCAGAAGGATGCACCTTAGAGTTCACAAAGAGGGTTCCCACTGGCTTTCCTTTTTGAAAAGTCCCTCCCCTAGTGAGGTGGTCAGGCAGCATCATGCCCATTTCACAGATGAGGAAACTGAGGATGGGAGGGATACAGCGACTTGGGGCTATATGATATCATAGAAGCCCCTTGCCTTTTGTGGTGTTTAATTTCTCTATTTGTAAAGTTAAATGGGGCTGTCGGGTTGGACTGAGGGTTTTCTTACTTCAGCTTTCTGTGGGCCAAGACTTTGTGGTTACTGGGGAGGAAAGAGCTGGAGTTTGTTTCAGTGACCCAGTGATTTTCTTCCTCCAGCTCCAGCTTCCTTCTCATTTGACCAACGTTTATTAAGGGTCTGGGTACAAGGGTCGGGCTGGGGTCTTTCCCTAGCCAGCCCTGTGGCTCTGCACCGTGATAAGGGATGGGTTTAGGCACACCTGCTTCATGGAGGGGGCCCGAGACTGCAGACGGAGCTGAGGGGACAGGGTGTGGAGCAGAGTGGACAGGTGTGGCGGCGGGCTGAAGTGTGAAGTGGCTGGAGAAAGGCTGCACTGGGAGGCATCAGAGCCAGGTGCGGGGTCCCTGAGAGTGCCGTGCTCTGCGAGTCGCCTTTGATTCCCAGGGCACCGACAGTCCTGCCTTTTGCTTCTGCAGCTGACCACACTGCCAGATCCTTCTCCCGAGGCGCCTGGGTTCCTTGGCACATACAGTTGTCGAGAAGGTGCTTGCTGACTTGGGGCTCATTCGATAGGTGCACAACAGGCGGCTCCCCAGGTGTTCCCATTTTGCTGCCATGGACTCTAAGATTTGGAGACGCAAAGTGGAAGGCCATGTGCTAATAGGAGATGATTGAAACAGGGTCAAAATCAGACCTAACGGCCTATGCATTTCCTGCATTCTTCTCAGATCCTCAAAGGCCTGAGGAAAGGAGAACTTTCCTTTTTTGTAGATAAGTCCAAGGTCACCTGCCTGCGGGGTACACTGCTTTCCACCTCACCCTCTGCTCCCTTGGATGTGATATTCAAATGTTTAGACCTGAGCCATTGAGACGCATGGTGCCAGCATGTGGGACCCTGTGTCAAGCCTGGACCCTACATTTTGTGGTGGTCTGGGGAGGATGTGGTCCCAGGGCACAGGCTCAGACAGTGGGGACAGTAGATGACCTGTTGGAGAAGCATCTCTTCACCTGCTGCCATGGGTGAGTTCAGTGTTTCAACACCACCACTGCAGGTGGGCGGGCCCTGCTGATTCCGGGCCTGGTCTCTCCTGCCTCATTTTTATTGCTGCCATCCAGGTCTGGGCAGGACAAGATTTCCTCCCCCTTAGTGTTCCTGAGACAAGCTACAGGTGTACTGTTTTATTATTCTTTTTAATCATTTTAATTATTTAAAGGAATAACTATGTTGAAAAAGAAAAATCAAGCTTTAAGTAAAGTCAGTCCGAAATACAGCTGAGCTGTCTTTCCATGAGACAGCAGAGCAGAGTGGCAGGCCAGGAGGTCCCAGAGCCGTTCTGGGCCAGCTGTGCCCCTTCCCTTGCTGGCTGAGTGACCCAGGCACTGTTGTTCACCTTCTCATCTGCACCCCAAGTGTGGCTATGAATGCTTTTAATGCCGTGTATTAGTTTTCTGTGATTGCCATAACAAATGACCACAAACTTAGTGCCTACACGATGCACATTTATTACTGTACCGTTCTCTAGGGCAGAGGTCCAGCGTGGGTCTCAGTGGGCTAAATTCAAGGTGTCTGCAAGCCGTGTTCCTTTCCAGAGACTCTTGCGGGGTGGGGATCGGTTTCCTTGCTCATTCCGATTGCTGGCAGAATTCAGTTCCTGGAGGTGGTAGGACTGAGACCCTGCTGTCCCAGTGGCTGTCAAGCTGCACCCTGCCTCTGGAGCCATCCTCCTTCCATGTTCATACCCAGCAGTGGCCGGTCCGGTTCCTCTCACATTTCTATCTCTTGTCCTTCTCACCTCTGTGATCCTAGCCAGGAAAGGTTTTCCAATTTTAAGGATTCGTGTGAGTGGACAGTGGCCACCCTGATTATAGGGAATAATCCCCACCACAGGGTACTTAGCTTTAATCCCATCTGGAAAGTTCCCTTTGTCATGGGTGGTAACATTTTCATAGGTTCCAGGGCATCGCTCGCTCTCTCTATCTTTTTTTTTGGAGGGAGGAGTGGCAGGTATTATCCTGCCTTCAGCACCTCATAAGGGTTCCTGTGAGGATGAAGTTCACTGATACATGTAAAATGCTCTAAGTATTACGCTGAACCATACGAAATTGGCAGCATTCAACTGCTGACCTATAAAAGGTCAACCTAATAGTATCTAGTCTCCAGTAAATCCTCAGTAAGTGTTTGCTGTCATTATTCTACTGGTGGACATGCCATGTTTTACTTAGCTAGTTCGCTGTTGTTCTCATTTCCTATTGTTGGGTATTACTTCTTAAAAAGTCACTATCATTATTATTTTGGTATTATAAGTTGATGTGAACACCTGGTCATCATGTCTTTTTCAAATTGTGCTCTCCTGACTGGGGGGGATGCATGTCCTTCTTCTGCATCCTACACCCCCTACCCCCACCCCCACCCTGGCCAGGCCCTTGTCCAGCACCAGCGCAGCCCCGGGCCTTGGGTGTGGGCGGGAATTTTCCCCCTTGGGAAGTGGACGGTCCCTCTCTTTCCAGGGCTCATCAGCCCTTGACTCCCCCCCTGGCCATTTGCTCTTTGAACCGGTCCTTCAGGACACCGCACTTGTGAGCCCTTGGTTGGGGTCAGGGAAGGGCTCCCTTCCCAAAGTCATCCTGAGACCCAGACTCCCATGCCCACAGGCTGTAACCTCAGCCTAGGTTTGTCTGCCTGTGACAAAAGGAAAGAAGTCAGGCACAGTTCTGTTCTTATTAGCCCACAACTGCCTCTCATTAATGCTTCCTCACCTGTGGTGACTATACAGCCTGGGGGAAGGGCCTAATTTATGTCTGTGTGCTGATGCTGAAGTCACTCACCTTCTCCCTTTTCGCCCAGTGACGCACCCCCCCCCCCAGGCTGCTGTGAGGACACGTGCCTCATTCTACAGCGCCTGAAACTGAGGCCCAGGGAGTGTGCAGGGCTCCCTTGAGGTCACACCATGTGCTAGTGACCAGATGAATGGTAGTCACCTAACCCACCCTAATAGTATCTAGTCTCCAGTAAATCCTCAGTGTTTGCTGTCATTATTCTACTGGTGGAAATGCCATGTTTTACTTAGCTAGTTTGCTGTTCTCATTTCCTATTGTTGGGTATTACTTCTTAAAAAGTCACTATTATTATTTTGGTATTATAAGTTGATGTGAACACCCTGGTCGTCACGTCTTCTTCAAATCGTGCTCTCCTGATTTGGGGGGATACATGTCCTACTTCTGCATCCTACTCAGTGGAGGATCCCCCACCCCTGCCCCTACCCCTGCCAGGCCCTGCCACTACCTATTAGCTGGGTTCAAATTCTGACTTGTGTGACCAGCTGGTGCTGTGTATAGCCTCAAGTATTAGAGCCTCCAGCTTCATCCTCTTTCAGTGGAAAACACTGTTAGATTAAATCCCGCCTTCAAGCTGGGCACTGGCTCTCCTGCCCTGGGTGCTCTTTAGATAGTGGTTGTTCTGGAATGGCTCAGAATGAAGCTGCTGAGTCCAACACGGAGATTTTATATGCTGTCACTTTAACTGTGGTTATTATCATTCCTTAGGATTTGAGGGATCAGAGCCCAGCAGGAAGCAGGGCCTGCCCGAGGGCCTCCTCTCTAGGGGTAGTGACCCATCTTCCCAGGTTGGCTTTTGTTCTGCCTTGAGCCTCTCTGCCGAGGTTATGAAAGAAGAGAAAGTGCTATTGTCGGGCTTTGGGCCCCAGGGCCTGGAAATGCCCCGTGCACCATCTGGTGACTCCCTGAGAGGACTGTGTCCTTCTGGGAGAGAAGACCATCTAGTCCTGCATTTTGCAGAGCGTTCTTGCCCGGGGGCACCATCCCCAGATCCTAACATGGAGCCTGACACATAGTAGGCTCTCAGTAATCTTAAGTGAAAGAAGGAATTTCTCAAGTGATCCCAGCATCATTCTGTGTAGTGAATCTCAGCCTAGCTTGTATTTCTGGCTCTGGTGGATCTGTTAAGTTTTAATGCAAATTAATAGGTATTATTTTATTGAATAACAGAAAAGCTCTCCTTGGATGATATCGAGACCATGAAAAAACTGCAAAGACATATGTAGGGTCTGCAGTGGGGTTTTCCAGCCTTGGCACTATTCATAATTTGGTCCGGATCATTTATTGTGAGGGCTGCCGTGTGCATTGTGGGATATGGACCAGCACTTCTGGCCTCTACTTCTGGCCTCTACTTCTGGCCTCTACCCACTTGATGCCGGTAACACCACTAGTCCCAGTTCCCAGCTCCCAGTTGTGATGACCCAAAGTGTTTTTAGACATTGCCACATGTTCCCTCATGGTGGGGGTGTGTCTGTGTGCAAAAATCTCCCTTCATTGAGAACCACTGGTCTAGAGATCTGTTTGCATCTGCCCACCTGGCAGAGTTGATGTGCCTCATCCACTGAGCCTTCTGCTGGAAGACAGGTTGACAGGTAGTTTGGTTTAGGGAAAAGAGTAGTGAGTTGAGTGTTTTGAGTGAATTTCGTGCCCAGTGCATAAGATGAACGTTATTCTGTTTCTTGGCTGTATGACCCAGAGCATAATACTCCACATCTCCAGGAAAAGATAATCCCTTGTCCATCGGGACTTTCATGTGATTAAAGATAAGGCAGTCAAGTGCTTTACATTCCACACTCAATGCAAAGTAGGGGCTTTATGTATGAAATGAAAACCATTATGGAAAAATGCTTAAGGAAAAGCATTATAGAAAAACGCTTAAAGAAAAGCATTTTTCATTCTTGTGCAAGATTCATTTGACCATTTTTACATTTAATTGTAGAGAAGGGAATATGAGTCCTAAAGATCTAAACTATAAAGCCAGTGTGGTTTAAGAGCTGAGTGTGGATTGTGGTTTGAAGAGGCTCCGGGTTCGATTTCTGCTTCTCCGATTGCTAGCCACCCTGGCACCTTGCCCAGGTTTCATAATCTCAGTTTCTTTGTCTATGCAGTGAAGATTACAAGAGTACTAACTGGCCGGGCGTGGTTGCTCACACCTGTAATCCTAGCATTCTGGGAGGCTGGAGAAGGAGAATTGCTTAAGGCCAGGAGTGTAAGAGGAACCTGAGCAAGAGCAAGACCCTATCTCTACAAAATATAGAAAAATTAGCCAGGCGTGGTGGTATGCATCTGTAGTCACAGGTTCTTGGGATGCTGAGGCAAGAGGATCGCTTGAGCCCAGGACTTTGAGGCTGCAATGAGCTAAGTGAGCTATGATGACGCCACTGCACTCCAGCATGGGCAATAGAGCAAGACTGTCTAAAACAAAAAAATAGTACTAATGTCACAGAGCTATTGTGCAAGGGGCTGGGCCATCTATACAGGTCCACCTTTATTTGGTTCTCTCTGCCATGGTTGTCCCATGTTTCTTTCTTTCTTTTCTTTTCTTTTTTTTATGGTGCCCCAAGTCCATTCTGAAGGATGGGGCATTCGGGGGAAGGAGGGCTCCCAGAGACAAAGGCAGCCTGCAGGCTTGTCCCCTCTGCAGCTGATACTAAGGGGGAGGATGCCAGTAGCAAGAATTGCGGCCATCTGGCCGGCAGGATGCCTCGCTTGTGCAGTCAGCCTGGCCCCTTTGAAGTGGTTTTAAGACCAATTTGGTAACTTGATTTGGAAAGTGGTATCGATGACTCCGAGGGCGCAGGCTGCTCCTTAGCTGCTGTCTGGGCTCCGCAAATTGGTTTAAGTGGAATGAAATCGGTTCCTTCTCTTCCTGGGCTCATGGCTGATGTCCCAATTGTAATAGGAACCTCTCCTGGGCAAAGGACACTGAAAAGCTTTCCGGGGAGCCTGACCCTCTTTTTTCATATGTGAATTCCACTTTCCTCTGGTGGAGGGGGGTCAGGGCAATAGGCTGATAAGACATAAAAGTGACCCTGGAGTGGGTGAGTGAGTCTGTGTGTGGGGGTTCGGATCAGAAGGGAAGGAACAATGAACAGTTGCTGAGCATTTTTCAAGGGCCAGTTAAGATACTGTGCTGGATGCATTCCCCCCCCCCCCCCCCCCCCCCCCCCGCCTCCATATTAAAAACACTGCTGGGAGCAAGATCCTGTGGCTGTGCCTTCTGGGGCACCTGTTTGAGAACTCTTCCAGGGCTTCTACCCCGAGGCTTACGTTGCTGCCTCTCTGTTTTGCAAGATGCTATCAGATTTAGTCACACCAATGACACTTCTACCCCTGGACACAGCTGCCCCTTTTCCTCACCTTGCCACTCACATTGGGTGGGTCAGATTTTCCCGTCTTTTGCTAGTCTCACTGGTGAGACGAAGTTTCTGGCAGTTTCCCTGACTGCTCAGGGGCTGAGCCCCCCTGCCTTCCCCGCCGGGTGAGGAAGGACCCCCAAAGGCAGTGGGAATCCTCATAGTCCTCCTGCCTGGGCCCTCACTCCTGGGAAGGTAGGCGGGTCTCATCCACTGCTTCTCTGAAATGATTCTGTTTCCCAAGTCACTTTTGTTGCCAGTGAGTATCAGTTCTGGATCTCCTTCTGAGCAGTTTTCTCTACTGAAGCCAGGACTGAGTTCTTTTGGGAAACTATCGCACCACACCCTTGTTCCCATCAATTCGTTTTTCCTTCAACTAACCAACATTACTTGGCACTTTAATCAACACAGCGCAGGCCAGGCTCGGTGGCTCATGTCTGTAATCCTAGCACTCTGGGAGGCCGAGGCAGGCGGATTGCTCAAGGTCAGGAGTTCGAAACCACCCTGAGCAAGAGCAAGACCCCATCTCTACTATAAATAGAAAGAAATTAATTGGCCAACTAATATATATATATATATATAAAAATTAGCCGGGCATGGTGGTACATGCCTGTAGTCCCAGCTACTTGGGAGACTGAGGCGGAAGGATTGCTTGAGCCCAGGAGTTTGAGGTTGCTGTGAGCTAGGCTGATGCCATGGCACTCACTCTAGCCTGGGCAACAAAGTGAGACTCTGTCTCAAAAAAAAAAAAAAAAAAAAAAAAAATCAACACAGCACAGAGAAGCAAAAGGCCTGGCCTCTTGGACTCTTGCTGTCCCCTGCTAGCTCTGTGTCCCAGGGAGAGCTAGGAGCTCTGTGTCCCAGGGAGACCCAGGAGCTCTCTCTGTAGTAAGGGACTAAAGCTACATGCCTCACCATGGCTCAGAAAGAGAAAGGGTTAGTGATATATATGAAAGTACAGGAAGGAGTTTGGAGAAGAGCAAAGCATCGCACCAGGGCTGGGCTGGCTGGGACCTGGGTGCAGACCCCTGAAGACCCTGCAGGCCAAATTGCTGCTGGTCTGCCGGGGCACAGGCCACATGCGAGTGAGAGAGAACTTACGGTGATTGGCCTTTCTGTTCATACTTATTCCCCTAAATTTGTTGAGTGATGGTTTTGCACCAGTCCTTCAACCGATTGTACAGGTGCCTAATTTATCAGACACTGTCCTAAGGAGTGTCATAGTAAGCAAAACAGACATGGTTCTGCCCGTGTGGGCTGTGTAGTCCAAGGGTGGGGTGGGCGGGAGGGACAAGGGTTTAAGTATTTGCAGGAAGGAGAACCCATTGCAAAAAAGCATCTTCCAGTCTCCAGGATGTTTCCAGGTGGATGTTTCCAGGTGGCCTTGTCACTCACAATAGACAGGAAGCAGCGCTCGTCTTCATTGCTTTGGTAAGTGTAGTTTGTGTCTGAGAAAGTGCTGATTCTCAGGAAGGGGAAAGAAAAGAGACCTTGGAGGAATGATAGCGATACTGTTAAATAGGAATAGAAGGAAGAGCTCACATTTATTGAGCACTTATTGTGTGCTGCAGCCTCCTGTAGGAGCTTTGTGCAGTCGGGCAGGCAGACAGCATTATTACCTCCATTTTACATACCAGGAAACTCAGTACAGAGCGACATCTGTGAGGAGAGCCCTGTGCACAGGGGTCAAAGCAGTGCCTTTCTTTAATCTGACGGGATCTGTTGCTGACCTCACCTTGCTAGAATCCCTAGAATCCCAGAAAAGTAAGTCCCAGCTTTCTTCACCAGCGCTAGTCAGCCTGCCTTTGACCCAGGGCCCTGATTCCCTCCCTCCTCTCTCCTCTTCCTCCCTCTGGCATGTCCACCTTGTTCTTGAATTCCTTCCCCCCAGTTTCCTCCAAGCAGCAGGCTCTGGTGTCAGTTCTCGTCATTTATATAGTCAATATTTATCAAAATGTATGCTGCTTGTTTTCACAATGCCTTTGCACAGGTTAAACCCATGGTCACTTTTTCCTGATGCACCTCTTGTTTATGACAAGGGTGGTCCCTCGTGGAAGGCCCCTGTCACCTGGCAGGTGCCCGATCTTTTCCTTCCGTATAACAATTAGCTGAGTTTTTTCTTCAGTTTGCGCATGAGGAAACAGAGGCTCAGAGAGGTTAGGTAGCTCACCCCCAGCCACACAGCTGGGTTAAATGGGTTCAAAACCTTGAACATCTGGCTTTTAATGTCTGCACTCTTATTCTCTGGCATCTTGGGGAAGAATTGGGCAAGGGGATGGCAAAGGAAG
Organism: Microcebus murinus; assembly: GCF_040939455.1. Lineage (NCBI taxonomy): Eukaryota > Metazoa > Chordata > Mammalia > Primates > Cheirogaleidae > Microcebus > Microcebus murinus. The sequence continues at coordinate 39,030,816 of NC_134110.1, read as the reverse complement.
TTGACAGAAGCAAAGAGATAATCACTGTTCTCCAGGTTGATAAAGATAGTCTGGGCGAAAACTCAACTGTGAACAACTCCTTTGACAGTTCTCTTCTCCTGGGACCCCATAGTCTGTCCTTCTTAATTGCTCTTTCTGCTGTGTTTTCTTCTCTCTCCCTCTGCCTCAACCCAGGGCCAGGCACACAGTGAGCCTCAGTTTTCTCACCTCTAAAGTGGGCATAGGAGTTGCTGCTTAGCTTTAGCTTTGGGAGAATGGTGGATACAGCCAGTGTCTCACCTAGCCCTGCCTTTTAGTCCCTTTGACACTTGGGGCAGGTATCTGGATGTCCCTGACCATCGTCAAGGTCAAGTGTGTCTTGACCTCCTACCAGAGGCTGAGCCTGGGGATGGAAGTCTAAAGGAAAGGCATTTGACAGTCCAGTGACACATTTTCCAAGTCCCAAGGTGACTTTCCCCCTCTGTTTTATGATCCCTAACAAAGCGCCTGTGCTGTGCAGTGCCTGTGGGTGGCACGCAGCAGGATTGTCATTCTCTTGAAAGTTTTTTCTTGGGGCCCCACCCATGCCCAGCACACGGTCAGGTCCAGGGGTTGGGGTGGAGGAGAAATACTCCTTGTGGTCTCTTCTGGTTTCTGAGAGGAGAAAAGCTATAGACACGTCTTGTAGTTGTAGCCCGATTCTAGGCAGAAGGGTGAAGCCAAGGTTTCCCTCAGGTTTTGATCTTCGGTCACTCCGATTTTCCAGCGTGGACCGGGAGAGCTTGAGGAGTACTGTGGGTGCAGTTGTGCCTTCCCAAATTTACGTGCTGAAATCCTAAGGCCCGGTTCCTCAGAAGGTGACTGCATTTGGAAATAGGGTCTTTAAAGAGGTAAAGTTGATGAGGTCATGGGTGGGCCCTAGTCCAGTCTCCTCTTCAGGAGATTAGGACATGGGCCTTACACATGAAGATGCAGGGAGGCGGGGCCTGTCTGAAAGCCCAGGAGGAGACCTCAGAAGAAACCATCCCTGCCCGCGCCTTCACCCGGGCTTTCAGACTTTCAGCCTCCAGAATTGTGAGGAAATAAATCTCTGCTGCTCAAGCCACGCAGTCTGTGGAAATGTGTCACGGCAGCCCTAGCAGACTGACCCCGTGACCATGAGCAAGTCACTTAACCGCCCGAGCCCCCCCCCATGCCTCAGCTGTAGGGAGGGCGCCAGAGCTCCTGCCTCACCAGAGCACATACTTAATCCTCTCGTGGACCCTTTCCGAAGTGGGGTTGGGTACTATTGTTCCCATTTTACAGATGAGGAAAGTGGAGCACAGAACTGTTAATTCACTTGCCTCACGATGTTACTCAGCAAGGAAGGGGTTGTGTCAGCATTTGGACCTCTCTGTTTGGTCTCTGGAGCCCACGACCCTGATCACTATGCTGTCCCAGCCCTTGTTAAAATGAGACAACAGATGTCAGGGGCCCAGCGCAGTAGTGCTTGGCCCACAGGACATCCTCAGGACAGCTGGAACTTCCTGATTCTGCATTGAGTTTGGGATGTTTGGACGCCAGTAGCTCTGAGTGTATGTGTGTCTGTTTCTGCCTCTGGTCTCTCTCTCTCTCTCTCTCTCTCTCTCTCTCTCTCTCTCTTTTCCCTGCCTTTATTTTTTTGTCTCCACTCTCCATCTGCCCATCAGCCTCCTCTCACTGTTCTTCTCCCTTCCCTGGTATTAACTGACTTTGGCTGCTGTCCGGGAGTGCAGCCTGGCACCCGGACCTGCCTAACACCTCAGATGATTAAACCAACAGGGATGGTGGCATTTAGCAAATGACACTGCCACACGCCTGTGAATCTGCCCTTTCCTCCCTCCCACCCACCACAGTTTGAAGGGCCTGGAGTCTCTGCCTGTTCTACGGAGCAGCCCTCATCGTTGACGGGTGAGTGTCAGGCCCCACCCAGGGACAGGGAGGCCAGCGCTGGCTCTGGAGTTACGCAGACCTTACGGTAAAAACACATCACCTTGAACCAGGGCCAGCCGAGGCATCAGCCCAACCAGCCCTGCCCCAGCGGCTGGATTCTGCCTGTGGCTGTGCCTTAGTCACTGGCCAGAGACTCTTTTCTTGTTCCAGCTGAGGCTGTCCCATGCCTCCCCCGGCAGCCTGGGTTCCTGGAAAAGCTACATGCCATAGGATGTGAATTTCCCCTCCTACTTAAATAATTAGAGCTCTCATTTATTAAACGCTTACTAAGTGCCAGAGACTGTGCTAAGTCCTTTCCATGCATCTTCTCGTTTAATCCTCTTAATAAACTTCTGGGGCAGGTACTCCTCTAATCTCCTTTTTACTGATGAGGACGCCAGCTCAGCAGCGTGAATACTAACAACAGAAAGTAGCTCACCTTGATTTGGGCGCTGCCGTGTGCCAGTAATGGGTGGCGGCATGCTGTTGTGATTATCTCTGCGTTCTCGTGGGGACACAGACCTGGGAGTTTCTGGGTCACTTGGCTTGTGCGTGGGGTCTTCCTGCCCAGCCCTTCACCACAAAGCTGTAATGTCATGTGGGAGATGTGGCCAGAGTCTCTCGAGTGGGCCCGAACCCTGTGCTGTACCCCTGCTCCAACGTGGCGGCTCTATCGACCGCTCCTTGCTGCCTCTGCTTCCTGGACTGAGGATGGCGCGTTTCCTGGAGTTGCCAGGCACAGACGGGGAATTTGCTTAAAGGACTCTGGGGAAAGGAGCTGAAGGGGGGGAGGGGGGGAGGAGACAGCTGGTGGTCACCTAGGGAGAGAGCTGAGTCCCCAGAACTAAAGATTGACCCTAGGAGGACTGACCTTCACCTCAGGGAGCCTGGGTGCTGGGAATCCGCCTTCCTGTCCCCTTCCACATGCCTGAGACTCACGCTGTGGCCTTGGGACCAGGGCCCCTCCAGTGGGCTCCCTGGTGCCCACAGCCCCCGAGCCTCACCTGTCTTCCACAGTGACCGAGAGAAGCACCCTCTCGCGAGGCGTGAAGGTGGGAAAGTGGCTAACATAGCTCCGCCTGCTCAGCTCTTTTCCAGTTTGTAAACCATCTCACAGACAGTGTCTTACTCCACTGAGCAAACACGTGGCCCCTGAACCGAAGCTTCCTTAGAGAGGGAAGGGTGCTCCTGGGATGCCCCTTCTGCCAGTCCCACTGCCACAGCTCTGTCCTGAAGCAGAGCTCCCTGCCCAGAAATGTCCACAGCAGTGTCATTGTCACAGCCGACAGTAGGAAGCCCAGGGCAAGGCCAGTGTGTAGAGATGATGCAGGCCTTAGAATAACGAAAAGAAAGACAGCATCACAGCATGGGCTGGCATCAGAGGGACATATGATCACAGAAAGGTCTTGAGGTAAGAGCTGAATGAATACCCCTAGAAGAAATGAAAAGTCGTGTAACAAAGAGGTACAGGGACATTAACAGCGATGATCCCTCAGTAATCACACGCCCGGGACTATGTCCGAACCTCACGTTTGTCACTGTGTTGGTCCTTGGCACAGCCCTTCCAGGGGAGAGCTGTTTGCCCCGTTTTGCAGACTAGGAAACATGTCCAGGAAGCAGCTGAGCTGGGAATTAAGCCCAGGGCTGACCCCAAAGCCTCCCTTCTTTCCACTCTGCTATGCTCCTTAGAAAAACAAAAACAGAATTCTTTTAATGTTGCTCTAGGAAATGTACTTTTAAAAAATTAATTTCCTTCTGCGATGCCTGGCTCACATCAGATCATAGATCAAGAGACAGATCTTGGGGCTTTGCCACCCAAGCAGGCTCCTAAAGGCTGCCTCTGCCTCAGTGTGCCCAGGGAGGCTGGGGAGCCTGCGGCTTCACTGTCTCAGCAGAGATGGAGGAACCTGTTAACCTGTCTTAGAAGCTAATAAAAAAAAAATCCCAGTGAGATCATGTCTGTTAAAGCCCTTTGAGGCTGACACAGCTCTGAGGCTGTGTAGACATGCACTGTCATTATTGCTTACTCAGCAAAAACTCCCCCCCCCCCCCCCCCCCCCCCCCGGGGCTACAAAGCCCCTTCGTCCTTCCAGCCCCTGGTTTCCTTATGCATTTCCTTTGATGCTCCCTTTGCGTCTTGAAGACTTGACTTTTTTTTTTTTCTTTAAACACTCTATTCTAGTATGAGGCTGGGCGGGTGTGGTGGCTCATGCCTATAATCCTAGCACTCTGGGAGGCCAAGGCTGGAGGATTGCTCAAGGTCAGGAGTTTGAGACCGGCCTGAGCAAGAGTGAAACCCTGTCTCTACTAAAAATAGAAAAAGTAATTGGCCAACTAGTATATATAAAAAAAATTAGCTGGGCATGGTGGCATGTGCCTGTAGTCCCAGCTACTCAGGAGGCTGAGGCAGAAGGATTGCTTGAGCCCAGGAGTTTGATTGAGGTTGCTGTGAGCTAGGCTGACGCCATGGCAATCACTGTAGCCTGGGGCAACAAAGTGAGACTGTCTCAAAAAAAAAAAAAAAGAAAAGAAAAAAGAAAAATAGAAAGAACTGGCATGTTTTAGGTACTTATTTTGTGCTAAGTCTTTTTTCTCTTCAAACTGTACAGCTAGCCTGTGAAGCAAAATGGAATTCGTGTTCTCATTTGCAGACGAGAGAACTGGGGCTCAGATTGGGGAGCTCGATGAGGTCATGTGGCTTAGGGCAGCAAGCTGCGTCTGCTCTCAGGTTGTGCCTTGCTGCAATTATGCCTGTGTTTTCCAAATCATTCTCTCCAGTAGGCAGAAGATTCTCTGCCCTTCCTCAACGGGAGGAGGAAAAGGGCCTGCCCAGAATTTGTCCCTGAACTGATGATTGTGGCGTGTTACTCATCTTTGCTATAAAGGCTGGGCTGGACCATCTCCGTCCTTTTGAGATATTCTGGTGTATCTTGGCCTTGATCTGTTGGGAAGTGACCTCCCTGTGCAGGAATGCCTTTGCTGGACTCTGCATGACATGCATGAACAGATGGATTGGAGACACAGGGCTGTAGTTTGCTCCAAGAACCTAACCCACCCCAATCTCTGCTGTTTCCATCTGTAAAAATCTTTAGAATACCTTTATCGGGGGTGTGGAAACAGAGAGAAAAATAGATAATAATAGCTGAGTATTTAGTGTGCACTAACTGCTTTTCCAGAAACCATCCTAGCATTTGGTCTGGCAGCAATAGCACTGCCCATACCCTTCCCAAATGCACCATAAGATAAGTTGAGCAGGTAATTTGTACCCATTTTACAGATAAGGAAGCTGAGGCTGAAACTCAAAGTCACAGAATTGGAGCTGAAACTCAGATCTCCTGAGTTCAGAGGATGAAACATTCCCTTCTTCCCACTCAGAATAATCTGTCGTGTGTCCATTTCTATGTGGATTTCCTAGATGACTGGCTCTTTTTTTTTCTTTTTTTGCTACAGCCCAGATAGAGGGGACAAAGGCTGCCTAATACAACGTGTCTTCTTCCCAGTGGAATTCCAACTGCAGAAGGTACACACATAAAGGCAAAGCATGACCAAAGCAGGATGACTGCAGGACTTTGGAGAAAATACCCATGAAATTTCAAATAGTGTGATCTGAATAACTCTTATTACTAGCACGTAGACTATAAACATATGCAAGAAGAAAACAAAAAAAAAAAAACATTTGCTTTTGTCATTCCTTGGCAAGAACCCTAGAAAAAACTTGCCTTTGGGGTCAAGCTGACCCTCCTGCTCTTAGTTTCCTTGTCAGCCTCAGAATGTCCTTTGAGAATCATTCTTGGAGGTGAGAGAGGACTGACCATACTTTACCTAGAGCAGGCAGTTTTGGATGAAATCATGCCCAGCTGTGGCTGTGACCCGCTGTGACTTATACTCAGTAAGTACCCGCTTCTATGCACGTGTGTCTGTCCTTCAGCTCTCAGTGCCCTGCCGAGATGGGAATCTCCCACTTTGCACAGATGAGGAAACTGAGGCCCGGGGAACTAAACTGACTTGCCCAAAGCCAAACAGTTTTAGAGTAGGGACTTGGCTGGGCGAAGTGGCTCACACCTGTAATCCTAGCACTGTGGGAGGCCAAGATGGGAGGACTGCTCAAGGCCAGGAGTGTAAGACCAGCCTGGGCAACTTGGCGAGACCCCATTGCTACAAAAAAATAAAAATAGAATAAGGATTCAAGCCTGTGTCTGAGCCTGTTGATTCCTCCATTTAGCAGCGACTGAGCTGCTGCTTGGTTTAGTCCTGGGGTGCTGAGTGTCATGTCTGTGCCCTGCGCCAGTGCTTTCTGTGTACTGATATGTTCACTCCTTGGCAGCACCCGTGAGGCTAGCCCTCCAGGTCCTCCATCCCCCGTCCAGAACAATTGGTACAGACTGCATCTGGAAATACATGCTATTTTTGAGGCTTTCAAAAGGCAACGTGGTGCACACACCACACTATGTGTTGTCTTGTGTCACCCCCAAATTCCTGTGTTGAAGCCCTAACCGTTCCCCAGTACTTCAGAATGTGACTAGATTTGAAAGTAGGGCCTTTAAAGAGGTGATTAAGTTAAAATGAGGCTGTTAGGGTGGGCCCTAAGCCAATCTGGCTGGAGTCCTTGTAAGAAGAGGAACTTTGGACACTCGCAGAGACACCAGATATGCTCACGCACAGAGGGAAGACCAGTTGGACACAGCCAGACGGTGGCCACCTGCAAGCCAAGGAGAGAGGTCTCAGGAGAAACCAAACCTGCCAACATTTTGATCTTGAAATTTTAGCCTCCAGAATTATGAGAAAATGAATTTCTGTTGTTAAAGGCACCCAATCTGTAGTATTTTGTTACGGCAGCTGGAGCAGACAAATACACCATGTGTCTGGGGCAGTTCCTCTAGCCATCCCCAAGATTTCTACAGGGAAATATGTTAATTGTCTTATTCAGCAGGATAAATAAAATCCATAAGCAGCCTTATGCTAGCTCAAGTCAAGGCTCGACGTTACCAAAAAGCATTGGTTTTGAGAGTTGTGCTTTATCATTTCTATTTTGCAGCTGAAAAACCAAACTCAAGGAATTCTTGCAAGGGCTAGATTTGAACCTGGGTGTTGAGCTCCAGGCCTGTGAATTTACTGACTGCCCTATACCACCTCTTGACATAATTAGCCTGGGTTAGTGTCCTCATGGAGCTCAGGGACACAGAATGGCAAATCCACAACTATACAGTATGTCACAATGGAATGTGAGAAGAGTATCTGGGACCCATGCTTAAGTAGGGGACAGCCCTGGCTTTAGCCCCAGTGCTCCACCGCTCCAGGTTGGTCCCTAGTGCTTGTGCCCAGGGAAAGATAATGCTGAGCTGGGCTGGCAGGGCTGGGGCTGGGCTTTGGCCCAGAGGGACCTGGCCCATCTCCATCCAGCGCCATGAGACCCTGCCCCCCTCCCCCCCCCCCGCCCCCCGCCCAGCAGGAGCAGCGGGCCAGCAGGCCACTGTGTTTGCTCTGGGCAGAGGCCGCTCTGTCTTTCCACACTGTGTGGACACGGCTGGGAAACCGTGGTGGGGAAAGGACTGCCACTTCTGTTCCATGTTCCCTGGAGAAGAGAAGACAGCCCTTCTATTTAATGTTTTTATGAAGTCATATGTTTCTCTGTGAAAGATGAAAGCAAGGTCTGCTTCAAACCTGAGCTTTTAGTAGAAGCCTGTTCTTGTTTATTCAGTTGGCTTTTTAAAAAATGGCCATTTTCAGAGGCCTCACTACCATAGTAGGCACTATTGTTCTTGTTATAATCATCACCATTTTTATCACTTCCTATTCTTGCTAGAAATTAACCAGGATCACTGGCCTAATGTGCCAGGGACCATGTAGTGGGGAGCCAGGATTTGACCCCAGGATTTAGGATTCAAAGTTCAAAGTGTGTCTTGACCCCTGCAACCTAAGACCATGGACACAAGCCTTCCGTGACCCAGCGACTCCGGAAGTGCTACTACTTCCTGCTGCTCTGAGTAACAGTAGCAGCACCAATAATCACATAGCTGACAGTCTGCGGAACCACAGTGCCAGGCCCTGTTTGAGTGCATTGTGTATTTTAACTCACAGAGTCCCCTGACTCGTCCTGAGGTGGCTACTATCAAAATGGGGACTTTGAGAGGATCAGTCAGTTGTCCACAGTCGCAGCACAGAAATGAAAACCCTGCAGGGGGCCTGGTCCTCATGGTTTGCTGCTGTTCTGCACAGCCTCTCACGGCTGAGGACCCCGCGGGTCAGGTGGGTGGGTGGCCCCAAGCTCAGGGAGCGTCTCTGAGGTTCGGAGGGAGGAAGAGCAGGAGGAAGATTTGGGATCTCCTGAGTGCTCAGCCCTGTGAGTGCATTTTTTACCAAGTTAATTGATGACTTTGTCAGTCAGTCCCCTGATTGCTTCCTATCTTATGTTTTCATCTTATTCATTCATGCAGTGAGCATTTATGAAGCAACTCCTGTATTCCAAATATTGCTAGACCCTGGGGATACAACAGTTAAAAGACCCAGTGCCTACCCTCCACGGAGCTCTTCTTGCAAACTCTTTAAGGAAAGGAGGCAGGAAGCAGACATCTGTTCTGGGCTGCCTTAGGCTGTTCTAGATATTGCTAAACTGCTCAGCCTCTGAGGTTCAGGAAGGCTGAGAACAAGCTAGTCAGGAACTGGCAGAAGGGGGTTAGGACCTAGGTCACCAGCCTCTCGGGAGCCTGTAGTGCTCGAGCTTCTCTGCCAGGCAGGCCAAGCCCAACATACGGAAGAGACCCCTGCAGAATTCTCACTGGGCTGAACTCATTCCTGGAAGCAGGGACTTGGCATTCACTTAATTGTCGTCAATGTTCACTTTCCCTTGTGTGTCTGCACTTGCTCCTGGCCCTCTCCAGATGCGGTAACTGATTCTTGGAAGGGCTCTCCTGCTCATGGTCCCTTTGTTATCTACAGCAAGCCCAGGATAATGTGATTCCTGGAAATAGCTCCAATTTCTTTCTGCTTCTCAGTTCCCCTCTTTTGCTAGCAGGGATGAGCGTAGGCAGACATGGAGGCATTCATTTGGTATGTCCAGCCCAGCCCTTATGGCTACAGTTTCCAAGCTGGAGGGGTCTTGAGCCCACCCACTTCTTGGAACAGAGGGGGATATGGGCGACACTGAGTACCTGAAAGATGGGTTGATTTGTCCAGGTCACACAGCTTGAGGGGGGCAGGCTTGTGGCAGGCCTTAAAGGCACTCTCTGGAGGACTCCACTTGCCTCCTGGAGGTTTGCAGATACGAGATACCCTTCCTGGAAAGACCTGACTTGGGGACATTGCAGATAAGGCCGGTTGGTGTGCCTGGCCGCCCAGAATCAAAGGATTTCCAAGAGAAGCTAGGGATTGACCTTCCTTGAGGTGGGTCCTGCAGATAAAAATGCTTTTGAAGTTCAGTTGGTGGGAGATAGGATCTTTGTGGCAGAGCTTGTCACCAAAGGGCCTTCTGGATGGATGCACCCTGATAGAGAAATCAGCAAGCTGAAGATAGGGAAAGAGAACACTTATCATTGAAGGCCTCCTCAGGGTTTGCTTTGAGGTACTTCCTTCCTGTCAACCCCGTTCTGGAGTCCCCATTTCGCAGATGCAAAAACTGAGGCATAGATAATTATTTTCTAATTTGTAAAAAAAAATTCTGATGGGGATATCATTATTTCAGTTTCCTGGGATATTTCAGAATGCCCAGTGTTGTTATGCAATAGTTTAATTAAGCATATACCACAGGGCAGGCATCATGCTGCCTTTTGGGAGTATAGGAATGAGTAGGAAGTTCTGTGTTCCTTTAGAGAGATTTTGGTCTCCCGTGAGGAACAGAGGAGGGATTTAGGTGAGAGCTGTGCAGCCCCCGGGTGCCGTGCTGTGGACATGTGGTAGTGAGAACACACAGAGGGCACACGGTGTGGATGTGGGGTGGTCAGGGAAAGAAGGAGTTAGCCCAGAGAAGAGGCAGGAGGGAGACAGGCGAGGCAAGCAAAGACCAGATCCCGGGAAGACCGTTTGGACTTTGTGCTCAGGACAGTGGTCTCACAATGAAAATTTTAAGCAAGGGTTGGAGAGGGTGAGGTTGGCATTCCAGAAAGCTTGGCCTCCCTATATCGTAGAGAGATCAAAGGGGATTCAAACTGGTGGCCAGCAGTGATGGGGGCCTGACCTGGGGGAGATGGGGAGGATCAAAGAGACCCAGCAGAGAGAAACCCCTGAATGTGGTGTGTGATGAGCCTAGGAGTTATGGGAAGGAAGGAATTAAATATTCTTGCAGAGTTCTGCTTAGGTGGCTACGTGGATTTGGTGCCATGTGCCATGCTAGCAAATGCAGAGGGGGCAGGGGTGGCCTGGGATGGAGCCTGGAGGGACTGTGCCCTGCCTGCAGCTAGGTGAGCAGCTGGGGTTGGTGGAGAGCTGTGCCCAGAGCCACATGGTGTGGACAAGTCTAGGTTCTCCTCCAGGAAGCTGCCTTGAAGACTTTCGAGACAAGAGACAGGTACAGCCTTGTCTATGCCACTGAGCACCTGCTACCCATCACACGTTGCCGTTCTCAAAACCATTTAACAACATGAGGGACTGTTTTGCAAAAATAAAGTGCAGAATGCACTGATTTCCTTCCTTCCATGGTGTTTCTCTTTAGGCCTCACTTTCTTGTCCTTGTAGGGGCACGGAGATGGCCTGTGTGGGGGCTCTGGAGTCCCCTGCTTGGGTCTGACACCTGACTCCTGGCTTCAACAGTGACTAACAGTGTAACTTCACATTTTGGTCTGCGAAATGGGTATAATTGTGGCGCCTCTGTATTTTCCAGATTTGTTGCAAGGACCGAGAAGACAATGAGTGTAGAATTCTGAGCCGAGCTCCTGGGGGGTTGGGAGCAGGCTGGACGTTTTGAGGACTGTCACTCTATACTTTCTCATAAATGGCATGGCTTTGCAGCTTGACGGTGTTTAATGTATGTGTTCCTTCTTAATCCTTAAGCCAGGACTTTGAGATGGGTGCAATTAACTCGCTGAATTTTTTAACTTCAGCTGTGACATTAGAGTTCCTCTAGTTCCACTATGACCTTATTTTGTAGATGACAGGGCTGAGGATTACTGCCCTTCTTAGGGGCTAAGCCTGGATCTCGTCATTCCCAGGCTTGGACTTTTTTTCCCCTTGTCTTATGGGGGTTCATCTGCATTTTAGTGTCCCTCTCTGACAGAGGAGCAAGGCTTACAGGTGGGTAGTTAGTGTCCGATCCCACTGGGTAGTCAGGAAAGAGGAGGTGCTTGGGAGAGACCCTCTGGACCGCTGGCCTCTGGGATTGAGGTCGGGCAGGCCAGCTCCCCTCTTTCTTACAGAATCAGGGTCTCACCTGCCTGGCTGCTCTCTCTTCCTCTGAGGGGTACCTACGGCAGCATCTCTCAAGTTCTGGAGTCTTCCACCGCCCCTAGGGCAGCCTTCCCAGCGCTGCCCAGGCTGAGTCCACACCCTCCTCTGTCTTCCCAGGCCGGGGCTCCCATCCGACACTCACCCCCTGCGTTGCTGACTGCCCACCCTCCGCCTTGGACTGTGCCATCTCTGGGTCCCCAGCGCCTTTCCCAGCGCGTGGCATGTGTCCAGGCTTGGTGACCATGTGCGAGTGCGTGCTGTTACTGGAGATCATTCGGTTCCCACTCTCCTCACACTTCCTGCCTTCTCTGAGGAAAAGCGTGGCAAAGAAGTTCCCAGAACTATAAACACAGGGGGAATTAGCAGCACCCTTAGCTAATTTTTATTATTCCACTCAGAAGCCAGGCCTCTTTTTAAAGCAGCAGCATTTACAAATATTAAAACCAACTTTGCACACTTTCTCTCTTGAGTTCTGGACTCATTTAACAAACATTTGTTCACTCAACAAATATACATCAAGCACCTACTATGTGCCAGATGCTAAAAATAGGCACTCAGGACTCACCAGAGGATGCTGTGTTTGGGGGAAAGCTGATCTGGAGAGAAGTCCAGGGAGGGCCGGCAGCAGAGGAAGGGAGCCTGCCCTGTATCCGGGCCTGGCGGTTCACACCACCTCCCTGACCCTCGGCCTGCACATCTGTCACCTGAGCCATCAGATTAGAGAGATCCTCAGATTCTGTTTCCAGTTCTAGGATGATTTATTCATCTGATACCACGGTGGAGGGCGGGGTGACCCATGGGGAATGCACGCATCCCCACCCTCAGGGGACTGCCAGCCGGTGGAGGGAGCCCAGCAGAGTCTGCGAAGGTGGATTGCAGGTGCGAGGAGTGCCTCGCTGGGCCGGATGAGGACAAGCAGACGGACGGGTCTTGAACGGGGTCTCGGGAACCTGGGGAAGGAAGAGGGTCTCAGCCAGGTTTTTTTGGTTTTTTTGACAGAGTCTCCCTTTGCCTGGCTTAGAGTGCCGTGGCATCAGCCGAGCTCACAGCAACCTCAAACTCCTGGGTTCCAGCAATACTTCTGCCTCAGCCTCCCAAGTAGCTGGGACTACAGGCATGCACCACCATGCTTGGCTAATTTTTCCATATATTTTCAGTTGGCCAATTAATTTATTTCTATTTTTAGTAGACACGGGGTCTCGCTCTTGCTGGTTTTGAACTTCTGACCTTGAGCGATGCTCCCACCTCGGCCTCCCAGAGTGCTAGGATTACAGGCGTGAGCCACCACCCCGGCCTCAGCCAGGTCCTGAGGGGGCAGCAGCTGCCAGAGTCCTTTTTTCCCAGTTGTCCCTCCCAGACGTGGGGAGGTTTGTCTCCCGCAGTAGGCCTGCACCTTGATGTCAGCGCAGGAGGCCATTGGTTCATTCGTTCACAAACACTTACCGATCATACCTCTCAGTCTCCACTGGGAGGGTTCAGCAGCAGATAGTCCGAGGCACGGAAGGGACCAGAACTGGATGGTGGTGGTCCTCGGAAGGGTGCCCAGCCCCACCGGGCCCCAGCCCTCTGTCCTGATTCAGCACCTGGCTTCTGTCCTGTGCTGGCGGGAACATTGGTATGTAAGTTTTCTGTGGCTGCCATAGCAAATTACTACAAACTGGGTGGCTTAACACAACAGAAATCTACTATCTAACAGTTCTGGAGGCCAGAAGTCTGAAATCCAGGTGTCAGCAAGGCCTTGCGCCCTCCAAAGGCTCTAGGGGAAGAGCGTTCCTTGCCTTTTCCAGCTTCTGCTGGCTCCAAACGTCCTTTGAGAGTGGCTGAATCATTCTGATCTCTGCTCCTGTCTTCGCGCAGCTGTCTCTGTGTCTGTCTCTCTTTCTCTTCTCTTCTTTTAGGGCCTCTGGGATGATCGCTTCTTGACATTCTTCACTTAATTACATCTGAAAAACACCTTTCCCAAATAAAATCTCATGTGCAGGTTCTGGCGAATATAATCTCTTTTGTGGGGGGCTTGAGGGAGGACAACATTCAACCCACTACAGGCCCAAACACTTCTGGGGAAAGTCGAGGCTCAGACCTCATATCCGGATGCTCTTCTCTGTGGTTTTGCCACTTTTTTTTTCTTGTCTTACGTGGGTATAACTTTTTTTAATTGTAATTAAAATTTTTTAAAATATAATTTCACTTTCACACTGAGTAAAATTTGCAAGAGTAGCACAAAGAACTTCCACATACACTTTACCCAAATTGACCAATTTTAACATTTTGCCCCCTATGGGGATATAATGTACAAATTTTCTTCAGATTGGCTGGCAGATTCACCAGAGCCCTTCTTCCTTCCCCATCTCATTGTCAGATGGAAAGTTTGCCCTGGGCATGGACAGTTGGATTACTTCAGTCTCTCAAGGTAGCTGGTCACTGCAGGACTTTCTGTTGGCTCTGGGTGGTGATAAGCACATTTGTCACCAGGAAGATGGCATCACCCTGGCAGAGTCACAGAGAGGCTGGAGTTGCACTTCTGTTCACCCCACTGCAAGCCAGGTGGCTGTTCCTGGAGTCCAAGGGCCCCTTCCTTGTGTGTTCCTCCCTGCCCTGGGATGCCCCAGTGGCAGGCCCTTCTCATGCAATTAGGATTATTTAGAGAAGGAATTTCCCTCTGCTGCCTTTTGGCTCATTTCAAGCTGAGTGTCCAAGTCTCTGGCCCACATTCAGGAGCTAACAGGATTGCCTTTGGATCCTGTCTGTTTCTGCTACATTCGTTTTACTGGAGAAGCACACGTAGAAGGCCTCCCCAGCACCAGGCTATGAGTGAGGCGTGGGGACTTGCGGCGCCATCCGGAACTTGTGCAGAGGGATCACTGAGGAGGGTGGGATGAGGCCTCCATGGATATGAATCGAGGACATGTCCCAAAGGATGTAATGCCTACTCTGGGTTTTGAAGCCTGAATTAAAGGTCATCGCTCAGGCAGATAAGGCAGGGAGGATCAGTGGGTCCAGAGGGACAGTGCTTGAGCCTATGAAGGGTCAGCTGGGTCCGGTGTTGGGTGCAGAGCAGGGATTGGCAGATGAGCAGACTATGTCGGGTCACCCAGGATCTCAGTGCCTGAAGCTCTAGAGAGCTTCCATCCTACCTTCCTGTTGACGCAGACCTTAGGTGATGAGGAGGGGGCGGGATGGTACTGAATTTGCATTTTGAAAAGATCACCCTGATACTAATGCAGAGCCAGGGCTGGAAAACCAGTGAGAAGAATGTCACAAAAATGTCACTAATTGCAAATCCAGTTTTAGGGCTTTTGCAGGGAGCCTACAGAGAAAGTAGCTTGCTTGGTTTGTAGTAAACGAAATTTCAATACTTAGAGTCCCAGTGAATGCTGATGGATCAATATAGCTGGTGTTTTCATAACAAGACAAGAATGATACTAACAGCATCTTGGAGAATGCAAACTTTAATAGTACAGTGTTATTTTTGACACTGCCACTGTATGGTGTTGGGTTTACCTAGATTATGGGCCCACTTAAGACCCCACTTAGGCCTAAAAGCTGTGGAAAGAGGTAGGAAGAGTATTTTCCCCTCCATTATATGGGTGAGGAAGCTGAAGCACTGAGAGGTGACCTGAATTGCTCAGGGTCACACACTCGATAAATGGCAGAGTTGCACTTGGGCGCTGAGTCTTAGTGAAGACTGCAAACCAGTATTCTTTTGTTGATATGTGAGCAGTGGCCATCTCTCTCCCTGTGGAGGTGTTTCCTACTACACCCCTGGGAAGCTGGGCATACCCTGGGGCATAGCACATGGAGTGGGGCTTGTCCCCCTTCTCAGCAGCCAGAGAAGGCCTCAGGAGCAGTGCAGAGTTTCCTGCACTGTTTGACACCATCACCCTTTGCCACATGGGACTGTTGAACTCTTGGCATGGAGCCGTGGTGACCAAGGGACTGCAATTTTAATGTGAATTAATTTTAATGGATTTAAATTTAAATAGCCCTATGTGGCTAGTGGCAACTCTACTGGACAGCATAGGTCTGGAGTTCTGGGGGCTGCCAGACTTTGTTGGCCTCTCAGTTTGTGCCACTGCAGAGGCACCTGGTTCTGAGCTCCTGTGTTCCCAGGTAAGGACTGGCTTGGGCTTCTGACCACCTTCAGGTGGGGCTCCAGGCAGCGCCTGCTCACTGTCCCTTCCTAGGCCCTGGGCCCTGGGTGGATGTAAGAGTCCAGTTCCAGCCACAGTGGGACTTAGGAGGACTTCTGAGGAAGCCACTGATCTGCTGGGTTGCCCTTGCTTCTTACAGGTGCAGAGCAGGGAACACTTGTGGGGACATCAGAATGTCTTTCTCTTTTTCTTCCCTGGGACATGTCCAGACCCCATTCCCTCTGTCATGGGGCTCCCTGAGCCATGGCTGGTGTGCTTGCTGGCTCAGGCAGGCCCCGAGCCCCAGGCCCTTTTGTCCTTGAAGGGAAACCCCCCAGTAGGCGGCTAATGCCGCCTCTGGAAGGCTGTAATTGGAGGGTGGGAAACCTGGCACCTCCTTGGGTAATGAGTGTTTCTGGAGCTTCCTGGAACATCCAACCCAGGCTGATTGCAGGCGGATGCTTCTTATGGGAAGGGATGTCCCCACTGATGACAAAGGGACAGGTCAGAGGGAGGCCAGAGCCTTTCTGTGAAGGCAAAGCCTGACCTGGGGCCTCTCGTGGAGATCAGGAACCAACTGGGTAATGAACTGGGGAGAAGGGAGGCTGACTCCCGGAGGGCTTGGAGAAGTGAATGGAGGAAGGAGAGGACCCTGGGCTCAGTCCCAGGAAGGCTGGGTCCTGTCTGCCGAGTCTCACCTCCACCCCCACCCCTAGCCCAGTGTGGGACACAGTGCAATATCGGCTGAAAGGAAGAAACATGACAGAGGCTAGTGTTGGGGCAGCCCTGAGCAGGTGGCATGTTCTTCGTGACTGTAAATGCCCCTGCCCAGTGCCGACCAGGAGGCTGGGCCTAGAATGTGGCCCTGCCGAGAACCAGGCCTCTGCAGGAAGGGCTCACCCCATATTTTCCCAGCCTACTCTGAGCTATCTCCTAAGTCAGGGGCAGCTTAGCTGGGCAGTACTTCTCCTGCCATAAAGATGGGGAGGGAAAGTATGGCAAGTACTTTAAGAATCTCAGCTTTATACACCCAGATAAGGCAATGAGCTCATGGTGGTTCTGCAACTTGCCTGAGGTCTCATAGCATGTATTTGAGCTCATACAGGCTTCATTTACAAACTGGAAAAGGCTGTCTGGTCAGTTAACCTCCACTGACATTTACCGAGTGCCAGTAATATGCTTGGGTGCTGCCCGGCGAGGGCACGCTGGGGTTTGAAGGCTCTCAAATCGTTGGGCCATGGAGCACCCATTCCTAGCGTGTGCCACCCTTCTCTGTTCACATCTGTGCCCAGGCACCAGTCGTGTGGAGGAGAGTGGAGCTTGAAGAATGTTTGCGGAAGGGCTGCCTGGCGGATTCAGCAGACAGATTGCGCAGGGTTTTCTGAGTGGCAGCTGGGGAGAAGTTCCAGGTCTGTCAGGACTGCATGGGTGATCTTGCAAACTCCCAGCGGGGAATAAGTCCCTCTTCCGGGGACACCCTCCTGCCTGGCCTATACGAACAGGATCAGCTCCTCAGTGGGGCTCACCAGCAGTTCCAGGCTGATTGCAGGCTGGATGTTTCTTATGGGAAGGGATGTCCCCACTGATGTCTTTGAGACATCCTGGGTCTAGGGGGCTCTTGAGTGCAGACCTCTGGCCTAGCTGTGGGGTGGAGTGGGGTGGGGAGGGGGCAGCTTGAAACATCTCTCAAAAGTACCATTAGGGAAAAGCCAAGGCAGTGCCGGTGTGAATGCAGCAGCTGAGAGTTCTTGGTGATGAGGGCCAGGTCGGCACGGGCAGCTCCTCTAGTTTTACAAATGCCACGTGCCAGGCTCTATCAGGGACTTTGTCCTGTCCCTGTTGACTGAACACACACTGGGAGGCCACAGCTGACCTGTACACTGGCTTAGGAGAAAGCTGGCCAGTGGGGTGTATCTGGGAGGTCCTGATAAAGGGGGTGTAAGGGGTATATTGTGTCTCCCCAAAAGACATGTTCAGGTCCTCACTCCTGGCACCTGACTATGTGACCTTACTTGGAAGGATCTCTGGGGATGTGATAAAGTGAAGAGGAAGTCACCCTGCACTATGGTGGGCCCTTAATCTAATGAATTGTGTTTTCATAAGAGGAAGGGGACACAGAGACACAGACACTCCATCTTGGTCCTTTGGGACTAAGGGTGTGAAGATGGAGGCGGAGATAAGACGGAGCCTTCTGCAAGCCCAGGAATGTCAAGAGTTGCTGGCAGCCACAGAGCCGGGAGACAGGCAAGGAAGGATTCTTCCCTAGGGCCTGTGAAGAGAGCTTGGCCTTCCTGACACCTTGCCTTTCGACTTGCAGCCTCCAAAACTGGGAGAGAATAAATTTTTGTGGATTTAAGCTATCTTGTTCGTGGCCATTTGTAGGGTAGCCCTAGAAACTAATACATGAGGGAGTTTCAGCCTGCCATGAGGTGATGGCTTTCCTGGACTCTATTTAGGGCCTGACATTGCATGTTTGTAAGTGAACTTTGCTACTTGCCTCCCTGATATGATTGGGCTTTCTCTCTTTCATTCATTCATTGTTATTAGGCACTTATTATGTCATAGGATGTGTCATTAACTCTGCTGACATCTAGTAATCCAAGTCTCCAACCCATCGTTTGCATCCACCAGGTGGGAACCCCACCCTCTACCTACTTCTGCCCCCTTACCTTGATTTATGTCTTTGTCTCTGGCCTGAGGCCTTCCCTGACCTACCTAAAACCTACCTGTCCATCTCAGACTCTGGCCTTTTCTGAATGCTTCCGGGACCCCTCCTGGCCTCCCCACTCCCTGCTTTGAAGTCCTACAGCCATCTGTGAGGCTGGATACTGACCATCAACAGCTCGTGTCATCCTTGGGTTGGTATGTGGTCATTCAAACATTCCTGTTTGTTTCCTGTGAGCTAGCATGGTGCTGGACTTCAAAGGAGTCCACATTCCTCCCCAGCTGCCTCTTCATGTGCATTCTCTGTGTTCCAGGCTTCCCCGATCCCTTCCTGGGACAGCACGCTGGGAAGGAGAGTTGTATCCATGCCAACGAATGATTGCTGAGTGGATGGATACAGCTATTTTCACCCCCAATGTAAAGGTGGGAAAGTGAGACTCAGAAATGAGAAAGTTGCCTAAAAGGTCACACAGTTCACCGGTGCAAGGGCTGGGATTGCACCCCTGACCTTGCTGGCGTAGGGGCTGCCGTTTGCCCAGGATGAAAGCCCTTCATGGGAGGACTGGGCAGGAGCAGCGCTGTGCATCCAGGGAGGAGGAGAGTCTTCCTTGCAGTGGTGCCAGGGGTGATGGGACAGATTGGAAGGGGCTTCCCAGAGAAGGAAACACGAGAGCAGCGCTCTGAGGCCTATGGCCTGCAGGACCGGCTCTTTCTACCTATAGTCACCATGTTCAAGCTCCCTGTGGCCCTTGGAACAATAGGGAAAGTCCTGACCTGTCAGCAGGAATTATGCACCCAGGTGTCTGGCGTACTCACCTTTCCTGCTGTGTCTGACACCCTCTTCTCCTCTCTTTGCCTTCCCAGCCCCTCAGAGGACTCGGGTTTCAAGCACAAGCCCTGGCATCTTGTCTGAGCTCACAGGCCTCCGGACCTGCCGTGGCCTGCCCGTTTCTAGCGATCAGCCCCCAACCCTCTGTCACAGCCTAGCAGGGCCCCAGGAGGACTTAGGATTAGGGTTTAGACCCTGATTAGGAGCACCATAGAGTTCAATAAAGCCACCTAGGATGCTTCCCCAAACAAAAACAAACACCAAAAAATCAAAGTAAATAGAAACCTCAAAAAATTGGGAGTCACCAGAACCTTAAAGTCCAGGTGCTGTAGAGGGGGCAAAAGAAAAGAAAAAGGAGCCTGTTTTCACCTGACTAACTTATGTCATGCATACCCCATCTCATATCATCGTCATCAGAGTCATCTCAATCAGGGGCCAGCAAACTGACAGGCCGCTGTTCTTGTAAATAAAGTTTTATTGAACACAGCCACGCCCACTCATCTCTGTGTTGTCAGTGCTGCTCTGGCGCTGTAACGGCAGGGGCTGGCCCTGATAGAGGCCCAATGGCCTGCAAAACCTCAAACATGTCCTCTCCGGCTCTTAAAGAAAACATTTGCTGGCCCCACTCCACACTGCTCTTCTGACTTCCAGCTAGTTGGAGCTACTTTTTGTGGAGGACTAAATACTTTGCAGACGGTTTCTCATTTGCCCTGCCTAGCAGGCCTTCCAACAGTGGGCCTAAGAGGCAGCCGGCCCATGAGCAGCTGGCAGTCACCTCCAGATCTGCCTGGCCCCACAGGCTGCACCCCGAGCCCCCTGATGCATTGCCCTCTCCCCTGCCCAGCCTATGCAGGAGGCGGTCCAGGTCCACATTATTTAGGTTTTCACGAGTACATGATCCCTTTGGAGTTGATTGCGAGGGAGTTAGGTTTTAGGTGAGCTCTTGAGAGAACAGATGGTGTCTCTTCCTACAGAATATCTCCAGCCCCCTGCCCTGGGCTGGCATAGAGCAGGAGCCGAGTAACATTTTCTGAACAGCGAAGGGAGCAGCCCTCAAGCCAGGGGCACTGCGGCATAGCACGAGAGAGCCCAGCCTCGGAAACCTGCGCCACACCACGAGTTCCAGTCTGCTGTGACCTTGGACAAGGTAGCTGACCTCTTTGCGCCTCACTTGTCTCCTCTGTAAGATGTGCATGAGCATAGCATCAACCCCAAATGACTACTGTGAGGGTTACAGGAGTTGCGGTGGGTCGCGTGCGTGGAACATTCTTGGCACGTCCGTGGCCTGTATGACAGAAACAGGATGTTATTATTGAGGCCTGGAAGTTTGCTAAGGATTCTTTAGCAATAGAGAGAGGAAGGCAATGTGCTGGCCTTTGAATGATCTTGCAAACTGAGACTTCCAGGCAGTTGAGAGTGTTGAAGACGGCCCAGCAAGCGCCTCCTCTACTCAGTCCACCCCGCGCCCCCCCCCCCCCCCCGGAAAAGCCATTCTGAGACTTGTCCTGTTCCCTTCCCTGGGGCCGGGGAGATGCAGTGCATCCAGTCCTGGCCTCCCTGGGCACCTGCTCCTGGGGACCCCTAAAGACTCCCCAGCAGCTGCAGCCTGGGGGAAGTTCTGCCCCGGAGGCTCATGTCCATGTCTGGGCCATCAGTGCCATTGCCCATACTGGTCAGATGCTTCCCTGTGGCCTCGGCAGGGTGGGTCACTCCTGCTGGCCTGCTTCACTGCCTTGCAGGAAGTCACCAAGCTGAGGAGTGGCGCAGAGTCGGGGAACCCTTTGCCATCTGCCAGTCACTCAGAGAGTGCTCGATTGTTCCCAGTGGAGCTGTTGAACTGCGGCCTAAATAAAGGAAGGAAGACTCCTGCCTCCTGCTCTCTCGAGCCTGGTGATTTGGAGAAATAACTGGCTTGCCCAGCCCAGGGGCACAGTGGAAGCAGCGTTTAAACATAGCTGTGCCAGGGTCCCAGAGAACCTGATGTAATTGTGCTGGGAAGGACTGGGGCACTTCTTGAAGCTCCTGGGTGACCCTAATGCCCACCAGGGTTGAGCGGCATCTAGTTGCCTGTGTGTCTTCCCTTGCAACATATGTGCACACAGCACATGAAGACCTGGAAGACAGAGCATTCAGATGGGGGCACCTAGAAAATGAGAGTAATGGTGAAAGGCACCAGTGAGTGAGTGACCACACTCTTAGGAGGAAAGTTCTGAAATGTCCCCATTTTATGGATGTGAATACTGAGGTCATGGGAGTAAAACAACATGCCCGAAGGCACAGGGCTGGTAGTGCTGGAGCTAGGACTAGACTTAGGTCCCCTGTGACTCCAAAGTGCTGCCCGCCTCTCTTGGCTGCTCCTGCCTGGGATCGCAGTCCACCCTGGAAATCCTCCATGGGTCCTGCCCCATAGAAAACTGAAGTTCCTCATCACCTCCAGTATCGCATGTAGAAGCTCGTTCCAGCTGCAAAAGGACTTTCCACATTTAGGAAATTCAGTATTTCTTTCTAGGCTTCTCAGCAGCGTTTTATGTTTAGGAGGGTGGGCATTTAAATATACACAGGTCCAGGTTTTTCTCTTCCTCTTTGAATGCTGGGCGTAGTGAGGAGCAGGAAGAGGACTGAATCTCACCAAGCTGAGATGATCAGATACTGCCGGATGCGCTGTGGGTCTGGAAGGCTGGCGTTGCTAATACGTGACCCCATTGGCACCGACACTTTCCATTCTCTGATCAGAGATCATGTTTCTCTGACTTGACCTCTGAGTTTGATCATTTCTCATATCCTGAGTTCTGTCTCCAGTGCACCAGAGTTCTATCCTATTTCTTTTCTGTACCTTATTGACATTTTACCAATAAAATATCCTCATCATCATTGTTCTCCTTTATTGTACAAACAGCATTATGAGGCCAAAGAATGGAAATGGAGGAGAAAACAAAATCAATAACCACTCCCTCCGACTAATCAGATTGTTTTCAGATATCTGATATGGTTCTGTCTATACATAATCAGGGATTTTATGTGGGCATAGGTGTAGGGAACAGTTTGTAGTCCGTTTTTTATCTGACATTGCATCATAAACATTTTTCTACTTTAGTAAAGTGCCTTACAAATGATAATTTTTAAAGAGTGTATAATGGCTCATTGTGTTGATAAATCATATTCTAAACCAGTTTCCTGTTGTTGAAAGTTAAAGTTCCTAGTAGTTTGCTGTTATGCGTAAGAGTGCTGTGAGCATCTTTGTGCATATAACTTTCCTTGGAAAATCCTCTGGACACATTTTCAGCAGAAGGACTATTGAGTCAAAAGGCTCTGTTTTATGACTCCTGACCTATGTTGCCTAGTTACTTTCAAACAAGGCTGTTTATGCCACTGCTGTCAACATGTGGACATGCCAGTTTCACTACAACATCATCAACATCGGGTATTATTGGCTTAAAAAAATTGTAATTCAATAGGTGCAAAGTGTTGTTAGATTTATATATATAAGTGTGTGTGTGTGTGTGTATTATTCTTAGGCCAATTTTTTCTTTCATCTGTGTGTTTACCAACTCTCTTTGAGAATGCTGACTTTGGCTGCTCCTATAGCCAAGTTCATTGCTTTCCATGTGACGCCTTTGAGTTGAGCCAGTTGCAGTGCAGCCTTGACCTAAGATGAGTGAGCTTCAGAATTGAGCCTTTGTGTGAGATGCTGCGCAGCACACTGACAGAGTGCCAAGGCTGGGATTGCAACACCCCGTCCTCACATGGTGGAGCTCTGCATGAAGTCACTGACCTGGCCCTGTGGTCTTTATGACTTTAAACGTAACACTTGTCCCCCTAGATTTGTCTTATGAGCAAGGCAGGATTTTTTCTTTATAAAGCCTTGAGACACTGCTCCTTCAACTATTTTGGGGCTTCCTAGCTAGATAAACAAGGACAAGAAAAGTCCCTGTGTGTTCCTGTTGTCTCTTTATTTGTGGTGCTGTTGTATTTCTAGATAGCTTTCTCTGATTTTCTCTTGCTGCTTCACTCACCACATCCTGTGGGGTTGGGAGGCTTCTCTAGCACTGTTTGTCTCTGCCTGTCTGTCGTCGAGCGCTGAGAGTCCTCCCTGGCTCTCCGTCTGGAACCTTCCATCCCAGGAAGGCTGAGGCCAGGTGGGGGAAGGCAGGATGGATCTTAAAGAGCCTTGTGACTAAGGAAGAGTGGGGCTTACATGATTGGATTTGTAGAAATGCCTATGTTCAACTCAGGGGGAATAATAGGATGGGAATTGGAATTTCAATTCAGAGTTGCAGAATCTCAGCATTACAAGAAACCTCAGGGGTCATCTCTTCCATTCCTTCTCTGGAGCAGACTCTCTTTAAAGTGTTTCTGATGGTGGCATCGCTGTTGCTTATACCCCTCCCATGCTGGGGAATTTGTGGCTTGTTGAAAAAAATCATCCACCTACAGACTTAACTCCCTTAAAAAAAATAGAGTTCTAATTGCAAATATGTGGAGAAAATCCAGAGGGACCTGGAAAGGCCTTTATTACATAGATCTTGCTATGACACTCCATACAGTCAGTGTGCGTGCGAATCTGGCTCTGCCTTGGGTATGTTCTCTGAGTCTCATTTTGCCCATCTGTTGCTTGAGGACAATATAGTGGCCTTTCAGAATTAGTGACCATGTGACAAACCCCAGTCCCCAGCACTGAGGAGGCTGGAAATAAGTGTCTGTGATGATCTTTTCTTTGATGCTAGGGCTTCCTTTCTTTGCCTGTGCTGATTCTTTGGTTGACAGTTGACCTGTGGTCACTTGAGAGCATTTACCCTTGTGAGAAGTCTTTTTTTTCTGCTTTTTCTTCTTCTCTTCTTTTTGCCCGGGAGAAGTCACATAACTGCTTGGATAGGCCTATCTTTTGGGCAGACTCATGTGTTGTGACTTTGAATAAGACCCATCTGTCTTCTGGGAGGTGTGATTTCCTGACAAGGAGGGGACTAGTTCTCTTCCTCAATTCCTTACCTCTCTCAATCCTAGTGCTTGTTAAAGAGAGGTTCTTCTTCATGCCTCTAGAGGCCCTGGAGTGGCAGCTCTCCGGGGACCCTGGGCCTAGGCCCCTTGTCTAGACCAGCCCTGCTCTGCTCTGGATGTGGGTTTGGAGAGGACTGTCCCTTCTTAGAGAAGTGGGGGGTCACTCTCCCTCTGCCTGGGATTGGACTCTCCACTTGACATCCCTTCAGTTCTTGTCACCAGGCTGTAGGGGAGAACATGTGGACTTCCATCTGAGATGCCGAGCCCCCAGGCCTAGAGCACAAGAGTCTCATACTCCAGAGGGTTAGACCTTGGAGTGCATACCCAACAACCCGAGGCTTCACACTGCCTGTGCCTGAGACTCAGGGCCTCAGCTGCAGCTCCCCTCCTCCTGCCTCTGACCTGCTGTGTGAGTTTTGATGAGCATCTTGCTTTCTTGAGGCTTCATTTTTCCTGCTTTAGTCAAGTAAGGCGATAAACGCTTGAAGCATTCTTGTTTTCTTGAAGTGGTCAAACCCCTTTGACTACTGAAATCTTACGTGCAGGTCTTATACATATGACTGGTTAAGGGAAAGCTGCTTTGGTTAAAATGGGGTTACGGTTTTCTGTGGACCCCCCATCTCCATTGAGCCCCCTTCTGGAAACACTCTTCAACCCCTGGGAGTGTGGGGGACAGTTGGCAAGGGTGGCACTGGAGGGTTCTTACACAGGCCTGTGACCTGCGGTTGTATAATACCAGCATCCACTTCTGGAGTACTAACTGTGTGTCAGGCACTTGTGTAGGTCACTTACGGCGCCTACAGGCACCCTGGGAGGTCTGTGTCCTTATCCCCATATCGCAGATAAGGCCTGAGACTCAGGGAGGGCTGCTCTGCTCTGCATACCTGAGGTCACACAGGAAGGAAGTGGTGGAGCCTCCATTTCAGCTCAGGTAGCTTGGCAGCAAGGCCTGCCTGCTTCAACTCTGAGCTTTACTGCCTCCCTGCGACGTGTGACCGTCCCCCTGACACGCAGCATCTTTGCCTGGCTCTTTGAGTTGTCACCCCTGCCTGCCACCTCTGATGGCTCCAGCATTTAGCCTTTTAGGTACTGCCAGCTCAGGAATGTGCAATAATAGGGATATGTGTTTTCTAGAATATACTGTGCTACTTACTTAGCAAATAGCCTCTGTGATGCCACATGTTTCATAATTTGCCCAAATAAACTTTATTATCCCTTTCCCATTGCTGTCATCATTTTTCCTTGTTTGCATAAACCCTGGGCTCTTATTTATTCCCCTTTCCCACAGTACTCTCATCTGTTTTCCTACGCATCACCTTCAGAAATGAGGATGCTTAGTGGGTCCAGCTGGTGCCTGAATGAGGATAGCCTCCTGGGGGAAACAGAGTCTGGGGTCTGGGTTTCTCCAGATTGATTCTGTCCCTGAAGCTGCTTTCTCAGAATGAAAGCTCCAGGCACCTAAACCCCCACCTGCTTTAGGAGCACGGCAGATTAGGCATACAAAGCAATGTGGACAGCCCAGAGGATGGATTATTTAAGAAATCTTACATCAGTTCTGAAGCTTGGGTTACCAGCTTCGTCCAGCACCTTGGTTCCACTAGATTGATGGTTTCTTACCACTGTAGGATTAAGTCTCCAAATAGCAGTGGTATGTTCTGTGCCTGCCATCCACTGCTCTTCTGCACTGGTTGCAGGCACAGCCTAGCCCACGTTGGTAGTGATGGGTGTTATAGTTATGTTTCTCCATGCATTGTTGGGCTGCTCCAGTGATGGAGTGTCCCATTCACCTAGCATCTGATGAATAGAGTCAGGACTCAGTTTGCTAATGCTACTGTCTCATTTCTCTTGTCTTGTGCACCTTCTTCCATTCTCTCACTTCTTTCAAGCTACTGATCACAAGTTACCTCTTGTAGGAAGTTCTCCACGAGTAGCTTAGTTGTCATCTTCACTGTTAATGTCGCTTGAGTTTTGTGATAAACACTTTACATGAATTACATAATTTAACCCATACCAAATCATTATTGCCTTTTGTTTATTGTCTAGCAGCTTTATGCACAACTTCCTTTTGGAATCAAGTATGTGGGTCCATCCAGTCATCATGTAATCACCCAACACAAGTGCCGGGGTTAAAAAGATGAAGAAAATTAACTCAGTGACCTGGGACTCTTGTACACATTAAAACAACCATGAGTGTTTGCACACTGTTCACAGCTCTTACTCACTGATCATAGCTCTGAGCCTAGACTTCAGTATCCTTATCAGGAAAGTATTCCAAAGGAGCAGTTCCCATCTGGCATGACCTGTTTGCCAACCTGGTCTTAGACTCTTCATCCTGGCAGCACAAGGCTTGAGCATCAATCATAAGAACCTTCTGGGTGCAGGTCGGATTTCCTAGGAAGCAGCTGCTGAGAGGTAGGTAGACCAGTGAGAAGGATGTCTCTTATGGGGTTCCTTTGGGATTGACAGCTGTGAAACCGAAGGGGAAGAAATCAGGGTTGGACATAGGGAGAAGTCAAACTGTGACAATGTCCCAACAAAGATCAACCCTAGGAGAGGTTGAAAGCCCAGGAGCTAGAGAGTGACTCTTCAGAATTGTCCTGAACTGGAGTGAAGGTTGATCAGTCATTGTACGTAGGCTCCCCTGGAAGGATGCTCTACCTTGAACAAGGTAATTATATACAGCGAAGGTAGTCCCCCAAGGGGGCTGAGAGCTGAGGGTCTTCTTCCAGCACTTTCAGCAACTACTTTGGTTGATGGTTGAATGGATGAATATCTGCTGTGCTCACCATTTCATCCCTACAACCTAGTACATAACAGGCATCCAGTTTTGGGGGAATGAATTACATAAGCTTTATGCAAGCATTATGAGTAATTCACTCAGCACGTATTTACTATTTTAGAAATGATTTATTAAGCTCTTTTACATGCTGCTCTTATGGAGTTTACAATCTAGGGGTTTTGGGGTGGGCGGTGGTTCAACACTGGCTTCCTGGAAGAGGCAGCCTTCATACTGGGGGTGCGACTTCCTGAATGGTGGGCCCTGGGCCAGTGCTGGGCCCCGTGTTTCCTCGGCTCCCTAGAAGCTGGCTTACTGAGATGGAGAGTTGAATGGGTCTGGGATGTTTTCTCAGGGAGGGGACTCTCCGTTGCAGCCCACCTCTTGGTGCACCTGTCCACCGTGGGAAATCCCCTGCTTAACATTCACTGACGTTTGAGCTCCCTGTAGCCTGGAACTTCCCCAAGGGTCCCATTGGCTCAGCGACTTTACATCATTTGAGTACTTGAAGAATGGAGGGACCACTCCTTTGTGCTAAACGGAAAATATATATATTTCTCCTCTGTGAGTCACCAAAAACTACAGCCCAGCTTATATGCAATTACTTAGCTTCTTTTTTTCTGTATGTAAATGAACTATCATTCTAGTTCAGGAAGTAGAGTCTGCATAGGAAGGATGAGATGAAATCAGTGAATGTTGCATCTGAAAGAGACCTAGAGTTTGCTCAGTCCAACCCCCTTCCTTTGCAAGAGGCCAGGGTAGGGAAGGGACTGGCCAAGGCCATGGTCCCAGGGGCTTGGCAGAGATTCAGGGCATGCAGTCAGGTGCAGAGCATTTGCCGGCTGGCGCAGTTCACCGTTTCCCAGCCTGTTCCCCTCCCCACGGGGCGCCAGGAAGGTGCTGCACAGCCCGGCATGTGGTGGGTGGCTCTTATCTGCACGAGTCACCCAAGTGATCAGAAAGGCTTTTACGGAAAGCAAAGGCTTTGATGTTCTGGGTGACAAGACCCAAGCGTGCTGGCAGGAAGGGAGGTTTTTGGGGTTGGAGAAATGAAGACAATTTACCTTTGGGGTTGACTTAATAACTTAACACCCTTGCGGTGGGAGGGTGTTTGTGAGGGAAAATTGAATGTAAGTGTAGTGCGAAAAGGAAAGTTTGAGGTAGAAGGCAGGAGGGGAAATGCTTCTAATGGCTCAGGGAAAGCCTCCTAGTAAGGTGGACCTTCCAGAGTCTTCTTCCTCCCCACGCCCCCACCACATCTCCTGTTTCGATGATGAGGTTTGCATGACACGTTTACGGTCTACAAGGCATTTTCCCACGTATCACCTCCTGTCTGCTCACAACACAGTGCCACCAAAGGCTGTCTGACCCACACGTGCAGCTTTTGGAGGGAGCTTGGCTTGGAACCCAGGAGTTCCTACTCCTAAAGTGTAGGCTTTAGGAGTCCAGTTTCTGGAGCTAGACTTCCTCCCCTTCCCTGTCTGCCTCCCTCCGCTGTCGGGACCTTGGGCGCCGTTCCTGACCATTTTGTGGTTTCTTGAGCTGTAAAATGGGATAATAAGAGTCCCTACTCCCCTCGTGGGGTTGCTGTAGGGATGAGAGCACTCGCGCAGTTCCTAGCACGCATTGGAGGTGGGTGACTGTGTGTTAGGATTCCCCGAGGCTGGCTTTCCCGGCTTGCTCTGACAGCAGTTCTGCGGTCTCGGGGACATACGGCTGTCTCTTGGTGATCAGATCTTAACACTCCCAAGAATAACAGTGATCCTACGTATTCTGAGCCTTTAATCATTCGAGTCCCTTCACCCTGTGAAATCGGGAGGACGTGCAGTGAGTGACAGCTGTGTACCAGGAACTGAGCGTTATTCAGCACGGACTTACTCTCTGCTTCATACTCAGAGTGGGCTCACAGGTCACTGGGTTGACTTCTTTTTCCTTTTTTGTATTAAAAAATAAGAACGCAAAAACCTTTCTTGAATAAGTAACTCATCCACATAACACAAGATCAGAAAGGGAAAGTTTTTCAATGAAGCCCGCTACTCATCTGCGTCCCCAGACTCGTTTCTCCTCCTTGCTGACACGGTTGTTGCTGGTTATTGAACCTTCTTCCTGAGACAGCCTGTGCATTTTCTAAAAGATGATGTATGCCCATGAGTACCTCTGCACAAGGTGTGGAGCACCACTGTCTCCAGTGCTAGGGGCAGTACGATGGGAGTACTCAGGCCCTGGAGCCTCGAGTCTGGGGTCCCTGCAGGTTGCAGCTGCATTGAGACCTCAGCTTTACAGCGCGTGGGGCCTCGGCTTCAGA
This sequence comes from Microcebus murinus, assembly GCF_040939455.1. Classification (NCBI taxonomy): domain Eukaryota; kingdom Metazoa; phylum Chordata; class Mammalia; order Primates; family Cheirogaleidae; genus Microcebus; species Microcebus murinus. The sequence goes on along the minus strand of NC_134110.1, from coordinate 39,001,813 downwards.
GGAAACTCTGGTCTTGGTGTTTGCTGCGGCTTTGGCCCGGAGCGCCTACCTCCCTTCTGCCTCCTGTTGAAGCAACCTGGGGTCAAATCCCAGCTCACCTGTGCGCCAGGATGCTGGATGGTCAGGATGCAGCGGACTTATTTCTCATTAGTGCTCCCATCCTGGCCCCAGGTCGTATGAATAGCAGTAGCCATCATTTTTCTTTCTTTTTCTCGGGCAGAGAAGGTGGTGGTTCAAATTAAATTTCGGTTTTATCCTTTGTAGTTTTCTACACAATAAATCATAACATTTGTAGATAAGGTGACATGGGTTTTGTGAGAAAGGCTTTTATGTTTTGCTTGCATGGATGGTTGATTCTCAGCTATTTAGGCTGGTTCTCCCCCTCCTGTTCTGTAGCTGCTGGACATCTTTCATTCTAATATGATTTCAAATTAGCAGAAAACAATTGCAAGGATGATGCTAAGAACTACTGTACACCCAGGTTCATCAGTCGGTAACTCACTCTCCATATCCCCCCCACTATTTTTTCTGACTCATTTGAGAGTAAGTTGCAGACATGTCCTTTTTATCCCTAAGTATTCAGTGTGTGTTTCCTAAGAGCAAATATATTCTCTTACGTAACTAAGCCTGTGTAATAATCAGACTCAGGAAATTTAGCTTTGCTACCATCGTATTATCTAATCCACAGGCCACATACAATTTCATCAGTTGTTCCAATAATTTCTTTTGGACTATTTTTTCCTGATTCCAGATCATCATTACATTCAGTGGTCTTGTCTCTTTAGCCTCCTTTAACCTGCAAGAGTTCGTTCCTGAGCCGTCCTTGACCTTGGCATTTTTGAGGAGTCCAGGCAAGTTGTTTTGTAGAAATGTCCCCTGGGTTAGATTGGGGCTTTTATTTCTGAAAGCTCATACTGTACCACTTGCTTTAATCCTGTAACCTTCAGTGGTCCCATATGGCTGGTGGTCACATCCACATTTGCAGCTGGGGAAACTAAGGCATAGAGAGTAGAAGTGACTTGTCCATGGTCACATTCTCAGGAAGTGACAGAGCTAGAATCTGAATCTAGGACTATCTGTCTTGAAACCTAATTTGCCTACCAGGCACTAGGAATAATGACAACAATTAGAGCCCAAGACTATGCACCTATTATGAGCCAGAGGTGGTGCAAAGCATTCCATATACACTGCAGGGCAGTCCCCATGCCAATCCAGAAGAAGCTGCTCTTTCTACCCCTGACTTACACATGAGACCAGAGAGGTTAGGTGGACTGCCCATGGTGACATAGCTTCTAACTGGCGGGGAACCAGCTCTGACCCAGGCAGCCCGTGTCCTGAGACTCTGTGTGTTGCTCTGTGCTTGGACCTGCTGGATTTCATAGAATCTGGGCAAACATGGGAGCCAGGCTTTGCTGACCCCGTGGGAGAGGCACAGCAGTATCTGTGTTTGTGTCCTTTTCTGGGCCTTCTCTATCCCAAAGCTGAGGCCTGTACCCAGGGGCTTCCTCAAGGAAGCAGGTCTTCCCTCTGCATCCACAGCTTCTGTAGGTGCCGTGGTCCACTCCGTGATCTGTTCGTCGTGGGCGGATGATGTTTTGGTGATTTCCAGGTCAGAAATCTGTGTGTGGTTGCTCATTTCACAGCTGGCTCACTCTCTCCTGCCAAAGAGCTAAGGGCCCCTGCCTGTGGAGTGGCTGGTCCTGGCTGGGTGGGCCATCTGCCCACCCATTTGGCCTCACTACCTGGGCAACATCCAGGTGGCATTCAAGGCCAGCTGTCCCGGATGATAAGGCTGCCTGGCTGGCAGTGGAACTGGTGATCATTCGATGCTGGGTGGTATGCCCAGTGCCTCTCCACCTTTCTAACAGAGACTTGCTTTACACGCAGGGCTGCCTCTCCTCATTCAGGTTACCCAGCCACTGTGTTTTCCACCTTCTGGTTGGAGAAAGATCACATGGCCTTGCCTCTTGGCCTGGAGAGAGGAGTAGATGATCTGAGTCCATGACTTGCTTGGAATTCTGCCGGCAGAGAAAAAGGGCAGATCCCAGAGCAGAACGACTATGAGACTCTGCCCCATCTCTGCCTCTTTCCTCCTATGGGGTCTCCAGGGGTCTGGGTCTCCCTGTCTCGGGCACTCAGGCTCCTCAGACATCAGAACACAGTTGTACGCCCCAACAGTGTGATCTTCCTCATTCCTGAGCAATATCAGGAATGTATTGTCAGCATCTATAGAAAGCCCAGGTCTTGCTTGGCCAGGGGCAGGGTGCCTTTGTCAGTCACAGAGCAGGTGAATGTCCTTCCTTGGGGACAGTGGGTCCTGAGAGGAGATGGCAGGAGGGTAGGGGAGCAGTCACCCAACTCTTCAGGGCTGGCTCCTGTTACACGTCTGACCTCTTTCTCCACTCCCTCCTCCTCTTCTTGAGGGTTGCCAGATTTCTGAGCAGGTTCCCTCCAGTGGCCAAGTGAGTCCTGTCGCCCTGTGCTGGGCCAGTCTCCTTTTCCCTGGCTCGTCTCTGTGGGTGGGAAGTGACCCTACTGCTGGGCAGGTTTGGTGTTTTGAGGCTGTGCTATGATCTTCTCGCTCTGCAACGGGCTCCGAGCACCCTGGCCAGCCCAGGCTCCTGATAGCTCCTGGGAGAAGCTTGGAAATTTTAGTTCCTTAATTTCCATGGAACATTGCTCTGTGTGTGTGTTTTAAAACATTAATTAAAAATACGAATCAGTTTGGCTGCCTCGGAAAGAGGTTCTGTTTTCTGCAGAAGCCCAAGTTCTGTGTTGTTTCTGCCTCTCCGCCCCACTCCCTCACAGGGAGGAGACGGAGCCAGCTTTCAAACCAGCGGGCTGGCCATGCATTTGCTGTTTGGGGTTGGGCAGCCTCTTTGGCTTCTCTGAGCTTTAGTTTCCACACCTGCAAGATGGGGAAGCCAGTTGTATGTGTCTCCTGGCCTCCTGGGGCCAATGTATGTGTTAGACGAAGAGAGGACAATCCTCAGTGATGTGACATCTATAGAGTGTGCTCTTAGCACTGTTGTTGCAATGAACTGCATTTCCCTGGGACCTTATATATAGAGCATCTCTTTGGTACTCCCTCCCATGTAATCCTGGCAGCACACCTGGGAGGTGAGTAATGTTCCAATCCACTCCTTCTTGCAGATGAGTATACTGAGTAGTGGGGGGTCAGAGCCAGGCTGGAGCTGAGGTTCTATGACTCAAGCCCCAGGCTGCAGTGCAATCTCATTGCCTCCATTTGTTCCCTTGGCCCTGTGTGCTGGGACCTCACACCAAGTCACTGTGGTGGGATAGGAATAGGGGAGACCTTTTATTTCCTTTCAGGAGGAAACTAAGAAGTGAAGTCTCCAGCGTTTGCCTAAATGGTGTTAATAATGGCTGACTTACCCAAGTGCTTATAATGTCCCGGGCCAAGTGCTAAGCTCTGCACAGGTTCTCGCCTAACACTAAGAACAAACCTCCATGACGAGAAACGGAGGCCTTATGGAGTTTATACATAAACTTGCTCAGGCTCCTGAAAGGACTTTCTAGGTAGCAGAACTGGGATACCAACACAGGCAGCCTGAGAAGAGCCCACCGGCAGCTGGGAGGCTGTGCTGCTGCCCTTTTTGGGTAGCCAAGTGATTGCATTTTGACAATAAGGCAAAGATGCTTTCCCAATCAAAAGGCCTGAGGAGCGTGGGAGGCTGCTCGCTGGGGAGCACAGAGGTGCTGAGGTGGCATCTTTCTGAGTGCACTGCTAGGCAAGGGGACTTTTCCGAGTGAGGGGGAATTCACCCTGTGCTGCTGGGAACTAGACTCTGAGCGCTGGATGGACTAATTAAAGCAACACTTAACGGGAGGAGGCAGGGACTCTCCTAGGCTTGCAGAACAGTTAGAGGTCTCTTTGTGACCAGCACATCCAAGGCAGGACTGTGACACCCAGAGGGCCTTGGAGAAGCTCATTATGGCCAAGTTGTTCCTGGAGGAGAGGGGGAATTTATCCTTCCTTGGGGGATGCAGGCCACCTGCCCTCTGCTCTTGGCTGTGGGGCAAGGGTATTTCTCCAGCTGTTCATATGGTCAAGGGCAAATTCCCCTTCAGAACTTTTCAGAGGTATTTGTACTGAGTCTGTACTGACCAAGCTTCATCTCATTCATGATATGGCTGCCAATATGCTGAGCATTTTGGGGGGTGAGGGGCAGGAAGGAGGTCTGGAAAGAGAAAGGGGCACCCCATTGTAAAGGCAGTGATGTGGCTTTCTGTGAGTGCCAAACCAGAGCACCCCTATCCCTTGAAGGAGAGGAGAAGGTCAGCATCTGAGCCCCACCGGGCTAAGCACCAGGCCTCGCTTCAGGGTAGCTGGGCAGGTTCTTCCCAGAGCAGATAAGACCAGGGGTGACCCCTAGCCTCATTCCCTCCACCGTTCCTCCTTCTAGTCACCTCATGTAGCCTGATTGTCAATGATCTGTTAGGATAAGAATCTCTGGTGAGAGAGGATGCATTTTTTGTTTCCTTGGTAATGAATGATGCTCACCGATCATGTTACTGGGTGATAGTGTTGAGCTCAGATAAAACTCACAACAAAGTTAATCTGATGCAGCATCCATGGCTCATGTGATCTCCACAGTCTATGGAACAGGTTGGACATCCAGGGACAGGCCATTCTTGGATTGAAGTTACTGGATATGCTCATTATTCCTCTCTACGTAGAATTCTTGGAATCAGCTGAATGAAAATGCTCTAGTAGGGAAGAGAAATATGGTTGATGGGTGAGGGCTTTGGGAGTCAGGAAGACCCAACTGTCAGCTCTGGCTTGGCCACTATTGTGACTTCGGAAATGGGAGGATATCAAAACCAACCTCAGTAATAAATGGCTTAATGTATATAAAAAGCCTAACATGGTGCTTGGGGCATAGTAGTTTCTCAGTAGATGTCTGCTCTGCTGCTGCCTTGCATTCAGCATTTGGTGAATATGCAGTTCTTATGATTTAAATGAAGCATCTCTTGAACGAATCCATTCAAGGTAAGCACTGATACTAATAATTCTCTATCTTTCTCTTGTATATTTCTAGAATCCTGTTACACCTGGGATTTAGGTCCTTTTAATCTGAAAAAAAAAAAATACATACTCCTTCAGCATTCCAGAAGGATTTGAGAACAATCCTTCCCTGAACTAAAGCTGGAATACTGTGGGATTGGAGAATTAAGGTAAGGGATTTTCTCCTCCTGAGTCTTGTGGGACCAGAAATATCTTTCAGAATTGATGGTCTCTTGCAACACAACTTGGGTTGTGGTTCTTCACTTGTTGGCATGTGTTCCTGTGCTGCTTCAAAGTGCTTGGGAAGCTGGTTTCCCATGACCTCATCCTGGCCTGGTTACCTGGTTCTCAGGGTTTCATGCACTTGGTCATTGTGCCTAGAATGCTTTCCATCTGTCCCTGGCAAAAGGATGAGCCTGCAGTCTCTTAGGTGAATATCCCATCCTAGCAGAAGGCATAGGATGCTCGAGTTGTCTTGCCGAAATATGTGGAGACTCTGTTGGGGAGAGGAGGAGAAGGTGGAGCAGGGGCTATGCAGTCAGGTTATGCCTTTTGCGGCATCCAGAACATGAGCTCTTCCTCCCTTCCCAGCCCAATCTGCACCTTTTCCTTCCACCTCCTGGAATCGTGTGCTCCAGCCACACCAAGGGTGAGTTTGCATGGGGTGAAGGGTGAGATGCTAAGACCCATGGCTTTAGGCACGCCTGGGTTTTTCTGGTTTTGCTGTTTGCCTCACCTTGGGTAAATCACTGAGCCCCTCTAGGCCTCAGTTTCCTCATTGTAAAATAGGGATTGTGTTAGTACCTACCTCATGAGGATGTTGTGTGTACTGAATGAAATAATGGAGAAAAAGAGCTTAGCAATCTGCCTGGCATGGAGGAGAAAATGCTCAAAAACGGAAGAGGTTTGTTTCATTTTGTTGTAATTCATTCATTATGCCATTTAGAGTTTCTTCCATGCACCAGGCTATTTCAAAGTCTTTGGTTTGCTGTGCTCTCTGCCTTTCACCCACCACCAATCGGCCTGAATAAGGACTGCGAGTCTGCGAGTCACCTCCCTGGTCGTGGCCAGCCCCGCACAATTTCTCCCTCCGCTGGCCTGCAGTGGGCAGCTGAAGACACAACTCCGTTGCACCGTGGCTGCTGCACTGGGTTGAAATCCCTTTCACCCCTGTCTGGCCAATCCATCGCTGGTGAGCTTATCTCGAGCCAGGACTGCCTTACATATCCCAAGACCCAGCGCACAGTCTGGCCCAGGGCTGGGCCTTCCATGGTAGATGTTAGAAGAACAAATGAATGAATGATTGAAAGGGAGCAAGGAAGAAGAGGGAAAAAGAGAGAGAAATAACTGAAAGAAAAATGTTTTTAAAGGTTCAGAGGAAAGAATGAAATCAGTTGTGATTTTTTTTTTTTAAGTAAGATGTTGGAAGAATAAATAACACCATGAAAAGGAAACTGACACTATTCCTACCGTGAATTTGAAAACTAAGCAAGGGTGGGAATGGGGGTGAGAAAGGGTGGACTGGTGAGAGACAGTTAGGGAAGTTGGAACTGAGGGGGCATCAGAGAATGGTGCTCATGTTGTGCTACTTAGGTCATCTTTTGCATTGCACCTTAAATTTTCCAAAGCGCATTTGCATTTCTAATCTGCTGTGGTGTTCAGCACTCCTGTGACACGCAGAGATGGAGAACACAAGGCCTTGCCCTTCTGTCAAGGTCGGGGGACTGGCATGTGCATAGGGTATTCCATACCCACCAGGCATAGGTGACAAGTGGGGAGGGGACCTTCTCCAGGCGGGGAGACTTCCTGGAGAGCGTGCTGCCTCTTGTGCCTCTTGAAAGATGCATGTGAATGAGGCCTTCTAGGAGCTGAGCTGTTGATTAGCAATTAAGAAGCCTTTCCACCTTTTGGAGCTCAGCACCCTTGTGCACTCACATTTCCCAGTAATTTTCATTTCACTGTCAAATTTCTCATTTATAGACAGGCCTTCCTGCGGGAGTGCTGCCTGCCTCTTTCTGGTCCTCAAGGATTCAACCGGGCGTTGAGTTATGTTTTGGGAGCCCATGCTCTTGTTCCAGGCAGCTGGCTCTGGGAGTAGCAGTGCACGTACAAATGCAACAGGCTTTTCGGTAGATCCCCATGGCCTGTCGCACCTGAAGGGCTGGAGCGAGCTATTCCCATGTGGAGGAAAGGGCGGATGGGACCCCAGTCACTGGGGCGGAGACTCTGAAAGCCGGAAGCACCATCCCTCAATGCTATGACTTTGACAGTGAGCAGTGATGCCTGCCTGCTGTGGACAAAGAGAGGCTTGGCAGATCTGCCTGGGGGTGACAGGAGACAATTTCTCTAGAATTCAGCTTTGGGAGCAGGAGGAGAGAGCCCGGGCACTGCTGGGATTCCGAAGCCCACAGTCCTGAGCACGGCTGCTCTGTGATGGGGCCCTGAGAAAAGCCCAAGCATTTGTGCTTGTTCAAGTGGCTCTACTTGTCCTTAAGGCACTTCTCTCACCCTGGGACCTGCCTGCCTGCAGCTGCCTAGAAATCAACTCAGCTGGGCCACACATCAATGGGATGGGCTCCACACCTCTCCCATCCATGAGTCTGGATTGTTTGCACTGTTCCTACCCGGAGACTGAGTCACCAGGATCACAGAGGCAGACACTGGGATTCTACCTTGAGCTTTCCTTCCCATTTCCTGTGTGATCCTGAGCAAGTCCTTTAAAACTCTCCAAATTTCTCTCTCTCTCTCTCTCTTTTTAAAAATAACTTATTTTTGTTTTATTTATTTATTTTTAGCCATGGGGGAATCTCAGCTATATTGCCCAGGCTGGCCTTGAACTCCTGGGTTCAAGCGACCTTCCTGCCTCAGCCTCCCAAGTAGCTGGAACCGCAAGTGTGTACCACCGCGCCTGGCCAAACTTCTCTTTTCTCAGTTGCAAAGGGGACCAGGACCCACTTGGGGTGGATGTGAGGATTACAGAACCTCTACTGAGGATGGGCAGTGAGTGGGAGCTCTTGCTGTTTGCTGCTTCTTCCACCTCCTCACCTGTCCAGCTCCTGGCCCTCTCAGTATTGTTCCCTCTCACCCCTGGCCCCTCCTTGGACGTGCAGAGGAGGTGGGCTCCTGCCCTTTTGACCCTCACCTTGCTCTCGTAGACTCCTCTCCTGGCCTCGCCTCCCCCGGGAGCATCTCTGGGCTCCCTGATCCTCCCACGCAGGCCTGTGGGGCCTTTGGTGAGAAGGCACCAGACACCTCCTGCTCTCCCGTCTGTGGACGGGAACCAGTTCTGCTCTTTATCCACGAAGTACAGGTGTCAAAGTTGCTTACTGTATTCAGCGTCCACAGCATTTAAAAGAACTCCTGGCCCAGCCGGGACTCTACACTTGAAACGAAACATCTTTTCATAGCACCTCTGTATTGGCCCATTTCTCTATTACTGTTTCTTGTGGTTTCATATTGAGGTTTTTTTGTGCATTGCACTCGACCTAGAGTTTATTTTTAGTAGTAAAGACAGAGTTCAATGAATGTCAGAACACGAGGGCAATTGCAGGGGAGGGATTCGTAAATGCAGGGGAAAATGTGCCTAATTTTCTTCTGATCACTTCTGATCTGTCACTGAACATACACGATCACACCCACAGACGTGGGTTCCAACAATGGACTAGGCCGAGGCGGGGAGCTGTGGCTGGGCCAGCCCCTGAAAACGAAAGCATTTCTGGGTCTCTTTCAGTCCAGCTAATGCAGCAGCTGGCTGCACAGATGAAGCACCACCGCAGTCATCGCTATGGATGATAATTACTATGATTATCATAAGAGCAAAGGCCAGGCTTTGGAATATCCTGTTCTCATCCTCTTTCCAGCGGGCAGCATTCTCTTTCGTGGACATCAGCTTTTCTCCCTTAGATTGTAAATGTTTTGAGGGCAGGGGCGTCTGGGTCTTGCTCTCTGTCTAATGCCAGCTCTTGGCATTGTAACAAGCACATAGGACCTTCTCGGGGAATGCTTTCTTAGGTTGACTGAACTTCAGGACCCTGAGTTTAGGCTGCAAAGTCACAGTGAGGTAGAAAGTGCTCTTCCTTCAAGCCCCCCGTCCCGCCCCCCGTCAGCGGGGGACTAAAGTGAGCACTGTCCTCTGCACAGGACTTTATAGTTCATAAAGCTCTTTCGCATCCCTTCTTTTATTGTGCGCGTATTTACTGAGAGCCTGCGGCGTGCCACTGTGCAGGGCGCCTTGTGGAAAGGAGAGAAAAGCCACCGTTCCTGCCCTGAAGCAAATCCCAGGGAGCGAGGCCAGCTCCTTGGATCCCAGACTTCACAGAGGAGGGAGCTGGAGACTCGGAGCAATTGCGTGGCTTGGGACCCTCTGCTAGTTGGTGGTGGCTCTCAAAGTAGAACACGGGTCTTCCAAACACAGCCCCTAACCTTGTTCCACCCCGGCCTGACCTGCAGGTTGGTCTTCTACACTCTCTCGCCACTCCTCACCTCCTCTGTGTCTGTCTCTCCCTCTCTTCTTGTCTCCTCTCCTCTCTCTTCTCCTGCCTCCTTTTTTCCCCTCTCCCAGCACTGTTTCTTCTGAAGATGATGAGGATCTTCCTCTCTACAGTGCCTTTTGTGGGAGGGGATCTGAGGATATGGGGCTGTGTTTAGTTATTTCTGGGGTTGGGGGCTGTGGTCTGCCCATCTTCCCTGGGAGCAGAGCCTTGGGTCTCATTGAATGCACCTTCCTGGCCTCTCACATGGTGACTGACATGATGTAGCCACCCCCTCCCTCCCTCACGCCCTCACCCCCTTTCCTGCTATGAGCCCGGTGCTGTGACAGGCTATGACGAGCCACCAGCATGGACAAACAATCTCTGTCTTTCTTTAAAGCCTTTAAAATGTACTGATTGTGTCCGTTGGAAGTCTCCAGAGAAACAGAACCGATAGAAGATGAAGATAGATCTATATGTATGTCTATATCTGAGAGATTTATTTATTATAAGGTCTTGGCTCCCGCAACTGCAGAGCCTGAGAAGTCGCACGAGCTGCTGCCTGCAAGCTGGAGACCCAGGAAAGCCGATGGTGTAGCTAAAGCCCAGAGAGCCGGAGAGGTGATGGTATAGATACTAGTCTGGGTTGGAAGGCCTGAGAACCAGGAATGCTGAGATCCGTGTCCAGCTCAAGCAATCAGCCAGTGGTGGAATTGAACCTTCTATCTTTTTGTTCTGTTCAGGCCTTCAAGGGACTGGATGGTACCCACTTTGGAGAGGATAGTCTGCTTCACTTACTGAGTCTGCACATTCACATGATAACCTCACCTGGAAACACCCTCGCAGACACACCCAGAAATGCTATTTAACTAGCTGTCTGGGCATCCTGTGGCCCAGTCAAGTTGACACACAAACTAACCACCACACTGGGGGAGACAATGTGCATCCAAATGCCCGTATTTGCTGGTTAACATGCATCTCGGCGCTGGGACAGCTTGCTTGCCTTGACACCAAAGCTACCCTTGGAGTGCCGAGCTCCAGCTCACCGCTTAGATCCTTCACAGCCCCGTCTCTAAAACAAAGACCCTGAATCAAGTGACCATAAGAGCCAGTCTGCCCTGTTCTGCCTGTATCCTTTGAGTGTTGGCCTAAGCTGAGTCCAGTTGATTTTTGTCATTCTCTGTTTCTTCCTTGCTCAGACATCAGTTGGGTATTTATGGAACATCCCTGTGCTCACAGCATCAGGCTCTGGGGACTAGAGATGGCACTTGAGTCTTGATCTTCCTTTTTGTAACCTACTGAGTTACCTCTGTTTTAAGATAAGCTGTCCACATTCTAGGAATTTATCCATTCCTTTGTTCATTTCTTCAAATGTGCATTGTGTCAATCAGTCAACCAATTCTCCTCCTGCAGGATGCTAAGCACTGGGAATTCTAATAGGTACTGATAAAGTGCTCTCCTTGCAGTAGTGGTGTTGGTGGTGGTCACCATGTGGCACTAGTAGTAATCATGCCAATGATGAAGATGCTGCTACAAATACTACCAATAATAATAGTGAAAATAATAATAGCTCAAATGTATTATTCATGGTGTTCCAGGCACTTTACATTTATTATCCCCATTACTTTTCACAGCCTATGAGGAAATGGGTGTCGTTGAGTAATATACTCAATTTGGTAAATGAAGGAGTCTTCCCATCGAGTGTATATGAGGCACATACTGGTGCTCTGAGCTTTTGCATAATTTTATTTTATTTTAAACTTAAGGATAACATTTAGAAGCTTTCACTAATGAGAGGACCATCTGCTAACTTGATGTACATACTACATATCTGGGTACCTTCCTCCAGTGTGCCTCTTACTGTCATTCCCTCCTCTTCCCTGCGGGGACCTTTGAGCTTGGGCTCCAGTTTCTCTCCAGGGCTCACCCTGCCCCTTTCTGCTCTTCTTGGAATCCAGGTTTATCGGAGGAGCTGGCCAAAGCCTGTGATCCAGAAGGCTTTATTCTTGGTTTGCAATGAAGTAGTAGACAACTGAGCCTCACTGGGCACCCAGGTCCCTCCTCGTTCCCTCCATCCTTCCTGGTGCCGGCCGGCTTTCAGAACCCTGCACTGCAGGGCATTCACATTCTTCTGCTCTGAGCTGTTTTCCAGTTTCGTCCCCCTCCCAGAGCTGGCTGCAGTGGAGGCATACCCACTTCGGGATGCTGGCATCTGGCATCCTGTGGAGTTTTGTTTTTTTTTTTTTCTTCTCAAGATAAAACCTTAAAATGAGGGAATTGGACTGTTGAGACATTGTATGATGACCTCAGGGACTCATTTGGTTATTTTTCTTCTGTTGCAGAGCATGGACACTCTGGGTTCCAGCCCACAGAAAATCAGATCGGAACTTTAAAAAATGTTAGGTTAAGGGAAGATTTTCAAACAAAAGAATTAAGGGGGCGGGAGAGACAATCTAAGTGCCGTCTTCCCTGAGTTTGCATCTTTTCTGAAATATCAGCTCACTGCCCCTGCTGCAGTGGGAGGAAATGGCAAAGTGACTGGCCACAGGGAAGAAGGGGACAACACCGCCCTTGGGGCCAACAAGGAGACCTGAGCCCAGTCTCTGCTCTGTGGTTTGCCAGCCCTGTGGCTGGGAGGGAGGCTTTGGGCCCTTCTATGCCTTGGTTTCCTTCTCTGCAGAGCGGGCTCTTCTGAGGACTAGCTGACATTGTTGTCTGTGACCCCTCCCTCCAAGACACCAAAGATGCTCTACCAGTTGGTACTGAGCTGGAGCATCCACTGGCCATTTGCTGCAGATCGTTGGACCTGATTTTCTTCAGCTAATTGGAAGCAGGGGGCTGGATGGCCGCCACGGTCTCTTCCAGCTTAAGCATGTCACACTGATGCCAGGTCACCTGCAGGCTGATAAAATCGTCTGGCATTTAAAGGGAGTGGTAGAAGGTAGTCATTGCAAGGTAGCAGAAATTGAAGGAAATACTACAGGTGTCTTAATTTTTTACCTGTAACCTCTCCACTCTGCCCACCCCTGGGCACATCCTCCACACACTTCTAAAAAGTGAATTTTGTTTTTAGAAGAGTCTAGGTTTACAGAAGAATTGTGAGTATAGTTCAAAAAGTTTCCCCTGTTAGGAACATGTTGAGTCGTGTGGCATGTTTGTTACAATTAATGAATCCGTACTGATACTTTATCATTTCCTGAAGTTCATAATATTTTTAGCATTCCTTAGGTTTTATCTTATGTCCTTCTTCTCTTCTAGGCTAACACTCAGGATCCCACGTTATGTTTGGTCATTATGTCTTCTTAGACTGCTGTAGGCTGTGACAGTTTCTTAGGTTCTGCTTGTTTCTGATGACCTTGACAGTTTTCAGGAGTCCTGATCAGGTGTTTGTAGACTGTCCCTCTGTTAGGATCTGTCTGATTTTTTTGTCATCATTAGACTGGGGTTATGGGCATGGGGGAGGAGGACCACAGAGATAAAGCACCATTTATATCACTTTATGTCAAAGGTACACGCTGTCACTGATGATGCTAACTCTAAGCAGCTGTCAGTTTTCTCCACTTTAAAGATACTCTGTTTTTGTTTGTTTTACCCCCCTTTGCATGTTGCACTAGTTAGAAGGAAGTCACTGTGCACAGCCCACACTTCACAGGGTAGGAAGCTTTGCCCCTCGTTCTTGATGGGTAGAGTCTCTACATGAACTATTTGGAATTTTTCTTCATGGGAAATTTGTCTCTCCTGTTTATTTGTATCAGTATGGACTCACAGATATTTACTTTATAATTTATTATTTATTGGGGTTATAATCTAGTATGACTTAATTTTGTTGCTGAAAGTTTTCTACCTTTGGCTATTGAGAGATCTTTCAGTTAGTTCCTGTGTCTCTTTGACATACTTCCTCCTGTGGGTGGTTTTTTTTTCTTTTCTTTTCTTTTCTTTTCTTTTCTTTTCTTTTCTTTTCTTTTCTTTTCTTTTGAGCACATCCATGCTTTCTGGTATGACAAAATGCTCTGGGCTTATCCTGCATAATTCCTGCCCCATTCCTAGGATCAGCCATTTCTCCAAGGAGCCCTGGTTATTTTACTGGGGAATGGTGTTAGAAACCAAGATCTAGATGCTAGATTGAGTTCATTGCTACTGGGCTGTCATTTCCTCTAGACTTTCTCATCTGACAGAGCAATGAAGTGTATGTGTACATACTACCCTGTGTTACGTGCACATATGTATAAAATTTCCATAGGTGTCCTTCTTATCTATATTAAGCTAAAAGTGGGTTCATACTGATGTTCTAATCCATTTCCACATTCCACATGGTTTTGAACAGATTTGGTTTTTTGGCCCACATTGGTTGGCAAGGGAAGGTAATGAATGGAGAAGAGGTCAGAAAACCCACATGGGACAGAGAGCCGTGAACTGAGAACACTGGACTTTTCCCTGTGGGCATGTGGCCTTGTTGAACACAGGTCAAGATGAGTCAGTCACCTTTAGACAGGGACTCTGCACGTGTGTTGCCCAGAATGTTTGCAGACCAGGACACCACATTACGCGCACAGGCCTTCATGTGTGACCCTCCCCTGGGCGCCATGCTGGAAATGCCCCTGTCTTCCTGAGACCTACTGCACACAGAATGGGAATGAAGAAGTTGACATACAATGTAGAACCCCCCACCTGGCTTCCTTCTCAGCCAGGGGTCTCAAACTTGATTGTCTACAGGGCCAGGGAGGCAATAAAAATCAGTGCCGTGGGCCTGCAGGTGGCAGGAGGGCGTAGGGAGTATCTCGGGGCACCAGGGCTGATGAGGACCCGGGAGACCTGGTGTGATGGGCTGGCCTGGCTGCAGGCCTAGGGCCCGTGCCCGACCAGTTAGATGTTTGGAAGTGTTTTGACTATCGTCCTCGTGCATGACCATTATAAAGGGGGTAGTGGCTAGTCTGTGGCCACTGATTGTGGCCCTGAAGGACGACAGGCCCAGGGTGGCCAGACCTGGCTGTCGAAAGAGAAACTGGAAGCTGGGGAAGGCAGAGGGCATGGGGCATGGCTCCCTCTTATTTGCCTCCTGTCCCTGACAGTGTCACCACGTAGCAGTATTTCTTCACCCTGGCCGCGGCACTTTGGCCCAGTAGCAATAATTGCTTCTAGTTTAAGGGTTGTTTTGTCCCCCAGTCCTGGCACCAGCTTTGCTGTGCTGCTCTCAGGGATGACAGCGCCAGCCTGGGACTGCGCTGGGCCCTCTGCGCTTCTCAATTCTGTTAATCCCACCCCATGTCCCACCCCTTAAGGGGTGTACCTGCTTTATCCAGCTACTGCTGCTCTCCCATCTCAGTGTCCCCCTGTGCCTTTTCAGTTTTCAATACAGGATTCATCCTTTTTCTGAAATTCTGCCTGTTAAAACAACCGCTGTGTTTGCTCTTCTCCTGTTGAATCCCGGTGAATACGCAGTATGTATTTCTGTATTTCCTTCCCTTGCCTCCTTTACCCAGTTGAGCTTGAAGCAGGTTTCCAAGCTGTTGCTCTGAGGCCCCCCGCCTCTGCTGCCCCTGCCGCCCACCTGCAGCCCCATGCTGTCTGCCCGCAGCCGCCACTGCTCCTGGGGGACCCACCGGTAGCCTGTTTCCATAGCCGGCTATGCACAGAGGTGATGCTTCGGGTTTTCCACGGTGAACAACGGTCCCCAGGGTGGGCAGGGCTCCTTGGTGTCTGCAGGGGTGTGTGACCGTGTGGGGTGGAGGCAGCCTTGTCAGAATAAACCAGGGGCAGTGCCGATGGGGGAAGTGAGGCTGGCTGAGGGGAAACCTGGGCTGGGTGCTTCTTGGGGGGTTTCCTCTGTGCCGGTGCTCTGCTGATCAAGAGACCCCAGAAGGCTGAGGCTGACACGCTTCCTGTGACCCTTTGAGACTCGCCCATGGCCCCCGCCAGACCTGAGAATCTCTTGCTCCCTGCTCACCTTGAGCCACTCAGGGAGGGTGGAAGGTTTGCCCAGGGAGCAAATACAATCTTGACCACCCCCTTTGTTCCTGTCCTAGTCTGCACAGGCAGCTGTAACAAAATACCCTACACTGGGTGGCTTAAGAACAGTAGAAATCTATTTCTCAGTTAGAATGATTTTATTTAATTCCAGATGGTCATATTTTTACGTTTAAATGGAAAGTTGATATTAAAATGCAGTAAGCATTTTTACTGTTAATCTACCTTATCCCGTGAAATATTCTAGACCATATTAGACTTAGATCTGGTCCAAGAGTTAACTATTTGGGAAAAGGCAGTAGCCTTTTCTGATGGGAAGGAAAAGACTTGAATTTTAATTGTTGCCCTGCTACTATATCCTTATGTGACTTTGGACATAACCTTTAATAAATCAGAGAACTAGGTAAGATAAAAATATGGATAACTTTCATATGGAAAGTTGGTTTGGGACAGTGTTATTGCATCTTTAAAATAAACATATAATGACTTGGAGGGGGAAAAAAAAAGGAAATGTATTTCTTACAGTTCTGGAGGCTGGCAAGTCCAGGGTCATCACTGGGCAGATTCGGCGTCTGGTGACGGCCGCTTCCTGGTTCGTGCCGGCATCTTGCCCTCGCACAGAGGAAGAAAGCGAGGGAGCGCCCGGTGGTCTCTGTTGTCGGGATATCAGTCCCATTCACAGCACTCCACCCTCGTGACCTGATCACGTCCTGAAGGCTGGGACTCCAACGTGAATCTGGGGGTCACCCACTCCGAGCATAGCAGCTCCCCACTGCTCACCTGTGCTCACCTTCCTGACCAGGTTCGTCAACAATCCTTTTGACCCTCGAATGCCGAAACTTCATGTTTCTGAGGGTGAAATTTGATTTATTGTAAATCACGACATTCCTCAAGAGTTCTCATTGATCCTGATCACTATGATAATCACCTGTACCTGAAGTTGCCCTTTGTACATGGAGTACGTTTTCCTCACATCACTGTGCGATCTTTTTTTATTCAGTGGGGTTTGCAGATTTATGAGGGTGTGTATTAGAGCCTGCTGTAACAAAGTTCTGCACGCTAGGTTGCTCAAAACAAATTTAGTCTCTCATCGTTGTGGAGGCTAGAAGTCTGGAATTGAGGGGGTGTTAGGACTGCATTCCCTCTGAAGACTCATGGAAGGATTTTCTTTTCTCTCTCCTCGCTTTGGTGGCTGCTGGCAGTCCTCGGCATTCCTTGGCTTGAGGTTGCATCATTCCAGCCTCTTCCTCCATCCTCACATGTCCTTTTGTCCTGTATCTAAATTTCCTTCTTCTTATAATTAAGCCCTCACTAATCCAGCATGACCTCATCTTAAGTTGATTACATCTACAAAGACTGTATTTCCAAATAAGATCACACTCACAGGTATGGGGGGTTAGGACTTTAACATATGTTTTTGAGGGACATAGTTCAACCCACAACAGAGTAAAGAAGAAAATGCTACAACTTATATTTTTGTTTATTTCTGTCTTATTTCCCTTTGTTTTTGGATATTTTATGATAATGATACAGGCATTCATGTGAATAAATTATAAGCAAGTACCTATACACATTTTGGGAGCTATGCTCAAACATGAATTATGAAGACACACAACACACAGTAATCAGGCCACCCGTCTGATTTACAGAGGGGCCCTGTCTTATTCTGCTTTCTGGGAGGCGTAAACAACAGACTTTATTTCTAACAGTTTTGGAGGCTGGAAGTCCAAGGTCGAGGTGCTGGCAGGGTGAGGATCTGGCGCAAGCTCTGTTCTCGGCCTGCAGATGCTGCCTTCTCCTGTGTCCTCTCGGGGTTGGAGGTGTGGTGGTGGGGGTGGAACTCCCTGGTGTTTCTTCTTATAGGAACATGTATCCTTTCAGATTATGGTTTCACCCTATGACCTCATTTAACCATACTAACCTCGATAAAGGCCCCAATCTCCAATACAGTCACATAGGGCTGCAACATATGAATTGGGGTGGTGACACATTCCAGTCCATGGCAGGCCCCATCTTCTCAATTTTGTTCTGCACTAAGATACCCATGTTTCTTTTGAATTACAGTGCAAATTAATTTATAAAGTGGGTCTCTGCAGTCCAGCCAGATCCAGAGCCATGAATTCATGGTGTTTATGAGGTGGGGGAGAAAGGAGGGCCTTGGTCAAGGTGCCTGTGCTTCTTCATCTTTCTCTGCCTTCGTTCATCCCAGAGGTGTGATGAGCAAGCTCTGCTCTGTTCCTCACTGCCCGGAGTGCGGTTAGCATTAAGCAGGGTCTTGTAAGCGTGAGCCTGGGCGTGGGAGTCCTAAACCCACCCCTGACGGTAGCCTGGTAGTCAGGCCTTGGGCAAAATCTCAGTTTTCCCTTTCACAAAATGGAGCTAACGTGCTACCTGCCTCATCAGGTGGCTGTGGAAATGACATGAGATAAGGTATGTGTACCCTAGTACCATGGTCCTGCTAAGAAAGAGAGGCCCAGGCCAGGAGGTAGCCTCTTCTCCAGTCACCTCTGAAATAGCCTTCCAAATGTCAAATACATCTCTCACTCTCTAGCTGTGCAGCCCTGGCCAAGCGGCCGAGTTACTTCCCCTCTCTGATTTTCTACTCATTGTTACCTATAAAGATAATAATGTCTTTCTGCAAGTTGTTGTGAAATCCACATAAAATGACATGCAGCTAGTTGTACAGTACAACACAAAGGTTGGTATTTCTTATTAATAAGTTTGATTGGAAACCCTCACTACTACGTTTGTATTGTTTTAGACTTTTAAGGGGCTATGATTGAAGGCTGGAGACTAGGCCAGGTGGGGCAAGTGCAAGCTCCTGAGTCATTCGTAAATAGCAAACCTTCCCAAGAGCATCCAACAGCTACAATAGAGTCCCGTCGTCTTTCCCCTGGTTGTCTTCTGTGCGTGTGCCCGCTGTTGCCTGCAGCTTCTTCTGGAGCCCTGACTTCATTAAACCTCAAGACATCCCTCTGTGTCCAGAAGCATCCAGCGCTTCCAGTCCATCTGGCTCTTGCTGTGCTCACTGCACCTGCCCAGATGTGCTGACACAGCCACACCTGGCTTGCTTTGCCCCAGCTTTTGCCATCCCAGCAGGTTGCAGTGCTTGAGTGCTGGCGAGGGAAGTGGATGCTCGCACACACTGCTGCTGGGGGTGGGTGGTGATCAGGCGGACCAACCTCTCCAAAGGGAGGTGTGGCAGGCCTTCTCCAGGTTTAGGATGTGTGCACCCTTTGGCCCAGCAATCTCACTTCTAGTAGTCTGTGCTCTAGAAATAGTGAGGGGAGTTTCCAAAGCTATTCCTTCTACAGCATTGATAGAACCCCAGCAGAACCCCGAGGACAGCCTCACTGGTCAACAGTAATGCTTGGCAGTCACTAAAAAGAATGCGATGTCGTGTTGTCCTCAGTGGGCCAGATCAGAATGTGCATGGTGTTGATGTGTCCATTGCTGATGGTGCTTATTTCCATTACTCGATTAAGGTGGTGTGTGCCAGGCTTCTCTACTTTAAAGTTTCTATTTTTCTCTTTATAATTAATAAGTATCTTGTGTGGAGATACTTTAGAACTATATAAATGTCTTGTGTCTCATAATTTCAGCAAACTAAATTTAGCACTCATTGATAATTCCTGCCTGAAACAGTTACTATGATGTTTGTCAGTGATTTTCTATTCCTGTCATTACTCCTACATTTATCAATTAACACTCTACCATAGGGAAGACATTCTTTTTCCATTAAAAAAAATGCAATTGTTTTTTATCAGTATGAACTCATGGATCCTTAGTATATTGGTTATCATCCATGACTATAATAGATTTTTTGCTCAAATTTTCTTAGATTTGGCTATTGGATGTCCTTCAAGTTGAGTTCTATGTCTTTTTGACATTTCCCCATCATTTTTGAGCACTGCCTTATTTTCTGGCACCACAAGATATTCTCAGTTCATTGTGTACTTTGCCTGCCCTGGAATTAGCCAAAGTTTCTGTGGTGTTCTTGCCGGAAGTGCATAGCCTGGATTTAATAAGGAAGAAATATCAGACAGACACAAGTTGAATGATATTTTACCAAATAACTGCTCAGTTCTCTTCAAAAGGGAAAGACAAAGAAGGAGACACGATTGCAGATTTAAAGAGACTGAGGGATATGGCAACTACGTGCAATGTGTGACCTTGGGTAGGATTCTGGGTTAGAAAAAGATGTTATTGGTGAAATTTTAATATCTTTTAGATTAAGCAGTAGTATTGTACTAAAGATAATTTCCTGATACAAGTCAATAATTGCACTGTGGTTATATAAGATGTTAATACTGAGAAGTTGCAAGGCTATACGGGAATTCTCTGTATTTTTTAAGCTCTTACTTTGTAAGTATGAAATTATTTCAAAATATAATCCAAAAGCAATTATAAAATACAAACCATGAGATAGATTTACATATACCAACATGGAATGGTGTCCATAATCAATTAATTGAAAAGAACAAGTTGTAGTTCCGCTTGTATAGAATCAGCCCATTATTGTAACAACAATACCAGGCAGTATAGTACCTACACATATTTATCTACACATGGGAGAAATTCTGAGAAGGGCACTTACTTCCTGTTAACAGACATTTCTGGGAAATGTGATTGGAAATGTGAGACAGGGGGGACTTTTACTTTCTGATAAAACAAAGAGCATGTTTTAATATTACAGTGAGAA
This sequence comes from Microcebus murinus, assembly GCF_040939455.1. Classification (NCBI taxonomy): domain Eukaryota; kingdom Metazoa; phylum Chordata; class Mammalia; order Primates; family Cheirogaleidae; genus Microcebus; species Microcebus murinus. The sequence continues at coordinate 38,981,649 of NC_134110.1, read as the reverse complement.
TACAATAAGAATGTGGGTTGTGTGCATGGGTGTGCTTCTGCATTTGTAGGTTTAGGTTTGATGCCTTCCCATCGAGTTCACTCTCAGTCGTATTTCCCTGCACAGGCAGTGCTGTGCAGAAAGCCTTGCTCTGTGGACACCCACCTGGTTTTCACTCCACTAACCACTTTTCCATATCTGGTCCTTAACAAAGAATGTCCTTTTAGACACATAGGCAGCAGGCTGCAGTCCATGCTGGTTGACAGTGACACCAGCTGACTCATTTTACCTTTATCTCAGGATGCTGTTAATTGTTCACCCTTGAAAACTTCAGGGAGAATTTTATTCCTAAGTTTGTATCATCTTAGTCTCCCCAGAGGAGTGTAAATTAGAAGTTTGCCGAGTGAAAGTCATCACATTTGCTCCTTTAACGAGCAGTGAATAGTTCCTTAAGTGGTGCCTGGTATATCCAAACCCAATTAATTAGTGAACTGTCATCAATTCCTCCCAGGAATTTTTAATGATCTCTAGGCTTGTGTAGTTAATGTAAAATTTTGTTTAAGATTTATTTTTAGGTGTAGTTTTGTTTTCAGGGCAGATGTTCCTTGAGTTAAGAAGGGAGGTGTGCAAACAAAAGTGACATCCTTGAGTGAGGGCCTACTGCGTGCTCTGAGCGGTTATCAATGGTGACTCATGTAGCCTTTGATGACTACCAGGTTACATTCCTCCAGGTTACAATGCTACCAGGTAACATTCCTCCAGTTTATCAATGAGGAAACTGATGCAGAAAGGTATGCCCCCACAGGCTCCGGCGCGTTCACTGAGTTAGCTCCAGAAAGAACTGTCCCCTTCTCATGCCTGTCCCTTACTCCTTGTAAGGCTCATGTCTCAAGAATGGGTTCTGCCACTTTGTTCAGCTGGTCATTGAAACAACTGTTGCATCAGTAAAACTTGGTTGCCTAAAACTACTGGCATGAAAGTGGGAATATAACAGGGCATCGGTCAGTCATGTGGAGGTTTGGTGAAGCCTGTGACCTTGGATAGGTCACCTTTTGCAACTTCTAAAGGCTAACTCCATTTTTGCCTTCTAGGTTCCCCTGCTTTGCTCTGGCCTGATGTTTCCATGGATGCATCTTTCAGTAGTGCGTATAGTGGTGGTGATGATAGTAAATTTAGAATATATGGGTGTCTTATTACCACCATTATAAACATTACTGAAAAATGCATCCATGGAGACAGGATGTAGGAACAGGGGCTTCAGTGGCCCTTGTCTCCAGCACCATCAATGCCTTTCCTTAACAATGAGCAGCAAGTGGGCTTCTGAGCTCTAGGAAGGCATGTGGCTCCCCTTCAGCAAGTACTAACTAGTTACCTGTGACGATAAAGGCAGACTTGGGAGGGGTCTTGGTTTTCACCCGTCATTTTACAAATCAGACACACTTAATCTCATTCCCATAGCAGAAAACAAGTTAAAGTTCTGTAAGGGCTGATGCGTTTGCCTGCCAGGTTCACTGTAACTCAGTGCTGGTCCAGAGAAGGTGCTCCGGAAGTAATGGATGGATGGTGATTTCATGATTTTGGTCCAGGAGTTTCAACTTCTATACCTTGGCCTGTTTGATGCTATTTGTAAACTGTGGTTTACAAATGTGGTTCATTCTCTCTTAAGGAGCAGGACCTCTTAAATGTAGATGGTGACAATCTCTAGACTGCAAGTGTCTTGAGGGCAGGTCATTCAGATCCTCAGCACATATAACTCATGTTTTGTAGGCATTGTGGGTACTCAGTCAGTGTCTGAATAAGATTCACTTCTGTTTTGCAGGAGAAACTTATAGGGGGTTGCTATGAACTGGATTGTGTCCCCTGACAAATTCATACGTTGAAACCCCCATGTGATGGTATTAGGAGGTAGGGCCTTTGGGAAAAGATTAGGGTTAGATGAAGTCATGAGAGTGGAGCCCTCATGATGGGATTAGTGTCCTTATAAGAGGAGACACCAGAGAGCTTGCTCTCCCTCCCTCTCTCTGTCCCAGGAAGACGCAGTGAGAAGGCAGCTATCTGCAACCCATGGAGAGGGTCATCAGAAACTGACTGTGCTGGCACCTTGATCTTGGACTTTCTGTCTCGAGAACTGTGGGAAAATAGATTTTTGTTATTTTGTTATTGTTACCCAATCTGTGGTATTCTGTTTGGGCAGCCCAAGCTAAGAAATATGGGGCAACTAGGAGTTAGGAGCTGGGCATTCATGATGGTTGTCTCCAAATAGTGAAAGGCTGGGAGGAAGTCAGATATGGGTCATGTGTCCCCAAAGATCAGACCCCAAATGGAGAGGTGGAAACAGCAGACAGACAGAAAGCAACCCAATAAAAGGAAAAGAACCCTGATGGAATGAGCTGTCTCCGACAGTGGCCAGGTGCTCATCACCGGAGATGCCCACATGGGGACCATACCCGTGCTGAGAGGAGTCAGGGCTGGAAGGATCCAAACATTGGACTGTGATGTGACCCTGTAAGGTCCCCATAGACCTTGACATTCTGTGAGCTCATGGTGAATCATTACAAACAGGAACAATTACCTCTCATTTGTAGAGCACATTAAAATTTCTAAAGCACTTTTATAGGTGCATTATCTCCTTTGATTTATATCACAACATTAGAGTTGATGCTCTCAGTACCAGTTTGCTGAATGAGGGAAGAGCCACTGCTGTCCCTTGGTTGGCAGAAGAGGGATATTGAGGCAGAGTGATTTCTAGATTTTCTAGTAAAGGCCAAGTCAGGATTAAACCCAAGTCTCTGCTGTACTCTCCAGTCTACTAAACTTCCTCTAAGGTGGCAATGCTAATACTTTCTCTGAGGCTGATGTTTTCTGTTTGTTGTTTTTTTGTTTTGCATTTTAGTAAATTCTTCGGTATCCATATCCCCTTTAATGCTCACAAATGCCGTTTGAACCAGATATGATCATTCTTATTTTACAAATGAGAAAATTGGGGATTTGAGAGTTGAGTGGCTTTTGCAAAGTCTCCAGCTTCCATAGGGCAGAGTATTGGGGTTGCAGGCAGTGGGCGTCCCTTCCAAGCAAAGACAAGCCAGTAACCTTGGCCATGTTGGGGGTACAAGGAGATTTTGGCCACAGGCAGAGTCTAGGGGGACCTTGTTTTGGGTGCGAAGTATAGCTAGTCTAGGGAGACAACAATCAAACTGTCAGTTGATTATTTCATGCACTGTTGCCTGATCCTGAGCAATTTCTCAGCTGCTCCTTCTGCCAGAGCCCCTCTGTACCTGGTAAATATGCCATCCTAGGAGTTCTCAGCCCTGGCTGCCTACCATAGTTGCCTGGGGGCCTGCACAAAATAACAGTACCCACCTCACTAACACCCTTCTACAGAGATTAAGATTTAATTTCATCTAGGGAGGGGAAGGGATCTGGGCATCAGTACTTTAAAAAAATATTTTTAGATAGTCTAGAATCCCCAGATTGGTGTTGGTGTGGGCAGATTTGTGCATTCAGATTCACAGGTTATTGCCATGAGGCATGAAGGCTGGGGGCTGCTGTGTTTCCAGGGTTTGCCCAGGGCTCTTTGGGTTGCTTTTGATTTTGCAGAAATGACTTCTTTTCTCCTTCCCTCCAACCATCCTGATGTGAGGTCATGGTCTAGTGGGACGCCACGTGAATGTACACCACGACTTTTGTCTTTACTCTCTCTGTGACCTCAGACAGGCCACCTTCACTTCTCTGTGCCTGTTTCCATTTCCTCCTTCGTAAAATGGAGACAACAGCGTTAGTTTCCTTATAAGGGTGTTGTGAGCATTAACTCATGAGACTATACCTGATGAAGAATTAGGCTTCCATGAGCCCTACCTAATGGTTGTTGCTATCATTGCAGGAGCTGCATAATGTGTGTGTGTGTGTGTGTGTGTGTGTGTGTGTATGTGTGTGTATAAATGTATATAAAATATTGATTCTGGTTCTTTCCTGGCAGAGTTAGCCACTTCCTCCTATATGTAAGCATATCACCATCTTGCATCTCTCTTATGGAATTATAATGTGTTTTTGTGTCCCTAACCTGTTATATTCATTCTGCAAATGTCTGTTGAACATTTGCTGGGTGTGGACAAGGGAGATACAGCCTCTTGCCCCAGGATAACTTGGGCTTGCTTTGAAGAGGATGAACAGAGGAGGTGGACTCTATGCTGAAGCAGGCCAGGATGCTGCAGAATGCGGAACCTGTCGTGCCTCACAATTGGGGTAACTGTCCTGACAGAGCTAGGTGTTGCTCCTATGTTATTTCTTTACCTTACACATATTGAATCCTTGAACTTACTGTAATTACTTGCCTATCTCCCCTCAAAGTTAAGATACAAATCATTGCCTTCAGTTTAGGAAATGTGTTTGTTCATTTTTGTATTTCCAGTGTGATTCATTCATTTGACTTGATTCAGTTTAAGCAGCACAGCTTAAGACTTTTTGTTAAATCCTAGAGTGACACAGATGAAAAGTCCTGTATAGAAATCTTCACAGTCCTCTGGAAACTATAGACATACAAATGGGGACAGGTTTAGACCATCCCAGCTGCTGTGATAGCTGTTGATCCAGTGAGGAATGAGGACCCAAGGGTCAGCAGGCCCTTGAAAATGTGTATGGGCCCGAAACAAACATGTCTGTGTCTCACATTAAGCCCTGCCTTTTCAGGGTGAAGGACTGTTCTTTTTTTGCGTCTGTTCCCTCCCAGGGTTTAGGTCACTGTTCTATACATAGCAGGTGCATGGTGGATACACAGAGAGTGGCTGGACAGACGACATGGCTTTCCTCTGGAAGTCTGTCCTCATCTCTAAATGGAACCTTAGCCAATATTTTGAAGCTATCCATCAATGCTCACATTCTAGAAGACTGTGATGGGTGCTGAAACAATTCTCCCTCCTTAGAGCTGCCAGAGAAGGTCATTATTTTGTGACGTCCTCAGACTCTCATCGTTGCTAGAAGCTGACTAATTATGAGCAGAGAAGTGGCGGGCCTTGAAATGTCCCCGTCTGCACATCTGGCCTCACTGTCAAATAAAGTACTTATTTCTGATAAGCTCTTTTGGCTTCTGTGAAGCCGCCTGGCCATGTCTGGCCGTGGGCGGTGCTGATAATGAGCTGAACAGAGAGCACTGGCTGGGGGGAGTGTGGGGGCCCAGTGGGTGGAAAGGATGGGCTTTTTAGACCATTTCAAAGTAATGAGACGGCTTAGAGAGAGGTTAGTAATGTCTGCTACCACGTTCATTTTCTCTGTTTCCATTGAAATGGAAGTTCTAGGTGGACTGAACCTGACCAAGAAAGGGAATGGGGACAGGAAAGCTAATGAGAAATGGGACTCGGTTATTTTTGGAGTGCTTTGTACTTTCAGAGGATTGTACCCTGAGCCTTCTTCATCTAAACTGTATGAAGCACCTAAGCACATGGCCACTCGGGACCGTTTGTATGGCGCTATAATTAATTTATCCCTTTGAGACTGTGTGGTGGACATCTGTCTGTGTTATTAAGAGTAAATCTCGAGCATGAAACTTAAATGTCAGCAGCTGGATGTGCTTTTATGGAAAGATCATAGACTTTAGAAACTTTCCAAGAAACTAAAGAAAATCAACACCTTATTAACAGTGTATCTTTGTCAAGACAAGGAAACTTTGAGATTCAGTTTCCTTCTCTAACAAAAAAAAAAAACAAACAAATGTGGACTTTTTAGGTAGAATAACTGTAAATGCTATAAAAATAAACTTCAACATATTAGTAGCTCACATATGCCTCTCTCTTACTCATGTAAGAGTTTAAGAAGGGTGTTCCTGGTCAGGAAGTGGCTTTTCTTCATGCAGTGATTTGCAGATGCAGTTCTCCTCTGTGTTGCTGTTCTGCCATCCCTGGGCCCTTGATGTCCACTTAGCTGGCAGAGGGGCAAGGGACAGGGGAGAAGGCACTCCACTCCTTAAGCACATCACCCTGGAAGTGGTGCACAATCACTTCACTTCCCAGGAGCAAGCTCTAGAAGAGGGATGGTAACCACTCTCTGCCACAACCTTTCTTTAGTGTTGTATAAGAATAGGTGAAGTTGGGATTATGAACATACCGCGGTGTGGTGTGTGCTGTAAACTATGGCCTTTATTATTTGTGGGCTGTTTGTAGGCACACATGGCCACCCAGGACCATTCGTGTGGTCCTGTAATTAATTTATCCCCTTGAGACTATGCAGCGGGCATCCTTCTGTGTGATTAAGGGTAGATCTCCATCATAAGTATAATGACTAATGCATATCTTCTGTAGCTGGATCATGATCTACATTAACTCATCCCTTGCTGATGTCTTTCAGATTGTCTTTGGTTTTGGTGCTGTTACAAAGGAGAGAGCATCAATTCTTCTACATGCTCCTCACACTGCAGGTTCTGGGAGGGAGACAAAGACAAGTCATAGCATCTACCACCCTCAAGACACTCACAATTGAATAAGCTACCCAGGTGACATGGCGTGCTTACCTGGCTAGAAAGTGAAGACTTTTCACATCGGAGCTCCATGCTGTGGGAGTTTAAAGTGCAGAGGGTCTAATGTCCCACTCCAGGTGAGATTGAGTCCCCTGCCTTTCCTGGGTCATCAGCTTCCATTTTCTTCTTGGATTTCAGGACCATGTAGAACGTCAGAGAGGGGCCCTCAGAGATCATCTGGCCTTTATCATTCCACCTGCTTATAGATGGGGAAACACAGACTGGGAGAGGCTGGATCACTTACGGAGTTTTATGCAAATCCAGCAGACCTCAAATCTAGGTGTCCCTATCTTGAATTAAATCTTCGTGCCTTTGCATCAGGTCCCAGAGTGCTATTTTCCCGAACTTTGCCTCTGGGTGTGTCCATGTCAAAAGGACGTTGTGAGTGTGGTCAGTGGAGGATGGAGGAGAGGTGGCCAGGGCAGAACAGATGGGGAGGCTGAAGACACACCAAAAATCCTGCTGTCTGCTCCATGAGGCAGTAAGAATTGTGTTGTCTGCACAGGTACCAGTCGGCTACATCCCTCTTAATTTTTTTTTAACACAAATTAATAGGAACTGGACACCCACTGCCTTATTTATGTTGGTGTCCATTATAGCGTGTCCATGTCAGACAAGAACCCAGTCTCTGGGGCTCTCACTTCCCCATGTCAGGGTTGATGCCACTTGTGACTGAGCTGCAGGTCACATTCAACTCCTGTGCTCTCCAGGATTGGGTGGAATACCAGCACATCTCACCTTCCGGCACCCTGGGAGTTAGTGTCAATCTATAAATAGGTAGATTTGTTTCAGAGATCCTTTTCAGAACCCTACTGTGCATATGCTGCAGTGATGCTGGCTGCAGTGGTATTTATAACTGTGGCAGATCAGAACTGGCTTCAATCTCACAGAGCAGGGGAGTGTTTGGAGGCACCGTAGCACATGCACAGAATTCATCCTTCAGTCATTTAAACATTAAAACGATGGCTAAAAATGGCTACATCCTGGGGAAAAGGGACAGGATGTAAATTGCTCATGATGCAATATGATAAGGAAAGAAAAAGATCCTGCAAAAGGTCAGATAAGGTCACCTGCAGATCAGCAGTCCTGTCCTGATTAGCGGCTCTGTGCTGGGCACCTGGGCTGGAAGTCAGCGGAGGCTCTTTCAAGGAAATGGGCAGCTGCTGTCTGTGTTTGTCTCCACCGTGAGGCTCCTGGAAGCTCCCTTCATTACTTCACATAATTTGTCTTTAGCACTATCTGCAATGCCTTTGTGTGTTTGTTGTGCTAGCAGTCACAGAGGGAGTCCTGGAGAAATGCCAGGGAGATAGGTACTGAAATATTCCAGGTGGAAAAAAATCTCTGCTCCAGGTGGCCACAGCAGAGAACATCGGGGTCAAACAGGGAGTGTCTTTTCAGGGGAGTCTCAGCTCACCTATGACCTAGTGTCCAGCCCGCCTCCTGGGGAGAAGCCTGTGCCCTGACATGTAAGCTCTGTGGGCCAGGACGAGCACGTTACAGAGCCTTGCAAATGAAAAAGCCTCGCTTCCTCCCCCCACGCCCACCACTTAAAATTCCCCGGATCTGGCAGCGGGAGGGGAAGGGCTGTCCCTGGAGAAGGAGATTGCTCCTTGACAATCCGATTAAGATTCCTAATGATTGCAGCAGATGAGCCCTGAGCGCCGTGGCTGAGTCTGCAGCAGATGAAGGCTCTTCCCCAAGGAGCCCTGCCCAGCCTTCCGGGAGGACCTCGGCGCTGTACCCGGCCTGTGCTGCCCGGTTCCCGGTCGTGCCGTCAGCAATGCTCAGTTCCTGCCCCTGGGGTGGCGTTTCCCATCTTTCCCGAGAACGTCAGAGCTGCCGCGTCTGGACCAGCTAGAGGCAGCCACTGTGCTCAGGATGCGGCTGCTGCCTCGAGGAAGCGAGCCTTGAATACGGGGCGTTACAGCAGGGTGGGGTTTGCTTTACGTTCATTCTTTTTTACATCTGGAAGATAATGGAAAAATTTAAAATTGCTGTAATTGTACCAATTTTAAAAATTAATACGAAGAAGAGAGTAACCAACACCAGCTTGAAACCTAGCCCGCCTCTTCTTGAGATAATCTCTATTATCAGTTTGGTAATTTACAAAAACCCAGTGGTGTACTGTTAAAACTCTTGGGGTTGGCGGGGTGGGGGACAGCTCTGAATTGTAGGTGTGTCAATTTCTGTGATGAAATCCCACCATGGCCGATTTCAGACAACCAGAGGTTTAAAAACCAGTGTGCAAAATTCTTGAATATTTAACAGTTGACTTTTTTGCAAGCCGGTACATACTCACAAGTTTGTTGTTGTTGTTGTCTGTTTTCATTTTCTCTTTTGGGGAATTGGAAAACTTATTATTGTATTGGTAAGCATGCCATTTTTATTTACTATGACATCTTCCCAGACCAGCTCATGCAGGTCCACTTAGCTCCTTTTGCTTGTGTGGCGAGGTTTTCATGGAGGCACACCGTTTTGCCGCTGGACCTTTCTTGGAAGGGCAGATCAGCCTGGCAGCAGAGGGGACGTGACAGCAGCTGGGTACTCAGGGGCTGGCTGCTGAAATGCTGTCCACATTTGGTTTTCCTTGGAGTTGACTGTAGCTTCTGACCTGTTCTAAATGTGTTCTTCTAATAACCTGTAGCCTAGTCACCTCTGCAGGTGACATTTCCCTTCACTCTGCTCATTTCCAGATTCCATTAGAGAATCTCACTTTTCTCCTGGGAAACCTCTCTCAATACTCTCCTATTCCCCACACTCCCTCCCTGAGGCTGGGCAATGATTTCTTGGAACCCAGTTCTCCTGCGGGATTTCTCACCACACCTTATTTACTGCATGACATCTACCTCTTTCCTGTCTAGAAGCAGAGAAGCTCTGGTAGGCAGAATGGTCCCTCTAAAGATGTCCACACCCCAATCCCTGGTGTTATGCCTATAAATATGCCACTTCACTTGGCGCAATGGACGTTGCAGAAGTAATTAACGTTCCTAATCCATTGACCTTCAATTAAAAAAAAGAGTCCTGGTTATCTGGTGGGCTAATCCTATCACATGGCCTTTAAAAGCAGAGATTTTCTCTAACCATCATCAGAGAGTTGCCATGAAGGATGCCAAGGATGAGGAGGATTCGATGTGGTGGCTCTGAAATGTGGAGCCCATGTGCAAAGACTAGAGGGGGTTTCTGGTTGCTAAGGGAGGCCCCAGCCGACAGTCAGCAAAGAGGCAGGGACCTCCACTGTACAGCCGCAGGGAACGGAATTCTCAACGACGCGAATAAGCTTGGAAGAGGCCTCCAGATGGGGGCCCAGCCAGCCAACACCTTGAATTCAGCTTTGCGAATGAAACTGGGAGCAGAGAAACCAGCTGAGCCAACCCACATTCTGACCCACAGAACCACGAGATAATTATGTGTGTGTTGTTTTAAACCGCAGAGTTTGTGGTGATTTGTTAGAGCAGCTGTAGACAATTAATACAGGCTCCTAGTGGTTGGGAATGCAGGTTCTGGGCCCCTCTCTTGACTTCCAAAACATGTTTTCCCTTTCTCCGGGGAAACCTCAAGTTCCCAGTGGCTGCTTTCCCGAGTCTCAGCCCTGCTTCTCCCAGCTATCCTGAGTGAACAAGTTCTACCATCTTCCAAACACTTCATCTCCCCTCCACCTCCCCACAGTCACCACTTGGTAGATTTTACTGCTGAAGCCTGGGCCTCCGCTCCCGATTTCAGACCCCTGGGATGTTGCGGTAGCTTCCTTATGGGGGTCTCCCTAACTCCCTAACTCCCTCTTCCCAACCGTCCTCCAAACTGCTGCCAGATGCATCTTCCTGGAGAGCAGCTTGGCCTACATCACTCACTCCCCCGCTACAGGCATCCCGTGGGTTTCCTGTTCCCACTGAATCCAGCATGAATCCCTCGGGCTAGAATTCACAATTTCTAACCAGAAAAGGAACATTGCCCCTCCAGTCTGCTTTCCCAGGACTCCCTCTTGTGCATTTGCATTTTCCTGCTGTCCCCTTTACGCCCGAGCTGTCGCAGCCCCAGGTCTTTGTTCCTCCAGCCCCGTGGGGCCCTGCACACACACCCTCTCGTCTTGCAGCCCTCCCGGGACCCCCAGATGCACTGCTGTTGACATGCACAAGACCCGTCTCCCCACCAGACTTGCTTCCTGCCCCAGAGCCGTGTACAGTGCCAGGAGCATCATGATACGTATCACCTGTGCTCACTCGCTCATCCAGAGACGCCCAGAGTGGAGGAGAAAGGCAACCAGACAGGGAGGGCCTCTCCACCATGTTGGGCACATGCCCACAGCCACTCATGAAAATAGCTCTTAAGTGAGGATGTGGTGGTGGATTGCTTTTACACTATTTAAAAATGGGTGCTTCTAAGGACTTGAAAAATCTCAGAAGTATTTATGGAACACTCTTCTCACTACAGCATTTGTGTTTGCCGGGGCTGCATATAGTGAGTTTGAAGATGGCCCGCGCATTGGCAAATAATATTTTACTATATTTAACAGAGTCTTACTATCACAATTTTGTGAATAGCTGACTCATTGAGCACATGTGATCACCATGAATTAACTCAATTAATTTGTACAGCAATGCTATGAGGTTGGGACTATTCATAACTACATTTTATGGGTGAGGAAACTGGGGCACAGAGAGGTTAAGTGATTTATCAAAGGTTGCATAGCTGTTGAGTAGCAGAGCCCAATGTCAAGCCCAGGCAGTTTAGCTCTGGAACCAGTGGCTTCACTCCTTCCCCTACTCCCCGAGTTACTTCTACTGCTACCATTTTGGTCTGTTTATGAGAGGGAGAAGAACCCTTTGTCCCTGGACAAATGTCATTATCATTAACATTATTGCTGTAGTTCACTGTCTGTTACTATTTTTAACACTTCGCAGGCACACAGGACTTTAAAGTTTTAAAGGTTTTTCTCTTGATTCTCACACTGGACGGCCACAGGGATGTGCCTTCCCTGCCCTGGAATGTGCCTTGGAAATAGCCCATCTCCTTGGCTCCAAATGCCCCCTTAGCTGGGAAGCAACATATTTCCCATACCCAATCCTAAACCTGCCCCCCCCCACCTTCATTACTTTTAATAATCACACAGGAAGTTTGTTTTTGCCCCAGTAAAGACGACCATCACATTTTTTTTTTGCCTGGATGTCGATTTTTTCTTTGAATCCCCAAGAGCCTTGACACAAGCCTGTGAGTCACATTTGAGAAGAGGCAAAAGCTTGGGCTCTGGATTAGACAAGGCTGAAGTTCAGATATAGGACTGGGCCTCGGACTGGCTGCATGGCCCTGGGCAAGTTTCTTCACCTCTCTGAGCCTCCTTCAGCGCCTCCTGAGAAGTCCCAGCAAGTCCATGGGGACTGAGGGAAGGTGCGCTGCTCACCTGGGTGCATGCAGTAGGCTGGGGGGCAGCTGCCTTCCTCACGGCACCCTGCCTGGATGGCGGCCTGGCAGAAAGGGTGGTACAAGCTGGAGTGAGGAAGTGGGAGGAGAAAATGGGAGGTAACGTGACTAAGTCATTTCCCCATTCAAAAGAAATCAGAAAAAGTAAGTAATGATTCAGCAGCTTTGCCCTGAGATACTGGGGCCGGGTATCAAGTTTACAAACTTGACTCTCATCTTTTTAAAGACACTATAGGGTAGGCTCTAGTCTCTGGGGCAGGCAGTACCCTCAAGCAGAATTAACACTGTCACTGAAGAACCTGGGCTCTGGGGTCAGAAAGTCTGCAAATGCAACTGGGCTCCACGGCTTCCTAGCTCTTGGATGTTGTACACTTTAACTTCTCTGTGCTTTATGTTTCTTACCTTAAAAATGGCAATGAAAGATCTCTGTCTCCCAAAGTTATTGTGAGGCTTAGATGAAGTGTACACATCTAAGCTTAAAATAGTGCTTGGTGTTTTAAGTACGAAGTATTTGCTAGTTACTGTTATCACAGACCTTTTTCCTTTTCTGCATGTGTGTGTATGCGTGCATGCACCCATGCACATTCGTGTGTGTCTGTTTCCCCACCAGCAGGTGAACACTGTACAACTCCAGGCATGCACAGTCTCTGCAGGGCATGCAGTGATTTGACAGCTGCATTCCTTCATCCATCTTGGGGAGATCCAAGGAACCCTTGTATCAGAGTCACCTGAGGGGGGGCCCTATTGAAAATGTCAGCTCCTGGGCCCCAGCCCAGAACCACTGAATAATCAGATGGAGGGTGTTAGCTCTGAGCCTGCTTGGCCTTTTCTCTCCCATGTCAACCCAGCAGAGCTGCAGACCCTGTGTGGAGGTGGGTTACAATGTGCTCTCCTTATCCCCAGTAAAACCAAGACATTTTGGGGTGGGGAGAGGGTGGCGGTGGATCAGTTAATATAGAGTCTTTGGTTGACCTTTACCCTGGATTTGTGGAGCTTAGACATACAAGGAAAGTTGCATTCCTTTCTGGGGAACTGCTTAATTCATACTCACTCTCCCAAACAAGGCTGCTGGTTGATTGTAGCTATTTAACTCTATGCGATCTGCTTCTATTCTGTGTTGGATATACGGAGATTTTGTTCACCAGAGCTCGTACTAGATCTCCACCTGGGCCAGGTAGGCTTTTCCCTACACTCTCTAAGGCCATCTACACCTAAGACACACTGAAGAATGCCCTGGCAGGGCCCAAATCTAGTATTGGGCTCACTCTGTTGGTGTTACGAGTTCTTGCTGCCTCTCCTTTGGGCCGATGCTATGATGGCAGAAGCACAGGGCTTTGTACAGTCTAGATAGCCCAATTTCAAATCCTGACTCAGACAAAGCTCTGTAACTTTATATAGGTAACATAATTATGTGGACCCTCCCTCCTTCCACCTATAAAATAAAATGGTGACGTGATTACAGGAATGGCTCCGGCTCTTCACCCATTCCCTGTGTCTTACACTGGACCTGGTCGTGTGAGCTATTAGCAGACATGGTGCAAGCTGAGCACTGAAAAACTGTTTCGATTTCCACTGTTGAATCTCTCTTATTGCCAAGAAAAGGATGTTTTGGGCTAGTCCTTTGGTTCCAGGAGAAGGATGAGAGATACAGAGAACATAACCCAGGTGCTTGAGTGCTGAACTCATCTTAGTTGAGACCAGCCTGGACTAGCTGACAGCCAGCCAACTCCCAGACCTCTGAGTGAGTCCAGCCTAGATCATCAAAGCCACCTGCCTGACCATCAGATTCACGACACTTAGTGGGTATGCCACTGAACTTTTGTTATTATGCAACATCGTTTTGGTGCTAAATATGTTGGGAATATCAGTAATAACTACTGGATGACTTGAATTCTGCAAGAACAGGGGTTGGCTAGTACCACATGCATTGCCTGACACATCAAATCCTTACTAAATGATTGATCTCATAAGAATAAATCAGGTAACCCTCTGTAGACCTGTCTAGCATATTCCCTGTTTACTCAGAATATCTGTAATTGGTTGGGATCACTACCATTCTCCCATTCACTTGGTGGCCTACAAGAGCAGAGATGCCATTTGCTGAACAAAGGTGGAGAAAGAGAGAGACTTTGGGAGGGTGGAGTAGCTGTGGTCCTAGTTTTACATAAGAAGCTGAAGGGTAAGTCAGTCCCTCTTGATCCACTGAGCATTTTGGGTCCCCAACCTCAGTGCAAGCCTGTTATATTCTTCAAGGAGAAACAATTTGACAGAGATTCAGTTTGAGAACATACCAGCTGGAGAAACGGCAGTTCCCATATTTTGGGCACTTGGTCTAAACCAGGTCCTTCTTGCCCATCCTCATTCGACTCTGCAGGAAGGAACACTCTCCTGATGTTTGAAGGGGACAAAACTCAGCTCAGAGACATCACGTGAATGACCAGAGAGCACACAGCAAAGGTGGCTGCATGAGCTTCTAGGTCCAGGGCTACCTGAGAGCAGAGGGCAGCCTCTTCTAAGCCCCACCACAGTGCAGGCCGGAGCAGGCATCCAGCCAAAGCCTCATTTTCTCAATGAAGGAATTCCACCCGGTGAAGGGGAACAGCTGGCTCAAGGCTACGCAGTAGTCCGTGTCACCAGGTTACCTGACACCCGTTCTAGGGCCGTTGCTATGACTTGTTGATATCTCACGGGTCATTGGGCATCACTGAAATGCCAGGATAAAAGTTTCCCGTGAAGGCATTATTAGTTTCCGGGTCTCCAAGTGAGCACCTTAAAAGATGCACTATGGAACACGTGAGGCGCTCCTGGGCTCTCGTGCTCTCTGCAGGGAAGCCAGTCGGCAACGTGGGGGAGTTACTTGTTGGGGGAGGCATGAGGACCAGCTAGCTGCAGGTGTGCCTGCTCCAGGAGGTGAGAGGGAAGCCCCCTCCCACCCTGCCCTGCACCTACCTGTCCTGCCTCCTGCCTGCCAGCTCCGAGAGTGGAAATGGTGCCAGGGAGGTTCTTGGGCTGGCGTTGGCTGGGCAGAAGCCCTGCTTGGCCGGCAGCCCCGGGCACCTGCCACCCTCATGTGTTTGCTCAGTGGGTCGGGGCACGGAAGCAGGATGCTTTCTGTTGGACCTTGGGCGTTCCGGGCCTCGGGGGCCAGCTGCCGGGCTGGCAGGTTCTCTGAGGAGCTGTCTTTTGCCCTCTCTGTGCCTCTCTTTCTCTCAGCTACCTGACAAGCAGTTAATAATCCTCCCATCACCTAATGTAACCCAGAGAAGGCAGGAGTCCCAGCTAGTGTGCACGGAACAAACATTGGCAAGGTGCCCAAGAGCTCTGCACCAGGAACCTTCAGTCCTCTGAAGGAGAGAGGTGTCCCTCCAGCACACTTCAGGCCCCCTTCTCCAAATGCCCTGTCTTGCACCATCCCCAGACCATTTTGGCTCTGCCAGAAAGAATTTGCTGGAATTTTGGCGAGAACTTCTGGCGCCACACTGCTTGCCTTTGATGAGACATTAGGGGCGATTTAAATTCATCCAGAATCTCAATATAGCTCCATTCCTGTTAGGACTGTGCAAGAGACAGGTTCTAATGCCATTTCTTACAGAAGGATTCTGCCTTGATAAGACAGAGCATTGCAGTAATTAACGTGCTGAAAGCTTCAGGGTTCATTTGCAAAGCATTTTCATATACATCAGCTCCCTTAGAGTCTCCCAAGCCCTGGGAATGGAGCGTTCTTATTAGCTCCACTTTACAGGTGAGGCAGCTACAGCCGGGGGAAGATGAGTACCTCACCCAGTCCCTTATGGGTAGAGTAAGCATCAGAGCAGAGACAGGAGCCCAGGTCTTCCCAATGAAACTCCAGTCTTCTTTTTAATTAATTCTTCTGTGGTCCTAGACATTTAAGAAGACATGGGTTTTCTATGCAGATGACTTGTGCTCAAATAAGGTCAGAGTAGAGAGGAAGGAATTCATGTTTTACTCTACAGTGTCTCATTTAATCTCTCCAGCAACCTTTAGCACCAGGTATTATTGTCCCCTGTATTTACACCTGAGGAAGCTGAGGCTCACAGAGCTGAAACATCTTCCCGCAAGTCCACGTCTAGCAGGGGTAGAAGGTGGACCCAAATCTCTCTGGCTTCCATGTCCGTGGCCCCTACTGAGACCTGCCATGCAGGGCAGGCTGCAGGGTGAGGAGGCTGGCTCTGCTTCTGGGAGGGCAGGGCGGCACCCAGAGCTGACACTCCACTGGTCCTGCTTCAGGGCCCAGAAAAGTTCAGACATCAGTCTTCTCCTTACAGCCACCTATCTGCCCTCCATCTGGAATCATGGTGCTGGCATGGATGAAGACTGACCTTGTGGATCCCCTGCTCTGGTACTCTCAGGTACCCAAACAAAGAGCAGCTCCACAGGGGATGTGACTGGCCCCGTTCCATGGGGGGGGTTGCAGAGCCTGCAGTGGCATCTGGAACCCCTGACTCTCAGGCCTGTGCTGGGGGTTCATCTCTCGTCCTGCCACCTCTCAGCCCCTCCCTCTGCTGTCTTTGATTGCTCTGAGCTCTCTACTGGGCCACCTTTTTGACCCCTGGGTACAGCTGCCATACACAGTCCCCCCAGTTCCACGTATGTGTGGCTCTCATCTCTAGGAAGAGCTTAGTGATCTCAGAGGCAGGGGCCGGGTTGTCACCTTCCCTTCGGAGCTGACTGGAAGTTGAGGAAAGAGCTGGGCTATGCATCCCTTGGAACGGGGTTTTGACTTGACCCTGACCATGTGGCTGCTTGTTGTCTCCAGAGTCAGGTGACTCCTCCTCCCCGTGTTGTCTTCTCCTACAGCAATAACAGCGGCTCCTCGTGGGTGGACACCTAGAAAGTTCCAGGCCCTGTGCTAAGTACTTCACTGTCTGTGGTCTCTGTAGAGTGGAGTCTCTCAGGCCCACGGTGGTGACTCTCCTGGGTGCAGGCAGGATGCCGGTAGAAGAGAATTTGGCAGGGGACAGGCACCTATGTCCTGGGCTTGCTCCTGCCTACCAAGGTGCTGGTGTGGTTAACTGTCCAGTTGACACTCGCAGAGCACGTAGTGCTGCCGGCACCGAGGCTTAGGGCTGAAGTCACAGGCTCAGGGGCCCAGAGTCAGTGATGGCACCAGGAGGGCAGCCCAGTATTTCGTCTAAGCTCTGTGCCATGTGTCAAGGCCCTAGAGACATCTTGGATTTCCACCTGGGGCCCTGTTGTTCTGGCTCATGGTCAGGGTTCAGCCAATATTGGATGAAGGGAGAAATGGGAGAGTGAATTCCCTGAAATGTGCAGACATTCACCATGGCCCTTGGATTCCTCACTGGCATAAGGGTTAGCTCTCCTGGCCACCACCTGTGGAGGCATGGCCTTCCTCGCACCTCAGTTTCCCCGTATGGGAGCTGAGCCTGTGGCCTTCTGCTGGAGTTCTGTCCCCTCCTGCAGGTGCAGGCTGCCCAGCGTTGAACACACCTGCATCTCTCCCCAGCCCTCCCGCTGCTGTCTCCAGCTTCCCGCCCTCCGTCCCGCCACAGGCTCCCGCCAGACCAGCCCACACGGACTCCTTTTGTTCAGCCATCTCAGTTTCAGGCAGACCCGTCCAGCCCGGTCCTCCAGCCCGCCTCGAATACCCCTTTGAAGCCTTGACAGGCAGCCAACCTAGCTGGCCTGAGCTCACAGAGTGGGGTGCCGGTGCCAGCGCCCTGGCAGCCACTTCCCGCCTTGCTGGCTCCCAGGACCTGGCTGCTCTGGGGCCCATTCACACGGGGACAGCAATGCCCGGATGTTCGCCTCCTCCGCTGGCATGGACGTCCCATCCGGGGCTGCCGGCTGGGGCTGTTCCCACAGCCCAGATTCCTTTCTCAGGCTCCTCTCCCCATAGTGAAGCCCTCTGGTTCCTCCCAGGCCATGCAGATGCAGCCTCTGTCCCTACACAGGGCAACTGGCAGTGGGAACAATCTGGCTGGGTTCTGAGCTCTCTAAAAAGAGGCAGTACGGGGCAGGAGGGCAGGAGCACAGGTGTCGAGACCCTCACTGCTATCTTTAGCTGGGGACATAGGTGCTCTGTGACTCAGTTTCCTCTCTGTCCGTGGGGAAACTAGAAGGCCCAGTTCATAGACGTTCACTCAGGGGTGATGAAGTCCTACAGGTTAGCACATTGTAAGCATTCCAGCAGCAGCTGCTGCGAGGATGTTGCCATTATGTGGGGATCGTCACTAGTTCTGCAAGAGCATCTGAGTCTTACTGTCCTATGCGAGAAAGAGGGGTCTTCTGTGCTTATATTTTAATTTTACAACTAATATGTGCTTACTGCACAACTTAGGAAATTCAAATATGCAAAAGGAGAACTAAAAAATATTTGATACCCTTCCAATATGTATAGCCAGGTGTGCATCTAAGCACATGGTCATACACATACACCTACACATACACTAGACTAGCTGGTTAATAACCCATACATATGGTAGTTCATATGTATATAACAGTTCATATCTTTATCTCCTATGTACTATTCATATTATATACATTTCATTTTATATGCACATTTATATATCATATCCGTATTCTTGCATTTATGAATATTTGGAAAAAGTAAAGAATGGGTCCTCTGGTTTTTGTAACCAGCTTTTACCATTGAACATAAAGTGAACTTTTTCCCGTTAGGAAAATTTTCTGTAGGGAACCATTTCAAGGCCACGTGGTATGTTTACAGATGAGCAAGTTGAAGCACTGAGAAGCAAAGTAAGTTCTCCAGGATTAGCCAGCTGCTAGAGACACAGCCAACACCCAGAAGCTTCTCCTTGAAGTCTCTGCGGTGCCCTGAGGCAGATCAGAAAGAATCTAAGTTCCTTCCCTGAGAACAGGGACTGTCCACCTCACTCCTCATTGTCACCTCAGCACCTGCCGCAAGGTGGGCATTCTGTAACTAGGTGTGTGAATGAATGCAGGAAGTTACGTCTCCTTTCTTTTTCGATCCCATTTCTTGCTCAAAGCTCATCATAGCATTTTATATGTCTTCCTACCTGGCCCCTCACTAGCCTGTGCACTCCTCAAGGCTGGGACCATATCAGGTTATCTTTGACTCCCCCGGGCCCCATCCAAGGCCTGCCCTAGAGCAGGTGTTCCACAGCATTGTGGAAGCAGGGGTCTCTCCACCATGGTTTTGAGGCATGCCCTCCCCACGCAGCCTTTCTGAACTCTTTCATCACATGCAGAAGTTAAGTTCCCTGAAACATCAAGTAGCCAGCAATCTGTTTGCCATGCTTGGTCCAGGACCAACTTGGACATCAGCCCTTGCCTGTCACACCTGGTATTGGCACACCTGGCCTGTTCCGGGACAGATCTCATGGCTGAGGGTTAAGTAACACCTGGAGTGGTTATGCGGCTGGGCACCTCCTTCCTGTGAATCCCCTGGACTGCAAGGCTGGTGGCGGGTGGCTGGCAGGGGAGGAACCCTTGGCACTGCCCCTGCTTTCTATCTGCTGCCAGCGGGGCCTTTGATGCCCACAGCGGCTACCCGCCCAGCCAAGTGCATTGTAGAACACAAAAGCTGCAGAAAGCAGCACAAATAAAATGAAAATGACCCAGGAACTGCCAGGGAGCTTATCAGCCTGTTTCCTGGTTTTAGGTGTAGGGGATGGGAAGGCTTGAGGCATAGTTCTGGGTCGTGTGATGCCCTACATGTTGCCCAGGCCCCCTGGTATTGTGAACAAAGCATTAACCTTGAATCTAGGCAATGCCCTTCATCTCCTGAGCTTCAGCTTTCTTACATGTACAACTGATTTCATGAGTCCAAACTCCTAGAGTCCGTGTGAGGATTAGATGAGTTGATATACTTAAAGGGCTTATTGTGTGTGTGTGTGTGTGTGTGCGTGTGTGTGTGTGTGTGTGTGTCTAATAGTGATAAGAACAACAGCAGTAAGAACAGTGACAGTTCATACTTACTGAGCATTTAGTGTGTGCCAAACACTGTTTCAATTGCTTTATATGTATTAACTCATTTAATCTTCATAATGACACTATGAGATAGGTAGTACTATTATTTCCATTTTGTAGATGAGAATACTGAAGCTCAGGGATGTGAAGCAATTTCTCAAAAGTCTCACAGTGCATTAAAGCCAGTCTGGAATGCACACTTGGCACCCTGGTTATGGAGCAAGGTCTATAACCACCTTCCTCCCTGTTTCTTTCTCCTGCTCTTTCGAGTACTAAGCTCTCCTGTTTATGATGATGGTGACAACAACTGTGATGATGATAATGATGACGATGATGGTGATGGTGATGGAGGAAGACATGCCTTCCTGTTGTATATCCATGTGCTTCTTGCGGAGATTCCAAATTCATTTTTATAGATGAGCCTTAGAGCAAGCCTGGGAGTGGCAATCATTTTGAACTCTGAGGAAACTGGGCTTTAAGAGGCAGCCAAACAAGACTACTCCTCGGTGAGCAAGGCCTTTGTGAGCTCCTGCTGGCCTCTCATTTGCTGGCACCCCATTGGCCGAGGCAGGTGGCACAGCGTAGCTCAGTGTCCTAGTGGGTTGGTACTGCGAGGGTGGTGAGGGCAGAGGGCGAGGATGCAAGGAGGGGGGAAGATCAGGACCCTGTTAGCAATTGATCACAGTGATGTCATCTCAAGTGCACCTCCATCTTTTCTGAGCTTTGCCGTCCTTACTTAAAAATAATTGCACCATTATAAAGAGGAAGGAGACTAGCAGGCACCTAGCAGCGACTGAATGCCCGGCAATTCACTTAAGGAGGTCGGTAGTATGACTCCCTGAGGCTCGTGGGGCCAGGGGGTTGTCTCCAGGTTGCCCCGAGATGTGGCTCAGCCAGCTTAGGAATGTCGCCTGCCTGTTTTCTGTGTGTGTGTGTGTGTGTGTGTGTGTGTGTGTGTGTGTACACTGGCCCAGATCTGTGCCCAGGTCAGACCTATGGGAATCCTGCAGCCAGTTCTCCCACAGTGTTGTGTGGAGGCTGGAGACTGGAAGGAAAATAAGCTTTAGGACAGAAAAACGGTGACCTCCTTTTACATGAGTTGGTAGAGCCAATGGTTTCCCACAAAATTCCCTCTGGGTGGCCACCCCACAGGCTAGAATGTAGCAGAAGGTTTCTCTTGAAACCCTGGGAGTATTTACAAAAAGGTCTTCTGAGATGTGTCATGGAGAAATGAGGCCCTTTAGCCATAAATTAGCCACAGCGTGCTGGCTGGGGCCTCTCGCCAGTTAAGAGAAATTTCCAGCCTTGAGGACTGAAATCAAGTCAGGACTCTGATTTTGAAAATGGACTCAAGGCAATTCACTGCTCCTTGTACAGTTGGAGCCGTTTCCCCTATGCCTTTGCCTCTCTTCACCATGGCAGAGCCCCAAGGAGTACAAATGCCAAATTAAGTCTTTGACCCACATCTTGGAGGCCGTTCCCTTAGGAACACTATTCTCCACTCGCTTGCCTGGGGCCCCTCTCCACACTTTTGCTCGCTTTCCGGAATCAAGAAGACACTTCTGAATGTGATTCCTGGGTGGCCAGCAGCAAAGGCTGGGCAGCATCTGCTTTGAGCCACCTCCTCAACTCTGCCAAGTGGAAAGTGTAAAGGTGGTCTCACCTGCACCTCTTTTTGCCCGGACCTTTGGCCTGATAAAAGCAAAGTGCAGAGCCTTGAATGGGCAAGATAGAAACAAGATGTTCTCTTTCTCCTCCTCCTCCTTCTCCTCTCTACATTTATTCTGTGCTAAACATCAACCCAGGTGTTTATTTTTCCCTGGGAACTAACGGTTTATAGAGAGGATGCCTTTGCCTCTGCAAGAATGGTATTCTTTTCCTCCTGAGAAACTCCTATCCATCCTTCTGTACCTGGTAGAAGAACCCCCTTTCCTACAAGACTATGTTCATCCCCCCACTGGGAGTTGCTGACTCTCTGTTTTGGACACCACGTCTCCAGGGCTTCATTCTGGTCCAGACTGCACTCACCGTGCTGTCCTGGCTTATCTCTGTGTGTGTTCACTGAGCTGTTTGAGGGCAATGGCTGTGGCTCCTTTGTTTACCTCCGTGTCCCCAGCGCCTGCTGCAGTGCCAAGCACAGCATGGAAGGAAAAACTTGTTTGTGCAAAATGGGTGAATGTAGGTGCAAGTGGGGACACCCTTAGTTCAGCACAGGGTTTAGGCTCCAAATCGCTCAGCTGTGGTTTGGAGCTGGGACACCTGACTCTGTCACACAGATGGGGCCTGTGGCTCTGTACATGCAGTTTATTCCTCACACTTGGCAAACACATGTCAAAGCAGAAAGAGTTTGACAGCCTCAGAGTTTGACAGACTCAGTTTTGAATCCTCGTCAAAACTGGTGACTGAGTAAGTTACTTTACTCCTACCCATGCCTCGGTCTAGTCTCCCTGTCTTAAAATGAGCTTAGAAACATTTGCTGCCCCTGATTTGTTGAAAAGAAAGAGATGATGCTTGCAAAGCCCCGGTATGAGCCATAGCTCTTACGGTGATTTTGTTTTTCCTGAAAAGGAACTGTTCTTACTATCTCCGTGGGGGCAATAAAAGCATTCATGGCAAGAGTCCAGTTATTTGGAGGTATCTCTTCTGTCTGTTTACTCTCTTGCAGGAAAGTGCCTTCACCAGGACACATGGTAAGCCTGCTGGCTACTCCAGCTCTGCCTGGATTCCCAGGAAATCAGCAGCAGAGTAGCCACCCGCTGCTTGCTGGCCTGCTGTTTAGGCTGTGGTCCTAGGCTGTGGGAGCACACAGGGATAGTACAACAAACACATGACTCACTGAAGACTGCCATCCTCTAGCCAACGAGGTGCTGGCACTGGGTGATTTATAAAGGTTCCCAGTAGATACGCATATATCTGCTCAGTCTCCCTTGAAGTTGAGCCTGCCTTTGCTCTTGCACTCTGGGGAGTGGGGCTGGGGTTGGGGGTGGGATAATGTATGACCCTTGGGACTGTGTTCCCCCCTTCTTCCCTCCTGCATTTCTTGGTGGGCACCTTGCCAGGTGCTGGGGACATGGGGATGAGTAAGTTGTGGTTCAGGGGACACACAGGTCAACACAGGTGGCCAGCTGGATCGCAGCCCCCCAGAGACGACCACTTCCTAATTCCTGGAACCTTTGACTGTCACCTCACGTGGCAAAAGGACTTTGCAGATGTGATTAAGTTAAGGATTTTGGGATTGGGGAATATGCTGGATTATCCAGGTGGACTGAATGTGATCACAGGTGTCCTTAAAAGAGGGAGGCGGAGGGAGGTTTGAGTATCCAAGATGAGAAGGTGATGTGACTGGAGAAGCAGAGATTGGAATGATGCAGCCAGGAGCCAAGGGATGCTGGCGGCCTCTAGAAGTGGAAGACAAGGGCAAGTTTGCCTTTGGAGCCTCCTGAGGCTGCTTCAGGGCCAGGCCTTTGCCGCAGGCTATAGTTCCATCTCTGCCTGTCCCCGTTGCATTGAAGGTGCAGCTTTCATTCCTACCCTGGGTTTTGCTGCTTCCCTGGAACATTTAGGAAGAAGCCTGATGGCTTTGATGCTGTGTGGTTTTTCAGTTGCAGACTTGCTCTTGGGATTCTCACCTAATAGGCTGCCTGGCCCCTTTCCCCCTGACCGCTAAGCTGGGGCCACTGCCAGAGGTCCAGAGGCAGGCGGTGGAGGAGGCAGGGTTGCTTGAGACTCAGAACTTCTGGGAGGCTGGGCACTGTGCTGGTGCATCAGGCCCTGTGGTCACCACACCCTTGAGGGGCAGGAGCTCTCATGCCCATGACAGTCTGCCCATCTGCCTGTTGGCTGGCTACTGGACATAACACCTATTCTTTATTTTAATCCCACACATACATTTGGAGGGGAGGGATCATTGTCATTGCTTCACATATGGGGAACTGAGAAACAGAGAGGCTGACTTACTCATGGTCATACAAGGAGTAAGAGGTGATCCCAGATGAGGTTCTGGAATGTATGTTTTTTTGTTTAATAATAGATGGGGGAGGAGTTGCTTGGGTTTGCTATGTTTTATTTTCCCCAACTGGAAATGCCTTTGTCATTATTATCGTGTTATGGCAGTCTGTTTGCATTCCTGAAACCATGTCAGCAAAAGGTTTGCTGAGGGACATGGACAGCCTTGAAGCATCTGGGCTGTAAGAAGAGCACACAGAGGGTGAACCTCCATGCACTTTTAGCATAAATGCATTTGGGGCTGGTTGCATTCACAGCCAGAGAAAGGCCCGGCCATCCCAGATTCTCTGCCCTGTCTGAGAAGCCTGTGCTCTGAACCACAGGCCGCAGTGGGGCTTGGAGCCACTCGATGCTCAGTCCCAGCCTCCTTCTATGTAACAGCGAACACTGCTCATGTCCCGGGTCAGAGCCCAGCCTTACATTTAGCTGAATACAATTCTTGGTGTTAGCCATAGGATGAGATGTGGTGCGGGACTCTTGGACAAGGTGGCACTGGATGGTGAAATTGGGGGCTGCAGCGAGGGTGTGTTGGCTGGTGGAAGAGGGGTGCTGTCCGGAACAAGAGCAGAGGAAACACCATGGATTTCATCTCACATTCACTCTGTCCCATGCTGTCCCAGGTGTCTCCAGCTAGATCATCCTGTGAAGTTCTGCCTCCCCTTTTGAGGAGACATTATTACTCCCATTTCTCAGATGAGGCAAGTCCAGTCTGGGACGTTCAGTATTGGCCCAAGCATTTGCCCAACTACAGGCTGGTGAAGCTGGCATTGCAGTCGGGTCTTCCTCCTTCCCAAACCCTCCTCTTTGCACTCTGCCACCTCCTGTGAGCAGCTTGCTGACGTCATAAGAGGCAGTACGGATGCATGCAGGGAAATGGAAGAAATGTGAAGTATGTGATCCTTACCTATTTACACTAATTAAAGGAGGAAAAAATGGAAGGCTGGCCATCCATTGCTGCAGTGAGGCTGGAGGACAGCAGGTACAGGTTTGTGCTGCCAGTGGCGGTCAGCAGAGTCCTTGGAATGGGTTTTTCTAGCCTAGCATGCCATACAGTATTGATAGCGTCTGCATATTTTCACTCCGTTATCTCATTTCTCAGGTTTATCCTAAGGGGATAATTCAAAGGAAGAAAACAATTATTTTGCAAAGATGCCTATTAAATCATGATTTTTTAAAATTTTACTTTGGATTATGAAAAATTCAAATATCCAGGAAAGTAGAAAGAACAGTGTAATGAACACTCATATACCCATTACTTGGTTTTAATAATTCTGAACATTTGTCTTATTGACTTCATCTTTTTTTTTCTAAAATATTTTCAAGTAAATTTTAGACATCATGATATTTCACTCCCAAATATTTAAAGGTAGCTTTAGGTAAAATAAAAAGTGGAAACCAAACCTAAATGGAGAATGGTCAAATAAACTATGATGTGTCCACCTGGCACAATATTAATGAAACCTTTACAGTTATCATTTTGAAGTTCCAATTGATTATTGGATTAATGTCTGTCTCCCCTACTAATTTGGTGGGGAGAGTGTTCATTTTGCACACCACTTAGTCTCTGCTTCCTAGCATGTCTAGATCCTTGAAATAACCTGCTGAATGACCCAAGCAAAGCACATAATTTCGTACGAGCACTATATGAAAATACATGTGCATACAAATGATTCCTAGAAGGTGCCATTGGGAATTGCAAGCTTTTATGTTAGCATAATGGGAAGAATGGGTGAGTTTTTCTTCTTGCTTTATTTCTTTCATGTTGTGGTCATGTGGCTGTAACAGCAAATGTGTCTGTCACCACCATTGTGGAGGCAACTGACACGTGCTTTCTGCTTACTTTGTACAGTTCAGTAGAAAAGGAACACTGGGCTTGGAGCAGGAAGACTTGGTTTTGAAGCTATCACTCCTGTTTGCATGCTGTGTGATCTGCAATCTCTGAACCTCTCTGAGCTTAGTTTCTTCAACTGGAAATTGTGATCATGGTACCTGCCCCTCTGCATTTCCGTAACTAAATGAAATAATCAATGAATCATGGATATGAAAGTGCACTGCAAAAGTGTCCAGAGCTAGCTGTTCTCTTCTCTGCCGAGATGCACCTAACACTCCGGTACCCAGCAGAGCACACCCACTGCGCTGATACCCTCTGGGTGGAAAGCGAGCGGGCAGGAGGCACTCAATGCAATCAGGGCTTCCTTAGATGGCTCATTGGAAAACTCTCTGCTGCTGATAAACCAGGACATGATGGCTAATTCAATCAGAGCGCTCCACTGTGCTCACCCCTCTTACTAATTGATCCATTCTCAGGAGAGTTGGTCTGGTGGTTAAAAGGAGCTAGAGAAAAGATTTCTGCCTTGGGCACTGTTATGGGTTAAATTATGTCCCCACCAAAAATCACATTTTCCAATTGTACAGACAGAGGACTTATTTTTAATGTGGGACCTGGAAAGGGCACTTTGTATTCATTATCCCTTTTGATAATACCTACAGCATCTCTATTGTGCATTTATTTGTGCATTCAAAAAAATACTCATTGGGCACCTGCTCTGAGCCCAGACCTGTGCATGTCTCTGGAATATAATGGTATAAATGGCCTATATGGCCTTTGCACTCAGGATACTTATAATCTGCAGGGAAGGGGAGAGGCAGATAAAGGGGGAAAAATTAATTATAACTTCTCATAAAGAGCCAAACTGGGTGCTGGGAACCTACCAAAGAGCAAGGAGCCAGGCATGTGAACAAGAACAGTGTGTCTCCCTGCAGCAGGGTGGCCTGAAGACCCCTGGAGGGGTCTTCAGATTGGAATCACTGCTATAAACTTTCACTTTGCCATTTAAAACCAAGAATTTGGCTCGAATGTCCGTAGGAAGGTTCTTTTGAGCTCCGATTCCTCCAGGAGTCTCCATCCTGTCTTCTCCCCACTTGGCATGAACAGCGTCATTATTCAGCACGTATTTATTCAGCCTTTGCCACATGCCTGTCACCTCCCTGGGTGCAGGGCTGCTGCTGCGAGCAGCAGATGCGGCCACGACACTCACAGGGCCTGGAGCCAAGTGGGGGAGGCTCGGGAAGAAAGAATGTCATTTCCTGCTGTGGTGGGGAGCGCCCAGAGGGAGGCACGCTGTGTTAATGGGCTCTAGGGTCCTGGTCTCTGGAGTAACAGGCCTCTGTAAATAAGCAAGTCACCCATTTACGGGCCCTGCCCTCCTGCACAGTCATCACTCAGCCCCTTCAGGGTCATTCCACGGATTCATTGACAAGGCCCGGTTCCCGTTAGCTGCCTCTTTGGGGACAGAAAGATTTGTCCTTTATTGCTTACAAAAACATGCTCTGCGGTAGGCAGTGTCCTGCTAACTGAGAGGTGTTCGGGGAAGCGGTGCGGCCCAGTCTCACTAGACTCTCTGAGAGGAGGCCCTGTAGAGACCTTGAAACCGGCCCAATTGACAAAGCTCCCTGCTGGGGCTGAGCAGGTCCCCAGAAGGAAGCTAATGTTCTGCGGTAGGAATGAGGGTCCTTCCTCTGTCCTCCCCACGTGTCCTCAGCCAAAGCCACAGAACACAGAAGGGACCTTGGAGCCATTGTGTCTTTGTGCTCAGGTCCTGTCTGAGGGAGGAGAAAGGAGACAGGGGGGTGGGGAGGGAGGGTGAGCTCCACTTGCCAAGCCAAACTGCTCAGCACGGGTGCCCCTCCTCTCAGCCACTGGAAGGCTTTCTTCCTCCTGGCCACAATCAAACACCATTTCTTCTCTCTGCCTTTGTTCCCTGTGATTCCTCTGACTGTTGGTGTGTGAAATTGCCGCCGCTTGGCAGGGAGTTCATGGAGGTGGCAGAGCACCTGCCTAGGTTCTTGCCTCTCCTCCTCCCCACCTTCTTCCCTCCTCCCGTCTTTCCTTACCTGGCAGCCACCTAATTCTTCCCTTTGTAAATGCAGTTCAGAGAACAAGCTGCATCAGCTGCCTTAGGGAATCTTCCAAAGACACAAATCCCACCCTGTGCCTACCTCTTTTCTAGTTGACACTTCTCAGTGTCCCTCCCTCTCCTGTTGTCCTCAAGTTAATGCCCTCAGGTCTTCGTGGCCATTGTTCAGCTTGTAAGGCCCATTGCTTCGTCTCCCAGCTTCAGGAAATGCCCAGTCTGGGCACGAAGAAATGGGCAGACCTGGGCTGGGGGGAGATGTTCAAGCCACAAAAAGCAGAAAAGATTCAGGGATGAGATGGCTCAGAAGGGTTGTGGGACAGACAGACATTGGCTTTCTCTGTTGAGATGGGGCCATCGGAGTCTTTTAACCACGTTCTGCCTTGCACTTCAGCCAGTTCCTTCTGGCTGCTGTATTGCAAATGGACTGAAAGTGGCAAAGGTGGAAAGACAGCCAGTTAGGGGGCTATTACAGCAATCCAGGCTATTGCAGTAATCCGAGAAGAGATGATGTGGCCCGGCTGGGTGGAAGCAGAGGAGACTGTGAGATGTGATCAGTTTCTGGATGTATCTCAAAGGTAGAACTTGCTGGTGGGTTGGATATGAGGTACCAGAAGAAAGATGATCCCAAGGCTTTTGTCTTACACAACTAGAGAATGAAGTTTCCACATATTGATATGGGGGAATTGCGAGGGGAGTGGGAGGTGGGTGTTTATTTTGTGGGTAGAGGTGGAATGGTTATGTTGGAGATATAGGTCAGACATCCACGTGGAGATAGTGAGGAAGCAGCTTCACATATGAATCTGGAGTGTCATTGTAGCTAGGCCGTGGTTCCCAGACCCTCGATCAAACACCACTTTCGATGTCATCATGAAGGTATTTTCTGGATGTGATTAACATTTAAATCAGTGGACTTTGAGTAAAGCACATTACCCTCCAAAATGTGGGTGGGCCTCATCCACTCAGTTGAAGGCTGTCAGCAAAACAGACTGGCGGCCTCCTGGGAGAGGGGGAAAGTGGGGATTCTGGCTCCGGCTCCATGCTGCCTTTGCACTCGGGATGCAATATCAGCCCTTCCTTGCATCTCCAGTTTGCTGCCGTGCCCTGGAGATTGTGGACTTGCCAGTCCCCGTAATTGGCCTATTGATTGAGTCTGTCTGGAAAATCCTGACTAATACATGGAGTAAAGGAATAAACTTAGATACCTGACATTTATACAAAAAGTATGCATTTGGATTCGTATGTGGGAGTCAAGTCATTTGAGTATTGAGGCTGGGTATGATCTCAAGCAGGCAGGTGTGGACAGAAAGGAGCAAGTTTGTTGGGCTGCACAGCACAGGTAAGGAGATTCAGAAGCTGTGTGTGTGTGTGTGTGTGTGTGTGTGTGTGTGTGCGCGCGCATGTACATGTGTGTTTATGCTGCCTCTTCTTAAAACCAGAAGCATCTATCTCCTTATTTTTTCTGGAAGTTTGGGAAGTCATCCTGATGGGGCCACCTATTTATTTGACGGATGCTTTGCGATTCCTGTGCCGCAGCCCCTCTGGTGTTCTGGGCAGCAGAAGGGCATCCAGCCGTCCTTTCTCCTGTGCCAGAAATTGATTATTCCGGCATCTTCCTTTCGGGCCATTTTCAGTTCCCCTAACCACCAGTCTCTTGAAGCCATTTAGCGCCTCTTGGTACTGCGTAATCCCATTTATTAAAGCATGTGAAGCTTCCTTACTGGCAAGCGTTGGTAAAAATAGTTCTGCAGCCCCAAGGGACAGGGTCATTTGAACTTAGTGGCTTGAAAAACGTTTGGTGTGAATAACGAGAAGTGCAGGACCATGGAGATGAAATTTCCCTCTCCCTCTTTGTTCCTTGTTTTCTCTGTAAGGCATAATGTTTAACCCATATTTTCCAAGAACTGTGTGTAGGTGGGTTGCAGGGACAATTGATTTTTTTAGAGAAGTATTGTTCCTCTGGATGTGGAAACCAAGAAGCAAAGAATAATATTGAGCAAGAGATGTCCTGGTGACCAAGCCTGGGCTAATTATGGTGACAGTGTTGCAATGTGTTTGGGCCATCGTGTAGGGTAAGAGCATCACTGCACTATGAGTCGGACTGTGCTCTGGATCCAGGGTCATCTTCGGGGCCTTGTTCTTCTAGCCTAGGGTCAAGTGGATCATCTACTTTCTAAGGCTGTGTGATTAGGGCTAAATGACGAGTGCAGCTGGGCAGGTTGAAGGGACCCAAGTCTTCCTTCGTGTGAGGGCTACTGAATTGTGGCTAAGGTACTGCCCCTGGCTGCTGCCTGACCTTGGGCATGTCTTTGCACCTCTCTGAGCAGCAGGTCTTCACCTGTGAGGGGTTTGGACTAGGTGGTCTCTGAGGGGTGGGAAACTGGTCATGGGGGGTTGCATGCCCTGCAGGGGGAAGCCCTAGGAAGGTGGGTCCAGTGCTGCTGGGATTAATTTTTGGACTTTGTAATATAATGGAATTTTCTGAATTTGGGATGTGAGCATTGAATCCAAAAATATTTTGAACATTGTATGGGTGAAATATGTCGCCAGATAAAGCCCCCAGGTCTTCAGTCTGCAACCCGGTTTCATGCATTGCTCTTCTGGGGTTATTATGGGCTGGGGGCAGGAGGTGAAGGAAGCTCTATGACTTATTTTGTTTTGAAATCAGCATGAGTGTTTTAAGAGCTGGGGCAGCAATATCAGAGTGGAAGCCAGGTCACGAGATGCTGTTGCCTAGAGACCTAGACAGAGGGCATGCCCTGCTTTCCTCCAGACGGAATGAATGGCCTGAGACAGGGGGCCCAGAGCTGAGCTTCTTGGGATTTATGCCAAGATCCAGCCTCCACCTCTGTCTCCAGCTCTGTGGATGATGGCATTCAGAGCCAGGGGGAATCAAATATTTCAACATGTTTTATTTTTTATTTTCACTCAATAATATATCTTGGAGGTCTGCTGTGTGGATGTATGTGTGATGTGTACACACATCTCATTCTTTGTTAACTGCTGTATAATAGTCCATAGATTCTTTTTCCAACTCTGTTCTGTTAATGTGCATTTATTTTTATCCATTTTCCCCTTTTATTTCTACTTCTCCTGATGTCATGTCATAAGGTCCTGTAATTTTTCTTTACCCACCCTATACTCCACACCTCCCTACTTTCTCTCCTGTCTCCCTTCTTCCCTTCCTCCTTCTCTGCATCCACCCTTCATCCGTTCATCAAATGTGCTCACCCTATAGAAGCTGGCAGATGGGGCACAAAGGCCTTGCGTGCAAGAGCATTAATCCTGTGAGCTCCTAGAGAACAAGCACGTGACGGTGACTCCCGGAAGCAGGTTCCTCGGCGGGCTTCTTAGTAAAGGAGCTCTTTCTGGCCTTTGGAGCGTGTAAGAACCTCTGAGGCAGGGTCTCAGTGGTCAGCCACGGGACTGATATTACCACATCTGCCTTCCTGGGACCTTCTAGGACCTTTACTGGCTGCATCTCCCACCCCGCCCCTTCCTATTGCAGGAGTCTGTGGCTTGAGCAGAAGAACACCTTGGTGGGCTCTGGAGTGATGTCCTTGCGAAGGGACAAGCTGACCCTCATGGGCCTGGATGGGACAGTGTTTTTTGTTTGGAGCGAGAGAGAGCAGAACCTTGAACAAATTTGCAAATCAGAAGCCAGCTTTAAAATGGATACAGAACCTCTCGTGTTTTTCATTCCAAAAAATTCAGTAGAGATGACTAGAGGGATGGAAGGTGGTCCCCTTATCAGAGACAGGTGCAGGGAGAGGGAGGGGAGTCTGCAGTCAGCGCTCCTTTATTTTCCAAATGGGTTTAAAACACACCCTGTGCCTGCACGTCCCTCTGCTCTCACCCTCTGCACTCCTTGCTTCTTTTCTTGTGGGCGTTGTTACACTCATCACAGTAAAGATCTTCAGAGCATCACACCCGAGTGAAGCCCTCGTGTGCAGCAGTTCACAGTCTGGGCTGCCGAGCCCGACAGCCTGCTCAGTCTTCACCACTTCCGTCCCTGGAGCCAGTCATTGAAGCTCTGCGTGTCTCGCTTTGTCCTGTGTGAGATGGGACTTGTATCGCTGTCTTCCTTCTTGGGATGTCAGGGAGAGCAAAATGAGTTATTCTGTGTGGAACACCCAACTTAACCCTAGGATGGTGCCCAGCACATAGGAGGTGCTCAGTAGATCTCTCTCTCTCTCTTTCTCTCTCTCTCTCTCTCTCTCTCTCTCTCTCACACACACACACACACACACACAGAGGCACGCATAGATGCATACACATGCATAGATGCACACATGCATAGACACACACACACACGCATAGATGCACACAAATGCATAGATGCACTCACATGCATAGAAACACACACACACACGGAGCTCAAATGTCTTATTGGACAGGCCTTTATTGGCCACTATATGCAGACAGCACTACCTCACACCCCTGTCTCCTTTTCTTTTCTGTCTTTATTGATCTCCACAGCACTTACCATCATCCAACCCACCATATATGTACCTGTTTATTTGTTTGGTGACTGTCTGCCACCCCCATCCCTTTGTGAGTCTCAGGAATGCAGAGATTTTTGTTAGTTTTATTAAATGCTTTATTCCCTGGAATACAGTAGGTACCTAGTAAACATTTGTCAAATGGACGAGTCCTTATTTTAGAGATGACTTCCGGGCCTAGACTCAGGCACAGAGAGTTAAAATAACTTACTCAAGGTCACCCAGTTACTGGCAGGCAAATCTGGACCCAGAGCCCATGTTCTAATCTAAATCATCACTACCTCCTGCTGGTAACAAACAAACAAACAAACAAACAAATCCAGGAAAACTCAGCACAGTGCCTGCAACACAGTAAGGACTGAGTCAACGCTGAATAAAGGTGCTAATGCTTCCAACAACCGTCTCTGCCCCACACAAATCCTTGCCTTGATCCCTGCCAGATCCTTGCCAGTAAGGATTTGCGATGTTCACTACAAGATACCAAGCACGGTGCCTGGTCTGCCATCCATGAGTGGCAGCTATTGCCTATTACGCTTGTTATTTTTACTGTGTTTGAGCACACTGAGTTGTACTTGAATGTTACTTGCTTGCCCTACTTATCTTCGTCCCTCCTGAGGGTGCAGACCGAGCCTTAGTCATCCCGGCATCCCCACCTTCTTCCACAGTTCTTGGTATGTGGTTGACATATGCTAATGCACACGAGTGAGCGGGGAGACCAGCAAACAAGTGGGCCAGGGGTTGGTTGGGGCCACTCGGGCCAGATGTTTGGGGACGTGTTTCCTGGAGCCTTATCCTCCCGTGTCAGATTCAGGTCTAGGACAACGGTAAGGTTGCTCCATTGTTCCCGGATAACGTGTCCTATCTTAACGTCTCGGAGGGGCAGCCCGTGGACACACCCAGGCCCCTGCCCTATCAGTAGCCGCACCTGGGCCTTTGCGGGCAGCAGGACAACCTGCCCTGAAGAGAACTTCCCCATGTCCCACCCTCCTCCTTGATGCCTCCCTCCCCCTGGTGAGAAAAAAGTTTGTTTAAGGGGGCATTTCTCCCTCTTGAACTTCTCACGTTACAGTAAAGACCCAGAAAACACGTTAGATAAAAATGCTTTACCTTTGCCTTACTCTCCGTCATGTGACCTGTGTCTTCCCGCTTGTATCTCACCGACATCTTGTCGGAGGGATGAGTCAGTCCTTATCCCTGTAACACACTGAAATTTTCTTAAAATTGTATGCATTTAAAAAATTATATGTCTTTTAGGTCATATAGCGTGTGGGAGAGAGCCTGGGGCCAGAGCCAGCTAGCTGCTTGCTAGTAACCCAGTGCTTTTTCCAAAGAGTTTCCTGCACTGGCTGTATTTGTCGGTGTTCTCTCTCCTTACCTGCTTCCAGAAAGGAGTCTAGGGGTGTGTTACACATTTCATGAGCCGGGGCAGCTTTCAAGTCTGCGAGCTCCGTGCGACAGCTGAGCTGCCTTGTGAGGCGAGATAGGTGGGCGTCGTAATGAGCAGACGTGGATTCTGGAGACGGCAGAGCTCAGGGGTGGGGACACGTTCCTCCCGCCAAGCGTGCCTCTCCTGCTGGATTTGACTCTTCCATCAGCTGTTCGCAGACTGAGTTGAACGTTGGAGTCACTGGGGGAATTTAAAAATCCTGATGCCAGTATCTCACCTGCAAAAGTTCTGATTTTGTCTGGAATGGGGCCTGGGCTTTGGGGTTTATAACGTCTTCTCTCCAGGTGAATCTGCTGTGCAGTAAAGTTTGAGAACCACTATCTGTAACTAAGAAGAAGTGGGCAATCCCCAAATGCTATTTCAGATAGTAGTTCCAGCCCTCCTAAAGCAAGCCTTGACTCAGACCTGCTCAGACCTTTGCTCAGATTTGTGGCAGCTCGAGTTTCAGAACAAATGACAGTGCTGAAAGAGGAAGTCGAGGGACCAGGGAGATAGGTGTGTTCCCAACAGCTGCCATGTGCTGTGTCCATCCTGCATGCCAGGCACTGTTCTGAGCACTTTGTATACACTAACTCATCCAGTTTACAGTCCACACATAGCCCTAAGAGGCCCCTGTGGTGTCATCTCCATTCCACCGATGACAAAACAACATGGCGCCCATAGGGAACTTGTTCAGGCTGGTAGTGGCCTCAGTAGAGGATCTGAATGGGATTGGGAGACAGGGAGCCTGGCTCTGGAGGCTGCTGTTTTAATCAGTACAGCTATTGCCTTGCAGGATGCTCCTGGAATTGTGGTGTACTCGTTCCCACATGGCCGAGGATTTTTCTCTCGCCAGTTTATCCTCCATGGTGATGCTGAAGCTTCGTTCTGATCTGGCACTGCTGCTCAGGGGCCTACATGGCTCCTAGTGCCTTCCGTAGGGGAAGCCAAGCTCCTCAGCACAGCCTATGAGGTATGCCCTGTGCATCCTGAGCCCTGGCTGACCATTCTGTCACTATCCATGTCATACATTCTGGTGAGACCACCTGGAAGTCCCCTCCCTTTTCTCTGCCTGTGAACCCCTACTCTTCAATACCTACCTGAAACATCTTCTTCTCTGACTTGCCCAGGAAGAGTGAATGAGGCCTTTCTCTTTGTTCCTGAAGTCTTTGGTCCCTTTATCTGTGATCCCATAGATGACAGCCTTTTTCCTCAGTCCCCTCCAGGGAACTAGGGGTTCCCTCCATCAGTGCCCATCACGGTGCCTCCAATGGGTGGCCAGTCCCTCACTCATAGGATGCCCTTGTTCACCTTAGGTTCTACTTTGTTTTAGCCACAGAGATACATTATCTTTTGACCACCTAAAGGTTTTCTGGCTGTGACCAATCTCTTCCTCCGAGACGCCTTAGCTTCAAATTGCACAATTGACATATGCTATGCTTTTCTAGGCTGAGCTGTGGTTTTAGGTGAATCCTGAGCTCTAGTGGAGGTTTGCTTCTGTCTAGCCTTGGGCTTTCTGCATTCTTGAATATCTCAGGGCCCAAAAGTAAAAGAAAAGCATCCACCTCTGGGAACAGTATTGAGACTTTGCTACTGCTGCAGTGAAGAGGACAGGAAAAGGCAAGTCTAAGAGACATTAGTCGAAGAATTTTTTCTGCAGAAGCATGCATGATGTGAATTGAATCTTTATCACGACATTGTTTGAAATAGAAAAAATGAGATTCAATTTAAAAGTTCATCAGTTGGGGTTTAGTTGATTCAATTGTGATACCTCCATAAAGTGGAATACAATATAGCTGTTTTAAAAAATACTACAAACACATGGCACACCTGTTAGTTAGCTCGATTTATGCATTCCACAATGTATACATATTTCAAAACATGTTGTACACCATAAATATTTATAACTTTTATTTGTCAATTAAAAAGTTAATCTAAAAATTAATTAGTGGCTTTATGAATGAATAGGGAACATTCTTTGATGCTTTATTAACTATCAAAGAGTAATGTAAACCTTAATGATGTTTTTCTTAAAAAAACAACTGAGCATAGAACAGTATTGTATGTGAGCATGCTAATAGCTACACACTAATGCACCAACCCTGGGTAAGGTACCTGAACTTCTGCATCTGCAGGCAGGCTTAATGCTCTGCTGTTATTGTCTCTTTACTGACCTGTAAGTCAGTCCTAGAGAGAACACTTCATAGAGCAGGTGCATAGGAGGCTTTCCATCAATATTTGTGAATGAATGAATGAATGAATGAATGGAGGGAGGGAGGAGTTTTCTTTCTACAATTCCCTTCTGCCTGCTACTCCTTGAACGTGTGAGGCTGGCAGCTGAGCCCTGAGGTCTCTTCTCCCTCTCCTGGTTATTTCCCCAGCCTCCCCTCCTTGCCCTTCAGACTTGCACTCTGCAAACCTTTTTCATTATCCCCCAGGTTACAGAGAAACAAGGAAAGAGGAGAGGTTTGAAGCAGACCTTCGAGATTACAGTGTGTAGCTGACATTGTCAGTTAAGTCGGGCAGCTCTGACTTAGGTGATTAATTTAGTTGCCTGGGCTGAGCCGACCCAGGGCTGGGCTCAACCTCTCCATCTGACGGGGTGCGCCAGTGAGTCAGACCTGTTGGGGTTTGAGTCCTCGCTCCAGTGTGGCTGCCCATGCGACCTTGGCCATTTTACTTTAACCTTGCTGAATCTCCATTTCCTGATCTGTAAAAGCAGGCTAAAAATGCTTCTCTTGAGGTTGTCTTGAGGATTAAATGTGATAACATAAGTGAAAGTGCCCTTTGAAGAAAGAGGAAGGTGAAAGTGCTTACCGTGCGGGAGGAGAGTGTGGAGGGCCCCCTGTTGTTCTCAGGTGCCTCCTCCTTCCCAGGAAGAATCCCAATGACAAGTCACAAGAGGTTATAATTTGGCTCTTACTCTTTTATTCAGGGCACTTCTCTTGGCCGCCCAGGGTTTGCAGCTTAAGCAAATAAATTACCCTGCTCCACTGAGCTCCAAGTTCTGTAGCCAGCCATATGTTGGAGCTTGATAGAGATTCTTATCTGGCCGGGTAATATTACCCAGCGAGGGATGACATTTCTTATCAGAGGCCCTGCGGAATCAGAGACAGGGGAGCCCTTTCTTTTTTCTCGGCTGCCGCCAGGCCTCCACAAGCAGGGCTGGCAGGGAGACTGGGAGGGGCAGCTCGGGCTGTCAGTGGCATCAGCTGACCCTCCTCTCTTGAGATAGCCTTCCTTGAGGAAGTGCGCCATTTTGAGACTTTTGCATTTTGGAGCCACTGATAGAGGCAGGGTGGGGAGTGTGAATGAGGAAGGAAGAAGGGAGCGTGGTGATGCTGCCCAGCCTTGGGAGGAGGGCCCTGCCCTTCTACTGAGAGGCCTGGGGACAGACGCATTGGCTCTGCAGGGCAGGGACAGCTGAGTACAGGTGGGTACCAAGGGCTAGTCTTTCTGAGTGGCGGGGTGCTGGGGAGCTTCCATGTGCCCCTCCAGGTCCACTTCTTGCCCTGCTCTGCCTTGTTCTGTGCCCGTGAGACCCACCTGTGCAGATGCATCAGCAGGATGGATGCAACACTGGGCTCCGGCACCCTCTGGCTTCTGTCTGGGAGGCACTGGCAGGACGGGAGGGCAAGAAGGGAGTGAGATTAAGGTGTTTACTTTTCTACCACCTCCCTGCTGGGTCCTTGACTGATTCAGGTAAGGTCCACACAGAGGGCCCTGGGTTTGGATCTTGATTCTGGCATGCCTTTTCTGTGTGGTAGTAGGTAAGTTGTCGAAGCTCTCTGTGCCTCAGATTCCTTATCTATAGTCTGGGGGTGATGCCACTTTTTTCGACATCTGTCACTTGCTTTGGGGTCCGGGTGATCACTGAGCCTCTCATTTGCCTTGAATACTGAAGGAAGAGGCACTGCCAGGTGCCCTGAGGGCCTGTCTGAGGCCAAAGCTCACCGGGGACAAGGGCTGTAGGGTGGGAAGAGGAGGTCAAGTGGACCATGTGATTGGGAGCTGCAGCCTCTGTCGGGGACACACGCTCAGGGTCCTTCCCCTCCTGAGTTTCGGGAAGTTCTGTCTCATGCAGCCCTGCTCCCAAGTACTAATCTTGCTGTCATCAGAAAGGGAAGGAGAAGTGGTTTTCCTCTCCGTGGACCCATTCCAGCCAGCAGTTCCTGCCTCTGCTTCCTTCCTGCTGGTGCCCACATCTCTGTTTCCTTCCATCTCTCCTCCCCCACCCCACCTCTCCTGTCCTGGGCCTCATATTGGGCACCTTGAGTTTTCTTGTCTTGCTGAGTTTCCTGTCTGTCACCTCTTCTCCCAAAGGTCACATCCCAATTCTGAAAGCTCAGCTCTGATCATGTCCCTGGACAGCTCAGAAGCAGCCAGCAGCTCCCTGTCACCTGCAGGCTTGAAGTCAGACCTCTCAGCAAGGCATTTACGTCCCACCTGAGCATCGCTCCAGCTTGTGAATCCAGCCCAATCCATCACCTTTAAACGTCTCAAGTGGGAAATAGGTCCTGGTAAACAGATCTCACTTCCTATTTTTTAAACCTACCGCTTTCTTTCTTTGATTTCTGTGCTTTGATCCCATTGTTTCTTCTCTTTGGATGCCTGAGCGATCCATGGCTTCTGGCTTCAGAAAGTGTTGGGTTCAGACCTCAGCTCCAACAGTTGCTGGCTTTGCAACCATGGCACGCCACTTCACCACTCCAAGCCTCAGTATTCTGGACAGTGACATGAGCTGATAGCTCCTGCCTGCAGGCTCGCTGTGAGAAGAACCTGTCTGAGGGCTCCCACTGGAGCATCACTCCTCGAAGGCTCTCCATGGGTGGAGGCTTCCCTCTCCCTCTAATTGGCCATCCCTCTGATTATCCACATCCCACCTGTCCTGAAGTTCCATTCTACCATTTGCCTCCTCTCTGGATTCTTCCACCTGGAAGTCACCAACCTCTGTTTTTAAAACTCCGAGTGCCTCATGTCTGGATAGTAGAAATGGACTTTGTCCTTTTCTATCTGTGTCTGATGTCCCAGCACAGTCCAAGTAGCTTCAGGGCATTGACTATAGCGTAAGGTTCTCAGCTTGGCTGCAGGAACCACTGATTGGGTGACTAGCCGTCGACTCTAAGGGAATGGAAGAGAGTCGTCTGTTCGTTCATTGAACAAAATCTGATTCAGCACACATGGTATGTTACGTCTGGGCTGCACAGTGGAGTTGCAAGGAGGCATAAGATGGAGACTCTGTCCTCACGGAGCCCATCATCCAGGGAGGAGGTCACCCTACTGAGAATCTGTGTCAGGCCTAGACTTCAGACCCAGGTGGGACATGGGCCTCTCCTCATAGGTAGCTCAGAAGCTGGTGTTGGTTGGGGGTGATTGGGGGCAGTTATGTGCCCATGGAGAGGACGCTTCCCTTGAGATGGTTGCCCCCATCCCCCGAGATCAGAGAGGATGGGATGCCCTCTCAAGATGCCATTAGTGCCTTGCTGGAGTATGGAATGTCCAATTCACAGATGGCTCCCGCCGCCCCTGCTCTCGTTTCCCGTCCTGCCACATGGTGTAGCCTTTGTGGTTGCCAGCACAACCCTTTGTTAGGTTAGTGCTCCAGGAAAGAAGTTGTAGGACATTTCAGTAGGCTGATCATGATCTTGACAACTTGTGTCAGCATGTCCATACCCAGGACAGTGGGTGCGAGCCAGCCAGCTGACAATCCTGAGCCTCTGTGGACTCTCCTCTCGTGGACCTCAGATGTCTGGTGCTTCAGTTGAGTTTATTTTCCACCAACACCCTTATCCAAGTCATCCTCATGTCTCACCTAGACCATGGCAGCAGCCTCCAAATTCGACTCCCTAAATCTAATCTTAACCCTCTACAATCTGTATCCCTCTGCAGCATGATCTTTCTGAAGTGTGAATTTAACTGTGTCTTCCCCAACAAACATACCCAGACCTTCATATTTCTGCTCTTGGGATGAAGACCAAAATCTCTATGGGGCTTTGTGTTAGGCTGCCTCGCTGGCTCTTCTCCTCACTCCCTATTCTTCAGCCACAATGACCTCTGCTGAGTGATAAAAAGCTACCCTGTCCTTTGCATGTGTTATTTGTGTGCTTGGCATGCTCATTCTCTCTGTTTATGCCTGGCTAGTGCTTTCTTACTCTTTAGCTACTCCTGTTGTTTTCTCCCGTTGCACTCAACATTTCCTTCCTAGCATTATTGCCTGATTGATTTTCCAGCATTATTGAGATACAGTTAACAAATAAAAATTGTGTATATTAAGTGTACAATGTGATGTTTTGATATATATACATACATTGGGAAATGATTATCCCAATCAACCTAATTAGCTTATCAGTCACCTCATATAGTTCTAATTCCTTGAGGAATAAAGTTAAGTTGTTTATTAGAGATCTTTCTCCTTTTTTGACATTTCTAATTTATTTTAGAAGCAGGCTCTCTCTCTGTCACCCTGGCTACAGTGCAGTGGCTCAGTCATAGCTCATTGTAACTTCAAATTCCTGGGCTCAATCAATCCTCCTGCCTCAACCTCCCAAAGTGCTGGGATTACAGGTATGAGCCAACACACCTGGCCAAGATTGTTCTTCTTAATATATGTGTTTATCACTATAAACTTTTCTCTTAGAACTGCTTTTACTGCATCCTACAATTTTAGTATATTATGTTTCCATTTTCATCTGTCTCAAGATACATTTGATTCCTTCTTGATTTCTTCTTTGTTCAGGAATGTGTTATTTTGCACATATTTGTGAATTTTCCAATATTCCTCCTATTATTGATTTCTGTTTTCATACCACTATGGTCAGAGAAGATACTTGATATGATTTCAGTCATCTTAAATTTAAGACTTGTTTTGTAACCTAACATACAGTCTATCCTGGACAATGTTCTGTGTGCACTTGAGAAGAATGTGTATTCTGGTGCCGTAGGATTAAATACAGGCAGCCCCTGGGTTACAGATGAGATACATTCCTGAGAACGTCTTTAGGTTAGATTTGTATATAACTCAGATCCCTGATTAATAGCACATATATAGTAATAATAATAATAATACTATAATGTCTCATACGTGATAACAATAATACAGTTTAATGCAGTAATAACAATACTCCTGTACTCTAATAATAAGCTACAGAAACTATTGTGCTCTTTCTTTCAATTCAAACAAACAGAACATAAAAACAGACCCATACAAAAAGTCTAGATAAGAGATGGGAGAAATTTCAAAAACGAATGTTAAAGGTTAACATTTACTTAATGTTGCCTCAATACTGGGCTAATAAGAATGTTATGCTTATTTTGATCTTCTAACCAAATTAATAACAACCTTCTCATTTCAATAATTAATCCACTGTACTGCTTAGTAATAATTATGCTTTCATTGGAGCACTGCCTTTCACATGTTCCATTATTCTCACTTTATCTTTTATAATTGTTCCAATTGTCTAGCTTAATGCTTTTCCAATAAATAATGGTGTCTGGCCTTTGTCCAAATATTTAATTATTTCTACTTTTATTTGTATCATGATCAAATTTCTGTTTACTGCAGGCTAACCAGGGCTTGCCGTGGACTTTAGCTTTGGCGGTGTTGTCATAAGGGTAAACATAGACTCAAAGTCAAATAAAAAAGTTAAGATGAACGTGATGCTGTGTGTAAGTGACTATATAAACAGCGAGACTAACCACTAGCGTAAAGATGCTGTGCCAATGAATTGCTTACGCCGTACAGGTTTGTTTACATGTGTGGAAGAAACTAGTTCCTGAATTATTAGTGTTATTATTTAATTATAAATTATCCTTGCGGGGAGCCTTAGGAGCCTGTTCATAAGTATAGAACACTGCAAATCAGGTTGTCTGTAACTTGGGGACTGCCTGTAATGTTCTGTATATGTCTGTTGGGTCCATTTGGACAATAATGTTGTTTAATTTTGTTGTTTCCTAATTGATTTTCTGTCTGGATGATCTATTCATTGTTCAAAGTGGAGCATTGAAGTCTCCTACTATTATTGTATTGGTATCTATTTCTCCCTTCTTTTAATATTTGTTTTTATGTATTTGGGTAATCCATTGTTAGGTGCATATGTATTTACAATTGTTATGTCCTCTTAATGAATTGATCCCTTTATCATTACATAATGACCTTTTTTGTCTTTCATGACAGTTTTTGAAAAAAATCCATTTTGTCTTTTGGTTATTATTTATGGGGATATCTTTCCCAATTTCTTTACTTTCAGCTTATGAGTATTCTGAAAGGTAAAGTGAGTCTCCCGTAAGCAGCATATAGCGGAATATTGAGTTTTTGTTTGTTTATTTGTTTAATTCATTCAGCCACTCTGAATGTCTTTTGATTAAGTGTCTTTGCAAAATTTAATCTATTTAAATTTAAAGTAATTATTGATAGGTAAAGACTTATTGCAATTTTGTCAATTGTTTTCTGATGTTTTGTAGTTTGCTCCTTTCTCTCTTGTTCTCTTTTTTTGTAATTTGATTTATTTCTTTTTCTTTTTTTTGTAGTGATTATACTTTTGATTTCTGTCTCTTGTGTATCTACTACAAGTGTTTTCTTTGCGGTTACTATGAGGCTTATATAAAACATTTTATAGTTTTAATAGTCTGTTTTAAGCTGATAACAATTTCAACTGCATATAAAAACTCTATACTTGAACTTCTCTTTTTTATGTCATTGATATCATAATTTGTATCAGTTTATACTATTGTGTATCCATTAAGAAATTATTGTGGCCATAGTTATTTTTATACTTTTTTCTTTTAACTTTTATACTAAAGTTAAAGGTGATTTATGTACCACCATTACAGTATGAAAGTATTCTAAATTTGATTGTATTCTTACCTTTACATTGAGTTTTATACTTTATATGTTTTAATGTTATTAATTAGTGTCCTTTTCTTTCACCTTAAAGGACTCACTTTAACCTTTCTTGTAAGATAGGTCTAGTGGTGATGAACTCCATCAGCTTTTGTTTGTCTAGGAAAGACTTTCTCTCTTCATTTCTGAAGGGCAGTTTTGCCAGATGTCATATTCTTATTTGGAAGGGTTTTTTTCACACTACCACTTTGAATATATCATTGCACTTTATCCTGGATTGCAAGGTTTCTGCTAGAAATCCAGTAATAGTCTTTTGAGAGTTCCCTTATATGTGACAAGTTGCTTTCTCTGTTTGTCTTTGACTTTGGTGAATTTGATTTTAACGTGTGTCAGTGAAGATCTCTTTATGTTTAATCAAGTTGGGATTCTTTGGGCTTCATGGATCTGGATCTTTAGTTTCTTCTCCAGATTTGGGAAGTTTTCTATTATTGTTTGTTTTTTTTTTTTTTTTTTAAATAAGCTTTCTGTCATGTTCTTTACTGCCTTTCTTCTGTAGGACTCCTATAATGCATGTATTGTCACTTGACAGTGTCCCATAAGTCCATAGGCTTTCTTTACTCTATATCATTCTTTTTTTCTTCTTTTATCTCTACTGAGTAATTTTAAATACTCTGTCTTTTACCTCATTCTTTCTTCTGGTTGATCTAGTCTGATGTTG
This sequence comes from Microcebus murinus, assembly GCF_040939455.1. Taxonomy (NCBI): domain Eukaryota; kingdom Metazoa; phylum Chordata; class Mammalia; order Primates; family Cheirogaleidae; genus Microcebus; species Microcebus murinus. The sequence continues at coordinate 38,938,414 of NC_134110.1, read as the reverse complement.
AGGCTCCCTATGGAGTTTTTAATTTTAGTCAGTGTGTTTCAGTGCAGAATTTCTGTTTGTTTCTTTTTCAGGGTTTCTCTTTCTTTATTGAACTTCCAGTTTTGTTCATGTGTTATTTTCCTGATTTTATTTAGTTGTCTGTGTTCTCTTGTAGTTCACTGAGCTTCCTCAAGACAACTATTTTGAATTCTTTGTCAGGCAATTTGTAGATCCTCATTTCTTTAAGATTGATTACTAGAGCTTTATTTTTTTTCTTTAGTGGTGTAATGTTTCCTTGACTTCATGATCCTTGTGGCCTTGTGTTGGTGTCTGTGCATTTGAAGAAATAGGCACCTCTTCCATTCTTTACAGATTAGCTTCAGCAGAAAAAGCAATTCACCACTCAGCCCATCTAGAGATTTTGACTGGGCTTGCTGGTAGTGTCTGTGCAGGTTTATTACTGGAGACCTTGGGTGGGCTGGCCTAATTTCTGTGTCAGCAAGCAGGCAGCCCCATTTCCTGGGTCCACAGGGACCATCCTGGAGCCTGGTAACACTTGAATTTGCCTGAGGCATCAGTCTGTGTGGGCAGATCTAGTACCCGGGTCGGTGGAGGTGAGCCTAAAGCCTGGGTTCATAGCTACAGGCCTAGATCCTGGGTCCACAGGGCCAGCCTGGCACTGGGGTCCATTGTGGCAGGTTCGTGGACTGAGCCCATGGGACGGACCTGGAGCCTGGGTTCATGGGAGCTAACATGGTTCCTGGATTCACTGGGGTGGGCCTGATGCCAGGGTTTGTGCCAAAGTCAGGTACTTGGTTCACTCTTCTTCTTCCATATGGAGGGTATCTCTCTCTATGCTGCACTGCACTGGCTTAGGGGAGGAGTGACATGGGTAATGTGACACTATCCTTTCCACCCTCTTCAATGCATCTTTTCTTATTTCTATGTTCCACCCAGGTACTGTGATCTCTCACCTGGTTTCCTTAGGTCTTGTGAAGGTATTTTTGTGCCTGGATGGTTGTTCAAATTGATGTTTCTGTGCAAAACAAGAACTAGAACCTCCTATTCCATTATCCTGCTGAAATCACTGCTCCCTCCATAGCATGATTTGTTATGATACATTTATTTGTGTTTGTTTCACATTTGTTTTCCTCCACTGGATTGGAACTCTGTAAGGGGAAGGATGAAGTCAATTTAGTTTACCACAGTCATAAAAACAAAAACCAATGCAGTTATCATACTGCCTATGTGCTGGGCACTAAGTTTTTCATTTTTACCAAATCATTTCATCCTCATAAGACTTTACTGAAGTGTAGATAAACTGAGGCCCAGAGAAGTTAAACAATGTGGTCCAGCAGACCCATCTAGGTGGTAGAGGGTAAAAGCAGGATTTGAAACCTCACAGTGGCTCCAGGGTCTGTGTTCTTAACCACTTTGGCTGTCTCTTCCAGTGCTTCCTGCTCGTGACCACCCTAAGGATGGTGCTTAACAAACGGGCAATGCATGAATCAAAGTCCACTATCTTGTATCTCAGAGAAGTTCTCCCAGCAGTTTACGTACCAAGTGCAGAGTTGGCAGAATAGTAAAGAGGAAGGGACTTGGACTTAGGGATCTGGCATCAATGGATTGACATCTGGGCTCACTATTCACTACCTGGGTGATTGACAAACTATTTAACTGTCATTAAGCCTTGGTTTTCTTAGGTCAAAATGTGAGTAACACTATTTATCTCACATTAATAGTAAAGGAAAATCTGTGAGGTGAACTTCTAGGTTATACTGTGTGCTCAGAAAGTGTCATCTGTCCTCTTGGAGAGGTTCTCATTTGTAGGTTGAGTGACATCATATCCCCTTTCACCTGATAGTAGCTGGAAAGAAGGAGATTGTCCAGAAGGGGTTGGCTTTACCTTGGGTTGACAGGGAGAAGGAACAGGAGTTTGTCTGCTGCTATAGGAAAAGGAGGGGATGTACTGACCTTTTTTCTAGCCTTAGCATGTCACTGCCTTAAGTTGTGGTTTCCACTGACTTCCATTCCAGGGCCAAGTGTGTGGGGACTTTGGTGACCCCCTGCCCATGCCACGTTATTGAAGGCCCCCGGTTACTTTTTGGCTCTCTGGACATCCCGAGTCTCCGCACTGGCTGCTTTCTCACGGCGGGGTTCTTCTGCCTCTTGCCCCTTGCCCTGTGACCTTCCTAAGGAGGCCCCACGCAGGCCCAGAATCATTGCTTTGGCTTTCTGACCCTTTCCAGGAAATCCCCATGAAGTGCCCTGGAATAAAATTTCCCTGCAATGTTTAGTTCTGAGCATTACTTCACTCTAATCCTCTTTCCTTCCTGCTTCGTCTCTCCAGTGCTCAGTAGTCCTGCCTTATGCTGCTTTCTTTTCTTCCATGTTTTGTGCATATTGTTTTCTTTCCAAGCTTTCCATCACCCCCTTACCTCCTTATGGCCTGTAGACAAACAGTGCCCACTGCTCAAAGGAACAGAAGTGCTGGCTTCAGGTAAACCAGCCTGCCCTAGCAGGGGATGCAGGCCCCGAAGGCAGGGGAAGACACTTGGCCTTATGCCAGGCATGCACAGGTGACTCATCTTGGATGCTGGACTAGCCAAATATGCATCCCTGGAAAGTCGCCAAGCCTTTCTGGACCAGAGAAAGAGGCCTCGCTGAGGAGAGGAACAGTTTGTCGTGGCTGTGTTTTTGACTGGTGACCTCCCTCCCCTGGTGTCTTTCTCACACTTCTGGAATCACTGCAGCCCCTGAGTGCCACACCCGCATCGTCCCCTCCCAGAGACAGTGGTGTTGAGTGTCATAGAGACTGAGCTCCACCAGTGAGTAGATGCAAGTCTGTAACCGACATTCCGAAGCCAGACCGTTTGGCTTCCAATCCTGGCTCCCTTACTTACTAGCATTGTGATCATGGACAAGATTCTTGCTCTTAATGCCTCTGTCTTGGTTTGCTCATCAGTAAAATGGGACACGGAGAGTAGTGTTTGTCTGTGGGAGACTGAACTATGGATCCCAGTTATTTACTCCTCTGTAATAAAATTATACCCTCATCCTTTTGTCCCAAGGTGAGTAACATGTACTTTCCCACCCCTTGGCTTTGGTCTTGGCCTCATGACTTGCTTTGGTTCCTGGGATATTGTTAGCAGCACCACCCATGTGGGGGACGGAACATGCAGAAGCTTTGTTGCGTACTTTCTGTCACGACAGCATGCCTTCGGTGGCCTCTGATCCACAGTGGATGAGAGGCATGGAGCTGAATTAGCCCCCAACATGGAGCCAACCTTAGACAAACTCTGCTTGTATCAGCCAAGCCCCAGACGACTAGCAGACGTGAGGGTGAGTCGTAAATGCTTTTCACTGTATGCCACCGAGTCTGGAGTGTGGTGTTAGGCAGCATTGTTGTTGCCATAGTGGACTAAGGTACCACTTTGTAGGATTGTCACAAGAACTGAGTGGGTTCAGGTATTAATTTTCGGTTGCTGCTATAGCACGTTGCCACAAACTCAGTGGCTCTTACAACACAAATTTATTATCTCACAGTTCCATGGGTTAGAAATGCGACATGAGTCCACTGGGCTGCCACGAAGGAGCCCAGGACGGCGTTCCTTGCTGGAGGCTCTAGGCAGAATCTGCTCCCGCCTTGCCAGCCCTGGAGGCTGCCCACACTCCTTGGTTCATGGCTTCCTCCTCTGTCTTCATAGCCAGCAGCACAACATCGCTCTGTGCTTTTCTCCCGTGGTAACATCTCTGATTGGCCCTCTCTTCTGCTTCCCTCTTCCATTTTTAAGGACTCTTCTAATTATGTTGAGGCCACAGAAATAATCTAAAATAATTTCCCTATTTAAAGTCATCAAACTGGCAACTTTACTTCCATCTGCGACCTGAATAATCTAAGATTAATAATAATAATAATAATCTAAGATACTCAAAAGTGTCAGGGATTAGGGAATGGACATCTTTGGGGGCCATTACTCTGCCCACCACAGCCCATGTCAAGCCTCACTTACACTAGATAGTATATACATGCTGACATTATCGCCAACTTCAGCTTTGTCATCCATGAGACGAGAGAGAGATGTAGTCCTGCCTGAAACCCACACAGGCTCCTGGGAAGAGTTTGCTTCTCTGGAGAGGTTGCCTCCTAGAGACAGGTTCCGTCTCTTGCCCGTGCTGGACTGGAGACGGTGGGTTTATGATGACACAGGGTAGGATGTGAGTGATGTGCATTTTCTAGCTGACTTTGAACCAGACCAGAGGGTGATGACAAGGTTCCTGCTTAATTATCGCTGAGTCTCCTGTTGCTCTCACTGTCGCCAGTAGGTACGGCTGCACCAGCGCAGCAGACTGGCCGAGCACCCAGGGGGCTGGGGCCAGGCCCGGCCAGGGCGGCCAGCTCGTATCTCCACGTGCCCAGCTGGTTCCGTCCTTGCATCTGACGGGACCCTCTGATCTTCTCACATACAATGGACTAACGGAGAAAAAGAAACTTCCTGACCTGATTGATACCAATTTAAAGGAAACAGCTGGCTTTAGTGGGGGCAAGGAAACAAACTTCAGTGAGAGTGATAAGCTCTCGCGCCAGTCTGAGTTCTGGGTTGAGTAGCTGCTGGTGACTGCAGGATACAATCGGAGGTGGGCGGTGGGAGGGATGTGAATTCTTACAGATGCCACGCTGGCATCCCGTGTGTGAGAACCCCCTATCGGTTCTCCTAACCAGTAGGAGAAGGAGAGCCTGAGCTTTCGGGGGGCCACCGTTTTTGAGTTTCTTCCATGACTTGCTGTGTTGCCGCCAGGAGGAAAATGACTTCCTCTGCACCCCACTCTCCTTGCAGTGGCAAAGCGGAGTCTGCTGGACTTTTCCCACTGTGGAAAGGAGGCTGCTATGGCAATGGCCTGTGCCTGAGGTGAAGCTGAAGTTGAATCATGGGAAGAACGTGACGATTCTTTGCAGATCGGTGCACTTACGTAGAGAACTGAGGCTCTGAGAGGTGAGGTATGGCCCAAGGTCATACAGCTAGTTGAGGGTAAAGCTGGCTTCTGGAACCAACCACAGCTTCCTGACTGTTTCCATCCATCCTCAATTCCTGTCACCTGTTGACTGAAGCAAGGTTGGTCCTTTCCAGCCAGGCCAATTCTCCCTGTCCTCAACGCTCATTCCTTGCTGGCTTCGCTGTGGCCAGTGGCCTCCCGCCATGTGCTTTGGGTGCCCCACTGTTTAATTTGACAGACTGACCACAAGTCTTGTTTATTTAGTTAATTTTGTGAATCGTGACTGGGACTGGGAATGCAAGGCCCAGGTTTGCAAAGACATGTGCCACAGAGTGGGAGAAATGTGTGATGGTTGATTTCATGTCTCCACTTGGCTAGACCTTCTTCTTTATGGTATGGGGGCTGGATCCCAAGTGGTAAAAGTGAAAGCTGTTGGGCCTCCTAAGGGCAAGGCGCAGACCTAGCACGGTGTCATTTTATCACCTGCCTCTGGTTAAAGCAGTCACATACAGGCCCAGATTCAAGGCAAGGAAATCAACTCCACCTCTTGATGGGAGAAACAACATGGATATACACAGATGGGAGGGATTCTTGGCGAACATTACTGGGCACAGTCTACCCCTGGGCACAAATTGCTTTCAAGTTTATGACTCAGTTTCTACTCCGCTTAACCTCGTGGGTCATTTTGTTTTAATGTAGTGACTGTGATCTGGAGCCAGCCTGCCTTTTTCAAACCCTGCCTGTGCCACTGACTAGCTATGTGACCTTAGGCAAGTCTCTTATTCCCTCCATGTCTCAGTTTCCTCATCGGGAAATGGAGACGATATTAGTACTAACGTAGAGCTTGTGTGAGAATTCACTGAGATAGGGGTGTGTGTGTGTGTATTCATGCCTATATGCATATATGCCTGTATACATGTGTGCCTGTATCTGCATATGAACATGCATGTGTGTATCTCATGTATGTATACACGTGTGCATGTATATATACGTGTGTGTATACATGTGTATATATAAACAATATATATTTGTTGTGTGTGTGTGTGTGTATACATAAAATTTAGTGCATAGCTCTCAAGGATATTTCCCTCTTTATACATATGTTTGCAACCTGCAGAGAAGTCCCAGGCTGCCCTAACCTGGACCCAGCCTTGGTTCTCTTTGTTAAAATTTTAACACTGGGCCTGAGAGTTGGCCCTCAGCTGGGTCTTGAACTGGGACCTGCCAAGGCCAACGCCTAGTGCCTTCTCCACCATATGCGTGGTTCCCAAGCCTGCCTTTGGGAAGCATCGAAAGTATATCAGTAGGTCTTGGTAAAATATGGATTACTCCTAGGCCCCTCTAGCCTGCTGGATCTGAGAGATTGACCTGGAATCTGATAATTTTCCCAGTTGCTCTGGGATGATTCCGATGCAAGCCACACCGTGCTGCTTCTGTTTGTGGCTTGTCCCTAGCTGCCCCTGTTTCGTGTTTCCTGCAGCACTGCCTTCTTCACTCTCTGGTTAATTCCTTTTCCTTCCCAGAAAATTCGGATGCATTCTACTCAGGCACAACCGTGATCTCAGAGGGGCACAAAGCACAGGGCTGGTTTCATACATGGATTCTCAGTCTCATTAGCATTCCCGCATCACTGCGAAGGACCAGGTCTCCTCGCCTCACCTTTCCCAGGCAGGGCTGAGGTCAGGTTTCGGTCTGGAGTAGCCAGACCACACTGGGCCTCCCTCCCTTTCATAAGCAGCTGATTTTCTCGGAGGTACAGCTTCTGGGTGACGTGACCTCATTGCTTTGTTTGTTCCCTGAGGCTTTTCCACTAAGAAAAAAACAACTGCCATCTATCGAGCATCCATACTGTAGACACACGTAGTTCTCATTATTGCTTACCCTGCAGGAAAGATATTATTATCCTGGAGCTAGGAGATAAATAACTTACAAAAGGGTACACAGCCAGGATTCGAACCCTGTGACCCAACTGGAAATCCTTCTCTCTTTCTACTCTACCAGAGGCCAGATATGTAAGATTTGGTTTCAAGGCTATAGGTCCTAAATACTTCCTAAACTCCACGTACTTCTTTAACCCATATGAACAAAATCTTGCAGAGACATTTTATCCAATTTCAAATGTACTGATTGTCCTTGGGGTTGCAAACAAACGCAGGAAGTCAGGAGCCGCCCTGGCACATAATCAGGCAGGTGTCCCTCGGAGGCGCGGTGACCTGGAATCCTGCTGCTCACTGCCTGTCTCTGTTCCCTCTTTTGATTCGTAAACATGTTTTCTTCCCTGCACTTTGGCATCTGTCATGATTTAAATTCCAGGTTGTCAACCCATGTAGAATGGGGTTCAGATCTCAGCATTATATCTCCCCCGTGGTGTGTGCCATTTGCAGAACGTTTTCCCAGCTTTAGTTTATCCTGACAGCTGCGAGAGGTTACCTGGTTTGTGGGTGAGGAAAACACGAGCTCATGCTGTGGAATCGTTGGCCCAACTTTAAGTCCACCCACCAGTCTCATCACGGTTAGCAAGAGGCCGTCCATTAAATTGATCATTAGCTGAGTGTGTGAAGAGTAATCTGAGCCTGCAGTCAAATTAGGGGAAGAGACTGGTGGAGCTGGCAGTCCTCTCTGCAAGTACCGTGGCATGCCTGCACCACTGAGAGAGTGGATGCTTTGCCCTGACCTCCCCACGAAACAGGGAGTTTGCTGTCTCATCTCCCTGGATTCCCCGGTGCATGACCCGGTCCCTGGCTTGCAAGGGATCCTTCCTGAGGATAAATAAATAAATTCAATAAATTAGTAAGTAGCAATTCCACTCTAGTGGTCAAATCACTTGGAAGTAAACTCTTTTCTGGGCATCAGTTGTACTGCATGTCTTATTATAAGGCAGTAAGTACCTCTTCCAGAAAAAGCAAAAATCATTTATGTTATTATTCAGAGGTAACTACTAAATGGACTGACGCGTGCGTGTGTCTGTGTGTGTGTATGCATAATAGTATGGTAGTATACACATTAGTTTGTGAATAGGTCCTTAGATACATGATAAACATCTTTGGACGTCAACATGTGCATTTCTGCTCCATCACCATTTGATTGCCTCAACGCCCATCTTCACCCTTCTTCAGGGCTAGGTGGCAAAACCCTTCAAATTTTCCTAATTTTTCTAAATCTGGGGCAGACACGGGATGAATTTAACTGTGGCACCGTTATGAACAATCCTTTAGTGAATATTCTCATATAAACCTTTGTAGGTATTACTGTACTTCCTAGTTTATTAGGACATATTCCCATAAAGTAGAATGTCTGACTCAAGGTTGTTTAGGCTTTTGAGGTTGCCAAGTTCCCTTCGGGAAGTTGGGACCAGTGTCTCCTTCCACCACCAGCACAAGAGACGACCACCCCTCAAGCCCTCCACAGCAGGGGCCCCGGCATGGATTTGCCTTTCCAGCCGCAGCCCTTTGGCGCTTGGCACACCACCAGGAGACACACGGCTGTTCTCAGCCTGCAGGTCCCCTCTTCAGAGAGTCTCCCTCACTGCTCACTGTACAGTGCCCTCTTAACCCTCCTCAGCCCTTGCCTTCTATAACACACCTCTCAAGTTAACGGATTCGTGATTTGTGTTGTTTGGAGTCTAGCCTCAGTGAGCTGGTTTTCTGTTGTCCCCTGGTGTCCGGAACAGTATTTTATAACCGTTAGAAGCAAGGGCTCATGTCACGAAGACCTGGATCTTCAGAGGCTCTGCTGCTGCACTTGCCTGAGTCTTCCCTTTCCCGCCTGAGAACACGCCTTGCACAGTCATGATGAGGTTTAAATGAGACGTGGCACAGGAAGGGCCCAGCACACAGCTCACTGCCACGGGGCAAGCCATCAGGCATTGTTGCCGGGGCATACGGGATACAGCTAGAGGGCGGTGGGCCGACTACGCGCTGGGCACTGCTCTCAGTGCTTTACATCAGGAGTTTGCTAACCCCAGCTCAGGACCCAGTCTGGCCCCCCACCTTTTTTTTTATAGCCCACTGGCTAAAAATGGTTTTGACATTTTTAAATGGTTGAAAAAAATCAAAAGAATATTTTGTGATGCATGAAACTTACATGAAATGGAAATGGAAATTTCTGTGTCTGTAAATATGTTTTGTTGAAATAAGTTTTGTTGAAACCAAGCACGCCCTTTTTCTTACCCGATTGCCTGTGGTGGCCTTTATGCTACAGCGGTAGATGTGAGTGGTGGCAACCAGAGTACGTGGCAAAGCCGGGCTTGGTGTTGTGCGCCTGTGATCCAGGAACTCGGGAGGCTGAGGTGGGAGAATCATTTGAGGCTAGGAGTTCAAGACCAGTCTGGGTGATATAGCAAGACCTCATCTCAAAAGAAGTAAAAATTTAAAAAAAGCAAAGACTACACGACCCACAGTGCCCAAGATATTTACTGTCTGACCCTTTACAGGAGGAGTTTGCTGACCCTGGGTTACGTGTGTAAACTCATCTACTCATACACGGTGCAGGCTGTTCTTGTGCCATCCCCATTTTACACGTGGGAACGTGAGGTGCAGAGAGGTCAGGAAACTGCCTGAAGTCGCACGCAGTGTGGAGGTGATAGAGCCAGGGTTTGGTTCCCAGAGCTGGGGCTCCTCATGGTTTGGCCGTAGGGCAGGTTATTGGTCTTTGCAGGTGAAGAATGTGAGGCACGAAGACGAGTGGTCATGCACTAATGAGTAATAGGATCCGGACTTAAAAGCAGGTCCATTGGTCCTCAAAGTTCTCATCCTTTCCTTCCTAAGGAGCTCTTCCTGCCACTCTTGTCTCCTGGGATCACTTGCCAAACACAGGGCCAAACACGGGAGACATCAGCATGTCCTTACAAAGGCAGCCACTTGAGAGCAGGGAGACAATACTTCAGGACTAGGTGTGGTTATGTGCTTTCTACTAAACATACGCTTAATAAATGATTGTGGCATGAATGAATGAATCTGGTGAACAGTTCTAGACTCTAAGCATTTAGAGGTCAGGGACCCCTGGGAAAGGCAGCAAACCTCAGAACCTTCTTATGGGAAGGAAACATTCCTGGACACCAGGTAGGGTCCCAGGTGGCATGGGGTTCTTGGGCCACAAAGCCAAACACTTCTTCCATTAAAATTCCACTGAAGGAAAACTACTGTATCGTCCACACCCTTGTCAAGTATCTTCACTTTTGTTGACTCTGAATGTTTTTTTTAAAAAGCTTTTTTTAGATATAATTCATATACCATACAATTTACCAACCTTAGGACATCTTCATCTCCTCAAAAGAAAGTCTAACCCTTTAGCAATCACCTCCCAATCTTCCTCCTACCCGTGTCCTGGGCAACCTTTAATGTACTTTCTGTCACTGTCGATTTGCCCATTGCAGCCATTTCATATAAATGGAACCACACGGTATGTGGTCTCCTGTGACCGACTTCTTTCACTTGGCATAATGTTTTCAAGGTTCATCCATGTTGTAACATGTGTGAGTACTTCATTCCTTTTTTTATATTCCACTGTATGGATATACCCCATGTTATTTGTTTATTCCTCAGTTGATAGACATTGAATGGTTTCCATTTTTTTTGGCTGTTATAAATAATGCTGCTCTGACGGTTTCCACACAAGTTTTTTGTGTGGATGTATATTTTCCATTTGTCTTGGGTGTGTCTATATCTAGGAGTAAAATTGTCGGGTCATATGGTAACTCCATGTGTAACCTTTTGAGCAACCCGCTAGACTGTTTTCCAAAGCTCTACACTGTTTTACATTCCCACTAGAAGCTGGTTGTTCTTGCTTATTATTCATGCTCATCTTTTAAACATAAACATGATTCCATTTATATGGTAGTGCTAGAAATTAGTACAGTGGTTGCCTCAGGAGGAGAGCAGAGACGACTGGGAAAGACGCAGGGACACCTTCTGCATGAGGGCAGTGTTCTGTGTCTTGGTGGTTTGGTGCATTTTAATACATGCCATTTGTCAAAGCTCAACAAACTGTTAAGAATTGGGCGTTTCACTGTGTATAAATTATACCAAAAATTTCTTTAAGTATATATATATATATATATATATATATATATATATATTTATTTATTTCAGAACATTATAAGGGTACAAACGTTGTGGTTACATAAATTGCTTTTGTACCATTTGAGTCAAAGTTACAAGTGTGGCCATCACCCAGAGAGTGTGCACTGTTCGTGTTAAGTGTGAATTTACCCATCCTCTCCTCCCCCTGCCCCCACCTGCTGGATTTCTGATGAATGTTATTTCCACATGTGCACATAAATACGTACTACTAAATATTCTTCAAAAACTATGAGAAAACATAGGTGGAGGGGAAAAGAAAAAATATGTACTTTAATTATCTCATGACATGACTGGCCACTTATCTTACCGGCCTTCCCAGGGACACAGGGTCGGTGTGGGGCAAGGCCAAGTGTAAAAAGGCTCTTAATTGATGTGATTAACTACATTTCCATAGGGAGCCTCATTAACACCAGAGGGGAGGGAAAGAGGCTATTTTTCACTCTCCCAACTAGTGGAGGCTTAGAAGAGGTCCTAAGCAGGTGGGAGCCACTCCCTGTGGTGGGGGCAGGGGACCCTGAGCAGGCTTGTCCGAGGTCCTCTGTATGATGCAGCTGCATTTCCCTTGGGCATTGAGATAATTTTTTAAAAAATAATTTTCCCTCAGTTGCTGCAAAGCCTATTCTTCATTTTCATCTACGAGGAGGAGGAAAACAACTTGATTTTTGTTTAGTGTTTTTCAAGGCCACGTCATCTGCCAGAACACAACGTTTAGATAGCAACACTCTTTAACTCTTCCTAAATACATTAGTGACAGAGGAACAGTCAACAACAGGAAAAAACAAATAAAAAAGAAGTGAAAGCTTTTTTCCCTCCCACTTAGAATCTGCAGAGAAATGTAGGGATCGACACAAATTCATAGAAGATTAGGACCACTAATTATCCATGTTTTAAAAAGTCAATATTGCATAAATTTTTATAAAATTGCAAAAATTATATCATGTTGTTTGTAGGCTAGAAAAAATATGGGAGTATAAAAACACCATCATTTTGGAAATAATGTGATTGTGTGCAATTTTTTCTTCATTGCTTACGTATGATTTATTTTTTCCAAAGACCACTTATTGCTTGTGAATTAAACTGTTACAGAATTACTTTGGTGGTTCTCTCTGATTGGAGAGATCAGTTTCTTAACCCCACACCCTACACCCCCCACCCCCCCACACCCACCTCCAGAACAGACGCCCTCCTCCCATTCCCTCATGCTTTAAAGCTTGGGTTGTTTAAGGCAGTACCAAGTGGGGCAATGAACATGAACCTGGCTGGGGGTTAGCTAGGTCAGGGTTTGATCTTATAGGATCTTAGGCAAGTCACAGATTTTTTCTGAAGCTTGTTTTCCTTATTAAAAGAATGGGACAGATAATATTCTCCCCAGTGGATTGAGACATACACGGGAAACCCATAGCCCTGTACTTGGCCTTTTGTGTCAGTGCACCCCTTCTTTTTCAACCAACCCTCTTTAGCCTGAAACCTTTCTGGTACCTTCTGAAAACTAGCACTCGGTAGAGTCTGGATGCCTTCTGATTTCTGCATCTCTAATAGCTGCAGAAGCTTAAATACAGATGCACATGTTTGGTATGTGTGCATGTGTGAGCATATGCATGTGCAATGCATACATGCAATATTTTTGTCTATGTGCCTCAAACCAGGCACAGAAAGACAAATACCACATGATCTCACATGTGTAATATAAAAAAGTCGGTCACATAGAAGTAGAAAGGAGAATGGTGGTTATTATCAGGGTCTGGGGTGGTTGGGGAGGAAGTTGAGGAGATGTTGGCCAAAGGATAAAAAATTAAGGTGGGTAGGAGGAATAAGTTCAGGAGATCTGTTGTATGACATTGTGACTATTACTTAGTAATATATTGTATACTTGAACAATGCTAAGACAGTAGGTGTAAAGTGTACTCACCACAAAAGTGGTAACTATGTAAGTTCATGCACACGTTAATTAGCTAGATTTAGTTATTCCACAGTGTTTATACTGTATACTTCAAAACAACATGTTGTGCACAATAAATACGTAAAATTTTATCTGTCAATTAATAAAAAAGATTAAACAAAACCTCCGTCCCTGTGGAGTTGAGACCGCTTGCTGACGGTGGTAGTATCCTCCACTAACCAAAGGCAGAGCTCATGCTGCAGACATTTGGGTGGGCGACAGAGCTATTGATCATCCTTCCTGCAGTAATGGTCCCTGGCAGTGAAGGCTTTAGTCTCCAGGCCGTGTGCTCAATGGCATGAAATGTTAACTTCTCTTGCAAATCACAGTAGTGAATGGGGTCCCAGGTGGAGTCTGAGTATCGGTTTCCGGGGGCTGGAGGAGGGCTAAGCAGAGGGGGGAGTCATGGTTTTGCAAAGTGTGTTTACTCTGGTGGAACCTAAGGGCTCACTACCGGGCACATGTGCATTTGCATATATGCAAAAGGCAAGCCACAACATACTGGCTTCTGTTGGCCCCCCTTCTTTGGTCACCTGTGTAACCCTCCTTCCTCCTCCTATATTGCCTCCCCCAGCCCCTTTCCTCACCCTCTTATGGCTGCGGTTTTCAAACTTCAGTTTGCAAATGATCATCTGGGAAACGTGCTAAATTGGAGATTCCCGGGCTTCCCCAACCACACTTCTAATTCAGTGGGTCTGTGGTGGAGCCCGGCAAATGGCATTTTTACCAAACATCTTAGGTAGGTCCATTTGACCAGTTGCACAGAGTGTCTGGGACCCGTCAGTATTTCAAGGACCCCTCAACAAGTTTGAGAACGAACCTAGAAAATTATTGGTTGAAAACTATGAAAATAAAATGAAAAAAAAAAAAAAGAGAGAAAAGAAAGAAAAAACATGAAAACAAAACTGCAAAATGAAAATAGTTGTACTGTACATATTTATAGAATGTTATGTCAACTTGTCAAGTGCAGCTCAACTTTTGCAGTTACATAGGAATTATATCTTAATATAGGTTATGGGTACATTTAATATATTTGATATGCTATATGTGAAGCCTACAGAAGCTTTCAAAAAGCCCTAACCTTATGGACCTGGCTCTGAGAATTATGGCCTTAAATGATTTCTTGTTCCTAGCATTTTAGGAGCCTTAGAAATGTCCTTCCTCAATGTCCAGATTTTACATCAGGGAAACTTAGGCCTAGAGGGGAGTGACTGGCCTAAGATCACACAGCAAGAAGGGGCCAGATTGGAGTGTAATATTTGCAACTCATGCGTATACATGAGTGCGTGGGGCTGGTAGCTTCCACCTCAGAAGTCTGTCCATCTCCTTTTTACTTTGGCTTCTCTCCCCTTTGCTCCCTGCGTTCTCAGGTTAGTCTGACACCAGGTACAGAGCCCTGAGGGTGGGGGAGAAAGGTAGTGGAAGGTCTCAGGGTTGAAATCACCAATTAAAAGGCATTGCATATGACAAGGCCCACCTTCAGCTTAAGTGTCTGCAGAGGAAGAAGTGCTGAGTCACTCCCTTCAAGCTGAGGTGTGAAAAACTGACCTCTCAGCAGCCCACCCAGTTCCAACCATGTGCTGGGCATGGTGCTCTAAATAAAGCTGAGGAAGCCCCTGCTGTTGGGCACTTGTTCATTCATCCAGTCATTTAGCAAGTACTTGTTGGGCACCCTGCTATGTACCCAGCACTCCCAACAAGGCAGACGTGGGGCTTAGAACCTGCTCTGTGAGACAGGCAATAAAAGATGACAGATCCCTAGACAATTAAGACATTTCAGATAGTGCCAAGTGCTATGAGGAAAGCAGAAGAAGGTAATGGGAAAGAACGTGGCAGAGGGCAGAGCGTGCCACTTTAAAATACATTTTTGCCAGTTGGATGAGTGAATAATAAATTCCATGTGCCATGAAAAGCGATGTACATAGGCCATTTATTTTCGCCTTCTAGAGAGTAGAATTGACCAGTTCTGGCCAAGGAAAAGTGAGCAGAAGTGGCGTGTTATTTTTGTCCTTTGTGTTGGGATGCTAGTAGAAGACTCTCAGGAGGTCTGTCTTTCTCTTCTGCCCCACTGGCTGTCTGGCAGTGCTGTGGTCTGTATGGTGCTAACACTGAGCACAATCTCTGGCTGACCCGTGATGAACAGGTGGCCTGAGGAAACGATTAATCTTCGCTGCTTTAAGCCACTGAGACTTGAAGATACATGTTGGTGCGGCAGAACATCACCACCCTCACTCACTGACTGCAAGGAAGACAGGTTTGAACTGTCACCCTAGATGGGCTGATAGGGGCTGCCTGGAGCCCCAGTGGGAAGGCATCCTGAGGTCCCATCTGGGCCCTGCAGGAAAGTGTGCTCTGATGCATTGGTGATGACCGCCACGCCTGTAGGTAGGATGTGGCAGCTCTGGTCCCACATGCCTCTCTCCCTGCTTTAACTTTCAGAGAAGTTTCCTAACTGGTTCTTTCTCTAGTCTGTCCCAAGAACTGCCCACAAACTAATCTCCCCACAAATGACTCTGGTCAGCTACACTGCTTTATGCCCTCTCACTCCTCTTGTTTCCAGAACAGACTCCTCTGTCTGGCCTTAAGGTCTTCAAAATTCTGGCCCTAACACATCCTTCCAGAACTAGTTTTTTTTTTTTTTCCTTCTGTTCTAGCCTCAAAGGGCCCCTTGCTAGCCACTGAGCATGTAATACCCATTTCCTGCTCCAGGCCTTGATCACTGGATGCCATTTCTCCCCTCCCCTCTTCCTATCCTGTGGGCATCCTTCAAATTGGACACTCAGAGCACTTCCCTTTGCAGCCACAGTGACCCTGCTGCCCCGAACTCACACCTTGCAGTGCCCACACTCAATTAATCTTTGACAGTCTTGTTCTGTTATCTCACACTTCATTCCTGCATGGTTATCTGGCATTCCTCATGTTGGAGTACTGACTCCCCAACTAGGTTAGACACTCAAGGAATGGCCTCAGTTTTGCAATTCCTTGGGGCAGTGTCTTGGTGATAACAGGCACTTGAGAAATCGGTTTTTACAGGTTGGATTGGTGGTGCACGCTGGGGAGGAGAAGGGGAAAACCGAAGCGGCGTCATCTCAGGTCCGCTGTCCAGCCCATGCTGCCTCTCCTGCCTCCCAGGCCAGTCCCTCCTCCCATGGCAGGCACAATTCAGTTGTTCTGTCTGCTCCCTGAAACGTTCAGACCTCTCATCAAGGAATCGCTGTTGAAGCAGCCAGCACAGGCCATTTCAGTGGCAAACCCTGGGGTAGCGAACTCACAGGATGTCTCGGCAGGATGAGACCAGGCATTGATTCTGCCACAGAGAGCAGGGGAGGCTTCCAGGGGAACTGATGTCTCCTCTGAGAGCAGAAGAAAATGTGCAGATTGGCCTGCAGAGGCTGGGGGAGTGCTCAGTGGGGGTCCCAGCCCCACCTAAAGGCCCAGGGCTGAGCAGGAGCTGCAGGAGAAGTGACCTGGGGCCTCCTCACTGGCGGGAAGGAACTTGACCTCGCCTGCAGCCCCAAGCGCTTTAAGGACAAGAGGCACTGATCATATTGCCCTCAGACGCATGCTTCATTTTCTGACATTGCTTTTATTTTTCTACTCTCTAACTCTATTCTTTGTATTTTTTGTTCATCTTATTCAAAGATCAATGTAAGACATTTGTTAAAAAATATGAAAGAATGCCCAAATCCCAGAGCCATAGTCCCACCCAGAACAACTCTAGTCTTCATCCCTGCATGCTCCTCACCTCCGTCCCCTGTGTGTGCCCACATTTTATATAGATGTGTTCTCAGTGGGCACAGGTTTTTTGTGGTTTTTTTGTGTTTTTTTTTTACAGTTTTTCATGCAAACATTTCCATTTAGTATTCCTCTGCTTTTCCTTCTTTCTCGGGAGGCTTTAGGCTACCTCTCTCCCCGGACTTTCTCAATGTCCCTCCCCCCAGTCCACCCCTCTGGCCTACCTGTGTGAAAGGGTCTCTTGATAACCAGAGAGACCTCACTAACAAGATGTGGGAGCTCTTGAACAGACAGATCTCATAAGAGGAAAATAGCACATTGGTGAACTTGGAATCCTGGACTCACAGTGCTTCTCCCCAGAATGGGGCAACTGCAGTGTCTTTCTCCCATCATGTTGCCAAAAATTAGAATAATAGATTTTGGAGTCTATTCTAAAAATGTGTCGGAGCCTGACATATGCCTCCATTGCCACTGGCAGAGTAAATTGGTCTGTTGGAGCAACAGTTTGTCAGGAGGTACGGGAGCCTCACATTGACCTTGTATCCCTATTGGGGGAATTTATTTAGAAGACATACTCCAGAAAAAAAGAAGCCTTTGTGTGTGAAGGGGTTTCTTGTGTCTGGATGCATTTAGGGGTGAAATTAGAAACGAAATGGACCCCGGGGATATATGGTCATTCTGGGCCACAGATTTTTCCCCCAGACATCTGTAGGGTTATCGAGGAGCAGATGTAGCACCTTAAGAAGAGCGGTGACAATTTGTGATATGACAGTTACAGAAGACATAGCATCCTTCCTGGAGTCATGGAAAATCTGTAGGGAGACCAGCTCTTCATTAGAAAAATGAAAGTTTTACCTATTTGGGGCAATAGGAGTATGACAGTTTCTTCTTTTCTCTTCTGCCTTCTCATCTCTTCCCGTTTTTGCAACCCACCTTACTCAATGAAAGATTAATCATTGCCACACAAGAAAAGGAAATATATCTGTGGATGTGTAGGGCCCATGTGCCCCGGGACTGGTGTTGCCAAAAGACAGCCTGAACCGCCTCTGCCCTGCCAGGCATGTGCACAGGGCATCACTGTCACGCACAGGGGTGCGGGAGGGCTTTGCTTCCAGGTGTCACGACCCTGCTTTGTGTCCTGCATGGGTCACGTCTCATTTAAACCTCACCACGATTGTGCTGGGTAGGTGACGCAATAATCCCCATTCTACAGAGGAGAAAGCCCAGTCCTTAAGGTCGTGGCAGTTGCCATCCAGGAAGCCCCTCCTGTGTTCCACACTCAGAATCTTCGCTCATGATCTCCTTGGATGCTCACACAACAGCTCTGCAGGGCTGCTCTTCGTAGCTGCTTTTCACGATGGGGAAACTGAGGCTCTGTTAACTTTCCAAAGAGCCACAGCCAATAAGAATCATGGGAACATTCACACCTGGGTTTTCTGACTCCAAATCTGGTTGTGTTTTCTCTTTCGACTTTTATTATAAATGCCCACTCTGTTCTAGGCACATTACCATTGTTCTCTGCAGCCCCCTGCCCACCTCGCTTCCTTTGCTACCCTCCTCCCTCCCATCCCCGCCCTTTTCGTAGGCACCACTCCACTGTGCTTGCTACGTGCCCTGTATGTTGTATCAACTCCTGTCCTGTCCTGATTGGGTATCTGTTTTTAATTTAGATAAGTGGGATTCTGCCACAGATCTCAATCTGGTTTTTCTTCTTACTCAACACTATCTTTTTTTAGATATAGTCTTGGTGCTCTGTGTACACCTGGCTCACCTGCCTGTCCTCTGTCGTAGGTCCTGCCCTGTTTAAGTCCCCTGTGCCCTGCTGGGGGACACTAGGCAACTTCAGCCTGGCTCTGTGATGAAGCCCTCACACCTGTGCTGTGGGACTGTGGGAGAGTTTCTTTGGTGTGGACCCAGCCCTGATATGAATGAGTCATAGTGCACACTCATATTAATTTCACAAGTACTGCCAGATTGTTTTCCAGAATGACTGTACCAATTTACACTTCCACCAGAGATGCTCAGGAGTTTCTGTTTCTCTTCATCCTCTCCAGCACCTGGTATTAGCACATACATCAGAAAGGATGCATTTGACAGCCCAGCCATGGCGGGGATCAGCGTCTCTGTGACGGGCTTTTTTCCTGCAGACATCACTTTGTCATAACAGCATTTTGAGCAGGAAGAAGCATCAGGAAGGAAAAAGGGGGCCTCTTTACTGCAACCATCTCCTATTAAGGAAAAAAGTTTTCCCCAGAAATCCCCAGGAGTCTTCTCCTTATGTCTCACTGGCCAGACTAGGCAAGGTGTCCTCCCAGCCAGTGCCTGAGAGAGAGAACGAAATGGCCATTGCTGTTTTGGACCAGGGCCAATTCTTCTCCGGCCATGGACTTCTTTTGAGCGCATTGCTGTTTGCCTTGCACCTAAAAAGAACTGGGAATATTTTAATAAAGAAGAAGAGACAGTGGCTGTTTGGTTAACCCGCAGCCAACAGAGCCTTCCACATCAGAATTCTGATTCTGCCCATCTTTTACGTGCATTCTGCCTATTCTATACAAGGGACCTACCCCTAAAGCCGTTTGATTAACCATTTGCAGAGAATTTCAGAAGCAGTGAGTCAACTCATACATGCCCATTGCCTTGAGAATTACATCTGTCCAGCTCATTTTGGAAATAGCCCTTCTTGCAAGGCAGAAATCAGGCCCAGCTGCCTTCCCTGAGGTTTCTGAGCTGACTCCCTGGTAGAAAGGTCAATTGAAAGAGTCAAAGGGCAGAGCGCCAAAGTTCCTGCCCTGTGCCATCGTTCCAAGGCAACGTGCCCGCTGAGGACAGGTGGGATGGACACCTGTCGAGCAATTGTACTTCCACAGACACTGACTGTCCCCTGTCCTTAGCCACGTGGAAGCTGTAGTAGCCTGTGTGTTTCTGGCTAACCAAAAAAATAATAATAATTTTTACATGACACCTTATAGTTATAATTTTTTGAGCACTTACTTTTTGCCAGGTGGCCTGGGAAACACTTTATCCCTCTGCTTCCTAGGAATCTCCTGACAGCCATCTGCTTTATAAACCATTTCTGCTTTATGGTTCCAACACAGGCTCCAGTCAGATCGCCTGTGGAATCCTGGTTCTGATATTTATTAGCTGCGTGGCCTTGGCTAAGTAACTTCATTTTATTTTATTTTATTGTGCCTTAGCTTCTTGTTTTTACACCAAGAATAATAATAGTGTATTATAAGTGCCCAATGAGTTAACAAATATCAAGTGCTTAGAATGACACTTGATACGTGTTAGCTGCTGTTGCCATTTTTAAAAATGAAGAAACCAGGTCGCACAGAGGAGTCAATTTACCAAATATATCAGACAGTTCTGAGAAGCAAGGCCATGGCTTGAACCCAAGAGTTTCTAAGTGTGAATGAAGCTGGGCTCTCATCCATCCGGCCAAGCCTCCCTGGTCGTAGCTACGGTGGCCCAAGAAGGCACCGTCATCACTCCCTGCATCAGTAGACTAGTTTTCAGCTGAAGACTCAAGTGATGCTTTTTGTAAAGAAAGAGTCTCCAACTGCCAACCACAAAGACACAGTGCGATGCTTCCCAGAGCATTTCTGGAAGGTGGCTGGGGACACTGGGATCCGAAGCTGGGCAGATGGGGTGCACACGTGGCAGAAAAGGCACAGTGCTCAGTTCTTGATGCCACCACTAAGCCTTGCTGAGCCTCCACCTCCTTCATCATCTTTAAAATCAGGTTTTTATTATATATCTTACCAGTAAGGATTGTAAAATGCTTTATACGCTGAGTCAGTGCTTCTTATTTGAGAATCGGGTTTCATAAGTATAAGAGTCATTTTCTCCAACTCCATTTTGGTCATTGGAAGGCTCAGGAAATTAGGGTTTCAGAGTCTTCTGGAAGAGATGTTTCCTTTCTTAAGTGAGCTAAATGGTCTGGAGGTAGGCACCACTGGGGTTTTCAGAAGGTCGGTTAACTACAGTGTCTACTGGCTTTGGGGGAAGTAAACAGGGTAGCTCTCTGTCACAGGAGACCATTTGTCCATCTGAGCATTTTCAGACAAGGGCCGGGTGTTGGGTAGGAGGGACCATGTATGCTCAGTCTGAATGAAGGATTGCAAGCTAAGTGGCTTTAAGCAAAAAGATGGGCTCAAGGCCTAGGTTTCCTCTTAACCCTGCATAACAAGTGACTCAATAATCTTTTTCAAATAGTTTTGATATTTTAATTCAAATGGGCTTCTCCTCCCTCCCTCCCTTCTGTCCTTCCTTCTCACTTTCTCTTAACATGAGTCACCCAATGTAGAGTCACACACCTGAGAAATGGCCCAGGCCAGCGAGGCTCAAATTTGAGCCTCACATACTACAAGTCTCCAAAAGCATTTATTGAATGTAGATTCTTGGTCAATTTTTCTGTGTGATGCTGAGCTTCTGCACTAGTCATGGGCTTCCAGGTGATGCTGACTCTGCAGGTCTATGCACGGAGACAAGGAAGGATCTGGTCGTCCGCCCCTCCCCTCCTCGCCCTGCGTGCACCACCTGTCTAGAGCACCAGGCTGGTCACGCACACATTCAATCTTCCTGACTGCATGGGAGGTGTGGGAATGACAGTCCTTTTACTTTTTCTTTTAAGATGAGAAAACTGCTACTCAGAAATGTTAAATAACCCAGCACAGCTGACAAGTAGCACCAATGAAAGTCCAAGTTCAGAAGGCAGTTCCAGATCACCGTAGCCTCTCCGTGAGCTGATGGATGAATGTGGTCTTCCTAGAATAAAACGTGCCCCCGTGCTGGCAATGAGCAGATTGGAAAGCAAGTGTCATTTTCTCTTCTCTTCCCTGCTTTAGCTCTGAGATTTTAATCCCAGCTTCTTCTTTTCAGGAGACTATGATGCTCTGGACTCCGGAGATAGCCCCAGCAGTAGCACCGACGCAGGGAGAATTGAATACTTTCTCCGAGAGGATAGAAGACACATGAAACTGGAAAAAGGAGCCCTGGAAATTGCCACATTTCCCCCATATGGGAGAGCACATCCCCCTCCCCCTCTTGTCCCCTTTCTCCCTTACTGCGTAATAAATACATAATACATTTCACCAGTGATTTGGCCACTGCTGAGCCATCTTCATTTAATGTGGTTTTGACAGAATAGTCGGTCTGGAAATTTTATTTTCAATTAAACTTACTTGTAGAACTGCGTTGGTTTTGAAAAGATTCCATTAGGGTGGCTAATTATACAGCAGTTGCTACAAGGAGATATTCGTACTCCATTTCGGCTCTTAGGTAATTCAAATCGAATGCTTCAGCTTTTCCTCCCTGGAGCTCTGTGCGACCATCTTCTCCTCACACTGCAGGCTTCCCATGAGTTATTTTTAGAAACCCAAATCAAAACAGCAGTTTTTGGCAGAGGCCATTTCTAGCCTAGTAGAGTGAACCATATGTACTGATAAAAGCAGCATAAGAATCAGTGCCTTTAAAAAGCAAGAAAACCATATCTCTCTGTGTGTGAGGGGGGTTTAAATATTTGTAAACTACAAACTATCCTTTGCACTATTGTATTCATTTGTGAACTTCCACTGAAGTCAAACACAATGGATATTCCTTTAAAATTACAAAAGTTTTGTCCATTGCAATAGTTTATTGTCATAATCATTTTGTCTCAACATGGCAGGCCTTGGCAGAATTGACTGGGAACTCTGTTTTGGATCTCCTGTGAAATATGGTGATTCCTTTACTTATTTTCCTACTCTACTATGTTTTGTTCTTTTATCTGTGTACTAGTGGCATGCCTCATTATGCTCACCAAGAGGTAAACCTCTCCTCCCCTTGCATTAGAACATAATGCTTGTGAGCAGGGCTAGATTTTTTCACCCTATTTCATAATAGATGCTCAAATAGTGCCTGAATAGATAGAGAGGAATCATTACAATCCTATTGCTATTTTCTCTTTAAAAATGAACACATTACCACACTAGAAAAAAATTTTTTTTCCCCTTGGGGCCATGGTGTTTTAATATGAAAATAGAATAAAAACTTTGAAAACAAAATGATCCTTTCTAATTTAATGAAAAATTTGTTATTTTTTTATTGTTTTCTGTGTGTGAGTTATATACAGTTAAATTGTCAGTATTAATTGTAACAATAAGAACATCAGCAAGTAAGATTTTCATGAACCAACTGCAGGGTTTTGCCCAGGGGACCACCCATCACGTAAAGTGTGTTATACAGCACAGCGGCATGAGTTGCCTGCACACCACCCAGCTCCCAAGGTAAAGAGACACCTGAGTTGCATATGCTTCACGAGGCCCCAGCTCAAAACTAGTGGGAGTTAAGTGGAACCTACGTGGCAGTTAATGTGTTAATCTTTTATTACATAACTATTAAATAGGCTCATTCATTTTGGAAAAATAAATAATTTCCCAAATAAGACCAAAGTCCTTTTAGCTCACTGTCCTCAATTCTTGCCTCCTCATTAACTCTGCTTAGGTCACATTTGCTATTTTGGATCACATCCTTGCAGACCTTTCTAATGTGTTTATGAATACACACACACACACACACAGAGAGTACTGTTTTGTAGACCTGTGATAAAATATTTTGCAGTTTCCCTTTTTTCATTCAGCAATATATCAAAGAGTGCTATCCATGTTAGCACCTTGTTCTCTTTAACTGTTACATAGTCTTATTGCACTGGGTGGATATATCACCTTTTATTTGGTCCAAATACATAAATTCTTTATCTGCTTTCCCATTCACTATACTTCCAGAACACTCCTCGGGTATAAGTTGAAAAAACCACGTTGTCCACAGCTATCTTTTGGTAGCCATAACAGATTTCATCAAACTCAACCACCTGCCTTGGAGAGTCTGCCACGTCACTAGACAGCATTATGTAAAATTCTAAGAGCTGCCAGAGGGACCAAAATTCCCCTTACAATCTAGGGAAGTGCACTGTGTTCTGGGGACTCTGCAGGACTGGAAAGTAAGTGATGTGGGCTTTGGTGTCCGCACTGCTCACAGCCAGCTGGGTTTCCTTGGGCAGGTCATTTCCTCTTCCTAGACCTTATTTTTTCATCTGCA
This sequence comes from Microcebus murinus, assembly GCF_040939455.1. Taxonomy (NCBI): domain Eukaryota; kingdom Metazoa; phylum Chordata; class Mammalia; order Primates; family Cheirogaleidae; genus Microcebus; species Microcebus murinus. Next base: position 38,914,609 of record NC_134110.1, on the reverse strand, counting down.
CAATGGCCTCAGTGAGCCTCTTTGAACTCTTAGACTCTAGATAACAGTGCCACCAGGATTTATTTAGAGAACAATCGCTAGCTCACCCTCCACTCTATGTTGGGGTGGGAAAAGGCAATTCCTGATGATATCACAAATTGCCCATGACTGGCCTGGAATGTATTGGTTTTGGATTTAGCTCCACTTCCCTATTCCTTTGCCATCCAATTGAATTTATTTATTTATTTTTGCATAGTTTAGTCTTTTTGTTCTAAGCAAGCCAGTATGATAATGAGAAAAGAAATTATAGACTCTGAGTTCTCCTTCCAAGTTTAACTCCAACTGTATATTCTTAGACAAGTCACCATCTCTGGGCTTCCATCTATTAACATCATGATTGCAAATTAGCCAGGCATCCACTAAAATGACATTAAAAAGTTTGAAGACCATACCCACCTATGAGTGCTTCATCTGGCATTTCTGACAAGACAGATAGGTCATCTCATAATTTAATGAGGCATCCCAAGAGACCAGCAAAACCCATGAAATCTTGTTTCACAGAATTGCGCAGCTGTCCCAGCTCCTGGTGACACATGTCAAGCCCTGCAGAGGGTTCTGAGAGAGGCCCCAGAGAAGGTTCTGAGCTGCCATGATTCATAGGTGAAGTTTTCTCCCCTGATCCCCAAGGCCGTGTGGTGGAGTCTGGGGCAAAGGGGATTCCCCTGCTTTGGGAGGCTCAGGACCACAAGGGTCACCTGATCTGACTCAGATGCTGGTGAGTTTTGCTGAGGGTCCCAGTCAGGCTTTCCCATGGGGGGCAAGAGTTCTGGCCTCTCGTCTTGGTGTTGCACATTGGTCTAGAGACACAGCACGGTTCTGCAGGTGAAAGGTCAGCATGAATGGGTGTGAAGCTGCATGGGAGTCATGGACCGGCAAAGTCTCTAGGGGGTTGGCTTTCCTGGTCCCAGCACTTTGACTTGTGCCCCTACTGTGAGCTTCCATTCCTGAACACCCCTTTGGTGAAATGTTTTCTTGCTGAGCAAATTTGTACAGAAGGGTTCCAAAGCCTCTGGTGGTGTTCTGCCTCCAAGATCCTTGGGGCAGGTGGCTCAACCTCTCCCAGCCTGTGCTTCCTGCCCTGCTGGGGCGTCAGGGGATAAAATGTAGTAAATGCTCAACCCAAGTCTCTTTCTTTCTTCTTTCCCTTTTTAGTATGGAAAACACCATAATTTTATAGGCTTTGAATCTTTAACTAAATTTCTTCTGTAAGCCCATCATCCATATTTTTCACATTAACCAAAATAAGACAAAAAGCAGTACCATGAGGGAACAGAATAGCTTTAGCAAGGTACACATGGTAAATCAGTTTAACAAAAACGGGAATGGTGTGTCTTTTTCATTTACCAACCCTCTCTCGCTGCAAACTTTTTAGCATCTGCCTTCCTCATTTTAATAGAATGCTTGCATATCTGGTCTGCATTGTTGTAGACAAATGTAGACCAAGTCGCCTTGTCTTTCCCTGTATTTGATCGTCCTCCAATCCATCAATACCGTTTTCATTCGCAACCTGGAAACTTTAAGAAATGAGTCAACCTGACCTATGATTCACAGATACTTGATCTGAAATACTTGTTGTTGTGGGGGCGAGGTGAGGGTAGAGTCAGAAATAAATTTCCTGACCCAGAAAGTCAGTTTTAAGTGAACTAAAGGGGGCAGAGAGGGCTTGTGGGGATGGTTCCTGCCCTTCAGGAGCTGCACCGTGGAGGGCGACTTAGGGTGACCACACACCTGGGGTTGTTGGCAGAGTTCCAGTTCATGCCTGTGGTCCCAGTCTCTTCTTTTACAGGCAGCGTGCCTTCTCACCATCAGAAATGTCACAGATTGGAAGGTATAGGGTCCTGGATGAATGAGACTGGGAGATCTTAAAGGTCAGAGATTTCGTTTTATTCCTATGTGCATCTCCAGTGCCTGCTGTCATGTAAGGAATTAATAAGTAAATGCTCGCTGGGTGAGTGAATGAGCCAGTAGATACTTAACCTCCTTTCCTGCTCTTTGAATTTCTATTTCCTATTTATGCTTGTAGCACCTCTGGTGACTCTGCTATGCTCTCAATAAATATATTTTGAATAACTCATGGCTTCAGAGGACAGTTGCTTTGGTTGCATGTAAGTAACCCTCTTGCCATCTAGCTTTGTGGTTCTGAGTGAGTTACCCAAATGAGTTAGAACTTGAAGAAGTACTAAGAAAAGTGGTTTCCATGTAGAAAGCTCCTAAGAAATGGTGGTGGAGGAGGTGGAGGTGTTATTATTGCTATTAGCGATCTGGCTTTATTACCTATTCTCCTCTAGCTATAGGATTCATAGACCTTTGATATTTATATATAATATCATATATATATATATATAACCTTACATAGCATTTGACAAAATCCAGCCCCCTTTTGTGATAAAAACTCTTAACAAACTAGGCATAGAAGGAACATATCTAAGAATTATAAAAGCTGTATATTAATATGACAAATCCACAGCCAACATCATACTGAATGGGGAAAATTTAAAAGCATTCCACCCAAGAAGTAGAACAAGACAAGGATGCCAGTGTCACTGCTTCTATTCAACATAGTGCTGGAAGTCCTAGCCAGAGCAATCAAGCAAGAGAAAGAAATAAAAGATATACAAATCAGGAAAAAAGAGGTCAAACTATTGCTCTTCGCTGATAATATGATTTTGTATCTAGAAAACCCCAAAGACTCCACCAAGAATCTCCTGGAATTGATAAATAAATTCAGCAAATTTTCAGGATACAACATCAATGTACACAAATCAGTAGCATTTCTATATACCACCAACAGTCAAGCCAAGAGTCAAAGACTCAATACCGTTTACAAAAAGCTACAAAGAAAATAAAACACCTGGGAATATACTTAACCAAGGAATTGAAAGATCTCTGCAAAGAGAACTAAAAAACAGAGGAAAGAAATCACAAGGGATACAAACAAATAGAAAAACATATGCTCATGGATAGGTAGAATCAATGTTGTTAAAATGCCCATACTATCCAAAATGATTTACAAATTCAATGCAATCCCCCATCAAATTACCAACATCATACATCACTGATACAGAAAAAATAATTCTACACTTTGTTTGGAACTAGACAAGAACCCAAATAACCAAAGCAACCTCAGGCAAAAAGAACAAATCTGGAGGAATCACATACCAGACTTTAAACTATACTACAACAATATAGTAACCATAACCAGTGTGGCATTTGTACAGAAATAGAGACATAAACCAATGGAATAGAGTATAGAACCCATAAATAAAACCATATACCTACAACCAACTGATCTTTAACAAAGCCGACAACAACATACACTGGGGAAAATAAGCCCTATTCAATAAATGGTGGGAAAATTGGATAGCCACGTGCAGAAGAATACAGAATACATTTCACCACTCACAAAAAATAATTCAAGATGGATAAAAGACTTAAATCTAAGGCATGAATTCATAAGAATTCTAGAGGAAAATATAGGAAAATCTGCTCTAGATATTGGCATAGGCAAAGAATTTATGACTAAGAACCCAATGCCAATCATGACAACAAGAAAAATTAATAAATGGGATGGGATTTGATTAAACTAAAAAGCATCTGTATAGCTAAGGAAATAATCAGCAGAGCAAATAGACAACATACAGAATGGGAGAAAGGATTCACAAGCTATACAACCAATAAAGGGCTAATATATAGAATTTACGAGGACCTCAAGCAAATCAGCCATAAAAAAACAAACAACACTTTTAAAAATTGGGCAAAAGACATGAACAGAAGCTTCCCAAAAGAAGAAAGACAAATGGCCAATAAACATATGAAAAAAATGCTCAATGTCACTAATCATCACTGCAAATGAAAGCCACAGTGTGATATCACCTTACTTCTGCTAGAATGGCTTTTATTAAAAAGTCCAAAAATAATAGAGGCTGGTATGGATGCGGAGAGAAAGGAATCCTTATACACTGTTGTTGGAACTGAAAATTAGTATAACCTCTATGGAAAACAGTATGGAGATTCCTATAAGTCTAAAAGTACACTTATCATTTGATCTAGCAATCCTGCTACTGGGTATTTACCCAAAGGAAAATAAGGCATTTTTATCAAAACGACATCTGCATTAAAATGTTCATTGTAGCACGATTCATAATTCCAATGATGTAGAATCAACCCAAGTGCCCATCAATTCATGAGTGGATTAATAAAATGTGGTATATGTATACCATGGAGTACTACTCACCCCTAAAAAGATGAATTGATACCTTTTGCAACAATCTTTTTTTTTTATATATATTTTTTTTTTCTTTTTTAACTCACATACCAGTTTGGAGCTTTTGCAACAATCTTGATGGAACAGGACACCATTTTCCTAAGTAAAGTATCTTACAAATGGAAAAACAAACACTATGTGTACTCACTATTAAATTGGAACTAACTGATGAGCACACATATACACAGAACCAAGTAAAACTCAATGGAAATCAACCAGGGAGAGGAGGGTAGGGGAAGAGGGGCAAAAACCTACCTAAGGGGTACAATGAATACTATATAGGTAATGGGTACACCTATAGCCGGGACTCAACCATTACAAAAGCAATCCATGTAACCTAAAACATTTGGACACCTTAATATTTTGAAATAAAAAACATTATCTCAAATACATATATTTGAATATATCAAAAATATACATAAAATATACATCTTGAATATATCAAAAACATATATAAAGGGATACACCAAAACTATTATAAGAAATTAAAAAAAGAATAAAGTTATCTATAATTTCATGATTCTAGATAATATATCAATTATGATTATCAATGTGTTATAACCCACTTGCGTTGTTTTATGTAACTTTTTTGCATAGTTGTTATCATAAGGTGCTTTCTAATTATTTTCATTTTGCTTATTTTCCACAGGCATCGTCCATGTTATTCTATAATGTTTTATACTACCATTTAGAAATTTACTTTTATTTATGTCGTTTTCAGAGGTGAACTACTGATTGTTAAATTTTTCACCTTCTGTAAATAAAGTTTTCCTTCTAGTATATCCTGTATCTCAATAGGATCCCAGAAGTGGAATGATTGGATCAAAGGATATGAGTGTTGCTAAAATATATATAATCCACTTTATTTTTTATAGTTTACAAAAAGAAAATTGAGTCAAAAGTAGAGTTCTGTGTACTCTTCCTCCCCATGTCTCCTTTTATGAGCATCTTGCACTTGGTACATTTGTTACAATTTATAAGACAATAGTGATACATTCTGAGTAATTAAAGTCTATAGTTTACATTAAGCTTCACTCTTTGTGTTGTACAGTTCTGTGGGTTTTGATAAATAGATGCTGTTGTGTATTCAGTGTATACACTATTACAGTATCACACAGAATAGTTTTTACTGACCTAAAAAATCCCCTATGCTCTGCCTATTCATCCCTCCCTTCTCCAACCTCTGGTAACCACCAATCTTCTTACTGTCTCCATGGTTTTGTGTGTTCCAGAATGTCACATGGTTGTAATCATACAGTATGCAGCTTTATCAGATTGATTTCTTTCACTTTAGTAATATGCATTTAAGGTTTCTCCAAGTCTTTTCATGGCTTGAGAGCTCACTTCTTTTATTATTGAATAATATTCCATAGTCTGATGTACCACAGTTTATTTACTCAATCACCTACTCAAAGGCATCTTGGTTGTTTCCAAGTTTTGGCAATTATGAATAAAGCTGCAATAAACATTGATGTGCAAATTTTTGTGTGGACATAAGTTTTCAACTCGTTTGGGTAAATACCAAAGAGTGTAGTTGCTGGATCTTATGGTAAACATATGCTTAGTTTTCTAAGAAACTGACAAACTCTTCCAAAATGGCTAAATAATTTTACATTCCCATCAGCAATGAATGAAAGTTCCTATTACTCCAAATCTTCACCAACATTTGGTGTTAATGTTTTGGATTTTGGCCATCCTAATAGTTGTGCAGTTGTATCTTGTTTTAATTTGCATTTCCAAGTAACGTATAATGTTTGTTTATTTTATTTAGCATCTCTATATATTCTTTGGTGATGTATCTGTTCAGGTATTTTGCCAATTTTTTAATTAGGTTTTTCATTTTCTTATTCTTGAGTTTTAAGTGTTCTTTGTACATTTTGGATAGCATTCCTTTAGCTGACATGTCTTTTGCAAATACCTTTTCCCAGTATGTGGTTTGTCTTTTCATTCTCTTAACAGTGTCTTTGCAGATCAGAAGTTTTTAATTTTAATGAAGTTTAGCTTATTTATTGGCTCTTTCATGGATCATGCTTTTTGGTGTTGTATCTAAAAAGTTATTGTCATACCCAAGGTGGTCTAGGGGTTTTTCCTTTGTTATCTTCTGAGAATTTTATAGTTCTGCATTTTACTTTTAGGTATATGATCCATTTTGAGGTAATTTTTGTGAAGGGTTTAAGGTCTGTGTCTAGATTCTTTTTTTGCATGTGGATGTCCAGTTGTTGCAGTGCCATTTATTGAAAAGATTGTCTTTGCTCCATTGTAATGCCTGTGTTCCTTTGTCAAAGATCAATTGACTGTATTTGGGTCTATTTCTGGGCTCTCTGTTCTGTTCCATTGATCTATTTATTTACTCTTTTGCCAATACCATGCTGTCTTGATAACCATAGCTGTATAGTAAGTGTTGAAATCAGGTAGTATTAGTCCTCTGACTTTGTTCTCTTTCCATAATGCGTTGGGTGTTCTGGGCGTTTTTCCTTCCCTATACAAATTTTAAAATTAGTTTATTGATATCTGTAAAATAACATGCTGGTATTTGGGTATGCAATAGTTTATCTGTTCACTTATTGAAGGACATCTTAGTTGCTTCCAATTTTTGGCAATTATTAATGAAGCTGCTATAGACATTTGTATGTAGGTTTTTGTGGGAGCATAAGTTTTCAACTCATTTGAGAGACACCAAGGAGGGCAATTGTTGGATCACATGGTATGACTATGTTTAGCTTTGTAAGAAACTGCCAAAGCTTTATTTATTTATTTATTTATTTGCATTTATTCAGAGACTGTTAGTTATAATGTAACTAACATGGTTAATCCTCAAAATAAACCTCTGGATTGGGAGTCACTAGCCTTGCCTTCTGGCTAACATTATTAAAATTTACTGCTGAAAGGAACCATGAATTTCCCTAAGTCTCTAAGCTTCTTGAGTGCAAGATGTGCCTCACTCAGCACTGTACTTCCAGGGTTTCCATGGCGCGGTGAATATAACAGGTGCTCAATTAATGTTGATTACACATTGAGTATTGATGAAGGGAAAATCACTTCTCTGTACAGATGAGAACACATAGATCCAAAAAAGAGAAGTGAGCTGCTTTTGGCCAAACAGCATTTGATAATACTAATAGCAGAACCAAGGCTAAAATCGAACTATCGCATCTTGTAGATCTGTGGACCTATTTTGAGCCACCAGTCCTTGGCTCACTAAATTCAAGCAAGACAAGCTGTAGGACTCTGGAACCCATAGTTAGTGCTATATTCAACATCTTCTCCTCACTTTCAAACTGACTCATTACTCAGTAACACTACCAGTTGCCCAAAGATTCCCAAAATGGTGTTCTCATCTGAGTACAAGGCCATTGTACCTACAAAGTCTCACAATATAAAAATAATGATAATAACAGTGACAACAAAAATAACAATAGCCAAGGATTTGACTTTTTAGTATTATCAGGCACTTTACAGATACCATTTCATTTCATGCTCACAGTGACCTCTTGCTTAAGTACCACTACTAGCCACAATTTAGAGATAAGTACATCGAGTCTTAGGGAAATTAGGTAACTTGCCCAAGATCCTACAACTGTTATTGGTAAAGCCAAATGTCGGTCTATCCATTCTTGACTCCACTTAGCAATGTACTACGCCACAGTTAAGATGGTGAGATTTAGCGTCAGACGGACCTGGGTTAGCATCCTAGAGCTGCCACATTGCCAGCTGTGTGATCTTAACCTTGTGACTCTAGCCGCAGCCTTCCCATCATGGTGCTGGTTATTCCTACCCTTGGCAGATACTGCTGTTGCCATCTCGAGAGCCATTGTCCCGCACTGTACAGAACCCTTATATGTTCAAGTGGTGGGAAGGAGGCCCCAGATGTCAGGGAAGCCAGGCCCCTGTCCCAGCCTCATGAGATGATTTGTGGTTGGTTCAAAGTAGATATGGAAATGGTGGGCATGTTATCCAGTCTTGTTAGTGGAAGTATGCTAGGGAGGGAGTCTCTTCCCAAATAAAAAGACAATGCCTCTCACAGAGGAAGCTCATTACTCTTATCCTTCCTTTCTGCCTGGATCTTGGATATAATACCTGAAGGTGCAGCAGTTATTTTGTAAGCAGGGGGTGACAAACCAATAGACTGAGATGGTGGAGCAGGGAAGATGGAAACACACTGGACCTTCGATAGCACTGTTAAGCCATTCCATCAGTCCAAGGCAGGAGACTACCTCCAGGCTTCTTGTTATGTGAAACAAATCCCGTTGTTTAAGTTGCTCTAAGTTGGGCTGTGTCTTATTTGAAGCTGAAAGTACTTTTAATAGATAACACAAATTTCCAGCAAAACACAGTGTTCGGTACCTTAGCATGGCACTTAAGAGCCCAGATTCTAGAGCCGGAGTTCCTGGGTTCTAAACTTGGCTCTGTTGTGTGAATTTGGACAAGTCACTGAACTTCTCTCTGCCTCACTTTCCTTATCTGTAAAATGCTCAGTAAATGTGTGTTGAGTACTGAATGAAGAAGAACAGCAGTACCAAACTAATATGACTGTTCGGATCTTTAAATGAGTAAACATTTTATGAATGATTAGGACACTGCCCATGACATAGTGGCTGCAGATGTGTCTGTGAAAATAAAATTAAAAGAAAAGTAGTCACTATTATAGGCTTGGGTTTGCATCTTGGTCCCATCATTGGGCCACTTGTGGTATTTAAGCAGAACCTTGACCCTTTCACTTCTGAGATTCATGGAGCATGAAACCCCCCCTAAAATATGTCTCAAAGCAGCCACAGTGATAGTTTCTTTTTGACAAAAAAGGGCTCTTTAGAGAATGTTGGCTTGCAAAGAAGGAGGGGCTGTGACTACCAAGTCGTGTCACCAAGTGAATGACCAAAATACCCAAACTTACCCATGCAAATGGTCTTGGGTCTCTCCTGGCAACCCCTTTAGAAGGTTCTAGATCTATTTTTGAACTCCTTTTTGAAAGGGTCTTTCCAGTTAGTGGCTAACTCTTTTGAACCTCCTCACATCTTTCTTGCCAGGGGGCGGGTGTGGGAGAGAAAGGGCTAGTGCCCATGTCCCTGCCCTTTCCACGCAGTGGGGGACAAGACCCCCAGCCCCTGTGAGGAGCCACTGTGATCTGGGTCTCTCTCACTTTCTACTGCCCAAATCGCCACCCTCTGTAGAGGTCACATTTGAATCTGGCCAATAACCAAGCATTATTTTGAAATATACCTCGTTCATGGAGTTAAGCACTATACTGGTAGATGTGACCATTAGCATTAGCAAAGCCTGTGTAGTCTGTGCCCTTCGCTCCCCTTCTTACCCTCCCCACCAATGACAATGCAGACAAAGCCACCAGCACCTTTGGCCTGGATTCCTGCAGGAGCCTCCTAACCCATCTTCCTGTTTCTACCCCACCCTTCATTCTTACTCAGCAACCAAAGGGATCCTTTAAGAATCTAAACCAAACCTTGGGATTCACCCACTTAAAACTCTCTCATGAGTCTCATCTCAGAGTATTACAAATCCAGAGTCCTTTCTGAGCCCTACAAGGCCTGCCCTTCCTGCCACTTTCCCGCTTGCTCGCTGCAGTCCCCACACCGGCCTCCTTGCTGCGCACCGTCTGGCCTCAGGGCCTTTGCACATAATATCTCCCTTTTCCAGAATACTCTTTGTCCTGCACACCTGCCTGGCCCATTTCCTCACTTCACTCTGGTCTCTGCTCAGATGTCAACTACCAACTGACCACCCCTCTAAAATAGGTTCTCTGCGCCTCATTTTCTACCGTTATCCTTATAACGGTTATTCTTACCGTTATCCGCCGACATGGGGACATTATTACAGATTTGGTGATTTTTGCATCCCCCCACCAGAATACAAGCCACGTGAAGAAAGAGGCATTGTTTTGTGCATCAGGGTATCCACAGATACCAAAACATTCTGTAGCGGCACTCACTAAATATTTATTAAACTAAATAAAGCCATTTTCGATTAGAAATAAGATATGCCTGACAAAGTTCTAAGCCTGATATTTCTCGCAAGCCTGCTAAGGTGGTCCTGAAACCACTTCCCGGGACGCTCCACGTATGTTCTTCACAATGAGAGCAACGCTGGCCCCGTGTCTGAGGTCTCAAAGCGAATACTTTGCAATTGAAGCTACATGACTAGTCCTCTTAAATCTGTTCAAAGGCCTCCTCTTTGCATTTACTTCACGGTCTCCCTTTCTTTGCTCCTGGGCACCAGTCGAGCAATCCCAAATACGGGGTCTTTGTACCAGTCAGACCAGGCTGTCCATTTGTGGTGGTTTGAAAACAAAATTCTCTCGTACGTTGATGTTCTTCCCATTGAAAGACGGGATCTGCGTCTTTTCCCTTGAGTCTGTGCAGACCTGTGACCGCTTCTCACAGCTCCCGCATGGTTTTCTTGGTGTGCTCCTTCTAGGGGAAGCACTGGGACTGTCCTGCGGAAGAGGCCCCTGGCGGGTGCTCTGGAGCTTGCGTGGAGCTTCCGGCGGCAGCAAGCGTTGGCCGGCGGCCACGCCAGAGGCCATCTTGGACTTGTGGGCCCTTTGTCTTTCAGATGAGCACAGCCTAGCGGACACGTGACTACAAGGGCATGGAAAACCCCAAGTGAGAACCACTCAGCCAAGCCCCGGACCCAAAACTCAGAAGCAACATAAAACGATTATTATTTTACAACTAATTATTATTTTTATATTATTATAATTATTATTTTACAACTAAGTTTTGCAGTAATGTGGAATCTGCAGTAGTGAGGGGAATCCCACCCTAACTCTTCCTTCTTTCTACACACTAAGCTAGGTAATCTTGAGCAAAAGTTTTTTAGCACTCTGTAAAAAGAAAATCTGCATCAGATTTCTCATCTGCAGGTTAGGAATGATAATATATATTCATGTGGTTGTTGTTTAGAGAGAGGCAAGTTTTGTTTTTCTCTAAACATGCTTCTCAGCACATAGGAAAGTTTCTCAAATCTAAGATGCCATCGTTTGTACGACTCACTGTTAATTTATGTGCACTAAGAAATAAACGCTTCCAGTTAAACTACTGCATGACACTGGTTGTAGGACACATATCTATTTTGGAGATGTTGAAATTTGAAAAGTCATACATCTTAAAATCTTTGATTTAAAGTCTGAGTAACACAAATGCCTCGTCAAGCCCAGACACAAAACAAGACCCTCAAGATCCGAGAGTTTGTGAGCGGTCAGAGGAGAGCCTAAAGCAAATGCACCTTTGCATTAAAGTCTCCAACCTGTCGTCCTGTTTTATACAATACAACACAAAGATTAGTAGGGAAACCATTGCTGTCCAGGCAGAAAGCGCTTTCGCTGGGCAGCTATCAAATGGTTAGAGTTCAAATGACATTGCATCACAGTTATTTAGCAGAAATGTGTTTTGCAAAAGGGATGAAGTCAGATCCCTAAATGTGGCTGAGAGTTGACGAGTTGTATTCAACGGGAACTCATCTCTAGTGATGGTAATAGTCCAAGCCTCTCGTTCTCTTTGGTTCCTGAGACGTTCCTTTTTTAGGACATGAACTAGTTAGTAGCTCCTTGAGAGATGCCAGCTGGTGGGTGGAAGGGGTCCGGGCAGCGGGCAGAAGGATGACACTGGAGACACAGGACACATCTGGTGGAGTTGAAACGTAAGCACCAGCATCCTGGGGGGCTTGATGCCGAGTGTTTACATGGAGCACCCTAGTTAAGCCTCACAGCTGCTCAGAGTGTCACTATGCTACCTTCCTGTGAGAGGTACACCCACTTCAGGACCAGAGAGGTCAGTCTCTTCCTCAAATCACATAGCTTAATTATGTCAAAATAGTTCATCAGACACCGGAGCCTCTGCTCCTACCCACAGTGCTGTGCTAACCAGAATGTTTGCAAAGGCACAGAAATGAGTTCATCTGAGGCTCGGGCTCTCACCACAACAGCTGTCTTGTTAGCCTTACCGAATCAGAGAATTCCTAATTCTTTTTTTTTTTTTTTTTAGAGAGATGGTTTCATTCTGTCACCCATGCTGGAATGCTTGAACTCAAGTGGGCCTCCTGCCTCAGCCTCCTGAGTAGCTAAGACTACAGGTGCACACCACTGTGCCTGACTAATTTTTTTTTTTTTTGGCAGAGATAGGAGTCTTGCTATGTTGCCCAGGCTGATCTCAAACTTCAGGCCTCAAGTGATCGTCCCAACTCAGGCTCTCAAAGTTCTGGAATTACAGGTATGAGGCACCGCACCTGGCCAAGAATTTCTTTTAATATCTTCTTGTCTTTGCTAGTATGGATTTTCCACTCATAAGGCCCTTCTTACCTCCTCCTCCTCCTGGTGAAAACCAAAACATCCTTCAAGGCCCAGTTCAAATGGGACAGTGTAGCCTTGTATTCCTGCAGGGTGATTCCAGACTGCCTTTGGCTCTAGTGTATTATCCCTGGAGCAGTTTGCCTTGTCCTCCCAGAATTGTTGTGGGTGGCTTCTGTTGGTCACTCCTATTAGACTGGAAGTTTCTTAAGGCTCTAGGGTTAGACCGAATTTGACTCTTACCTCTACAGCTTACAGCTGTGTCCTTGGGCAAATTTCTTAGCTTTCCTAAGCTTTAATTTTTATATCTACCAAATGAGAATAACCTATCTTCTTCCCAGGATTGCTCTAATTTAGTATGATTTCTTGGATTGTATGGCTGGTGCTCAATGTTGTTCATTTTTACGTGATTGGCACTTGCCAAGTATCTTGTTGCAGCATCTCAGTCTTCACGATGACCCCCAGGTGCAGGTCCCTTTACTACCATCCCCATTTTACAGATGAGGAAACTGAGGTGGAACCGCTTGCCTAGGGTCCCAGAGCCAGGATGTGACAAAATTAGGCTCTAATTGCACCTGTTTCTAACTCCCTTCTCTTGATGGAATCCTGGTGGGAACCTCTGTGAACTCATTTCTGAGAAACTTTGTCATGTACCAACCTCTTCAGGTGTGTTTTAATTAAGGTCTTAATTTCTCACTTATTCATATCCAGGTAATTTTTCCTGATCTGTAGGAAAATGATGCTGCAACCAACTTTGCTATAGGAAATGGCTGTTGTTTATTCATTTCACGTGTCTGGCAATAACACATCACTCCACCTTTTGGTTCTTATGAGTGGCAGGTCATTAACAACACAATTGCCATTCCTGTAATGAACCAAAAACATGGATCCAATTTTCAGCCTTGAAAAGCTCAGGTAAACTCTTAAGTAAAATTTAGGTTGGTTCTTGCTGGTTTTCTGCATTGCTGCTGTCATGGAAGCCCTCTAACATCAGACAGGCATTCCTGATGTGCTACTTTGGCTTTTTTCCTTAAGACATGACAGTTATATTCCTTACACAAAACTGATTTGATTTTTTTTTTTGTTTTGTTAGGTAACATTCTAAGTAAGCAGCACAAGATCCATCACCAAATCAAGCCTCACCCCACACCTGGACAGCCCCCTCAGAAAAGTTGGGGGTCCTCAGAGTGGAGAGTGGGGTGGGACCCCACTTTGGCAGAGATCTTCCTGTTTAAGTATGGATCTGGTGAAAGCCCAGGGGCTCAGGGCGGAGTTCAGTGTTAACTCATTATCCCAGCTCCCTGTGCAGACTGGGCAGTGAGTGGCATGCTCAGGACTTGGGCTGTGTACTTGGCCACAGTTGACCTTCACCTTTAGCACCAGCAGAGATGGAGAAAGTTGTTGGAACAGGGTTGGGGTTGGCGCTGACACTATCGAAGGCCTCCTTTGTGCCAAGCACTGAGCAAGTTTCCTCATTTCCAAATATTTGGGGATTTTTGAAGCGTCTACTGTTGTTAACATCTAACTTTAATTTATTTCCATTATTCTCAGAAAAGATGCTGTGCATGACTCCAGTCCTTTGAAAGTTTAGAGACTTATTCCATGGCTCAGCATATGGTGGTGAACGTTGCAAGTGCACTGGAAAAGAATGTGGCCTCTAAATATCAATTGTGAGAAGCCCAGTTCTCGGCCTGGTATAGAGTCATTGTTCAAGAAAACCTCATTCTTTCATTTATTGCCATGACTCCCAAATAAATCCACAAGCAAGAGGCAGTTTTGCTAGTCGTGTAGTGGTTTCTAAAGAGGTTGTAGTCTTCACTCTGCGGCATGCCCAGAGGAGGAGAGAGGGAAAAACTCCATGTGGGTGAGAAGGCACGGCCAGGCCCTGACCCCAGAGGGCAGAGGCTGTGCCAACGTGTCCTCCGTGTGGCCCAAATAAGAAGAAAAGGCCAAGAATTCTAAACAGATCTCTGAAGCCAAGGGAAAATGCCTAGGGATTTGCTCAAGGAAGGAAAATTTACCCATGGAAATGAGAGAATCTGTGTATGGTAAAACTCTTTCTTTTCTCTTCATGCATGCAGCCAACAGGTATCAGAGACCTACTGTCTTAGTCCACGCAGGCTCTTATAGCAGAATACCAGAGGGGAAATTTATTTCTCACAGTTCTGGAGGCTTGGAAGTCCAAGAACAAGGCGCCAACAGATTCTGTGTCCGGTGAGGGCCCATTTCTGGTTTGTAGATGGGTCCCTTCTTGCCATGTCCTCACATGATAGGTGGGGGAGGGGAGCTCTCTGGGGTCCCTTTCAAAGGTACTAGTCCCAATCATGAGGGCTCCACTCCTAAGACCTAATTCTCTCCTAGAGGCCATACCTCCTAATACCGTCACCTTGGGGTTAGGATTTCAGCATATAAATTTGGGGGAACGAGGACACAAACATTCAGTCCATAACTAGGATACAAAGACATAACATTGCCCCTGCCCTAGAATTTTCAGGCCATGAAGGAGTACAGATAATTAAACACAATTATGCATAGCACAGTTATGTATATTGCACTTGTGCACAACTGTGCACATTACACAGTTATGCATATGCACAGTTATGCATATGACCCCCCCATAGCAGGGGGCAGGGGTCATATATACATTAGAAGAGAATCACTCCTTTGTGTCTCCCTTTTTCTTCCACTGTTACACACATTGCAGACAAACCAGGATTTCCACAGGGAAGTTGAAAGGGGGAAACAACATGATCCTATCTGTAAACCTCTCAAAAACCTTTAGAAAATGATTTTATGAAGAGCAAGAGAAATGTGAGTTCTCTAGGGCCTGGCACGCCAGGATCAGAGAAGACTGGAAAAAAAATTTTTTTTCTTTTTTGGTATTGTTAAACTCTTTTGGCAAATTGGGAAAGTTATGGACACCTTTTCAGAATAATGCTTTTAAAAATGCATATAATAAAATCCTCAGGATTGTAAAGAAAGCCAATTATGCTGAAGTTTAGTTCTATACGCGGACCTTCCCCTCCACCTCCCCCAACCTGTGGGAGTGGGGGACCCAGAGATTTATTGAGTCGTGAAGAGGTATTTTTCAGACAAAGAAAAAAGGTCTTTTCTGAGATTGATAATTCTACATTTATGGAATTGTTTACCTCCAAGGAGGTCCCGACTGGAGGAGTTACTTTCAATTAATTTTCTGAAACTCGGCAGAAGACTGTGTCGTTACTACCTGCCTTTTGTGAGCTCATGGTTTCTGTTTCTTTTCTCACCAGATTGTGTGCCCAGACTTCCAGAAAATGGGCACATTGAGTTGGTTGAATTGTCTGCCCTTTGAATTTCCCTTGTTTCCTGGGACTGACTTTGACGGGGGAAACCCAGGGGCTAGATTATCAGAGAGTGTGTTTTTTTCAGAAAGGGTCACTTGTTAGAATTTGGAACCCTTGTTGGGAATTCACCGAATAGAGTGTGCAGCCCAGGAGGATGGGGAGCTGAGGAAAAGCCTGAGGTTCAGGAAGAACCCCTGTTATACTCTGGGAGGTAGCAGGGGCTGTGTATCCTGTGAGATCCAACCCTAGTTATGGAAGACCTACTGGCAGCCTCTCTAAATACATCCCCCCTGCTCATTATCACCCTAGACCTGGGAGTCGCCATGATACCAGTGAGACCACAGACCCTGAGCACAGTGAATCCAAGGCCATTGAGCTAGAAGTAGTGGAGCTAAGATCTGATTCCACATAACCCAAGTTCCAAGATCTTTGTTTTTTCTCATTGCCGCATACCCAGCTGCCTGCAGCTTGTGGAGTCAGGTGGCCTGAGTTCCAATCTCAGCTCCTCCAGTAAATGGCTCGATGGATGATCTGAGCTCAGTTCCTGGTCCTCAGGTTCCCCATCTGTAAAATGGGGATAATTTTATCACCTTCCCCACAGACCTTCCTGGGCGATTAGAGAAACAGTGTGTATAAAGGAGAAATAGTGTGTATAAAGGAGAAATAGTGTGCATAAAGGTCTGAGCACACGTGCCTGACATGTGAGTGCTCCATAAATGTCGTTACTGTGATTATTATTAGCCCGGCAGGACTGGGAGGCGTGTTAGGGGGTCCCTGGGGTGCAATCACTCTTCTGTTTACTCCCTGGACTGTCCCTGTCTGGCAGGCGTTCAGGAGTTTGTTTTTCTCGTCCGAGGGTTGCCTGGTGTTGCGCAGTGACCAGCAGGGCCGAGATGGTTATACAACCCTGCGTGCTGCGCCAAGTCTGGCACTCGCCCGGCTAAGCCCGCGCTGCCCTGGGCCAGAGGACGGCCCCTCTTCAGGCTGCTTTCTCACGCGGGAGCGGCGTGACCTTTCCTCGGAGCTGTCCTCCAGTGTTCCCAGCTCCCTGCACACGCCGCACCCCCACCCCTAACCCCACACGCCCTTCGCATTCTTGCCTGGGGGTGGGTGGGGCCCCAGTGACTCCAGGGCAGTTGCTTTCCCCTCTTCCCTGTCCCTTTCCTGCTAAGTCTCTGTCTCCAGGGATGCCAGAGGGGCATGCCGGAGAAAGACGGGAAGGTGTTGGAGAAAACAGCCTGTGTTTAAGAAAGCAACCTGTGAGGAAAGAGACAGACGGGTGGAGGAAGGAGAGAGAGGGTGGCTCTCAGCCATCAGAGGTGGGGCGTCCTGGGCAGCACGAAACAGAACAGAAAGAACAGAGTCCCAGCGAGTGCTCCCTCCCATCCTGCCAAATGCCCCTCCATGGAGTTCTTCCACTGGCTCCAGCTGGAATAATATATACATATATATGTATATATATTTCAACTTTTTTCTTTTTTAATCTTTTGATTTTTTTTTCTGTTTTGGTTATTTGTTGCCATGTTTTTTTTAAGGAAAAGACTATGCCTCTACATTTTTATTGACACACAGCCATGCTTGTTCATTTATGTATCGTCTATACAAGCTGTAGATGGTGCATACAGCTTTCACTGGATAATGGCACAGTTAATGACATAGCCCACAAAGCCAAAATATTTAAGTCCTGGACCTTACAAAAAAAGTTTTGCCAATCCCTGGCCTATGAAACAGGAGCAATGACGTATACCTACACACCTGCCCACTGTGTGTGGGTGAAATGTTAGTTGAGTGCCTCGTACCAAGTGGGCACTCAAGAAAGGTTTGTTCTTCCACTTTCTGTCCCTCCCTGTCTTAATTCACTTTCACAGAGAGGGCTCTTGTATTTCAGGGTCCCAGCCACATAACCCAACCTGTTTTTGTAAATAAAGTTTTATTGGAACACAGCCATGCCCATTTCTTTACACATTGTCTGTGGCTGCTCTCCTCTTACAATGGTAGAGTGGGTAGTTGGAGAGAGATATATGGCCTGCAAAGCTGTACAGTAAAACAGTAAAACTGTGGCTCCTCCTCTGGTGGTGATCACAGGTGATCAAGGTGATCACACATACTATTTTCCTCCTGTTGGCAGGTGTCATGGACAGTTACAAGTGGAAACAAGTGGCCAGCTTAAGGTATGTACTGTTGATGCCCTCTCTAAGATATTTAGCTTTTCTTTGCCACGCCAATTCCACCACATTATTCCGGCGTGGTCAGAACTGACTTTTCTGTGCCCTCCTGCTCATTCTCATATGTGGTGTTACTTTCATTTCTGTGTAAAAAGAAACTCAATCCATTTGTCAATTGCTCACATACACGTTAGGGATTGACCATGTGTCCTGCAACAAATGTAGGCCCAGAGAGCCGTGCAGGAGATAAGTCAAGGTAAAAACGATGACCCACCAGATACAACTGTACTTTATCATCTCATGGAATAGGATGCTGGGGGAGCACAGCAGGGAGTCCATCATGTGTGGGGCACAGAATACATGGGTTTCTGATTCACTCTTCCATCGTTGTGAACAGCATGACCTTAGACTCCTTAGGCAGCTTTCCTTGAATTCAGTTTTCCAATCTGTTAAATAGCAACAGTGATATGTACCATGCTGGGTTGTTGTGAAAATAAAATATAATATGTCAGGTGACTGTAACATGGTAACTGTTTGGCTATTTTTTTTTAATTTTTTGAGACAGAGTCTCGCTTTGTTGCCCAGGCTGGTGTGAGTGCCATGGTTTCAGCCTAGCTCACAGCAACCTCAAACTCCTGGGCTCAAGCAATCCTCCTGCCTCAGCCTCCCGAGTAGCTGGGACTACAGGCATGCGCCACCATGCCCGGCTAATTTTTTCTATATATACTAGTTGGCCAATTAATTTCTTTTTTTATTTATAGTAGAGATGGGTCTCACTCTTGCTCAGGCTGGTTTCGAACTCCTGACCTCGAGTAATCCGCCTGCCTCGGCCTATTTGGCTATTTTTGTGATAAAATAAATACTTTATTTTTCAGTTTGGTCATGAGGTATTT
This sequence comes from Microcebus murinus, assembly GCF_040939455.1. Taxonomy (NCBI): domain Eukaryota; kingdom Metazoa; phylum Chordata; class Mammalia; order Primates; family Cheirogaleidae; genus Microcebus; species Microcebus murinus. The sequence goes on along the minus strand of NC_134110.1, from coordinate 38,895,629 downwards.
CCAGATCTCTGTCATATGTTGTCACTCCCTTTGATGGTCAGGGCCCACCGCTAGGAGCCTCTCAGGACCCTGGTGTCCAGGGTGGTGAAGGGAGCTTTCTGGAATAAGTGGCATGTATCAAGTGCTCTGAGGTCTTCATTCTCAGGGCATCCTGTCTGCTGTGCCAGCTGAGCAGTGCTGGGCAGGGGTGGGCACTGTCCTACTACCGTTTCATAGTCAGCAGATCTTTTTCTTCCTTTCTCTCCAGAAGGACAGAACAACAAGCTCTCAGATTCCTAAGCACTGACCAGAGTGCCAGGAACCACTGAAGGCTGAGGAGTTCATGGAGAAGAGTGCAGCTCCTGGGGACAGGAGCTCTGTCAAGGTGCAACCTGCCAGTCAAGATTTCCAGGGGTGGAGCCTGGTCCCGTCTGTCTCGTTCGTGGCTTAGGATATAGTGAATGCTTTGTAAATGTTTGGTAAAGGACAGATGCGGTGTCACCCCTTATGAATGATACTCTGCTTGCTCTCCTCAGAGGCTCCAGCCCCATGTGCTTATCAAACTGCCAGCAAGTGGGCCTGGGGCTCAGAGAAAAGAGCTCCTAGTGGGCCCAGTCTGTCCTCCCCCCGGACTGCCAGTCTTGCCAGGTTTCCTGCACACTGCTTGTCCTGGGTCTCATTGCCAAGTCCACCCCATTCCCAGAGCTCTCCCCACTGCAGTCTTTACCCCTATGCGGTGCAGAAAGCCACTGTCATGCCCCACCTTCAACCATACCTACACCTCTAGGGGCACCTTTAGTCTAGATCAGGGGCCCTTAAACTATGGCTTCCGGGCTATTCTGGCCAGTGGTCTGTGCTTATAAGGACCTTGAGCTACACTTCTAAAGAGTTGAAGAGTAAAAAAGGAATATGCAACAGAGACCATCTGGCTAGCAAAACCTAAATTATTGACCTTCTGGCTCTTTACATAGAAGGTGTGCCCAGCTCTGGTCCAGGTGGTGCCAACTGTGCCCAGATGCCCTTCTAAGGCTTCAACCGCATCAACCGTATGGACAGTTATCTTTTCTCTTATCGACAATGAAGCAGATGCAATTATCATTCCTCGTGGGGATGGGGAAGCTGAGGCATGGAGCGGTTAATTTACTTACCTGAGAATCTAGTAAGTGGCAGAGCCAGAATTGAAACCCAGGCAGTCGAGGTTGGAGTCCCTGCTTCTTATCCACTATGGCACCTTGCCCCTGCATATGGCCACAGTCAAGTCTTAGAGCTCTCCCTTTTAGCTTCTGCCCTCTCCTGACCCACAGCTGGTAGACAGGTGTTTTGCACCCCAGCCTGCCCTGAGCCACCCCCTCCTTAGAGATTTCCTGCAGGGACCCTGACACGGCTCTGGGGCCTCCCTCCCTTCCTGCCCCGCCTGGCACCTGGAACCCTGCTCCAATCTGCTGCTCCTGAGACCGGACACTTCTCCACGAGCCAAGCCTGAAGTTGTTACCCTCTTTGGACCTCGGGGCCTCCCTGCCTGGAGCAGTTCCTGTGTCCCCTCTCCCTTCTGCCTGCCCCATCTCCTACCCTGTCCCTCCAGGAAGGAGCTGGATTCAGTTCTCCTCCTGCCCTTAGGAAGACAAGCCCCTGGGTTTAGAGCGTCACAAAGAATAGTGCGCTTGGAGGCTGAGGAGGTGGGACGGTGCCTCTGTGTTCAACAGCCCTATGCAGGGGTGCAGAGGGAGGGGTACGAATGGAAAGACAGCTGCCAAGGGGAACAGAGAGCTTCTCAGATCACCCTCGTCCCCTCCCTACCTCACCATCAGGGCTACGACTGCACCGCCCTTCTGGTGGGGGCCCTCAGCCCCGGGTGGAAATCACGGTGCACAGAGTGAAGGTAGAGAGGCCATTGTCCGGCTGTGTGACCTCGGGGAGGTCACTCAACACTCTGTGCCCCACTTTCCTTGTTTCTAAAACGGTGATGATGATGATGATAGCTCCCCGGCAAGGCTTTATATTAGAGATGATAGGGTTCCCGGCACATATCGGGTGCTCGGTATGAAACTGTCTTCTGCTCGCTCTTCAGTCCACCCCTTCTTGGGAGAGGTTTCCTCTGTGCTGGGCAGGCTGGCAGCCCCCACTTCCTGCTGGGCACATCCCTGTGAATGTGATCCCTGCTGCCTTCTGCCCAGGCCTCCCCACCCCGCCGATCCTCAGCGCCTGTGGGCAGGGACTGCTGTACCCTCCTTCTGTTACCCAGCGGGAGTGAGCTCCTGCATGATTTGACATGGAATCGTTACTTGCTCACACTGGTGAGTGGTCACTTCTCCAGAAAGCAGCATTTCTGTCCTTTTCTCATTAATTTCACTAAACTGATCTCCCTTTGACCTTGCAACAATCCTGTGGGAGATTCATTACCCCATTTTACAGACAACTGACACTCCAAGATGCTATGGCTCCTGCTGTGGCACTCAGCCAACCGGTGGGGAGTGGCCGCACTGCCCCCGGGCCCAGGCCCTCTCACTCCGACCCCGTTCTCCATGTCCTGTTGCATATGGTAGCACCTGCACTCGTGCATCCCTGGGTGATACAGACCTGTGAGCTCCTGCTGGGTCTCCCGAGGAAGGATGCTGTCGGGGATGCTTTGGATGAAGGGAGTGGAGGCCAAGGAGTCTTTAGGGCAAGGCCAGGCAGGAGGGGCCTCTGAAGGGCCCAGCCACAGTTGCATTTCTCCCTCTGAGACCTGAAGAGGCAGCACACTTGTGAAGGGTCTAGGGCCACTGCCTAGCATCACTGTGGGCAAATGGCAGCAGGAAATGCCCTTCCACCCTGCATGAACCCCTCAGACCCCACCTCCGCTCCTTCTGGAAGCCTGGCCTGAACACTTGCCTGCCTCTTCTGTGGTAATCACTACTGACCTTGCAGCTTATGACGGACTTAACGTGCATGCATAAATATACTTTTAATGACTTTTTTTCTTGTTCCAAAAGTGATAATCACTGTAGAAAATTTAGATAAACAAATATAACCAAATTAATACCAATAATCACCCAGTCAAATATAACCAGCTCACATTTTGGTGTATGATCTTCCAGTACATTTTCAATGTACATATGTATATTAGAGGGAGGAGATTATATTTTACATGCTGTTTTCAAAACATGCTTTTTAAATTAAGACTGTCATAAGCATCCTTCTTTATAATTAAATATTCTTCTACAGCAAGTTTTGCTCATGGCTTCCTTTTGTTTTTTCTTTCATGCTCATTGTTGTGCTATGTGCATGTTCAGCTTCCTCAGTTACATTGCAAACGTCTCGCGCATGCGTGTACTCCAGCGTGGTGCCAGCTCCAGGGTGGGGTGTTCATTGATTGATGGTGGTGTGGGGAGTAGAAAGGGAGTGGGATTTGGGGTAGGCAAACCTGGGCTTAAATGTTGAGTCTGCAAGTCCCTGAAATTCTCCTTCCCTTCTTTTCTCCCTCCCTGTCTTTTCTTGCTTTCTTCCTTCCTCTTTTAGCAAATATGTTGTTAAATATTTTATATGTTTATGTAAATATGCATTTACTTAAATATCACATGGGCACCTTCTTAGCTTGGTTCTGGGGATGTGGTCCTGCGCAGGAGGGACCAGGCCTCCGCTGTCCTGGAAAACTCATCCAGTGGGGATGGCAAGCCAACAGACGGAACAAACAGGTGGCTGACTTGTGTTTAACTATAACAAAAATAAACATGGACGAGGAAGAGAATTTGGGGGGAGCACCTCTGTGCCGGGGTGCAGCAGAGCCCTCCCTAGGGAGGTAGCAGTCAAGCCAGGACCTGGGGAGCAGCTGCCACGAGGATGGGGAAGATGTTCCCAGAGAGACCCCGAGATGGGAAGACTTCGGGCGGAGGAGATGGATTCAGGTGGCTGGTGTGGCCGCAGACCATGAGGAGGGAGCAAGGAGTCTATGGGAGGTTGGGGGGCTCAGCAGTGGCCGGGGCACGCTGAGTTCTTGGGGTCCGGCAGGGAGACTGGTGGCCAGTCACTGAGCGACTCTATGTGGGTCGATTTGCATCTTAAGGTTACTCTGGCTGCTGTGTGGAGACCAGTCTGTGGCAGGGAACATGCGGAGACTCTGGTTGGTGTGCCAAGGGACACAGCACTCAAGAAAAGAAGATTTATTTTAGAAGGTTGAAGGAGCTAGAAGACCAAAGGCCCCGGCAAAATATGGCAGAAAAGAAGAAGTAACATAGCTGTGGATTCTAGAAAGAGCGCATGGGTCTGACCCTTCCCCCAAAGGATGTCCTTCCCATCTGCAGTAGCTGGAACTCACAATCGCACAGAGCTGAAATCAGAATCCCAGAGCGGGTCACAACTTGGGGATGATTACATTCAGTAATCATCATTGGCATCAAAATGCCAATCATCTTGGCATTTTAGGTGCTGGGGGAGACTGAGCCTCAGCACGGAGGTGACTTGCTCACGGTCACCCAGCTAGAAAGTGGCGGGACGAGAACTTGAAACAAGTCGGCTTCCCAAGGCCCGAGTACTTTGTGCTTTGATGCCAGCCTGTTTCCTTCCCTGGGTTCCACTAGTGTGGTGTTGTGCTTAATGTCACCTTCTAGAGGCTTCTCTGCAGTTTTGGGGAAGCGCCCTTGTCAGCGGCTCCAGGAGTGCTTTTGCCATGGTTCCCAGGTTCACAGCCTGTGCCCAAGCTGCCAGGGGCGGGGGCATGCCTTCCAGCGCCCCCACAGCTGGTGCCCCTGGAGCTGTCACAGCCCCCCTGCTCCCAGTGGACCCAGAGGGCTACAGCAGTCACTGTCTTCCAAGGGTCACCCCCAGACCTGGTAGGAACGCGGGTGACTCTCTGGGAGGACGTCTGGGCATGGGGAGGGACTCTCCGTAGCACCTCCCTGGTGCAGTCTTCCGCCTCCCCGCATGCAGGCTGGGGAAGGGGCCTAGGAGAAGACCCATGGCACCTGATCCCTGGTGCGGAGAGTCATGCCCGCATGTTCTCCCTCCTTCACACGCTTTTTGTGGCCCAGCACTCCCAGAAGACTACTGAGACCATTTTTATTCCACCATTTCCTCCTTCCTGCCATGAGCCCCCAGTGAGGCTCCCTGGGGGTAGCACTGCCCACTCGCAGGGTGAAATCCCACTTTGCTGGGCCAGACCAGTGTCGAGTCCCAGCTTTCTGGGACTCGACACTGAGGGCCTTCTGGGAGAGGTTGGTTGGGCCGCTCTGCTAGAGAGTGCCGGTTACAACACTCTACTAGAAGTAGAACCAGAAAGGGAACCCTGGTAATAAAACACTTTAGTAATAGGACCCCTGATTCTTGGCTAGGTACATGGCTACCCAGAGTAAAGACTAAATTGCCCAGCCTCCTGTGCAGCTAGTGTGGCCATATGACGAGTTTCTCATAAGTAGATATAAGTACAACTGTCCGGAGTGAGTTCCTCAAAGAGTTTTCAGGAACAAAGAGGGAGTTCCTGGGGCTGCCTTAACAAAGCATCACAAACTGGATGGCTTGAAACAACAGAAATTTATTCTCCCACAGCTCTTGAGACCAGAAGTCTAAAATCAAGGTGTCAGCAGGTTTAGGTCCCTCTGAAACCTGTAGGAGAGAACCCTTCCTTGCCTCTTCCTGCTAGCCAGAATGTAGAAGTGATGGCTGGCACTTAGGCAGCCATGTAGAACCATGAGGCAAATCCACATTCGGGAGAATGGAAGGCAACAAGACTGAAAGACTCTGAAAACTATGGAGTTTCCTGTGAGTCCTGAACTTCTTTCCTCTAGACTTCATATATATGAGAGAAAAAATACATTTCTACTTTATTTGGCAGCCAAACTTAATCTTGCTGACTTCAGCTACTTATATCACTATATGTGTGCAGTCAAAAGCCCTGTGGTTCCTTTTTTTCAATGATCATTTGCCTTATGGGGCCATGATTTGTGCTAGGTACCAAAGATGCAAAGACAAAAATAGTTTCCTAATTCCCAGAACTTCTAGTGGGAAGGACAGACCGAAACTAACATTAGGTTCCTATTTAAAATAATCAAGTAATTATTATGTCTGGTGCAATAGGTAAGCACACAAAAAAATCTAAATATGTCAGGAGACCCTTTGTCCTCATTTCCAAGTTGTAAATGCTTTTCTAGAGTGGTTATTCTGAGTCATTTTTTGACTTGATCCTGAACTGCCTCTGTTGCAGTCAATCACTCCTTGAAACTTGCTCCTCATCTGGCTTCTGGGCCCCCACTCTCCTGGACTGCCTCTGATCGTCATCACAAACTCTCATCTTTCCCCCCGAATCTATACATCTGCCATTGTCTCCACCTTTGTTAATGGCGACTCTGTCTTTTCAGTCACTCAGGCTACAACCTTGGGGTTCGCCAACCTCACACTCCCTTCTCTCACTCATCCTGCCCAACCCATCAGCAAAATATATTCAGAATATGACCTCCTCTCACTACACGGTCCAAAACACCACCATTCTTACCTGGATTCTTGCGGCAGTCTCTGGACTCATCTTCCTGGCACTTGCCCCTTGACAGTCCGTTCTGGAAACAACAGCCAGGGTGATCCTTTGAAAGGGAAGCCAGAGCAAGTAAGCCCATTTGCTTCAAAACGCTCAGAGGGCTCCATCCTATTCGGAGCAAAATCCACAAGCCTGGCAGAGGTCTTCAAGGCCCATGGGGTCCAGCCCTGTCACCTCTGAGCACATCCTGTCCTTTCCATCTCCCTCTTTCCACCCTGGCATCCTGGCCTCCTTGTTGCCTCTCAGATAGTGCAGGCAGGCTTCTGCCCCAGGACTTTTGCACCTGCTGTTTCCTCCACGTCCTCATCATTCACTCCTCTTCCAAGTCTCTGCTTGGGTATCACCATCTCAGCGAGGCTTTCCCGGGACCACCGCATTTGGACTCAAACTTCCCCACATCCTGCCGTGTGCGTCGTGCCCTTTCCTAGCTTCATTTCTCTGCGTCGTTCTCGGTGCCTCTGAATGGGCCCCACAGTTATTTGGGTGGATCCATTGGTTCCTCCTGCCCCACTAGAATTTAGACTCTGGGAAAACAGGGGTTTTGCCTTCTCCCTTTCCAAGAACAGCACTTGCGACCGGTAAGTGTCACCCTATGAGTGTTTGTGGAGTGATCGCACGAATGGATTACTTTTCTCCCAGAGACAGTCTGCACAGAAAACAAAAGGTTCCCCAATTTTTACGGGGAAGGGCCCTTCTGGTTTCCCCCGCTGCTTTTCAGCAGACACCGGGGGCAGCCGCCGTGCAGTAAAGGGGACCCCTCCAGCCTCTGGTTTTCCAGAGCAGAGAGCTGTCACCGGCAGGAACTATGTCTGCCTCACCTCTGGGGCTCCAGAGTGGCAGGTCGGTCACAGGTGTGGTGCAGCGGACTATGAAAAGGCCAGCACGAGCTGGAAAAGGTGTGTGTTTCCCCAAGCTGAAGAGCTGTGAATTCCCCAGTCGCTCGGCCCCGTTTCCCCAGCCCTGGTGATCTGGCCGCTGCCCACTTTCCACCTCCCCTGGGCCACTTTCTCCTGCCCCCACCAAGCTCCAGACACACTGACTTCTTCACGGCCCCAGAGCCTGCATCGCCTGCCAGCTCAGGGCACGGTCTGTGCTGCTTTCCCTAGTGTGTAGAATTGTGTCTCCCCCCAGCCCCCAACAAAAGATATGTTGAAGTCCTAAACCCCGGAGCCTGTGAATGTGACCTTATGTAGAAATAGGGGTTTTGCAGATGTAATCAAGTTCAGATGAGGTCACACTGGATGGGGGCCCCTAATGCACTGACTCATGTCCTTATTAGAGGACACAGACCCCCGGGGGAGAAGGCCATGTGAAGAGGGAGGTGAGCATGAGACAGATGCAGCCACGAGCCAAGGACCGCCGAGGATTGCCGGCAGAGCCAAGACACAAGCAAGAGGCAAGGAAGGGCTCTCTCCTCCTACAGGTTTCAGGGGGAGCTAAACCTGCTGACACCATGATTTCAGACTGCTGGTCACAAGAGCTGTGCGAGAATAAATTCCTGTTATTTTAAGCCACCCAGTTTGTGGCATTTTGTTCGGGCAGCCCCAGGAAACTAACACGCTCCCATTCCCTCCTTGGATTCACTCTGACTCCCAGTCTTCGCTGGGTCCCTGAGTTATGCTGTCAGCCCCTTTGGCTGCTGTCCTCCCTAGCTTATTCCTGGGGGAGATGCTTCCTGGGTCACTGCCCTCCTACAGTGTCAGCCCGGGGCACGTCCAGGTTGCCCACGGCGGCCCCAGCGTCCAGCTGTGTCCCCGGCACACACTGGGCGAGCCACAGACGTGTGCTGAGTGCACGCTCTGCAGCCCCGGGTGAGCCTCCAGAGTCATCTTGATTTGAATCTGTCTGTGTGTCATGAGATCCTGTAGTCAGAAGGCCACCCGGGGTGCTTCCCCTGGAAATCCTCAAAGTACAAATTATTCAAATCGAGTTACTCAGCCCCTGGTATCCCGCAGTTGTAGATCACACAGGAAACACGAAAACCTTTGAGAACTTTCCAAGCTGGGGTCCGTTCTTACTGTTTAGCATGAATGTGTTTTCTTGCTAAGAGCATGAACCAGAAATGGTTTCTACCAAGGGGTTAGCGAGATCTTAAATAGAAAAGAAACTCCAAAAATGTAACTTCTCTCACACTAAAGCCTCCTCCTCAACTTCCCCTTCCTGCTTCCCATCACCAGAAACTCCAGCCTGATTTTCTGGGTCGTGATGAATGGTGGCTCTATTTCAGACCTCCCCAAATTCTGCTGAATTTTCCCTCCTTCAGATGTCTGATTGTAAGTGTTTCTAGAATTGACACCTCCCTGCAACTCATCTCTTACATGCCGTGTAGGTTTGGCCTCCAGTGGATTCAGATCGGACTTTCTTGTGCACCTACCATGTGCCAGTTTTTACACTAGGCAGTTTTACACTTCTTTTTCATTTAATCTGTTCCCGAAATTTAGGCTCACCATGAAGGGTATCACTTCAGAGCCATTTTACTGAGGAGGAAACTGAAGCCCAGAGAGGTTAAGTAAGTTTCCTAAGGTCACACAGGCAGGTAGAGCCATTTCCAAATCTAGGTCAGTCTGACTCCAAAGCTAGTGGCTTCCTTTTCTCTAAATTTTGCAACCAGATAAAGCTACCCTATCTATAAATTGCAAGGGGCTTTGTTATAAGGATTTGGGTGGTGCCTGGAACTGCCATGTGGTTATCTAGCAGCCTGTTGGGAGGAGTCTGTACTGCTGGTTTTATGGACCTGGGACACTTGGAATCCGCTCAGCACACTCACAGCCTGGCAAGCATGCTGGCCCAGAGGTCATCTGCTCCTGGGGCTGAGCCTTCTGACTAAGGGACATCGAGCCAGCCCCTTCTCTCCTCCAGCTTCAGTTTCCCCAACTGTAAAACTAAGACTTAGCCTCAATCTCCAGGCTCCCATCTTATCCTGATAATCTAGGATATTAGCATCCTGGGGCTACAGATACCAATTCTTCCGTACCCCTCAAACTCAAGCTTTTCAATCCCATCTGGAGCCACGGCCTATGTCAAAACTGCCAAGGCACTCACACGGGACCCTCTGCCAGAGACCCCAGCTTCTCCACCCTTTCCATTCCCTCAGCCCACATCCGCTCCTCCCTGGTGCCAATTCTGCTGGGGGGCCTTGGGCAAGTTCCTTAATGTCTCTGAGCTCCCGTGTCCTCCTAATGATCTCCAATGAGTGGAAAAACCCAGCTCCTGGACACATTATGAAGACTAAAGGATATGAAACGATAACCATCGCTCAGTTTCTGGCTGCCTCACACCGTGCAGAGCACTTGGCTCAGAGGTGCAGGCTCTAAGGCTGGGCGGATGTGTCCACACCTCGGCCAGGCCCCTCTCCCCTCCCTAGTGCTGTGGGTCTGGGCAAGTCGCTTCCTGCTCTTGTGCCTCAGTGTGCCCTCCCGTCAAGTGGGAGCAGTAGCAAATCACCTCTAGCTTGTTACCAGAGTTAAGTGAGTTCCTATCCGTGAAGGCTATCAAACAGCGTGGGACTCATAGCAACTGCTGTACAAGAGTTAGCAATGATTTTTAAGCCACCTAACTCTCAAATCAGCCTGATGAAGGAGTTCTTAGCCCCATTTCATAAATGGAGATCAATAACTTGGTAAGATAATTTAGGGGCAGGCTCAATGGTCTGCAATAGCCATCATGAAATTCTTGAAAACTTTAATAATTTTATTTCTGAGTTTGTGCTTTGTAAGTGAAGTCCTGCCTCTCCCACCTTCCCGCTTCCCCAGATGGGCACAGGCCCGGGGAGTGTCAGGACCAGGGGCAGGGCCATGAGGGTCTCCAGCGGGCTGCACTCACCCTGCGAGTATTCCTGTGCCTGAGAGAGCAGCACATGGAGTAGCAAAGAAAAAAACAATAACAACAGAAAAACACCAGGACAGGTCAAGGCAGAGATTTCAAAAGTGTTTTTTCCTCCTCTTTAAATAAGCATTTTCATTTTTCACTGGGCCTTGCTAATGACGTAGCTGGGCACACAGCATGGCATGGCTAGGAATGAAATAATATTAATAGTTCCCTTCCCTTCAAAAACCCAAAAATACTTGTTCTGAGTTTAGTAATTTGGTGCAGTTTGTTCTGACGGTGGATTCACAGTTAGGGACAAAGTCCTTTGCTGAAGGCCAGAAGGGTGGCCCTTTGGCCACCGCCTACAAAGATGTTTTCCCCAACACCTCCTAAGGCCTTCATAGGATGTGCATTCAAAATATGGGCCCTTTGCAACGGGCATTTCTGTTTGGTAGTGGATGAGAGGGAAATTTTTTCTTCTCCTCCTCTTCTTCTTCTCCTCCTTCTTCTCCTCCTTCTTCTCCTCCTTCATCTCCTCCTTCTTCTCCTCCTTCTCCTCCTCCTTCTCTTCCTCCTTCTCCTCCTCCTTCTCCTCCTCCTCCTTCCTCCTCCTCCTCCTCCTCCTCCTTCTTCTTCTTCTTCTTCTTCTTCTTCTTCTTCTTCTTCTTCTTCTTCTTCTCCTTCTCCTTCTCCTTCTCCTTCTCCTCCTCCTCCTCCTCTTCCTCCTCCTCCTCCTCCTCCCCCCCCTCCTCCTCCTCCCCCCCTCCTCCTCCTCCCCCCCTCCTCCTCCTTCTTCTTCTTCTTCCTGTTGCTATAATTCCTACACGCAGATTGTTCTCTTACAAAGATGCTGCGTATGTATAATTACTGTGTGCAAATGAAGCATCGCTGGATGGTGGGCCAGGCTGGAGCCAAGCCGTGGAGGCCTGGAAGGTGGACCACAGGGGCTGGGCAGGGGCCAGCAGGGAGGCCCTGCCGGCTGGTCTCTACACCACCTCTCCACTGCTGCCCTCAGGACTCCTGGGAGAAGACTCAGCCTGAGAAATGGGAAGATCACAGCCATGCAGGGCAGAACCTCAGAGCCTCGGAGGGGAAGACTGCCTCGTCTGGTCTCCCTCACATGGAATAGGTGAGGCCGTGGAGTGGGCCGCCTCTCGAAGTTGATCCTGAGACACAAAATGCAGACCTGTGTCCAGGGAGAGGTCTCAGCTAGAGTAGAATAGTCCACACTCTGCTGGGAACGACGTCTCCTGCTTCCATGCAGGCCACAGCACTGCGTGAGGGTGGAACATTCCAGAAAGAGTGAGGGGTGTGGGAAAAGCCTGCTGGGGCAGGCCAGTAATGAGAAAGGTGGTCTGGGATTGGCTACGAGGGGAGGGAACCCCAGCCTCTTTCCTTACCCTTGGCGGCTGTCCTGCCTTCGACAGCCCCACTGTCCCGGGGCTTGGCCCAGCCTCATTTCCACGGCTGCTCTGGGCATCTTCGAAACCCCCAGGGCAGCAGCTCAGGCCGTGGACCACGGCAGCATCCACGCATCCTTATTGTTCAGGAGCCCTTCCCACCGCTGCCCCGACGTCACCCTCCGCATCGCTCTGCCCTTCCTGCAGTGGCATCGTTGCATCGCTAAACACACCTTTCCTGTTTCTCAGTTTATAGCAGTTAGAATCGGAAGGCTGGGAAACAACAGACCTAACCTGGGGCTCCTGTGGGTGCGTTTTGCCCTTCTCAGAGCAGGGACCAGACTAGGAGGTTCAGAGTTCACATTCGCACTCTGAACTCCCAACGTACAATTGAGTAATGGTTTCTTGTTTTTCCCGTTTTCTAACAGTAGCTGGCATTTACTGAGTTCCATCTGTGAGCTTGACACCCTGGCGGAGCCCTCTCTAGACACATTTTTCAATCTTTTTTATTGAGATATAATTTACATACAACAAAATAAAAATATCTTAAGTAGAGAATTCGGTGAGTTTTGCCAATGTATACGCCCATGTACCCATCACCCCAAAACAGCAATATAGAACATTTCTATCACCCCCCAAAAGTGTCCTTGGGCTTCTTTCCATCCCCAACCCCAACACACAAAAAGGCAGCCACTGCTCTGATTTCTGTCACCATCGATTCTTTTTCTCTGCTCTAGAACCTCGTAGAACTGGAAACATTTTTACTTTTTCATGTCTGTCTTCTTTCACTGGGTGTAGTGTTGAAGAGATCCATCAAGGTCATTGTCCACACCAAGAGCTCTTCCTTTATTACTGCTGTTTGCTATGCCATTGTCTGCATGCCCCACATTGTTTATCCTTTTATCTACTAATGCACATTTGGGTTGCTTGCATTTGTTGGTGATGATGAACAAGGCTGCTATGAGCTTTCATGAACAAGTCTTTTTATGGACATTTGTCTTTTGGAAATTACCTAGAAGTGGAATTGTTGGATCATATGCTAAGTGTATTTTTATCTTTATAAGCAACTGCCAAACCATTTTTCTAAGTGGTTGTATCACGTTTTTACTCTCATCAGGGCTGGGTGAGAGTTCCAATTGCTCCACATCCTTGCCAATACTTGGTATTGACAATGTTTCTAATTTGGGCCATCTTAGAGAGTGTGAAATGGTGTCTCAGTGTGGTTGTAATTTTCATTCTCTTGATGACTAATGACATTGATCCCTTTTCCGCATGCTTATTGTATATATTTTGTTTTGTGAAGTGACTCTTTAGGTCTTTTCTGCATTTGAGGGGGTGGGTTATTTGTCTGTTTATTATTGAGTGGCAAGAGTTTTCTACATATTCTAAATACAAGTCCTTGGTCAGATATGTATGCTGCAGATATTTCCTTCTGGTTTATACCTATACAATCCCTTTTAATCCTCCCAAGAACTCTATGAAGGAGATGTTATTATTCCCCACTTTATTTTGGGGAGGCCAAAACTGAAGCACAGAGAGGTTAAATGAAATGCCAAAAGCCGCGCAGCTGCTCAGTAGTAGAGTGGGAATGTGGACTCACTTGAGTGTGACTCAGAGCATTGACATCTAGAAAATCCTAGGGAGTTTCTTTCCATGCACAAAGCCTTGTATCTCCCCAGCAGCCTGAGGCGTGTGGTCCTCGAGCCAGTGCCCAGGGCTGGGTTATTTCGGTTCACACTTGCTTCCTCTGCCTTGCACATACCAGACCATCCTGGGAAGTAGCTGACTCCCAGAACCCAGTTGGGAGCACGGTCTCCTCGGGAGGATGCCAAGGGGCTTTGAATTGCTCTGATGAAAGACAAACTGCGGGTATTTTTACGGCCCTCCGAGGATGCTGGCAGGACTGCCTCATGCCAGGAATAGCAATGAGGGGCCCTGGCGAGCTCATGCCAGCCCTTCTCTGGGAGACGTCGCTGGAGGAAGCCAGCCAGGTGATGGGAGGGCAGGGCTGGGATATTTTGTCTGCAGTTGTCCCAAAGAAGGGCTCCTGGGTGCCCCAGGGACTTTCCCCTCCTCTCTCCTCTCTGAGCAGGGGAAGGGGTCCCCATGGAAGTCACAGCAAAGGCTGGGAGGTTTTGTGAGAGCAGAAACAACAGCAACTCTGATCATCAAAATGCTGTTGAGAATAGTGAGCCTATCTGAGCACTCACGGTGTGCCAGGCACTGTGCCCACACTTTGCTGCCCTGTTAGGTGCCAGACACTGAGTAAGTGCTTTCATGTACTAGCTCAATCCTCATAACACCCCCAGTGGCATAGGTATTAATAAAATGTCCGTCCACAGGAGCAAACTGAGGTTCAGGGAGGTTCATTTGCCTAATGTCACATCATTTGTAAGTGCTTGGCATTTGAATAGGAGTTGAGCTAACTGTGAAGCCCCAGTGCTCACCTGCTGTGCACTGCTGCCATTCTGCTCAAAAAACTTGTGTCAGATTCCTGCTTTGTGTCATGTACTATCCGGGGTGGCTTGGTCAGGGAATACAATGTTGATCAAGACCAGTCCCTGTCTTTGGGCATGATAGCAGGTTGAATGATGGCCCCCCAAAAGAAATGTTAACACCCTGGAAATATGAATGTGATCTCACTTAGAAAAAGGATGTTTGGGCTGGGTGTGGTGGCTCACGCCTGTAATCCCAGCATCCTGGGAGGCCAAGGCAGGAGGATCCTTTGAGCTCAGGAGTTCGAGAGCAGCCTGAGCAAGAGCGAGACGACGTCTCTACTAAAAAAATTAGAAAGAAATTAGCTGGACATCTAAAAATATATAGAAAAAATTAGCTGTGCATGGCGGCCCATGCTGTAGTCCCAGCTATTTGGGAGGTTGAGGCAGAAGGATTGCTTGAGCCCAGGAGTTTGAGGTTGCTGTGAGCTAGGCTGACACCAGGCACTCTAGCCTGGGAAACAGAGTGAGTCTCTGTCTCAAAAAAGAAAAAAGAAAGAAAGAAAAGAAAAATGATGTTTGTAGGTGTAATTAAGTTAAGGATCTTGAGATGAGATCATCCTAGATTACCTAAGTGGCCCTAAATCCTATGACAAGTGTTCTTATAAGAGACAAAAGAGAAGACAGAGAGAAGGCCATGTGAAAAAGTGGGCAGAGAATGGAGTGGTATAGGGAGAGATTGGAGTGGTACACCCACAAGCCTCCAGAAGCTGGAAGAAGCAAAGAATTCCCCCCAGTACTTTTGAAAGAAGCATGACCGTAGCATATTCTATTCATTAGAAATGTGTCACTATGTTCAGCTCACACACAACTGGAGGAGATTACACAAGGGCTCCAATACTGGGAGGCAGGGATCACTGCGACATCCTAGAAGTTCCTGCCACAGCTCCAGGAAGAAAAAATTCCACCTTCTATTTCTCTGGCAATCTCGAGCCCTCTGGCCCCTGGCTGGAAGGAAGAGAACTAACATCGAACATTTATTAAGAACTAACATTGACTGTGTGTCAGCTACCATGCTAGCTTTTTTTTACACATCATATCATGCAGTTTCAGTTAAGCCTCCTATGAATCCTGCAAAGCGAGGTGTTATCTCCATTTGACAGAGGAAGAATCTGAGGCTTAAGAAGATGAAGGCCACACAGTAGCCTATCAGAGTGCTTCCACGGTTGTCTAACTTTAGCTGCATCGGAATCTTTCGGAAACCATTTCTGGGCCGTGTGCACACAGCTTCTGATTCTGCAGCTTTAGGGTGGGGCTTGAGAATTTGCATTTCAAACAAGTTCTCAGTTGAGGCTGATGTTGCTAGTTTGTGAACCAAGCTTTTAGAACCACTGGGGAACAAATGTTAGTGGCAGCAACAGACACACCCTATAGTTTTAATATACTAAATGTGTTTCTCGCTCGGGTTGCAGTGCTATCAGGAATGGGCAGCCCTTCTTTCTCCTACAGCTCCACCATTTGGAGCAGGGGTCCTCAAACTTTTTAAACAGGGGGCCAGTTCACTGTCCCTCAGACCGTTGGAGGGCCGGACTATAGTTTAAAATAAACTATGAACAAATTCCTATGCACACTGCACATATCTTATTTTGAAGTAAAAATACAAACTGGCAAAAACACCCGCATGTGGCCCTCGGGCCGTAGTTTGAGGACGCCTGATTTGGAGCATATGGTGCCACAGAGTCACCATGGAAGGGGAAAGAGAGGTCAGAGGGTCCTGCGGGATGTTCAAAGGGCTAGGCTCTCAGTGCCTTTTGCCCACACTCTATTGGCCAAAACTCAGCCCCATCGGCCCAAACTCACTGCAAGGGAGGCTGGGAAACGTAGTCTTCCCAGGAGGAGGAAATGGTGCAATGCACACACAGCTGGTGAGGGCAAGGCTGGGATCAGAGTTCAGGTGCTTCCCCTCCTTCGTCTTGTGCCTTATTCCTGGTCCAGGTGTTTTCAGTGGGCTTTCTCATTTTAGCCAGTGCCAGGGAACTTTTTTATGTGTGTGTGTGAAATTGAAAGAAGAGAAGAGGAAAGAGACATTTCTTGGGTCCTTCAGCCCATTCTCTTGCCAGCAGTCTTTACCTTCTCAGAGAAACAGGTGCTCAGCTTTACAGCTGTTAAGCACTTTGAAAGTTTCCCATGTGTGCAGGGGATTCTTGCATAAGTTTCACCCCTACTATCCGAGCCTAGCAGCCCTTAGGCGACTGCTTCTCCAGTGCCCAAACCCTGCACTCCAGGCCACAGATAAGCTCAGAGTGGGGAACAGGTTCTTTTGGCCACTCCTCCACTGCTGCTCCAGCCTGCTCCAAACCCAGCAGCCTCCAACACCTGCGGTATCCAGCTATCCAGCTTCCATGCCCCTGCGTATGCTGTGACACCTGCTCGAATTCCTTCACTTCCCTCTAGACTCAACTCAGATGACAACAGCTCCATGAAGCCTTCATCAGTCAGCCGAATAAATATTCAACTTTCTCTCATTCTGGATCGGAGGCATAGACATGCCTCTTTGTCCCTGCCAGTGGACCAGCCCTTCTCATGGCGTGCGTACTCCAGGTCTCATCCCGTGACTGTCTCTCCTTATAGAATGTGAGATGTCCAAGGGCCCAGACTATGTGGCTTCCTTTACTGGCCTCTTCATGACCTGCAAGACTGAATCCAGAGCCTCCCTGTGACCTGCAAAGCCCTCTCCAAGGCCCACAGGTAAAGAGGGAGGGAAGGCTCTGGAATTAGTTTGAATTCCAGCTGTGTCATTTGTGGGCTATGTGACTTGGGGCAAATTCTTAGCCTCGTTATCCCTCAGTTTTTTTGTCTGTAAAGGGGGAATAATGTTGTGTATATTCAATGAAATAATACACTTAAAGCCCTTTGAACAATACCACGTATTACATGAAAAACACTAAAGAAATGACAACCACCACCCTGTCTTATCATTACTCTTGATATTACCTCACTACTTAGCACACACCAGCCAGACTAAATCACTTGCTGAGTTTTGACCGTCTGGCCTGCTCCTTTCCTTTTGCACCTGATGCCCCCTCTACTCAGAGGTTCCTGTCTCTGAATGAATGAATTCATTCTTTCATACCTAGTCACCTCACTCATTTAGCAAAACTTACTCCTAGTCATACCATGGACTCATCTTAGCCCTTTCTGTCCCACTGGATTTACCTTCCACTCCTGTTTTGAAGGTCTATCTCCTTTTCTGTATCTCTAAGAACAACTTGAGAGCAGAAAATTAAAATGCCTTCCCCCCCCCCCACTGGGTTTCCTGCTATGAACCCAGTTCCTAATATGAATGGCACATAGTGGGAGCTTAATGAGTATTTGCTGAATGAATATATGAATGTCGCTCATCTTTGAACCTGTCCCTAGTGCTTAGTGCATTGTAGGTGCTTACCCAGGACTCTGAAACAAAATCACTCTGGATTCATATCACCTGAAGGTCCTGGTTGTGGAAGGGTCACTTTTAATCAGAATGTTTGGATTGTGACACCTTCTGAACCAGACTGCTTTCCCTGGTCCAGCTTGAGCAAGTATGAAATGCCCATTGGGACTGTCTGAATAATGCAAGAGGATGCCATTTGCACCTGTGTTTCTTGGACCTCTCCAAGGGTCACGGAAGACTTCTCAGCAGCTACCACTTTTGCTGATCCACTTCAGAGTATTTATCTCATCTGCTCCAAGAACCCAAGTGCCTCGATGCCTGGTAGCCAAGGAGGGAGGAGGGAAAGGCCTTTCCCACACTGGTGAACACCTTAGAGATGCAGATTTGGAGTCAAAACGTTTGCCCCACTAATCTAATGGTGTAGATGGTACTGTTTGGCCAAAGCAGTCTCTCAGGCCTTTCATTCATGAATGTGTCAGATTTCTTTGGCAGCTGAGGTCTGGTTTTAATTTGCAAGCTGCCTCTAGAAATTAATCTGCCCTTTTTCTCTCTAACCTTCTTTAATTGCTCGGTTTATTTGTTTCTTTAGGGGTGGCAGGCTGGGAAGTTTTCTCTCCCCAGGGCTGGCCAGGATGGAAACTTTTGTGCTGGTGCTGGGCTGACTGCTAACGGGGGTGCAGTCGGGGTTTGGAAGGGCCAATTCTGGGTTCTATCTCATGTGGCCTTCTTAGAGGGACCCTCTGGGCTATTACCTGTTCATGTCACGAAGAAACTGCATATGATTTTGTGGACAGTTTTCTTTTGTTTCTGATACTATTTATAGAAGGTCGTTCAGAAATTGTCCGTGTGTATTCTTTTCTTATCAATTGTTGTGCAAAAGCCCTGCATATTTTCTGAATACCCACTTTTCTTTCCCCTGGGGAGCAAAAGTAATATTAATTGAAACTTTAATGTGCGGCGGAGACTCCGCTTGGTATTTTCACACCTGTTGTCTCATTTACTCTTCATGATCAACCTGCAAGGTAGGTATTATTAGTTCCAGGCTACAAGTGATGGAATTGTGGCTTAGAGATTTTAATTTCACATAGCGAGTGACTTTTCATTACATGCACAATCTGTCTGTCTTTTTAATCATCCTCCCTTGTATCTAACTTCAAGGTTCCTTTTCAATCTATATTGGCGATTTTTTCCTTCTGTATTGCACATGGTGTGCCCTGTATTTCATAGTCTTTTGCAATAAATGCTCCTGAACGTGGGCTCACACGCTAATTTGTTTGTAGTTATTATTTCTCTGAAAGAAAAAAAATGTCCCTTTATGTTTTCTCTTCTTTTATCCTTCCAGACCCTTAGGGGCTGATTCTCTGTGGCTCTTTTGGAGCAGATGTAACTGAGAAATCAATATAGCCATTAGATTAATCCATGGCAACCATAATGTCATAGCATCTCCTGGCCCGTAATGTTGACAGAGATGGCAGGGCCAGGAGGAGGGAAGGTACTTAAAGGATGGGATGGGGGCCTCTAAAGTGAGGGGGAGAATTAAAACCCCACGGAGCCTCACTTAGCAGACGAGAAATTGTAGGTTGTTGCCTGCGGCATAATCAGGTCTTCTTTCAGAGAATGTAAGCGCTTAATGTGGGGTGAGGCAGGGGGGTCTACAGCACTCAGGCATCATGAGGCCCTTCAGCAGCTGTTGGGAGCAGCAGCCTGAGCCGGAATTTTGTATTTCTTCTTTATAAACCAGGTACTCAGTGCCTCCATAGGTGGGGTGGGCAGAACCCATGTGATTTCCTTCTTCCAGTTGAGCTGGACTTTTATTATTGCTATTAATATTATGATCCTTACTATTTCCCGCCACAAGGAAAGAGGGCACCCTTTATAAGCGCAGCACTTGGTTCATGGAAAGTACTCAAGGTATGTTTGAATAGTAAATGTTGGTCTAGTCTAACACATTCAGTTAGACCAGACCAGTAGTTAACGACTATTTATTGAACACCTTCTAGGTGCCAGGTACTGCTCTAGGTATTAGGGTGGGGGTTCTGCAGGAAACAAAATATACAAAACTCATGCATCCAGGGGGCTCACATTCTACTAGGGACTGAGAATTCAGCTAATCTATTAGCTTCACTTTTCTCTCTCCTACAGAGGTGGCCAGCTGCTTCCTGGAATCTCTTCTCTCCTTCTTTTGTGTAGAGCAATGGCTCTCAACCAGGGGTGATTTTGCCCCCTTGAAGACATGTTTAGAGACATTTTTGGTTGTCACAACTTGGTAGGTAGGGTTAGGGGTGTGTGTGTGTATGCTATGCACACACATGTGTGTATAAGAATGCACATGTGCTTGCACTACTAGTATCCAGTAGGTAGAGGCCAGGGATGCCACCAAACATCATACCATGCACACAGGACAGCTGGCAACAAAGAATTATTCAGGCTGCAGAGTCAATAGTGCTGAGGCTGAGAAGCTTTGGTGGAGAGAGAAGCAGCTGCTTGGTCAGTGATGATATTCCCCAGGTTCCCTTGTGGCTGAGTGCAGCGTGTAACCAGTCCTCACCAATGGATGGGATGGGAGTGCTGAACCCACACCTGGGGCAGGGCTTTTAAGAAGCAGATGTGCCTCTTTCCTTTCCTCTGGCAGGATGCAGAGAACACAAGGTTCTGGGTGGTCATGGGCCTGGGGCCCTTGATCACCATGTGGAGGAGAGTAGTCTGCCAATCAGAGGCCCACACCTTGCACTGTTATGTGCATAAAAAATAAACGTCTGTTGTATTTTAGCCATTACACATTTGGGGATCTCTCAGCTATAGCAATTTACTCCACCCCAACTCTTGTCGCTAAGTCTTGTCAGCAGTTCTGCAACAATAAGAATAGTTAACATGTACCGAGCATACCCGATAAGCCAGACATTAAGCTCTTTAAATATAAGATCTCATTTTATCTTTATACCGACCCTATGAAGTAGGTACCGCTATTACCCTTATGTTACAAACAAATGCCTCACGGAGGTTAACAGGTCAAGTTAGTACCACATTCCAGTCTGTGCCAGATCCCAGTCTCAACCATGGCGTATCTCCAGCTGTAATCTCTCTTCATTTGGGCATCATTGTCTCCCATTAGGGTCCCTGTAACTGTTCCCTCTTTGGTCCCTCTGCCACCATTTTGGACACTCCAGATTGAATGACTTTGGAAAACCAAATCTGAACTTGCTTCTTTCCTGCCCGGCTTCCTTCAGTGACTGCCCATGGCCCCCAGGAAAAAGCACCCCCTCCCCAGAGAGGCAGAATGGTTCTTGTACCTTCGTCTCTTGTTCCTTTTCCCTTTCCCCATATGTACCAGTAGGCTAGTGCAGGCCTCAGCAGCACTGCAAAAGGAAAGGATTGTTCTTTTTCCAAAGTGCTTCTTGCTCTGCAGAGGGACTCACAGTTAAAGTATCCAGCTTCCCCTGTGGATTTCTGAGAGTTCAAGACAGGGTTGTTTCACCATCTCCTGGGAACGGTTGAAAGGATTCTTATATCAGGTGGGAGGTTCATTCCAACCAGATATTGCTACAGTTCTTCAAAACACATAATTGCATAATGTAAGGTGAACCCAGTTTTTCAACTTTGCTTAGCTCTCAAATTCTATTTGTTCTATTAAAGACCATATTGACTTTGGAAAGTAATTTGGCAGTATTACACTACCACAACTGTACTCCTAATTATACTCCCTAGAGAACTCACATGTGCAAAGAAGAAATGTAGTATTTATAATAGCAAAACCCCCCCACAAAACTGCTAAACTAAAAGTCTGTCCACAGAAGAATGGACATATATACTCATTCAAAGAGTATTATAGAGGAGTGAAATTAAATGAGCTAGAGCTACATGTAGTAAATATGGATGAATCTCAAAAACATGGTGTTAAGCATAAAAAGTAGTCCGAAGAAGAACAGCTCTAATATGTATCATAAATGATGTTATCTACTGGACCAGTCGGAGTCCCAGTAGGAAGCAAAACACACACTCAGATGGAATTCTAAAGAGGAGGAAAGGAAGGGACCATTTATAGAGATGGCAGGGGAGAGAGATTGTTTAATGCCCCCAAATTCCTCCCATCCCCATTGTGTATTCCCCCTTTGCTGCTCCTTCCATCCAGAGGAGGGATCTATTTTCCCACCCCTTTTAGTTGGGGGTGGCCTTGGGACTTGTTGTAACCAATAGATTATAGCAAAGAGGACTCGAGCTGAGTTCCAGAAGGCTTACAATTTCTGCCCTCACCCTTTTGGAATCTTCTGGCATCGTGTAAAAAAATCCAGCACTCTTTCACTGGAGACCTCTTGGAGAGAAAGAACCACTAACAGCTAGCACTGATCAGCACAAGCTGACATGGATTAAGAATGTGAGTCCAATCAACAGCACTTTGGGCAGAAGAACTGCCTAGCTGAGCCCAGCTCAAATTACCAACCCACAGAATTGTGAGCAAAGAACTGGTTATTGGTTTAAGCCACTAAGAATTAAGGAAACAACAAGAGGTTCTGAAGCTTCCAGGAACTAGCAAGATGGGAGTTACCTGAAGGAGCAAGTGGAGGAAGCAGTGGCATTGGCCTTGAGCCTCGAACGTGGGCTGTCAGGCCAGCCCTAGAACCCCAGAGCCATGGCAGAGATGGAGAAGAGGTAGAAAGACCCTGCTTTCTCTCTCCTCTTACTCTCCGATCTCTTGCCAAGCTCTCTGGCTAAGCCTAACCAAAACCAGAAAACAAGGGGATCTGGGAGATGCCATCTATTTGGGTAGACTCCTGGGTGCAGAGATGGGTCTGGGCAGGTCTGGGACCGACAGAGAACAGCCAGGATGTACGTTGTTCTTGAATAGCAGACTATAAAAACATTTAAGGGAATGAGAAACCTCAAATCAGGATAGCAGTTACCTCTATCTGCTCTCCCCTGGGAAGGAGGGGTTTCTACCTTAAATAGAATAGCAATACATGAGTATTCATTATGTTCTCAGATATTCTTTTTTTATATATGTCTGAAATCAGTCACATTTAAGGAGAGATTAAGCCACATTTGAGCCACAAGCTGGGAGACTTGGAAATGCTACTTTACCTCCCCGGGCCTCAGTTTCTCTGTAAAATGAAGGTGGTGACAGTCTCCTCATGGGGTCCACACAGGTATGGGGGTGCAGCATGGGAAAGTGTGACACCGGTGGCTGCCATCAAGGTAATTTTTAAGCAGTTGACTCTGTTACCATTGAGAGAAAAATCACATACAAGGGATGTGTGTGCATGTGCATGTTTGTGTGTGTGTGTATGTGAGAAAGACAAAGAGAGACACAGAGACAGATGGAGAGAGAAAGAGTCAGAGAGAGAGAGGGAGTGCTCCACTGTTGTGGTGAAAACCATTGCTTCCATGTAGAGCCAGGGAGGTCTTAATGCCTTTCTAGCTACCCCTCTATGCCCAGTCCTCGTCCCCAGCAAGCATGTGTGCATACACACACACATGCACTTGTGTGCTCACACCCACATCCATACACACATGCACTCACAGTCACACACAAACACAGCATCCTTGTAAGGTCCACCAGACACCTGTTAATGCAGGAAGGAGTCGACCTCCTTCCTTCCTTCTGCTTGTCCTTTTCCCTGGGGACCTGGCTTCACCTACCCCAGGCTATGGCATTTACTCACATGGAATCAGACACAGGCATAGGAAGGTGGTATTTTACAGGAGTTGAGACCAAGCACCTTTTTTGCAATCTGCCAAAGTCCTTCCCCTGAGCCCCAGCTAGTGCTGTGACTAGGGCTACCCCTGTGACATTTCTTGAAACCCTAGCTTCTTCTTGAGAAAAATGGGACTAGTGACAGTGCCCTTCCCATGGCGTGTTGTGGGCACTAAATGAAAGGATGCAGGAGAACCGCTCAGCACCAGGCCTGGCACATAGTAAGTGCTCAACAAACGGCACAGGGGCTGCTGAGTTTCAAGTCTGTCCACCTCTAGCACCTGTGAAAGCCCCTTCTGGTGTCTTGGCTGGTACATACGTTTGCCCAGACCTCACTGCTTGTGGGTCCCTCCCTCCTCTCTTTTCAGTTGAGGATGGGAGAAGAGACAGAATGATTCCTGCATATTATTTATCTAAAAGGTCTAAAAGGAATGTTTAAGATAAAATAATGTGTGTGAGGCCTGCCTTTTTCTTTTCTTTTCTTTTTTTTTTTAATAACCCCATAGCACCTGGCGTAGGTATAGCCACAGGATCTATGATGACTGATAGGAGTGTTTTTCAAATTCAGCTGTCAAAGCCAGGGCAATCATCCTGCCTCCTGCCTGGAAAGTGATTTACAATTTTCCTCTTTGGTGGCATCCTAAGGCAAACAGGCACTTTTGTTTCCATGGAGAACCCACTCTTCCCTCTAAGGTAGATTGCCTGCCTGCCCTCCCTACATTCCCTCCTACTCTCTCTCTCTCTTCCATTCTGTTTCTTCCTTTCCTTTCTCTCCCTCCCTTCTTCCCCCACAGTTCCTTTAGCATCTCCTCCTTCCACCAGACCCCTGCCAGCAGCAGAGCCACACGGTGTCCCTCAGCTCTCACCCAGGAAAGACCACGTCCACGTGCGTCCCTCCCTCAGGCCCCTACGGAGAGGGTCTCAGAATCCTCTCGGGGCTGAGAAGTTTCACCCTAGATCTCTGGACTGTTTTCTTCATAAGAACATGTTTTCCCAAGAGCTCAGAGCAGGGAGCAAGCCCCAGCCCAGGCCTGGGAGCTGTGAGGTGGTCTGGGTTCTGGGCCACGGGGCACGTATCCGTGCGACCTCAGGTGGCTCATCTCACCTCTGCTTCTTCACCTGCGAAGTGAGAAAAATGCTGCCAGGAGCTATCATGAGAAAATGTCGGGAAGGAGGGTCAATAGACTCCTTCGTGTAGGTACTATGGGTCACTCAGCTGACACCTCTGCATTTGGGCCCAGAAGTTTATTTAACAGTTCTCAGAGAACAACAGTAGACATTGGTAGGGGACTCTCAAGGGACTGGAAGTTGAGTGGAATCCTAGGAGCCCATTGTCATAAAGAGCTGCAGCCCTGTGGTGGGCCTGGTGGAGCAGGTGGGGAAACCCTGGGGCTCCTTTGTCCTTGGCGTCTGTGGAGCCTCAGAAGTGCCAGTGACCATCAAGAGCATTGTCTGGATGTTTGCAACAACTAGGAAGATAAAGCTAATCTCAGAGCATGTGTCTGCTGCCTGTGAGTAGCTCCAAATGTGTTTCTTGGGCGGGGGCTGTGTGTGTGTGTGTGTGTGTGCGCGCGCGCGCGAGCAGGAGGCTCCGGTCACAGAATGTGAATCTTTCACATCTGGTCGGAACATTCAGATGTTCAACTGTGAGTGGAGGAGCCTGGTCTGGGAAACTCTGTTCCCTAAACAGAAGCCCCTCTGTCCCCACAGTGCCCCCCTGGGAGCGTGGTCTTTGCCTCAGAGCAGACCCCTGTCCTGCAGCCTCTTTCTGCTCTGAGGTGGGACCTTGTGTCCAGGACCCAAGCTCAGGTGTCGGTGTATTTGCAGAATGAAAGCACGACTTTCATCAGCGTTTTGTTGTGGACGGCCGTGCGTATTGCTACTTGGTCCCGGCTAAATATATGGCGATGCTTCTTTCCTTTTATCCTCCCCCACTGCTCTTCTTCCTCCCACGCATACCGAGCACCTTCTCTGTGCTGGGTCCCCTTCCGTGTGCCCAGGACGCAGAGATGATTCAGAACCGGTCCCTGTGTGTGAGAAACTTCCAGTCTGCTTGGCGGGGAAGGTGAGCCAAGCTGCAGCAATGGGACACAGTTCTGGCGGGGCCACAGGGAGTTCTGGGAGCAGAGATGGGACTCCCTAACCTCCCCAAATCGCCAAGAAGGACATTGGTGTGGAGTGGATGATAGAAGAGGCTTTGTAAGAATAGCTGCTCTGGGGCAGAGGCTGGGACTTTGAGGAGTCGTCTTCTCACTTCTGGAGCACTGTGAGAGGTCCTCATGAAAAATGATTGGCCTGTGTGTTACTTTCTCAGCGTGGTATTAGGAAGACACATCAATGGCATGACAAGCAATACAGGGCAAGCAAGGATTGGGGGATGAGCCCTTTCCACCCTACATCATTTGCCAACTTAGTTCCTGAAAGAGGGGAAGGATTGAGAGAGAAGGATGAACAATCACTGATCACCTGTCATACTGCGGTAGACTTGAAATACCATCTCCTTTAGTCCTCTGCAGCAGCTCTGTGGGAGTGGTTGGTTGGTTGACTCCATTTTACCATTTTGGAGACAGAAACAGGATAAGAAACTTGCCTAAGCAAAGGGCAGGATTTTCAACCACCATCTACATGGCTCAATCCCTAAGTCTGTGCTCTCTTTCCAATAAGCCACCACCTATAAGAATCTTCTATAGAGGACATAGCATTGTGGTCAATGGACTTCTTGTCAGGGATCATAAACTTAGAAACCAACATAAAGTCACCGTTATTACAGGAAAAAAGAAAAAAAAACCCTGATGCCTGCCTCTTTTGAAAAAAATAGCATGCCTTCATAAGCTGGGCTATTAATATACATTGTCACTGGCATCAGTATTGCAGGCTTGTTCTTTGGGAGAGCCAGAATGTTGCTAATTTGCATATTGTTTTGCATTCATTTGCATTCTCTCTCCATATGCAAAATCAAACACAGCTAATTAGTGCAACCTTGTTACAATGAGAAGCAGGCCCAGCCTTCCGTGCCAGGGCAGATGGAGCCCAGAGCAGGGACTGAAACAACCCAAAGCCAGTCACGTCCTGCGTTGGACACCCCGGGAGAGTTGAAGGGGAGACACACCCTGAATGAAAAGTAGGGTAACTAGTATGGTTATTTTTCAAATATTGTCCCCTTTGAAGTAGCTGCTGCAGAGAGGGAAGGGGAGGGGAGAGAGAGAATGAGAGAGAGAGTAAGTGAGAGAAATAAAAGAAGACAGTTAGAACTTTGCTTCAGGCAGGATTTTGCTGGAGAAAGAAGAGCATAGGATTTGAATCCGAAGGCCTCAGGTGAAGTCAAGTTTGGAGCTTTGCTTTGCCACTTACAAACTGTGGGACCTGTGCTTCATGGACTTCTAGGAGTTAAATGGAAAAAATGGGTAGAAACGTACTTTGCAAATGCAAAAGCACAATACAGTTGTAGGGGCTCTAGGCCAGGCCACATGACCATGGAGGGCAGTACCAGGTCCATTGGGGTCTGAGGGCCCTCAGCCTCCTTGCAGGGGCCAGACCCTGGATGTGATCCATAATGTATGGATATATTATAATATATGGATAATGCAGTGTGTGCATGTGTATATATATATATATATATATATATATATATATATATATATGAAAGTATACACACACATACACACATCCTAGCATTTAATGAGCATCTAATATGGACCAGGCACTATGCTGTGATTGTGCATATCACAATTGTTGTTTTGTTCAATGATTCCCATAACCATCCTAGGACCTATTGTTATGGTCCCATCTTGCAGATATCACTAAGGCAAAAACATGTTTGCCAAGTGCACCAGGATGCTTTTGCCAAATGATTGGAAATTCGTGTTTTATGTCCCCGTCTCCCTTTATCAGACTCTATGCAGACTATGGCCTTTCTGCTAATCTATGTCTTTTTTTACATCACCTAGTCACGATAATTTTGATCTTGGTTTTTGTTCTGTGTCCTCTGAGGACTCTTTTTTCTCACTTGGTCATTTTGGTTGGACTCAAACATTTCAGCTCCATATTCCATTATTTAGGATGGTCCATTCTACAAAGGCTGTCTGCACTCTACCAAGGCAGATTGCATCATTGTTCACAAATATTCCCTGCATCTTACAGAGGTAGCATTATCCTTTCCCAGCCCATAGGTATACAGCCTGGCCATGAGGCTTGTTCTGGCCAATGGCAGGTGCGTGGAAGTGATACACATCATCACCAGGTAGAATGCAGCATGTGCTTTGTCCTACTTGTCTTTCCCTTCTGACCTAACAGTAGATGATGCTGCAAACAGGGTCTACTCCGCAGCCGAGTCCTGGAGCAGGAGCAAGGTGGAATAGTCAAGGGCACCGGTGATGGGCAAGTCATGTAAGCCTTCCAGATCTGTTACAGGTGCACAAACTAGCTATTCTGACTGCAACATTCACTCTCTCTTGAATATTACGAGATGAACTCTCCCAAGATGGCCTTCCTTCTAAATTCTGGAGACACATTCTTTGAGCTCCCTATGAACTGACTATAGCTTGTTACTGTGGAAGGTTGGATACTTCTCCCAGTGACACAACTCAAAATATTTTGTACATCCACTTCTAAATCTGCTTTTACACTGTAGCAGTAATACTACCACTTCCAAAAATAGTTAATGCTTTATAAGATTATTTCACTTAATCTCAACAAAAACCATGTGAGGTAGGTTGTCTTAATTTCCACTTTCCAGACAAGAAAAACAGAAGCTCAGAAATGCGCAGTAATGCATTCAAGATCACACAGCTAAGTAGAGGGTCAAGATTTAAATCAGCATTCCTCTCAGGCACAAACCCTAATCTTATTACTTTCTGCTTATACTTTTCCACTCCAAAATGGATATTGACTAGCTGAGTCACACACCTTATTCATCAGGGATGGCTGCAAATATTTTGTCTGCTTATGAAAAGCAAAGTAATTATGAAGTAGGGAAAATAATATTAGACTTGCTATTAGGAGATGTGAAGTCAGTTCACAGATGTTTCTTATAAGTCCTGTGACCTTAGGTTAGCTGTTTCTTTCCTCTCCGGACCCTGGTTTTTCCTCTCTAAAACGGAGAACTTTGCCTCATACCACACAGTTCATGGATCTGGCCAATTGAGGTCTTCAATCCCAGGAAAGCATACGCAAAACCTTGTGTGTCAGGGCATTTTTTCTGGGCAGAGGATCTATACTATTCGTCAGGTCTTGGAAGGGGTCTGTTACTCCCAAAAGATGAGGAACTGTCATTCTCTGACCGGTTGAAGTGGTTTACCACTTTCCCCAGAAGTAAGTGTGAAGGCAGAAAGAATTCAGTCTCACAAAATAGCAGTTACATTTTATAGGGTGAGTGTCAGACTTATCAAAGAATAACTGGAAAGAGAGTTGTGTCATTTCATTAAAAGAAATCATTAACAAATGTTTCTGCCTCACATTCCTGTGGCTCTTTATTTCTTATTCTGCATAGAAGTCTCCTCAGCCAAGGACTGTGTCCTCAGTTGTGGCTATTGGTCATTTCCTGTCGCACTCAGCCAAATAATACTTTTATTTTGACTGGGATGAGAATGGGTCCTGAGCTGTGAGCTTGGTCTCACAGTAACTAGCGGATGTGTTTCCTTGAATGTGGGAGGAAAGGAAAACAGAGCAGGGAAATAGCATTCATTGAGCCCCTGCACTATCCCAGGCTGCTCAATGGCATTTCATTCATTTGCTTAGTCATGTAGACTTTTTTTCATTGTTGTTGTTGTTTTTTTTTTTTTTTGGTAATTATCATACATTAGCCACTTTTCTAGGAACTGGGGATGTAGAAGTAAACATATCAGACAAAAATTAAGTTACCACATTCCTGAAGTTTGTGTTCTGATGGGAGAGATAAAATATTTTGGTAAAACATATATGCTTTACATATGCTGCTTCAGGCCAGGATGGCAAGGTGTTCTGCATAGTACAACCCTGGCATTACAGGATCAGAGACATGAATGACATTTATGATTGTTATCCCTCGCTGTTTCCCTCTCTCTGTCTTTCTCTCTGATTATTGAACTCTTTATTATTATAAAGTGGCTTTCAGTATCTCTGTTAATTTTGAAGTTTGTTTTTCTCTAATATTAATAAATCTGCTCTATAAGTTTTCTTACGCTTATTGTTTGCATGGTATTTCTTTTATTCTTTTAGCTTTAATCTGGTTGGGTCTTAGTTTTAAAGTATGTCTTTTGTATTCAGCATTTAGCTAGTTCTTGAATTTTTATCTAGTTTGACATTCTCTTCCTTTCTATTGGAGGTTTTTATGTACTTATCATTATCATAATTATTGGTAAGGTTGTATTTGGGTCATTTTGCTCTTTGTTATTTGTTTTTCATTTTTCTTTTTCTCTTTTCCTGCCTTCTTACTTGCTTATCAAGATTTCTTTTTAGCATTTCATTTTGATTCCTTCATTTGTTTTCTATCTATATCTTTCTGAAATATTTTTGGTGATTTTTCTATGGATTACAATATGCATCTTTGAGTTAACATTAAATTACTTCTGGTTAATCTGAAAATGTCTCTATTCCACCTTTATTTCTGAACCAGAATAGATACACAATTCTTGATTAATATTTTTTCTCCTTTAGCTGCACTTTGGTTTTGTTTTGTTTTTTCATTTTTAATTAATTATTTATTTTTTTATTGCAGCATATTATGGGGTTACAAATGTTAAGGTTATGTATATTACCCATGCCCCCCCTCAGTCAGAGCTTCAAGTGTGTCCATCCCCCAAACATTGCACATCTCACTCATTATGTTTGTATATACCCATCCCCTCCTCCCCTTCCCACCTGCCCAACACCCGATAAATGTTATTCCTATATGTTCACTTAGGTGTTGATCAGCTAATAACAATTTACCGGTGAGTACATGTGGTGCTTGTTTTTTCATTCTTGAGATACTTCACTTAGTAGAATGGGTTCCAGCTCTATCTAGGAAAACACAAGAAGTGCTATATCACCATTGTTTCTTAAAGCTGAATAGCACTCCATGGTATACATATACCACATTTTATTAATTCACTAATGTATTGATGGGCACTTGGGTTATTTCCACAACTTTGCAATTGTGAATTGTGTTGCTATAAACATTTGAGTGCAAGTGTCTTTTTCATAACGTGATTTTGATCTTTTGGGTAGATGCCCAGTAGTGGGATTGCTAGATCAAATGGTAGATCTACTTGTATTGCTTTAAGGTATCTCCATATTGCTTTCCACAGAGGTTGAACTAGTTTGCACTTTGAATATATTGTTCAGTATCTCCTGATTTTCATAGTTTCTGATGAGATGTCAGTCATCAACTTCATTGTTAGTCCTCCATATGAAATGTGTTGTTTCTTCCAGCTTCTTCCAAGATTTTAGCTTTATCTTTGGCTTTTAGCAGTTTTACTATAATGTGTTGAGGGGTGTATGTCTTTGTGTTTATTTTGCTAAGGGTTTGCTAAGGTTTTGGAACTTTTAAATTAATATATTACACCCAATTGTGGATTTTGAACCATTATTTATTTCAACAAATTTTATACCCCCTTCTATCACTTTACTGCTTAGATTCTACCTGTATTCATGTTGGAATGTTGGATCATGCTTGATATTGTCCCATAGGTTTCTGAGCTTCTGGGTTTTTTTTTTTTTTCTAAAATCTTTTTTAACTTCTGTCATTTGAATAGTTTCTATTACTCTGTATTCATATTCATTAATATTTTTTCTTCTGACATCTCAAAAAATTTAATTTATTCTTCTTTCAGATATATAATTTCCATTTTCAACAGTTTCCAATTCCCTGTTTGAATTTAATTGAGCATTCATTCATTCATACCATATTTGAAACTTTTGCCTGCTAACTACAGCATCTTCACCTATGCAACATTATTTTCTATTGCTTGAATTTTTTGTTTTTTCCTGAGTATGGGCCACTCTTTTCTGTTTTTTTGTATGTGTAGTGATTTGGGGGTCGAAAACTAGACATTTTAGATAATACATTGTAATGATTTGGGATTATGTTGTGTTCTTTTGGGGATTATTGGATTTTCTTTAATAGTAAACAGCTAACTTATCTGGGTTCAAATTCAAACTTTACCACTCTTTTAGTACGTAGCACCTGATTTCTTTTGTTCTCTTCTTATGGCTTCCACTGCTGCGTTTTTAGCTTGGCTCTCTGGGGGTATCCCCAGGGGTCTGTAAAACTTGGCTGTTTGCAACAAATTTGGGCAGTGTCGAGTTTACCCTTTCGGTTTTGTTTTCAACTAAGTTTTCCCCTTTATTTCTAGATCATCTGCCAACCTCAGAATCTGTATTCTGATATTCTAACCCTATAAGATATCAGTTTCTGCCACCCAAGTTGTGCAAAATGGGAAAGACAGTCAGTTAAAAAATAGAAAATTCACAGATATTACCCATTGTAGTTCTATCTTTAAAGTGTAGATTTCTAACTGAACTCATTATGCCTTTTACTGGTCCCTTTGGGTTTCTCCTATGCACGCATAGTTAGCTGTCAGCCAAAGAATTGGGCAGAGCTTATATTGATGTTTATACCTCACTGTTTCTGTGGTTCTCTTATTGCCAGGAATTATCCTTTAAAATTTCTCCTCCTTTTCTAACTCTGTCTTCTGATCTCTAGCACCTTGGACCCCTATGGTTAGGCATTTTCTCAGCTGTAGCCATGGGGACTGCAGAGCACCCTCAGGTCTGAAAGCTACAAATTACTAATTCTTCCCTCTTACAGTTGTGGTTTTTCAAGATTAAACTCTCCTCTGGGTTCTGTCTGCATTTGGATGATTTCCAGTGTCTTTAAATAGTTTTTAAAAAATTTGATCCAGTTTTTATTATAGTCATCTGCAGAAGGATTTATGTGACCACTTCACTTCAGTTCCATTGTTTCTAATTAGATTTGACTCTGTGAAAATACCATATTTAAGACATGCAGAGTGGAATGAAAGTCTTTTCTACTTCACACATCTTGGTAAGATGAGTCCATTTTTTGGACTATGGTCTTTCATTCCTGTTTGCCCTCTTTGGAAGTTCTAGAGGCTATATCCACAAATAAAATGTAAGCTCTTGAGGCTAGAGGTCTTTATGAAATAGAGCTGGGCATGCTGAGTACCTTCAATAAATCCTATAGCCTCATCACTATCAGTAACTGTGGTGAAAATAAAAGCAATTGGTCCTCTTAATGAATCCATACTAGAGGAATAAGCACTCACTATGGATTCAACACTGTGTTTACTTTCCAATACATTGATATAAAGATGTAAGATTGAATGTAATGTCTTTCTTTTGGAATCCCAAGTTTATTCAACCCTGTCACTCACTTCTTTTGAATATAAAGTTGGCATGTATTGTTTTTGTCTACCCTGCACCTATCTTTCCTTGTGTTTCAACACCTTAATTTCTCTTTGGGGAACCATCCCTAACTCACCCAAATGAGTGGGATCAAGTGTGGATGGACCTGTGTCCAGGCTAATTAGAGTGTCCCATCTTCTGGCTATGGTGATTAGTTAAAGGATGTGACATGAACCAAGTTGTTCCCCTGGGATTCATTATTGAGACTTTTGTTGGAACTTCAGACAAAAAGAAGTTCTCTCTTATTTGAGATTGCTGAGAAGATAGAGTATAAAGCCTTATTGACTTCTCATTACTAGTAACTTCAAAGAAAAATAAAGCAATGTGGATCTGGTCATTTGTTATTTTTAATCCCATTTCTGGAGCTATGCAAGCCATCTTGACGTCTTTTGGGAAGAATCTTCCTCAGTGAAACCCAACCTAGAGAAATTAGACTTGAGAGATGGAGAGAGATGGAAGTCATTTGGGTTCCTGGAAACAGCCATCTCTGAAACTTTTTATACCTAAAGTTTACATCTGACCTTTAGTAACTTGAGGCCCCAAACTCCTTATATGCCAAAGTCACTTAGAGCTAGTTTTCTATCACTTGCAACTCAAGGAACACTTACTAAAAAGGAATAATTCATTTTATCTTTAGCTCTTATAGGACAAGTTAGAATCACACATTAGGCCCTTTATCATTGTAATGGGTTGAGTAGTACCACTGCCAAATTCATGTTAACATGGAACTATTTTGAAATAGTAAACTTATTTTGAAATAAGATCTTTTCAGGTGTTGAAGATTGAGATGGACTCATTCTGGATTAGGCTGGGCCCTAAATCTAATGGCTGTTGTCCTTATGAGAAGAAGAGAGGACACACAGAGACATGAAGAAGAAGGCAGCGTAAAGATGAAAGCAGAGACTACAGGGATGCATCTACAAACCAAGGACCGTGAAGGACCACCAGGAGCCACCAGAAGTTGTAAAAGACAAGGAACGTTCTTCCCTAGATCCTTTAAAGGAAGCATGGCCCCGCCAATACCTTGATTTAGGAATTCTAGACTTTAGACTGTGATAGAATAAGTTTCTGTTGTTACAAGCCACCCTATTTTGTGGTAGTTTGTTAGGAAGGCCCTAGGAAACTACACTGTAATTCCTCATTCTCTTTCCAGCCTCACTGAAGAGGCAACAGAGCATTGTGGATAAACTACAGACCCTGGAAGTTTAGGCTCTCTGGATTCAGATTTTGGCTTTTTCACTTCAATTTCTATAGTAGTCTGGACTCTCCAGAGAAACACAACTTGTAGGAGATAGACATATTAAAAAGATTTATTATAAGGAGTTGGTGCATGTGGTTATGGAGGCTGGGAAGCCCCAAGATCTGAAGTCAGCAAGGCCCAGGAGAGCTGATGGTGTAGTTCTAGTTCAACTGCAAAGGCTTAAGAACCAGGGAAGCCAACAGAGTAAGTTCCAGCCTGAATGTGAGTTCAAAGGTAGGAGAAGAACAATGTCCCAGCTCAACAATAGTCAGGCAGAGAGAACACATTTTCTAAGTCTTTTGTTCTGTTTAGTCCATCAGTGGATTGAATGAAGCTTCCCCACACTGGGGAGAGTAATCTGCTGTACTCAGCGTACTGATTCAAATGATAATCTCATCCAAAAACACATTCACAGATACCACCCAGAATAATGTTTAACCAAATATCTAGGCACCCCATGGCCCAATCAAATTGACACATGAAATTAAACAGCTCTCTGGATCTCAGTTATCTAATGGAGCAAATAAGAGTAGTAACTCTCTTCTTAAGGTGGTTGTCAGAATAAAATGAGTTTATATTTTAAGTCACTTGAAATAGTTTTTGACACATAAAACAGTGAATGATATTAACATTAATATTTAATATTAATAATATAAATCATTAATTTAATAATAATAATTTGATATTAATAATAATTATTATTATTGGTGTTATTTAGTATCATCATCATCACTGCTGTCTCCTGCCATATCCCCCAAAAGAGCTGTCTACTCCAACTATAGTAACTATTTGTAGTTCCTCAACCAGAGCTTAGACAGAGAGAGTTTAAAGAACTTCTCGTTGATGATCAACTAGCTCCCATTTGTCAGATTTAGAATTCAAGTCTTGATCTGCCCGCACCCAGAGCAGGCACTATGATTCATTGCAGAGCAAAAGCAGTGGATGGCATGAGAGGACCTCCTTCTTCATCTCCCCATCTTTTCTTTTGTCCTGAGTCCTCTACTTTTGCTGTCTGGACTTTTGATACTGTTCAGTCATCACACTGTGGTTTGATGGGATGGTGTGCTCTCTCAACAGAAGTTGTGACTTTTTCCAAGGCAGGCCTGAATTTTATTTCCTAGGATAGCAGACCTCCTTCCTATCTCTAAAATCAGGAAGTTGCTTTCATTTGTAATTGGGGAGGGGGGACTTAAGAAAACTCATTACTTCCATTTGTGGTATTTGCAATTAGTAAGACATCCCCTAAAAGCACTTTTATAAGCTCAGAAAGAGACAGACTGGGAAGGAGGTCTCATAAACCTGTAGCAGATATCTCTGATAAAAGCATGTGGGAAACGTATTCTTAGTTGCCTCAACATTCTGCAAACTTTGCCATCGAAACCTTGTATTGATCTTGTCTTGGTCTCTGTCAACACAGGTACCCCTTGGGTCAATACATCCTGATTTTCAATCTCAGGACAGGTTGAAATGAAGAAATGACTTTTTGACATTTTTCACTCAAGCCATTTTCTTTGTGTTGAGGCCATAAACACTGTCAAAAACCATAGAGAGGAACCAGTGTGTGTGTGTGTGTATAGTTTTACATAAATATTTTATATATATATGTTTTAAATATATTTTTATATTTTATTTATATATTACATATTATTTATACATTTATATATGTTTTTATTTATATAACTATATATATATAGTTTTTTAAAAACTCTCCCATCCCTCTCATTGTATGGTATTTTTCTTGATTCCCTGTCTTGTTTTCTGCCTGTCTCTGTCCTCTGTGTCTCTATTTCTTTTCATGCATCTTCACATTTGTCTTTCTGTCTCTTCAATTTACCTATCACTCTCACCAACTTTCTCCATTTTTTATCTCAGGTCTCTATCTCACAATAAAACTACCATTGACTGTTTTGTCATGAGAAAATAATTTTTCTTTTCCTAAGTCTAGGGAAAATTGCAAAATTCCATTAACCTTCCCTCTGGTCAGTGCATCAGGTTGTTATTATTTTTTTTTCTCTCCTCCTGAAGTGGGACAATCCTGTTACATAAAGTTTTATTCCATAGGACTCTAAGCAGGGGTCAGCAAACTTTTTCTGTAAAGCACCAGATAATGATTATTTTCAGGTTTGCTGGTCATAGGTCTCTGTTCCTATTACTTGGCTCTGCCATTGTAGTGTGCAAACAGAGCCTTAGGTGAAGTACAAATGGATGGTGTGTCTGTGTTCAATAAAACTTTATTTACAAAGTAAATAAAATAGATAAAATAGCTGGCCAATGCCTGCTCTAGAACATTCCTCATTGGTGATGAGATTCCTATAGATGTGTTTCTGATTTTCTTCCTTGTCCTCACCCTTTTGGTGTTGTTGCCCAAGATCATACAGTTAGAGTGGAGCTGGATTTGAACAAGACCTGCCTGAATCACAGTTCATGCTTATGTCTACTTCATTACACTTCCTCTCCAATGAAACAATTAAGATTTGCTGAGACAGAGAGTAAACTCATCCTCCCTTCCCAAAAACCTTGTATGGCTCCCATAGGCCACTTAATAAGCAGTCATTTCCTTAGCCTGGCATCTGAGTCTCACCAAGGTAGGGTTCCAGCTTCCCTTCTCAGGTTTCTGGTCCACTGGGCCTTTACCTGGAACTTCTGCTACATCCATCCACATTTGCCCACTCACTCTCCTGCAGACGGCTCAAGTGCATTTCTGTTGCTGCTCTTAGGCCTGCATGGCCCCCTGCCTAGAACTCCTTTTTATTTTCCTCCTCACTTATCTTTCTCTACTTTCCTGACAAGTCGAATCCCATTTATGGAATCTGGGTCAGGTACTCTCCTAGATATTCTTTGTGTGGGATTCCCTTACCTAAAACTCAGCCATGCATTTTCATCATACTCACCATGGCTTACAAAGCCCCATGTGTTCTATCCACTGGCAACTATGACCTCCTGCCCTGCCAGCCTCCCCTATACTTACCCAGCTCTACACACACCTGGCTTCTTGGTGGCCCCATAAGCATGTGAAGTTCTCTCCTACTTTGGTGACTTCTGCTTGGAATGCTCTTCCTCCCTTTGTCCAGATGACTGTGAAACTCACTTCTTCCCATCATTCAGGTCTCTACTTAAATGTGATCCCCTTCAAAGAGCCCTTCACTGGCCACTCGCCCTAACAGAGCACACCCCAACACCATCATGTGGCCTTGTTTCATTTTTTCACATTAGCTTGTATGCAAAACCCAACAATGTATTATATATTCATTTATTTATTGCCTTTCTCTCCAACGAAATGGCAAGACCTTCCAAAAGTGGACTCTTAATGCTTTAGTCCCCAAATTGATCAACAGCTTAATCACATTTGTTGACTGAATGAAACCATCAGTGAAATGAAACTCATTATGGGGAAAACATAAACAAAAGATAGTACAATTCAGGCATCAGATAAGTGGTTGGACCAAATCCCTTTATAGCCTCTTCTAATTCTAAGATTTGGTGATTTGAGGTGATAATATCTTTCTCTGAAAATCAGCTCATCTTTCTGATGCTTGCATTTCTGTGGATGGGTCTGCCCTTCTTCCAGCCATTCAGATTTTAAAACTTACCATCTGTCAAAGCATGTTATCAGGCCCTCTCTCTATCCTTTAGCTTGGCTTCTCCTGTATGTTGGCTTCATGCCACCCGATGGGATGTCTCTAAGGGGCAGCAAAGATGGCCACAAATATTTCCAATATGTTTCCTTCTAGTTTAGCAACATCAGCTAAAAAAATACCTCTCTTTCCAATACCTGTGCATTGATTCAGAAAAAGACTCTAAAAGGCTGTTGTTGAGGCACGGGCCTGCCAAAGACCTGGTCATCAGAGCAGGGGAATGGTTTCATGGTGGACCTTCTTGTGTCCATTCCTGAGACTGCGGGTTGGGGTGGGCTACCCTGACTGAAGACCTGTTAGAACCACTTGGAATGGAGAAGGGAGTAGCTCCTCCAAGGAAGAAGAAGTAGACAAAAGCAGCACATGTCTACTGCATAGCTGCTCGTGATGTTCTTAAGACATGTTTGGTTGTTTCACTTTCTTCCTGAAAGAAAGAAAAGGGGCCAGTGCCTCTGTGTGGCCCCTGAGTCCCAGCTCCACGATGCTCCAGTGCTGTAGACATAGGAGGTCCCTGGAAGAGCGGGTTAGCGTACTGAACACTTGAGGCAAGGCCTTTTCTACTACTTACCACTATCTTTAGATGACTGTCAAATGGGGCATTTCTGAAAAGCACCACTGATTTTCTGTCTTCCTTCTTGTCTGTTTCTGATGCTTTCTCTTCCTGGAGTAGTTTCTTAGCCCTGTTCCATCTGAACCCACATGGAAGTGCTTCAGTCCAGATGCTTTCCAAACACATTCTAAAATCTTTTCTGATGCCCCTCCCTTGGACAATTGTAGCCTCTAATTTGTGTAGATCTTTATTCCCCGTACTTGCATTCACTCTTTTGGGTTAACATGTTGAATGTAAAGGCTTCTTTTTTTTTTTTCTGATTTAATTTTGTATTCTCTCTTATTCATATAATGCTTCCTTCACATAAGAAGGCACAATTAATATTGGTTAAACTGAATTTAAATAAATCAAATTGAACATACCAGTCTTCCTAACATCCACAATCTGTATCATTCATTCAGTATTGACATTTGCCAACTTCTACTGTTAATTACCACTTTATAAACATTTTTCTAAGTAATATCACCATTATCTAGCATGGGGCCTTCACAATATTAGGTTGCCAAAAGATATTTTTTTCAATGTGACACATAGTGATGGTGTGCCTACTATGTGCTGGGCACTGTGTCAGGTGCTGTGGGTACAACAGGTAACACTGCAGGCCTAGTTGCTGCCTTCATAGAGATTCTAGTCTGGCCTGGGAGTTAGCTAAAGGAATGTGCACTTACAGAGCTGTGTGCTGAGAGCTGAGATGAGATTGGGGAACTGCCAGAATTTGGGTGGGCTGAGGAAGGGTCACTAGCTCTGTGTTTGCAAGATGAATGCCAGGGAAGTCATGGGTGAAAAATAGCCATTTCCTTTCTTGACTAGACCAGGTGTCCCCTTCTCCAACTTACACTAACCCCCCCCCCCATATAGGGTTAAGCCCCTCTTATACTCTTCTGGGTTTGCATGGCACTCTCTTTTTTTCACCCTTCTTAGTGCATTTGACATGTTATATTGAGATGTAGGTGCATATTTGTAGTCTGCATAAACACGGAAGGCAGACGGTATCACGCTCAACAGGTCTGTCCCTTGGTGCCTAGCCCTGTGTGTGGCATGTAATGAGTACAAGAAAGGTCTGTCCAGTGGAAAAATGAGCTAACCCAGGTAGGTCTGGGTTGGGTTGGGGAAATGAGAGGTTTATCAGAGAAGTGCACTGATGGCGGGCACCTTGTGGCCTGGATAATGCACTAGAAAGGTTTATGGTGCATGGCTCCTTGCTCCAGAAAATGGGGTGAAGGAGCCAGGGACAGTGACAAAGACTGATGTTCTGATGTTGTTTGAAGCAAGATAATCTCACAACTTCAAACAGAGAAGCACGTGATCTTTGTGCTAGACCAGAGGATGAAGGACCTTGGCTCACAACTTCAGGGTGAAAGATGCAGTTATTATCTTCTGCCAAGAGGTTACTGGAAATTAAACCTCTTTCCCAATTCCTAAAAGCCAGGGCCATGGCCTTGTCTGAGGCCTGTCTTGTTTTGAAGAAGCCTGTGCTTTGGCACATGAGTTTGTTTCCTTCTTTAAAAATAAAAATAGACTCAGTCCTTGGGTAAACTATCAGGGTGGGGGTGGGAGGTTCTGAAGCGTTATGGGCAAAAGTTAGAAATGGTTACTGAACTAACAGGTGGTCACTGTCCGGACTGCCCCATGCAGGAAGGAGTGGGGAGAATGGAGAGTTGTAAGATCTGTTGCACCCGGAGTGTGGTAACTACCAGTAATAATTATTATTAACATCTCACCTTCATTATGGCATAAAGATGTGCCAGGCACCCTGCACTTTACATGGAGCACTTTACATGGAGGTTATCATTTGTTCCAGAAAACCACCTCCTGCAGTAGAGACCACCAGTGGTCCCATTTTGCAGATAGGTAACCGAGGCATGGAACAATTCACCGAGCATTCATTTGTGCTGGGCAGTATGCTGAGTGGCACAGAGAGCGCATGCAATCCTACCAAGAGCTCTGTGAAGTGGGCATTGTGTAGTCCTCCTTGGTAGGAGAACAATTGTCATAAAGTTTCTGTTACATGAATTATCCATGAGACAGCTGGGACTGTAAGACTCGAGGTCACTTGCCCAGGGCCACACAGTGAATGGAGTTGGGATTGGAACCCATGTTCCAATCAATTGACTTGGAAGCCCATCAAACCTCTCACTCTACTTCATGACACAAATCTGCCTCCTCTACCAGATGTGTGTCTGTCTGTGTGTCCATGGAAAACAATGGAGTCTGGAGGGTGGCTGGGGGCATTAAGAGCAACCAGGATGTCTGAAGTTTAGAGACTTGAACTTATAAACAGTAGTGATTGTTAATTTTGTGCCTCTTCTGTGCAGCACTTGATCTCGATTCTGTTGTGTCCTAGCAGCACTTCTGAGATACGGCAACCATTACCCTCACTTTACTATGAGTGTAAAGTGAGGCTGAAGAAGGCTAAAATCACTTGCCCTAGGTCTAGGAGGTCTTAGTCACCAAAGTGTCCAAAGCCTGAGTCCCTGGATGCAGGGATGTGGGGAAGCTCAGAGCATGGGGGTGGTGACACTTCTGTTTCAAGACCCCTTTCTGTGGACCAGTTTAACCAGTTGTAGGGAGAAGAGAAATAGGCAGGGACTTAGATCTTCTCCTCTTTCTCCTACTTCTGCTTCTATTGGTAGACATGCTCATTTGTAGACCAACTTGAAGAATGATAGGGAAGCATTGGATAAAGAAACTTAAAATAATATGCTCCAGAAGTTAGGTAGTTGTGGGTTCAAGTTGCTTCTCTATGCCTTCCATCTGTAAGACTTTGGGCATCTGCCAAAATACCTCTTGACTGGAGCCATTTGTCCCCTTTATCTTCTAACCTGCTTAGACTTAGCTCAAATGTACCTCCTTCCTGAATCTGTACCTGACCCTACCTGAGAAAACTGAGGTATAGAGAATGCAGGTATATTCCCCAAACCCCATAGCTTAATCTTGGATTTTATTTATAATATTTTTTATGCTCTACTGTTCCAGTTCCTCAAATATCCCATTGTTTCTCCTGCCTCAGGACCTTTGCACATGCTCTTTTCTAGGCAAACCCCTCATCCCACACCCCAGCTGGCATCACAGGGTGACTTTCTGCTGATCCTCAATCCTTAACCTCAGTGGTTCTGCCTGAAAAGACCTTTCTTTCCTGGCCTCTCATGTGGCTTTTGCCCAATCGCTCTTCTCTCCCCTGATGCCCTGGCTCTCTTTCCTCTGCAGTGCCTATCACAGTTTTTAATTCTATATTAACCCTTCTTTTATTATTTAAAGGTCCCTCTCTCTATAAACTCTAAAGGACAGGGTTGATGGTATTTTCATAACTAGACTACCATTTCCTGGCCCCATGTCAACCACATAGTGATACACAATAAAGATTTCTAGAAGGGGTCAGGATTGGACAAATGCAGGAGAAGTTATCAGTACAGTGAGGGGAAGGAGAAGGGCTGAGCAATGCAACATGTTTGCTCTCCACGAGCGTGTTGGTGATGGAGGCATGTGTGATAGGCTTTTGGGTGCTAAGAGAGCAAGGTGCCTGAGCACATCTGTGAAGCTGTCATGGGCTCCGTGGTTTGGACATTTCTGTAGTCGCAGGGTCCTAAGGGAGCTGCTAGAGCTGCTAAGGAGGTCTCTGGAGAGGGTGGGCCTCCCTGCAGTGCACGGCAGCTGTGGAGGCCCAGCCGGAGCTTGTCTGAGGCCTGGTAGGTGGAGCAGCCTGCAGCGTGCTTCTTGCTGGATGCTGGCAGCTCTCTGCTTTCAAAGCAGAACATGCTGACCGAGAACACTGTGACCTTTGGCACAATTTCCTCCATCGTCTCCTCCTCTGCTCAGCAAGCAGGAAGGAGGGAGCCCAGCTCCCTTGCACTGGCTCTTGCTGCCTCATGGACAAGTTTTCCTTCAACTCAGAGACAGGAGGCAGGGAGAGACAGGTGAGGGCCAAAGGCACCTGCCCTCTGGGCACCTGGGAAGCCAGACTGATTTCTGCTATACCTGGAATTTGGCCTTTTGGGAAATTGTGCAGCAGCCCATGAGATTTTTCTCTCCTCAGACTGTAGCTCTGGGTGGGACCTGTTTGGGGAGTATTCACCTAAGACTTTGGAAAAGTTAGGGTGTGGTCACCTCCTACCTGCCGGCCCTGGCCACCCAGCTCCCCAGTCACCATCTGATTAGATGATTCAAATTGGAGCCTGCTTTTGCTTACGGTTATGAAGGCTTCCATGAACCTCAGTTTAGTCATCTTTAAAATTGAGATAATAATAGCAACTTCATAGAACCAGTGTGAGATTTGGAGATAATATGCATGAAGTGCCTAAACACAGTGCCAGGCATGAGGTACAAGGCAACCAATAAATGACAACTACCATCACCATCATTAGAGTTATATTTTTTACTAGGCTGCCTTATTATACATTATCCCTTTTGTCCTTATGGATTGACATAACCACTTCTTAGCAGAGAAAAGTGAGGCTGGGAGGACATTAAATGACTCTGCCACAGTCACCTTGCTAATGAACGTTAAAATAGAGAGCTCAAATCCAGGTTTGTCCATTCTGTCTTGGGGCTTTTTCTATTTTTTTTTTTTTTTGCCTTGGCTTACCTTCCTGAGCAATGGAAGTAGAATAATTTATGCTGTTGGCATCTGCAGAAGGCATATTAGTCTTACTATCACCATCACTATCAATAACAAAGAGTAGAAAGAGCTGCCAACACTAGCACAGGACTTTATAGTTTACGGGGTACTTTCACCTACATTGTTGTTTTTGGAATCCACAACCCTGCCTGTGTAGATGGAAAATTCTAGAAAGTATTGAGACAATGACTTCATGGAGATACTTTCCTCTGGGTTCAGGCCTTATTTGCATGTGCCAGGGAGTGATTGGCTAATTCCTGGAATGTGTACTTAGGTGACCTCCTTTAATCTCAACTCTGCCGTTTATGAGCTCTGTGACCTCGATCATTCTGTATCTCTTTCTCCATCTATGAAATGGGGATAATTATAACAACATGAGACAATATATAAAAGCTATTTATCACAGTGTTCAGGGGATACAAGAACTTAATAAATAATAGGCACATACTCTTATCAGGTTGAAAAAAAACTCCATGTTCTGTTGTTAGCATTCTTTTTGTTTTTTGCAATAGTAGTAGCTGGGTAAAGTTGGACTTACAAATATCAAGTTAAAGAATACCAAGGAAACCTATAAGCACTGGGGTGATTATGCAGGGACCCACTGTTTTAGGATAACCAGAAATAGCAATGCCCAAGGGTATGGTTTTGGTTCAGGACCAAGGACAGTGCCCAACTTGCTCCCCTGCCCCTCACTTGGGACACTGCTTGTAGGGCCCAAGTAAGAGGTCCTCTACCTAGGGGCTCCCTGTTCTGTGCTTGCCACATGTCCCCTGACCTCTGCACCTGTCCCTGCTATTCCTCTCACCCAAAATGATTCTCTTTCCTCTATTACCACAACATATTTCTGACTCATAAGAAGCATAAAGAATATACCAATCACCTTTGTACCTACCTTAGATTTAACAGTTGTCGACATTTGCCATAATTGCTTCTGATCTTTTATTTTTTAACGAAAGTTGGTGGAGGCCATTGTAGCTCCTTTTGTGCACCTCCCCATCAGTACCTCTCCTTCCTTCACCAGATATGACCTCAGACCTTCACTACCTTCCTCCTTTCTCCACCTCTAATCCCCTACCACTCATCCAAGTCCTCTACATTTTTAATCGTCAGGTCAAGGCCCTGTCCCCCAGCTTATGATACCCTTTCTTGCATAATGTTGTCACACGGATGTGATCAGAGCTCACTGCAACCTCCAATTCCTGGGCTCAAGAGATCCTCCTGCCTCAGCCTCTTGAGTAGCTGGGACTGCAGGTGTGAGCCACTGCGCCTGGCTTGTTTCTCATCTTAATCATTCATTCAACATATGCTGAACAGGCCCTACTTTGAGGCAGCACTCTTCTATGTGTTGGAGTTGCAAAAATGAGTTCCACATGGTTCCTGCCTCCAAGAGCTCACAGAATACGGCATGTGCATAAATATTATCTTTCAGTGAGAAGGAAAGCTTGCGGGGAGGGGAACCCATCTTCAGAAGTCCACCACAGCTTTCACAGAGGAAGTAGATCTCACAGGAACACTGGGGACTTGTGGTCAGAAGAATGGAAATGGTGTGACAATAGGCAGCGAGGCACGCACATCTGTCACACATCAGACCTATGCTAGGCTCTTTAAATATCTCATCTCATTCAGTGTTCTGCAAACCAGTCAGATGAGTGTTACCGCCTTTCTTTAACAGAGGTAAGTCAAGGCTTGGAGAGCCTCCACACCTAGTCAGGTGTGCAATTTGCATTTGAAGTGAGGCTTTCTAAGGTCAAGTGTATATGTATCTGGCTTCCTTTTTAGACTATGGACAAGTTGAGACAAAGAGTGAGCTTTACTCCTCTCTATTTCCTAGGACCAGCACTGTCCCTCAACAGATATTTGGTTTAGAAACATGTCTGATAGGATAGATCTTTGAGGTACAAAGGAGACAAAGTCACACGGGCCCTGACTTCAAGGAGCTTAGCATCCAGGTGGGAGGGCAGGCTTTGGCAATGGATGCAGGAAAGTAGTGCATAAATGGCTGTCACATAGCATGGGATTTCTATTCTGAATGGGA
Source organism: Microcebus murinus (assembly GCF_040939455.1). NCBI lineage: Eukaryota > Metazoa > Chordata > Mammalia > Primates > Cheirogaleidae > Microcebus > Microcebus murinus. The sequence goes on along the minus strand of NC_134110.1, from coordinate 38,850,865 downwards.
GATGGAATTATACTCGCTTTGCTGGTTGTGCCCATTAATTGCATCAGGCTAAACCACCTGGGACACAGCATTTTCTCAAAATCCTGTATCACTCTGACCCAGGCTGGCTCTCGTCTCTCAAATCTGACATTCTTGGCTCTATCTATGACTTTTCTATGTGCCTTTTTGCTCTGCACCCTTCAACTTTGAGCTCAAACTTGCCACATGGGTTTGCTGCTCACTCCTTTCCCTTTGGTGTGTCTTGCTGTTTGGATGAGAATCTACTGCCCCAATCTCAGGGACTTCATCAGCTGAACCAAATCTCACTTCACTACCCCCAAAGTCAGGAGGTTGTGGCTTCAGAGGTACACTGTTCTCTAACTCCCCTTCCAAGAAGCCATGTATTTCCAAAACAGAGTGTGGGGCCCTTAACTTCTGAGTGACATGAACCACTTTTGCAGACTGGTGAGATCTATGACCCTTACTCAGAGTAATGATTTTTAAATGCACAAAATAAAAATACATGAGATTTCAAAGGAAAGTAGTTATATTGAGAAAGTTATAGGACACCACACAAACACGTGTGCGCGCACACACACAACTGTATTAGCTACCCGTTGCTTAACAACACACTTAGCCCATTAAAGCAACAGACACTTATTATCTCACAGTTTCTTTGGGTCAAGAGTTTGTGTGTGACTTAACTGGGCTCAGGGTCTCTTCTGAGGCTGCAATTCAGATGTCTGCCAGAGCTGAAGCCACCTTAAGATGAGCTAGGGATGGATTTGCTTCCAAACTCATGCAAACGGTTGTCAGCAGGACTTGGTTTCTCACAGGACGTTGGACTGACATTATCAATTCCTCATGATTGCTGGCCGGAAACTGCCCTCAGCTCCTTGACACGGGGCCCTCTCCACAGCACAGCTCATGACACAGCTTCTGGCCCCGTCAGAGTGAGGAAGAGACAGTATGATCAAGACAGAAGTCACAATCTCTTATAACATCATCTTGGACGTGACACCCCCCTCACTTTGCTCTATTCTATTCACGATAAGCAAGTCACTAGGTTGAGCCCACACTCAAAGGAGAAGACCCTAGGTCATGAGTACAAGGAGGTGGGATCATTGAGGTTCATCTTAGAGTCCTGCCTACTACAAGTACTATATATGCTATTTATGAAGGCATCAAAGAAAATCTACCATAGGTTCAATAACTAATGCAACTATGAAGTAGACATGAGATAAGCAAGATTTTAAGGTCTTTGCAACAGCTGACATACGGTATGAAATGACCTGTGATTTTTGTGGATAATAAAAGTCACAGATATTACTAGTAAACTGTGGTTTGTTGCCTACATACACAAGTGAAGGAAATGCTAAATTTCGTATTTTTCCTTTTCCAAATTCACAGACCTCCAGAAGTCAGCTCTGATTCTTACAGAGTCCATGGAGTTAAGAACCCCCAAAGAGGGAAGGCAGGCAGAGGTGGCTTATTGGGTCATCACAGTTGATGTGAACCACCCACTCTAAGAAATCTAGCTTGCTTAGAGCTTAAAGGAATCCCAAGAAGGCTTAAAATATGGCCAGAAGTTAGTGGGGCGCACTGCTGCCCAGGTTCTAGTTCTCAGCTTTCACACCTAACATTTATTTTCTTCTTATATATCCTAAGGATATCAGGATTTAAGATTAGACTCACATTAACCAGATTCATAAGAAGTTGATATTTAATTCACTCAATCAATAATTCATTCAACTATTCATATAGTCGTCCGCTTTCAAAGCACATTGTTAAGTCGACCACTACTGAGTGCCAGGTACAAAGATACACACTAGGACCAGTGGTCCACAAATTGTGGTTGAAGACATACTCCCTGGCATCCATGAGCTCACAGTTGTTCATTGTGGTTCTCGACTTCCCTTTTCACCCATGATGCAGGCATGACCATGGCATTTACTCTAAGGAGAACCATTCTATTTCTATCCATTCCTCCACTTCCATATAGAAATTTCTATAATCTCGGAAGAATTGGGTAGGAAGCTTCCATCCTGGCTTGCTCCTACCTGTAAAAAGAATGGCTTTCAGAGTCACAGATGTTCTCTCAGCTCCTACCTTTGCCATAAGGTCAGCCTCCTGGAGCAGGCTTGTGCAGAGTCAGGGCAATGGGAGGAGTAAGGGAGAGAAGAGGAGAAGGAAGGAGGGAGACCTGTGATTTTCTAGCTGCAACTGGGTGAGTAATCTCCATCAGAAGAGCAGAAAAACTATTTTGGAGTCATTACTAAGCTGTGTCCTCTAATCCGTATTTACCAGCATAGGGCAAACAGCTCATCCCGACCTAAACTCACCTGAGTCTATGGCTAGGTTGGAAGAGAGAGTGTATGATCATTACCAAACATTTTACATTCTCCCCTGGCCATGTCCAGGTGACACACAATTCCACATACCTTAGCCACAACTCTACGCTTTTTCTTGTGCCATGCAAGAGTGGCATTATTAAGACCATAATTCACTTCAATGAATCTTTATTCAACAAATATATGTTAAACATTGATTTATGGCAAGCTATGGGCTAGTGCTGGGGAGAGGCAAGAATAAGGCCATGGAAGAGTTCCTGTTGTCACGGAGCTTACATTCTGGAAAAGAGGGACATGTAACAAATAGGTAAACCAGCATATGGATGACACCCTGAAAAGTTCTTTAGAAAAATGAGACTATAGGCTGGAGAGAGAATAAACAGGCAACACTCATGTATGACGGGGCGGCCGAGGAAGGCCTCTCAGGGAAAAAAGCATTTGACTGGAGACCTGTATGACAAGGAGTTGGGGCAGGTGAAGGTTGGACAGAAAACATTTCAGGCAGAAAGAACTGCATGAACTCTGAGGATTGGCATGGCAAGAGAAAGAAAAATTTGCATATTTTTACTTAATTGTGCTCAAAGAAAAATGCATGTGGTAATCTGGGTTTGATGTACAAGTGGTATGAATGCATGGATTACTACTAAAATAATATTTCTTTCTGTGTATATAGATTGATAATCTTACCTACCACACTTTGGGAAAACTAACCAATTTTAGCCCCATACAAGACAATGAGGGATAATTCTAGAGACTTAAACATCTACTAGCCTGAGTGTCTGTCTCTCTAGAACAGGACTGAATAACTCCTGTCTTAATCTTCCTTTTATGCTAGACTCTAAGGATACCTTCTTTATGTTGATCCACTTTATCTTCAGTTTGATAAGCTTTAGACTTTTAAACAATCCATTCACTTGGCAACCTTCATAGAATCTCATCCAAAAAGATTTCTGATTTCTGTAAAGCTCTGGCCTTTCTTTCTATCCTTGGTGAGATTTCCTAACCCTTGAGGACCTCTGCAATATTATGAATATTCACCATTTATTATAGTTTTTTTTTTTCTCTCTCTAGCTGTTTCCAAGTTCCCACTCTGGGAGCCAGCTGTACCCAGTACTTCCTCTTCCCTCCCAGCCTCCCACTCGATCCAGCTGGCAGATCTTTCTACCCTCCCTTCCCTCTAAGACTCCTTTGACCTCAAATGGTAATTGACGAGCCCAGAAAGAGGACCTAGGAAGGGGCTTTCTGGTGGGCCTCAGTGAATCACTGTGCAGACAGGCTGAGACGGGTCTTTCTTGCCCTCTGATGAATCAGCGCTGTGGGGGGAGCGGATGGTCACCCAGACAGCTAGTGTGTCAGTCTGTCTCTTCTGCCCAGCCTTGGACATCAAAATAGCCTACAGCTCCCTCCATCTGGGCCTGCTGTGGGCAGTTAACCCAACTCCATGAAAAACTTAAACCATTGAGGAGGGCAGTAAAGCCTTGCTTTCCAGGAGGTTGAGCTGAAGTTTACTGTCACAGAGATACCAAAGATAGGCTTGTCATCCTATCTTAGCGACCACCTGAGCCATGTCCCGCTGGTTCAGGCCCATCCTCTCCACAAACATAAATGCTCTATTTTTTATCTGAATGTGTTCTCATCATTAAGGAATCATTTCATTTGACAGTGAGCAATGTGGAGCAGATAGATTCACGTTCTACGAGGCAAAGAACAATCACAGCTTCTGTGGATTAGGCACCTACTATGCCAGGCACTTGGCAGATATGATCTCATTTAATTCTCACATGTTCTCAGGTAGGTTTTACTTGCTCTGTAATACAGACCATGAAATTGAGTCTCAGGAGGTTTCAACCATCTTCCCCAAGTTCTCATGGGTAACAGGGGTAAAGCTGATTATAGAATAAGGTGACCAAATAATTCATCATCCAAATCGGGGCTCTATTGAGAGTAAAAGGGGGAACTATTAATGATATCACCAGGCAACAGATGTAAAGGTGAAATGCCCTGGCAAGGCAGTACATACTATGCCTGAGTTTTGAAGCAGAGTCTTTTTGGTTCCAAAACCCAGCTTTTTGCCATTCACTTTATGGGTTCCTAGAAAGGCAATAGGAGAAATGTGAATTCAGCTCCTCTATCTTCTCGTGATGCTTTTGCTGGCTGTTTCCATCCCCCCTCCTTCCAGACTGGAATGAAGCCCAAACCTCTGTGCTTTTAAGAAGCACAGGGTGATTCTGATGGGCCGTCAGGCGTGGACACTCCTGACAATATGATCTTTGAGGACAAGCAGTTGTTCTTGTTCACCTTTGTATCTTAGTAACTAACATATGGGCATTCCGTAGGTGCTTCATACATGTTCATTCCATGAATGAATGAATGGTCAAATGAATGCAATTATGTACAGAGGCAAGCAGGGCTGTCAACGTGTGTTCGGGGAATACAAATGAGTTTGGGAAGTCCAGCATACGGGAAAAGGGAAACAGTGGGCACATCTGTCAGCCTGAGCTTCAGTTTCATCCTTAAGGCAGAGCCACCAAAGTCTCTGAGCAGGAAAGTGACACGGTCTGATCTGCATTCTGGAAAGGACATTCCTGTGGTTGTGTTTCAGGTTAAGCCCGTGAGAAACTAGACACTGAAGGTATTTAAAACATGTTTTCAAAAGGGCTACTGAGTGCCCAGCATAATATAACCTTTTACATATTTGAGGCATGTCCAAGCTTGGGCTAGCACCACCCATGCTCAGTCAGCCTCTGGGCACACCCCTGCATGGTCATCGGCCACCTCAGTGGGGCACCTCTCAGGGCCACTCTTTCAGGGGAATATTTCCCCCCTGTTTGTTTCCTGGCTTCTCCCCCAGTTTCAGCAGTTCTACCTGGTGGGTAGGTGGGTGAGTGGGGGCGACCCACCTAGATTCAGGAAAGTGAGGGGCAGTTTCTGTGACCATAGCAGATACACTCGCTGGGTTTTTCCCCAACATCTCTCCATGACCTCCATGCATCGGAGGGCCTGGACGCAGGGTTGCATCTCTCCAGCCGGGCACAGGGCGCATGGGGGTGTCTCAGACATGGGTGTTCCCCCAAGCGGGGCTGCGGTTAATATTGCCCCACCAGGGCAGCCCAGGGGACTTTGCTGTTTGCAAACTTGTGTCCCGGGGCTTCCCGCAGAACTTTGCCCTGTCTGGCTGGGAGGCTGTGAGGCGGTGTGATATGAAAGACGCTGTTCACACTTATGACGACTGGAATGCTCTCTCTATAAACCAGGTAATGTGGAGACCAATTCACAAACACTTCACAGTTCCATGATGAATGGTGGGTCCCTTGTAATTGACACTTTAATTGGCTCCCCTCAAGGGACAGGCCGCTTCTGAGATGGTCTTGAGGAAGCGTGGGGTGGGGCTGTCCAGGCCTTGCCCCGATCCCATCCTCCCTTCCAGCACATCTACCTCCCCGGAATCTTCTCATACCGCCCGGTCCTCCCCTCGTCCTTCCTGCTGAATCCTGACTCCTCCCATCTCTACCTTTCTACGTTCATTCCACAAGCACCCGCCCATTATTTGCCAGGACGTTCCTTAAGCATTTTACGTGGGTATTATAATCTAACCCACCAGCTTTGTCAGCACTTATCAGCCAACTTCTGCTCACATCTCAGGGGCCGGAATGAGTCACAGCACACCCCCAGCTGCAGAGATGGCTAGGAACTCTGATATTTGGCTTCCTAGCTTCCATAATAGAAGTGGCAATGGGGAAGAGTGTTGGGAGAAGCTTTTAGGAGTCAAACAACAGTGTTTGCTCCACAGCTATCATTGCCACCCCCATTTTGCAGATCAGAAAACTGAGCCACATGGAAGAGATACTTGTTCAGGATAACACAGCCAGAAGTGGTGAAGACATGACTAAATTCCCAGGCTGACAATTGCTGAGTCTGTGCTAGTAAAAACTAGTCTTCCTATGGTCCTCATAGGAAGAGGCAGCAGCAGATGGATTCACGATCGATTAAGAGGTAGGACGGTGGTCAGTTGTCCTGGACAACTGGAGTCATGGCCAACTCCAGGTTGCTGCTCAAGAGGAGACATTCTAGAGCATTACTCAGGAATGCAAATAACAATATCAAATTATTGAGTGAGTTCCACGAGCTACTCTCTTTCTACATTGGTTTTAATTCTAGTAAGTTTGTTTCATTACCTTCTTTTTTAAAAAATGAGAAAATCGAGACTCACAGAGATTATATGATTTACCCAAAGTCACAAGGATGGTAAACACAGATGACTACTGGACATCAGCTAGGGTTGGGTGGCTTCCAAGTCCAGCCAGTGACTCGATGCTGTTCCACACTGCCTTCTTACAAGGAAAAACGGGAACAGAGGCCACCAGACGGCTTCTGTGAATTGCGTGTTGTTGGAATTCCTGTCCTTTCTTGACCCAGATTTGTAAACAGAGGCTTTGGAAGCCAAAGTACATATGGGCAGATGCAAACAAGCAGTCTGATGAGGAGAAAGTCAAATGTGTTGCTGGTGGGTGCACGTCTGCCTGAAGCATGTGTCCCTAAGGACTCTTGCTGTCTCCACGGCCGGGCCGCCTTGAGCCTGGTGGTCTGCAGGTGGCCGCAAAGCTCCTCTGGGCTGTCCAGCTGCAGCCTGGGCGGTCTGGCGGGGGGTGGGTGAGGGACACTGGGGGACCTGGAGGGCCACGCACAGAACATCCTTTTGCTTCTTTTAGGTTCATTGCAGAGCCCTTTGAAAGGGAAGGGGGTGGGAATAAGAAAAGATGTTCACCATGACTTGGAACTAGAATGTCCCACTTTAATAACAGCTGTCATTTACTCATTCATTCCAGAAATACTGGTTGAGCCTCTGCAGTGTGACAGGCCCTGTCCTCGGTGGTGGGGATACAGCAGGGATGAGTTCATTGGATGGAGACAGTTTGGAAAGATGTGTATAAATGCATAGTATGTGCTGTGCAAAAGACATGAAGCAAAGTAAAGGAAAGCAAAGTAAAAGAAAGAAAAATAAAGCAATCAAAAGGCAAGAGAAGATTTCTTTGGCAAAGTGACATTGAGCAGAGATGTGGACAGAGCAAAGAAGGGGCTGGACAGATATCTAGGGCCAGGATTGTCTCTGGAAAAGGGATAGCAAGTTCAAAATCCCTGAGCAAGGTGGGCCTGTACTGTGTATGCTTTCTTCCCGTACGTATAGAGCACGCTGCTTGGGACGGGTCTGGCAGCCACAGCCTGGACACAGGTGAAAGAGCTCAGTGTTTAGGGCAGAAAGGGAAGATGTACAAGGGGGAGTGTAGTAGCTTCTCTCCCATACAAGAAAGATAAGACATTTTCTGGATATGCCAGAAATTGGAACCAAAGACCAGCTGATAGAAGTTGTTGGAGGCTAATGTCTGTCCCCTAAAAGATACAGTGAATAAGGCCCAAAGCATTAACTCTGAATATAAGGGACAAATATTCATTCATTCAATTATTTATTGAGAACCCATTATGTGCTCGACAAATATGCGTGTGTGTATGATGTGATTTTTTTGTTTGAATCATTATTTAAATAAAATCCATGCATTACAAGTGGTTGATGTGTCTCTTAGGTTCCTTTTTAGTCATGAGTTCATTCTCTTTTTTTGGCCCCATATTAGGATGCCAGGGTTGCCATAATAAAGTGTCACAGACTGAGTGGCTTAAACAACAGAATTTTATTTTCTCACAATTCTGGAGACTGGAATTCTGAGATTGAGGTGTTGGCAGGGTTGTTTTTTCCTCAGGCCTCTCTCCTTGTCCTGTGGATTACTGTCCTCCGTGTCTTCACGTGGTCCTTCCTCTGTGTGCATCCGTGTCTAGTCTCTTCTTCTTGTAAGGACACCAATCAGATTGGATTAGTCTACCCTTATGTCCTCATTTTAGTTTAGTTGCCTCTTTAAAACTGTTTCCAAACACAGTCACATTGTGAGATATTGGGGGCAGGGCTTCAACATATTAATTTTGGGGGCACAGTATTTAGCCTAAAACAGCCATTTTCCTCACAATTTATTTATTGCAGAAACTGAGAGTTGTTTGTTCTGCACTGAGTTGTTCATTTTGCCTGGATTTCTCAGATTGCCTTTGTGGTTTACTGTTTTTCCTGTAAGTGGTACTTGGATTGAATTTAGGTTTGATTTTTTAGGCAAGAATACTATATTAGGTGGTGATGTGTACTTCCATCAGGAGGCAAATGACATTTGGTAGTCCCTCTTTCTGTGATGCATGAAACAGTTTACAACAAGCAATTTAGATAAGTGAGAACTATGATGTACCTAGAACATTTTGATGACTGCTGTTTGTATCGATGGCCTTGAGACACCTGAAGACCCCGGTAGCCTTCTGAATCAAACCAGGTTTCAGTGATATCCAACATCATTTTAGCAACAACTATTTTAGGAGGTACTTATTTTGCAGATATCACTAAATTTGTCTACAAGACCAAAGTCTGGACCATTATCCTCCCCCGCTGACCTGTCGTGCAGAGGCACAGGTGTTTTGTGGACTGGCACCTGGGTGGGAAGGACATGTTCCAAGGCACTCAGACCTGGGTTTGGATCCTGGTCCTGACTGCTACATACTATTATAGAATGTGGAATGTGATCCTAGCTGAGTGACTTCAACCTTTGAGCCAACATTTCTTATTGGTGAAATGTGTATTAAATTTCCCTCTTCAAAATGTTCTTCAGGTGTCACCTCCCCCAGGTAACCTCCTCCTACCTCTTTTTTCCCTCCCTCAGTTGTTGTATAACAAGTCACCATATGTGTGGCCTCAAATCACAACCACTCATTCTCACACATAGGTGGTTGGCGGATGTCATCTAGGCTTGCCTGAGGGGAAAGGTAGGGCAATAAACTCCACCTCTGGGGACAGCTCTAAATCCCATGGCAAAGAGTGTGAAGAAGGGCAAAAAGAAGAATGAAGAATTGGAGCCAGTTATTTAATCTATAACAGGGATTAAGTCAAATAACATATACAAAGTGCCCAAAAGTACCTGGTCATAGGATTTGGTGTCTTGTAAATGCTGACTATTGTTAGTACTATTATAATTATTAATCATCATTCTTTATTTTGTATAAATCAAGGCTAGAAGTTGGATGCAACTGTCCATTCTTTTGGGAAGGCTGTTGCAGACGTCCTCAGTGATAGGTGTCACCATGAGCACTTGTGGCAACAGGTATAGGGAGTCATCAGTGCTAGCAGTCTGCTGGTTGACAGTTTGTTCTCAGGGCTGTGGGATGTTTGTTCAGAGGTGGCCCCAGGACAGGCTTGTCACGTTCTGCTCAGTTGCTGCTCCCAAGCAAGCAAATCATCCCTGATAACCCAAGTTCGGTGGGGATAGAGAGCTCAGACCTTGGTTTGAAAGAAGAAATGAGTTGTTTGATTAGAAATCAAATAACTTGGCATTCTCAATTAGTGAGAGTATGTTTGGGTACATCTTAGGGGAAAGAGATCAATGAAGAGAAAGCAAACCATGTTAGAATTGTACAAAGCAATGGTTAACTTGCAATGTAGGTCCTAAGCCCAGTACAAATTTCATCCCAGCTCTCTTACCAGTGGCTCCTATATGTTCTCTGTAGACCACTCACATCAGAATCAACTGGGGACTCAGCAAGACGCGCATGTTTCTGGAGCCAAAACTGCAGAGATGCTGATGTGGGAGAGTGAGGTGAGGCATTCTGGTTTTAAAAGCTTTTGGCACTTGTGATGAGCAATTTCACAAAGATGGTACTGGTCTCCCTGTTTGTTCACTTACATATTGACATGACTGCGTAGAAACTGGGGTTCACCCTCATGGCTGATAAGAACTGGGGAACTCTGAATGCTGAACTCTTAAAGGGCAAGGGCTGTGTCCTATGCATCCTCGTGTCCCTGGCCAGGGCCCTGGAGAAGCGCAATGTTGAGTCTAGTATCTATGGAACCTCCTTCCATAAGACTGGAGTTGGGACCCAGGAAGGCTGAGTGACTCACCCATGGGTGTGCCACCGATGCGAGGCAGCTCCTCTGAATCGCTCACGCTGTCCTCCTGATCTTCTGGGACTGGCCTTTCCAAGCTTCTTCTTGGGAAGGGAAGGGAACTCCTGTGTATGAAACACTTCTGACATGTTAGACCTTGTGCTAGGTGATTTGAACATGTTATTTCATTCTATTCTTGAAGAAATAAAACCTGTTAAGTTGGCATTGTGAGTTCCACTTTATGGAACAGTAGATGTGCCGAAAGTCACGTGGCTGATGAGTGGTGGAAGAAGAATTCAAATTGAGGTTTGATTGGCAGGTGTAGTGATTAAAAGGGAGTGTGAGGAGGGCCGCTGGGGTCCTGATGATGCTCTGATTTTTAATCTGGAGGTGAGGCACTTGAGAGGAGTTCAGTGTGTGCAAATTCATCGCTGCACACTTAGGCTTCCTGCACTTGTCTATGTTATGTTATGGGGGTTAGTCTTCAATGACAAAGCAGGGAAACAAATCCAGATGTGTCTAGGGCACAAACTCATGCACTTCTGTTATTCTCTCTTGCTTTCTGAAATGAGAGCTTGGCTCCTTCCCTACCAACTCTTAGGGCATTTCCATGTGAAGTTACATATGTGTACAAGGAGGGTCTGAGCTAGAGCCTACATCTTTTCCTTCCTCAACCAATATTCTTTTCTTCCATACTAAGCACCTCTGGGGAGGTTCCAGCAGATGCCTGAATGAGATTATTCTTGAAATAGTCCAGAAGCCCATTTTGCACAAGACTAAGAAGCTTTCATGGTTCTTGACAACTACATTCCTATGCTCCTAATTTAAAGTTTTTCCTAAAACAAGCAAGCAAACAACTTTATTCAGGTATGACTGACATACAACAAACAACATATATTTAAAGTATACAGCTAAAGTTTGACATATGTATATGTCCATGAAGTCAAGACAATGGACATATCAATCACCCCAACAATTTTTCTGTACCCCTTTATAATCCCTTCCCCCAGCCTGTCCCTGTTCACCCTCCTCCACCCACCCCACCATCGCCAAGGCACCATTGATCTGCTTTCTGTTGCTGTATATTAGTTCTCACTTCCTAGAATTTTATATACAAGGAATTAATTATTACATACTCTTTAGTGTGTGGCTTCTTTCACTCTACTTAGTTATTTTGAGATTCATCCATGTTGTAGTGATTCGGAAAATGTCCGGCACCGGGATGCGGCTGCTTGCCGCCTCCCTGTTGCTCTGCATCTCTGCGGGCCAGTCAGAGGGCATGCTGCTGGGGCCGCCCCCGGCAGAGAGCGCCCGGCTGTGTGCCCCACCTGTTTCCGGCCATGCAGCTTGTGTGATCCTGATTGGGTAATTTTTGAATCCCACTGTTTTTGATTGGATGTTAAAGCTTGATGTTGATTGGACGCTTTTTGAGCCCTACCAAGGGTATAAAAGCAGGAGGAGAACAAGGGGGTGGGGCAGAAGATGAGAAGACGGGAAGAGAGCTGTAACACTTGCTGGGTTGAGCCTGCCAGAAGAATAAAGACTGTTCTCTCCCACTCTCCCCCAGTCAAGAGCTTGAACACTAGCTGTACACGATGCTGCAACAGTAGCATACATCAGTTGTTCATTCCTTTTTATTGCTGTGTGCTATTCCATTGTAGAGAGGTAGAACAGTTTGTATATCCTTTTGCCTGGTGATGAGCATATGAGTTGTTGCCAGTTTTTGGTTATCTCAAACAAAACTGCTGTGAATCTTCTTGTACAAGTCTTTTTTGGACGTATGGTTGCATTTCTCCTGTGAAAACACCCAAGAGTGGAGTGACTGTCTCATATAGTAGGTATATGCATGACTATTTAAGAAGCTGCCAAATGGTTTTCCAAAGTGGTTGTACTGTTTCAAATTTCTACCTACAGTGTAGGAGAATTCCGGTTCCTCCACATCCGTGCCAATGCCTGGTATGGTCAATCTTTTTCATCTTAGCTATTCTTTTTTTTTTTTTTTTAATCATTTTTCCTTTTATTTTCTCATATTATGGGGGTACAAATATTGTTAGGGTTATATATATTGTCCCTGTCATCTTAGCTATTCTAATTGGTATGTGGCCAGATGTCTGACATTCTCTCTTTGTGCAGCTATCTCCTGTGTGGCTCTGGCTTCTGTGAGCTCTAGCCACATTGCTCTATCTGGACTGTCAGCTTCATCTCCCCAACACAGCCTGTCTGCTGGGCTCTGACTGGCTTCCCCCTCTCTGTGCTAAGACCTGGAAACATTCTCAAGGCAGTAAGCTGGGAAATCACAGGGCTTAGCTGAGCTAGAACCCAAGTCTGTTGCTTTCCCGGTCAGTATTCTTTACTTCCACACCTTTCCTCAAGTATGTGTCACTGCTCTTCATTGCCTGAAATCCAGTGTTTTGCAAACTATTGTTCATATTTTGTCCAATTTTTCTGATTGTTTTAGGTGAGAAGACAAACCTCATCTCTGTTACTCCAAATTGGCCAGAAATAGAAGCCTCCTCCACTTGCAGGGTTTTCCATTCTTTCAGGCTCTCTATGGAAGTGACCCCAGTTTCTCTTGCACACAGAGGTATCCACGACCCACAAAAGCTTACAGCACTTTGTATGTAATGAGTGTTCAAGGCTTTACACTAAAGTGATGATGCTTTGAGGATGAAATTTAGGTGTGGAAAACAAAACAAACAAACAAACAAACAAACATAAACAAGAAAAAAGAAACAGCTCATAAATTTAACAAATTCAGCTAACACTTATGATTCAATAAAATTGGGTACCACTTTTTGCCAGCTGTTGTATTAGTTGGTGAGGATTTAAATATGAATAATGACTTCCTGTCCTCAATGAGCTCATACACTAGTGGGTGCAGAAATTCATGGACAAGTAGTTACAACACTCTAAGAAGTATTATAAGGATTTGAGTAGGTGTCAGGGTGGTTCTGTCTCAGTGCACTGAGAGCTGGACAATCTGCTCAGTATAGTCAGAGACCCTAACTGATGGTGTCTATGCCATCTACATCCCAATGTTGGCTCCTGAGACCACCCTGGTAACTATCTCAATGATCTGGAAGGGCTAAAGCACAGAGCAGATCACCCAAAGGAGATTCTTAGGGCCCAAATCAACCAGGAAGTGAATGAAGCCTGTCTCATCTGCTCAATCCCCATTGGCCAGAGCCTCACCACATGACCACGCCTAACTGCAAAGAAGACTGGGAAATGTAGTCGATCTCTGTGTCCAAGCAGAAGAGGAATCAGATTTTGATAAACTGCTAATAGAGTCTGTCAGATTATGGATTCCTTTGATATCAGTTTCCAAAATTTATTTATTTTTCTCAGCTGTTTGTTATGGTGACTTTTACTCAGTATTTGATGGGGGGAAAACTGAGGCTGTCATGTACATCTGAAACTGGCTATGGCCTTTCTGCAGTCAGAAACAGGAAGGAAAGGAGCACACAGAGTATAAACTGGTGTCTGGCCGCACTAAAGTGGTAGCCATGTGGGGCACACCTGTTTCCTACCGCCTATAGCTATCTGGAATTATCGCTTTACCAGAAAGGAACACTGATGCCCTTAATTGATGTGGCCTTGAAGCTACATCAGGTCATCAAAACTCTGGTTTTGTTAAACCAGAGTTCCAGAGAGACAGCAGCCCCAAAATAAGCCTCACCCTTCAGTGAGACATGAGAAGAGCAGCTATTTTGTTATCCCAAACTCTGACTTTAGGTCACTGTTAGGTCTTGTCTAACTGACTCTTATAGAAGGGCATTGGAGTCAGAAAGACTCAGGTTTGAATCCCATCTCCACAGGTGCTACATTTATGACTTTAAGCAGGTTGCTTAATTTCTCTGTGCCTTGGTATTCTTATCTCTAAAGTGGATTTAACAGAATGTCTTCTCATCACGCTGTTGCAATAATGAAATGAGTTTATACTTGTAAGACACTGATACAGCGTCTGGCACATGATAAGCATTCATGTCATGAATTGTTACTATTACTGAAGTGGAAATCATGATTCCCATCTTGTAGTGTTGTGAGCATCAACGGGAGAATGTCATGGAGCTTGGTCACAGAGCAGGCGTTCAGTAAATGGTTGTGATTATCATGGCAGCTTCACTGACCACATCTGCCAGCAAGAATGGAAGGCCAAAGATGCCACAAGGGACACTCAGAAGGTAGGACCCAGAAATGGTGCTTATGTGTATTATGCCGGTGGCTGAGTTGAGAGCAGAGCAGCTGACCTGCTATTCAATACCAAGAGAAGGGAATGAATTGGAGCCTCCTTTTTCTGTGGTGGCCACTGCCCTGCTGAGGTCCCAGGAGGTCTAGAATGGTCCTAGCCATTTCGCCAATCACAGTTACTAAGTTTATTACATTTTCATGTTGCATTCTCAATGGCCAGTGCAGTGGATTTCCTTCTTATCTTCTCATCAGATTCCTCTGTCCTTTGTCATTCCTGTGCCCTTGGAATCCTATCACCATCATGATTGTTACTGAAAAGGTAGTTTGGCACTCTATCTTCATAAAATACTTGTGCTTAGCACTCCATGTCCCCCTTAAATGCTATTGCCTTTGTGATGCCCTCCTGGCTCCTCCCACAGGTGCAATCCATTGCTGGATCCCATGGTGATGCAGACACAGCCTTGTCGTGGTACTCACCACCTTATATTAGAGTTATTTGTTTATGTGCTTGTTTCCCCCAATGAAATTGTGACCTGACACTTTAATTGCAAAATGCCTAGCCCTAGCTTTGTGCATTCAGGCATTAGATGCTTATTCAATGTTTGCTAAAGACATATGTGGAATGTGCCCACTGGAACTGGAACCAGGAGAGAGTGAACCACCCCATGCTCAGTTAGTATCACGTCCTGCTGCCCTGACCTCCAAAATATGGCCCATTCCACTCTCTTCTTGCCACTTGCACTGCTTTCACTCTATTTCGGTCAATCCATCCTCCATCATCTCATGCCTCTATCTGCTCTGTTCTCCACAGCAGCCAGAGGGAGTTTTTAAAACATATATAAAAGTATAAATCAGATATTTCTTATATTAAACCCTCCAATGTCGACACATCATACTCGGAATAATGTCCAAACATCTTACCATTAGCACTGTCTGGCTTTTTGACCTCTCTAGCCACGGGAATTTCCTTCCACCTCATTTGCCATGCTGCACTCTTTCCTCCCCCTGCTCTTTGCATAGCTGGCTCCTTCTTATCATGCAGGTCTCAGCTCAGATGTCTCCTTTTCAAAGAGGACACCCCTGACCACCCAACCTATAGTCATATCGCACTTTCTCTATCACATCACCCTCTTTTATTTATTTATTTATTTTTTAACTTCTGGCATTACATGACTTTATCTTGTTCATTTACCTGTGAACTTGTTCATTGCCTATCTCTTGTACTTGAATCAAGGTTTATTATTCGAGAGACTATTTTAATCACTGTTGGTAGAACCACCAGTGCCTAGAACAATGTCAGGCATACAGTAAGTACTCAAGATATATTGATTTAGTGTAAGCACTCTTCTAAGGATTTTATCATCTTACATTTCTTTACATTGAACTCCCAGGCGGAGCTGCACATCTTGGGCTCTGAAAGGCTGAGTGCATGCTAGGCTTCCAAACCAAAAATCAGAGTATTGAATTCTGCTAATACAATAAATGTGGCAGCTTAACTCTGTAATTATTTATTAACACACACACAGAGAGAGAAGTGAGACTCATTGCTGCACAGGAATGGACTCATTGGTTCATCAGAGCCAATTATGTTCACATCTTTCCAACTCCTCACGTTGGTAGCTTGATAGACATGGCGAGAGTCTCTACACCCTGCAAATTGGTGATGCTACAAATCAGGGCTTTAAAAAGTGGTTTGTTGTTGTTGTTGCTTTTTCTTGTTGGAGAGCTGTCTTACTAGCACACAATGGCAAGTCTCCATTGTGTTTTGGGCTCTGGGGAATGGGAGGGAATGAGGGGGCCAGTGGATGGCTGGGCAGGACTCAAGGTTTCTAGATACCATAGTGACTGGCTATAAATACTAGCTAAAGTGCTTTATACACACACATAGGTACACAGGTACCTATTACCTAAGAGTAATTACAGCATTTTATTTTGAAGCAAATGCTTGGCTGTCATCCTGATTAAGCCACTAAGAGCTTGTCTCTGCAGAGACGGGCTGGGTGACAGTTCTCTAGGGCTTATGAAGAAAGGAAGCTCAGAGTTTCCCAGGGAGTTGGTAATCCCTCTGGCCCCAGGAAGATTTTTTTTTTTTACATTTTGGATCCAGAATATGAAGGTTTAACAATTTTTTATCACGGTAATGGTGACAGACTGTAGTACAAAAAGCACTACAGGAGGAGCCAGGTACCCCACAAAACAGCTGAATGACATTGGTCAAGTCACTTAAATTTTCTTACCCTCAGCTTTGGTATCTGTGAAATAGAGAAAATGACCTAACCTGAGAAATCACAGAACAAAGATGAAGATTTTGGGACCAAGCATGGGGGCCATTGGGGTGCCCATACAACACTAAAAGGTGAAATAGTTGGGGGTGTGTGTGACTGAGACCCCTATGGAGAATAGAAGAAAAACTGAGAGGGCCCTTGATTAACGTGGAACATGAAGAGATGTCAAGCTGGTTTCTATAAGCCTTGGTGAAGCCTCCAAGAGACCATGGGCTTACCATGCAAGCTAATTTCTTCTTTTTACTGCTGCAAAACAAACCACCCTGACCTTGGTGGTATAAAGCAAGAGCCATGTGTTATACTGTCAGATTCTTCAGGTCATGGATTCGGACAAAGCACAGCACAGATAGCTCATCTCTGCTGCATGATATTTGGGCCATCAACTAGGAACACTTGCATGGCTGGGGATGGCTTAAATAACTGAGGGATGGAGTTTTCTCAGCAGGGATGACTGTAAAATCCTGGGATCCATTGGGACTGCCCACCAGATTGTTTACACATGGTCCTCACATGTGGCTTGAGCTCCCTTCAAGCATGGTGGGGTCGGGATGGTCAAACTTCTTTCATGGCTATTCAGGGATGAAAGAGGAAGTTTCCTGAAAACCAGGCAAAAGCACATGACCTTTTTTTACAGCTTTAAAAAAGTCACACAGTGTTGTTTACGTGTAAACTATTGCCTGGAGGCATCATAAACCTGCTCAAATTCAGGGACAGGGAACATAGGCTCCACTTCTCCATGGGAGGAGAGTTTAAGAGGTTGAAGTCATGCTTTAAAATCATCACAGAGCTTAGAAAATCTTGTTGAAATAATAAAAATGTAAAAGTAAGATGTGTATAAAAAGTAAAATGAAAATAATGACAATGATAGCCAACACTGTAGTGCTTATATAGGCTAGACACTGTTCTATATGCTTTATATACTTTAATTCACTTTATCCTCATAACAACCCTTAGAGGTAGGTACTAGTATTATACTAATTTTATAGCAAAGGAAGCAGAAGCATGGAAACATGAAGTCACTTGCTCAAACTCACACTGCAAGTGACTGACAGAGTAGGAAAAGCAGCAGCTAACATATATTGGGCACTTACCATGTTCCAGGCACTCGCCAAGCACTTCTCATGGATTGTCTTACTTAATTATCCGAAGAATCCCATACTACAGGTACATTATTTCTACTACCTTACGGATGAGAAAACTGAGGCCCAGTGAGGTTAATTTACCCACTCCAAGTCATGCAGTTAGGAAGGGTTTCATCACAACTCTGGCTTCCCCTCAAAGCCTGGAGCCCAGAACGTATGCATGTGAGAGCCCAGGAAGGAGAGCAAACAGGGTTGGAAGCAAAGCCACTGGGGCTCTTGGTGGAGTGCGGCATGGACACAGAAGTTCAGTGCTTTGATGGGAATGAAGGAGGGGAAGATTCTGAGATGAGGGGCTAATGATTGCCTGTGTGTCTGTGAGTGTGTGTGTGAGAAAAAGAAAGCTCAACTCAATTCAGCAAGTGTTTATGGTGCTACATATGGGGTGTCCATCCTTGTACTGGCCCCGTGAAGAAGGCAGTGAAGCATCATTCCATGGCGAACTGACCTGCAACCAGTCAATCCCTTCCCAGTGCTCAGCATAACAGTGTTTCCAATGTATTTACCATATATTCTCCTGTTGAATCTTCTAGAGTGCTGAGGTTTGGTTATTAGCATCTCTATTTTGCAGACAAGGTAATAGAGGCCTGGAGATGCACGATGCAAGATGAGCAATAATTAGGTGGTCAGTCTGTATAAAGATCAGAGCTCAGGCAAGAGAGGCCTTGACCATTGTACCAGTCGGAGCCCCTCATGAGATTCTAAGAGATGAGATGAAATCCTCCAGGTCAGCACAGAGAAAGGCAGAGTGTGGGCTAGAACCTAGGTTTCTTGACTCCTGATACATGGTTTTCATTCATCTCACTCATCATTTGAAATACATCTAAGTTGCTATCTCCTTTTGGAAGCCTTCCTGATCTCTCTGCAACCCAGAAAAATTGAGATTTTCTGTAACAGGGAAGCATCCCCCAAGCTCTCACCGTTACTCTCTACTGCCATGTATTTCTCTTTCCTATTTGGCAATGAGGTCAGGGATGGTCTTTTATCACAGCATCCAAATATTTTCTATAGATCCCAGCAATAGCATGTGCTTAACAAACTTTGGCTCTATGAATGATTCAGTGAATCCATGAGTGAACAGACTAGGTCAAACAGGTCTGGCAGGACAAGAGGGTCTTGGGGGTTCAGCTTTGAAATACATATCAGCATTAGAGAGGCAGAGAAGAGACCACTTCAGGGGCAAAGACCAGAGGTGGGGTGGGATGTCTTATATGGGTGGCCCAGAACAGGCTTGGTTCTAGTAGTTTGCTTCTTAGGGAGATAGTTGAACATCCAGTATTTGAAATAAGGCTGGAGATGAAAGCAGGGGGCCAAGATGTAGCCCCTTTGGGTCCCAGAGTGGGCAGATTGCACTGGCACTGTTCTTCGTGCATCTGGGACTGCTGTGAGTTAAGGCTTCCTCTTTGACCTGGAAGTCGCCATGCTGACTCATGCCTCAGTCATTGGCAGCCTGGATTCCCCTTTGCAGAGCTATTCTAGATCCCCTCACTCTCTGCAGACAGATATTTTAGCTGTCATTCCCTGCTTATTAAGGGGAGTGAGTCAGAGTGGTGGCTGAAGACACAATTTCCATCCTGCTCCATGCCACCTTCTTCCTCTCCCTGCTATGCTATTTCAAGCACACAAACTCCCAAGGCTTTGTGGGGACTGGAAAGAGCATGGGCTCTGAGCCTCAGACCTTGCAGCAAATCACAGCTCTTCAGTGTCCTTGCTATGCGACCTTGAGCAGACTGCCTGTTTACTCTGGCTCTCAGTTTCTTCAACATAGCATAGGACAGTTGTGAGGATTGAGTGGGGTAAGCATAAGCTTTGCATGAGACTTGGGGTACAGAGATGCTCAAGATGTACTGAAGACCTTTGGTTTCAGGTCCATGTGCCCTTTCTCTCCCATCAGGATGTAGATGGCAGAGTCATTTTGTTATAGGTCTTCAGCATGATTCTGGGAACTGTTCCCTCCTTGTTTCCTGCTTAATTGTTGATTGTGGATCATCCCTGCAAAATCACTTTCTGTGGTTCTGCAGGGCAGAAGGGCACAGCTCAACTGCTCCTGAAATGGGAACCTTTCACGATCACCTGTGGCAGACCCTCTTTGCTGGCGGGTGACAGGAGCTGGTTTCTGCTTTGTGGATTTCACTGAGCTGTACAGACACAGAGTCTCAGGTCTTTCTTCTTATCATCTCTTTGGTGACAGGAACAGGCACCAAAGCAAGGAACTTTTACCTGAATGCTCCTCCTCAGGCTTGATGAGGCTGTTTATGGAATTTGCTTTTGCTTTCTGACTTTTGTTTTTTATTTTATTTTATTATTTTATTTTATTTTATTTTATTTTATTTTATTTTATTTTATTTTATTTTATTTTGAGACAGAGTCTCACTTTTGTTGCCCTGGCTAGAGTGAGTGCCGTGGCGTCAGCCTAGCTCACAGCAACCTCAATCTCCTGGGCTCAAGCGATCCTCCTGCCTCAGCCTCCCAAGTAGCTGGGACTACAGGCATGCACCACCATGCCCGGCTAATTTTTTTTTGTATATATATTTTTAGTTGGTCAATTAATTTCTTTCTATTTTTAGTAGAGACAGGGTCTCGCTCAGGCTGGTTTTGAACTCCCGACCTCAAGCAATCCGCCCGCCTCAGCCTCCCAGAGTGCTAGGATTACAGGCGTGAGCCACCGCGCCCGGCCTGCTTTCTGACTTTTGGATGTGCTTTCAGACTCTGCTGAAGGACCATCCATCAGTCATCAGCGGCCCCCAGACTCTTGCGTGGAGTGCTTGCTCTTCCTTCCTGGCCTGTTCTTCACCCTAGCACGATTCCCTTGGCTGCATTTTTCTGTGCTAGCGTTTTCCTGCCTCTAGTTCGTCCAGCCCACTCCAGCCTGGGCTTACGCTGAGCCCACATCATTCAAAGCTGCCCAGTTTTGTGCCCCATCTGCTTGGAGGTCCTCTTGTAGCCTTGACTTTCCTGTTCTTGGCACTTAATGGGTGCCTATGTGACATCTATGCTGTCCTTCCCAGTAGACATGGAGAACCACTCTCACTCCCCAAAATAGCTCTAATGCAGGGAGCTGAGGCTCTGAAGTGAGAGTCATAAAACTTGCATTCCCAGCTCTACTGCTCACCAGCTTTATAATCCTGGGCAAATCACTTATCCTCTCTGAGCCACAGTGCTCATATTTGAAAGGGTGGGGCTAATGCTAATTGCCCTGTTTCTCTCCCTGCCTGTCCCCCCAGCTCCATTTACTGTGAGAATCAAATGAGATAATGTCTGTGAAAGTGCTCTGTAAGCCAGAGCTGTTATTACACAGAGGTGGCCTATTATTATTAAGAGCTGGTTTTCCTGATTCTTCCTGCTCCCCCTCCCTCCCCATCTCCTGAGCTGACTCCGGGCTGAGGCTCAGTGGGGGTGCACTTTTGGGGCCGGAAACTAGAAATCATTCTGCTTCCCTTGCCAAAGAAGTCTTCTTAATTTCTCTGATTTAAACATGTGGAACCAAAGAAGAAAAGTAGAAGGAGCCTGACTCTAAAATCTTTCTTGGTGTGGCTTTTTAAGATCCTGGCAGAAGCTACCATGTCAAGCCCCACACAGAACCCAGACAGGGATCCCCATTCACATGGGTGCTTTACAGTTGCTTCCAGTGTGTTTGCTCTTGGCCAACACCGCTCTTAAAGGTTTCCCCAATCTGGCTACTGTCTGCGGCCCAGCACCACCCTCTTGTAGGGGGCACCACCAACTCCCAGAGCCTCTGACCTCTCACTGCCCCTCCATGCTTAACCCTAAAATAATTCTGTTCACCCAGCACCTCACCTTTGTTCCCATCCCTTCTTCCTGTAGAGTTCAGCTTAGACAGCCCCCACTGAGGAACCATGCCCCGACTCCCCTCGACAAAATGTGGTGCCCCGCAAAGTGCTTCCTATTGTCCCCTAGAGTACCCTTTCCACCCGTGTCTGTTATCACGTGTTAGGACCTGTCTTCTCCAGGAAGCTGGAAGCTCTTTTAAGGCAGGCACCGTCACTGTCTTGCTCATTCACTGCGGTCATGGTGCCCCTGTCCAGTGTCCAGCAACGAGTAAATGAATGAAGTGGGTAAGTCACTGCTCAAGACTTTGTCTCTGGGAGCTGGGGCACTTGGAGATGGATAAACACGGATCGGCTCAGTTTAGAGCAGAATTAACTATTCTTGAACAAAGTATGCAACTCTTAATTTTTTTCTCCTAGACCTTTCTTTCAGACTATGCCAACCAGCTGATGTTGCCAAACATTTACTGAGTGCTTAATCTGTGCCGGGTGCTGAGTGAGCCTGTGACATGAGTCAGCTCCTTCCGTCTTCACAGCCATGCCCAGGAGCAAGTGCTGTTGTTACCCTACGGCGACCTGTGAGACTGTGGTTCAGTTTGAATGGCATGCTCAAGGTCACCCATCCAGCAAGTAAAGGATTACTCGTGAGCCTGAATCTGTTTTCCTCTAAAATCCCTGCTTTTAACCACTGTACCAGACTGCATGGGCTTTGGTATCGGAAAGATATAGGTTTAAATTTCCAGGACTTATCAGCTTTGTTAACTGAAGTAAGTTTGTTTACCTCGTTGTGTCCCATTCATTACTAGAGTGTTATATGATTTAAACAAGATGATGTTTGTAAAGTCCTTGGGTTTTAGCAGGTTCCTAACTTTCATTGAAAGTCAGTAAGTTAGAGATGCAGCTTAGATTTTAAAAGTTAAGACAATCCTAATAGTTTGGACTGATTACTTTCTTCTTTAACATCTTTGCTCAGTGGGGAGGTCAGCATATTGTTGAGCTTCTTGCATCCTGGGGACTATCTTAAAGCAGGTTAATCTGTCCTTTGACAATTGAATCAGAGGGAAAATACTTTTGGACATTCATCAGAGGCCTGGTATCCTGTAGCCCTACTTAGAGCCTTTGGAGGAACCTCAAAAGTCACTATGTCATTGGTACCTTCCTGGTCACCTGAGGGCAGCTCTTATATAACCACTCCTGCCTCTGGACTCTCACTTCTCAAGACAGAATGATGCCAGTTCCTCCACACTTTTCTCAAGGAATGAGTATTTTTTTTTACTTTTTTTTGTATAGATGGGGGTCTCATTATGTTTCCTAGGTTGGTCTTGAACTCCTGGCTTCAAGTGATCCTCCTACCTAAGCCTCCCAAAGTGCTGGGATTACAATTGTGAGCCACTGCACCTAGCCTTTAGAATGAGTCTTAAGCTCTTGTCATCTATCCCATTGCCGGCCTAGAACAAATTCCAATGTATTTATATCTCCTTAACCTATAACAGCTAAGACAAAGACTCAGCAACAAAGATGTTCACTGCAGTATTGATTACATTTGTGAAAAAATGTTCAGTAATAGAGGATTAGCTGAATAGATTACAGCATATCCATATGAACAAATGATTGTTGAGAATGACTATGGGAATGAAAATTTATTGACCTAAAAAGATGATTATGATAGAACAGTAAATGTAAAAAGCAGGTTATAAAATAGAATGTAATGGATTGCCTCCAACTTTGAACACTAGTATTCCTTTATGTATGGACAAAAAAATCTGAAAGTGTTTAAAAGGGTAAAAGTGTTTATCTCTGGGTCATGAGATTGTAGGGGGTTTTCTTGTTCTAAATATTCTATTGGGGGAGGAAGTAATAACTTAGTGGTTATGAAAATGGACTTCAGAATCGGGAAGACCCTGGTTTTGGTCTATTTTCTGCCACTTAGCTTCATCCCCTGAGTTTCATAATTTGTAAAATAAGGATATAATAGTACCTGCTTCTTAGTATTGTTGAGATAATGCTAAAACTAACTTTATTTTTGGAACACTTGCTATGTGCTAGGTACTCTGCCAAGCAATTTATATGCATGTTCTCTGTTATGATTCCCAATCTACAAATGACGGAACTGAGGCTCAGAGATGCTAAGAAACTTGCCCTGGTCCTATATTACAGGGAATGATGACTTGCCCTAACCTTGGCACTTGAGTTCTTTCAATGTCACTAAAGTGAAAATCTGTTTTTTTCATCTACCTCTGTCTGCTGACTCATTCTGGACCCACTTTGACTAAAACCCCCAAACATTTTCATACTGGCCATGTCTCCTCTATTCTCTGGTTGTGCTTTATCTTATTACTTTTTTGGACCTGAGTGAACTTATTATTGAGCAGACAGGTGGATGAGAAACCTGAGCATTCAAATCAAACCATTGATTATGAGGAAGTCCAAGAATAAGCCTTGTAATTTGGCAGTAAGTAGTTGCTGATTACACACTACTATAGTCTGGCACTGAGAAGTTGCCAATCATACTGCAGAGCCCCAGGGGTGGTAAAATGCTTGAGCTTCGCGTTTTCCTTTTCTATGCCTCTAGAAAGACTGGCTGCTTCTGATGGGAGAGTGGGTAGGGGGAGAGGCCAGGATGGGTCTAGTGAGGATGTCATCGGCCAGGACTCCTAGGAGAAGCTAAAGATAGGGGTCCTTAGAACAGAATGTGGCACATAGCCGTAAGAGTGGGAACTGGATGCCTGGCAGACCTGAGTTCTAACCCCTGTTCTCTCATTCACCCACAGTGTGGCCTTGATCACCTTATTAGATTCTCTCAACTTCATTTTCTCATCTTCAAAATGCAATAGGGGCTTGGCTAAATAGATTTCAATGCATCCATGTGAACAAACACTAGGCATCAAGAGTGACTAAAGGAATGAACATTTATTGACTTAAAAAATGTTTAAGATGGACTGGCAAATGTAAAAAGCAGGTTGTAAAATAAAGGCCATGTATAGCCCTCATTTATATAAGGAAGACTATGTTGAAAGTTGGTGGTGTGGTTTGGATGCTCAGGTTTCTGTAGCAGGTAGTACTTATTCTGTGTGGATTTTAGGAGGATCAAAATGAGATTGTGAAAGTAGAAGCTCAGCCCAGTGCTGGGGCCAGTTTAGTCATCATCATCTCTTCCCTGGGGTCCTCCACCCCATCCCAAGTGACCAGACAAATGTTGGAAGACAAGAGAATCCGTGTCACCCAGAGGCTCCACGACTGGGGTGGGAAAACTGCAGAGGGCTAAATGTTAGTGACATTAGAGAGGTGGCCTGAATTCATCCTATCTCCTCATATTAACAGTTTTATTTATTTTTTTAAAATTTCAAAATCCATATGTTTTTGTGATGAAAAAAACTGAACTATACAGGAATATATAGAGAAAATAATTAATAGTGAGAATCCCTCTGTATGGCTCCTCTAACATCCTTAGTCTCTCCTGAGATAGGCATACTGAAGAGTTCCCTGTGTGCCTTGCTGGATGTTTTATCAGGGATTTGAAACATGCGTCTTCACACATACAGACTTCCTCACCCACACTATGAATGATCCATGTCTTGAATGTTCATGAAACTTTCGTAAGAAAAATAAAATGCTGGCTAGATGGAATAATGGAATGGGCCCCACAGTCTTAGCTGTTACTCCATGACTTTTCTGCCTGGGTCTGATATTAACAAATCCAGATGCGTATTGAATTTTAAACTGGCCAGGAAGCCTCTTGACAGTCTAATGTTTCCATATGGCCAACGCTTCTAGCTCTAGTTCTTAAACTTCCGCTTTGGAGGACGTTGCCTGGAACCAGATCATCTCCTGAAAGACTTGGCTTCTTTAGCGAGAATGATCCTTTCCCACTCAAGGGGAAAGGGGACAAGCCCAGGCGGAAATATGTGTCTGAATGACAAATTGTATGAGTCAAAGGCACTTGTGAAAATGACAAATGTTATTTTAAAATCTATAGTGTCCCCAGAGGAGGAAGGTAGTTACTTCTCCTTTCTTTTTTTCTTTTGAGAATGGGTGGAAGCCCTTCAGAGATGGTGATATATACTTTGCAATGATTAACATTTACGGGGTGACATGGGCATTAATGCTTCTTTTGGCTTCTCAGTTTTGGAGAATATTAATAATTGGGATGAATCCAAGTACTGTGGGGATTATTGAGGCACAACAAAAGCTACAAGAATTTTCATTTTATAGATTCTCCCCCCCAACCCTCCCACCCAAGGCATTTATTGTGGAATGTGATTTTAACAAAAGGCAGAGGCACAATGCCTTACACTCAGTAGGCATCTAATTGCTACTGATTGATTTACCTCCATTCTTCAGTATTCTTATAGACCATTTGTTTATTCATCTTTTCATTAATCAAAATGTATCAAGGTGATATTATTTGCCAGGCACTGTGCTCTATGTATCAGTATGGGCACAAAGGAGGAAATGATCAGTTATCCTTAAGCCTGCAACAGGGATAGGTTTTCAGGGGAGGAGATATTCGAAAAGGTTTCAAAATAGAAGTAGGAGTTTGCTGAGCGAATGTAGGGGGAGGGTGTTTCATAAAGGAGGAGCAGTGTTAACCTATGTAGGAAATGTAGATAGAGGAGCAAGACAGTGGGGTTGAAAAACAGCCATGGCCCTGACTGATTGGCCTCTTCCAGCTGTCCTATTGGGACAAAATCCCAAGTGTTCGTTAGAGAAAGATCTCCTTTAGCTCAACTCAAAATTGAGTTCCACCGAGCCACAAATTTATTCAAGAAATATTTATTCAACAACTTTGCATTGTGCTGAATGCTAGAAATATAATGCTGACATATTTCTTGTGGCAATTTTCCTAAAGGCTCAGTACACACTATTAGAGTTTAACTTGATGGTGATCATCATTATCTCAGACACATGTCAAAGCATACTCCTATCTAAGGGGCATCTACCATGGGGATGGCATTCTTCTAAATGTCCTGTACAGGACAAAGAAGAATTTGATACACTCCTTTGCTACTTTCTTAAAATAAAAATGCAGATATCCATGTGACTCATTGTTTTATAAACCGGCATATACTCTGATTAAACCCTGTCTCAAGATCGATGATTTATAAATCCATTTTCTGAAATCATAGCCATGGCTATGATCATTTGGTTCAGCCCCTTTGTCCCATGAGGGAGAAGTGACTTGCCTGAGGTTACATAACAAGGTTTGTCAGACTGTGAACTAGAACTCAGAATCTGAGCCACTACATTCTGACAGCTCCATGAATAGAATGTCTGTGTCACACAGTCAGTCCATAACCAAAACCACATCGGGATGTGCGGTTGGTGTTACTGTGATCCTATCTTTTGACCCCATCTACCTCTACCTCCCCCCCAAAAAGCTTAAAGGGACATCAGCGCAGTTCTGAACACGCTGCCTTTGGGCTCCCTCCGCTTGGGTCCCTGGTTTCTCGTGCATCTGTTAGTCTTCCAAAAAGACACACTTTAGTCTCACCCTTTGAACAGCCCTTTCACTTGCTACTCTATGTGTCTTTTGGTAGACAAAACCACAAACCCAGATGGGCAATTAGGGATTAAGGGCAGCAGTGGTTTCCGATTATTTCAGCTAATTGCTGTCCTATGTGAAAGGTTGCATCATCTTTGACAGCTGGCCTGAGTAATCATCGCTGTTTTCATAGTAAGTCTTCACCTTCTGTGTGATAGGGACTGCCAAGTCTATTTTGACTGGTCTATCATATAGTGGTGCATCTGAAGAGCTATTGTATATATATACCCATTGGTGGTTGTGAAAATCAAATAGGACAAACCCACCAAGTTCATTCCGTCTGCGTGTTCATAGCATGCATTTGCTTTAGTTTAGCTGTTTTTAGCGTTTAGAATCTGTGTGTGTATCCCTGACCCTCACACACGCTGCACGCTGAGCTCAACTCCATTATTTTCTGCTGTTGATAGCACATGGGCTGGGATGCCTTCCTTTCTTCCGTACTGATTTTAGTGGTGGGGAGGAGGGTGATGTAATTTGCATATGGTTACCCAGAATGCTCTGCCAGTAATTAGTTTTTTGCTGGCTTGGACACTGAGCTCTGGAACATACTACAAGGTCTAAATGGGCTTTTGGGTATGCTGAGTTATGTTCTTATTTACTCTAGTGTGACAAGGATTGCTACCCTATCTTAGCTGGGATGGGAGGGGTCCTGACAGGGTTGGGAAGGGGACTCTGATGTCCATATATATCTGCTTTT
Organism: Microcebus murinus; assembly: GCF_040939455.1. Classification (NCBI taxonomy): domain Eukaryota; kingdom Metazoa; phylum Chordata; class Mammalia; order Primates; family Cheirogaleidae; genus Microcebus; species Microcebus murinus. Next base: position 38,822,930 of record NC_134110.1, on the reverse strand, counting down.
TGAGTTCTTTGGAAATAAGGAATTGTAGCAGGTCCCCACCCCCCACCCCCGCCCCCCACCCTCCACCCTGTCTCAGACTGCCAAGTACAAACCCAGAGAAGGAGGAAGTTAATTCACATTCTTGCTTTCTTCTAAGGGCAAAAGTATGCACCGGCTTGTTCCCAAGGGCTCATTTTCCAGCTCTGCTGGGCTCATCAGTGTGCATTGTGAGCCTATACAAAGACCTTGGGGGAGGAACGCTGCTGAGATCCTCACCTTTTGTGTCTTTCTTTATGTGAAATGTGCCACCTCCCCGCTAACTCGGCTCCCGGCTCTCATGGACGGGTGTGTTTATAGTGAATGCAGCATGCTGGGCCACACAGGGAAGCTGCAGGGGGTGTCCAAGTTCACATGTCCTGCATTCCAGGCGAATGTTTCTGACATTGAGCAATGGTACGGCTTTGCCAGGTCTGGGTCTGTTCGATTGGAATGCAACCGAAAAGGAAAGTCCCGGAGTGATTCAAATACTCACCTCCCCGCAACCCCTCCTTGGGTTTTTAATTCCTTTTTAATTCTCGGATGACAAACTCAGGCTGACCGCATGGCACTCATTGGTGCTGATAAGTACAACTTCCCAAGAGATAGGAATGCAAATCGTAATATTTTGTTGAGTCATGTGTACTCTGCAGCTCTTTCCCAAACATTGCATCAGAACCATAATTGGCAGCTCCCAGGACTCTGCTAGATGACACTGAATGTCCAGGAAAAGCTCAGTTCATTTCTCGAAAAAATATAGTCTCTCTCTCCATCTGCCTGGTTGTAATATCCTGTTCTTAAGGAAGCCGAACCCCTGGGGGAGAGCAAAGGCAAAACCGGTTTTGCAGATAAGTTTGAAAAATATGGCTATTGGCCTTTCCCACCCACTTTGGTCTCTTAGCAACAGGACAGCTGATGGTATCCACTAGGGGAAAAAAAAGCATAGAACATGTGGGGGAGCCTGTCTGAATTCTTGCTTGCACTCTGATTTATTTAAACCTCTGCTGCATTCTTGGGTGTGGGGACCCAGCAGTCAAGGCATGAGAGCATTCCCCTGCCCTTCTCTTGACCTCTATAAATGAGCAGATAGAGGAAAATCTCAGAGTGAGAGAGCCTTTCTTCCTCTGCAAGATTCTGCCTTATCTGGGACAGCCATTTCCTTTGACTTGGGGAGTTATCATTTGAAAACTTGGGCACATTTCTGGAAAACTTCGGCTCCTGGGGTGGAGTGCTGGAAAAAGCACAGGGCTGGGGCTCTGGAGCCTACGGTCCCAGTGGTGACAGCTTTTCTGTCCCTGTGGAAGCACAGGCAGAAAACCTCTTAGGCTCTCATGCCTACCCAGTGTTGATTTTCTCAGCTGCAAAGTAAGGAGATTGAATTAGATGTTCTCTTAAGGCATCTTTCAGCACTGAGTTGATGTGTGTGTGTGTGTGTGTGTGTCTTTGCATAAATTTCCAATTGGATCATCTATCCATTCAATTCTCTCTTTCTCTCCATAGAGTTATTAAGTGGTCCAGTGAGAATCTAACCCCAGGTCTGGCCAACTCTGAAGTCCATGTACTTAACTCCTACCTTATGCTGCCATGATACACACATGTAGGAGCCATAGAACTGTTATTTTATGTGACACGTGGTGATCTTTCCACCTACACTTACCAATCCACGGGAGTAGAATTAGTCTCGGGGCTCAGGACACAATACTCCCGAAGTACAGTGCCTTGGTGTGCTGAGTACTCTGAGCTGAAGGACCTGGGAAGGCCTCACAAGCGACATCCTTCTAACTTTCTGTTGCTCTCCTCTCTCCTGCTCCCTTTTTGGGCCCAAAGCCAGCCCTGATATCACTTTAACCTTCCCCTGCCTTGCTGTATAGGAGCTGGCCATAAAGGAATTCTCTGATCTGCCTTGTCTTATAGTAGGTCATAAGACCCTCGTTCAGGGGTCTTGCCCCAGACCCAGGAGGAAGGAATGACACACAGAAGAAGAATCTAAACAGACAGGCCTTGCTTAGTTTCCCCACTCAGCCTATTATCATTAGATCACCCCCTTTTGTCCAATCATGTTATTGCACAACTGCCCATTCTTCATCAAATCTAAGCATAGAAACTGACAGTTTTCCCTGGGTCATTGGGTCTTCATTTCTAAAGGCTCCCATGTCATGTAACACTTTGATCTAAAAGAAAACCCTATCATATTTTTCTCTTGTTGACCTGTCTTTTGTTATAGACATCTTGGCTGTGACCCTTGGGATGGATGAGAAGAGGTATCATATCTTTCTACCCCTACAAGAGGGTATAGAAGATTTAGGGTTAAAAATCAGATAGAACTGAGTTCACATTCTTGCTCTGCCTCTAAACAGTCATGTGGCCTCAAGATTCTTGACAGTGAAATGGGAATAACAAAGCCTATCTTATCAGGTTGCTATGAGGATTGACTGAAATGATGTATGGAAAATACCTGGCATAGTTCCTGCTATGTAGTAAGTGCTCAATAAAAAGGGGGGCAAGCGTGAGAGAGACAGAGAGATACTGAGGGATCGATTGATTGTAGGTTCCCTGATGGTAGGAACTTGCCTTAATTATCCTGTAACCTAGCCCATTGTGTGGCACACTGAAAACAATTGCAAGTGTTTGCTGAGCCAGATACCCGCCACCCCCCAACTCATTCACCCCCAGGAAAGAGTGGTGAATTTCATGACTTCATGTTACTGGAACTTGTTAGTAGGTTTCTGCATGTTAGAGCAATACATCACAGCCAAAGTAACTGATGTGATTTGGCTGTGATTGTCTGTTTCTTACACAATTTAATGTCCTTCAATCATTTAAAAAATATGAAGTTGTTATTCAAAGCATTTTGATTTTTATTTTTGGCTGGATACTGTTGGAGTGTTTCTCTCTGCTGCTCGCCTGTTAATTGAGCACTCACCATGTAGCTAGTAGGCACTGTGTCAAGTGTTTTACATTCCTTCTTTCATCATTACTTCAACTACCCTCATAGCAACCCTATCAGACAGGTTTCCTTCTTTCCATTTCATAGTTGAGAATCCTGAGGCTCAGAAAGTGTGAGTCACCTAAGACCATACAACTGTTAAGTGGCAGAGCAAGAATTTGAACCTCTATCTCCCTGACTTTTAAAGGAGGGCAGTCTTGATAATTGTCTTGATACTTAAGCTCACTCTTTTGAAAAAAAAAAAAAAAAAGTCATCCAATTTCTATCAATACTAGGGAACTTTGAGCATTTCCTATGTTCCTGTCCCTGTGCTAACTCCATCATACACTATCTTATTTAATGCTGTTAACAACCTTGCAGGGTAGATCCAATTATTAGACCTAGATTTGAGAGGAGTGAATTATTGACAGGCAGACAGATTAAGTAACACGCCCAAGTAACCCAGACTATAATTGGCAGAACTGGGATTTAGACTTAGGAAGTCTGATTCCAGAGTAAACTTTCCTCCTAAGTGTGATCTAGTGATTGTATTAGTGTCTATGAAGGCACGCTGTCTCTGTTCCCCTGGGGAGTGTTATTACAGTTTACTTAGAACTTAACTTCTGCCGCTTTTGGTGGCCCTGAGAATAAACAATGGAAATTGTGGATATAGAAGTTATAGAACCACAGGCCAGTAGAGTTCAAAAGTTCAAAGACTTCTTCAAGAGGTCATCTAGTTTAATAGTTTCTAATTGTGTGTTTCTTTCTTTCTTTTTTTTTTTTTTTTGAGACAGAGTCTCGCTTTGTTGCCCAGGCTAGAGTGAGTGCCGTGGTGTCAGCCTAGCTCACAGCAACCTCAAACTCCTGGGCTCAGGCAATCCTTCTACCTCAGCCTCCCAAGTAGCTGGGACTACAGGCATGTGCCACCATTCCCGGCTAATTTTTTCTATATATATATATATATTAGTTGGCCAATTAATTTCTTTCTATTTATAGTAGAGACAGGGTCTCGCTCTTGCTCAGGCTGGTTTCGAACTCCTGACCTCGAGCAATCCGCCCGCCTCAGCCTCCCAGAGTGCTAGGATTACAGGCGTGAGCCACCGCGTCCGGCCATAATTGTGTGTTTCTTATTTAGTGGGTTGTAAAATCAATTTAGTTCATGACCAACATTCGAAAAATGAAATGAATAGAATAGAAAACATAGGATTATATTGCACTTAGGGTGAAGGAGTGTTGAGAAACAGTTGTTTCAGTTATCTATATAGGTGTGTGTTCTGGGTCATTGTAAAATGCATTTCTTATTGAGAGCTATGTTTGACAAAGTTTAAAAAATGTTGGCTTTGTCCAGTAGTTTTCAAAGTTTATTCCATAGCATCTGAGGAGGCCTCAGATACCTTAGGGAGGATTGAGATGGAAAACAGTGAGTAGGAGGAACTTTAGGAATGCCTCCTCTCCCAACTAAAGTAGACTCATGTTTATCTGCTTTTCATGTTGAATTTCCATATAATTTTTCATTTGAATTAAAAGACTTCACTGGAAAAAAAAATAAAGGGCCACTGGAGTTGTGTTATATTGGATATTGATTTACTCTTGTATAACTTCATGTGTAGCCAAGGCCTACACTGTGACAGCTACCATAGAATATGAGGAAGATTAGAAAATGTAGTCATCCCCGTGGTCATCCTTAAATTCTTTTTTATTTTATTTATTTTTTTATTTCAGTATATTATGGGGGTACAAATTTTAAGGTTTCAAATAATGCCCTTCCCCCTGCCCCCACAAGTCTGAGCTTCAAGCGTGACCATCCTCCAGATGGTGCACATCTTACTCATTATGTATGTATATACCCACCCCTCACCCCTCCCCCGTCCCACCCTCCCATTATCCAATTAATGTAATTTCTATGTATCCACTTAGGTGCTGCTCAGTTAATACCAGTTTGCTGGTGAGTATATGTGGTGCTTGTTTTTCCATTCTTGGAATACTTCACTTAGTAGTATGGGTTCCAGCTCTATCCAGGAAAATACAAGATGTGCTATATCACCGTTGATTCTTTTAGCTGAGTAGAACTCCATGGTATACATATACCACATTTTATTAATCCACTTATGTATTGATGGGCACTTGGGTTGTTTCCACATCTTTGCAATTGTGAATTGTGCTGCTACATTCTTAAATTCTTGATAGAATCAATCTGATAACCATTTATTGCTTATGCCAGATATGGTAAGGAAATACATGAGGCTCAGATTTTGGCAACTTCTTTAAAAAGAGATACCAAGGATTGCTATAAGAAGGAATATGGAGGGGACAAAGCTGGCTGGAGCACTGGAGATGAAAGTGAACACCAAGGGTTACACTTGGTTCTGATCAACAGCAGACATACAAGTCTAATATGAATTTACTTGATGACAGTTCATGACTCAAAGTCCAAGAGGGTTCATTGATTTCTCTGTGAGTCCATCATGTGGCATGGGCCAAAACCCAAGGTAAGCTTGGCTACATTCAATGCATTCATGAACATGTGGTACAGTGTACCACAACCAACCTCTATTTGATCTGCTAGCTGATTACACATAAATAAGTGAGCCCAGTGGAAATTAACCTAGCCCAGCCCAGACCAGATTTGCCTAGCTGGCCCTTAGAAGTGTGAGCTAGCTTTTGAAATGTTTTGTTAGGCATCAAATCCTAACAGAGGCACCTACTTCCCTGCACTGGCGAGTCCACTTTGGATAACAACACCATGGCCACATTTGATTGCCTGAAACATTCACAAACATTAGCTAGAAATGTTACAAACTAGAATTTATTGAGGTCAGGATGGTGAGAAAGGCTCTGAAAACCTGCTGGATAAGGAGTTAAGAAAGCTTAACTTGAAAAGTAAAGGATGTTTGTAGGAACATGAGATTGGACATTAGTAGGAGAAGTGGGGTGAGTAATTTTTAACTTCTGTGGTTGATTGAATAAGGGCTGCAATTCTTACCTTGCTGCATCCATTCTTGCGATAGCCTTATGGCGGGCAGCATGTATTTTCCTTCTCCTTGACCTTGGGCTTGAAAGCATGACTTGCTCTGGCCAATGAAATGTAGGTGGATGTTACAGAGTGCCAGTGCTGGCACTGTAAAAGGCACTCATGCTTCAACTCACTCTCCTGTGCTTCTACTATCGCTATGATAAAAACATGCCCCAGTTGGCCCACCACTCCTAGACAAGATTAGGAACTTGTGAAGCAGAGTCACCTCCACCCCCCTGAACCATGCAGCAGAGCCTTCCCAGCCAGCCCATGCCTTCCTGAGTAAGAAATTCATGCTTATTGTTAAATATTCCCAGGATTTTGGCCAGAAATGGTTGGCCAACATATAACACTTCTGAGACTGCAATTAGGACCCAGGAATAGCTACACCAGGGAAACAGACTTCTATTGCATTTAAGGGGCAGGGGAAAATCTCTTTGCCAAGGAAGAAGAACAGGTAAAATTAGGAGTTCTGTGTGCATATGGGATGTTCAAGCATCGGGAAGATGGACACGGTGTTCCCAGCTGGCATGAGGATCAGGCTTTCATTTCAGAGTGACAAGGTTACTAAGTGATTTTGGGGGAGAGTTAGCAGGTCATTTCAGCTGTGTTTCAGCAGAGAGGGGGAATGGGCACGAGGGCTCATGCCTGTATGTGCAGGAAAGGGGTTGGCCAGGAGGAGCAGAGGCCACGAGGAGCTTTAAATGCCTAACCAAGGTGTTGACCTCAGCCTCAAACCTGTGGCATTTGTGACTCAACCTGGAACCTCTTGCCCTTTACCTCCAAGTTCCACTCCTGAAGATTCAGCTCAAGTGCAATTTTCTCTATGAGACCGTTTCCTGACCTTTCCAGCCTGCAGGGACCAACCCATCTCTGAATTCTTTATCTTGGCTGTAATTTATATGCTGTCTTCACTTTTTCCTTGACTTTTTCCATGCTGAGTTTGATGTTTTCCATGTACTCACGTAGCGCTTCCTCAAATTAAAGAACCTGTTGCTCTGTGCAGTGCTTTTGTCCCTTTCTTTAAAATTGTGAGCTGGTAGAAGGCCAAGAGCACAGCTTAGTCACCTGGTATACCCCTGCCTACCACAGTGCCTGGCACACACCCACCCTAGGGCCTCAGGAAATAGTTCTTGGATGAATGGATATGGATTTCTTTTGTCTTTCTGACGCAAGTATAAACTCCTGAAAAGCTGTTCATTCTTACATTCTCATAGTGCTCCGAGGCCAGTGCGTTTTTTCCACCAACAAATATGTGATGAATGAGCCTTACCCTGGCTTACAAAGCCCTGTGTCACCTGGCTCTTACCCATGTCTTTGACATCATTCTGTGCAACTCTCTCCCTCACTCACTGACTTGCTCTAGTCATATGGGTCTTGTCTCAGTTTTTGAAGCCCTGTTTCCAGCTCATTCTCATCTTAAGGCCTTCACAGTCTCTTTGGCTGCAGTCTCTTCACTTGATTTTCTATGACTTCATCTCTCTTGTCTTTCAGATCTCAGTTTAAGGTCTCCTTTGGGAATTCTTTCCTGAAAGCCCCATTTGAGGTCCCACCCTGCTTCTGTCCATCACATCTTCCTATCTCAGTTCTCTGCATGATACTTCTCCCTTTTTGATAATTTCTTTCTTTTCTTCCCTCCCTCCCTCCCTGCTTCTTCCCTCCTTCCTTTCTTCCTAGCTTGCTTATCTATTTATTGATTGTCTCTCTTCGCCAAAACATAAGCTTCAGGTGCCTTTGGGGTTTGTTCACTGCTATATCTCTAATGTGTGATACATATGTTTGAATGAATGAGTGAATGAATATGGATCTAGCACTCAGCTGTATGTTGGGAATACAGTGGGAAGAAGACAAACAAGGTTCTTGCCTTCAAGTATTTTACCACTTTTGCTGAATGAATGATCAATGTGTACATGGTGCAGCAGAACAAACAAAGGAAAAAACTCACCAAAACCAACCAAACAAACAACAAAAATAAAACAAAACAGAGCAAATTATGTGTAGTACGTCTGATGTGTTATGCTTCGGCTTCCTCTGTGAAGTGATGATAATGATGCCTAGCTTGCATTTTTGCCAGGAGGAGTAAGTGAGGCGATGAACAGACAGCAGCACCCAACCTCATTCCTGGAATGCAGCAGGTGCTCCCTGAATGGTGCTCTTCACTCCTCGTCTCGTCTCCCCTGTGATGTGTGAAATAAAATGTGTTAAGAAGCTCATGCTCTTCAGATCTCCCATCTGAACCATTCCAGAGAATTGAACTCCATTTCCAAAGTATGACTCCTAGTTTTAAATCCAGTTATGAAAATTTATCTGTGCCAAGTCCTCCAGAGTGTTAACAGTGGAGGTGGAACTGATAATAGTCCGTTTGTGTGGCATGGACTTTGATTCTTTCAAAGCCTTTGTATGACTAGGGAGGTCTTGTTAGTTGCTGTTCCAGCAGAGCATGGTGGGGAGCTATGTGATAATTGGCTGCAAGCCATTGAAAAAGCATGACCAGCCTGGAAATGCTATAGATAGGGCTGGTCTTCTGCAGAGGTGCAGTTGACAATTGCTAGTGCTTCTTGAAACGCCACCATTGAAGAGTCAGTCCTTTAGGGTACATAGTTGCTGGATAGAAGAAAGCCAAAACAAAGCAACTTTAGTAGTCATTTGCATGTTACTAAGAGTTTGCTGAATAGCAGTGTTTTATTCTAGACCCTTAGCTAGATCTCATTCAACCCTAACATCCACAACAATTGTGGTATTCTGTGACCAGGGCTCTGCCATGACTACGATAAGGTTAAGTGAGTCCATGTCTTGGAATAGTGAGACTTTCTGAGACTGCGTGGCTGAGTGTCTAGTGAACCAGGTCCCACGGAAGGGACCAGGTCAAGGGCAATTACACAACAGAGCTCCCAAAGTTAACTCATATCTGTTCTTAATCTGTTTTCCTCTCTCTCTCCACCTACGCAGATGTGCCCTTTAAATATTTATTTGCCCACCTTTGCAGTGTGCGGCAGACTTTGTCTCAGAAGTCAGCTTGATCCCTTTGAAGGTGTTTACTAATTAGATCAGGCTGGGAAGTTAGGCAACTCCAGATATGTTTATCCTGTGCAAAGTAGTCCCTGGACCCGGGACCCCTAAACAGCCCTAGGGAGGTCAGCTGCAGTTTCCCTGCTCACTCTCTTTATTGGAGGAAGTCCTAATGATTGCCCAATTAAGCTGAACAACACACACTACTTCTTTTTTCTGCCATTACGTCCTGACACAGTTTTAACACAGACATCGGAGTGGCTGGGGCCAGAAAGCCAAATGCTCTTAGCAAGTACAATTACGGATCAGTTGTGCGCTGGGTCCAATTTGACGCAGCCATATGAAATTCTCACTCAGCGACAAGGCATCCGGCCCACAGATATTGACGTGAATATGATTTTGGCTTAGAAGGAAAATTGCTGCCACAGTAATTCCAGTTCAATAGACCCACAGGTCACTGCCCTCAAATATTTTAAAATAATAATTTGTTTCAGGTGAATCTGTGCACGTGCATGGGCATGTGTTTGAGTGTATGGGAGTGGGGCCTGTGTGTGTTTGCTTGTATTATCTCCAGCTGAAAGAGCTTTCCGAAGAGGCAGAGCACAAAGTGAGAGGGAGGATGCCATGGTGCTGGGTCTCAGGGTAGCCTCAGTCTGTGCTGCATCTGCACTGGCTTCTCTTCAGCTGCCTCGGTCATTGTCACTGGTCTGATAGGGAGAGAGAAATCGCTGATCATGATTGCATGAAATGTCTGTGGTCTCAGGGGACTCCCTTAAAAATTTTTGCCTCAAAAGTCTTAGCTTGTTCCAACAGCAAGGCCAAGCACTTCCCACTTCTGGAGCAGTGGCATGAAGCCACACGGGGGTGCCTACAAGCTGGGAATGATGCTCTGAGTCCCGTGACAAAGCTATGGGAGTCCCTGGGCTTTGCTGGGCGAAGACAGCCTGGAGTGCTCTCCTCCCTGCATCTGTGGGTCCTCAGTCACAGTCCTGCCATGTTCTATAATCCACAGTCTCTCGGGATTCTTACCATGAGGCTGATAGCACCTTAACTTTGTAACCTCAATCCCTAGCTCTGTGCCTGGCTCAGCAATGTCTATCAAATGACAGAATGGACACACCTCCTAGGGAGAGCTAGGTTTCCACTTGATGTTGCTAGAACGCCGCTTCTCTTAATTAAATGGACAGCAGGTTGCCTAAACTTAGCATTGGGTGTAGAGTCTTGGGAGAGACAGGGGTAGGCTAGGACAGAGCCACCTGTCAGTGGTAGATTCACCTGTCCCTGGAAAACCTGATTTTCCACTGGGGGTGGTTCCTGCCAGTGTCCTGTTGTCTTCCTGTGTTATTTTGCTTCCGGATTTAAACACTTTGGCCCAAATGTGGACAAACCTTTTTCTCGTAACCAAGAAGGAAATCTCCCTTCTTAAGGTTTAATTTCTAAAAGAGACACTTTTTTCTTGGGGGACTGGCCACAGGAAGGATCTCTCACTTCAAAGAACTTCTTTCTTTCGCTTCGGGTTTAACTTTACCTAACTTAACAAGTTACCAAATCTTAAAGTAATCCCATCACCATAGCAGGAATTATACAGTGGGCTATTCCTATACATTCACTCCTATATTCATTATATATACACTTATGAATATAGGATAATTATAATGTATTATATTTTTTATTTTGTATTATATTTTATACATGGTGAGCTTGGCTAAAGGGAAGGATGACTTCCCTGGGAACTTCAGCTGCTTGGAGGGGTGAGGGGAGCAAATTCCTGGCACAACTGTAACCCTTCATTGTCAGCACAGCAATGCTCCATATGGCTGGGCTGCTCTGGTCGGTAACAGTTTTCACACGTCCCATTAACACTTGATTCTGGTCGGAAAGAAGCCATTTTTCTTAAGGAGCAAGGCTGGATGGCGGTGTTACAGGTGAAGAGATGCAAATTTTTGTGAGCTTCCAGAGGGAACTAACCAGCTGTTGTGGCTTGAAACTCAAGCACATCTCTTAGGTGATAATTTTCAAGAAGTAGCTAGTTTTGGTGGAGGCTGGCTCTGGATCATTTCCAGCTTGTCAGCAGAACTCAGTGGTCCTCAATGAATCATAAGAAAGAAGCAGTACCTGTGTTTACTCCAGACCTGGTAGACACAGAAAGGAACGTGGCCAACCTTTCTGATCTAACTGCACTGAAGAGCTGATGGCAGCAGCTGGACTTTACAAAGTCAACTGTGGCTCAGAGCCTTTGTCCTCTGCCGTGTCTCATAAAGCTTTTATGAAATCCCTCCATCACCTTCGCAGATCCTGCATCATGAAGAAGGATGTGGAGAGCTCAAGGAGCACCCCAACCACGACATATGCCAGGTTTCTGATCCTTCCAGAGAGGGGAACTCAGCATTTTTGGTTCTTGCCAAGGAACCAGACTACTGAGGCTATGGGACTTGTCGCCAACTGTAAGATCTCATTTCATGTGAATGATTGTAGCTTCATGAAATTCTGGGACTTATGTATTCTAGTGAGAGCTCCCTAACATCTGCAGGAACTTGATGATTGAATGATGCAGGGAGGAGGATTTGGAAAAAGTAGGTGTTTATTGATCCAACAAAGCCTTATAAAAAAATACCAACTACATTTATGTAGTCTGCATTTCAAAACAAACAACCAACCACAACCAGTTTACCAACTGTCAGGAGAAAAAAATGAATTATCACTCACTGCAGATTCTCCCAGGTAAGCAGTGCTGCACACATGCAGAGAGAGAAGTGAAGCATGCGTTCAGCTATGTGTCCTTCCTTATTGGCCCCACCAAGTATTTCCTGCGACATCTACCCATGAGACTTCTTAGAACTGGATCTTTCTCTTCCTCTTTCTTTCTCTCTTCTTCTACCACATGGGATAATGGAAAAAATACAGGATTTAAAATCAATTTGCCTGGAATCAAGTCACTGTGAAATGTTGGGCTTTTCTTTGCCTCAGTTTTCCTATCAACAAACTGGGCATAAGAAGACCTACATTTCTTCATTGACCACAAATAAATTGAGCTTCAGTTATCCAGGATGAAATATTGCCTACAAATCTTAATACATGTTTTTCTATTTTTACTTTCTATTTTTAAAAATGTTTCTCATTTTCTTCCCCTGACTTCATTTTTGAATTGTCAGAGTCAAGTATGTATAAGCAGCTTTAGCTCCACCAGTGGAATTATGGGTTCTTGAATTATTATAAGTTTTTTTCCTCTCTCCCTTTTGGTGTAACTAGAACTCAGAAAGTGATAGAATAATCCTTTTTCCTTTCATGTTGTCTTTTTCACTGCTTCCAAACTTTCCATAACTTTTCTATCTCTATCAACACCATCCTATATCATCCAGACTGCTAGTGCCTTCAGCTCTTATCTCTTTCTGTGCCAGCACATCCTACACACAGCAGTCATTCATTCATTCATTTCTTCACTGACTTAGCAAACATGTCAGATACTTGCTAGGTACCACCTACACTATAGTAAGTGTTGGACATATTAATAACTAGTTCAAATACCTTCCCAGATTCCCATCACTTTTACTACAAATGTCAAGGCCCATTGCCTAGGATTCAAAAATCCATGCACACACTTGTTTCAACCTGCTTTTGTACCTTTTACCTTTCTTTCTTTTTTTTTTTTCTTTTTGTTTTTTACAGATAGGGTCTCATTATGTTGCCCAGATTAAACTCAAACTCTTGGACTCAAGTGATCCTCCTCCCTCAGCTTCCTAAGTAGTGGGGGCTACAGGTACACGTCCCCATGGCCAGCTCAACCTGCTTCTTAGTTCTCTCTCTCACTACATGATATTATCCACTCTCAATTCCAGCTGGACTTGTCTCCTCACTGTGTCTGCACCTTTGCTTTTCCCAGTCTCCTTCCAGGTATGCCCATTATCTCTACTTCACTTGTTCAAACCTAATATTCAGTAGAGAGGTGAGATGTTAGTTCTTTTGTGAAACTCTCTTGACTAACCCTTAGCAGGACCCTGGTTGTTTAATATCTGAATCGATAGAATTCAAATTGCTAGTTACCTTTTCAAGCATATAGAGAAAAAAATGAGGTTTCAAGGTGCTTGAATGAAAACAGACAAACATATTGTCTTACATGTTCTTGCATCCTTCATAGGATCCAATGCAGCATCTTGCTCAACAAATACTTGCCTATTTGTTGTTTGAGCCATGCAATAAAACATAGAAAGGGAAAATGATGTACTGTTAGGATTTGTCCAGTAGTTTATTGCTTCCCTTTCATTTTTCTGGATGGCTTCAGATGCCAGTTTGGTTCAAACCCTTATCAATTGCATCCTTTCCAAGTTGACTGCCATGGAGTCTTTAATCCCTCTCCTGTCCTTGCTATGGAAATACAGGGTTACCTAGTCTAGCCTGGAGAGCACAGTATAAGGTAGTGGGGAAAGCTGTAGCTTTGCACAGATAACTGGATCTGGTTTCTAATTCTAACTGTGAGTTGTGTAATCATAGAAGAGTTATCTTGCCCCTCTGAGCCTCAGGTTCATCTTCTGTGAAGTAGAATTAATAAAACCCCTTGCAGGGCTGTTGCAAAGATGAAATGTGATAATATATAAATATAGCACCTATTAGTTTGCTCAATTCACATTAAGTGCCTATTAAGTTATAGCTATTATTAATATTGACTGCGGATGCTGGAGTGTTTTGCATCTTCCAGGACACTTTGGAAGAACCACTGGACTTAGAGGGATGTATACCAGCCTGATGTACAGTCGGCTGTTGTAAACTTTACTTTGGGAGCTGTCCAGCGCCCAGTCTCCTTCTCTGTTGGCACAGAGTCTCTTTTTTGTAGTACTGTTGAAGAGTAGTGGCCTCTCCCTCCCATAGATGTCAGAGACTTTCGATCCTCCCTCTCCTCTCTCCTTTGCTGACAGAGTTTAGCAAATGATCAGGGCTTAGCCTATTAGATCCTTCTGCCACTTTGCTGCTGGGGTTTTGAATCCTGATGCTATGACTCTTGCTTCTGGGATTTTGAAGCCTTAGTGTATGTCCTAAAGCTAAATGATCACTTAAAATTTAATCACAGTTAAGGCAGCTTTGGTGGTGCTATTCAGCTTCATTTTTCCTTCTTACACCATCTCTGTTGAGCTCTCTCCTCTGTAATCATCCAGACTGCCATGTTCTTGTTTTCTAAGTCTCCTGTTGCTGTGAGCCTCTGATAAACTTCCAATAAATCATTAACTCCCCCTTCCTCATATTTTCTCCATATGTTACTTGAAACCAAGGACTCAGATTGCCATATTGAGTGGCTTAGGCTCTTCATTCAGTGGCAAAGAATCTATGGTGCACTGGCCTCTTCTTTGAGCTCACCCCTGTGACTGGCCATAAGGCTTGGGGTGTTGTCCTCTGCTGCCATTGTCTTTGTATCATCATTTCCATTGTTTGTTTTTAGGGAATCCTGGAGCCAGAAAGCATGATGAGCTGCCTTCTAACTAAGAAATTGACTTTCGAGTCACTTCTAGTCTTTTTCACAGGATGGCACGTCTCACCTTGAATTGTCTCCATGTTCCGGTCTTTTGCCCCTACTTTAGAAGTGTGGCTCAGCCAATGAAACTCTGACACCTTTTCTCTCAACACGCAAACTTGTTGGCAGAAGCGGTTCTCATCTAAATTTTGCTGCCGACAATCCTTGTGCAAGCCAGCTCATCTCTTTGTCCTTCAGTCTTCTCACTTATGAACTATGCTAGGTAGCAACAGAGGGCAATTTTGATGAGCAAATAAAATGATTGCTATGCTGGCATCTTTGCAAAACAAGGCTGATGTCATGATAAGCAGATGGTGCCATGAATATTTTTCATAAAACAATGATGGTAAAATCAATGGTAAAAGCATTGGGAAAGATTGGCTGATTTGGGGGGTTTGGATATCGGTCATGGAGAATTGAACATTGGATGGTAGTGAGGGTGGGGGCCGGAGGCAAGGTACTGTTTTTCTTAATCAGGTAGTGACCTCTTCTGGGGAAAGAAAGAGGCTAGCAGGGCCTCAGCATTACATGACGCATACAACGTTTGCACAAGGGCAACCAATGATAAAGTGGCTGGTCCCCAGAGGGAGAAACTCTCAGGCTAGATATTTGCCCTGGGCAGCCAGGTGGAAAACAAAAATAAATGAACTGAAACCAAAATTATTTTCCCTGTAGTGAGCTCTCAATGAGACAGCTAATGACACTGTGTGGGCTTGTCCATGCACTATGGTGAGGCCACTGTCCACTGAGGCAACCTGGCCAGATCCAAGAATCTAAGACCAGCCTTTAGGGAAAATGGTTCAAAAAAGGTATAGATGGGAAATGTAATTTTGTGCATTCCTAACTGGGATTGAAAAGAAGCAGTCTTTTAGATGGACAAAGCAAGGTTCAGAGGATGGTGAAACAACTGATTTTGCTCATTGGTCCTCCTTTGGGGGCAGAAAAGGGGCAAGCGCCTACCACAGTCTTGTCAATTGAACTAAGTAAGAGCAGTGAAAACCATAAAAGATGTTTTATTTTTGTCTCCCCCAAATACCACCATATTCACCTGCTACTTAAAGCTCTTGGAAGGAGGAAGAAAGAAAACCTCCAGGAAGTCTCCTTGGTAACTTCAGCAATCATTCCAATCCTCTTTTTGGTATACCTGAAGGACTTAATCTATACTAGAGGGTAGAACATTTGATCAGACGTGGTCTGTTACTGAAGACACAGGTCATGGTTTCCAGTTAGACTCCTGGGCAGAAAGATGCAGGGCTGATGGGAATCACATTGTCTTACTCCTTGTTGAATGGCTGAGCTGGACTCAGAAAGGAAGACTTACCCAAGGCCAACTTAGAAACACAGGAGTAGGGCTTAAGTTAGAACTGAGGCTTCTGACCATCTTTTCCTTTCTGTTAGCAGTTACTCCTCTTCTACTTCCCTCTAGTCTCCTGCTGCATACTAAATTGATTTGCAATATTAATATTACTAGATTGATTGACAATAGGGTAGCTACAATTTAAGCAACTACTGCAGGCTAATCTCTGTTCATTTATTCAACAAATATTTATTGAGTGTCTACAATGTGTTAGGCATTGGCGATACAACAGTAAGCAAAAAGTGATAAGCTCAGATATAGTCAAATATCTCATAAACACAAAAGAGACTAAAATTGTGTGATCTCCGAAGGCAAGCCATTTGGCATTGTAAGAGGTTATAATGGGAGGGATGGGGTTGTTAGTCTAGGGACAGCATCCCAAAGGAAGTGGCAATTCTATTCACCTGTTGCTTGGGCCTAAAAATCTCAGAATCATCCTTGCCTCCTCTCTTTTCCTCATACCCCACATCCTATCCACCAGCAAATCTGATTGGTTCTGCATTTGAAATATGTCCAGAATCCACCTGCTCCTTATCCCCCCTGCTGCCATCCCCCTTTGCCCCAAACCCCCTCTCTCTTGCCTGTATTGTTGAGATATACTCTCTCTGCTTTCACTCTTTTACTCAATTATATTTGGGTGATTGTGGACCAAAAACTTTCTAAGTCTTGTGCATGACTTCTCAGGAGTTTTCATATGCTAATCGATATAGTGACTCTCCAAGAAGGAGGTACGGGGTACAGCATACTACAGACATATTTGGTCACAATTTTTTTCTTACAGTGTGTCTCACATAACTGTTGTTCCATGGAACATGCTCTAAAAATCACAGAAAATGTCTATGGAAATACATCATGTAAAATATCATTATGAGCTCAGAGGATAACGTGATGGGAAATGAAGCCACGTACAACAGTTTCATTGAACAGGGAGTCAGGTTTACCAAATTCTAGCCACAGTTACCTTCTTCTGAGCCGTGCAGCCTAGGCAAGTTATTTAATGTCTCTGAGCTTGGTTTCCTTATCTGTGAAATATAGATAATAATTCCTGTCCTGTCTACTTTGTCAAGCTATTGGGAGCATCAGATAAAATAAAGGATGTTAAAGAAAGTGCATCCCTTTCCTCCCACTTAACCCAACCCAAACCTAACCCAATACCATGACTGTCCTAAAAAATCATTAGCATTTCCAGTTACACCATTTCTGCACTTCATCTTGATCAATGAGCAACAAAATTAGCATTGGGCTTATTTATTTAAGTGATCAGGGGTAAAATTCAGGGAGTTGCTGGCTGTTGGCTAAGAAACAAACAAAACAAAGGATTAATTGGCGCTCAGGCTGTGGCGAGTGCCAATATGTGACATGCATGGAAGGAACACAAGCCAGTTGCCTGGACAGCATAGCAGAGAGACAAAACCAGCAGGGATTGTGTGGAAAAGGCTAGAGAGGCAAGAGAACCTGAAAATACAGCATTGCAGGGAGAAGATGATAAAACTGGATTGATGCTGATAAAAAATTTATCATCACCTTAGCTGATAGTTGGGATGCAGTGCCCCACACAGAATGGTTGAATAGCACTGGGCATGGTACTTCAGGGAGGGTCAGTGGAGCTGTGTGACAACTCCAAGCTGTCAAAGTTCTGTAGGTCTCTGTAAGGAGCCCATCCGGGGTACATGGTTCATACCAGGTGAGCAAGAGGTAGCTCTGCTGTTGTAATAATAATTTCTCCTTTGGACCAAAACTCCACTGAGTTCTCTTTTTTTCTATGTGACTGACTGGGTAACTTTGGACCTACACTAATTTATCCTCAACAAATACATCTGTATAGTGGGCCAAAGCCTCTAATGATGATGATGATGATGATGATGATGATAATATTGACAATGATAATAAAAACATAGCTTCCATATGGCTGCTTAAAAAACACACTCATGGCCGGGCGTGGTGGCTCATACCTGTAATCTTAGCACTCTGGGAGGCCAAGGTGGGAGGATCGCTCAAGGTCAGGAGTTCGAGACCATCCTGAGCAAGAGTGAGACCCCATCTCACTACTATAAATAGAAAGAAATTAATTGGCCAACTAAAATATACATAGAAAATATGAGCGTGGCATGGTGGCACATGCCTGTAGTCCCAGCTACTCGGGAGGCTGAGGCAGAAGGATTGTTTGAGCCCAGGAGTTTGAGGTTGTTGTGAGCTAGGCTGATGCCATAGCACTCTAGACTGGGCAACAGAGTGAGACTCTGTCTCAAAACAAAACAAAAAAACAAAAAAAACACACACACACACTCACATCTAACCTGCTCAAAATACAGCGTGAGCTTGGTATTGAAATCCCCATCCAATTGAAAGGAGGAACCCAAGGTCCAACACCTTACAGGAGGTCACATGGCCAGGGAGAGACAGAGCTGGGGCAGGAAACAGATCTTCTGTCTCATTGTCTGTATTTTATATGATGCTGCTTCTCTGGGCACCCACCCGCCCCATGGGATCAATATTCCTTCCAGGCACACAATCCTGATACTTCCATTATTAAAGTGAGCCCTACTGGGTGAAAATGTTTGCGTTTTAGGGGTATGTCTATGTTAAGATAATCTAGGCTGACAGCAAAGTTAAGCTGTCATCAAAGCTCTGAGGAAATGTTCAGAGAATTTACTTGGAGAGGCAGGGGTCATTAAAAACCACACAGTTTCCCTCCTCAAAGATGGCAGTTTATAAGCTATGTGACCTAATGTGTCTGTGGTTCAATTTTCTATCTGTAAAGTTGTATTTATAATACTACCCACTTTGGTAGGGTTATTGAGAGGTTTACATGAATACGTATAAGGTATTTGGAATTGTACCAGTATACGTGAGCCTTATTGTCGGGCACACATAGGTTTTATACTTCTTGTTTCCCTTGTAACTAATATTTTTGCTTTTCTAGAACTCAGCATTCTAAATGGTTATTATCTGTCCCTACCAGACTGAAAAGTATTGGAGGGCAGAGAGAATATTTAATTCACTGCTGTGTCTCTAGTACTTGGTGCATAGAACGTCCCAATAAACACTCATTGAATGAGTAAACAAATAAATACACAAATATCTTCTGACAGGAAAAAAAAAAAAAGAAAAAAAAAAGAAATAGGTATCTTCTTTAAGTCTTGTCCTTTCTGAACTCATATACTGACCAATATATCTTAAATTATCGAAGGAATCAGAGAGCCAGAGCTCTTTGGCCAAATACTCTGTAGGCAATTAGTTGTGTCATCTAGAATGTTCGCTGATTAGGTATTAATACCTGAGGACAGAGACTATGCTTTGTTCTCTGTTATATCCTCAACACCCAAGAACTGTGCCTGCCATCCAGTAAGCACTCAATCAACATCCGTTCAATGAATAAAGAAATGACTGCTAGGTATTCTTTGTTCTTCACTTTTTGTTATGAGCCTATTTATAAAAAAGTTTAAGTCCAAAGCACTTTTTCCACTTACCCCTGGACCCCAAGATTGAACCTCCAGTGTCCCAGGCAAGAACTCAACAGAATTAAAAGGTTTTTGTTTGCACAAAGCTATTTACCAGGATTGCTAAGCAAACAGGAGGAATGGAACAAAATGATAAAAACAATTTGTGGTGCTCTTTCCTTGTGGGATTTTTGAAGTCTTTCAAGGTACGATCAGTGACTAATGAAATCGACTTCTTGGAGGAAGGAGATGAGGAGGCAAAATAGACACGTTATCATGGACTTTGTCTTTTATGAACTTCGTGGCTCTAGCTGACTGTGGCTGTATCCAGCCTTTGCTAAACATTACTATTTTGGAACAGCCTGTAGTTGAGTACACAGGCCAATGGCATTCACAGGAAACACAAATAGGCTGAGGCTAGGGAATGTTAGTCAAGTGGCGTGACCTGGCTTTTCTCAGAAATGAGGGTTCATTATGTAACAGAATCCAGGTGGCAACACAGTCAAGGGACGTGGAGCACTGGCTGAGCTCAGGTTATCTGTGGTGGCACCTTAATTGCCTGCATCAGTAAAGGACACAAATATTTAGGTAGCTGCTGGGTTTCTCACAACTAGAAGGACCACAGCTCACAAAATAACTCATTTAGTTTGAGGTGAACATTGTTATCCT
Source organism: Microcebus murinus (assembly GCF_040939455.1). Taxonomy (NCBI): domain Eukaryota; kingdom Metazoa; phylum Chordata; class Mammalia; order Primates; family Cheirogaleidae; genus Microcebus; species Microcebus murinus. The sequence continues at coordinate 38,803,001 of NC_134110.1, read as the reverse complement.
CATTGAATAGATGAGGAAACTGAACCCTACCTTGAACATGCTTAAGATTACCCAGCCAGGAACTGGCAGAGCCTGGATCCAAATGTTGTATTTTTGATGCCATATCCCGAACTGTTTCCTTATAGAAGAAATCTAAATAGCCTCAACTCTCCTCAGCCACCACCTCGGAGACTGGGAATGTTTGATTTACTGTTGTTATCTAATTATCAATTTTCTCTGAAGCTTGCCTTTATCTCTGGGAAGATCCTGGAATAGAGATACATTCAATAATAACAATAGCTGTTCTTTCTGGGGTTTGGTCTGTGAAACCTGGTGAGGATGTTCAAGATAGATAATCCCAGGGGATTTTAAAGTCCTGGAATTTTTACAACACATAAACACTGAGCATTTACTAAGTGCCAGGTAGGCTATTGAAGGCTTTACATGCAGGAACTCCCCCATTCCTTGCAATAACTTTTTGAGGTATGCATCACTATCATCTCCATTTGATGGTGAGCAGACAGACTGAGGCTCAAAGAGATTGGCTCAAGCAAGCTTGCACAGCTGGAAAGTAGAAGAGCTGGGCATCAATTCAAGTCAGTTTGATGGATTAATCCTTCATGTGCAAGTGCTTGTTCAATAATAATAGACAACATGAGTGGTTCTCAAAATGGTCCTAGGACCAGCAGCATTGGTGTCAACAGGTAGCTTGTTAGAGATACAAATTCTTGGCCCCAACCCAGACCTACTGAATACGAAACTCTGGGGTTGGGGCCCAGAAATCTGGGTTTTAGCAGCTTTCCTTGGGTTCTGATGCACACTCAAGTTTGAGAACCTCTGGACTATACTATACTGATGTACTTTCAGGGAAAATAAGACTTACGCAGAGCACCAAGGGCACCAGAGGAGCTTAGAGTCTAGGGAAGATGTTTTTCCAGGGGGTGCTATTGTTTTGGCCTTGTGGATCACACCAGAGGGAGTAGAGTGAAAGCAGAATGTCCTCAGAAATAGGATGTGGTGAGAGGAGAAGGTAGAAAGAGGTGACATCACAGCCACCTTCTGAGAATATGCTGGGTTTGCAGGACAGATGTCGATTATTCACTAAGGCTCACTGAGCTCAAGTGACTTGGCCAAGTTCAGGTGATGGGTAACCAGTGATGGACTCAAACCGAGGCCTCTGACCCCCTAGAGAGTATGTTAAAACTGCATTCCCCCACCCCCAGAGTACGGTGAGTCATAAAGATTTCAGAGATATCCTTTGAATTATGAGACATTCTTCTTAGTAATTGTCACAACTTCTGACAAGATGACCTAGAAGCAGAAAAAGAACTAAATGGTCAATAGTTTGGTGGTCCCAGGAGGGGGGGGAGGTGAGGGAAGGGATACAGAGTCAGTGAGGAGACGGTGATATCTTCAAGGTCTGCTCTAGAACCCATGGTTGTCTCATCATCCTAATTGTCATTTTCACCATTTATTGGGCTGTAAGTACTCTAGCATGTTACAAACCAGAAAATGTAGCACAGGTGACCTTGAGTTTGATTCCCAGCTTTGCCAGTGACCCTGAGCAGGTTATTTAACTTCTCAGAGATTGATCCTTCATCTACAAAATGAAGATCATCAGAATTCCAACCTCACAGGATTTAAGGAGAGTTTTAAAAGAGATAATGTATATAAAACTGTTAGCAACTGTCTGGCCAATAGTAAGTGCTTATAATAAGTCTGGCTTGTGTTGTTGTCATCTTATGCAAGAGCTGGCTCCCATGGACATAAAGGGAAACCTCAGTGAGTGAGGGTGATGGTTTAGCTGTTTGCTGCCACATCTGTCTCCCACTAGTTGTCCATTGCCACCTCGTATTCTTACTCCCTCTTCCACGATCTCTGTCCCCTCACATCCTCATTCTGAGAGCTCACCCACCCCACTGTGGAACCCAAAACTGTGTCCAGCTAGGGCATCCTGGGCTCATTTCACCTGGATGCAGCTGCAGGGATGTGACAGGTGGAGAACAGAGAGGGATGTTTTCAAAGGAACTTAGCTAGATATTCCTTCCTGATTAGTGGCTTAGCAGATTTTTGGCAAAATTAAGTTTTCTGGATCTTCTTATATCCTTCATCTATTTAAATGACATGAATTTTTATGGATCAGTTGCAATATGCCAAGCACTGTGTGGCACTTTATAAATGCTATCTCATCCAAGGGTTGTGATAATATCTGCAGCGTGAATATAATTATTTCTACTTTATAAATGAGATAAAAATAGCAATGGATTTTGGAATCAGGATTTGAATCCAATTTCTGACTCCAATTTTTGAGCTTTTCTCCTTTATGAGTTGCTGTTTTTAATGGCTGTTTCCTCCTAAAAAACAAATATCTTGATAAGGAGGCTCCAAGGCAAGGCACATGGAGGATGGTTTGGGATGGGGTGGGGAGAAATCCAATTTCATTTAAATTGAAATCATCTTTCTGCTTACCCTGGTTTGTGAGTCTGGCTGCTCTCTCTAGCCATCTCTTTTGCAATTTTGCCCCTTTACTTGGCCTTGAAAATGGACAGTAACTATACTCAGAGTCAAAGTAAGCCATGGTCCAGGCAGGAAGCTGCCAGAGGATTGACTCTATAACAGGTACTGAGATATCACTGGAAATTTAATGACATGAAACAGTTTATTTATTAATAGTCCTTTATTGGAGAATACTGTTTGAAAAAAATATTTGATAAGCCACTGAAGGTGGAAATATTTACCCACTAAATTGCCTTCTAGAGATAGTGGATCAGGTTAATGCCAGGAAGTTATGCAAGTCTGGGCCAGAGCTGAATTGTTTGAGTGGACAGAAGGGAAGCTGAGGCTGCTGCCAACAAGCCACCTTCTCGCTTTTATCCATACATAATGAATGACCAAATAGCTACAGAATATCTCTTTGAAAGAGCACCAACTGCTCCCCCCAATTAGGGTGTTCCCATCCCTCAGTGGAGCCCTGGTCCTGCTCATAATGGTGCACAGATCTTCATGCCCTTTTCTCTGTTTCCTTCCCTCATCTGATTCTCTGGACATTGCTGTGCAGTGTTTCATTCTGATCTCCAGCTTTATCTCATTTTCTGCTACATAAGAACACCTGTACTCTGAACTAGAATGACAGAGTGTGTGCAAGGGCAGCAGGGAGACCTGAAAGACAGGGACAGAGGGCTGAGTCCCAGGACATCTGGAGCATTTGGAAGAGGAGGTTGAAATTTGAAATCGCTTGTTCTGCCTCTGTTTATATGGTGACCAAGATACTTGGGCTCATCCATAAAATAATATGAAAGCTAATATTTTTTGCGCACTTAACTACATTCCAGGCACTATTAATGCTTTATGTATTTACTAAATAGTTCTCATAATAACCATACAATATAATTACTGTTATTACCCCCATTTTAAACAAGAGAAAATGGAGGCAGAGAAGGTTAAGTAGTGTGTCCAAGGTCAAACAGCTGGGAAGCAGGGTTCAAATTCAGGCATTCTTGTGCCAGAATTTTCATTCTTAACTACTGTGTGTGATACTCTTTGAAGGGGAAAAAATTCATTGATTAGGGTAGAATGAGGTCACATCTCTAAAATCCTTTTGAAAGTTGAAATTATATGAATGTATTATTATTAGCATTGTTCTTAAAGAGGACTGTGGGGCCAGGGCTGTCTAAAAGGATGTGGGGGTGGAAAAGGGGGAATGATCCTAGGAGCAACTGTGGCATGAGGGCCATTGTGCGGCTTGGAGAAAAACATGCTGGGAGCTGGAGTCTTGTCAGCTCTCCCCCAGCCCCACATCTCTACTGTCAGCAGAAGGAAGATGTCCATCTAGGGATACCTAGAAGGGAACAGAAATCACCTAGGTGGCACATGCAGGTGGAAGGGTGTGTGTCAGAGCCAAGGAGGGACTGCCCCATTTAGCAAAGAGCATAGGGAAATTTGAGTGTTGTTCACCACTGTGTTCCTTGTACTTGGCCCATGCCCAGCTCATAGTGGTTCAAGTAATTTTCATTAAATAAATGTACATGTCTGGGTTTGAATCCTTGCTCACTCTATTGCCTTCAGAGAGTTATTAAAGTTCTCTAAGCTGCAGTTTTCCTTTCTTTTTGAAAAAATGGAGCTGGCTACCTACTTTAGAGGTCTTGAGGCCTAAATCTAGATGCATGTAGGTGTTCAATAACTGATGATAGTTGCTGATATTATTATAGCAGACCAGTGGCTAGTAATTTTTCCTGTAAAGGATAAGATAAGAAATATTTTAGACTTCACAGGTTAGATGACCTCTGTCACAAAAACTCAATGTTGCCATTGTAGTTTGAAAACAGCCATTGACAATACACAAACAAATGGGCATGGCTGTGTTCCAATAAAACTTTATTTACAAAAACAGGTGGCAGGCTGGACGTGGCTGTCAGGTTGCAGTTTGCTGACCTCTGTACTCTAAGGTCTAACCAGTATGAATCTTAAAATGTGCTAAGCCATGTTAACAGGCTACGGATATTCTTGAACTTCCTAGGCAAGGCTCATCTCATCATTTCATTCCAGTGTTAAAGATGAGCCATAATTTCCTGGCAGTGACAGTGTGCTTGTGGGGAAATCTGTGTTCTTAGAGTTTGTGTTTGTTTATAATATTTCTCCAACAAAAGTGACTGGTGAGAGCCCTCCTTCCCGCATATTTTTCTTCTAACTACTTGTTTACTGGTAACCTTGCACCTTCTCTACACATCTCCAGAGCTAATCTGTGATGAGAAAACTTGGAATTTGGGAGTGTGGCACTTAGCTTGTTTTCCAGGTAGAACCTTAGAAATTTGTATATCTATCTAGAATAAGTGATTTCTTAAAAAAGACATTGAAGAGATGGTCTAGATTTTTTTTTCAATTTGGTGGGGTCTTGGGAGGAGAACAAGTTTTTAAAAAACATACTTATATATAAAACAGGTAAAGAGAACAAGATAAGTGTGTTTTGGTGGTGCAGAGAGAACATGAGTAATTTTTTAGTCCTTGTCTCAGGTGTATGGAAGGGGTCTGAGGTACCACAGATGGAACCACACAGAAGAAGGTAGCTATGGTTTTCCATGGGAAAATCAAGGCATTGTTAACAAAAGCAGGGCAAAGATGCTGGGGAATTAAAAATCTCATCTGGTTTGGGTAAATATGAGATGCTTGCCCACTTTCACCTTTTTAAGCGTCAGTTTGCTCTCTTGTGCTGATGGAAAAAGGGAATGTGCAAAGCACCGTATTTATTGCCTAGCACAAAATAGACCTAGAATAAATGGATGCCATAATATTTCTCTATTGTAATTATTATTACAATAACTGCAAGTGCAGTTTTGTTACGTGGATATATTGTATAGTGGTGAAGTCTGGGCTTTTAGTGTAACTGTCACCTGAATAATGTATACTGTGCTCATTAAGTAATGAAACCTGACATTCCTTAAATCCTAACAAAGGTTGAGCTTGTCTTTGCTGGTCACATGCTTGCTGGACTCTGATGCATCTCACCTTTCAATGTCATTGAGGACCCATGTCCTAAACATCTTCTCTTCTTCCATCCTTTGAGTTTCAACAATGTTTCTCCTCCTGGTTGCAATATGGCTGCCTCAGCTCCAGGCATCATGTCCTCTCAGGACACCATCTCAGGCAAGAAGAAAGGGGGTGTCACGTGTCCAGCCCTGAGTGAGTGACTGGCAAAGGGAATGGGTTACCATGACAGCCTGAGAAGAATCACGATTCATCCACTGGGGTGGAACAAGGAAAGAGGGGGCATGGTCCTTTTTCATCTCTTCCTTCTTCTCACAGAACACATGTTTTGTTCTCTAGTTCCTAACACAGTGTCTGGCCTAAAATAGGCACTCAATATATATGTTTGTTGGGGATAAATAAAGTAATGAATTAATAAGTAATGAATAGAATGATCTTTCTCTTGCCCTTTTTATCATCTATTCTTCTGGTTTCCTTTTTTTCTGAGTCTGGCGTAGGCAGTCACGGAGCTATTATTCTTCCTGTCTGAAGATGACTCTTCCTAAATCTGGTAGCATGATGAGAAATGAGTACGGCCTATCACACTGTCCGCATTCAGCCCCCATGCGAGTTGTCAGCGTGGCCATGGAGAGGCCGGCGTGGGTGAGGCTGACGGTGCACGGAAGGGCAGCATGCGCAGGCATGACCAAGCCCCTTCCAAGCAAGATCGGAAGTCAAGATAAACTTGTTCCCTTTAATCCTCTCTTTGTGCAGTTTCCTATGGCTTTTCAAACTCCCCTATTAGAATGTCAACAAAATAACAGGGATTTGCAGAGAATTTTTAAGAGAAATGGTTTGAAATGAACCAGGTACCTTGGAAGCATTTGTCATCAAGGCTTTAATGAGATAATTATAAACTTCCTCTATGTAGCTCATAGCTCAAAAGTTCTAAATGCTTTCTTCTAGATAACTCTTTGCTGATCTTTTTTTAAAATAAGTGATTATTCTGGAATTCTGGATTACTCATGATTTCATTCTTATTTACCCCCATTGTCAGGCTAAAATGGGGACTTCTGTGATCATATCTAGAATACCCGTGAGAAGGAGATAGAAAAGCAGAATGGTTGTCTAATTTGGCTGGAATCTGATCATTATCACTTATTGGTGTGACACATTGGGCAAGTGGCTTAATGTCTTCAAGTCCCAATTTCTTCATCTGCAAAATGGGACAATAATGCGGGTGTTTCTGTCATAGTATCTGGTACATAGTAAGAGTGTAATAAATGTTATCCATGATTGGTTTTGATAATATGTTATATTCTTCAGATTGTCATTGCAATGGCTACTCTTTACAAAGACAGCAGTAGCTGTCACCTTTGAAAAAATAGATCATGCCATGTGCAATACCCCAATATCAGCCAGCCAATATCTGTAAGGAGCTTTCTGTGTTCTGGGCATGGCGTTGGACACTGGGATTGTATTGTGCTCCTGATGAGGCCTCCTCATGTTGCTGAAAATGATTTGACCAGTCAATTAAGGTGGGTTAAAAATACCCAAGAAATTAATACTTCTTTATTTTGCAGAAATGAGTTTCTTTAAGTTAATGATTGTGTCACTCAAAATGGTCACTTCAGGTTGACTGAATTGATTCTTCCCTACAGTTGGTGTGAAACATGGAGTTTGTAAAGTGGCAATGTGGAGCAGTCACAAAACCACCACCTGGATGGTGTCAGTTTCCTGTGGCTGTCCACTGAAACCCTGGAACCTCGGGCAAGTCACCTCACCATCTGGTCTCTAAAGTCAGCAGACACCCACCCATATCATTCAGTTGGTTATCATACCAGAGAAGATGAAAAGACTTTTTTTTGTAGCAATTATTGCAGTTACTGTACTATTTGAGGAGTGTTTTTTCAAGAGCTGGAAATTCCTTGGGCAAAGAGTATGATAACGATTGTTCTTCTATTATCATTTTTTTCTAACTCTCTAAATAAAATTCAAACTAAATATAAAAGAAGGCATGCAGAGGCCTTGATCACTTGAAATGAATGAAATAATATGGAAGTCTGGGTCTTTGGAGAAGCACACACCAAGGCAGGATTAGACGTGCAAGAGGAAACACCTGTGAAGAAAAAGAGGGAGGAAGTAGGAGGAGGCAGGAAGACGCTTCAGACCCGATGCAGGTCTCACACCTGTGAAAGGAGAGGAGGAAGGAAGGAAATGGGGTAAAAAGAGCCTTGGACTGTCACATAACTCTAAGTTCCAGCATTTGCTTTGGCCAGTGGGAGTCCTTGAGCCAAAATTGCCCATTAAAGCATTTCTGTGCCCGCAGGCGTGGGCCCGGACCAGACTCCTTGCTGTGCTTGGTCGTTGGCTGGGAGCCTGGCAGACACAGCGGGGACCCTGCAGCTGGCCATTCAGTCACCTCCTGCCCACAGCAGATCTGAGCAGGGCATTTTCATGGCCATTCGCCAAATTGCTTGAAGTTTTCTTTTTGAAACACAGATCATCGTAAGTCTGAAAAAACCTAGAACGTTTGTGATAATACAGATTTTGTGCTCCCAAAATCAACATTACATTCTTTCCTTTGACTTTCACTTCCTCTGTTTTGGCTAGGTCAACCATGTTGAAAACCCCACCCAAATTTGTAGAGTTCCTCATTTGACAATTTAAAAAAATGTGTATGTGAATAAGCCACATGAGCTTCCTTTGTTTTACCTGCTAGATGAGTTATGATTTATTATCTTGGGTTTCTTATGTTTTCTCCCTCTTGACCCACCCATCATTCCTTTAAATGGGAAAGGAGATCCTGGTTAGTTTGCTCCCCTGCCTCCTAGTCTAACCAGGATGAACCCAGTTATGCAAAGGGTTTGGGCAAAAAGCAGAACATCCAAAATGAGCAGGGAGGGAAAGATCTATGACAGAGGGAAAAATTCTAAGGAAGTAGTTCACAGAGGATGAAGAGGTGTCATAGGAGGTGTCTGTAGAGTTTGCTGAACATACAACATGCTTGGAATTTGTCTTTTTCACAGGGCATTATACAATTCATTCATGTTAACTAAAAAATACTTCTACCCTCTAAATCTATTGAAATAAAAAAAAATAAAAATAAAAGAAGCTACATAGATGAGGAATGTGGCCCAGACTAGTCATCTGCTCACCAAACCTCTTCCTCTTCTGTCTGAGCACACAACTTGATGAAATTTCACCACCACCTTTAACCCTTTGCACTTGCTTGCTTTTTTCTCATTATCCACTCGACATTATCCACACTATACATCCGAGTACAAAGGGTTAAGCACAGTTGTGTGACTGAGTTATAGCCAATAACAAGTGCATGGAAATGGTGAATGTCGCTTCCATATCTGCCCCATTCCTGCCAGGAAATTCTCATGTTCTCACCCATCCTTTGCCTGCTGGTTGGATGCAGAGGATCCAGGGGAGAACTCCAAGGCCCTGGAAGATGGTGAAGCCACTGAATGGCTACCAGGATCACTAAATAACTGTGTAGAGCAGAATACTCTGTTGTTCTCTTTGTCTGGGAAGCTGTGCTCCTGGCTCCGTGTAACTGTCTGATTCTCACCCTTTATGACCCAGTTATTTATTAATGTGTTCTTTAACTCTACATCTAGCAGTGGTCTTCCTCAGGCACCCTCAACCATATCACTCCATTTATTTTCATCATTGCATTCATCAAAGCCTGTAATTATTTTATTTCTTTATTTTACTGTGTATCTCCCATTTAATGCAATGTCCAAATTGGTGGGAACCCTGCTGGCTCTTCTCTGCTGTGTTCCTGATGCCTGCATATAGCATTTGTGGTGTGGATGGATGGATATATTCATGAACTTGCTTGACTGCTCAAATCCTCTCCAAGGCTCTCAGCTTCCTGATAGCAGGGTCTTTGTCTTGGCAGGATGATGTGTAAAGGGAAGACTATAGGTTTTATTCCATGATGAGACTCAAATGGCTCCGTGGCCTTGGGAAAACTGTAGTGCCTCACTCAGCCCAGGTTTCTCCTGTTGTCTAATAAAGCGAATAATATAGTGTCCACCTCAGTGAGATGTTGCAAATATTAGGAGAGATAGGTAATAAATATACAGTTCTCTGCATGGTGTCTGGCACATTGTAGGTGTTTAATAAATGTTGGATGAATGAATGAGGAGTGAAGGCACATAAGCCTTTGTTTCTTTCCTTGCCTTCTTGTAGTGCCTCTGCTCCTATGAAGTGAAGAAGGATCCAGGTGGGAACAGGTGGATGGATACAGGATTGGAACTATTGCAGTAAGTAAGCCATTCTTGAGAACCTACTGCATGCAGTTCAGGGTGCAGGACAATCGGTGCAGGACAAGTGGAGATGACTGAGGCATAGTCTCTGGACCCAGAGAGGTGGCGTTTCGCCAAGGCATTGAGTATTCAAAGATACTGATGGATGGGACACAGGGTGGGGAACAGCATGGTCAAAGACATGGGCATAAATTGAGGATAGCAGTTTGAGGGGTTTTGGGGAGTTTAGGATGTGAGCAAACAGAGGGGAAGATGAAGCTGGAACGTTGCCTTGGAATCAGACCCATGAGCATCCTGAATGCCAAGATGGGGAATCTGGACTTGACTCTGTAGACAATGGTGGGTCAGTACACGCTCTTGAGGAGAGAATTGAAATGATCCAGCTAGCAATGGGGAGGATTAACTGAGAAAGAACACCCTGAAATGGCAAATAAAAACAACCCCAAAGCAGGCAGCACCCCTGGGTGGGTTGGGTAAAACACCTTCATCAATAAACAAGGATAATGTTTTTATTTTCGTTTTCAACATAAGGAATTACTAATAATTGGCTTTGGAAGGTAGCAAAGTGCTGTTCCCTTGGGAGAAACACTGGGAGTGGAAGTTTTAATCCCTGTTATAAATGAGCTTGCTTCAGTAGAGGGGAGGAGAACCACACTCTCCTGTCAAGTCACATTTGTTCAATCAGCCACATTTGCTCTGAGCTGCTACCATGAGTCAGGAACCTCGTCAAACAATGGCTGGGTGTAAGAAGGAAGGCACTTCACCTGCTCTCAACAGCGCTACCTTCCACTGAGATGGGAAACAAGTGGCTGAGGTAGTGCGTGATGAAGAGCAAACAAGAATGGAACAAGGTAAGTGACATAGAACTAGGGAAAGAGAAACGCAATAGCAGAAGCTGAAATGGTGGAGAAAGACTGCTTAGAGGGCATGGAGCTTTAACTAGGTTTTCGATGGTGGCTCTGAGGAGCAGCACAGAGCCTCAGAACGATAGTATTGCATAAAAGATGAGAGTGTGCCTTTTGGAGACTGACCGCATGGTGTGGATCCTGACCTGCTTCCTTGCAGTGTGATAGTTTGCTAGAGCAAGTTACCCTCCGTGCCTCAGTCTCTTCACCTGTAAAATGGGAAAACTGGTGGAACTCACATGCTGGCTTGTTGAAAGGCTAGAGTTAGGGTAAGAAAACTTTCCACAAAGGGCCAGACAGTAAACACGTTAGGCTTTGTGGGCCATGTAGTCTCTGTGTCAGTTATTTAACTGCCAGTGCAGTGGAAGGCAGCAGTGGGCAATAGGCAAACAAATGGATGTGGCTATATTCCAAAAAACTTTCTTTATGGACTGAACTTTGATTTCACATCATTTTCATTTGTCATGCTATTGTTCTGATTTTTCTCAATCACTTAAAAATGTAAAGACCATTCTTAGGTTTCTGGCCATACCTGAACAAGTGACACCTTGGATTTGGCCCACACACCACAGTGGCCGGTCCCTGTGAGAGAGAGGAGAGTTATGTGCTCCAAAGGTTAGTGGTTATTAATATTAGCCCTACTTAGACGGAAATGTGAAGCCTAGAGAATTCATACCAGACTCCAGAAAGGAATTTCTGCCATGTGGATCTCCATCAAGGCCTCCTATGAGTTACAGATATGTATGGGGGAAGCACAGAGGATTCTGAAAAGGAGTCATGTCTTTTCCTAGTTATTTCTTTTACTCAGAATACATCTGAGTTCTAAAAGAGTCTCATCTTGCAAGTAAGGCTTTGTTTAACAGATTATTTCATGTGATAGGATTATGTTCTATGGGACCCAAATGAGGAGCCCTGCCCAGCTGCGAGGGGAACATTGACACAATGCAGGGTGTCAGCTCCGAGCCCCTTCCTCACCTCTATTTCTCTCCACTGATCACCTCTTTGCATGTCATTCCTAGAGCTCTTAACGTGGCGGCCCCAGGAAAGCAGACTACCCAAAACAGAAGGAAAAGGTACCTGAGATGAAAGGAAATACCTTCTTCGGTGAGCACTAGTATTTACCTTGGGTTTGGCCACTATTCCAGGAAAGAAATGAATAAAAATGTATCCAAAGGTATATAAGCACAAAGAGTTAAACCAAAAAAGAAAAAAAAAAGCAAGGCTTTGGAGTTTTTACTTTAATACACTCCTGTATTTAACGATCTGTAACTTTTACCGTTCTCCTCACTTGCTGGGGAAGAATGAATGTTCCAAATAAAAATAAGTGCAAGTCACTCTACAAATAAAATGAATAAATATCATGTGCCTAGAAACAGTACTTAATCTGACGCTGCATTCTTCCCTTGGCCCGAGGGAACGCACATATCTTATATTTGTATGTTGCCTTGGTGTTTTGAAGGCTTTTGTATCCAGTTAGCTCATTTGTTTCTCACAGATTTTTTTTAATTGTCAAAAAAGTGTTTGCATTCTATCTTGTGTTCTCCTCCCACCCCAGGGTAAATCAAAAGAAATTGTGCAGTCAAGGCATCATAACTTAGCTGGTCTGCCCTTTCCTGTCCCTTGGCACAAAGCATCCAGGGTCATCTTTCAGAAACATACCTTTCAATCCTCTGCTTCCCACCCTTGGGTGGCCTCCTTATTGGCCCTGGGATAAAGTCCCAGTCTTTTTGTATGGCATAGAAGTATGTCTACCATCTGAGGCTTTTTCTACCTCTCTAATTACATCTCTTTTCCTAGTATGGACCTTGCATTTAAGTCATTCTACAGTGTCCAGAAGAGTCAAAGCTTGCTCACAACTTTATGCCCACACCATTCTCTTGGGATGAAGTGTTTTCCACCAGTCTACCTTGGGTCAGACCAGAGAGAACAAAGAATGCAATCGGGAGAAGCTCCATAGCCATGACGCTTCTTAGTTCTCCTTCCTTCCAAGCACCAGATTCATCCATTATGTTGAAGAATGAGAAATGCAAGAGTGGGTGGGAGTACCCATTCATGCCACAGTCTCAAATGTCCTGAGCATCCTCTATGCACCGGGTGTGGGAATAGAGCAATAAGCTATTCCCTTATGAACTTGCAGCTAGCACGGAAGATAAGACCAGTCCATGAACTCCCAAAACACCAGGCAGGAAGGAAGAAGAATATGTTCAAATAGATGGTTCCATATAAAGCTCAGAGGAAGGAGAAACTATATTAAACTTGAGCAATCAGAAAAGACATTTTGGAGCAATTGCTATGTGACCTGGACCTTGACAATAAGAAAGATTTGAATATGCGGAGACGGTTTTGGAAGTGAGGGTGGGAAAGTTTTGGTTTCAGAGTTCAGTCTGTGCAAAGGCAAGGAGCTAGAGGATAGCTGGACTTACAGAGAACTGAAAGCCTCAGCTTGGCAAAAGCAAAGGGGAACTGAAGGAATAAAAGTTGGGCTGATGGGTCAGCAACAGACGATGGAGGAATCAAAGGTATCTGTTGATAACAAACCTGCAGATTCCCAGCTGCCACGCCAGCCTCACGTGCAGAGAGCATCTCTCCTGATTCAAGTTGAGAAAGGCTGCTTGGCAGCAGCACTGCAGAACCTGGTCAGGATGCTGTTGCGTTGCCTTCAGGACGTCAGCAAGTTGACGCCAATGCCTTGGGCTTGGATTAGAGCACGTTTGTCTATTTTGGCCTTCTGCTGAGCTTATTAGAAGCATGTTCCCTGAAACGGGAGTTATGGACTACCTGCTGATAAGACCTCGATATTGAAAAGAAAAAGCCAGAGGAATGTAAAATTGTTCTCTCTCTCTCTCTCTGTACTCACCTTCTTGCAGAGAGGTCAAGGAACTTTGCCAACATTATCTCTTTCCGGCTTGATGCCCTCAGATGGCTTTGTAAAGGAGGAAATATTTGGGCGGTAAAAGATAATTCTAAATGAGAATGAAAGTAATCAAAGAATTACCTTTATTAAGGCATTGTCCCCGTAAGACAGTATTTAGTTGGCTAGAGATGGTCCTGGACTCCTGGGCCACCTGTATATGCTTTTCCCAAACTGCACATGGATTACTCTAATGTCTAGTCAACGAACATTTTCTGGACTCCAACAAGGCATCAGGAAATATGCAGTATCTTAAAATAGGGGTGGTAAGTGGAGGCACAAGGGTGGAATTAAAATGATCCTTTTTCTTGAGAATTATGCATCTAATAAGTTAGATACACACGTGCACAGATATTTTGAGGTGATGCATTAAGGGACCAGTTGGAAGAAGACACTGGATGCTGTGGGAGCCCCAAGGGGGAATGCCTAGCACAGCCTGGGCTAAGATTCTTGGAACGGGCTGGGGAAGACGTTCTAAAGGAGGTGACACATAAGTGCAATTAGCATCTTCTCATAGTTGGTTTAGCTTTAAAATCACAGTACCTCAAACTTGGCTATCCCTGAGGTCACTGCACTTATCCAACTTAATTGTCATCAGTTGCTTAATTACCTGATCTCCCTCTAAACTTCAAAGAACAGAGACTGTTTCTATTTTGCTTCCCATGTGTCCCCACCACATAACAGTGCCTGACACCTAATACGTACTTTATAAATATGGGTTGTGTGTTAAAGACGAAGATATTAGCATGTGAATTTTCACCCCCTCCTTCCAAATGCTAAGTGGAATTCTGTTGTAATATTTAATGACCGCCTACTGCATTCCTTATTCTGAGCAAGGTCTGGAAAGAAACAACGAAATCAGAAAAAACAGAGTAGAAGGTTTGGACCACAAGGAACCTTGAACATCAGCTAGTTCTATGTCTTATTCTATATATAGAAAACAGAAGTTCAGAGAAGTTACCTTGTAACTACTGGTACAAGGTGACCCAGGTAATTAGTAGCAGAGCAAGTCTAAAAATCCAAGTATCTTGATTTTCCATCCTCTGTTCCTTTCCACAAGCCATGGGTATTCTACCAGTTATAGATATGTACAGGGTAAGCACAAAGGATTCTGAAAAGGACTTATTTCTTTTGCTAACATACCAAATACATCTGAATTCTAAAGGAACCTCATCTTGCAAGAGAGGCTTTGTTTAACAGAATATTTTATGTGATAGGATTATGTTCTACAAACCCTGAAATTTTAAAGGATGCTTTCTTCACTGATGTGTAATTGCTTCTGGCATGTGCGCCTTCCACTTAATAAAAAGGACTCCTTTTCCCTCTTTCATCTATCTCAGTGAGGCTCCAGAGGGAAATGTTGGGAAAAAAAATGCTTGTTCAAACTGCAGTATTCCCTTGAAAAGTGAATCTCAAAATCCTTTAGTGTTCTCAGTGTTCTTTCAGAATTGATTTTGACACTGTAGAACTACATCCTAACTAACTTCCATGCCAAAAGATATTGTGACTAGTGATTGGATAGCTTAAAGAATATTACAAAAATATATATTTTTATATCAAGAGCAAAAAATGGCTCATACCCCATGACCTGGGAATTATTTTCAAAGAATATTTTTTAAAGTTGTGATAGAAAGAAATTGTGACAATGGAGGATTAATCAGAGGGTATGAGACACTGTCCTAATGGAAAACATTAAATGACAAGAAAAAAAATGCTCCAGGAAAAAAAAAAATAAGAAAACTTTTTGTTGCATTACCAACAGTAAAAAGTCATGATTTCTTACACTTATTAAGTGCTCACTGTGTGTTGGACACTCTTATAAGTTACAGAAATTAATGGATCTAATCTTCACAATAACCCCACAAGGAAGGTACATTAATATCCTCACATTAAAAGAATGATATGGGGCACAGAACACTAATGTAACTTGCTTGAGGTCACATTCTAGGAAGTGGTGGAGTTCACGTTCAATCTCTGGAGGTAGTCTAACTCCAGAGATCATGCCTTTGTTTTTCTTTCTAAGTTAAAAATTTAAATACCATAGTATTAGGTCATTAAGTATGAAATGCCCAATTTTGAATCAAAAGTTTAGTTTATTATATCTCAAACAAGAAGCAGCGCAGTTAATCAAAGTATGTGCCTAAACTATTGACACAGTTTTGCCACCTTATTGGTAGCTTGTTTATACTAGCAGCAAAGAAGCCTGGAGAGTGAGTTGAGATGAAATCACAAAAGTGTTTTCCACAGCTTGTTGAAAATTGAGTATTTTTCATTGCAACATGTGGTCCAAAACCTGGAAGAAGTTGGCACAAGGTCTGGTGAATACGGTGGATGACAGAGAGTTTCCAAGTCCATTTTCTGTAGTTTGAGAAGCATTGTTTGTACAACATATGGTTGAGCATTGTCTTGCAAGAGGATTGGCTTATCTCTATTGACCAGTATTGTCTGCTTAATAGCAAGGATCCCCATCATGTCGTCCAATTGGTTGCAGTAGACATTTTGCTGTAATCAACTGACCAGGTTACTTGAAGCTGTAGTGGATAATAGCAGTGCTTGACCATGAAACAGACACCAGTAGCTTTTTTTTGAGGAATATTGGGTTTTGGACTGTGTTTCAGCACTTCATTTTATCTAACCATTGTGCAGAAAGCTTGTGATTGTCAAAAAGAATCCATTTTTCATCACAAGTCACAATACAGTGTACAAATGATTTGACTTTATGTCGTGACAGCAAAGAAAGGCAAGCTTCAAGATCATTTCTCTTCTGATGCTCATAGAATTCATGCAGTACCCATCTATCCAGCTTCTTTACCTTGTCAATTAGTTTCAAATGGTCCAATATTGTTGGAATAGTAACGTCAAACCTTGCTGCTAATGCTTGTGTAGGTTGAGATGGATTCACTTCCACTGCAGCTTTCATTTCATCATTATCCACCTTGGTCTCAGGTCACCCACATGGCTCATTTTCAAAGTTAAAATCACCAAAATGGAACTTCTCATACCATCAACATACTGTATGTTCATTAGTCACTTCCTTCCCAAACACTTTGTGGATATTTTGAACTGTATGCACTGCATTAGTTCCACAGCAGAACTCATATTAAAAGATAACATGAATTTTTGACTTATCCATGGTTTCGTAAAGATTGCTCTAAAAATTTTTTGAAAGATAATCACAAGCCAAAAAGTGCATTTGAAAGAATGAAGATGTATCTTCACAACAAGAAAACAAAACAAAACAAAACAACAACAACAAAAAGAACAACAAGAAGTATCAAACTGAAATTAGAGAGATCAACTGTTAAACTTAGTACTACAGGAAATCAGACATTTTGTACTTAATAGCCTAATACCACACATCCTATGGGCATACCTCTTGATCCCAAAATTCCACTTAAATTAATTGACAGAGACACACACAGATATTTATGTACAAGGATGTTCATCAAAGTATTCTCTCCAATAGTGGAAATTGGAAACACTTGGGGGTAAGCTTCCCTATGGTAGAAATTGTCTTCCCAATCTCTGTGTCTTTGTACCCACCTAGCACAATGGCCAGCACATATGTGTTTGTGGTTTTTTTCAGTGAAGACTTTTGTCACCCCTTCACAACCAGCGTTCTTTAGAAAATTCCCACACTCCAAAAGGTGGCATTTCAATTTACTGGTGCTACACAAATGTGTGAATATAGTAGCTGTAATTACCCAACTGTTCCAGCAGAATGCTTTCTTTCTTAAACACAGGCAAATATTTTGATTTGTCACATTTCTAGAACATTTAATTGTCATGCCTTTTTTGTGCCTTATTTGGTCTAATGACAGCAGGGATATGACATTCTGAAGATCTTCTTGACCAGGTTCTATTCTGTCTCCTGAAACCATTCTGAAGTGGAATGCAACCATTCAGCACCTTCTCCAGGTCAGATGGGTAAGTCTTGTTCATGTACCAACATGGCCTTTGGCCCTTGAGTCTCTATGCCTTCAATATTAATATCTGAAACTTATCAGTGTATGGACAGTCTACATATTGTAATTTAAGATTTCCAGGAAAGAAAACCTTGCCCATTGGGGGTTAGGTGTATACCTCTGGTCACTAAGCTGAGGCCCACTTGGGGAGGGTCACATGGAACATGGTACATGATGAGCTCAAATAGGAGGCTGGGAGTGACTGCTAAACTGACCAATGGAACACTGACTGAAATTTACCACTCCTCCTTCCTGCTCCTCTAGTTCTATATTTTAATAATACACTTAATATTTCTCACATCTATTCCCATTTACTCCTCTCACCCTACTGCTTTGACCCTCATATGTCTTTGGTCAGATTACTGTGATACCCTCTCATTTGGTTTCCTTGTTTCTGAATTCTTCCCCTAGGCTACCATACAATCCACATGATTATGTTTGCCTTTGAAAAACATAAAGTGATCATGCCATTTCTCTAATTCAGAATCTGCAATAACCTCTTATTGCTTATGAAATAAATTTCAAACTGTGAAGGATGATGCTATATAAAATCTTATAAAACCAGGTCCCTTCCTACCTCCTCCATCCCTCTGCTCACTATTTTTCCATTTGGTCTAACTGCTCTGAATGTTTGCCCACAGTATTCCCTTCTATGCTGGGAGCATCTGCAGCTCTTTGTATTACTGTACATGGAAGAGTGGTCAGAGCATAGCTGGGGCTCAAGGAATGGCTGTTGAATGAATGAACTATATAGGTAGACGACAGGACTCATGACTTTATTCTTGACATTGACATTGTTATTGCCCATCTTAGCAATTTTCCTAAACATTATCCCTGAATCCCCAGGAGTCTACAAAAAAACTGTGGAAATTACAATGGTAAAAAACCATGTTTAGCCTTCCTAGCAGCACACAGGCTCAGCAAAATGTCAACCTTGTCTATCTAATTTGACAGAATAAAATCAATTTTATGTAGCAACTTTATCTCATGCTAATTAGAAGCCCTAATTGGCATCTTCAATTAACAAAATCTTGAAAACATTGAAATTGCTTAATAATAGTATTTTTAAATGGGTACCTAATCTTTTTAAAGCT
Organism: Microcebus murinus; assembly: GCF_040939455.1. Classification (NCBI taxonomy): domain Eukaryota; kingdom Metazoa; phylum Chordata; class Mammalia; order Primates; family Cheirogaleidae; genus Microcebus; species Microcebus murinus. The sequence continues at coordinate 38,784,404 of NC_134110.1, read as the reverse complement.
TAAAACTCCTTAGGATAAAAATGGTATAAAAAACTGGAAACTGCTCTAAAAAATCTGTGACTCAGTTTCAGTATCTATAAAATGGAGATTAATTGATCTCTTAGGTACTTTCCAGATCAGATATTTACATCCCATGAACAGACTAAAATTACTTTGGTTCTTATCTTTATCCCTTGTTGTACCACAAGGACCAAGTGTCCCATCCTTTTGTCAATTCCCAATTCCTAAATCAGGAACTCACCTATATTAAAGGCTAAACAAATAGCTGTTGGCTAAATAACTATGCAAGCTCTGACACTTTCTGAGAAAGAAGAAAAATAATTATATCTGAGGATATAAATGTACCATTTAGGGAACAATGAGTTAGACCATATGGACATTTACAAAGGACAATGAAGGGGCTACTTGGAAACATATAGTTGGCAAATTGAAAAACTTTGTTGCATAATGGTTAGGCTGGTGAGAGGTGGTTGAATTCAGATATTTTCTGAAGATAGAGCCAACAGCATTTCCTGACAAATTGAATGTGGGTTATGAAAGAAGTTCAGCACAGATGACTCCTGAGCACAGGAAGGATGAGGTTGCCATCCACTGAGATGTGGAGGCTGCAGGTTGTATAGGTTTGGGAGGGAAGATCGGGGGTTAAGTTTGGTTAGCTATCCACGTGGACATGTCTAGTAGTGAGTTGAATACACTAGTCTGGAGCTTGGGAGATGGGGCTGTGTAGAAGAAATAAAACTTTGGAGTTGTTGGCCTATACATAGATGGTATTTAAAGAAATGCAGTGAAGCTAATGACTGTCCTACTCCTGGCTTTTCCTAAGCTTAGCTGAGGTCCGAGAAGTTGGACTTCTCCCTTCCTTTCTCCGCCCTGTGTTTCTTCCATCTCTCTGCCCTACCCCAGTGATTCCTTGCTTCTGCATAGGACCAGCCTTTTGCAACTTAGCTCTCTCGTGCTTTTCTAGTTTATTCCTCTACCTCTACTCCATTCCCCCAGTGCAATGACTGCCACACTTTATTGGGATTTTGGTCTAAGCCTCAAAGAAAACAATAAAGCTGAGGGATGTAGGAAATGAACTCATAATCCTGGCTTTGGGAGACTGGTGCACTCATTACCGAGAAACCGAGACAAGATTTTTGCACAACTGTCCAGAGTTAAGTGTTAATCAACAGCATTACCTTCAGCTTCAGTCCCCATTATAAGTGCAAGGTTTTTTTTTTTATTATATATATTCTGGGGACCAAATTCTTGTTACATTTAGAGACAGGAGAACCAGGAAAATTGATATATTCAGGGGATAAGGGTGGGACGATGGGGGGGGTGCAGGGGTTTCTAAGAAAAATACTCCTATTTAGCCACGGTGTTTCAGATTAAATGTCACTTCATCTGCAAAGTATTCACTGATTCCATATAAGAATGATCAATGGATCCATCATACCCCAGAGAATAATTGCCTTTATTATATTTATAAATAGGATTTATTTTATTAATGTGATGATAATATACCTTCTTTGAAAAAAAAATCAGAAAATAAAAATAAACACAGAAAAGAAATTACATGGCCACAGATGACCATGAGTCTGTTCTCTGGGTGTTTTTCCTGTGTATATATTTATTTTACCAAAATGAAGTCATCATATACTTCTTGTAAATTCTTTTCTCGTTTGACAAAAGAGACGAAGAATTTTCCATGTCACTAGGCATTAGCCTACAGTGCCGTCTGGGTATCAATATCATGGCTATATTATTATGGTGGGATTGTGGCTTGTTTCCCTTTATCCCTTTTCAGCATTCAGGACAGGAAGTTCTTGCAGTCTCAGACATCATCTAGTTAACTTTCTGTTTTGCAGATGGGAAAGTTGAGATGTAGAAGGTTAAATGCATTTACAGCTCAAATGGTCAGGAAGCTATAGAACAAGAATACAAACCAAGCACCTGGACTCCAAGCTCAGTATTCTTTTAGCATTTAATACAACATCTGGAATCTGTGTCAACCCAACATCTGTGAAGTGCACAAGCAGTAAAAGAAGAGGTTATACTTTGGCAGGAGAAGCTTGGGGAGGACATGGCAGCAGAGAGGTCTTTTGTGGTTCTTTTGGAGCTTTCAGTTTTACTTTGAACCCTGAGACCCCAGAGTTTCACAGAGGGGTGAAGTTGCAGTGTGAGGTCTGGGGAAGAGACAGCTTCAGGAAAGGAACTCATGAGCTCAGGTTTGCAAAACCCACAGTTGTACAACAGCTCAGCTCCAGCCAACACCCTGAGGGGTGCAAAAAGCTCCTAGGAGGATATCTGGCCAACCTACAGTCTCAACTCTGGTTTCACATCATATCTGAAGGGCTCCTATCCCTCAGCATTGAACTCTGTGAAACCTAACAGCATTTCACCTTTGCTAATGGTCAGGCTAGAATGTTCCTGACTTCCCTGAGTCACTCTGCATGCTTCCTTACTGTGAAAGGTGGAGAGTAATACTTCAGATCACACCAACAGTGAGTAAAAGAACTCCGGGAGTTTCAGCCTGCTGTGGACATGAGACACCACCCTCCAACTCCCCTCCACATTCTCACTGGTATGATTTACCTGAAAATAAACCTGACCATGCCACTCATGGCCTAACACCTTTCCATGACCTCAAGAGAAAGTTCATGTCCCTCAGCGTGGGATGCAAGATGCTGTGCAACCTGGTCTCTGCCTATCTCTGTCTCATCTCTGTCACTTTGTCCTCAGCAACACCAAACTTCCTGTAGGTTCTTGAACAGAGCCATCCTACTTTCACACCCAGTTCCTCCATTCTAGAATACCCTTCCTTTTCTTTCGTCAGTGGTGTATCTCAGCTGGATTTGGTGTCTCTCCTCAATATTTACACAACTCTGAAATCCCATAGTCTGTGATAATTTTTAGAACATTGTTGGCAGTTTTTAGTGAAGTAATTGAACTTTATCTTAAATCTTATTCTCCTATCTACTATCAATGTTACTTCACCCAGTGGCACATCCTAAGTCACTGGCACCTGCTAAATATGCAGCATTAATGAACTAGGGAGAATCAATTTACTTAGAATCTAGAAAGGCACCCATTGCTTATCTTTCCCAGCTGCAAATTATCTGGATGGCATAGATGGTTTTCTCTAGTACTGCACTTAGGATATTTACTTAAATATTGGCAGTGATAAAATGGTGGGTAAGAAATTGCACATTCATCAAAAGTAGGCGGCCTGATAGAAGTGCATAAACACAGTACTCATCTCAAAATTAAATTACCATATGTACATGGTTTGACTTGTCATTTATGTACTTGTATATTTATATACCCATCATCCTTAATCACCTACAAGAATGAATGAGTGCATTTAAGAACAAATGTTTGCAACATAAGCTAATAGTTAATTGAAAATCTCTTCTTGAAGGAGAAAGCTGAAAGACAATACCAGGGAAGACAAAAGCTTTCTAAAAGAACAACATGACTCATTAATATCTTACAGTTTGGTTTTAGCTCAACCCAAAGAAAATTCCTGGTGATATGTCTCAGAATTATTCTTTTTGAAGCATGCTGTACCCAGCACAGAGAGATAGCTTATCAGAAAGAACACTGAATTTAGTATCAGTAAACTCCCTGCAAAGCCTTTTCTGGTTATATGATCATAAGAAATTCATGTGATATCTCCAAGTCTTTGTTTCCTCATATTTAATCTTAGAATATAATGCTGTAAACTTGCCATTGAATTTGAAAAGCACAAAATACATAAAAAAACTTCAAAGTGCTAAGTTAATCTTAATTGCATTAATATGTTATTTTCTACCCACATGTGTGTCCTATGAAAATTAGGGTCATAGAGCCAAGAAATACTACTACTACTGATGTTATTACAACTGCTACCATTAATAATAATAAGGGTTGATATTTACTGAGAGTTTACTGTATGCCTGCATTGTTTCAGCATTTTACATGAATTAATCATTTATGCCTCATAAAACCTCTATGAAGTAGCTACTACTATTTCCCTCATTTTACAGATAAAGAATTGGAGACACAGAGAAGTTAAATAACTTGTCTAAGATCATACAGCTAGTAATTGAAAGACCTGGGGTTTGAACCCAAGCGTGGACCCCAGAGTTTAAGCATTAACAACTACACTCTACTGCCTGTCTAATAGTAATAGTTAAATTAGCTTACAGTTGGATAGTGATTTGTTTCTTTCATAGTGATAATCTCATTTTATCCCTGGAGCAGTCCTGTGAAATAGAGTTAATTATCCTTACTTTAGAAAAGTGAAACTTGGGTCAAAAAGATTAAGGGATTTGCCCAAAGTCACACTGCTCTAGAATACTAAAATCAGACAGTTGTCCCACTATGGTGGCAAGTAAAAATTTCTCCTATCCTGTTTCTGGCTCTTCTCTACTTTTGCTGGCACCATCCCATTGAGGAAGCCTTCTATGAGGACCCCAATTGAGTATTGATGTGTTTTCATTTGTTTCAAGAGCTTTTTCTTCTCTGTCATTGTCTGGGATGCACTACCATACATGAGACTAATTGTTTTCATAATACAAGCATCATGTGGTTCTGCAGAGATTAGGATGAGCTACAATGAACTTCCAGCCCAGACATCATTGGCATATGAGAAGTTCCCCTGGGATGACAACCCCAGGTGAACTCAATCTCTAGTATCAGGGTCATCTCTTCCCCAGGTGCTGTATTCACCACCTCTCCACACTTCCTCTGAGAGGAAACGCATGGTCATGCTTAAAAGATCATTCATCATGTCATTGCTTGCTGCAAATTTAAAACATGCACTCGACTTCCCGTTGTCTGCAGTTTTGAACACTGTAACCTGGCCTTGATTCACCTGTCTCCGCCCTCCAGCCTGTTGCCTGTCAGTTATGTCTTCTCCTCTGTGCTGTCATAGCACCCTGTGCGTAGGGTGTTTCTTCAACTAGAACTCTCCCCTCCTAACTCTTGACTTGGCTAACTTAATCCTGCCTAGTTAGAGATGCCCTTCCCCACAAAGCCTTCCGTGTGTCAGTCCTCTGTGCCTCTCTCCTCCCCTCTCCCATCTCATCTAATCTCATCTGTCTGCTCATCTTAGCATGTATTACACTGCCAAGAAAATTAGCATCGGCATGGCCTGTTTAATTATCCATCTCCTATATTATGCTCTGAGCTCTTTGAGGGCAGTGGTTTCTAGTATCCATTGTAATGCCTGCATGTAGCAGGTGCTCAATAAATAGCAATGGATTAAATGCTGATCTCTACCTCTGAAGTCACCAAATACTTTGGAAGGTCCACTTTATTGATGTTGCTGCTTTCCAGTCTGTGAGTTTTTCGAAGGCAGATATTCTGCTTTAGGGCACTGTACCCTCAGTGTCTGGCAATGAGGGACTGACCAGAATTCCAAATGCTCTGATGCTGCCGTTCAGCCTGTCCACGGTCTGCCCCGCCTCCTCTGAAATGCATTCCCTTGCCACAATGGCCTCCCCTTCCCTTCTCTCCTTACTTCTAATGTCATCATTTATTGTTTGACCTATACACTTTAGCACTTACTTATATAATATTACTTGCTCTCATTTTTCCTGTGTTGTATGTGTTTATATCTTTTCCATGCTGATGAGAATATAAGTATAAACTAAATTTGAATAATACCATACCTTTTGTATTATCATAACTGCCACCATTTTCTTTTTCAAATTTTAAAAATTGTGTATTCATCCATGATAAACACCTACATTTAAGAAGCTCTTAGAATGTGCTACCATGTAAGTCCTTTACATACAGATCACAATGACCTTTACAACAACTATATGGGGTTGGTACCGGGAAACCAAGGCTTAGTAAGGCTCAGGGCTCTGCCTAACATCTTCTCCAGATGGTGAGTGGCAGAAGCAGAATTTAAACACAGAGCCTGTGCTTTCAACCACTTCTGCCTCTGCACTATGGACAATTTAGAAAAGCAGAGAAGCAATAAGAATATAAAAACCACTCATCATTCCAATCTTCTATCTAGAGGCAACTACGGCTAATGTTTTGGTACCTGGCTTTTGCATCTGTGCTAAACAGCCTCTACAATGGCTCCCAGAGAGCCCCACCTCCTGCTTCACACACCGTTGAGCGATGCTCTCCCCTTGCGTGTGGGCTGGATTTAGCCACTTGCTCCTAATTGACAGACGAAGGGCGAAGTGATTGGATGCAACTTGTGACATTGTGTTATAAAAAGACTGCGGCTTCGGTCTTGGGTCTCTCTTTCTCTCTCTGAGATCCCTCGCTCTGGGAGAAGCAAACTGCCGTGTTGGGAGCAGACCTATTGAGAAAGCTGTGTGGCCTTGAACAGATGTCTCTGACCAACAGCCAGCAAATACCTGAGAGCTGCCAACAGCCACACTGGCGAGTGTGGAAGCAGATCCTCCCCAGCAGAGTCTGTGATGACTGCCCCAGGCAACACATGGATTTGGCTTTGGGAAAGAGAGTGAGTCAGAGGCACCCAGCCCAGAGTCTGGGAGAGAATAAATGTTTGTTGAGTAAGCCACTAACTTTAGGGGTATTCTGATGTATAGCAACAGGTAAATAGTATACACTTCTATACACACTTACATAACAAATATGCTTAGTCATCTATATGACTATATATAGTCATATCTATATTTTACACATCTATATTTTACTATATGTTATCACAGATTAAAACTGAATTTATTAAGTGAAACAAATTGATCGTGTTTGTGTTTACCAATCTTTTTTTTTTTTTGTAAAAAATAACTTTTTAAAGCTGTGAAATAGAACTTCATACCCAAAGTGCACAAAACATACATGTACAGCTGAAAGGATTATAAACCAAAACCGTGGTTCCAATTTCATTATACTTTATTTTTTAAATGAAATAAATCTGCAGAGTATATGCAAAGTTGGTAAATGTTTCATCATCTTCAAAAAAAAGATGAGAGGAAAGCTAAATAGATGCACCATTTGGGGATGGTTTATGAATTAGAGTCACTAAATCAGTATGAAATACTGCCTTATACTTTTCTTTAACAGACTAAAGAGGAAATTCTTAGGCAAAATGAGTCATCAGGAGGAAGTCTAGAAATTATGCCATAGTGGAGCATACATAGTATGTGGGACAGAGTCGGGCCTCAGTACAAAATTGATGAATGGATAAATAGACTTGGAATAAAAAAACGTGGATTTGTGCTCCCTCTCAGAGCTTGTGAATGTTGTACTTGTCACTTAGCATATCTGAGCTTTAGCTTCCTCATCTTTAAAGTGGAACATGCTCATGAAGTTGTGAGGTTTAAAATAATTGCATTGTTGACCTAAGGCCCTCAATAAGTCAGTTACTAGTGAGTGATAATTTTGATAATCAAATAGTGATTTATTACTACATTAATGCTAATTGAACATATTTAAACATTATTTTTTATTTATTTAATTTTTCAAGAAAAATTTTTATTGTGGTAAAATACACATAACATAAAAGTTCCCATCTTGACTTTATCATTTTTAATTGCTCAATTCCCTGTTATTAAGTACATTCACAGTATTGTGCAACCGTGACCACCGTCCATCTTCAGAGCTTTTCTGATATTGCAAAACTGAAATGCTCTATTTATTAAGCAATAACTCCCCAATCTCCCCTTCCTTCAGCCTCTGGAAACCATCATTCTACTTTCCGTCCCCATGAGTCTGACTACTCGATGAACTGGGGGGACTTTAGGTGCCTCATATAAGTGCAGTCATACAGTACTGTGTGTCTTTTTGTGACTGGCGTATTTCATTCAGCATAATATCCTCAGGGTTCACCCGTGTTGTATAATAGCAAGTCTCAGAATCCTCTTCCTTATTAAGAACAATATTCCATTGTATGCATATATTGTATGCATTTTATTTATACATTGATAGACATTAGATTGCTATCATCTTTCACCTGTTGTGAATAATGTTGCTATGAACATGGGTGTACAAATATCTTTTTGAGACTCTGTTTTAGACTCTTTTTTTTTTTCCTTTTTTTATTTTGGCATATTATGGGGGTACAGATTTTAAGGTTTCAATAAATGCCCATTTTCCCCCCTCCCCCCAAAAGTCTGAGTCTCCATCATGACCATCCCCCAGATGGTGCACATCTCACTCATTATGTATGTATATACCCGCCCCCCTCCCCCCTCCCACCTGCCCAATACCCTATTACTGTAGCACCTATGTGTCCACTTAGGTGCTACTCAGTTAATACCAGTTTGCTGGAGAATATATCTGGTGCTTGTTTTTCCATTCTTGGGATACTTCACTTAGCATCTTATTTTTAAACATAATAACTTTATTCTTTATTAAATGATACATATTCATAGTAAAATAATTTTTTAAAATATTTTTAAAGAACAAAGAAGAAAGCAACAAATAACCCCAAAATTCCACCAACAAGAAATAGCCAGCCTGAACTCTTGGCAGACATCATTCCAGATATCCCTAGGCATAGAAAGGATGGAAAGATGAAAGGCTATTTAGGTAGATACATAGCTAGCTCATTAAAGATCATACTGGATATGTTTATTAACATAAAACATTTATTTAATTCAGTTGAATGTAACCAGAGAAAAATGCAAGTGAAACTCAAAGAATTGCTGAAATTTAAATCCTGTTTGTTTTACTGCTAGTGATATTTCCTCAAATATTCTTCTAAGGTTAAGTAAAAACTTCATGAAACCAAATCTTTCATATGAGATTTTTTTTCGCTTTTAACTTACATCCTTCCATTTTTCAGGTAATACTAATTAATCTTCTACTATGAAACCTGATGTGGTTTACACTCTTGATACCTTCTCCATTTTCTTTCTTTTACCTCCTGATTTTTCTTGCTTTCATAACTTCGAATTTAAAATAAGTGATAACACATTCTGTTTGGCAATAGATATTTTTGCTATTGTGCTGTTGTCTACATTTGTTTAAGTGGATTTAGTCCTAACCACTAGCTCTTTCAAACAAAACTTCTTCACTCTAGAGATGTGCTTTTCTTAAAAAAAAAAAAAGTTCATCTTTTGATTGGATTTAGTCTGCCAGCATATTTTCCAAAATGGCTCATATATTCCCTGAATTCTTTCATGGTTGAGAATGTCTTCAGTTTTAATATTCTTGGGTTACACTTTCCTTTATTTGTGGATTTTTAAACATTATTCTAATCTCTTCTGGAAAAATGTTGGTGTGGAGAAATCAGAGGCCAGCTTGATCTTACTCTACTGCCTTGTGTTTGCCTGGGTGTAAATTACATTGTTTTTTTTTTTTCTGGTATATTAATTTCCTATGATTTGCAGATTTAGTAGTTTTCTAATATCAGAAAGAAAAGTTATAAATTTACATCTCTGAAAACTCATTCATTTGTTGGGTGCTCTCACTGAGAAATATAAGTGACCTTTATGTGGGCTAACTTTGAAGTCTTTATTTATCATCATCTCTAATTGATTTATTTGGTTTACCTTTTACCTTTGCATTCACTGGCATGTTCTAATGCCTTTTCTCATGCTATTGTTTGGATTTTTAGCCGTGCCTTAGTCAGGTCTTTGCTGGTTTACATTTATTTATTTAATCTGTAAAGATGTTACTTGGCTTTCAATTGTTTCCTTAACTCGGTAATCTTCCTTTTCATCACAGCATATTGCTTCATCATCTTGTTTTTAAGTCTTGTGTAAATGACTCCATACTGAGTTTTTTATTGTTCCTTTACAGATCGTGTTTCTTTTCTCTTCTGTGTTCTAGAATGCTTGCATAGTTGAAATGCCATCATTCCCCATTTTTTCTCATGCTTAACTTGGTGAGCTCCACCCAGATCTTCTCTGTGCCCTGATCCACTGTGGAGGATACATTATCTTTCCTTTCCTGCCTTGTCTTTGATCAGGTAGTCTTGTCATTTTTAGTTAAATTTATTAGGCTGGATCTTTCCTTCTGAACACTCTTCTGGACTTTGAGAATATAGGATGTGGGGTAAGTGAGAGCTCAGCTCTAGCTGCTGGTGGACCCCATACTGGTTTCACCTAAAATCCCACAATGTATTCTGTATCAAGTCCCATCACCAGCAGTATCTTGTCTTCATTCCACCATCTCAGCACAGATCGAGGTCCCTGGTGGACCTTGTTCTCTCTGCTGAAGTTTGCTGTGCCTCACTAGTATTTCTTTGCAACTGTCATGACATTTCTCCTACCCAAAATCCTCCAAGGGCTCCCATCTTACTCCCTCAAGCCAAAGGCCATTGATGCTTCCTGTGCCCTCTGTGTGACAGCCACTGGTACCACTCTCTTATTCCTTGCCTTACCGGGTTCCAGCCGTGTTGGCTTCCTCACTAAGCCTCAAATATGCCAGGCTCACATCCTCCTCAGCACTTTTGCTGCGTGTTTTCCTCACCTAGAATACTGTCCCCTGGTAACCACATGGCTTTCTCTTTCAGATCCTCCAGGTCTTGGCTTAGATGTCAGGATTTCAATGTGCTCTTTGCTTACTAAGCTACGGCATATGGCAGATGACCTGGTGTACTCTCTCCCCATCTCTGGTATTTCTCTACTTGGCACTTAACATCCTCAGAAACATTTTATGTTTTACCATTTTTTTTCCTTAAATCATTGTCTTCCTCCCTCAATCACTATTAAGATATAGAATAGAGACTTGTGTCTGTTTTGTTCCTCACTGTATTCAAATGCCTTGAACCATGCTTGACACAAAGTAGGTGCTCAATTATTTGCTGAGTGAATGGATGGATGAATAAATGAATGATATTTAGGGACTTCTTGTCTCAAATGCTTGTCCTTAGCCTTTTCCTTGGCTATTTGTACACATTCCCCCTTCTCACCTGCTCTTCTCCAAATCAAAGGACTTCTTTGAGGAATTCAGGTTTAAGCATGCCACAGGTTTTCAGTGGACCAGGATCTTCTGTTCTTTCCTTATTCTCTGCTTTTTGAAGTGTGTTGGATAAAGTTGTAGCAGTTTTTCCTATAGAGTAGCTCCTGGTTAATATTTGGCTTGCTGTTCTTTTCAATTTGTGTTAATTTTAGTAAGTAACAGAGGAGGAGGAATTCTATGATCCTGTTTCTTTCTCCCAGGTTTATCTATTATTTGCATTAAATTATGTGGCCTCTTGTACTATATTCCACAGTAATTAAAACAATAGCATGATAGATATAAAATTCAGTTGATAACATGCATTAAGGTATTCAGCTTCCTTTCTCTTTTATATCAGACCTTAATATCTATTACAAGCTTCTATTCTCCAGTGGTAGAAGTTTAATCTCAGTTAATTTAAGAGCTATTCCCTTTACTCAGATGATGTGTCAAAGTATTATTTTAAAGGTGGGGATGTCATCTGCTGTCAAAGTTTTGAAAGATGGGAAAGAGGAGTCTGTTCTGGGTCATCACCTCTCCTTGCTGCATCAGCTAAGCCATCTTTGTTCTTCTCTGGTCTCCTCTCATCAGCCCCCACCAGTACTGGCTGAATGCCCCTTGTTCTTCTCAAAAGGTCCCATCAGGTCCATTGGCTCTTGGCTGCTCCTGGCTGCATAATACTTCTTCTGAGACCACATCATGTCTGGAACTTGCCACTTTCTCAGGTCCCACCTGGAAAAAAGGCACAGGTCCTTCCTGTTGTGGAAGCCCTAACTCCATGAGGGTTCTGTTAGTCCTCAACCCCACCACCCATCCTCGCCTGGCACTCAAGTGACATGCCATGATGCTCCTTTTCAAGGACTCTCTTTTTCTCCATTTACCCATCCTGTGTAATCGTTGCCTAATTTCAGGAGACAGAAAACAGCTCATTCGTAAACACTTACATATTCTCTATGTCTGGAGCCAATATTTTAACTGTTGAAGATTAGAAGACCTTTTGTGCTGTTACTGTGTCTCTTCCCCTGAGTCACTGGATGCTACTGTGTTTAATATCCAGAACGGGAGAAGGTGAGGGACGGACTAGAAATATCAGAAAGTACCAGGACGATCACATTACTTAATATATAAGAATATCATTTTGCAAGGAGCATTCAGTGTATGCTGGACACTCTGTACGTTAATTGTAATTCTCTCAACACCCTGCAAAGTCTACTCCTATTTTACAGATGGGGAACCTGAGGCCCAGCAAGATCTGAGGAAAACTTGTTAGAGTCCTGCTGTTGGGTATTTGAAAAGATTTTATTTAACACATTAATAGAAAGCAGGAGATGAATGTACTTAGGCAAAGGGGAGCTGAAGGACCTGCCTAATAGACACCCTGCGGAGACTCTGACTCGAAGCTCAAGTGAGCTATCCAAGTTCCTCATGAATTCATCTTCTGCAACTGGCTCAGCAACTGAACGAAGAGACCTTGTGTGTTCCCACCTAGTAACAAGGCTCTCACTTTGTTTCTGATTATTCCTCTTGTGTGTTGCATGCTGGGCAAGTATTCCTGGAGAGGAGAATGACTAAATGAGATACAGTACCTAGAAGAACATGCCTGAAAGAACTTGCCATGTAATAGGCAATGTTTCTAGCTAACAAGTATTGAACATTTATCTCTTAAGGCACTTTGAGGATATTAACACATTTACAACAGCAGTATGAGGAAGGTACTCTTATTATCCCATCTTATAGATGAGAAATAAAGTACAGAGAGGTGAAAAAACTTGCTCAGGTTTGTGCAGATGCTAGGTGGTAGAGCTGGGATTTGAACTTGGGGAGTCCTGAGTCTTTCAACTTAGCTGTCATACTGTTCTCAATATGAATGTACCCTAATCATGTTTGGTGTTTTTTTTTTTTATTTATTTTTCTCTTGGCTTGCATTTTGTGTCTTCTTGTCTGGTGTAGAGCCAATGAAATTCAGCCCCTAAATTGGGTGGAGGGCTGAGAGTTGGGCAGGAAAATGATGTCTGAAGTGGATGGAAGGTGAGAGGGAAGATTCAAATTTACAGTTGAAGGTCAGAGGGCGTGTGGTAACCTTCCTTCCCAGACCCTAAGCACGGGGCTCCAGTTCAGCCACCCTGCCCAGCATGGGCCAGGAGAGAAAGACAGAGCCTGCCTCTGTATGCAGCATGGCTGTGCCTGAGAAATGGGGCTTCCTACACCCAACCTAGGGGTTCTGCAGGCAGTGGAGAGCCTGCTGGTGGGATGATCTGTAGAGGCTGAGATGTTGAGTGAAAACTAAACTGGCAGTTTGAAAGATCTGTGAAGAAGATTCACTAAAAAGAAAATAATATTAATAATAATACTTTGTCACCATTTTTCTCTTGCTCTATGAGCAAGTTTTCAACCAGACTGGAGAGAGCAGAGAGGCACAGGCCTCCACAGCCTTCAGTTCTTTGGATATTTTCTTTGCGATAACAGTGGCTTAGAAATTGGAAAAGGCCAAAGCAGGCTGCCCACTGACTGCTGGTTCAAAATGGCAAATGGCTGGGGCCTCCCAGGGCTGAGCCCCTCGCCTCTTCTTGTGAACACTGTGGGCGAGACAGAAAGGGGAGACTGACAGTGCAATCTGATGACAGAATCTGGAACCATTCCCGGTTATGACAGGGTAGACGGGTCTGGATTGAGGAAAACCTATATGCGCTTCAGCATGTGGCACACTCTCACATTCCTTCATGAAAAAATTCCCCTTAGAAAGCAAGAAGGTTCTTTGCTCCTGTCCACGCTACGGATGCAGATTCAGCCCCAAGCTTCACGTCAACTGGAAACGGAGCAGCTACTTCTTTCCTTTCCCCGTGTGTTGTTCTCTTAGGCGCTGTTATTTCTTTTTTCTCAGGCTCCCTTCTCTCCCATTTCCCCCAGTGCAGGCAGATTCTTGGGATCACAGCAAATCGCTGGGCAGGAATCAGGGAGCGATTGAAGTGGCCACAGGGAGGCGAGTGACCCCAACCGAGCTCTGAAGACAGCTGCCCAGACGGGAAGGCTTGGGCTCGCTCTGCACACTGGGGATTAAGCTGCTCCCGTCTTGCGTGATCTCTAAGGCCTGGAAGACGGCTGGGGGCTGAGGAGGAAGGCACCAGCTTCGAGGCAGAGGCAGCCCAGGTGAAAGCCGGTTATCAAGTAAGAGCTGGACTGGGATCCGTGAACGTAAACCATGGATTAGTGAAGAGAGTTTGACCATGAGGGCAGTGTCCAGTGCAAATCACTCTGCCTGGCATTGACGAATCCTGACAAATCCACTTTGTTCTGTCAGAGGGTGAGCAAAACAAACAATATCATCAATAGCAACAACACCAAGGGGCCAGTGAAAAATGACACACACACACACACACACACACACAAAAAGGATGTGGGGGAAAGGAATGACTTCAGTACGGCAGCGCCATTCTGAAAATGATTTACCTCAGAATCGAAATGATCTTTTCAGATAACAGTGAGGCTCTCTCGAAAACCGCATGAAGACGTGGCCTCTCGGGAACAGAAGCAGAATGTCTGAAGCATGATCTGGAAGGAAAAAAGGCAAAAATTTGGATGGCAGGTGGTGATGAGAGAAAGCAAGAAGGATATGCAGTCAGCTGGAACGAAGTCCCTGTCACAGGCAAGGAAGGGCAGCGTTGGTGCTCCCTGAAGGCATGTCGCTGCTGTGCGGAGCATTTTTGAGAAAACTCTCCCAGAATTTAGAAAAAGGGGACAAGCGGTTGAAAAGATGAGAATAACAGTACTGGGGGTTCCAGAAACATTGGCCAGAAAATGAGGAGTGACGCAAGTAGGCATTCCTGAGCTAAATGGGGAGAAAGCTGGTGGAAGACAGAGAGAGCTGACCCCAATTTAGGAAAATCCAAGGACAAGCGTCTCCCTTCTAAGTAGCTTGGTGAACGTTTCAGCCTACTGAGATTAACACAAAATCTATACATGTCCAAACACAAAACTATGGTTGTTTCAGAAGATAAAAATTGAACTAGCCTTAGTCGTCTTCTTCCTAGCACACTCACTAAATGGTAGAAATAATTTGGCAGCATCTATAGAGCTTGAAGAAGAAAAAGACATGTCCCAAGAATATTACATATATATTACAGTTAGCATTCACATAGGCAGATAGCAGAATTATATCACTGGATATGCAAAGGAGACAAAATATATTATCTACCCTCCTTGAGAAATATCGCAAACTGAATAATGAAACCCAACTGGGAACTCGCAGCAAGACGGTTACCATATAGAAGGACAAAAAGTAAACAGAGTAACTACTAAAGAAGAGATAAGTCACCGTCATGGCTACAAAATTGAATTAAAATCTGAAATCCATTCGAGAAAGAGAGTGCTTATAATGCATAAAATAATGTCATAACGACAATCTGGATTCCGAAACTTTAAAGACTTATTAACAAAGACTAGAAAACACATGAGACAGAGTATGGAGGAAAAAAAAGTGCTGAACTCATGGTCTTACAGAGGACCTGTGGATTTTGATCTTTGCAATGTCTTTACAGATTTTATTTTTCTTTGAGTGTACCTGTACTTTCTATTTTTCTAACACAAGTTAGCATTTACTTGGCTAATAAATAAACAGCGAAAGGTGAAGAAGATAAGAACTAACAAGAAATACAACACCCAAAGGTGAATTTGACCTGAGAATGTGAAGATCTACATGAGTTCTAGTCTCTAAGGAGACTTTTTTCCCCCAAATTTTTGGGAAAATGACACAGAGGTGGGTGTGGAACTCCAAGGTGGTTATGGTTGCTGGTAATGGTGTGATCTCTTTGCCTCATCTTTTTTAGGGTAAAGAAAGGAGGAAGAGAAGTCCCAAGGGATGAACTCAAGGTTTTCCATGGTTTTGCAAAGCTGTGAGGATGTTATCATCTCTACGTGACCCAAGGACACCCCTGGATTCAGGATTCACTTACAGTAGGGAAATTGGGGGGGTTCATTATTTTCTCTGAAGCAGAACAGCAGGTGTTGTGACCTCAGAAATATTATCTACCTTTCTTGGCCTCTGCTTCTTTGTCTGGGAAGTGCAAGTAATAATCTCATTTCAAAGGTCCCTTAGAGCAGCGGTTCCCAAACTTTTTGGCACCAGGGACCAGTTTCATGGAAGACAATTTTTCTACTGACCGGGGGTATGTGGGGATGGTGTGGATCTCAGGAGGTGAGCTCCTAACAGACCATAGACCCTCAGCCTGGGGCTTAGGGACCACAGCCTTAGAGGATTCAATTAAATCAAGTGCACAAAGCATCTAACATAACAAGAGAAATGGTAGGTGTTTGTTTGATGCTGCAACTGTACTTTCCCAGATCAATGTAAATGTTGAAAGAAAGAGGAAGGATTGGCTGTCAATGTGATGGTTAATGGGAGGGTTCTTGGTGTATCTCTGGAAAGAAGGGGAGGGGGCTACAAAGGAAGAAGAGGTTAACATTTCGGGAGAGATGCTAGGATCTCGCTTCCGTGCATTGCTTGTCAACCATCCTGGTTGACAGATTTTCCCTTGCATGGTCCTTTGGCACAGCAATTCCAAACTTCCTATGAAATATGTTGAGAGAAAAACCTACCTCACACTTGCAATGAGAAGGGCTACTGTTTTTAGTTTTAATAACAATAACTCATAACTCTTTTTCTACAGGAAGGAAAGATTGCTTTCATTTATCCATTTTGAACACAGAATGGTAAGCACATCAGACTATTTATGGCTACATTTTATTTGGTTGCATAAGATATGCACTTCTTGGGAAGGCTATACTTCCCTAATTCAGGGTCTTGCAGTCTAGAAAGGGAAACTCCTTTGATGAATCATTGACCAAGGCCAGGGCTTGGTCAACCTTGATTTTTCAAAGGTCTATCTCTGGCATCACATTTTTTAGGAAGTCTTCTCGGATCATCCAACATGCTGGGTATTAAAATATCAACTCAACATTATCCCCTCCTTCCTTCTGTGTTCTTCCCTGCATGGGAGAAGCTAGCCTGGAGAATGCATTCCCTAGACTTTTACCGCAGGGTTCAGGGTTAGATTCTATCAAGAAGAGGTGCTGGTGTGGTATTTTGAAGGCCAAGGAAAAGAAAAAGTCCTTATTCTCAGAGGCAGCTGTCAGGGAGAAGGTATCAGTAGAGACAGAATGCTGCCATTGGCTTCGTTCTCCCCATCCTCTTAACAATTATCCACTTCAGCACAGCTTCCTGTTCTATCCCTTCCAGATTTCCCTACCAATATGTCTCCAACCCATCCCACAGTTGTTTAAGCTTTTAATCCCCTGTATTAAGTCCCCTTCTGCTTGAAATGTGCAGAGCCTCCTGTCTTTCTTTCTAGACTTTGAAACTCTAGACTGAGTTAAGTGTTCTGTTTTTGACATTCTCTTAGCACCTATGATGGCCTGAGTCAATAGCTTGAGTCCATAGATAGCAGAGTAAAGCAGGAACTTTCACAGTTTCTTCAGCTGCTCAGAGAAGCTTTAGTAAAATGACCTGAAGGCAAATCAAGAGGCTGTGCAGCTGACCCACGTCAGGCGCCTTCAGCGACACTTGCAGCATGAACACAGCAAGCGGGGATCGAAACTGAGGAAACCAATCGTAGTAAAGTCATTTACTACTGATGACTCATTTTAGTATCACAGGGTTAACCACTCCAATGTATTGTAACTCTTAGAATCACTGGCCCTTTTTCTATGTTTAGTATCTAGCAAATTTATCTGCCAGCAGAAAACCAATTCAGTTTCCCCTCCACTTGCCACTTGACAGCCACATTCTGGTTTTGCAGAACTTGACACCAATCACTAGTAAAAGAAGGGTGGAAGGCGTTTGGCGAAAGATGATCCCCAGATTGTGAGAGTTGGAGATGTTACAGTCCTCCTTCTTTCAGCCATCCTTGCAATTGTGCACTGATCCTTGCAATTGTACACTACTTCGCTTTGGAGCTCTCTAGAGGAAAATGGCACGTGTCAATCATCTTTTGATAAAATACCACATACTTTGTAAACCAGGGGTTGGATTTTTTTTTTTTTTGTAAAGAGGTAGATAGTAATTATTTTAAGCTTTACTGACTGTAAAATCTCTGTCCTACCTCTTCTACTCTGCCATTGTGGAGAAAACAGCCAAAGACAATGTGTGAATGAACGAACATGGCTGTGTTCCAATAAAACTTTATTTACCAAAACTGGGCATGGGCTGTAGTTCACCCTCCTCTAACCTAAGCTAGCTCTAACTGGTTAAACTACTTCCTTCTCCTAATCTGAAGAATACTGTTTCTCACTTATCTTTGTTTCTTGACCTTAGAAGTTGGGCTTGAAAAAGGCACAGCTGGGATTAAAATGTTAAAATCCTATTCTTGGACAAGCAGTGTACAGATGGAGGAGAAAGTTAACATTTAATCAACCTCTACTAGTTTGTGGGCACTGTGCCAAGAGCTGTCCGTACATTGTGATACATATATGGTGTAGGTATTATGAGTCTCATAGAACAGGAAACTGAGGCACAGTAAGGTTAAATAATTCCCTAAGGTCACAAGGCTGGAGGTGGTGGATACTGAATTTGAACACAGCTCTGTCTGGCTAGAAAGCTGTACTTCCAATAGATTTTACAATTACTAGCTTAAGGCTGCCAGACACTCTCCTGACTCCTGTGTGATTGTTCAAAAACTAGAGCTTGGCCAACACAAATGCAGCAAAGCCTTAACTATAAGAAAGCCTGCTTAAGAGACAGGCTCACGGGGAAGATTCTTCTCCCCACAGCTCTCTGTCTCTATGAGGTTCTCATGGTGGTGGTTTGGTTATGTATGGGGTGACTGTTGCAGAGTGCAGTAAAGAGTAAGTAATATGCAAACACATTGATGATGAAGTGAAAATGCAGCAAAGTATCAACTTGCATCAGACATTTCTACTACATTGCACATCCTCTTCCTCTCTATGCAGCACTCTGGGAGGGAGGATAAAAAGATGGAAAATGCCTCCCTCAGAGCTTGGTGTAGATTTTGTGCATAAAAATGTAAATGAAGAATGAAACAAATGAATAAATACATACATGAATGGAGAGATGGATGGGTGGACTGATAAGGAAAGCACGTTCAGGTTGACTGGATTATAATCCGGTGTCTGCCACAAAACAGGTTATGTCACCCTGAACAAGGCATGTCACCTGCATTGTCTTCAATTTCTTCTTAGAATGAGACATTTAGGGTGAAAGTTTTCTAAGATTCCTTTAAGCTCTGAAGTTCAAATTCTGTATCTTAATTGGTAGTGGGCCAGAGATGGCACTCTCCCTCCCATGAGTCTCCTTCACCATCTTGTCCCCACCTCCACGTCAGCACTCAGACAAGTGTATTGCAGGATGCCCTTTGCAGAAGGTTACTCAAGCAATGCATGTCTGCACCTGGAATTAAAATTCTGACTCTCTGCTCCTGCTACCTGTCCTCTCTAATATGGATGAAGACCCTCTGCTTCTGGTTATTCAGGTTCCTGGTAAGCCCCTGTAAGGCTGGGCATCTGAGCACAGGGACCTAATTAGAGGTGGCCATGGAGCCTGCCCAATTGGAGCTCCTCCTCTGCAGAAACCTCGGTCCATTCCATCCTTCTGTGCATGTGTCATAGGTTCCTTTCCCTCTACTCCAGCTTTCACTCTCTCTCACTTCTTTTCTCTTGTCTTCAAGATAATTAAAAAAAAATCTTATTACAAATACAATACATATTTCCCTTGGAAAATGAGAACATTTATATAAGCAAAAAGTAGATATATTTATTTATAACATGGTGGTCCAATGCAAATCACTATTAACTCACTGATGTATAACCTTTGGGACCTTTTCTCATGCATACTGTAACTATATATCTCTCTTCTCCTTTCCTTTTTTTATCCTTTCCTTTCCTTTCCTTTCCTTTCCTTTCCTTTCCTTTCCTTTCCTTTCCTTTCCTTTCCTTTCCTTTCCTTTCCTTTCCTTTCCTTTCCTTTTCTTCCTCCCTTCATTTCCTCTCTCTTTCTTCCTTTCTTTCCTTCTTCCATTCTCTCTTCCCATGTTTAACTTCAGTAGCCTTAAGTATATTCATATTGCTGTGCAACCAATATCCCGAACTCTTTTCATCTTGCAAAACTGAAACTCTGTGCTCGTTATATAATAACTCCCCATTTCCCATCCTCCCAGGTCCTGGCAACCACCATTCTACTTTCTGTCTTTATAAATTTGACTGTTCTAGGTATCTCCTATACATGGAATCATGTAGTATTTATCTTCTTGTAACTGCCTTTTTTCACTTTAGCCTAATGTCCTCAGTGTTCATCTATGTTGTAGCTTATGTCTGAATTTTCTTCCTCTTTAAGGCTGAATAATACTTCATTGTACGTATATACAAGCATACCTCAGAGATATTGTGAGTTCTGATCTAGACTACCACAGTAAAGTGAATATCACAATAAAGTGAGTTACGTACATTTTGGGGTTTCCTTGTACATATAAAAATTATGTTTACATTATACTGTCATCTATCTATAGAATTGTATCTAAACAAATAATGTACATATCTTAATTTATTGCTGAAAATTGCTAACAATCATCCAAGCCTGAGTGAGTTGTAATCATTTTGCTGATGGAGGGTCTTGCCTCAATGTTATGGCTGCTGACTGGTCAGGGTAGTAGTTGATGAAGGTTGGGTGGCTGTGGCAATTTCAAAAAATAAGACAACAATGAAGCTTGCCACATCAGTTGACTCTTCCTTTCACAAAAGATTTATCTATAGCATACAATGCTGTCTAACAGCATTTTACCCATAGTAGAACTTCTTTCAAAATTAGAGTCAATATTCCCAAGGCCTTTCACTGATTTCTCAACTAAGTCGATGTCACATTCTCAATCTCTTCTTGTCATTTCAACAATGTTCACAGTATCTTCACCAGGAATAGTTTCCATCCCAAGAAATCACTTTCTTTGTTCGTCTATAAGAAATAAGTCTTCATTTGTTAAAAGTTTTATCATGAGAATGTAGCAATTCAGTCATATATTTAGGCTCCACTTATAACTCTAGTTCTCTTTCTATTTCTACCATGTCTACAGTTCCTTCCTCCACTGAAGTCTTGAACCCCTCAAAGTCATCCATGAGAGTTGGAATCAACTTGTTTCAAACACAGGTTAACATTGATATTTTCACATCCTCTCATGAATTACAAATGTTCTTAATGGCATCTAGAATGATGAATGTATTTCTTAAATATTAAGACTTGAAAATTAAAATTATTCTTTGAGCCATAGGCTGTAGAGTGGATGTTGTGTTAGCAGGCATGAAAACAACATTAATCTCCGTGTACATCTCCATCAGAGCTCTTGAGTGACTAGATGCATTGTCAACGAGCAGTAATAATTTGAATGAAAACTTTTCTTTTTTCTTAGCAATAGGTCTCAACAGTGGGCTTTAAATATTCAGTTAATGGTGCTGTAAACAGATGTGCTGTCATGCTGTCATTTCAGCTTGGTTGTTCCTTTTATAGAGCACAGGCTGAGTAGATATAGCATAATTCCTAAGGGTCCTGGGATTTTAAGGGTGGTAAATGAGCATTGCCTTCAATTTAATGTCACCAGCTGCACTGGCCCCTAACAAAAGAGTCAGCTTGTCTTTTGAAGCTTTGGAGCCAGGCATTGACTTCTCTCTAATTATTAACATAAAAGTCCTAGATGGCATCTTCTTCCAATGGAAAGCTATTTTATTTACATTGAAAATCTGTTGTTTAGTGTAGCCACCTTCATCGAATATCTTAGCTAGATCTTGTGGATAACTTGCTGCAGCTTCTACATCAGCACTTGGGGCTTCAATTTGTACTTTTCTATTATGAGGATGATTTCTTTCCCTAAACCTCATGAACCAACGTCTGCTAGATTCAAATTTTTCTTCTGCAGCTTCGTCAACTCTCTGAGCCTTCATAAAATTAAAGAGAGTTAGGGTCTTGGTCTGGATTATGCTTTGGCTGAAGGGCATGTTGTGGCTGGCTTGATCTTGTATCCAGATCACTAAAATTTTCTCTATATCAACAATGATGCTGTTTCACGTTTTTTTGTTGTTGTTGTTTTTAATCATTTGTGTGTTCACTGGAGTAGCACTTCTAATTTCCTTTAAGAACTTTTCCTTTGCATTCACATCTTGGCTAACTGTTTGGCAGAAGAGTCCTAGCTTTCAGCCCATCTCAGCTTTTGACATGCTTTCCTCACTAAGCTTAATCAGTTTTAGCTTTTGATTTAAGGTGAGAGACATATTACTCTTCCGTTCACTCTAACAGCTGGGGGCCATGGTAGAATTATTAACTGGCCTAATTTCAGTATTGCTGTGTCTCAGGGAATAGGGATGTCCAAGGAGAGGGAGAGAGACAGGGAAACAGCTGTCAGTGGAGCAGTCAGAATTACACAACATTGATCGATTAAGCTCACCATATCATATGGGCATGGGTTGTGGCATCCTAAAACAATTATAGTAGTATCATCAAAGATCACTGATTGTAGATCATCATAACTGACATAATCATAACAAAAGAGTTTGAAATATTGTGAGAATCACCACGGAGACATGAAGTGAACACAAGCTATTGGAAAAATGGCACCAATAGACTTGCTCAACTCAAGGTTGCCACAAACCTTCAATATGTAAAGAAACGAAATATCTGTGAAGCACAATAAAGCAAAGCACAACATAAGGAGGTGTTCCTATGCCACATTTTGTTTGTCCATTCTTCCATAGATGGACACTTGGTTTGTTTCCATGTTTAGCTCTTGTTAGTAATGCTGCTATAAACACAGATATACGAATAACTCATTAAGACTCCACTTTATATCCTTTTGAATATATACTGAGAAGTGGAACTACTCGATCATATGGCAATTCTATTTTTATATTTCCAGGAAATCATCATGCTGTTTTCCACAGCTGCTGCACCATGTTACATTCCTACCAACAGCTCCAATTTCTCCAGATCCTTGCCAACACTTGTTATTTTCTGGTTTTGTTGTTTTTGTTGTTTAATAGTAGCCCTCCTAGTGGGTGTGAGGTGGTTCTCCTTTTTTTATCAAAAAAAAAAAGAAAAAGAAAAAAGAAAAAGTAGAATCATGTGAGTTGGGACCTTGCATTTTTCCCTTTAATAAAATATCATGAACATATTTTAAATCAACAAATATTCACTTATAGCATTATTTCCAATGGCGGCCTAGTGTTCTGTTCCATCTTTTGCTTACTGCAAGACCCTATGCAACTTGCTCAATTTCTCCCTGATTCAGTTTCTGCAGTTGCAAAATGAAGTAATAAATACCTTCAGAGACCTTAGAAGAATGTTGTGAGGGCAAATGAGGTGATACCCAAAAAGAACCTGTGAGGATTACTGGCATGTTGGGAGCTCTCATTAAGTATCGGTAATTCTTTTTTTTTTTTTTTTTTGAGACAGAGTCTCGCTTTGTTGCCCATGCTAGAGTGAGTGCCGTGGCATCAGCCTAGCTCACAGCAACCTCACACTCCTGGGCTTAAGCAATCCTGCTGCCTTAGCCTCCCGAGTAGCTGGGACTACAGGCATGCACCACTATGCCCGGCTAATTTTTTCTATATATATTCGTTGGCCAATTAATTTCTTTCTATTTATAGTAGAGATGGAGTCTCGCTCTTGCTCAGGCTGGTTTCGAACTCCTGACCTTGAGCTATCCGCCTGCCTCGGCCTCCCAGAGTGCTAGGATTACAGATGTGAGCCACCACGCCCAGGTCTAAGTATTGGTAATTCTTGTCAATAATTTTATTATCATTTGCCCACTGCATTGGTAGATCTACATTATGCCTGACAGACCTGGAATTTGTTCCTTATCTTTCGCTTCATAAAAAGTCATGAAAAATAGCTACATAGGGCAGTCATATTTTTTTAAAAGCAACCTGGACAGGTCCCCTTTCTTAGGGGTGAGTTCCCAAATGAGAGAACTTCACCCCAGCTGAGACCTAGACTCTGCCCTTGGCTTTCTCAGAGCAGCCTTCCATCACATAGATCAGTGGTTGGCCTGGAGTACATGGCTCTGGCCTTGGTTTTTAAACAAGCTCTCTCCTCATTTATTGAAACCTTAAAATCTGTACCCCCATAATATGCCAAAATAAAAAAAACAAAACAAAACAAAAAAAACCAAAAAAAAAACAAGCCCTCTCCTAATTCATCGCCAGGCTATCTCACCTGCCGATCTGTGGACCGGAAGCTGTTCTTGGCGCAATGATGTATGGCCTGGAGGAAGCTCAGTCAAATATTTACATGGAGAAAATGTAGCATTTCTTATGCTGGTATCCTGATTACCATCAGGGTCTTATCTTTTCCCGTAAAGGAAGCATGGACATGTATTAAGTTGTCAACACTAGAAAAATATAAGGTCTAGAATACAGGCCCTGGGAGATATCCCGGGTTCTGCCGTATAACATATCTGAGAGTAAGAAGGAGATTCCCCTGGAAGAGGATGTCTGGGGGCTTTGGAAGCTGGTCACTGTGTGAGACCAGGTGTACTTTGGCAGATAGTGCATCTACCTTCTCACTAAACTCAGGGCTTTTAAGGGACCAGAAGGCCCTCTGTGCACTGATCTCTTTGCATCTCATATTTGAGTAGCCCATCAAGGAAAAGGAACTGCTAATGTCCAGGACAGGATCCCATCCCAAGCACCTCTGTGACAGAAATACACATCAGAGGAGATTTGTTCTCTGAAATGAAGCAGAATGCCGCATGGGGAGAGCATGGGCCAGCCAGCAAGGCAGTACTGGATTGCAATTCTACCTCTGACAGTAAACTTCCAACACAGAGCAGGTTACACAGCCTCTCTGAGCAACCCCTCCAACCCCACAGTCTCCTTGTCTGTAAACCAGAGATGGGATGACCTAACATACAGGCTCCTTGTAAAGATTAAAGGAGGATATGTGCAAAGTTGCATGGTTATAGTTTGCTATACGAAATAAGGAGTGACCACACTTAATTTGAAAATTCCCAGTCAAATGCAGAGAAACTGGGTGTGTTTGAAACCTGGGTAATTTGTGACATGGGCAAATGCTTGATTTTTATCACTTCTTTTTTAAAAATATTAAAAATAGGACTCCTAGGAGTCCAAAGACCTCGAGCTGGAGAGTGCAGATCCAAATCAACATCATCACAGCTGAGGCCCACAGTGAAAGAAGTCATCC
Source organism: Microcebus murinus (assembly GCF_040939455.1). Classification (NCBI taxonomy): domain Eukaryota; kingdom Metazoa; phylum Chordata; class Mammalia; order Primates; family Cheirogaleidae; genus Microcebus; species Microcebus murinus. Next base: position 38,759,374 of record NC_134110.1, on the reverse strand, counting down.
TAGACCAAACATAAAGACACCTTCGTTTTTCCCCCATGGGGTGTCAATGTCATCCAAATAAGCTGAGAATAGTTCATTCTTCCATCCATTTATTCCACCAGCAATTGCTGAGGTTTCACTGTGTGCCAGGAGCAGTCCCAGGCACTGAGGATGGCAGGTTGAAGGACACCTTGTCCCCACCTTCTGGGTGGTCCTACTCTAAGTGGAAGAGGAAGATCTCTGAATTATTAATAGTTACCTCATGTCACAACTGACAATGAACAATATGAGAAACATGTGCAATGACAGAGATGCACCCAGGGGCAGCGAACAATGAAATTTTAGAAATGGAAGGAAGTTGAGAAGCCGACCAGTCCAGATATCCCTGGCGTGTGGCGTCTGCAGCCGTGGGCTCCCAGCTCTGGGCTCAGCACCTCCATCTCATGGCGTCCACGGCCCACCTGCGCTCCCAGCCCCAGGCAGCCTTGGATGGCTCTGACAGTTTGAAAGTTTTTCCTGATGTGGAGCCAATATTTGTCTCTTGGTAACTGCTACACAGCCTCACGAGTTAATCCCTTCCTTCTTCCACATGACAACACTTCAGACACGGGAGTCAGCTTTCGGGTGACAGGAGCAGGGATAATCTCAGCCTCATAGTGCCCTTGGGAATTGTGGGGATTCCTGGGACTCATCCTGATTTCAAGAAGGGATGCTATCTGACACTGAAGGTGTGGCGAGCCTGTCGTATTTTGGACTTATTTGGATTTCAACTACTAATTTCACTGGAATTTATAAAGCACATTAGCATTCATTATTTTGCCATGCTCTCATATCAACCTGGTGAGATGGTCCAGAATGATTTGTTATTTCCCTTTTGTTCACAAATGAAACAAGGCTTAGAGAGGTGGTGTGCCCACATTGTACAGCTAACATCAGGTAGATGGGACCCAAATCTTGAGACCCTGGATGTAATACAAATTCCTCACTGGTGTCACCTCCTTTCTATGCTAGTTGTCCTACATTCCATCAGTTCTTTCTGTAATTCACTTTATAGTGTTCCCTGAGATTTGTTTCCTTAAAACATTAACTACATCGTGTAACTCCTTCTATCAAAATTCCTTGGTAATTTCTCTTAAATTACGAGATAAGCATCCAAGTCCTTGGAATGGCATCCAAAGCCCTTGACACTGCCTGCCAGGAGTATCAGGCATAATGGGGTGGATGGATGAAATAAAAAGGAGCACACTACAGCCATAGTTCAGTGATAAATTCATGCACAAGGTACTTTGAGAACACAGTGGCGCTGGGTGAGGATCACAGGAGGCTTCCAGGAGCGGGGGATGTCTGAGATGGACTTTAAAGATGTGCATGTCAGTAGAGAGTTGACAGGAGCTAAGATGACCTGGAGGAGAGAAACAGCTCGGTGGCTCTGTGTGCAGAAAACCATAAGTAATTTTGTGTTGCTGAAGCACTAGGTACAGGAAGGGGCTTGGAGAAGGATGAGGTTGCATGGGAGCCAGGGTCAGGTCCTGCAAGCTGTCAGATGAAGGGGTTTGGGCTTTATCCTGCAGGCTGGGATGAGCCACAGAGGATTTGAAGCAGGGCAGTGGCAACCACACTTGAGATTTGTGTTGGAGAGCCAGCCCTTTGGCAGCCCTGGGGAGCAGGGTGGGCCGGAGTTGGAGGTGGGAGGGGGCAGGGGGTGGGCCGTAGGGAAGCCTCAGGCTGGTTGCAGTCAATGTAAGGAAACTGCTGCCACAATTCAGGTGAGAGAAGATAAAGGGAAGTGACAGGAATCATAGGAAGAAGAAAGATTTTCACATATTTCTAGGAAAGAAAACCAGAAAAACCGATGAGACCACTGGATGGTTGTGGGACATAAAGGAGAGGGAGGAGTCAGGTGACTTCCCTGTTGGGCAGAAGATACTGTCTTCCTCATTGTCATTGCCACACCTGTACCTAGGACAGCATTAGAGAAAGGAGATGTGCAACACCTATTTGTAGTCAAATTGATTTTTTTAGGCCAATTTAATAACAAAGATGTCTCTCTTATCTTCATGTGGTGGCCAAGACTTGCTGGCTAGTCACTTACACCTGTTCCCTCTTTTCCCTGGGTACTCCACTGCACTTTATTTCCTGGCAGTTAGGTGTGATCACGGGACAGAGCTCTAGCAAGAGAAATGGTATTTCCACTTTCAGGCCTGGTCCATACATACTTCCCCATCTTTTTTTTTTTTTTTTTTTTTTTTTTTTTTTTGAGACAGAGTCTCGCTTTGTTGTCCAGGCTAGAGTGAGTGCCGTGGCGTCAGCCTAGCTCACAGCAACCTCAAACTCCTGGGCTCGAGTGATCCTTCTGCCTCAGCCTCCCGAGTAGCTGGGACTACAGGCATGCGCCACCATGCCCGGCTAATTTTTTATATATATATCAGTTGGCCAATTAATTTCTTTCTGTTTATAGTAGAGACGGGGTCTCGCTCTTGCTCAGGCTGGTTTTGAACTCCTGACCTTGAGCAATCCGCCCGCCTCGGCCTCCCAAGAGCTAGGATTACAGGCGTGAGCCACAGCGCCCGGCCACTTCCCCATCTTTCATCCATTTTTCCAGCCTGATATGGAAGAACAGGGTGTACCATTGAGAGGGAAGGAAACTGGTACCTGGATTAGTCTGTGGATGAGAGCTGGCCACCTCTTGAGCAGCTATTTAGACATTATATGAACAAGGAATAAAATTTTAACAGGTTTGAGCCACCGTGCACAGGCTGGTTTGTTAGATCAGTTAGCTTAATCGAATTGATACTCCTCTCCAGTGGCCTGACTCACCTGGAGAGGAAAGAGGGTGGCATTTAGTACATAACTATTGGTGCCAGTCACAGTGCATGGTAGATTTGTGTACAGCACCCCATTTAATCTTATAAATGCTTTGAGACTTTTTTTAGCATTCCTGTTTTGCTGAAGAAACAAAAAACCCTGGGGATGGGTATATACAAACACAATGAGTGAGATGTGCAACATTTGGGGGATGGTCAAGCTTGAAGCTCTGACTTAAGGGGGTTAGGGGGCATGGGCAATATACGTAATCTTAACATTTGTACCCCCATAATATGCTGAAATAAAAAATCCCTGAAGTTAATTGATTTACTTAAAGTTATACCTTGTTCCCCTAGACAGTGCATGAGGCTGTGTGATACATACAGTTTCTTAGGAAATTCTTTCTCTCTGCTTCTACTTTCGCACTTAGAAAGTAAGATGATAATAAAGAGAGGGAAAAAAAAGAAGGTAGAAGAGAAAGAGAAGAAGACAGAAAAGTTAATCTGTTGAGCTTCTCATTGGTTCGGGTCTAACTTCTGTAAATATCAGATAGATTAATGGGCATGAGAATTGGACTGATCATGTGCATTCAGAATGACTGATGACACCACCCTTAGTGCTTTTGAAAGCAGTTCTGTCCTCTTGTCCCCCATTCATATGTCCTTTCCTCTCTGAGTCTCTGCATGTTGTCACACTGGCCTTCTCTCAGTTCCTTAAATGTGCTGTGTTCTTTCCTGCCCCAGGGACTTTGCAGTTGCTGCTTTCTTCGCTTGGAGTAGCATTACCCCTCCCTGCAGTTGGCTAACTTGTGCTCATCCTTCTGCTTTCTCCTTAAATATCACTTTCTCAGGAAGCCTGCCTTGACCCCGAGACTGCGGTATGGCCCCCTGATATGTGCTCTTATTGCATTTTGGACTTCTCCTTTGTGGCAGTCATCAGAGTTTTGATTGTGTAATTACTTTTATAGTCTGGTGTTTATGCCTCTCATGTCCAGCCAACTGACAGCTCAGTCAGGGCAGGGATGGAGTCTGGTCTGGTAGGTTTCTCTGTTTCCAGAACCTAGCACAGTGCCTTGCACATAGCGTTTACTTCATAAATAGTGGGTATATGGGAAAAGAAGCTTTTCTCTTTGTAAAATAATAAAAAGAAAACCTAAAGAAAGACTGTTATTCTCAACAGCTTTCTGGGAAACATAATATACATGTGAAATTCTGAAATGAATCAGGCTACTTGGTAAGTTGACACTGACTTAAATCTAAACCAAGTGAGGTGCCGTCTCATTTCACAAGGGAAGAGTCAGAGTGCTAATGCCAGGTACAGATTCCTCCGGGTGATGAGTCAATGGCAGGGCACCCCCCCCATTCACAGCCATCTCTGGACACTAGGGGGCACTTTCTGTTGGATGTGGACCCAATGGTGCATTGGGAGGGATGCAGCAGTGAGCTCTTGCCCTAAAGGAGAGGGGAAGAACATGAGAGTTAGAATCCTGGCTCTCCTAAGCTAAGCAAACTTGGGCAACCCTGAGCCTCAGTTTCCTTATTTGCAAAATGGAGAGAATACTATCTTTCCAGGGCTTTCTTGTTTTATTGTCTGTAAGGCTCAAAGGTGCTAATAATGTCTTCTAATAGAAGGAAGTGCCTTACAGAGAGACTGGCACTTAGTAGGTGCTCAAGAAATTTTAACTGACATCTAGTGCTCAGTGTTGGGGTTTATTTTAGATGCTTAGGGCATGTTTTGTTTAAACTGATAAGCCAGCAGCTCTGTTAGTAAGGAAAAGGAGCCTTTTATTTTTTGCTGATGGATAAAAAGAATGATTTAGTTCCTAGCCCAATGGCCCAGACCTGAAGACAAAGATTTGATTCCCTAATCATGAACGTGTACCTTCTTCACAAAGAATAAGATGTTGAGCAAAGAGTAGAACCCTAATGGGACCACAGACTGAATGAAGTCTCTCTTTGAAAGAATGTGTGGCTGACTTGATCATCTTTAGCAGATGAGATGGTAAGGAGTTTGATTTCCTATATTCTGACATTCTTTGAATGCCTCCTACACCAGGTACCTTATTAAACACTTTTTACATGCGGTGTTGTTTACTCCTTACTGTATTTCTGGGATAAAGTTATTATAATCTCTTTATTCATGATAAGAAAACTCAGGTTCAAAGGGATTAGTAACTTGCCCCTGGTCACACAGTTCGTAGTAAGTAGCAGAGCTGGTATTTGAACCCAAGTCTCTCAGAAGCCAACTCCCATGCACTTCAAAATACATTGTATTCTATCCCTAGGAAAACACACTCATGGAAGTGAAGACCGAAAGTTTAGATAGGAAAATCTAGTCTCACACTTTATTAATAATAATAATAATCATAAATATTAGTAGTATTATTGCCTGACAATTTCAGACACAACCAGAGTTTCCATTGGAATGTAGAACTTTCCATTTCTTTTTTACAGAAGCTCACTGTTTCTGATTTCTTTCTCTATTTGATGGTGCGTGAAACCCCCTGGGTAGAGGAGATGTTTAGGGGAGGGAGAAAGCACTGGACTGGGGATTGTTTCTTAACTTGTCTCTCCTTAGCATGACTTTTGGGAACTATTTCAACATCTCAGAATCACAGTTTTCTTAATGTGTGAAGTGGAGGCAATTACGCTGCTTACTTGCCCGCATTGATGGATTTTGAGAGGATCTACCAGGACAATTGTGCAACATTATACAAAAGATGCCATGCTATGTTAAGGCGGAGTTCCACTTTGCTCCCAGTTTCTTGGATCCTACAGATCCTTGTGGAATCTCATACATGATGAGATTTATGATCGATCAGACCTAATAGCAAAATCTCTCTTCCTATGACTTACATTCCTCCTGAAGTGTTTTCATTTTTGCATAGAGGAATGTTTTCTAATTGAAGGAGATGTGATTCTATTTCGAGGTTGTGGGCTCAAGGCACCACTACAATGAGATCCATTTGCATTCATTGACATAAAGTGAATGCTTCACTTCTGGACAGCTTTGTTACACAAACCCAGTCTGCAGCTGCAGTCCATGGCCTTATCTGGTGAGCCTTGCCATTCTTGGAATCAAACTCAAATATTGCAGGGACTAATGGTTTCACAGAGAGGGTCATTTCCGTGGCCACAGAAACCTGCTTTGGGGGTTTCTGTCACTGATCCTCGATGGAATCAAACCCCTGTAGTCCATTTTTGTTCTTGTTTATTACCTAGAGAGGCCTTGTACTCAGCTCTCTTTGCCTTATCTGAGAAGACAGAGCCAGCCATGGGTGAGTCATGTGTTTCAGTCAATTGCATTTCTACAATTTTATTAAAATGGCTGCATAGATTAACTTTATTAAACATAGAATGACTGTCTTGGGCATTCATCAGAGTCTCCCATAGTTGCAAGAATAACTCAGTATTTTTCACAGAAGCGACTGTGGAAAGAGAATAGAACAAGAAACCAGGAGATCTGGGCTGCTGCATTAGGACTCTTCAAACCCCAGGGGTTACCATGAGGATAGCCAGAAGCCTTTTGGTCTTGTTGAGAAGTATGGACAAAGTCCCTTAAGACTCAGGGGGTGGCAAGGGAGTGGCAAGGAAAGATCCTCTCGGGTAACATTTGAGTGGGATTTAAATTACAAACTTGATTTCACCCGGCAGACAGAAGCAAGGAGGAAGGGCATTTTTCACAGGAGAACATGATTGAACAAATCAATGCAAAATGAAAATTGATTAGTCTTACAAATGGTGCATCTTTGGCTGTGGTGGGAAAGAAAGATGTGCCAGTGGAGTCTAGAGAGATAGAAGCTTGGGAGCAGGTTATGAAAAGCCTCTAAAACCAAGCTCAGGTGGTTGTACTGGGTAGTGTGCAACTCCTAAAGACTGTCAAGCATGGGAGAGGGATGGAGAGAGAATATGATTAGAATGTAATCATTAAGCAGCAAATATCCAATATATGGTTTTTAAGGCAGTTCAGCAAATACCTTACCAGTAAGCCAAAAGTATCATTGGTTGTACACATTAGCCCTGCATGGTAAGTGAACTACTGTAGATATTGTTGACTTAACAGATAGAGAAATCGAGGCTTAGAGGGGTTAAATGCTCCAGGACACATAAAGAATGCAGGAGTTAAAAATGATATTTTAGACAATGTCTTATAGTTCTGCTTGGTAGGATCCTGTTGAATCCATGAATTCCTATGGACTTCAGTTGGAGCAGGGGTCCTCAAACTTTTTAAACAGGGGGCCAGTTCACTGTCCCTCAGACCGTTGGAGAGTGCGGCGCACATTCCACACATGTGTACTGTGGGCCCAGGATGAGTGGTTGCTAAGCAGGACAGGCAGCAGTGGCAAAAACACCAGGTGGGCCGGATAAATGTCCTCAGCGGGCTGCATGTGGCCCACAGGCTGTAGTTTGAGGACACCTGACTCGGAGACTAGGTAACATTCGCTTTGATAACTTACAAGGGCTTCTGTCTCTTGTTTGGAAGTTCTTCCCAGATTCTGAAATGGAAAAAGGCCAACAGTGCATCAGTAAAATTCAGAATCATTAATAATTAGTAGAAATATTATTTGAACTGTTTTAATCACTTCTTAGTTAGAATCATCATTATTTTCATAGGCACTATGGGAGACTGGACCTTGTCTAAACAATGCTGTGCTACTAGAAATGTTGTAATTTTTCTATATCAGCTCTGATAATGTAGGCTTCAGCCTTGCTGTTAATGCCACAGTGGGAGGCTAAGTGGATCTGGGAGAACAAAAGAAATGTAAGTCTTTTCAGATAACTTCAGAACAGTTGATACACTTATACAGACTCGCAGATAGGCCCAAAGAATCCACTTGACTAGCCCAAGTTCTTCAAGGGTTACAATGTTGCATCTCAAGGAAGGCAAGGGCAGGAAAGGATGGCAAGAACTGGATATTTATTTCCTGAGTTGACTTTCCAATAATTATAAATATGAGTTCTTGTTTTAGGGCATAGCACAGGAAGTTAGCCAATCTAGGTTAAAGCACTTACATTGAAACTCACTTAAGTAAATTTTGGGAAGTCACCTGTTCTGAACCTTAGTTTTCATACCTTTAAGGATGGTATCATTTATGCTGATATCATATTATGATATGAATATAAATAATCTTTCATATAAAGCTATTGTGAAAATGCAGTTAGCATACATGCATCTAGACTGGGCTCTGATACATAGTAGGTGCTTGTTAAAAATTACATGAATCTGTATATAGTTCTTCTTTCCTTCAAGTTCTGGATATTTTATCTGAGCTTTTGCTTTTGATGAGATTCTACTGTAGTGATGAAAACTAACTCTCTTTTAGCTCCCAGATTCTTGTCTAATCATTTGTAACACAGGCAGGTTTTCTCTATCTCTGAAGACTTTGTGTTCCCCTTCCTCACCTGGGTTGCCTTTTTACTAACTTTTGGAACTTGTGCACCAAGAGTCATCCTGAAGCCAAAGTTAGGCATTAAACGCATTTATATGCAAAAGTAAAGATATCATTGGGATTAGGAGGAGGATCACATGTTGCCCTCCCATTCTGCAAAAGATGACTTTATATCCCAGGATATAAATACCATCTTAAAATCTATAAAAATAGACTTGATGAGAAATAAAATTAGAACTTATTTTAAAAGTTTTTTAAAGCTCATATAATATAAACCATTATTCATTTATTGCAAATGCACTAAATGCAGCAAAAAAAATGTGAAGTTCTAGAATACTACATATTTCTTCTTAAAATGCACTTTCATCATTATCAGGTTTTTCTTTGGGTAGGAGGTAAGTACCAGATGCTTGTAGTCAGCCATCTTGAAGCCCCTCCATCCTTGAGTTTTGAGGTGAGAAATTCTGTGTTTTCTGCTATTGAATTTAACACCATCTCCTTTTTTCTTATCCACAACTAAATGCACCCTCATGCTCCGGGTTGCTCAGAAATTCCAAGCAGCTTCCAATTGCTACAAAGACTGCAACAGTCTGGATCACACTGTCTCTGTTAATCATCCAAGAGGTGCACAAGGCCACCAAAGCAGGCAGCCCCAGCAGCAAATCTTAGCTCCCCTGCTTTCTGCACAAAGATTTTGTGCAAGTTACTTAGCTTCAGTCACAGGTCAGATTTCCTGGAAAAGAGAGTCTAAGATTCTGAGGTTTGTGTGGAGGAGACTAGTTGGGGAGCAAGCTCAGGAACAACATCTGTGATGGGGAGGGAAGCAGGATGAGGCAGAGGGAGAAGGTGGGCTGGGATGCAATTCAGTGGAGGCCTCCTGCAATCCATGGGGAACCCTGTAGCTGGGACGGCCCTTCAAGATCGCCCCGTTTAGGACATGTGATAATCTATGTTTTTGTGCATTCATATTGACCAGTCATGAATGGAGGCTGCCTTCTGAAAGGGCATAGGACTTGGGCGAGGAAGCTCTATTTGGCTGAGTCTACGGGCAGCAGCACCTGGTAGCAGGTGGAATGAGTGCCTCCATCAGTCTACCAAACCTTCTCTCTATCATCCCACTGCACCTTCTCCTACATGCTCAATGAATCACAGGATCAGGGAGCTTTCCTTGACCATGTTATCTAAAATTACAATCCCTTAATCTCAAATACCCTCTACGCTGTCCTATTTTTATTCATAGTATTTATCATGAACTGACATACTTCATGTTAACTTGTCTATTATCTTTCTGGAAGTGCTCTAGAACCCTGTTTAAACTACTTGAGGAAAGGAATTTGTTTTGATCATAATTGCTTGTCTGGTTCCTGGAACAGAGCTTGGCACAGAGTAAACTTTTAATAAATATTTGTTAATCAAGTGGAATAAATGAATGACTACAACACAAACTGAGTGCTTACTATTATTGGAAGCACTGAAGTTCTAACACTTATAGTAACTGATACCATCTTCACAACTGTCAGGAGGCCCTATTATTATCCACATTTCACAGCTGAAAAAACTGAGGCACAGAAAGTTTAATTATCTTGTCAAGGTCATGCAACTAAGTAGTGTTGCATTCAGGATCAGAAACAAAGCAACTGGATTCATATTGCAAACCACTATCTCCTATTCCCTCTCTTAGCAGGTCTTCAATAAAGGCCAGTTGTCCCTTCCTTTCCTCTGTCCCTCTCTTCACTGTCATCTGGAATCTGTGTATAGTAATCAAATAGTTGGATGCTCCAAATACCTTGGTTGAATCTTTGCTGTTTTATAGATTCAATCCAAGAGGTGAGAGCTCAGATGAATTCAAAACCCTGCCTTCTGTTGTCATTTTATCAATACTAGTGACTTTGAACCTGATTGATTCAGTTAACTTTTTTTTTTAATATACAACCATCAACAAATTCCAAGGCTATTAGGGTTCAGGGTGTTCTTTTGCAGGTGTCTTCTCATTTCAGCAGTCCAACTCCCCAGAAATAAGGGCAGTGCAAGGATAGCTACCTGCACTTTATAGATGAGGAGACAGAGGCTCTAAGAGATTATATGAAGCAGAATTCCTAATTCTAAATTCTATATTTGCCTTTTTTTGCTCTTTCTTTTTCCTTATTGGGGCTGGATAGTAGAAATTAATCCTGGAGAATTTCTGCTCTCCAGCTGGAGTGACAGTCACTTGGGACATTTGCATTTCCCTATGTGACAAATGAGGAATCTGAGGCATAAAGAGGTTACATGATTTCCCCAGGTCATATAGTGATGCACTGGAGTGGATACTAGTTTCAAAGCTCATGTGTTTTTCAGCACCTCCCCTGCTTCTTTTATGTTAGCAGTTCTGGGGACTGCTTCAAAGACCCATCCATCTTTCCTTGAGCAATGCAATAGAGTTTCATGTTTAAAATGAAAGAAGAAAATAATGGTAATTACAAGTTTAAAAACCTAGTTTACTTTAAATAAACCCAGAATATATCACTCTGCTGGCCCCAGAAAATATTTAAGGAGATAGTCAGCAGAATTTACTTTTATCCTTTTATCCAGTGACATTAGGAAAATATTACGGTATTTCCAGATGCCTAAGGAAAGGCAGGAACATCTGTTCTTCCCTTTGACTTTAATTTAATCTTAAAGCAGGCCAGGCAATCTTGCTCAGGCTGAGCTCCAAAACACAGCTTTCAACTGGGGGAGTACTTGAAAGAGCCTGTTTCACACGGGCCTGTGGAATACTTTGCTGTGGCCTTGCTACAGGTCTACTGGAGCGCTGCTTCTGAGCTCAAGAGCAGATGTGAGTGGACACTGAAGGTGGCTGCCACCACGCAGGAAGAACCCAGAAATACAGCTTTACTACTTGAGAGAAACGATTAAGAGAATTCATGTTAAAGTTTTGTCCTTATGAGGGAAATACTCAATTTTTTTCCTAGACAATAAAGCTCTTCATCTCTATGGTTGGAAAACCATCACTCCAATCAAAGCAATGCTACCTATGGAGGTTTAAGAACTATTAAGAGGTGGAGTCTAGTTTTGTCACCCCCTTGAAATGGAATTTGAGACTTCTTTGGCAAATAAAATGTGACCTTAAGTAATTTCTGAGGCTAGGTTAGAAACAGTTATGCACCTTTTGTCTGGCTCTGTCTCTTAGAAAATGCATTTTTTCCCAAGAGCTACACTGAAGCTGCCATGTTGGAGCAACCACATAGAGAAACCACATAGAAAGAGGATGGTGTCTGAGGACCTAGTTGATGCCTTGTAGATCAAAGATGTGTCTTCCTTGCTGAGTTTGGCCCAAATTGCATAGTCATGAACTAAGATGATTATTGATAATTCACACCTTACCTTTGGGGTGATTTGTCGCACCACAACAGGTAATCTTAACAATGGCCAATGTCATACGTGACATACTGGAATGTCTTAGTCCCCAATATTTAATAGGAATGAATGTAGCATCTTGCATTAGATTCAAAAATCCATGTATACAACATATTGAACACAGTGATCACTTCATATATATATTTGTTGAATGAACGGATGAATGAATGAATAATCTTGGGGGGATCTTTATCAGAGAAAAACTCTTGGGGACTATAATGGACCACATTCCTAATTGGAGCTAACCATGACATGAAGTTATTAAAAGGCTGTAAAACCCAAGCTAAATGAATGAATGGTTTTCTCATCTTTTGTAATTATTTGATCAGAAAGAAGTCTTTTGATAGATTTGGGCATGGCAATTTCAGAGGAATTGATAAACTCAAGAATAGCCAGGATGGGATGACAAGCTTCTTTTCTGATATCCAGAAATTGTATTAGAACAAACAGGCCAATGCTATAAAGTAGCAATTGGCGAACTTTTTCTGAAAAAGGACAGACAGTAAATATTTTGGCTATGGAAGCCATGTGGTCTCTGTTGCAGTTACTCAAATCTGCCTTTGTAGTAAAAAGAAGGCTTGATCAATATGTAAACCAATGAGTATGACTGTGTTCCAATAAAACTTTATTGACAAAAACAGGCTATGGACTACATTTAGCCCACAGATCATAGTCTGCCAGTCTCTTGTATAAGGAGATGGTCTTTTCCTCTACATAAGCCCAAGGTCTCTAATAAATAAAGCTATTAAACTTCAGAATTACTTGAGAGAGATTGATATTTTCATAGTGTGTTTAAAATAGACTGAATTGACCAAACTAGGACAAAATAGCCTCAATATATATGTCTGGCAAAGACTTCTATTGAGAATATATAAAGAATTTTTATAACTCAATAATATTAAGATACCCCCTCCCAAATTGGTTAAAGTTTTCAACATAGGCTTCACAAAAGAAGGTATAGAGATGGCAAATAAACATCTAAAAAGATATACTACATAAATTGTCATCAAAAAATACAAATTTAAATCATAGTAAGTTATCAATATACTCATTAATATGGCTAAAATAAAAAAGAGTGAGACTGACAGTATCAAATGTCAGTGAAGATGTAAACAACTGAAACTCTCAAGGTTGCTGGTGAGAGTATAAAATACCATAACCACTTTAGAGATCTCTTTGGCAGTTTCTTGCAAAGTTAAGCATCCACTTATCATCAATCAGCCGTTCTACTCGTAGGTATTTCCCCAAGAGAAATATTTAATCAGAATATATTCCTGCAAAAAGACATATACAAAAATGTTTATAGTAGCTATATTTGTAATAACCACAAGCTGGAGCAGCCCAAATGTCTGTTAACAGATGAATAAAGAAATTATTATATATCCATATGGAATATTATTCAGCAATGAAAAGAATAAGTTACTGATTCTACAATAGGAAATAATTTCAAAATGTCTTTAAGAAAAGAAGTCAGGCACAAAATACATACTTAAGTATACTGTGCAAATGAAACTCTAGAACAGGGAAAACTAATCTATAATGATATTCCAGATTCATGAAAAGCAGGTTGGAGACTGTCTGGGGCTGAGGCTGGAATGGATTGACTTTAAAAGGTGAAGAAGGAACTTTCTAATGTCACAGAACTGTTTTATGTTTTGATTGCGGTGGTGGTTACACGACTGTGTAAATTTGTCAAAATTCATCAAACTGTATATAAGTGCATTTTATTATATGTAGATTTTGTTCCCATAATGTCGATTTTAAAAAAGCCAAATGGCCATTCTTTGGAAATACAGTAATAATAAAATGATATTAATGGTTAATATTTATTGTATGCTTACATTGTACTGGACATGGTGCCAGGTGCTTTGTGAGCCTGTGCTCATTTAATTTTACAGCTATCTTTGAAGTAATAGTGGTATTATCTCCATATACAGATAAAAAACTCAAGCCCTATAGAGATTTAATACTTTTCTCAAGGCCATGCACTAGCTATTTGCAGACGTGGGGCTTTAAATCAGATCTTTCAGACCCTCATTAGGTAGAAGGCTGAACCGTATAACCTCACGAGTACTTCCTAATTTGAGATTCTAGGAATATTTGAAAACATAAGTTGTCTGCTGTTATACCAGCACACAAGAATCATGTAGTCTATTGCCTAATTCAAACACATTTTTGAGTCACTTGGGAGTAGCACCACTATCGGTAAGCTGAAATGACTATTTAGTTTGCTTGCATAGATCATCTGAAACATCGTGAGGAACATGCGAATGCTAACTCTCAGGCCGAAAACTAAAATGTGGTGGTGTTTGCTGTTAGGACTCATCTTGCTGTGACCTCACAGAGTGTATTCATGAGTAGATCTGGTGTGATGTTAATATACTGATATCAATGTCATCCATGTCATCCAAAAATAATTCAGCTGCTATTTCCTGATAATGATTTCTAGCTTTTTTTATGGTCTCAAGTGTTTATTAGTTTCAAATGTTAAGTTTACAAGTGGTTAAGATGACTGCCTGGCATATGCGTCAAATCAATCAGGGCAGGACATGTGGATCACAAGGCAGAAATCTTCCTCTGTTTTCTCTGCCCCTTGGGCAACTCAATCTCTGGATCTCAGTTTCCTCAGGTGTAAAATGAAACGAAGGGCATTTAATTACTGTTTAAGCTTGAATTAGAATTTTAATTTACTAGTCTGACAATAGACTTACAATTTCTACAGTCTCATTGGCAAATGAAGTGAACTGTACTGGTCAGAATTACTGTAGCACCAAATCACCCCCACTATGAATGAGTTCTAGTTACACATTTTATTTCTTGCTTAGGGGGGTGCTGTTCAGGTATGGCCTGTGGTTTGGGGTTTTTTTAACATTATTATTATTATTTAACATTATTATTTTTTTATTTCAAAATATTAAGAGGGTACAAATATTTTTCTTATATGGATACCTTGTATAAGCCTTAAGTTGGGGCTTTCAGTGTACTTATCGTCACAATAGTGTCCGTTGTACCTGGTAGGTAAGTTTTTACCCCTCACTCCCTGATACTCTCCCCACTTCTTGTTTACCAATGTTCTTTACATTTCTTTGTGCCCCTGTGTACCCATGATTCAGCTCCCAATTATTAAAGAGTACATTTGATATTTGTTTTTCCATTCCTGAGATGCGTCACTTAGGATAATGGTCTCCACTTCCATCTAAGTTGCTGAAAAAGATATTATTTCATTCTTCTTTATAGCTGAGTAATACTCCATGGTGTGTGTGTGTGTGTATATATATATACATATATATGTATATATATTATATATATGTATATATATACACACACACACTACATTTTCTTTATCTACTTGTTCATTGATGGGCACTTAGGTCTATTCCACATCTTTGCAATTGTGAATTGTGTTGTGATAAACACTCAAGTGCAGGTATCTTTTCGATAAAATGACTTCTTTTCCTTTGAGGAGATACCCAGCAGTGGGATTGCTGGATCAAATGGTAACTCTAATTTTTTCTTTGAGGAATCTCCATACTGCTTTCCATAGAGGCTGCACTAACCTGCAGTCCCAACCGACAGTGTATAAGCATTCCTATCTCTCTGCATCTTTCTTTTTTTTTTACTTTTTAATAATGGCTATTCTGACAGGGGTAGGGCATTGTAAAGCATCTCACTGTGGTTTCAATTTGCATTTACCTGATTAGCATATTTTCATATGTTTCTTGGCCATGTTTCTTGGTCTATCTTCTTTTTAAAAACTTCTGTTCATGATTTTTGCCTAATTATTAATGGTATTATTTGTTTTTTCTTGCTGATTTGTTTAAGTTCTTTACAGTCTTGATATTGACCCTTTATTGGATGTATGGCTTATGAAAATTTTCTCCTATTCTGTAGGTTATCTATTAACCCTGTGGATTATCTCCTTTGTTGTGCAGAGGATTTTAAATTAGTTAAGTCCCATTTATTTATTTTTATTGTTGCTATATTTGCCTTTGGGGTCTTAGTCATAAATTCTTTGCCTAGGCTGATGACTGGAAGAGTTTTGCCTAGGTTTTCTTGTAGAATTTTTATGCTTTCATACCTCACATTTAAGGCTTTTATCCATCTTGAATTAAATTTTATATATGGTGAGAGACAGAGGTCCCATTTCATTCTTCTGCATGTGGCTATCCAGTTTTTCCAGCATCATTTATTGAATAAAACTTTCTTTACCCAGTTTATGTTGCTGTCTGCTTTGCCAAAGATCAGTTGGGTGTGTGTGGGTGATTTTATTTCTGGGTTCTCTATTCTGTTCCATTGATCTATGGCTCACTTTTATGCTAGTACCATCTTGTTCTTCTTACTATAGCCTTGTGGTATAATTTAAAGTCAAGTAATGTGATACCTCTAGATTTGTTCTTTTTTCTTAAGATTGCTTTGGCTACTCAGGCTCTTTTTGGTTCCAAATAAAGCATATAATTATTTTTTCTAGGTCTATGAAATATGACATTGGTATTTTGATGGGGATTGCATAGATCCATAAATCACTTTGGGCAGTATGGACATTTGAACAATGTTGATTCTACCAATCCATGAGCATAGGATATTTTTCCATTTGTTTGTGTCATCTATTATGACACAATGATTTCTAATATGATTACTTTCATCAGTGTTTCAAAGTTCTCCATGTAGAGATCTTTCACGTCTTGTATAATCTTGGGTATTTTATTTTCTTTGCAACTATTATAAATGGCATTGAGTCCTTGATTCTCAGCTTGACTATTGCTAGTATTTAGAAATGGTACTGATTTTTGTACATTGATTTTATAACCTGAGACTATGATGAATATCTTTATCAATTCTAGGAGTCTTTTGTGAAGTTTTTAGAGTTTTCTAGATATAAGATCATATCATCAGTGATCAGAGACAGTTTGATATATTCTTTCCCAATATGCATACGTTTTATTACTTTTGCTTGCCTGATGCTCTGGCTAAAACTTCCAGTACTATGTTGAATGGAAGTAGTGACAGTTGGCACACTTATCTTGTTCTAGTTCTTAGGGGAAATGCTTTCAACTCTCCCCCATTCCATATGATGTTGGCTGTGGGTTTGTCATAAATGACTTTTATAATTTTGAGGTATGTTCACTCTATGCCTAGTTTGTTGAGGATTTTTATCATGAAAGGGTGCTAGATTTTATACAATGCTTTTTCTACATCTATTGAGATGATTATATTATCTTCATTTTTATTTCTGTTCACATTTATTGATTTGCATATGTTAAACCATCTTTGTATCCTTGGGATGAAACCCACTTGATCATGATGAATTATCTTTTTGATGTGCCTTTGAAATAAGTTTGCTAGTATTTTGTTGAGGATTTTTGCATCTATGTTAATAATGGATATTGGCCTGTAGTTTTCTTTTTTCGTTGTGTCTTTTCCTGGCTTTGGTATCAAGGTACTACTGGCTTCATAAAATGAATTAGGGAGAGTTCCCTCCTTCTTGATACTATGGAATAATTTCTGTAGTATAGGTATCAGTTCTTCTTGGTACGTCTAGTGAGTTTGGCTGTGAATGTCTGGCTTGGAGCTTTTTTCATTTGGGAGACTTTTTTATTACTGTTTCCATCTTGCTACTCATTATTTGTCTGTTTGGAATTTCTATGTCTTCCTGATTTAGGTTTGGGAGCTTGTTATGTTTCCAGGAATTTATCTGTTTCCTCTATGTTTTCTAGTTTGTATACATGGAGGTTTTGGTAGTATTCATGGACAATATTGTATGTCTGGGGTATCAGTTGTAATGTCTCCTTTTTCCTTTCTGATTGAGCTTATTTGAGTTCTTTCTCTTCTATTTCTAGTTAATTTGACTAGTGGTCTATTGATTTTATTTATCTTTTCAAATAATAATCCTTTGTATTATTTTCTTGGTTTTCATTTCATTTAGTTCTGAGTTTTGTTATTTCTTCTTTTGGTTTTGGGTTTGGTTTGCTCTTCATTTTCTAGTTCCTTGACAGATGACATTTGGTTGTTAATTTGTGATCTTTCTCTCTTTTGGATATAGGCATTTAAGGCCATGGATTTTCCCCTAAGGATTGCTTTTAATGTATCCCATAGATTTTTAAAGCTTCTGTCTCCTTTGTCATTCAGTTCTAGGAATCTTTCATCATCAATACAAGGATCATTCAGCAACAAATTGCTTATTTTCCATGACTTCATGTAGATTTGATTTCTAGTTTTATTTCACTATGGTATGAACAAGGTACATGGTATGACTTCAGTTTTCTTGAATTTGCTGAGACTTTTTTTGTGGCCTAAGATATGATCAATCTTGGAAAATGTCCCATGTATTGAAGAAAAGAATGTATATTCAGTAGTTTGTGGGTAGAATGTTCGGTAAATGTCTGTTAGGTCCATTTGTTCTAGAGTCTCATTTAAGTCCAGTGTTTGTTTCTTTATTGATTTTCTACTTCAATGACCTCTTCAGTTTTGTCAGTGGGGTGCTGAAGTCCCTAGCAATTATGATGCTTCTGTTTATTTCTTTGCTTATTTCTAGTAGAATTTGCTTTATAAATCTGGGAGCTTCTATGTTAGGTGCATATATTAAGGATTGTTATGTCTTCTTGTTGAATTGCTCTATGAGAGGGGTTGGCAAACTCTTTCCATAAAGGGTCAGAATAGACATTTTAGGCATTACTAGCCATTTAGTCTCTTTCACTGCTCAGTTCTGCTATTGTAGCATGAAAACATCCACAGACAATGTAAAACTGAGCAAGTATGGCTGTGTTCCAATAAAACTTCATTTACAAAAACAGGTGGTGGGTCACACTTGGCCTGTGTGCTATAGTTTACAGACCTTTCCCCTAAATGGTAGTTTGGTAATAGTTATTGATATTATTATAATAGAAATTGATGTGTACAGCACAGGATAATTAGTTTCCTTCAAAGTCCTCCCTTCTAGAGCATTGATGATATGTTTTTCCTGGAAAAGTAAGTCATTCATTGACTCATTCAACCTCTTATTATATATTTCTGAACAGGTCATTGTCTTGCAGCCTTATAGACTCATAACATAGTGATATTAATATTTCCAGGCATGCTGAAGAACATCCTAATCCTGGCTCTGCCACTAATGTACTTTGTCATCTTGGGTACATCTATTTTCATCTCAGGGCCTCAGTTTCCCTCTTTTTAAAACAAGATAAGAGTGATTGTCTTGTAGAGTCATTCAATTATAAAATAGCATGTGTCTGTGATACAAACTTTCTACCATGAACCTATTTGATATGAAAATCACATGGACTCTGAGGGGAAAAGACACATATCCTTAGGTTTGAGGGATTTAATTCTCCTTTCTACTTGTGAATATGGGAGGACCAGGTGGAGAGAGGGTGCCCAGGGCACCAATAGTGTTTGTTTTTATAGTGCTTCCTTTTGAATACAATCCAAATTCACTGGCTAGAATAAATCAATACCCAAGAAAATACTTCTTAAATTGTCAAATAATATTTTATTTAATTCAATTCAATAACACGTGATAATCACCTGCAAAAAGCAGTGTTGAGTGTTCAGAGGAAATCAAGACTGAAGGTCTCCAACCTATGTCCTTAGAAGCTTCTTTCTTATGGGAGAAGTAGACAACTTTATTGTAAAATAAAATCATTTAGAATATATTCCGTAGAATAATAACAATCGGCTCTAACAGAACAACAATAATACCAGCATATCTTGAGTGCCTATTATGTGTCAGACACTGCCCTAGGCACTTCATGGAACCTTCTTTCATTTTCGTAATGACTGCATGAGGTAGATGCTTCATTTGTCAGATGCAGAGTTGGGATATGAACCCAATAGCCTGGATCTAGAGCTCATGCCCGCAGTCACTCTGCAATACCGTTCCCCAAGAAGCCTGTGCTTTATTGACATGGGAGTGAGGCAGAAGGAGAGACATGTTGCAACAGAGAGGGAAGTGGGAGGTAGAGTAAACATTAAAAGGTGAGGATGCTTCATATGAATAGAGGATGGGTGAGAGAACACATCTCCCACCAAGTAGCATCATCCCTGCTGTCACTGATTAGGAAAACTGTGAGCACAGTTGTAACATGGTGTGCCTTCATTTTTACACAAAAGATAACTATAGCTAGTTTTAGAGCCCAAATATCTTGCCTTTCCTTCAAAGCTTTTCTTATTAGAGATAAGAAAAGATTTTAGACCTGCTTGGAAACTGTCTGTACTGTTGTTCCTTCTGTATTATCTTTAGAGTATCTTTTAAAAACCTAAATAGAAATATTACAGAAGAAAAATTGATGTTATTACTTTCAATGGGCAATAGGTTTCAGTTGTTATTATTATTTAAAATGTACTTCTAAACTTTGCAACAGAAAGATAACACTTACCCATGTCCCGCCCAGAAGCATCTCCCCGTGTATGGCCAGGACTCCCCCCAGACCTCACCTATCAGGGGTGGGTTTTGAAGAATTCTGCAGGTTTCCTTGATTTGCCTCAGGGTGCTCAAATTACCACCTCCATAAAGCAAATTAAAATGATATGCAAAGGAACCAAATCTTGACCCTTACCAAAAATAAAAAAGACACACAAAAAATGACTTCTGCACTTATCTTTCCTCTTGCTAAGCATAAATGGCATATGAAAAGGCCTTGGGGAAGAAGAGAATCAACTAATCATTTGATTCACATCCCTGGTACCTGTAGCATTTTTTTGGCCATGCTCAGGGGGGTGCAGACTACTACAGTGAGTGATAAATGCAAATGTGATCCTTAGAGATCATATTTGAAGCCAAATTTGGGGTAATAAGCCTGAGGAACTGGGCTTACGGTGCTGTTACCCACAACAATCTCTGAGGAGCAGTGGGGCCCCAACCTGCAGCCAAATGCCACTCCCTTTGCTGCATTTGGTCCTTACAGCCACTCTGAGGGTGGACTGGGTGTTTTTTTGTTTGTTTTAATCCTCATTTCACAGATGATGTTTGAAGAAGTTAAGCCATTTGCCCAGAACCAAGAAGAGAACAAGTAAAATGAAGAGGTGGTAGGGGTCAGGGGGGGCTTTTGTTCATTTGATTGTTTTGCAGTAGCAGGCAAGCCAAGGCGAGGGTCTGAAGGTCAGAGGGGAGGTAGCCATGAAACTCAGCTTGCTCCTGTGTCTGCGGGTGGAAGGTGGGGGTGTTTCACAGTGAGTGCTGACTTTTGTGATTAGCAGTGTGAAGGGGGAAAAAAGGAAGCCTGGTTTCTAATTTTATCCTCTGTGGCACTTTACCAAAAAGCCCCTCAAGGTGGCCGGAAGCTGGAAGCCCTCAGGGGGACAAACTCCAGAGTAGCATGCAAAGGTCCGGGCAGGGGCAGGGCGGGAGGAGGACGCTGGAGGTGACCCGCTACATGGCTTTCCACCTGGGTCTCTGAGTCTCAGTAGCTGGCAGGGTTGCTTCTCCTGTGCCTCTCATTTGCATAATGTGATGCCCATATGGTGTTGTTTTATTTACTTATGCAAGAATGACTACTTTAGAAAAAGATGAAACCAGAAGCTTTGAATCTCTGAAGCCCTCTTTCTCTCTCTCCTGTCCTCCCACCCCGAACCCTCTCTCGTCCGTCCACTCTCTCCTGTCTTTGCTTCTCTCTTGTACTGATAAATGAGGATCTTGCTTGAGCAATAGGATCCATTTTTTATTTCTTCCAGCAAATGGTTGCAAGTGGGCATTTGTCTCATTGAGAGGTTTATTCCAGGGCATTCACACCCAGGATGTGTTTAAGCACCGCTGCTTCTATTTTCCTCACGATGGAGGGACGTTTGGAAGTAGAAAGTGTACTGAGGCTGTTTATCTGAGATTTTTCCAAAGAGAGGTGTCTTTAATTTTGTCAATTTACGTTTTGATTTTGGAGTTTAACACACAGTCCCTCAATGCTCCTCAAGACAGAGTTTGCATATGGTATTCAGGAGGTAGGAGACTGAATATTTCAACCTTCCTTTGTAGTCAAAATGGTTCTTGGTGGTTCAGTCATGCATTTGTTCTCAGCTCTGTAGTCTATGATGGTCAAACACCTGAGAAGTATTAAACAATATTCAAAACACGAAATAAATAAAAAAAAAGACATTTAAAGACACATCTAAAAGAAGATCTATTACTCTTGTAAAATACTTTAGTTTCATGCTTATTTATAATATTAGGCAAGCATCTATATTTATTTACTTATTTATTTCATTTTCATCAAATTTTATTGGCAAAGAAAGATGAGTAGGACAGGGAGTGGACATGTATGATTCATATTCTCCCTCTTCCTGCTTTCACTCCAACCCAGTAAGAGATAGCCTGGGATCACAGTTAGGTGCTTCACCTTTAGAATCCAGATGACATTTAAAAACACCCTTTATCATCCTAATCATTCTGTACCCTATTTGTACAACAACAGGATAATATAGTCCAATAGCAAGCATTTATTTTAGGTGCGTGAAGGGCTGAGTACTGAGCTAGATGCCCAGGATCCAGAGTTGGAGAATATATGCTCTCTGCTTTGAATCTGTTCAGAGTTTGCTAATTTCACAACTTAGAGGTCACAGCTACACAAGAAGTACAAAAAGGAGCCAGGGAGGTCAGGGCTTTAGGAAATTTGTGAACTTCATGGGACACTTATTGCAAAATTTTATTTGCATGTACATTTTTTCTGGGAAGATGGTCATAATTTTCCTCAGATTCTTTTTTTTTTTTTTTTTTTTTTTTTTACCAAATCACTCAACTGGAAATTCCTCAGATTCTTAAAGGATTCATAAATAAAAATGTTTAAGAGCCATGGCCTTTGCAATCACATAAAAAATTTTAGACAACTTATCTCTGTTTATGGGCAAGTAGTAGGGTCTTCTCTCCCTGGTTACCTGCTCAGACCTGGTGGGTATTTTATGCAGCTCACCTTAAAGTCTATCATCTGAGAATAAAGTTTCTACAAACCAGGCCAATGTCTTTGTCATATCTGTGTCCCCAGCACAGGGCCTTGTACCTATTAGGTTTTTACATTTTTCATGGCTCTTAACTTTGTGTCTTGCAAATAGGAGCTCTGGAAAAAGTGGGTTGATTAATTAATTATGCTCCAATCTTATCACCCAGTTCACTCTTCAGGCTCTTGCATATCACCAGTTCTGCTCCATCTCTGGCCACTGTAAGATATTCTGGCCTCTCCCAAGGCAGGCTGAGAATAAAGAGCATTCCTTAATTGGGGCGTGTGCACACACACATGCTTGCTCTGAAAGTTCTCTGACGCTAACATCCCTAATGCTTTGTTTTTTAACTATCATGTGGAGAGAGGTGTTTGGACACCATATTAATAATAGCTCTTAGTATGTATGCAGCACATTCCATTTTCAAAGGCATTTATAAACAATGAAAGATGAAAGCTTGCACCACCCATCTTGGGAAAAGGGAATGTTAATCACCACCATACCCGTTCCTTAGAGAAGGTCACAGAATCTGAGAGTTGGAAGGGATGTCAGAGTTCACCCATGCAACTTGCAGTCCCTACATGAATTCCTTTTCCTTTGAAGTACACCAGGGGTGAGGTATTCCTAATAGTCTCCCTCTGCAGTTCAAGCAAGCTTCGCCTTCCTGTACTCTTCAATTTTCTATCCATCTATCATCTATCTATCGATCATCTCTTCATGTATCCTTTCCCTCTCTCTCTCCTTCCTTTATGCCTTTTTTCCTTCTTCTTTCCTTCCTTTTTCTTCCTCTCTTCTTTTCTTTTCTCCCCTCTGTCTCTCTCTCCCTCCCTCCCTCCTCTCTCTCTCTTACTCTCTTTCTTTCTTGCTTGCTTCTTTCTCCCTGCAGAGCTCTGCTGAAATTGCAGATACATGAACAAAATGATGTTTCTTTAAGCCACTACATTTGGGGTTGTTTGCTGCATATCAGTAGATAACTGTAACACCTAGGCAGACTAAGTGTGGTGACAGTTCAGGCAGTGTAGCACCCTGCCACCTTCTTCCCGCTCTTGGTTCTCCTCTCTTTGCTGCAGTTCTCTGACCTATAGGCACTCAGGGCTTCAGCTCCATGCCTTTGCCTCTTTAGCTGGCATGACACCTTCAGGTGTTATTATTCTCACCACTACTGCTCTGCCTGAGACAAATGTACTCTGCCCCCCAAAGCACTGCTATAGAGAACACTGACCAAGCTGTCTTTCCTTCTTGGTGTATGATAGTTCAAATAAAGTGAACATTTATAAACTGCCTGCTATCTCTCTGATACCATGATTTTCATGTGCACAGTCATCAAAATCTAATGAGGTCAGTGACATTTATTATGTCATCTATATGTCAGGAAGGGGAGGACCAGAGAGATTAAGTAGCTGGTCTAAATCCCTAAATCCTCACAGCTAAAAAGCAATAGAACTAGGATTTGAACCCAGGTCTGTCTGGATCTTGAACCACTCATTTATTGATATGAAAATGATACTAATTAATATCATGCTATTTGTGTGGCACACAATGTGTGTGTAATAATCATGATGCATTACTTTCTACTCTTTTGAACCAAGCATCCCTTTCATTATTTTTTCCATCAGGAACTTTCTATTGATATTACTATCTCCTTTTTATAAATGAGGAAGCAGTGTCTTGGTGGGGCTAAACTTCCCAAGATCACACAGCTAGTAAGGAGCAGAGCTGGGACTTCTGTCTGATTCCAATAAGTCTGTCCTTTTGAGCTGGCTCATTCTTACTTTTGATGGTCATGAAGTGACTGATCCTTCCAAACTGAGCTATTGAAATTGCAGAAAAGAAAGAACAAAGATGCCCCCTATATTATTTTCAAGTACCCCATTTCTATTATCCTTGATAACCAATTAATTGCACTAAGGTTATCTATTGGAGAGATATTAGCAGTATCATTGCCAAATTTTGCAATCATATTCAATACAATGTTTGTTTAAATAATATGGGTAATAATAGTGTAAATAATATAATAATAATAACAATGGTAGCTATTTATGGAGAACTACTATGTGCCCAGTTTTGCATTGAGCACTTTGTATACATTTTCTCCTTCAACACCTCAACCAATAATCTGTAATCTATTTTATAGGACACCTAGTTTCTAGAAAGTTAAGTAAGTTGTACAAGGTAATGCTAATATGGGCTTTGGGTGAAGGTCTATCTAACCTCACAGCTTGGGCATTAATCACTAGAAAAAAGTCATGCTTTGAATAAACATAAAGAACTTCCAGGCATCTTACCAAGGGACCTTCATACCCTGAGACAAATGAGGACCTTCTTATCTGGTTGGTATCAGCATGCCGATGGTGACATAGGGGTAGGACCTTATCTAGTTATCATCATGCCCTTGGAGACATTAAGGTAAGAGTAGACGTGTGTGTGTGTGTGTGTGGGGGGGGGGTATTGGCATTTCCCAGATCCCAAATTCTAGTGGTGGCCATTCCCTTCCAAATCTTAAGTTCTGAGAAGCAGTTGTTCTAGGTGGTGCTCATTTTTTTCACTTGACTGGAAGCTTCTTGAGGACAAACTCCTTGGAGATATTCCATAGACCTTGAGTACACAGTACAGCCTATAAGAGGGGGTTTAATATTAATAAATATATTTTGGGTTGGTATGGAGTTATGGAAGGAGAGATTGGAAATGTCATTATGTGCATAGAATGTGGAGAGGAAGAGAATGCAAACATCCTAGACCCCATGAGCACAGGTAAAAAATCTTTGCCATAGGAGAAGTCAAGATCCAAGTGCAGGCGAGACAAGGACAGCAGTGGGCTCCTTCCTGCTCTGCCAGTGATGGCCGTGTGGTTTTGAGTGAGTCCATTTTCCCCTCTCTGGACCATGTTTCCACAGAGGATGACGTTACCACTTATCTTTATAAGAGGGCTGTTATGAACACCCTCGGGCAGAGCATACGTGAAACTGACAGCAAATAATAAAATGATGTGCATACAATGGCAATGACGTCAACCACAATGATGATAAAGAAAGTTTCCTTTTGTGGATGACCAACCTGGCATTTTCATGCATTGTCCTCACAACTACCCTGCGAGTCTTTATCTCTCCAGTTTACAGTGAGGAAACTTTGAGATGTTATCCTCATTAATTATATAATTATAATTACATTAACTACACACAGAAAAATCCTGACATTCGCTGAGTTCTCTCGGAGGCGGCAGGCAGATTAAGCGTCAGAGAACCAGTGAGAGCGCCTTGTTGGCCCAAAGCAAACCTTCCAATTAAATCTAATTCAGACTGTGCTGAGAACATCTGCACAAAATTGGATTCACAAGGGGTTCTTGAAAAGTGGAGCTTGCTCTTCCAACCACACATTTTGCACTCCCTGTGGTCCAGGGAAACGTCCAGGTCTTTCTGGAATAGATGCACTAGGGATGCCTGGCTTGAATTAAAGCTGCTCGTTCTGATGCCAACTGGCCACAGGGTTTGGGCAACTCCATTACCTCATCCTCTTTGCTGTCTTGAAGAAACAAAGATAATGACATTTTCCCAAGGCTGGGGCTGCGTAAGTCCTAATTTGTGAGTGTTTGTAAAGGGCTTTGAAGATGGCAAGTGTTATTTAAGTACTATTATAAGTATTATTATTTGTTGTGGTTCCAAACACTGTTTCTCCTCCCCATTGTCAGGCTACAAAACAATAAAGGACAAGGTAAAAGAGCCTCTGAAGTGTCCAAACATCCTATAAATTAGGTAACTTTGGCCTGAGCTCTGTGATGGTATCTGCAAACCTAGCATTAGCTTTGTAGCATTTTTGTGTGGGCAGGTGGTTGCCTAATCTGCACTTTAACATGCCAGCAGCAGGCCCTGGCACAGGTTGGCACACACTGGTGATGCAAGTGCTCTTTGGATAGACCTAGTTTGCTGACATCATGCTTTGCTGTGTTCTCTTTGAGATGCAAATGAGATCCTGGAGGTGCCCCTTGGCCTTTAATCATTTACACTTAATGGAAGGGAATTAATATTCATTGAACCCTTCTGTGTACCAGACACTTTTATGAACATGATCTCATTTATGTTACTGGATCTCATAACAATCCAATGAAATAGGTCTGAATGGTGCCATTTTACAGGTAAGGAAACTGAGGCATATAGAAATTAAAGAATTTATACCTGATCACACAACTGGTAAGTGGTTGAGCTAGGTTTCGAATCCAGGACTGTCTTGGTCCCATGACAATAAACCGTAGGGCAACATGCCCTACTCTACCACCCTACTTGCCTGGTCAAGTTCCCCCCAACACCCAGCTAAAATCTCTTCGATGCCCTCCCATTGTCTTTAAATAGAATAAAGACCAAAGTCCTCATATGGCCCTGCACAATCTGGTTCTGGATCTCGCTCCAGCTTTATCCAACCCCATACTCCTTTATTTCGGCTCCTTGGACATGCTGCCACTTCCCACCTCCGAGCTTTTCCACAAACTGTCTGCAAAATTTTATCTTCTCCCTATTCATTCCCCCAGCTAACTCCTGCTACACCTTCATACGTCATTTTCTTGGGGATGCCTTGTTTGAAATTCCAGATCAGTAGTTCTCTAAGTGTGGTCCCTGGACAAGCAACATCAGCATCTCCTGGAAACTTGTGAGAGATGCAAATTCACAGGCTCCACCCAGACCTACTGAATCAGAAGCTCTGGGCATGGGGCCCAGCTCTCCAGGTGATTTTTTGCCTACTTAAGTTTGAAAATTCACCAGGGTTTCTCAACTTTGACTCTGTTGACATTTTAGGACAGATGATTCTTTATTGTTGCTGTTGTTGGAGGAGGAGTTAGGAAGAAACATCTTGTGCATTGTAGGATGTTTAGCAGCATCTTAGCCTCTATGTACCTCATGTCAGAAACACCCCTGTACACTTCTCCACCTGCCCGCAAGTTGTGACAACCAGAAATGTGTTCAGACATTGCCTAATGCCCCCTGGGGGACAACATTGCCCCTCGTTGCAAACCACTGCCTTAGACTAAAGCATGCCTCTCTGAGTCACTCATCTAGCATCCTGGACAGTTGTGGATAATGAGTTAATGACTTACTGGAATCATTTGTTTAAGGTATGTCTCCATGGCCACATTTTTAGCAGCTGATACACTGCCTGACACCTACTGGGTTATCAAGAAATATCATAGTACTGACTGGGTGACGTGACAGCTCCGTGCTGCACCTCCTCAAAACCAGCACTGTAACTGGATTTTTGAGATGAGATAGGGATGGGCAGCCGGAGTGGGATTACAGGCAAGCAGGATTCTTGAGATGCTTTACAATCTGAAGGTGAGTCTTCCTCCACCAGACCCTGGGAACAAAGGGGTTATTGCAACCCCAGCTGGATAGGATCTATATGGCTTCTTTTAAAATATAGTAGTAACAGAGAATGTGATTAAATGCAGGAAAGAAAAAAAAATGTTATCTTAGAATGATGCAGAAGGCCCTGACTAAAGACAGGCTGGTGCCACTGTCACTGAAAGAGAAACAAAACCGCATTCTGCCCGCAAGAGCAATAAGGGGATTGTTGGCAAAAAGAGACTTGACTCAGCGTGCCTTGTGGTGGCTTAAGTCTTTGCCAGTGGTACATTCAAATTAAGAAGGGAGAGAAAAGGCAAATTCTAATACTTCTGCTTCCCAAGATTTCCTCGGATTGAGAAATTCTTTCTGAAACCTAGGTAAAGGAGAGCAGTAGAGTTGAGGAATGGTAATTCTTGCTTGCATCCCCTTTCTAAGTTGATTGCCTATGTCATCATCCGAGCTACGTGTAATGTGTTGTAAATACAGGAGACTTGATTGGGTGGCTTATCTATGCAAGTCTGTCCCTTGCGAGTCTTGCACAGCCACTGGGAATGAGGCCTGGTGACAACTTTCGTAGGACATGTTTGCAGACACAAGGCTGACGTCAAGCTTCACGTCGTCACCTAAGTGACCTTACAATTTGGGAATTTCAGTTGAAGTATGAGAAGGTATAGACCTAAGAGGAAATGTTTTCCCAGTTTATATGGAAGGAAATTAAATATTTTGCCCGCAAAATGTGTTTCTTGAGATGGCTGTTAGAGAGGCAGCAAACAGAAAGGGTCCTGAGAAGCTGTCTTTTGTTGGGGAAATTTTCCTCTGTAGAGAATTCACACTGATGCAGCCAGAGCTGTCTGGATCTAGGAAGGATTAACCAAGAGTCTGGCACCTTTGAAGATCTAAAAGAAACATTTACCATCTATTCTTCTGAGGGCTGCTACCTGTGAGTGTTCACCTGTATAACAAAACCACCTTTGCCAGCCAGGCCTCCTCCTCTCTCCTTTCTATAACCCATTTTGCCACTAAAACCTGATTTATCACTGTCACCTGGCTTTGGCTATGCTCTGAGCCCCCATTTTTTCTGCAAACCTCAAGATGGTACATAAGCTTCTGTACCCCACTGGGAGATTATGTAATCACTCTGGGATTCTTCCTGTGTACATCTAATAAAATTTGTATGTCTTTACTCCAATCAATCTGCCTTTTGTGAGTCGATTTTTTCAGAAAACCTTCAGAGGGCAATGAGAAAATGTTCCCTTTGCCCCTATCATATATATTATAATATATTTTGTTTCAAATAATATTTTATTTTTTTCTTGGAGACATTTTGAAAGAAGAGGAAAAATGGGGAAAATAGAATTTTTTTGCCTACTTAAAAATTTTCATTGTTTTCCATTTTTTTCTTTCAGTTTTGTTACCGGACTGTGCTAACAAATTTCATTCCTGGTTGTTTTACCTACATTATATTTAAAGTTATTACAAAATGACATCATTTTCAAAGTGATACCTTGATTCCATTTCACCCCGTTTTTGAAAGTAAAGCCTTTAAATGTTCCAACCTTAGAAACAGAAATACAGTATTTTAGTCATTCAGTAAAATGTCCAATGAAACTGCACTCCAAGCTTATACTTCCATTACCAGTGTTTGAATTTGTCTATTTAATGGCCTCTTACCGACATCAGGTGACACTTAAAATACATAATAGGAAAGACCTCTATGTGTGGATAGTGTGTGAATTGAAGGGTACAAAGCAATGTGTGTATTTGGTTTCAGGTGGATGTGCATACTATAGGAGCATAATATCTTTGTTTCTCAATCTGCATCCTAGACATCAAGAATGTCAGTTTGGCTTTGGTTAGAATTAAGGTGCTTTTCTGCCTTAAAAATTTTCTCTTATGCTTACAGTCATGAAATCCATTTTAAAAATGGGTACAGAGAATGCCTCTCTCTCCTACTTCTACCCCCAAAATAAATTTAAATTCCTAGGAGACCTGAATCTTTTCTTGTAGAAGTCAAAGATAATTTGTTGGCATGCATATATTTTTATAGAACCAAATTACTGAAGGGACTTGTAACCTGGTTTCAAATACTCTTGGGGTTCCTCACTCAGAGCTACTTTTTGTCATTGTAATTAGACCAGGGAGGCTGGTTTTAGAAGCCAAGTATCCTTGTCCAGGGAAGGAGGGGGATCTATAACACATAGAGGGAGGAGACTTCCTTCCTTCCTTCCTTCCTTCCTTCCTTCCTTCCTTCCTTCCTTCCTTCCTTCCTTCCTTCCTTCCTTCCTTCCTTCCTTCCTTCCTTCCTTCCTTCCTTTCCTCCTTTTTCTTTCTGTCATGTTGCATCAATTTAGTCTGAGGTGGAATATATGGCAAACAGGAATTCACTAGAATAATTAATACTGCAACAGCACTATTAATAGTCATAGTTTATTAAGTGCTTTGAGTGAAACCCAAATTAGCTGGACTCAATGAGGGATGTGACTTTTGGATAAATTAAAATTTCAAAGTAAGTCATATTTTGATGATTGTCTTTTCCTTCAATTCTTTGTATTGAAACTCTTATTTCTACATGTAATGTATCTCTTTGCTGTCTGTCATTTCTTAGGAAGTGGAGTCCTGCCATGGCAATTAATTTTCTTAGAAAAATAAAACTCTTACAATATCTTTTTCTGTATTTGAATAAATTCTTAGAACTGAAGATGCAGTTATAAGAGACTGGGCTTCACTTTTCTGGTTTCCAGGGCGTACTCTGGAAACTGCCATTTAATTGTTATGGTACTGATACTGTGCTTATTTGCCCATTGTGGCAGGACAACACACTGTTTCCTCTTCTCCATGGATACATGCAGCCTACATTTCCCAGCCTCCCTTGCATTTAGGTATAATCATGTGACTAAACTCTGACCAATAGCTTGTGATCAGAACTGTTACGCCTCACTTTCTGGTTTGGCACTGAAGGAAATTATTAGTAGAAATATTTTACCTCATAATATGTTTCTTTGACACATTTTGAGATGGCTGCAATGAGTCTCACAGAAGTAACAGGGCAAAGCTGTCTTTTGTGAGAGGCCAATTTACATCTGTAGAGAATGAATGCAACCGAGTCTATCCTTTCCCATCTAGCAAACATTAACTGAGAGTCTGACACCTTTTAAGGTCTGAAAAGAAACACATACCATCCATTCTCTCCACAGGGCTAAGGTTTCATTTACATAACAAGACCGCCTTTGCTAACTAGTCAAACCTCTTCCTCCCTCCCTCCTTCTCATCCTGTTTTTCTCCTCTTAAGTCCTCATTCTTTAAAACCTCTGTACCTCACTGAGGAGTTGAATCTTCACTATGAGGGTTCCTGTGTATACCCATTAAAATAAATTTATATAGCTTTTCCCTTATTAATCTGCTTTATTGTGAATTGGTTTTTCAGGGAACATTCTGAGGGCAAAAGGAAAGTTTACCCTTTGCCCCAACAGCACATAAAGATCTCTCATGGTCTTCTCCAGGCTCCTTCCAGGCTACCATTTTGGTGCAGACACAGGCAAGCCATAAGCCTTTGGAGCCCCATGTTGCGGATGATGGAGCCATGAGAGGGAGAACCTTGTTTCCTGGACTCAGAAAGAGGGCCAATTGATGATAAATACCACCAGTTTTGGATCATACATTTGTGAAAATTTCTGTTGTATTTGCGACATTATACATTTTTGAGGTTTGTTCATAGCAGTAACTAAAGATACCTTAATTAATGTCCTTATCACTTGCTAATAAAGGTAAGGTTGAAACCCAATTTCGATTAATTTCTGTGTATGATATTTACAGTGAGTTGGCTTCCAGGGAACTGAAGTTTTCTTGGAATCAATACATACAGAATTCTCTCCCAGATCTTAGAACTATTTGCTGCCAGTGCAGGTGGTTCAGGGTGGTAGAATCAAGGGATTCTGAGGTTCTTATGGTCCCTCCCACACTTTTCAAGCCACAGAACTAATGCCTTCATGATGGAGAGGAACTAAATATCATCTCAGTTTTTGGCCTTTGGCT
This sequence comes from Microcebus murinus, assembly GCF_040939455.1. Taxonomy (NCBI): domain Eukaryota; kingdom Metazoa; phylum Chordata; class Mammalia; order Primates; family Cheirogaleidae; genus Microcebus; species Microcebus murinus. The sequence goes on along the minus strand of NC_134110.1, from coordinate 38,727,526 downwards.
CTGTTGAAATGTAAGCACCCGATACCACATTTCGCTCTTATTGGTCATCTAAATTGTTGTGTACAAAAAGAGTCTAAAAACAGACAAAATTAACCCTGGTCTCCCGATAACATCTGTGGAGCACATTGAGATACTGGCTAAAACACAGTGTTCTGTTCCAGAGTTGAAAATGAAAGGATAATCTGGAAGAAGAGACTGCCTTTCGGTAGAGAATTCCTATGCAGGAGACACAAGGTGCCTTCTCTATGTTGCCTGTACACTAGGTTCTGTAGGTCCATTGGCAGTCCACGTTTAAATCACCTCTTAGCATTCAGGGGTATAATTTGGGGGGGGGTTGAAGTTAGTAATACAGTCAGTTAACAATTTCTGTCTTCTAGTGTAGGGCTTTGGTTCGGGTAGAAGGTACAGATATAGAGATTTCAGAAAGAGAAATAGACCTACCACGTTTCTCTGAGCACAAGAATTCAACAGATTGATGAATGGCATCCTCAGATATACAATGGAAATTCTTCTCCAGAAAATTGTCACTTGATGCCTCCCTGAGTGTTTGGGCTGATGAGGTGCTTTCTGCACTGAGTGAGTTACTTCTTTTTTCTCTGTGGATTGATTTCCTGTAGCTCCTAAAAGCATCCATGTCATTCATAAATACTATTTGTAACAAATAAAAATAATAATATTATTTGACTGGAGGTTGCATATATGTAACTGAGGCTCATAAATAGGCCTTTAACATTCTTTTTTCTTTAGTGTTTTGGTTCTTTTCTATCTTTCCTATTTCCCCTAACCCTTCTGAGCTCCTAATTTAAATACCAGAATATGTATACTTATTTATATTTTATAGATATATTTTTCTATCATAAAGAGCCCTGACTGGAATCAGGAGGTTTTGATTAAAATCTTGGCCACTAAGCACCCATGACTGGGCAGGTTGATTCACCATCTGTATGATGGGAATCGTGAAAGGACGAGGGACTTAGGTTCTCCCTGAGCTGTAGGCACAGTGCCCAGGTGAGGTGAGTCCCCTTTCACAGCATAACTTCCAGGTGTGCCATTCTATGATAAAGTGATATAGTTTGTCCCTTATTTTAACCCATTGTTAAATCTTCTTTCTCCATTCTTGTCTCCTAAAATCAGCACAGGTTCACTGTAGTTTTTTTTCTAAAAATACAAAGAATGAGGAGGAGGAAAAGAAAAAGAAATAATTTATAGTCTCACTTTCTAGAGTTTACTCCTACTAATAGTTAGATATATATTTTTTAGGGATTTGACTATATAAGTATATCCTTTTAAAAAGAAGAGAATGTGAAATTATATATCTTATTTTATGATTTAATTTTTCACATTAATTCATTGCCAATATCTTCTCTTAATGTTAAATATCCATCCACATCATTTTAATGGCTGCATAATCTTACATTGAGAACATGTTACAGTTGATATATGTTGTTTCCAGGGTTTCTTGAGAATATACAAGTATCAGGGAACATCCTTTAGCTGCAAGGCTAGTAGATCTTTGTATACATCCATGATCAATTACCTAGGGTATAGTCTTAGACATAGAATTATTAGCTCAAAGAATATAAAAATATTTAAACTCTTCTTAAAGATGTTTTGGATACTGTCTTTTCAGTTTTGAGGGTACTGGCCTTAGCAGTCCATGTAAAAACTTAGTACATGAAATGTCAACATTAAAACTAAATAACAAGGAAAAGGTGATAAGGTTTCTAGAGTTTCCCAGGAAAGGCAAACCCCAAGTTTTTTACTAGGGGCCATCTAACCTGGAAAGTGGATTATCTAGATGGTCCTAGAGCTCCTAAGTTTGCCAGTGAGACTCCAAAAACCAAAGTATGGTTAGAGAATAGTGTCTGTGAGTTACCAAGACAAGGTTCAGTAGTTGAGAAAAGCTTAAGGTTTGGAATTGGTTGACTGACTTTAAGAGTTGGCTAGGAGTTTCTACCTGTGTGATTTTTAATAAGTCTCTGAAACTTTCTGTTCCTTAATTTTATTCCATCCAAAGAGCTTTCTCACTGTGAAAATGTGAGTTGTTAGCATTTATCAGAAATACCCAGTTGGGCCCTTAGAATTATGGACAGATGTTCATAATGAAAGTCACACACATTGAGGATATTCAAGATTAGTTACAAGTGGGACTTTAGGAAAAGGTTTCCAATGAGGAAAAACTCCAAATCATTTGTATTCTCAAGTCTGATATTGCCTCTATCTCCATTCCCAATTAAAAAACAAATTTTAAAGTTAACTTATTTAGAAACACTTTTAAGACACATATTTAAAACTAACATAAATACATATCTCTCACTCTCTTTTTAAGAGGAATTTTTGATTGTTGGCATTAGATACATATGATAGATATACCTTGACCCAAAGAACTCAGAGTTATTTGTAAGAATACTGCAGATCCACAGGGAAAGTGTTGGTTCTAAATGGCTGAGTCATAGATCCCGAGAAAGGAGTGCTAAAGATGCCAGGCTTGGTAAAGCTACCGCAGTATGAAATGAATGATAGCTACCAGGGTTACTATTCTCTTGGGATCTCTCTTTTACACAACTTCAATCACAACTCAAGTCCTTACAAGGCAATCACAATGTATTTTAATGATTTGTTTGGTGTTTCTTGACAGACTTAAGGCCAGGGGCAGGGGCTTTCCAGCTTGATTTTCTCTAAAACTAGCATAAAACTTGGAGCAAAACAGAGGATCAACAAATCTAGTTGAATGGGTAAAATAGTATTTGAATAATTTGTTATAATTAACACTTATTCATTCATTACCTACTTCATCATTTACTAATTGAACAAATACGTATTGGGTGCCCTTCAGGTGTTAAGGCCCACAGCAGTGTCTGGGAGTGCCTGGAGAGCCCAGTCAGCAGACTCCCCACTCTCAGGGAATTTCCAGCCCAGGCAGGCAGTGAGATGCTAATCAAATAATTACCCAGGCATTTGCACGTGGTGAATGCCATGAAGAGAGGCTAGGCTCTAGATGCCAGGATGGGCTGTAATTTGGTGTCCTGCCCTGTAGGGGATCAGAATAAGGTTCTCTGAGGAAGGAATAAATCCGCTGAGGTCTGAAGCTAGAGTAGGAAACGTGTGGCCCAGAGCACATCCCAGGCAGAGGGGACGGCGGGCGGGCAGACAAAGGCCTTGGGGTGAGCGAGGAGCCCAGTCCAGGCCAGTGTGGTGGGAATACAGAGGGCCAGGAGGTGAGGTGGCCCGCTCTTGAACATCACGTCACAAAATGTTAATTGGAGTAACAGGAAGCCAGTGAGGGATTTTTAGCAGGAGAGTGACAGAATCAGGCTCACACTTAGAAAATCAGTCTAACGAACACTTACCTACTCTACCTCCGTTTCTTAGCATAAATCTTCCTCTGTGTGTGTGTGTGTGTGTGTGTGTGTGTGTGTGCACACGCTCACGAATTCCCTTTGTCTGTATCCCTCTCTCCCTTCTGTTTTGGAATTGTCTGCATAGGCCCTGGGTTGTCTCTTTTAGAAGAATACTCATTTTCTAAGGAGACAGCTATCTCTGAGAGGTCATATGAGGAGGGTGTCACCAACTGCTTCCCTCCCTCCCCAGACTCTATCTGGGCTCACAATCTGGAGCAGCGCCCACTAGAAAGTCTTTCTTTTGCTCTGGGCAGACATAACCACTGTTTTTCAAAGTTCAATGAGCCAATTTAACTCACAGCAAAGCCAAGCCTGTTAGGTCATAGGCTTTCTAAATTGAGATCTGAATCTTCTCTCTACTCTACGTGCCCAACCTACTACCCAACCCTTCCTTCCCCCCTGCCAATCCAATTGCTTCTCAAATGTTATCCCAGAGACGTGTCTTGACTCCATTTGTTACTTGCCATCTCTACTGCCCTTTCCTGTGTATGTTCTCTGGACCATGGTGGTACTTTAATTCACTATTCCTCAAACTTCCCTCATGTGTGGAACACTTGCATGTTTTTTTCACAATATTAGCACATCTTCTATATTAGTATTTATGTAATGTTACTCTTTAAGTGAAGTTCCTTTTCTCATATTATATATATAAATGTTTAATTAGAAAAGAAATTGTACATATATAAATAATGGAATGTTTGAGAAAATTGAAAGGCAGTGTTTTATTATTTTAAATAGAACAAAAACTCTCAAAACAAATATAAAACCATTAAAACATGAAATATGTACCCATATGCCACCTAAAATCATCCCGTGTCCCACCAGAGTTGTTCATGCTGCATTTTAGAAATAGTGTCTGAATTGGTTGCTCAATATCCCTCTTTTACCACTCCATTTGCCACAGTTCATCATTTTCTTGCAAGAGGGGGCTTTTTAAAACACTTATTTGGACTTAAAATGTTCCTTTGAACCTGAAATCCTAGCATCTCCCACTAATAAGAGCAATGGCCACCGTTGCTGAGGTTGCCATTCATGTCCATGGACTACATATGTACTTTCTCTAATCCTCACAGTCTCTGAATGGCAGGGATTCCTATCCTACTTTATGTGTGAAAAACAACCTTAGAGAAATAAATTTAGTGGTCCAAGTTCATACAGCAGTTTGTAACATGACTTGAATTGGATTCTTGGTGGATTTTTTATTTTACTCAGTGGCATACCACTGCCAGAACCTAGAGGCTGGGAGGAGCCGATTGTTAAATTTTTAGAAATTTTGGAAGCTGGATGTTAAACACAGGCATTATTAAAGTTAAAACATACAAACTTAAAAGTAAATTACATTGAAAATGGAGGTAACAAATCCTCAAAACTTATCACTTCATGATCATTTTACTATTTTACAATCTATACTGTGAAGTTATTTTCTTCCATCATATCTCTGTAGCCAGAATAGTATATGATTGTGCACTATTGTGTTCAGTGATGTCACATTGGTTGCTTGAAATCAGCCATAATGGGAGAATTTATATTAAAAAACTTGGCAAGTGCTACTAATCAGGACTTCCCCCAACCCCCACTCCCATAGAGCCAGTTGTTATACATTTATAAACACAGCACTGACTTCACTGTCTCTTCACTCTTGGCTGGTTGGATTGGAAGGGGTGATATTTCCTATGTATGATGCAAATTCACTGTAGCATGTGTATACAAGGACACATTAAAGGTCCAATCCAATGGAATATAAGCTCAAATTAGCTACTAAACCAAAAGGAGATGAAAGTGCAAATTATCTCCTAAAAGGTCATTAATTGAATGATTTACTGGAAGCACCCTGGCCAAGTCACAAACTTTGCTTATGAGTAAGAAAAAATTACAAAACTAAGCACATTCAAGAGTGAAACTTATCTGTGTCATTGTGTTTCAGCCCAAATGATATACACAAACCAACATACTGCCCTCTTACTGACAAATAAGTTTTTCTGATATAAAATAAACATTTCAGGGCTTTCTTAAGTATTTTCGTAAATAAAACAGGAGATAGCTTTCTCATAGGATATTCTCATCCAGCCAAATTCTACCGCTGATGATTGTCATTAATACAGACAACTTTTGGACATTAATGTACCAGTTACCAGGTGAATTATTAACCTGTATTATTTCACTGAAAAAAATGTAGTGATCACTGCCTTTATTTTAATATTGAAGAAAGTAAAGCTCATAAAGTTTAGAGGACTTACCCAGAGTGAAACAGCTAAACAAATCTAAGAGCCAAACTACACCTGATTGACTCTAAAGCTTGAGTTCTAAGACAACCATACATTGCTGCCTCTGCTGTGTAAAAAGACCACAACTCTTTTTTTTTTTTACATTTTTTTTTAAATTAAATATATATATTTTTTTATTTCGGCATATTATGGGGGTACAGATTTTAAGGTTTCAATAAATGCCCATTTTCCCCCCTCCCCCCACAAGTCTGAGTCTCCAGCATGACCATCCCCCAGATGGTGCACATCTCACTCATTATATATGTATATACCCGCCCCCCTCCCCCCTGCCCAATACCCTATTACTGTAGCACCTATGTGACCACTTAGGTGCTATTCAGTTAATATACAACTCTATTGAATGAAGAAATGAATGAATGAATGATTGAATCAACTTATCTTGCAGCTGGATTTAATAAATGCTAATTGGCTGGGAAACAGCATCTCTGTGTAACTGTCCCACCAAATTTGATTCTCCACACCAAATGAGATAGTCAATTACATGTAATGAACTTTCTGGCCCAACTACATTTCCAAGTTTTTGAGGCTAGCTGAACTCCACTGGGTATAAAAATGAGACTGAATGATAAATCATTGGAGGAATTTCTTTCAACACACTTTCCTACTCTATTTATCACCAAGGCATCAAGCCAGAGATCCCTCTTTGCCAGACCTCGCTGTTCAGGGGTAAAATGAGTGAACTGCCCCAAACATCTTGTGCTAGAAGCAGTTCCTGGTTGAAGCCCAGAGCACAGGGTTTGGCTCAGCACTGTCCTTCTGGGTCAATTAACTCTGCCCTGCCTCTGGATCTGTTTACTTGAGGGATTGGTTCAAAGATGGCAGAGTAGAGATTTTGGAGCTTCTTTGTCTTGCCTTGTCTCCCAATAACAACAATAATAACAATAAAAAGAATATGAGTACAACTTTCAGTGAAAGTAGGGAGTTACTAGAGACCAACTGTCTTGATCAGCATAAGTTACTAAAAAAAAAGAAGTTGTCAATACCCTAGAAGGCCTATTCAACCAGCCTTTGTATAGAGCCTGTCTTAGTCCATTTTTTGTTGCTATAATGAAATACCTGAGACTGAGGAATTTATAAAGAAAAGAAGTTTATTTAGCTCACAGTTATGGAGGCTGGGAAGTCCAAGGTCAAAGGGCTAGCATCTGGTGAGGGAGCTTTCTTGCTGTTTCATAACATGGCAGAGCACATCACATGGCAAGAGAATAATAGTGTGTCCACTCAGGTCACTCTTCCTCCCTCTTCTCAATAAAACCACCAGTCCCACCATGGGGGTCCCATCCTGATGATATTATCTAATCCTAATTACCTCCCAATCTTCAATCAACATGAGTCTTGAAATTGAGTTTCTAACACGTGAAATTTGGGATATACCTTCAAACCAAAGGAGAGCCACACAGATGTAGGGTCATGGTAAGGACAAGGGAGAGATGAGACATGCCCCTCTGGAGACTCAGTTCAACTCTGCAGAATAGCATGAGAGTGAAGCTCTGCCAACAAGCCATTTCTATTGTGCATGGTCCTCCTGGCCAAGTGAGACTGATGATGCACTTTTGTTTCCTCAATACCTATACAATGCCTTGCTCATAGCAGGTTCTAATAATCAGAAGGAATAAAAGATGTAAGTATCACAGGCAGTGTTGAAGACCCACAGAACATTTGAAAGTTTGTGCTGGGTTTGGATTTCTGACTTTAACTTGTCAGTGATGTTTTGAGGTTTTCCTGAGTCCTTTCTGGGGCACAGTTATCAGGGCTGTGAAGAGTATAGAGCCTGAGGTCACTTCTTAACTTTAAACTCCAGAGCTCCAGTTCCTTTCCAAGGAAGTTGATCTCTTTCTTAACCCCCAGTTATATCTATAGGCTTTGTGGTGGATGAACATGGATAGTTAATCCATCTCATAGTCAACAGGAAAATGAGAACCTGTGATACAAACATCCTGAAGACTCTGAGGCCCTTGTGCAGGAAGAAGGTAACCCAGGTCTCCTCCAGGGTGGGGAATGATTGAATCTTCTGAAAATGACCCTCTCTGGGCCCAGAGATGTCTGGCATGCTTTGTCATTAGCTCCAGTAGGATTCACTTGAAAACTTGTTGGGGGGAAAGACCTCTAAAATGACCAATGTTGGCCATTCTGATGATTTCCAGAGAACTGGATACCAGGACTGTGAGGGTCTGCTTCCTCTAGATTTGTCTTCCATGAGCTGGGGCAGGCTACTTTGCTTCAAATTCAGTCCAGAACATCATATAAATTGGTATTCTGACCATTTATATTCAGTAATGATGGCTTAAGGGATCATCCTTTCTAAGAATCAAAATTTACTGTAACAATAGCTAACTTTACTTGATATACTATTTTTCAGGAATTCTGTGAAGGATTTTATATGCATTATAACATTTAACTGTACAAGAAAGATATTTTTCTCATTAGGACAAATGAAGCACAGGAAGCCTAAATAACTAGCACAAGGTCACAAAGCTAGTTAGTAGTAGAGCTAATAAATGAACTTAGAACTTGACACATTCTCTCTTTACTCTGAATAACTCTAATGGTGAATATTCAGGAAGTTGGAGAAGGATTTGGGGTTATCTGTACTTTCCCAACATCTTTGGAGTCAGGGGACCTGGGCTTGAACTCCATGATCTCCTCATAATAAATATGTGATTTGGGAGAATCCTTCCCTCCCTCCCTCCCTCCCTCCCTCCCTCCCTCCCTCTCTCCCTCCCTCCCTCCCTCCCTCCCTCCCTCCCTCCCTTCCTTCCTTCCTTCCTTCCTTCCTTCCTTCCTTCCTTCCTTCCTTCCTTCCTTCCTTCCTTCCTTCCTTCTTTCCTTCCTCTTTCTTCTTTCCTTTCTTGAGCTTGTTTCTTTATCTCTAAGTTGGGGAAAAAATAGGGTCTACCTATGTGGTTGTTGTGGGAATTAAATGAAAGGATAAATGTAAATAAGAATCTCCATGGGCTCAAAGTTCAGAGGAAGAGACACAAACCCACACAGCTAATTCTTGAAAAAGGCAAGCTGTTACAGCAACACAAATGGAAACATATTTCCTGGAACTGACAAGTTTTTCTTTAGCAATTATGTTAATTGGAAATGTGGCCCTGGATGTATCAGTTGATAGGGTGCTCTTTATGCTTAGTCAATCTACAGATTGGGCACTGAGACTGGACCTTGCCCATTGGAAAGCGACCACAGCTTAGGTTTCTAAGAAGTCTTTCTAGGGTGGCATCATGGGTAAATATGTATAGTGATCAAAGCCTGGGAAGAAAGAGTGTGCTGGGTGGATGCAAGTGGAGACCCAATAGACAAAGAAAGCAAGGAAGAAGGTTAAATGCTAAGTAGCTAGAGAAAAAGATAAATAGGAAAGTATGAAAGTGAAAGGAGGGACTAGGGAGAAAGAGAAGAGAGGAAAGAGTATCGAGGGCCTGAAAGAAAAGAAGAAATGAGAGAAGAATGGGGATGACTAAAAGAGAATTAAAAATGCATAATACAAAAGGGAGAGAAAGAGAAGAGGAAGAAGAGAGAGTGTGAGAGAGAGAAGAGAAGGAAGGGGGATTGAGAAAGGAAAAAAAAAAAAGACAATGAGAAGACACTATTGTAAAGAAGCTACTGTGTACTAGGTACTTTGCTAACTGCCAGGTAAGGGAAGTTCTTTAACCATGGTAGATCCTTCCTGAAGCCCCTGATGGGTAAAGCTGAACCATGGGTATTTTATAGAATCTTTATCTTGCTATTGACTCCTTAAACTTCATTCTATCCCTAAGTTTATGTGTGTACATGTGATTCATTTCCAGACCAAGTTATTCGAATTGGGATAAGTCTATCAAGTTCTCTCTTACCAGCTCTTTCTCTTTAAACTTCATTACTTATTTATTTAATGTTTATTGAACACTATCCAGGGACTAGGCACTATTCTGATTGTTTTTAATAATTAGTGAAGAGACTCCTGAGATGTTTTCACTCTAGTGTGTGTGTGTGTGTGTATTATCATCACCATAATTGTCTTATCAGTATTGTTATTACTTTCAGCATCATTGTCTTCTATGTGCATTTCTCTTTAAGAGTTTGCAAACAATTTTTCTATCAGTTATCACGTTGTGTGTTCCCAGTATTCCTGATGAGGCAGAGATTATTTTCTATACTCTGAAGACAGGAAAACTAAGGTGCAGAGAAGGTAAATAATTTACTACAGGCCAACATAAGTAACAGATCTGGGACTAGAACTCATTCTGGCTCCTCAGTCAATGCTCTGCCCACTGTGAGCATGGGAAGAGGTCAGTGTTGCAGACAGCAAGAGCTGACACACTACACTGTGGGGCTTTGTGCAAAGTATGCAGAGAACAGGCCTGTATTTAAATCTGTGCCACTTCTTAGTTTGGCATTCCCAATGACCTAACCTCTGTGAGTTTCAATTTTCTCTTATGTAACTTGAGGTTATAATAGTATAAGCCTTGCTGGATTGCTGGAAGGATTAAATAAGATAATGTATAGAAATTACTTGCCCAAGTGCCTGGTGCAGAGTGGGCACTCAATACATTTTAGCTATTAAATATTATAATTGCAGGCTATGCCATTCTTTCTTTTGGGCAATGGAATGTGGCAGAGAGAGCAGCTCTGGGGTGTACATATTGGTGTCCTCAAGCACCCCATTGATTAAAGACTCCTTTGTCTGCCACCAACCCCACTGGACATGTGTCCAGGGCTCTGAGGGAGGCTACTATTTGTTCCAGCCAAGGGGAATCAGCTGTCTCTTTACTTGACATTGTGTAATGGGACTCAATCCATGCCAGCTACACCTTTGTGGGTTCATGTGCTCCCAGGTAAGGGTCTTGAAAATCTTTTCTTTCTGGAGGGTTTGGGATTCAGCAGCCCATGGGAAGTGACCCAAATGTATTGTGCATGTTTGTATGCTGTTTGTAAAAACATGTTGGAGGTGGAATTGGTCAGGGAGGAACCAGGAGAAAGAAAGCAGCGTCGGTGGAGTCCAGATCTTGCTTTGCAAATCAGTTAATTAGCCCTTTCCCACGAGAAATCCTAACCCTTGTGAAATTGGCCTTGATGTGACTGTGACATGACTTTGGAATGGACTGGGGGTTTGGGGTCGGGCAGATTGCAACTTATATATAAGTAAATTTAATTTGTGAAATCAACCTCTGGGGTGTCTGTTATTTCTATTTTATAAATGAGAAAACTGAAGCTCACAGTGCCCATGTTGAGATGATTTGAGCCTAGTTTTCCCTTTTCCTTTCCCCTGAGGTAATCTCATCCAGTCACATGTTTGACTCACCATCTACATGGTGTGAAATCTCTATCTCCAGGCCTATCCTCTCTTATGAGCTTTGTACTCATATATTTAAAGGCCTACTTGACATTTCTACATGAATGTCTGTAACTGTCTTTAACCTATTGTGTCCAAACAGAACCCATGAATTCTCTTCCTGATACCCCAGCAGCTAGCTCATCACCAGACCTCCGCATTTCCTTGATTGTCACTACCATATATCAAGTTCCTTAATCCAAAACCAAGTATCTTCCTATATTTCACAAATTTCCTCATCTTCCATATATACTCTGTTGGTGAGTCCTCTTAACTCTAACTTGAAAATGTTTTTCAGGTCTGTCCTATTTGCTTCAAATAAACCAAAACCAACCTAGTCCATGCCCCATCCTCACCTACCTGGAGCACTGTGAAACCTTCATAATTATTTTGTCACCTTTCTTTGCTACCCTACAATCCATTCTCAACACAGTACCGAGTAGATACTTTCCCCAATGAAAGTAAGCTGCCTCTCTAATTTCCCATCCAAGTGCTAACCAGGCCCAACCCTGCTTAGCTTCTGAGATCAGACGAGATTGGGCACGTTCAAGGTGGTATGGCCGTAGATAGCTTCTCCTCTCATTTGCTTACCATCCTCAAATGGCTTCCACAGGTCTTAAAGGAAAACCCAAACTTCTTATGCTGAGCTTTCCAGGTCCTTCTTGATCTGGTCCCTCAACTACATCCTAGATTTCCTCTCCTCCTACTGGCTCTCCAGCACACTATGATCTGGACAAACTGGTTTTCTTTATTTTGCTCCAAAACCCCAAGTCTTATCTTTGTTGGGGTCTTTGCACTGGGTGTTCCCTCCACCTGGATCCTCTGTTTTTAGATCTTCCTATTGTGGGCTCCTTCTTACTATTCATTTTCAGTTCAAACCTCCTCTCTCAGGGCCAGCCCTGACCACTCAACCTGGTGTAGACCCTCCACCTGAACAGCTCTCTTTCATGTCACTTTATTTTATATTTGTCCACGTGTGTTTCTTGATCTGATGTTATCTTCTTTGGTTTTGCATATATTGCCAGCTCAATTATTGCTCAACTAGAATGTGAATTCCAAAGTAGCAAAGACTGTCCTCCTTCCAGTCCACTGCCATGTCTGCAGTGTTGAGCACATGGTCTGACACAGAGCAGGTGCTCAATAACAGTTTGTTGATTGGATAAATGCCTGCTATTCTGAGGCTCCTATGGTTGCTTCGGCTGAGAACTAATTCCAAAGGGTTTTAGTTAGGAAGAGGGGGTATCAAATGGGTATAAGAATGTGGCCCCACATATTGTCCCAAACCCAAACTACCATTTTTTAAAAAAAGTTTTATTATTTTGAGTACATTTTGGAACAAACCAAAACAATGAAACAAAAGTCTTCCCTCTGCATTCTAATCTTAGTCTTGTATACCATGGTTCAGATGACCAAAACAAAATGTACCTTAGAAACAAGACATTCAAAACAAGTGTGTATGTCTCTCATGTGTGGTTTTTCTTGGGTGGGGTGCTCTGCTAGGGCAGAACACAGGCTCACACACACCAGCTGGCCTGAGTTGCCTGCCCTGCCCTGAGTCCAGCACAGCCACCTCCCCCTGCTCCTGTTCTAGCAGCTCCTCTTCTCCCCTTGAGCAAGTTTGCTCCATCTTCAGGCTGGGTTATAGTTTACCCCCATCCCAGCAGCCAGGTTAGCAGAGTTCATGGCTCTTGGGTGCTTGGCTAGTTATCAGATATGCAACCTTGAGCAGATGGTTTGCTTTCTCTGAACCTTAGTATTCCCACATGTAGAATGGGAACAATGCAAAGTCTACCTCTCACAGCGGCTGTAAGGAATAAACAACCTGCTACTTGTGAAGTGCTTAGTGTAGCACCTCATGCATTCCAAGTATGCTCCTAAAACTTGAGGATTGCATCTCTTCTGTGCTACCCCTAAAAGGCTACCTTTTCCTAAATCATGTAGTTCCTAGAAATTCAGATACTCAACTTGAAAAGTATAGAGTTTTTATTCTAAGTGGACCAGCTATTTTATGTGTGTGGATCCTTCTTCTGTACCAAAAGGTTTCTTGAGAGCAGAAACCATATGACACAAAAGTATAAAAATCCTTTTTACCTCCCTTCTTAGGTTGCTTCTAAGCCCAGACTAATAACCGCCAGCATTTGTAAAGTACTTTACATTTTGCTGTTGCTACTACTGTTATTATGATCACCGTTACTAATATTACAGCTACTCCTACTATTACTACTCATTCCTACTTTTGCTATTACTCTTACTGCTGTCGCTACTGCAGCTATTACTAACCCCAGCTGGCATTTATTGTGCATTTATTACATGACAAGCAATAGCCTATGCACTTTACATGTGTTACCTTGCTTATCAAGCACAGCAGCCAATGTAGGTGGCAGTGCACATAGTGGTTAAAAGTGCAGGCTGGCTTTGAATCTTGGTACCGATGATTACTAGCTGTGCAATTCTAGGAAAATTACTCAACCACTTCATGTCTCCATTATCTTAAAATAGAGATATTAATAATAATAGAATCAATAAGATAATGCAAGTGAAAAGTTTTGAAAATCTTTGAATAGTGCCAGGCATTTACCTACTACTCAAGTTATTATTATTGTTAAAACCACTTTTTACTGTATTTAGGGGTTGTTTGTCCCCTTGCCCTTGTGTCTTTCTCTGTGCTCCAGTAGCGCTGTGCTTTCTGTCACTGGGTGCAGGCCGACAGTGTTGTAATAGTCATTTATTTGTTGGAATCCCCTACCAGTTAGACACTTCTTCAGAGCAGGTAAATGAGTCTTATTCACTGTAGCATCCACATCAACAAGCATGGGCCTGGCACATTTTAACTTTTCAATTGACACTTGTTGAATGAATAAAGGACTGAATTTTTTAGAACATATTTTGAACCCAGTCTCATGCTAACCTATTATAACGTTTAGTGCTCATAACTGCCTTGGAAAGCGGAACACATTCCTTCTCCCTGTTCCTCCGTTTCTTCCTTTCTCCCATAGTACAAAGGTCTTACTCTCTCTGTTTTAGGCATGACAAGATTGAAGCTCAGAATGGTAAGCAATCTGGTCAAAGTCAGAAGCTTCTGTATGGAGAAACCTGAATCTGGAACTTTGGACTCTGTTTTCCTAGCTGCATAGCATTGACTTATAAATACTGTATAGACTAAATTGCAATTTGGGAAACTCAATGAATATTCATGAATTGTGAGGCTTATGTTATACCTTTCCTTGAGAATGACATCTGGGTATCACCGAGAACAGAAAGAATTTAGAGTCCCTCCAAGGGCTTCTGACCATGTCCCGCATTTGAATCAGTGAGCATTTCCCTAGCTATGTCTGGGAGATAACAAAACACCTGAGTTCAGGTGTTTGGACTCCTGGCTGCCAGCTGAGTTGACTGCATGGCTAATCCACATCAATGTAGGGAAATTGCCTGCTAATCTTTTATTACCATGTTCTTGTTCAAAGAACACTGTTTCCAATTTGCTTGTAGTATATGGACCCAGTAGTTGAAAGAACATAAAGTATTATTTTTAGTTAGAGATCAACATTCTAGTTTAAACATTTAAAAGATTAAACACAAATATACAGTCATACCTTCATTACAAAAGACAATAAAATAAATCATATGGTAGAAAATTTGGAAAATGAGGAAAGAATCACCCTTAATTCCATGACTTTAGCACAATTATTCATAGTATGTTAATGATTTTCCTTCTATATATGTCCCAACTTATTTTTACATTTTCATTTGTTATAATAGCTTTCATATAAAGCTGTTTCCCTACTTTCCCTTAAAATCTTAGGAGAATAACTTTTCTTACTGTTCTAATACATTATTTATGACCACAATATAAATGGTTAAATGCTACTCTCACAGGCCATTGCTAAGAATGGTTTATGACATCTAATTTTGATTTTCAGAGCCAATGGTGAAAAGGTATGGAAATGCGGCCTCTTCTTTGCCATTGGTCAGAGCTCATAATATTGCATCATTTTTAGGCTTCGGGTTTCATGGTTTTCATATTTGTAGATAAAAATAGTTATAAAGTCATAACATCTTTGTGGAGAGACTTTAGATATCCTCTGATCCAGTTATCTCATTTTGTGGATGAGGATATTGAGGCCAATTGCTCATGTGCTGGGAGCCACAGGTGAGAATATGTGTCACTTTTAGGAACAGCAAAGAGGCCAGTGTAGTCAGACAGTAGTTGGAGAGAGGGAGAGGGCAAAGATGTAAAAGCAGAAGGAAATTGTGTGCGTCTGTGTGGGGCAGCTCACGGAGCACACTGTGGTTCCTACCAAGGACAAGTTTGCCTCCATTTTATGTTATTTCACTGTCTTGAAGTGAGGTTAGGTATTTGCGTGTCTCTTACCTAGAAGACAGACATCGTACACATGAATATAGTCCCCCCTGAACCCTTGGAGGAGTGTGTGGTACACAATGTGTGCTCAATACTCTTATCCATTTCATTGACTATATCCAGAGAATTTCAACAGACAGACAGAGCCATTGGTGCCACTCTGGCTTCTGTGTTGGGAACAGAATGTATGGGCAAGGGCATACAGTGGGGAGATCTTTGGAGTCAATTGCAGAGATGTAGGTAGAGCAGCAAGAGATGGCAATGGCTGCACCTGGGGGTAGCAGGAAGGTGGCCAGAAGGGTCAGTTTCTCCATATATTTGAAAGGTTGAGGCAGCAGTATTTGTTGATGGATTCCATATGGAGTATGAAGAGAGAGGAGTCAAGCGTTGACCACGAGTTTTTTTGGCCTAAATGACTGAATACCTGGTCTTTCCATTAACTGAGACTCAGAAGACTTCAGGAGAAATAGAGCAGGAGTGTGGACAGGAGGCAGGAAGAGGCCAAAGTCAATGATTTAATAATAATTTATTTTGGAATGTGTTAAGTTTATGATGTGGAACAGAGTGGAGATGTCAAGGCAGCATGTGCAAGTCTAGAATGAAGAAGGGAGGCACAGAGATATACATTGGAGGTTTTGATTGCTGAATCGTGTTGAAAGCCATGAGACTAGATGAGATCACCTTGAGGGCTAGAGAAGACTGCAACGAGAAGAGGACCAAGGGTTCCTCTTTGAAGAGATGAGAAGGAGCGAGAAAAGGAGGCCTAAAATCGGTGAGGTGTTTAATGGCTGCATAAGACTGCAATTGACAGAGCCATTCCATTGCAGAAGGGCAGTAAGTTGTTTTACGTAAGTGCACAAAAACTGCCACTATCCAGATTGTAACAACACTTTTTTCTATTTCTCTGGCCTTTGGCACAGACATCAGCTGTATGTCAGCACCTGGTGGGCTGGTGCCCTAATCAAAGCCCTGGGAGCACCTTATTAGTTCTCTGACTAACTTAGTATTTTCTATAATTTATTATAATTAGATTTGAACTGGGTTAAGGTTAACCTTTACACTGTCTCTAAGGAGAGAGAAATTCATTCAATTCAATCCAATAACCTTTATTAATTGTTTAAATTAGTTATAAGTTAGCTGTAAATTAGTTAATCTATACTGGGTAATGAATAGTATAAACAGTATTGGCAGTGAGCATATTTAATCTCCTTAGAGAAACGAACTGGTTACAAAGGCTTTCATACACTCATTGTTTGGCTTGAATGATAAGAACTCTGATACTGTATCCTTTTAACCTTGTTGTTCATACAGCTGACTTCATATATGCTATGCAGAAGCTGTAGGGCAGCAGAGGATGTCAAATCATAGGTTCTAGGATCTTCTAGGGCCATGTTAGAATCCAGGCTTCTACTCATTGGCAATGTGGCCTTGGGAAAAATGCCCTCTTATCTCTATAATGGGAATATAATGCTGATGCCTACCTTAGAGAGTTGTAAAAATTATATAAAACACATGGCACAGAGTGGAAGATGAATACACTTGCTTTTCTTTGGAATCCAGTCTTCAAAGCCCAGCTAAAATGTCATCTTGTCTCCAGGAGGAAATTTGTTATTCTCATTTATAATGATTGATTGATCCCTTCTGGAAGCTCATAAAACATGCAAAGTTTGCCTCCATTTTATATTATTTCGCTGTCTTGAAGTGAATTTAGGTATTTGCATGTCTCTTACCTAGAAGACAGACATCATACACATGGATATATTCTCCCCTGAACTCTTGGAGGAATGTGTGGTACGCAATGTGTGCTCAATACTCTTATCTATTTCATTAACTATATCCAGAGAATTTCAATTTGGATATATTGAAAAAGTAGTTAATTAGCTAAGGCCACCATATGCATTTGAAGGTAATGGCATTTTTTAAAAAAATTCTTCAAATTCATGACATGCCCTTGTGTCTCTATTAGAGTGAATTAATGAGGGTTGACTTGAGAATATTTAATGGGATTTCCTTTTTTAGATGGGTATTCTTGTATCTTGGGTAATTAACAACCACCACCATCTAAACCATGAACTAACCACAAATGCTACTTACAAAGAATTACACGGTTTTAATTTCTCACTATGCCTGGTTTTAGAATTTTTTTCTTTTTCTTTCAATGATTAAATGACTCCCTTCCCATCCTCCCCCTACACACACACACACACACACACACACACACACACACACACACACACACACGGCAACAATGAATCACGTAGCAGGCTTACTTGCAGAGTGATTGATAAACTTTGGACATGGTGGCATATGATTAATGCACTAGTTTTTTAAGCCTCAATTGCTGTTTTTGGGAAGAAAAACTTTTGCCTTGCAAAAAATAAATAAATCTGTGATATGGTCTTTCTTAATTTGATCATGCTTATATACATATATTTAGACTAAAATAAGGTAATTCAAGTTACTGAGTATTCACATTGGACTATTCTTGCCTATGGTGCTAAGAGGTATGCAAAAAGAAATAATTAATCTCCAACTGTGATTTAGAAATACAAAAGAACTACCACTTATTGAGCTCTTACTGTGTGCTTGGCACAATGCTAAGCATTACACAAACATTTTTGTAATTATTCTGTGTTCTCATAGTAGCCCTGGGAGGTAGATATTATTTTCCCTTAATTTATACATCTGGAAATGGAGTCTCAAAGAAGTAATTTAACTAATCCAACCAACATCACATAGCTCATAGGCAGAGCTGGTTTTTGAAGTTGACATTTGCCCATTCTAAAGCCTGTGCTGTCGCAACATGGAGTACTAATTTTGTAAAATAGAATCAAAGATGAAATAGTCACAGATACTGTTCTTCAAGAGCTCTCAGTCTAATAGGGGCCAAAAAAGGAGATGAAAACATTAATATACAGGAGAAAGCGGGGTCTGAAGCAGAACCTAGAAAAATGCTGTGACTGTCAGAAGAATGAGGGGAGATTGTTTATTAAGTGCTACCTGCTTCCTCAGTTTCAAGCAAGCTGTCACTTCCTCCAGAAAGGCACTCCTGACAGTCTAGTTCCCCCTCTACAGTCCACCCCACATACTTACTTACCTTGTGAGAGTACTTCCCCACCATAAGTGCTGAGTCGCTTGGGAGGTGAAACTGCTAGGCACGTGGTAGGTGCTAAAGGAACACGCGGAATGCAGGTGTGGACTGGATGCGAGGTGAGGTCTGAAGGTCAGGACGCACCAGGTATGTGTGGAGATGAGGTGGCCGTTTGGAGAACATTGGTTTCGACAAGTTGGCAAGGGCCAGGCTTCCATGAAACATAGCCGAGAATGGTTTCACTTGCCATGCAGATTCACCAAGGGCAGTAGGCTGGGGTCGGATAAAGAGAACTTTAAATTCCAGGCCAGGGGATTCACAGTTTTTCCTCTCCAAAAGCAAAAACAAAAAAAGGAGGAGGGGGGCAAATTGTAGGTTTCTGAGCAGATCTGTGATTTCACCATATTAACAGAAGAGTAGACTTTTAAGATATATTGGGATGAAGCAGGGCATTCTGGAAAGGGCTTTGGAGCGGAGACAGACCTGGGTTTGAAGCCTAACCTGGTGATTTGCTGGGTAGCCTCGAGCATAGAACTTAACCTCTTTCAACCCCACTCAAGTTCTTCATCGACAGATCAAAATAACAGAATATACTTGTAGGATTGTAATGAAGATTAAAGAATATGCTACATGCTTATTTTAGTCTCTGGTAAAGAGTTGAAAAGGAGTAAGGTTTTTGTTTTTGTTTTTGTTTTTCTGAAACAGGGTCTTACTCTGTCACCTAAGCTAGAGTGCAGTGGTGCAATCACAGCTCGCTGAAGTCTTAAACTGCTGGACTCAAGCCATCCTCTTGCCTTAGGCTCCAGAGTAGCCGTGACTACAGATGTGCACTACCATGCCTGGCTAATTTTTAAAGTTTTTGTAGCAACAGGATCTGGCTATGTTGCCCAGGCTCATCTCAAACTTCTGGCCTCAGGGGATCCTCCCACCTTGGCCTCCCAAAGAGTTGGGATCATAGGTATGAGCCACTGTGCCCAGCAAGAGCAGTTATTAATATAATTGTTAAAGAAGAATAAACTGCAAAGGAGAGATCTCCAGCTGGATTTGTGCAAGAGTCTGGGTGAGATTCCAGGAGATTCTGGACAGAGAAGTGGCAGGGATGAGGAGGAGGAAAGTGAGAAACAATGCAATTGGTTGGGATTTGGCATCAGAAGCAGAGGCGATGTTGGCTCGGAGATAGTCATGAACACAAGTATGACTCTCGCTGGCAAAGATCTCAATGTCTACTTGCGGGACAAATTTTATGCACATGGGAAAATTAGAGCACAGAGCCCAAAATGAAACAGTGCAGTAGGGTGCTGCTGGACACACAGAAAAACCAATGCTAAGTCATAGCTAGAGCAGCTATAGTTTACTGAGCACCTGCTTCCTGAACACACTTCCAAAATCAGGAAGTGTGTTAGAAGCCAACATTTATTTTCTCATTTAATACTCATTTTAGCTATCAGGAAACCAAACTTTTGAGAAATTCAATAATTCCTCGAGGACAGAGATCTGATAGGTGGCTGAGCTGGACTCAAACCCCATATCCATCCAACTCTAATGTGTGTGCCCTTCATCATTTTACCAGTATTTAGAAGAGACCATGATTATTCAATAAAGGCAATTAAGTTGGGTCCTAAAGTATGGGGTGTGCTGTCATAGAGAGAGCAGGAGAGAGCATTGGCAATGCAAGAAAGATCATGAATGACAGGCTGGAAATCAGCTCTTTCTATCTATGGAGCTGTGAGGAAACTAATATAATAGGCTAGGGTTATATTTTATATTATCTCTTCTCCTGGGGGGAAAAACATAAAATGATTTTTGGTTTTCTGGATAAAGTTAATATCAAACAAAATATTTCCACATAGATTCCCAATAAATAATATATGTTCATGCAAAACAAAATCTGCAGTGAACTGAGTTCAACATTACAAAAATGGTAAAGTTGGTAGCAAGTATTAGCAGTGTTTCCACTGCTCCCAGAATACAGCATTATTCTCTCTTCTCTGCTGTCTTCTCTTTGTTGAGACCATTCTTTCCTCTGCCTTGGTCCCTTAGAATTTCTTTCCAACTTGAAAGTCCTTTGAGTCTTTTCTTATGGGTCTTCTTGTCTTGTCAGTCTCTCCTGTCACCAATCACCCCTCCTCCCCCAATGCCCGTCCCTGGTATTTACAATGTCTATCAGAGCTGAGTTTCAACATCATACCTCACCATGATGGGTTACCATCCAACCCATGAGCCAGTGAGTTACTTTCAAGTTCTTTAAAATGAACAAAGGCTCCGTTGAATCAAGCCTTTCTGACCACAGCTTTTCAAGACAAGCTTACTTGATATCAGTGGATCTTTTTCAAAGTGAGTGAATATACAAATAAGACATTGGGGAGAAAACACTTTATTTTACTACAAAAGCCTTAGGCACCAGAAGTTGAGGATGTCTTATAGTGAATGTTTACTTTAATGGCAGCAATTTGCCAAGTGCACATTTAAATTTAATTTGAGGAAGCAGTAAAAATGGAAAGAATTAAGTATTAAGTACAGAGGGGGAAGGTGCAGGGGAGGTGCCTTCCAGGAGACTTAATGTACCAAGAGCTTTGAAAATAAACCGCCAACATCTAATGCCAGGAATGGCTTTCTTGCTAGGCCACAAGGGGCATTCAGTAGAGGCCCTGTGGGTTGCATGTGAACATGTCCTCCAGGGTTGGAAAGTCCAGATTCATCCTGAAAGCAGAAACATTTGCTTAGTGATTTGTTTGCTGGGTAAAAATGAGCTCCTCAGAACTGGTTTTAGTTGTGTCTCATGGAGAGGTAGTCCAGCTGGTTTGATGGCCCAAACATGTTGGGCCAAGAGTAGGCGTCATTGTCCCTAAAAGCCCTTTTTTATCTTCTTGTACCACAGTTCAGGAATCTTTAGGGGCTCCCTGAGGTACATGTCAAATTCCTAGGGATTTCATCCTAGAGATTGGCACATCAGGACCTTGGCTTAGTTTTCACATCACCCTTTCCTGTTGTAGCCACAGCTTAGACTCATCCATATACCCTCCAAACAGAAAGCCACATGCCTGCCCGCGTATTTTTATACCCCATAATCAATATAGATGCGTTGGTTTCCATTTTCTTATCCTCTGGTCAGGCATACCTATCCTTCCATTTCTTAAGGTGCAACTTCAGCTTTAACTTCAGAAGGGTCCTTTCTGAACACCTGACCCCACGACAGACTTTCCTTCCCTCATAGTGACGAGATGCACTTAGGTTCCTTCCAGATCTGACATCTAAGCCCAGAAAGCGTTGTCTGTAATTGTCCTGTGTCATTCATGTTTATTTGCCCAGACTTCATCTTAAAACATTTATAAGTATCAATTTTATTTTGAGTTCATCTATACAACTAGATAATAATCTTTTTTTGTGGACCAGACTATATGGTATAGTCACTGTGTGATCTTATTCAAGCTACTTAACTTTTCTGTGCATTAGTTTCCTTATCTATAAAATGAAAGTAATAATAGGGACTACATTGTAGAGTTGTTGTGAAGATTTAAATGAGCAAATACACCAAACAGAGCTTAAAAGAGAGCCTTGGCTAGGGAATATGCTTAATTCTCTATTGTTAGTCATTATACTTCTTTGCATCTGTCTCATCTCCAAGAAGGTAACAACATAAATGCTCAGCTTCTATTGAGAGTGGCATTTTCACATAAGTTTAATAAACTCACAAAAATTCAACTGCATACTCTTTTATTTATGATTACAGTACTATAAAATATATTTTTTCATACACACTATCATGTGCATCATATATTTATTTATATGTATTACTTATATTACTATGGCAGATTATATTATATATGTAAAACATACATATTCTTTTTGGACAATTTAAGGGATTCTCAAGGGTAATTTTAGCTATTGGTAAATTTTACATGTTATATGAAATTCAACTCCATATCATTGAGTTCTTAGTATGTGCTTGATACTTTACGTATTTGGTCTCATTTAATCTTTGAGCCCATTTGTTTTAAAGAAGAGGAATCTAAGGCTCTGAGACGTTAATAAACTTGTCCAAAGTCACATAGCTAAAAAAACATGATTTTCAAAGTAGAATAGTCTGATTCCTGAGTCTTTAGCTATTCATTTCTATTGTTGCTGACTAGTCTGGGCTGTTGGATAATAGGCACGTCCTCATGTGAGAAGTGGTCAGTGGTCAACAAGGAAAATGGGCAACCGGCCATCCCTGAACATATGGCCTTGTCATTTGGTTCCAGGGGAGCATTGTCTGGCTTCCATGACCTGTGACATCTACACTAGACTGGGGACAACTCTTTTAGTCTGTTCCTCTGTTTCTCTTGGGGATATCTGGTATGTCCCGCATATAACGTAACCTGTAGCTAGAAGTTAGTCCTTTGCTTGGTGCCCACTGGCAGATCTAGGCAAGGTTCTGATTCCATTGCCGTGATGTCACTTAGCACTTCTTTTATTGCTCTCAAGGAGATACCTCCTGACAGCATGTGAGGATACTGTATTAGGAGGAAGATCACGACGAATCCTGAGCAGGAACGTTCTCAGCTCAAATCTGAGCTCTCTGCTTGATTTGACTTAACAGAGTAACTGATTGGAAGAGAGTTGGCTCCTGGCTCAGGACTACCCAAAACACTTTCTTATCTGAATAGAATGGTAATATGCTAGTTGCAGAATTCAACAAACACTTGCTCTGTTCTGAGTCTCAGGAAAAAAATGTTAATAGGACATGGCCCTTGCACTTACAGGCTTATAATCTTTTATATTCCACAATAAATTCCACATTTTTATACTAAGACAGTTTATTGGCTATATTCTCTATGGTTTGCTTATTGTCCATAAATTTTTTATGTCCCTTTGTCTTGGCTAAAAAGAAAGAGTGACCACAACGTTTGGGGGATGGACATGCTTGAAGCTCTTACTGAAGGGGGGAGGGGGGCACGGGCAATATATGTAACCTTAACATTTGTACCCCCATAATACACTAAAATAAAAAAAAACAATAAAATAAAAAAATAATAAAAAAAGAAAGAGTGACCAAAAAGCATGGGGCTGAGAGCAGGTGGCAGAATGTTCACCGAGTGAGGGGTTAGGAGACAGCTCAAATTCTAGTTCCAGTACCCCTTTGCTGAGTAACCTGGGGCACATAAGTAAATCTCTTCAAGCTTTTCTTTCTGTAATGAAGACAATGCTTCTGTTCCCCTCATGGCGTTGTTATATCATATTTGGTAATGTTTTTCAGAGTCCTCTGCAAACTGTAAGGCATTCTTACTTCATATGAGGTTAAATTTACAGTATGATAGTCTACATTTTAGAAATCTAGAAATTCATTTTTTGTTAGCTGTGGTCTTTTTTCTTATTCAACAGACTATTAAATTAATGAGACCATTCTATTCCCTGACTTTTGGGAAAATGGGTGTTAATGGTCATATTTTTTGTCTTTTAAGAGCTGGCAATTAGTTAAGAACACAGTGATTAAATCCTCTGGAGTGAATCAGGCACCTAACTGAGTTTCTGACTGTCAGTGGATTTCATGATTTCCCACTCCAAAGCAAAGATTTGTAACCCCAAGCTTGTGAAAAGATTTGAGGACTATCTTTGGTCAAAAGCCTAGAGCAGCCTGCAGAACTGATGGGACCTATGTGGCAATACGGTGATTCACTGGAATTATGAGATGCCCAACTTGAAATCTGGATTAACCCTATCGCATCTGAAGTGACCTTCTATCTTCTGCAATCAAGCTCTGGATGCTGCCTGCTAGCAACAGCAGTCATTCATTTCAGAATATGCAAGCAAAGTCACTGTTGAGTTAGTGTGGACAGTCAGGAGTGTTTTAACTGCTTCCAGGGAACTAAATTTGAGATAAAGTTTATTTCTTCTTAGCAGTGGCCCCAGTAGACTGTTATTCAGGATAAGGGAGTATTGGCATGGAGATGTCAAGGTCCAACGTAAGAGGATACTAGTCTATAATGGAAAAGCAGGTGGCAGAACCAGAACGGC
This sequence comes from Microcebus murinus, assembly GCF_040939455.1. Taxonomy (NCBI): domain Eukaryota; kingdom Metazoa; phylum Chordata; class Mammalia; order Primates; family Cheirogaleidae; genus Microcebus; species Microcebus murinus. Next base: position 38,703,087 of record NC_134110.1, on the reverse strand, counting down.
AGTATTTAGCTGAATGAATTTGGATTCAGAGTTGGGTATAAGGACTGGCTCTGCCACTTATAAACTGTGTGATCCAAAGCAAATTATCTAACCTTTCTCAGTTTTATTTTCTTCATCTGTAAATTAGGGATAAGAACAGTACCCACATTTTTGGGTTGTTGTGAGAAGCAAAGGAGATGCTACATGGAAGACTCTTGGTCTGTATTGAGATGCTCAAAATGTTGATACCTCTCATTATGGTCATAGTCACCATCACTATTGTCTCTGTCATCATCATCACCATCACTGTCATCACCATCCTCACTATCACCTGCCTCAACTTCCCCACTTGTTCCTGTGACTCAGCAAGGCCCATCTCAATTCTTCCATTTAATTCTAGCCTCCCATCTCCTATGTCAAATCCTGGATCATCTTCTTTTCTTTTCTTAAAACTTCCTCTTCATGTCTTTTAAAAACTCATCTGGCCTAGCTACCTGAAGCTAATTATTAAAGTTGAGAATGGATTATGCCTTTTGATCCCCATAGAAAAATGGCCAAAATCTCACTTGGCTTTTACCAGCAGTTGGGAGATAACATATGGTGCAAGAACGGTTGTAATACCCACTTCTTTCCCTGGGACTTACTTCGTTTCTCCCTCCCACTCAACTAAAATGGCGCCTAGAAGCCCAGAGGGCATATCAGTATGTCCTTCATGCCATGGTGAGCTAGTTTTCTTGACCACTCTGTTGTAATTGCCATGTACTTACTATCTTCTGTCTTCCATGCTTTCATTTCCCATTCCTCTGTTCACTTGTTTGAATTAGACAGTTACTTTGTCCATGTTATGTAAGTCTTGGAGTATAAGGGAGACACCTGTCCTAATGAGACATCCAGTCTAATGAAGGTGTTAAAACAATTCAGTATGATAAAGGCTACAGTGAAGGAAGCAGGTAGTGGTGGAAAGCACAGAAGAGGGGATACCCGACCTGTCTCAGTGGGTCAGGGAAGGAATGTAGAAATAGTTGATGTTGAAGCTGGTCCTGTCCAGTAAAAGAAGGAGGTTGCAAAGAAGGAGGTTGCAAGCAGTCTAGGCAGTGGGAACTGCAAGAGGTTAAGGGAAAAACTCTCTCTCTTGGCTCTTCCAGCTCTTGGCTCTCCCAGAGCACCAGCAATTAATACTGCTGAGATTGGCTGCTCTCAGCTGCCTGGTCCTTTTTGTTTTTACTTCTTTTTTTCTTGAAAACTTGACCATAGATCTCAGACGTGAGGCAATATGAATGACAGCCACCAGGTAACCTTGGAATTCTTCCTCCATTGCCTTGTAGTCAAACACGTGTGTTCTCATGGAAAGATGCCTGGAGGTTGTGATAAACCCAGTTAGGATTCTCTCTGACATGCAATTCTGCAACCCTTCTTACCCTAAATGGAGACACTCTCTCTCTCAGCCCCCACCCCCTGCCTCTAAAGTAAACATGAACTACACCAGAGACTATAAATCGGAGAGGCAAAATGCGATGTCTAAAATCATACAGCAGGTAGCAGGGGGAGGCATTTGAGACAGATTCCCTGTATGAATAACATCCCTGCACACACAATAAATTTTCAAGCTTCCAAAAATTTGCTTGTGCTCTTCCCTTTACTGGAATGTTTTTTCTACATTCTGCCAGGCTCATCTCAAAGCCTCCTATAGAGGCTTCTCACAATTCCCCATTCCTTCCACTCCTGCTCCCAGTCCTGGGAATAATTAACCACTGTGTTCCCAAGCCTTTGCTGGGGCCTCTGTTTTACAGTTCCTCTCTCAAGGTTATACTTGTGTGTGTTGGTCTCCTTTACCAGTTGTAAGTTGTGTAAAGACTGGAATTATCTGTTAGTCATTTCTGTATCCTTAACATGCAGTAGATCCTCAGTAAATCTTGCTGAATGATTCAGCAAACAAATCCCAGAGACATCATATCTTATTTGAGTCAAGGTGCCTTTCAGTTCAAAGCCATCTGCAAGGTTTTTTTTTGAAACCCTAGAGAAGGTCATATCCCTTACAAATAAACTTTTATCTTGACAGTGTTCTTGGAGCTGGAGAGTTGTGTGGGTCTGGCTGTTTGGCAATATGCAAACAGAAAACTCTTGTAATGGATGGATTCAAGATTGCCATCAAGTACATGGACTTGATAGACCAGTATTTTCACAGAAGCAAATACAAACCATGGTTACCCAAGCAGATAAATCCTAGGGATCCTCTCTCTGTTGTAAACAGGGATTACCTTGGTGATTTTTTTGTCTTCTTGCAAACATCACTGTGCTCTCTGCTGCCTTCAACCACAGTTTTCAAATCCAGGGGTCTGAGGCTGGGACCAAGTGGCTGACTGAATAGGGAATGATTTCAGAGTCTGTGAAAAGGTAGACAGCTCAGTTAGCACAAAATTAGCGGAGCAGAGACTTTGGCATCTCAAAGAACTGGGTTCAAATCCTGGCTCAACCACTGCAAATTTAAGCAAGTTATTTTGCTTCTCTAAGCCTCAGTTTCCACATCTGCAAAGTGGGATGTTTTCCTGGGACAGTTCTGGAGAGAATTAAATGTGATAAGAAAAATGGATAGTAAATAAGACCAGGTGTATACCTGACACTTTGTAAAGTCACATCCTCTCCTTCCAGGGATGTGGGGAAGCTGAAGCAGACAAGAGATAGCGAGATATTCTTTTCTGATGGTGTTGAAAACTAGTAAAGGAAGAAGCATTGTTCATCAAAAGCCACTTCTTTTGCACATATTTTTTTGTTTTCCTTTTTTGGATCGAGGAAAGGGTCAGTGTCTTCCTCTCTCATAGGCTACCTCGTTGTCCCCTATGCTCTCAACTCAGCTGTCTGAAACCACCAATTGTTTTTTTTTCTCAATGGAGCCTCCGTGGGGCCACCTTTCCTACCACAGTGGTTGTGTGTGCCCCTCCCCCCAACTCTCGCACCCTCGCCCTTTTCAGTGACCATTTCCCAAATACCGGGAACTCAAGGGTTGTACCACGAACAGCAACCTTTTCATTACTTTGGCCCATGGCTTTGACCCCAAGCAGCACATCCTGTTAGAATAAATAGGTACTGAAAGCAGTAATTATAACACCACACCAAGCACCCCTCCCTGTCACATCCTCCCCCCCTGCGAATTCCCCAAGAGGTGTTACAGAGGTGAGATTGAGGGAGGGTGTTCAGAACAGGCGGCTTCCCTCCCCCCTCTACTAGTGCATGTATTAAAAAGATATCTCAAACTGGTAATCCTATGCACATAAAACAAAATTTAAAAGGTACAAAGTGGCATCCAGTGAAGATCTCCCTCCCCTCCTGTCTCTTGTGCCTAACTTCTCCACTTGAGAGCCAAACTACTGTTACTAGTTTCTTGTGCATCTCTGCAGTATTTTATGTATATATATATATATGTGTGTTTATATTTTTCACACAAAAGGTAGCATAGTTGTGCAACTGGATTTTTGCACTTAGCACGGGGATTCTACAGCTCATCCCCAATTCAGTGAATATAGACCACTTTCCTTCTAAACCGAGGGAGAGTCCTCATTTGTATGTATGAATCAGAGTTTATTCAACAGTCTTCTGCTGATGGGCATTTTGATTGTTTGTAAAATTGCAAAATTGCAATGAATAACTCTGTGCCTACGTCATTTCCCTTGATTTAGCTCTAAATCCATTAAGAAAACATGAAGGTTGGAGGTACTGTGAGCTGGCTCAGGAACACAAACACCTGGAATTCCTGGAATGTTCCCGCCAGCTCTCCTTGTCCTCCTGGGGAACTCTCACTCTCCTTTGAAGATGGGGCTCACAGGTCACTTCCTGCCTTAAGCCTTTCCAGACCAGCGCCAGCCAGGGAAATTGCTTCGTGTCTTTTAGGTTTCTAGGTGGTGACTCCCAAACTGTGGCTGTGTAAGGATCCCCTGGAGGGCTTATTAAAGCCCAGATTGCTGGGCCCCCGCCCACCCGTCCTGCAGTGGGGTCTGAGAACATGCATTTCCAGCCTGTTCCCTGAAGATGCTCCATTTCCCGACCTTGGTGACCGCTGTTTAGTGCACCTCTTACTGACAGCCACCCACACCCTCCCCAACCCCCACCCCAGGCTGGATTAGCTCCTCTTGAAATACTCACCCAGCTTTCCTCTTCAGGCCGAAACCTCCATAAGGGCAGACACTGGCCAAGTATTCACGCCACACTTTATCTACAGGGTTTGGAAGAGCATCCAAGAACACAGTAGGTGGTCAATAAATGCGTGTAAATTGAATGAATGCATTGAAATTATCCATGTCTCTCTGCAAGACTAAATTCCTTAAGGCCAGGGCCTCTAGGTCTTAAATACCTCCCTCCTCCCTCTCCATTGCTATCAGCCTTCTCCTTGCTGGCCTATTGCTCTGTGACTGGTATCCCCAGTTTTCCTCTCCCCCTTCTTCTGACCTATTGTCCCGAAGGCAGACAGACTGATATTTTAATAATGCAAACTGTAATGACTGGCAACTCTCTCTGTTTACATCAATAGGGGGCTCATTGTATATCCACGTCAGTGCCTGGAGAAATTCTTTCTCATAGTTGCATGTTCTTTCCCACGCCACCCAGTTAGTTAAGTGCTGTGGTGTTGGAGGGGCAGCAGGGTCTGGTGTGATTAAACAATGTGTTCCAAATCTTTCCCTCGTATACCACATTTCCACTAATATTTATTTTTTTTAGTTGATAGTTTTCTATTGCCATCAATTGTCCCTGGATCTTGAGTGAAGTATTCGAGGGCATCATGGTGCTGGTTGGTGGAGGATGTCCAGTGGAGGCTGGTAAGGGGACTGCAGGGTCAGATCAAGGACTTGGCTGCCATGTGTAAGGGCTGGGACTTTGCTCTATGGGCACTCAGAGATGTGAACTACAACGTGGGGGACTGCAGTTAATATGCATTTTAGAGAAATCTGGCTGCACTGTGGACCTGGGATTCCAAGAGACCAAGAAAGGAGGTGGTGGGGACAGTAGTAGGATCTCTCAATAGTTAAGTGACTAATGATGAGAGTCTTAACTCAAGAGCAGCGGTAACGGAATTGGGGAGAAAGGGAGGATCCAGAGGCAAAATTGACATGATTGGCTTTTGCATAAACAATGTGTGTGTGTGTGTGTGTGTGCGCGTGTGTGTGTGCGCGTGTGTGTGTGTGTCTGTGTGTAATTGATGTACTCAAATGGAATCATCCTGGAAGAAAATGGACTAGTAGAAATCAGAGAGTCTGGAGATCACCAATATTTGGGGGCCAACAGAGAATGTGGATTTTAGAAGGCAATAGAGAAGGAATAGTGACCAAGTAAGGAAATGGCCTAGAGTGACAGCAAGAGAAGAGATGGGGTGGGAGTGGGGGTGGTCAACCCGTTAGCAAATTTGGACATAGGACAGAAGAAAATGAGGCTGCAACTGAGCTGGGTTTACTGAACATTTCTACATTTTTTATTTGCTTTGAAAACTGAAGACATTATGTAAGTACTTTTAGAATACTCTCACTCTACTACTGAAAAATCTTGGAAACATTAAAGAAATGCAACAAACCCAAAGCTTTTAAAAGAAAGGAGGAAAGAAAAAAACACTCCAAGGTTATTCTTTGATTTTTGTGGCATTTTCTTCCACATTGTGTGATAATCATTGCAGGGAAGCAGGAAGAGTGGTCCTTTGAAGCATGGTTTTTAAGCATCTGCTAAAGTCTCCTGGCAGTCAAATTCACTAAATGTTGATGCTGACAGTAACTACGCAGAGCTCTGCAGCCAGGTGTCCTTGGCCAAGTCACTTCACCTCTGAGGAGGCTGGTGTGGTTTGTCATCAGTACAATGAGGCCCTGCATGAGGATGTCTCCGACACTAGGCTTATTGTGTCTTGACAGCTGGGGTGGAATCCACCTTGTTCAGCCCCAGCTGGGCACAGCACACAGAGAACTTGCAAAACACCCTCCCATCCACACCTTTGTATTTAATGCAGCAACCTGCTGTTTTGTGCCAGGCACCAAATGCCAGCCCATCACAAGTTGCATGGCTGATTAGATTTCTAAAAGTTTGCTGGCATCTCACTTTTCCAACTGATTTGTCCAAGGTCAAAATAAAATTGCTTTCAGAGCCGTCTACTTAAAGCAACAAAAGTTCAAAATGGATGAATTCACAACTAGATTTTGTTATTAATTGTTAATTTTGAACCCCTGTAGGGCAGTTCTTAGTCTTTAACTGCATCAAAATCACCAAGAAGACTTGTTAAAACCCAGAATGCTGGCCCCAACCCACAGTTTCTGATTCTGTAGGTCTGGGGTGGAGCCTAAAAAATCTGCATTTCTCACAAATTCCCAAGTGACACCCTTATTACTGGTCCAGTAACTGTACTTTGAGAGCCATTGCTGTGGAGAAAAGACCCCAGGCCTTTAGATCACAGGTGACAATGATTCTGAAACTCAGTTTTCCCACCTATTCAATGGGGACATACAACAAACTCAAAGCTTAGTTTTTTTCCCAAAATATAAAGAAGAAAAAATAGAAAACAGAAAACCAAAATTATTCTGTCTCATTTTGGTAGCATTTTCTTCCAAGCTATGCACTAGGGGATGAGAAGGATGATTATTTTAATCATCTGTTAAGTGACTCAGAAGTAACAATTCCTTAAATCTTCATAATGGAATAATTGTATGGATTTTTTTCCTCCAACTTTCATCTACAACTGGGTGACCTTGGACAAGTCACTTCATCTCCTGGAGGCCTCTGCTTCTTCTGCTTGCATTTCATTGGCCAGAAATGAATCACATTGTTACACCTAGAATCACCTCATTTTCGGTTTCTGTCTCCTTAAGACTCCAAGGATGCTGAAACCTTGGGGCTACCTTTTATCAGTTTTTGGCAGAGGGAATATTATAGCAGGAATCGGACAGATCTAGGTTCAGTTTATGGCTATGCCACTTATTAGCTTGTGAATTTGGGCAAGTGGCTTGAACTTATTGAGATCCAACATCTCATCTCTGATGTGAAAATAAGAATATGCTGTGTCTCCCAAGATGCTTGTAGGGATTAAACAAATCAGAGACATAGATGCTTGACATACTTTTGGACACACAGTGAAGAATTGATAAATAGTAGTTATTGTGTATGTGTAAATGCCTGAAACAATGAAGTAGTGACTAAGTCTTGGAACCCACCTGAACTGAATCACACCCTAGCTGGCAGTTAAGGTATTAAAAAAATAACTCAAACAACCACGAAAAAGAACAAAAACAAAGTAGCCATTTTTCCCTATACCAATCCTCTGACTCTTCCCCTGCTGGCAGCATCGGGTGGGGTCCACGCTGCCCTGGAAGACAAGGAGAAACAGCTGGCACAATCGGGAAGCACCGGCCGGAGATGTCCGGTCAGTCTGCAGCAGCAGTTTTGGCAGCAGGCCCTTTGCCAAATCCGAGAGGTGGAAGAAAAATCAGAGGAACCGGGAAGGGAGGGGGAACCAGGAGAGAGCAAAGAAGACTTTGCAATTATCTCCTTGAGACTGTTTAGAATGCAATGTTCCTCTCCACCCCCTTTCCTTTTCACGTTGTAATTTTCTTCACAGAAAGAACACAATGGAGAACATATTCCAGACTGCCAAGCTTGCTGCTAACTCCAACAACCCAGACATGGGAACAGATAAGGAAAAAAACAGAGACAATTTTTTCCCCCTGCAGATTTTTCAGAGATTGAAGCTAAGAAATCCAGTTACATTTGAACATCGCATTACCTGCCCACTTAATGGTTTCTCTGTGATCTGTCTGGGATGCTCCCCAAGGTTCAGTAGCTGCTTCCCTCGCCAGGGGGGCTGGGGAGGGGCTGCCCCTACCATAGGATTTGCTCCCCATCCCCATCTACTTGAGAGGTTGGAGAGGCAGCCTGGGTTGCACAGTTTGTTCCACCTGGATTTCCACATACTGTGTGTTTAATTGTCCATATTTTCTTCTCACCTCGCTCTAGGAGGTGGAGACAGACTCTGGACTCATTGCTTAGTCTCAGGATGACAAGTGCTTCCCGGAAGAGCACAGGACAGAGATGTACCAGGGCATCAGAATGAGGCTTCTCTGCATTCTTTCACCTGCCACTCTGTGCCTAGCCTAGTATTTCCCAACCTCAAGCCCAAATGAGCAGCCAGGTTGCAGTTTAGCACAAATCACCAAGCTGCCCTCCAGAAAGGTTGTATTAATATATTAATATTTCCTCCAGCAGAATGTAAATGTAGCATCAGAACATGCATTTTCTTTATCTCTTGCTTTGTACTTTGACAGAGATACTTTCTGCATCTCTTTCTTTGGACCTGTCTGACAGCATAGCTTCCCCAGGATATTTCTTGATGCTGTTAAATAAACTAAGTGCTGTCTTGCTAAACCTTTGTTTTCCAGAGGCCCCTGGAGAGGCTAAGTGGAGCAAAACTCAGCCCTATTAACTGAGGCCATCCTAGACCAGCCAGCCCCCAGCCAGATAGCTGATCAGTGATGCGTCTTAGGTCAGTCAGTCAAGGTCAGCTGAGCCCAGCCCATGTTAGAACCGCCCGTCAAGCCTGCTGACTCAAGCGAAATAAGACTTCTTTGTTGTTTTAGGCTGTTGCTATTTATTGATCATATACTACGTGTCAGAAATTGTTTAATACAGGGACACAACAATGAATAAAATATTATCCCTGCTCTTGAGTGCATCATTTTTTCAGAATGAGATTAATATGGAAAAGTACTACAATGTCTATTTTACAGATGGAAAAGACTGAGATATGAAGACGTGCTATGGTTTACTTAAATATGCACCGCGGCTGTTCTAAGAGGATAATCCTAGAACTTGATCATCTTTAATGGAAATATTTATTCAGAAGGAAATTGTTCATCAATGAGAACATGGAAAGAGCATTTCCTTTTCTATACCCACTTCTCTTTTCAAACCATTTTTAATAAAAATTTTAGCACTTATTTGGCAATGTGGAGGGCATAAAAAGTTTCTTGCCCTATCTTAATTTAAAGGTTTTTTTGGATAGATAGGACATAAATGCTTAGAATTTTAATAACGATGGAAGCATATAGGGCAGTGTTCACCAGCCAAAATTCAATTATAATTTTAAATGCATCTCTCATTAGATAATGATCGTATCCACTAGATTTAAGCTCTGTAAGCCTAGGGCCCGTGTCTTCCTCAAGACTGCATCCAAGCACTACTAGGGTACCTGTCAGATATTAGAGCTCAGTAAATAATTAACTAAATGAATAAATAAATGAGTAATCTAGATAATTTGGTACATAATTTTGCTTTGGCTTTAAGAAGAACATTTTAAAAGGATATTCCTTTTAATTTCCTTTTTTTAAAGCTTATATAACAAGTAGTTTCAGAGCATTTCCCGTCTGTAAAGGGGAGGAGAACTGACATTTGTCAAACACTTGTCGTGTTCCAGGCGCCATGCTAGGCCTGTTATGTTCTTAATGCCATTAAATCCTCACAGTGACTGCAGGAGGTAGATTTTATTACTGTCACTGATAGATCTAAGTGTGATGGCTCAGAGAGGTTAAGTAACCTCATGGAGATTCCACAGCGAGTATGTGGAATAGATAGTTGTGGTTTTTTTTGTTTGTTTGTTTTTTATTTTAAAGCCTACCTACCCCCTACTCCAACTGCCTCCAGTGGTAACATTCTACCTGGAACAGCCTGGAGATCAGCCCTTCACCCAGTGTCTTGTGCATCTTTCAATTTCATGACGATTTGAAAAGACTTTCAAGGAAAGAAAAAAAAGAAGAAAATCCACTGTTCAGAAGAGGAATCAGGCACTTTGGAGGAGGGTTAGAGTCACAGAGTTTATGGAGTCCCAGTAGGATAGATTAGCAAGTGGGAGACATAATGACAGGGTCCACAGACATTCCTAGATTGAAGAGTTTGTGCATGTCTTCCTGCTCTCGGCAGCTGTGCTTGCCTCTGATTTAATTATATGCTCAGGGCACAGATGCCTCTAGAATTGCAGGCCATATCTTGCTTCCCAGGAAGGGTTATTGGTTACATGACACTCAGCTCACAGAATGCAGGGGATAAAAAGGATGTTGGCTTGTCTCTTAGCAAGGAGACAGATTTGAATCTTTGTGAGCCGAGATTCATTCAAAAATATGTATCAACTACTCCACTAGATATTGACTATCTCTGTTCACCTTCATGGAAAGATAGCCAATCAGAGTATACCATTCTCCTGGACACAACCATTAGTTCAGGATTTGGCATGTGACCTAAGCTGGCAAGAGTCCATTGTAGTGAATTCACATGGACACTCAGAGAGAGAGTGGGTCTCTTGGAGCTTGAGCTGAAAGGACCTTGAAAACTGGAGGTGCCAGGACCATTTCACGCCTCATGCTGAGACAGTTTGGCAGAAAAGGACAGCAGCAGAGAGGCATGCAGAGCTGAGATGCGGGGGGGGAGAGGAATAGTTGAACACCTAGATCCTGCCATCCCTGAATCCCCAGACTCTTAGCTACACTGGGCAGATACCCTCTCTGCATTCAGCAGGAGAGGTGAGAACTGGAAGTAGGAGGAATAGAAATTTCCTGTTCTTTAACTAAATATAAGTACCGTCTTCAATTTATTGCTGACATCATAGAGTAAGCAGAGGGCTGGGAGTCAGAGCTGTGGGATTGACTATTTGCCCTGTTATTTACTCCTTTAACATCTAACCTGGTCTTGCTATAACATCTAATCTGGATCTACTGACCTGGTCCCAGGAGTTGGGAAGACCAGAAGTTCTCTTCTCATCTCACAGTAAGCCAGTTGTCTAGGCAGACCTTAGTAAATCTAACCAGACTGCTGGTAGGGCATTTGAGCTTACTAACTGGCTGCATAAAATTTTGGAAAATTAATTGACCTCTCTGAATCTCAGTTTCCTTACCTGTAAATGGAGGAATGTGAGGATCGAGTGAGCTGTTGGATATGAAAACACTTTATAACTGTGAAGGGCCCACTCCTCAAGGCTGGAGCCAGTATTGGTCCCCACAGTATCATTTAAATACTCATAATTAGGAACCGAGCGCCTAACAAACACATGGCTAATGCTCAACATGCTTATAGAAAGAATAAAATAATTTAGGCTATTTAGTAAATCCTCTTCATCTTGATGCCCCCAAATTCTTCATTGTCTTTTTACAATTTATTATAGCTTAAACTATATCACTAGGGAGGGTTGAGCTTCCTTTGCCATGAGAAACTGTAATCTAGAAGTTCTCTGGGGTGGTATTAGTTCCACCTGTATCAATTAACTATTGCTACATAACAAAGAACCAGGACACTTATGCTTAACAGCAAAACGAAACAATGATTGTTTTTCTGGAGTCTCTGAGTTGGCTGGACAGTTCTGCTAATCCCAGCTGAGCCTGGCTGGGCTTGGCTGATCTTGTCTGTTCTCGTGCATCAGTGCCAGCTAGTGGGCCAACTAGGGAATGGCTGCTGTAGGTTGGCCTCAGATGGGCTATGTCCTGTTCTTCAAGAGGCCAGCCTGAGCTTGTGTTCATGGTGGTGTAGTGTTTCCAAAAGATAGCAGAATTGCTTGAGGCCTCTTGAGGCCTAGGCTCAGAGCTGGCTCACTTTCTCCATATTCTGTTTTTCAAAGCAAGGCATTGGATTAGCAAACTAACCCAAGTTCAAGGTATGGGGACACGGACTTCATCTCTAGATGGGGTGAGCCACAACGTTATGTTGCCAGAGGGAGGAAGTAAGGATGATAGCAATTGAAGCATGATGTTGTTAATCCATCCAATATTTGCCTAATACAGAAAAGTGATTTAATGCTATAAACTCAGAAAAGAAAAGAAGTGTGGGTCCTCTCTGCTATTCTCTCTTTATCTGATCCCTGCTGTTTTGCCTCCTGACACTGTCCTGGGAAGACTTTCATGATCTCTTTCATGATCTCGGCACAAAAAAAGTTATACTAAGAATATAGTCCCTCTTTCCTGGGCCTCAACCCAGTAGGAGTTACAAAGATATACACTGTTACCTGTCAAGGCAGACTGAGAAATGGTTATAGGCCTTCTCACTGCAAATCTGTCTCTACCTCGTCATCAAGGTGATTGTACTAAATTTCTCCGTGTTGCCTACAAAATAATGACTTCTTTCTTAAGCTGGTATTCCAGCTTCCATAAATTCCTCCTAATCTCTTTTTTTCAGGTGCTTGCCCCAATGCTTCTAGGAGTGAATCCAATATTTCTGGCGCATCAGAATCTCCAGCATTTCCTACAGTTCCCTGACTGTATTTCTTTGTACATAACATTTTCGCTACCGGTGTATTCTCACTTCTCTTCTCTGGCTGTTGAAATCCCACTCACACTATTAAGACTCTGCTCAATTGTCAATCTTCTCCACAAAGTCTTCCCTTCTTAATCTGCTTAGAATTAATCTTTTTTTTTCCTCCTTTGTTTTTCTTCTTCTTCGTTTTATTTTTTATTTATTTTTTAAATTTTTTACAGCATATTGTAGGTGTACAAATGTTAAGGCTACGTATATTGCCCTTCTCCCCCCTCCCCTCTTGTCTCAGAGCTTCAAGCATGTACATCCCCCAGTTGGTGCACATCATATTCATTATGTATGTATATACCCATTCCCCCCCACACCTGCCCGACACCCGATAAATGTTATTCCTATATCTCCACTTAGGTGTTGATCAGTTAATAGCAATTTGCTGGTGAGTGCATGTCTTCTTCTTTTTTTAATTCTAACATTATCTTACATTCTCTATTACACTAGATTTCAGTCCCCCAAGGGCAGGCCTCAGTTTTCCTCACCTACGTATCCATCAGGTTACCTGGGATGCCTGCCTTCTAGCAGGTGCTGAGTCAATGCCACTAACCTGACTTCACTCTCTTCCCACTTTCTCCCTGCTCTGCTATGTATGCTGCCTTCAGTCTTGGAGTCGGTGAGTCACGGCCACTTTCCAGGAGTGGCCAGCAGTGTAAACTGCACTTGAGTTGGGCTGTGCCCTAGGCTGCTGAATTGGCATGAGCTACAAGGTCTGAAAAGAGTCCTTCTCTACAACGGGGGCCAGTTACCAATTGTAATCCCTCTTCTGGCCGCATTTCTGAGGCTTGAACTCACATTGCCTCGCTGACTTTATTTTTAGGTGTCTGGCAGTTTAAAAGAAGGCTACAAACCATCTTTGGCTTATTATACTCATGAACAGCCCTTGGAAACCCAGTGCCCTGATTATAATAATACAAACTGTTCAGATGAGGATTCTTCTTTATTCCAAGTTTGAAACCACTTGTTTTAGATGAATGGCTTTCAGACTTCTGTGTGAGTAAGAATTATCCAAGGTATTTGGAAGCATGTGAATTCCTGGGCGTTATCTTCAGAGTTTCTGAATTCCTAGGTTTGGGCAGGGCCTAGGACTATGTAATTTTCTCAGACTCCTCAGGGGATTTGGCTGCTGGCAAACCATACTTTGAGAAAAACTACTGCAGAATTATAAGCATCAGACAAAGAAGAAAAATGTTGGCTGCAATCTGGCAACTGATGTGATGCCAAAGTTACCATCACAAGCCACAGACCAGGGAGGTCTCCAAACACTTTTCCTTTCACCATGCTACTCCTCTGCTCAAGAACATGCAATGGCTCCCTCTTGCCTCTTCCAGATCAAGTTTAAACTCCTCCCCATGCCAGGCCAGTCTCAGCCCTTCTGAGCTCACTTGATCTCCCAATTCTGCTCAATCCAGATGTGTTGCTAAAATCAAGCAAACTCTCCCGCTGTTTACAGCACTCATCCTGTGTCTTGTTGCCTTCCTTTCTGCCCGTGATAGCTCATTTCATTTCTACTGCTTTGCTTTCTGCTTGTTTTGTATCCCGTCTCTTCTTCTTCATTAAGAACCATCAAAATTCTACTGAATGTCTTCCTTATATCAGGCACAGTCCCATACATTCGCTCATTTTATCATGAGATCAGTCCCAGGATAGACGTTTTATCGTCATCCCCTTTGCTGCAGATGAGCTTCTGTGACTTGCTCATGGTCACAAGGCTGGTAAGTGGCCCTTAAAACCAGAGGGACAGATCTAAGTGCCATTGTCACTTGTATGATGTCGTGCCACTATGTGAAACCTATTTAAATCACATTCTTCCTTCAAGCCTCCGATCAAATGTATCTTCTGAGTTAAGACAGAAATCTCATTTTCCTCATCTGTAAATTGGGTGGGCATACCTAGCTAAAAGGTCACTGTGGGGATCAAGGGCAAGAAGGTATCTAATGTGCTATGCACAGTGTCTGGCACAATCCAGGTGACTTAAAGGCACTACTGTCTGGATGCCATTCACCAAGAAACCCACAGTCTCTTCCTGCAGGACAGTTGAAAATCATGTGGCTTTTGAGGAATGATGAGATTTAATTATCAGAATAAACTTTTCTGGCATCAAACACAATTTACCCTTTCCTGCAGGTCACAGATATCACTTAAGGATAAAGATATTAGGAATCCTTCTTCCAGCTGGAACATTTTTTATCTCCTCTTCAAAGAGTAATCTCAGGGCAGCCTCAGCCGTGGAAACAGAATGTGGCAGGTGTAGCTGCTGTATGGATTAGAGGCCATTTTCCCCAGTGGGAAGGAGAAAGGCTGCGGTCAGGGAAGATGAATGGACCAGGGCTGTTTTGTCACGGCCTGCAAAGAGCACATTCTCCCAGAGCCCCGATCAATCAGGCCCTCGCATTGAAGGCCTCTTGCTATCGCTTTTGAGTGACTTGCAACCTTTTTGTGTCACCAACGAAGGGCTTCTCATCTGCTTGGGTGACCGGAAAGTGTGATGCGGCTTGCAGCCGAGACTGACCCACAATTAAGAGATTTACTTGTTTCTTTGTTCCTTCCCGGCAACCGTGATTGGAGGTGGTTTGGAGTTTTCTCTAAGAAGAGCCTGCATTTTCACAGCTTTGCTTGTTCTGTCGAGCGTGGATGAAGCTGTTCTGTGTGGTCTCTCATGAGGAAAGAATAAAATGCAACATTGTGAGACAATGTTGCTCGGTGCTTTGATGAACCATCACTGTGGCAGGGATTAAGAGGCCGGAGGGGAGCTTTAAAGCCAGTGTGGTTTGAGATCCTGACTCAGTGAAAGACCAGTTATGTGTCCCTTGGCAAACCACTCACTGCCTCAGTTTCTCCAAACTGTAAACTGATGTGATCACGCCAGCCTTATCAGGTTGTTACAAAGATGAAGAATGGTTCAGCAAAGTGTCTCATGTGTAATGAGCCGACTATAATGGGGATAGCAAAAACCAGATTCAGAATCTATCAGCGTTTACAGTAGTATGCAAGCACAAGGTGGCTGTTCCTTCATTTATGTTCAGCCAACATTTACAAAGAGCCTCATGTGCTTTGGGGCACTAGGGTAGCCTCTGAGGACATAAATACGGTGGAGATTCAGTCCTCATAAGAAGAGTTCATGGTGAATCTCCAACCAGTGTTTATAGAGCACCTGTGTGGTTGGAGGAAACCAGAGCCCAGATAATTTAAAGGACTTGCATGAGGCCCCAGAGCTAGTTATTTCCAGAATCCATATCCAGGCCTCCTGATAATACATCCAGGGCTTTTTCCACTAACCAACAGCTCTTATTTTAAGAAAAGAGCAGGGCTAGTTACGTCATTCTGAACAAAGGCCCTGCTAGAGCAGAGGTACCCAGAGACCAGACCAGAGTGGATTATTGAATATAACTAACCCAATAAAGGCTAACCCAAGGCTGAAATACAATCACATGGGAGAATGGAGCCATCGCCTGCCTGGGCTGAGCCTCTTGTCTGCTGGCTCCAGGAGTGCTCAGTCACCTGCTCCTTGTCCAGGCGCTGCCAAGAGGTCATTCTGATAATCCAAGAGATGGGCCTCTGCTGATGTCACCTTCCTGCCTCTCCCCCGGGCCACTGGGCCCCTTATTACAAGCTCTTCACCTTCACTCCCTATTGCCCCTGGATCTCGGCACAGGGATGGCTGCCCAAGGGTGAGCCTTTGGCCCTCTTTCAAAGATGGGTGTGCTTTCCTCACAGCAGGTGTGCTTGCTGGCTGTATCCCTTGGCCAGTCCAGGTGTATGAAGTCATACCTTTCAGCCAATTCCAACCCAGTTTTAACTTTACTCACTTTAGGGACAAGACAGTAGCACACTAATTTTGTTTCCTTAAGAGAACTAGGATAGGATGTATTATGTTTGTCCCTGTAGATTTACTTTTTCCCCCTAAATTTTGCTATAAAACTATTGAAACATACAGAAAAGTTGAAAGCACTCATATACCCACCAACAAAATTCTTCCTTTATCACTTTACTATTACTCACGTTGTCTTATAATTATTCACTTGGCTATCCATTGATCTATCCATCCATCAGTTGATCTTATTTTTTAAATAAAATTCAAAGTAAGTTGCAGATATCAGCACACTTTTTCCTTAGTACTTCAGCATTTTATCATTATCTAGACTTTAATATTTTTTTATATTCTTTTTTTCTTTTGAACATGCAGTGAAATATACAATCTTAAATATACCATTGATGAGTTTCAACAAATGCATATGCTTGTGTAATGCAAACCGCTTATGGCATATATAGCACATTACTAGGACCCCCAAAAGTTCCTTCAAGTCTGTCAATGCTTGCCCATATACCCACACCCAACCAGAAGCACACACTGTTTTTGTGTTTTTTTACCACATAAATTAGCTTGTCCAATTCTAGAACTTCATATAAATTGAATCATACTGTATGTTCTTTCTTTCAAATAAGGTTCTTTCACTCAACATAATGTTTTGAGATTCAATTCGTATATATTCAGACTAGAATTGTATTGCTGTGAGGATTTAAAAAGTTACCCCAGCTAAAACACTTAGACACAATGCCTCGCACACAGTGAGCATGCTACAGATGTCAACTACTGATATTGTAATTATTATTTATTGTTATTTGCATATCATCATGTTTGCTTATATAGGCAGTATTATGAACCCCTTCACCAAAGCAAACTGTTTCTTTCAGCTTTTCATCTGGGAAGGTAGCCTCAGAGAATATCCTAGGTCCTAACATTCTATGGTTCAGAGCTCCTTGAAATTATATTCTTCCTGTCACTCCCTCTGTCTCTGTCTCTCTATCTTCTCTCTCTCTCATATATGTGTGTGTTTACTTTTCCAAATAGAGTGTAAACTTTTTAGGAACAGAGGCCATTGTACTTGCTACATCTTTTTACCCATTCCAGTGCTGTGTGACATGCTAACCAGGCAGAAGATAACTGACATATCTATTCAATACTAGGTCAAAATGAAGGCTCAACCTACATAGGAATAACTAGATTAGGAAATGGCAGGAAGGTCCCGGAAGGATGGGCCAGGCTGGTTCTGGAGTAGTTGCAATGCTCATCGTGTTCACATCCCTGGTTTGGGTGTCAGGAGTGCTGAGTTTGAATTCTGGTTCAATTGTGAATCTATCTTTCTCAGGATGGCTTATACAGGACCAATATCTCTTGATTTTCACATACTGTGTGTGATGGATATTATAATCTCCATGTTACAGATGAGGAGGCCAAAGCTTAGGGAAGTGGCCAATAAGCTGTGGAATTTAGATTTGAACTCATATCTGTCTGATTTATAAATCCAGTACTGTGCTCTGTGTTATTAAAACTATGATCTTTCTGACTTACTGTAAGTACATAGAGAGGAGAGAAGTAAGGCCAAAAAGTTGGACAGTTGGTAAAGCTGCCAGTATGAACAGTGAACAAGATTAATAATAAATGGCTCCAACACATACACCTGGTATAATAGACACAGGCATGCTCATATTGACCATTTCTTTTGGTCCTAAGGCAGCACCAGTAGGTCAGTGGGCAAAAATTATCGTTGCCATTTTCCAGGTTAAGAAACTGAGTGTCAGAAAGTAAATGACTTACACTAGGTCACAAAACTAGGACATAACAGGGTGATGAGTGGCAGTAAGGGATGGAAGAGAGGTTTGGAAATAGGTCTCATATTTTAAAGTAAAGCCTTTCTAGGTTGTACTTTTACCTCTTGGAGGAAAGACAGGTTGACAAAAAATATCTGTAGCCAAATGAATTTGAAATCAAAATACATTTAACCATTACTGTTTCAAATGAAGCTGTCAAAATAGCTTCAGAATCAACACATTTATAGAAATATTTATTGATGTGCTAGGCACTGGGCTGTTGACCAGCCATTCTCAGCAGACTTGAAATGAACTCTTGCCATGAGGGGTGCTGTGCATCACACATCCTTCTTACGAGAAACTCAGAAGGCTGATGGCTTTATTTCCTTTATTCTCTCAAGCTCAAGGTCTGAATCATTTCATTAAGGAAGTGTTCTGCTTTGGCCCACTCCCAGCCAACAGCTGTGAGGTACCAGATTGGCATGAAGCAGGTGAGTAGAGTCGCTTAAATTTAGCATCATGGAAATCTGTTTCTCGTGGACTCACAGGGCTCACTCAGCATCCTCATGACAGCGTAGTCACCTATGCAGCCACTCATTCCCAGAGGGAGACCTTCTCAAGGACTGACAAGGGCAGCATGGTTTTCCTTTACCTATCATCTGCCTTATTGAAAAGCATGACTCTATTTCTTTGTTTGGAAAACAAATTGTTGGGGGACCCTGGGAGGAAGTACAGGGGACAGAATGCAATGGGGGCATCTACTTTCATAGATCCTGAGCCATCCTATAAGGAAGGAGCACTTACTATCTTCACTCTACTGTGTGCTGTATGACTAGGGTGACTAATTCATGTTGGTTTGTCTGGGAACTTCCTTGACTTAGCACTCAAAGTCCCAAATCCCAGGAAATCTCTCAGTCCTGGATAAACTGGGACAGTTGGTCACATGGGGTGAATCTGGGATTCTACTTCAGCTGCAAAGATCATGTTCTTGAACTTTGCACTCTCCTGCCTCTCATCCACAATGTCATCGAATCATCCAACCACTTTGTAATTTGGTGATTGTTATACCTGCCTTACTGATGGGGAGGGGCGGAGGCTGAGAGAGGTTCATGACTTATCTAGGGTCTAGTGACTAAGCAGTGACAGGGGAAGGTTTGGGATCCAGCTCTCATTGGCTCTGAGGCCCTTATATGCAACTCTCCTAAAACTGGTTGCAAGGTCAAGGCTGACAGGTGTGAAGAAGAGGCGTGGCTTATCTGAGGACCCCACCAGCTGCTCTCAAGAGCCCCCAGTGCGATTTCATTTTCAGGGCTTTAACTTCTCATTCCTGTAGGCCTTTATGGCTTTCTGCCCGGTGACGCATGCAGAGTCACAGGGAAGGAGTGCTGTGCAGGACACCAGTAAGGACAGCGTGATTCCAGGGGGTGCTGTGAGGAGCCTACGGAGGCGAGGTCATTACTGTCACCTGCTCAGCAGACAGCAGGGCTATTAAGGCCTCAGAGGGCTGGGGGACAGTGAGGAGGGGCCGGAGGGGCAGGGCTGGACCTCTCCTCAGAGAGGAGGCACTTGTGTGAGGGAAGAGCCTTCATGTGAGTCTGATTTGACTTGACAGCCCAGACCAGCAGCAAGAGCTGCACATGCTGGGAGTGTCCTCCGTCCTAAGAGTGTCCTTCCCTCACGTGACTGCTCTACTTTTTACTCCCAACGCATCTAAATATATCACATTGGAGATTGGTTACTAATGCCCTATATTTACTCAACCTCTCATCCAGCATTTACTGAGTGCCTACTGTTTACCAGGGAACTGTGCGAAGTGCTGGGAGATGTATATGAAGAAAACTTGGCCTTTTCCCTTAAGAAGTAACAATTTGTTGAGAAAACAGATATGGAAGCAACAAATAGTGCAGTTCATAAGGGCAGTAGGCTTGGAAATTTCTCACACCTGAGTTCCCATCCTGGTTCTGTGACTTTGGTTAAGTTACTCAAAACTTTCTCTGAGCCTCAGTCTCCTCATCTATAAGATGAAGTTAATAGTGCTCCCTCACAGTTGCTATGAGGGCCCAGTGCAGTGTTAGGTGTCTCATGCTCAGTCCAGTGCCTGTTTCATAGTAATGCCTCCGTTAATAACAATTATTTTTCAATTTCTACCACTAGCCAGCTCTGTAGACTTGAGCAGGGCTGTCAATCTCTCTGTGTATCAGGCTCTCTTCTGTAAAATGGGTATAATAATAGCAACTACCTCATAAGAAAGTTTAGGAAATTAGATAATACATGCACAGCACTTAGAGCAATGCCTGGCATCTAATATGAATTGGATTATATAATAGTTATAATCATTAATACCAATGGTAATACATACAACAACTGAATGAACAAAACCAGACATTCTAGGGGTAAATTCTAGGAAAGAGAATGGAAGAGCACTGCAGGGCAGGTGCAGCCTGTGTAAGGTATGGGGGCATGGAGATGCATGGCACATAAAGCGGGGGCTCGAATGGTGAGGTCAGGGTCCCACAAGGGGCAGAGGCAGATGGGCTTTTGAATGAGCCAATGAACTTGGGTTCTGACCCCAGTTCTGCCACTTACTAGCAAGGTGGCCTTTGGAAAGTGACTTCAGCTCTCTGACTCTCCTCCCTAGTCATAGAGAGTTGACAGTTTCTACTTTTTAATGTCAGTCTAAGGATGAAATGACATAACTCCTGTAATTGCTTAGCCAGTGCCTGGCACAAAGGGGGCCTTTAACAGGTGGCAGCTAATTATCATGATTTTTATTAGAGGGTATGATGAAAAGTGGGAGGGGGCAAAAAGAGGGAGACTACGCTGGGCAGGTAAACCCTGGCCAGGTTGGGAGGCACCATTGAAAATATGGAGGCATTGCATCTGGAGGCAGCAGCGGAGCTCGGGGCTGCAACTCCCCGGGGCTCTTTCTTGGTGCTGCACCGTCTCCACCTCTCTCTGAGCCCCTGCGTCTGAGTCCTGCATCCTGCAGCTCTGTCAGATTCTAAATTTATCCTCAGCATAATTATTCGCACTTTGTCTCCTCAGCTTGTGAGTAGAAGAACGAGTGGAGGCCAAAACTGGGGAGGGGAGGAAGCAAAGCAAAGCGAAGAAAGAAAACTTCAAGACGTAGAGCCGCCCAGTGTTGACTACAAGTTGCGGGTATCGGCCAGTCCCCCTGAAATAACCCCTCAGGGCACAGCGCTGGCTCATGTGTCTTTGAACGTTAAAATTAGAGTGAACCAAGATTAAATGCTCCCGAGAAACTGACCAGCCTAACATTTTTCTCCTCCCTCTCTCTTTTTATAACTATGACCACAGTAGTAATTCAATTGGAAACATATTCTGTCCCTGATTGCTCCACACTGGCACTAGATCATTCCCAGGGCTTGATTTTTTTTTTTTTTTTTTATTAAATGCACACTGCCGTTATTTTCTGCCAGGGCTAAAAATACATCTGACTGAGCAGCAAAGGCTCAGCTGGGGCCTCCTCCCTGTCTCTTGGAGGCCAGGACCAGGCAGAACCAACAGATTGATGGGCTTTCCAATTAATTTAGGCAGCACATCGTTTCCAAAGAAAACTGCCCCAGATACTGATATAATGGTAAAAATAAAGATGGAGTTCCAGCCTGAAAGGATGAATAACGGGAACCTACATACCTAACCTCATTTACTACCAATCTTTTTTCACTTCCGGCTACCACATGTCACCGTTTCAAAATACTTTATGTACTTTCAAGGTCTCTAATCTCTGCAGGTACTGTTCCCTGGGTGCTCATGCTCTCTCTCCATCTTTGGGTTTGTGATTGTCCCTTAGTCTCAGTTCAAGCACCACTCCATTTTTCTGAGCCTGCGAGCTTATTGAGAAGCTCTTTCTCCAATCGCTCCCTGTTCCTCCCGCTTACTGCCGCCAGAACGCATCTTCCACATTATAGCCACCGGTGTAGGTCTGCTGGCCCCTTAGACCCTGAAGTTGAAGGACTCTGAAGTTGAGGGAAGGGGTAGTGTCTCATGGACTGTTACATCCCAAGCACCTAGCACAGTGCTGGCCCAACAGGGCTGGCACTTGGGTGGGGCAGGCATCTAGGGCACAAAGCTCAAGGAGGCGCTACTCTCAGGGGCTGATTCTGCACATTCCCCATCTGAGAATGAGTATCTCCTTAGAGCTCCCACGCTAGGCTCTTAGCTGTCCCATCCTGCCCTGGTCCTGGGGCCCGATGCGGCTGATCAACAAACAGTTCTTGAGGGAAGGCGAAGGCTTGTCAAACAGTCGACCACTTTTTGTGTGTGTGAGTGTGTGGATATTCTCCCCTCGATTGGCCTTTAGAACAGCCTTTTGTTCTTGTTTTCCTCCTGCCTCTCTGAGGGGTCCTTCTCTGCATCCTCCTTGGATTCTTTTTTCTCCATCTGCCTCTGAAATGTTGCAACGAGATGCTGACCCCTCTGTGCCCCGACAGTGTTGTCAACATACCCCCCATCTGTCCATTCAGTCTCTCATGATTTGCTCAAGCACTGTTTGTGGAGTGCTCACTAGGTGCCGGGCCCTGTTCTGGTTACTTCAAGTTTACAAAGAGAAAGCCAGAGAATGCTCCTGGTTTCAGGAGACTTACATTCTAGTGACACATGCAGAAATTAGAATAAAAAAATATATAATACAAGGCTACTTGTCACGTGGGCCTGTCATTATTGAGGGCAAAAGCCTCCTTTTATTCATCTTTGGAGCCTCCACTAATCATGGTTCCTACGATCACTTGAATGAATGAATGAAAACTCAGCTTAAATGTTAACTCTTCTATCAAAGCTACTCTAAATTCCTCAGACTATGTCTGATTAATTGATTGGTCAATTCATTCAACAAATATTTACTGAGTGTCTCTTCTGTACCTGGAAATGTTTGAGGCATCTTATAAACATCTACCATGGTGCCCACCACAGTTTATTGCACTTGTGTCTTCCTTTGCTGCCTCCAGCACTCCTTAAAGGCTGAAGCTTTGCCTAATTCATCTCTGGCTCTCCTCCCCTAACACAACAGCTGGCAGATGGTTCCTACTCAAAGTAAAAGTTAACTTGAATGCGAAATGCATTCCCAATAATTAACAAAGAAATGAAATTACCACACCATGTTATGGAGGGTAGATGGCCTCTACTTCTTTGAACCTTCCTCCGTTAATGATTTATTTATCTTGAAGTACAATGAAATGAAGAGAGTACTTAGGTTTTGTGAAGATCTTTCACCCCATTCTAAATTCTTTCCTGCAACTTCCCACTGTGGCCTTGGAACATCATTCTTTTCTCCTAGAATTACAAGGACTTTTGAGGGATATTTAGTAAAAGGCAGGAAGATTCTGTGCAACCCTGTCAATTTGAAATGTTCTCAGAGCAATAGTTCATTGAAGGCTTCACTCTGATATGAAAGATGGAAGTTTTCAAATGGACTGTTACAAGCCCTTTGACTAGATTATCTATTTACTTCATGGTTAAGACTTAGGTTCCAGTCTTAAAACTGTCCCCAACTTATTGTTGGCCTTGGACCAAACCACTCTCCTTCTCTGGACTTAATTTCCCCTTCTGGAAAAGGAAGATTGTGTTAGTTAGTAGTGCAGAAGTTTCCCACAATTCTAACCCTAGGAGGAGTCCACGACTCTCCTCTATTGAGGAGGCAGGTTCATAAGAATCCTTCTCTTTCTTCCTGGTTAGTTAACGGGCACACAAATGAAATTCTTATTGTCCCAAATGATCATTTCATAGACAGTTATTGAGAATCTACTATATACCAAGACCTGCTAAAAGGGGATGTTATTGTAGAAGATTGTGTTTCTACCCCATAATGCTGTTGTTGAAGTATTTCAATCACTTAACCAATTCCTAGGAATAGACTAAATTTAGTTGGTGTCCTGTGGAAGAGAGGACCAGGGAGTGAGTTTCAACTAGGGGCTTGCAGTCTGATTGAAGGGAAAACAGTACACAGAGCAAGAACTCAATAAAAGTTCTGAAAAGACTCTATTACATAAGCCTCCATTGTGAAGGATATCCAAGATCTATAATTTACGGGTCAAGAGAGAAAACAATTCCCTGAGATCTTAAATAACTGGGAGAAAGGTTCACAGTAAGGAGAAACTTAAACTGGACCGTGCAGGATGGGTGACAATGTGGGTTGGGAAGGGAAAAAGCTGCCTGGAGTGAGCAGGATCTGCGAGGTCCTTCTGTCCAGCCTGAAGTTCCGTGCACTGATTTACTTGTTCATTAAACCCACTGATTAGCGTAGATCTTCTCAGAATTCTAAGATCTGAGTCTGGGATTTGGATCCAGTATCCAGGACTGGTGGGGGGCACAGCCAGATGTCTCCTTGCCACAACGACGTGGTCTTGTGTGTGGCATCTAGCAGTGTTCCGTGTGGGTAGGTGCCTGTAAGAACATTTTCTACTTTCCCTGTGCCTTGGAGTGAGTTGGACTGAAGGGGAATCTCTTGTAGGAGCAGAAGAGAAACATCTCTTTCCTGAGACCAGGAAGAGCCTCAACATTCACTGTCCCAACAGTTAAGCCTGTTTGTGTTCTTTGAGTCGATGATTTTCTAAGGGTGTAGAACAGCCCGTGAGACCCAGTCCTTTGCAATTGCCAGTGAATGAGCTGCTTGCTGACTTGGAAGCTAATTAGCTGAAAAGTCTTGGAGGTAAGATATTCTGGCTTCTATTATTAGAGTCTTCAATTTGGCTTATTTAAAAAAGCCTTATTATAAGCATGTGGCGGGGGCAGGTTGTGGAATTTATATCTATTTATGTGTGTGGTTGTATGCATTTTGGTGGTCATTAGCCATTTTTTTTTTTAAAAAAAAGTAGTAAATAAGGGAGATGTTCAAAATCACCTCTAGCAAGTTAGACTCTGATTTATCAATTAAAAAATTTGCTAATAAGATATATTTTTATTGTGGCAAAATGTACATAACATAAAGCTTACTATTTTAACCATCTTTAAGTGTGCAATTCAATGGTTAAGTATATTCACATTGTTGTGTTGCCATCACCATCATTCCCCAAATTTTTTTGTCTTCCAAAACAGAAACTCCATACCTATTAAACAATAACTCTCCATTTCCCTCTCTACCCAGCCTCTAGCAGCCACCACTGCACTATGTCTCTATGAGTTTGATTCCTCTAGGTACCCCTTGTAAGTGGAATCATTCAGTATTTGTTCTTTTTGTGACTATCTGATTTCAGTTAGCATAATGTCCTCAAGGTTCATCCATATTTTAGCATGTGTCAGAATTTCTTTACTTTTTAGGGTTGAACAATATTCCATTGCATGTATGTACCATGTTTTGTTTACTCATCCATCCCTTGGTGGACACTTGGGTTGCTTCCACATTTTGGCTAATGTGAATAATGCTACTATTAACACAGGTGTACAAAAATCCATTAAAATTCCTGTTTTCACTTCTTCTGGGTATATACCCAGGAGCAGAATTGCTGGATCATATGGTAATTCTATTTTTAATTTTTTGAGCAATCACCACCCCATTTTCCACAGTGGCTGTGACATTCTACATTTCCAACAGCAATACTCCAGGATCCAATTTTTCTATATCCCGTCCAATATTTTTTTTTTACACTAACCATTCTAATAGGTGTAAAGTGTTATCTCATTGTGGTGTTTACTTGAATTTCCCTAAAAATTAGTGGTGTTGAACATCATTTCCCACACTTATTCAATTTATTATGTTTTTATGTCTCCATTTTTACTATTTATCTAAAACAAATTTTTTCTTCTGAAAACTAAATTTTTCTTCTGGACCACTAAGCTGAGTTATACTGAAAAGCAATTTATTTAAATTCAATGTTGTTCAGTGCAAGTCCATAGGCATTCATGGAGCACTTACTCTGTATAGAAGATAATGTTTTGCATTGTACTAGGATTGCTATTTTGGGGCAATAACCTAGTGAAGGAGACCCAGAAGTATATAATTGGCAGGAAATCAGCCAATGAGAACTTCTGCAAGAGTGGATAGACAACCTACTCTATAATCAAGACAGAGATTCTTGTTGGAATATATAAGTCAACTCTTAGAAAACTCTTTGATGGATGGATTCTTTCACACATTATTCAGGAAACAGTTGTTCAATATCTGCTTTGTTTTAAGCAATGTGCCAGGTGCCAGCGATGTAGAAAGGAACAGTTTCTAGTACAGCCCGATTATTTTAAAATGGCCAACTTTCTCATTTACCTCTAAGCCATTACCGCAGAGCCTAAGATCCCTGGACAGTGATGGTGCGTCTCTGACCTTGGCACTGTCATGGTGACCTTCCTTGGTTCTGATTCATATTCATTCTCTTACCCTCAATACAGCATTTACTCTGGATAACTGCCTGCTCTACTCCAGCTCCAGCTCCCAAGGAGAAGGAGCTACTCCAAAGAAGGCTGCTCCAGTCAAGTTCCCTTGGCCTCCAAAAAGGAGAATACGACAATTACTCCTTCTCACACAGCTTGGTGTAGAATTGACATACCAACACATAGCACAGGGTGCTAAGTACCAGAATAGAAGGCTCATGAGCAAAGCAATTTTGGAATGTAGGCTACAGGGAGGAAATTCCTACCAAAAGGACTTTTAAGCTGAGTTTTGAGGTAGAGGGTAACAGGTGGATAGAGGGTAACAGGTGGATAAAGGGTGGGGCTTCCAAGGAAGATGGAGTGACATAAAAAGCATGCTGATAGGAAGACGCTGTGGTGTGTGTATCTTTGGATGGTGGTGGTGCTAAAGCTGTGGATGCTTTGAGCTAGCTGTAGTGCTCAGTACTGATGACAGGATATGGGAGCAATCATAACAGGCATGTTTTCATGGAATAATTCCTATTTTTTAATGGGAAGTGGCAAAGTTGTGAGTCCAGACATACCTTCTGACCTCAACACAATGCCAACTCCTTGAGTGTTATTTTGGACCAGTGTTTGATGACTTCTGCTAATAGAGACCAAGAGGCATGAGTCTATGATCTATATTTAGGTATGTGTTCCACAATATGGGGCTAGACTTTAAAAACAGAGTTTTCTGTGTCAGCTGGGGAAGTACTGATGTCAGGATGAGATCTTCTGATGATGCTGTGCACAGCCTGGAAATTTCTGATAACCAAAATGTAAGAGCCTTTTATATTGTTTCTGCACTACTTCCGGTTGGCTGATTAAAAGGTGCAGAGAAAGCATTGTGAACTAAAAAAAGTACCACTTCAAATATTTGCATGTGAGTTGCTATATAATGTTTTCTCTATTTAATGCAAAAATTGAATGAAGCTATTAGGATGTGTGTCTGACTCATTCAGAAAGTGAACGCTACAGATTTGCCACATGCCAGTAAACACCTATGCATTTTTGTATCTTTTCAAGTGGATGCATCAATACTTGCTCTCACCTTAGCATTAATGCTTAGTTGGTACACTTTAGTGAAGGCAGAAAAAACCATTTCCTGGGTGTGAGTGGACACAAACCTGGGAATGAGAAAACCTATATTCCAGATCTGGCTGTCTCATTTGGCTAGCTAGGCTAGGTGAATTTAGGAAAATCCCTACAGGTGGACATTGAGAATGAGCTGACATTAACTTTCTTTAACTTTGACATCACAAAATGGAAATTGAGTTAGATAGAAAGAAATAAGCTGGACACAAACAAGCATTAAATGTCACAAAAAATTAAATCACTGTAGTATATAATTATGGATACTCAAATATAACAAAAACATTAATGAAAGGAATAAAAATATTAACTGTGATTTACCACATTCCCTCAAAAATTTCACAAGACCATGGAATTAGCATCTTTAAAGCTAGTTCATTCATTCATAGTCTTCTTAGCAAAGATCTATTGAGTAGATGAACTGTTAATTGCAATTTCAAGTCCAGTGCTAATTAGATGGTATGTTTTGACCATTTACTGCCGGTCAGGTACTTTGTAAATAGTTGACTGTCATTCATTATCTAATTTAATCCTCACCACCAGCCTTATGAGGTAGTACTATTATTATCCCCATTTTGCAATGGAGGAAATTGAGGTTTGGCAAGGTTAAGTAACTTACCCCAAATCTCACAGCTGTCAAGCACCAGAGACCTAAATATTGGTCTGTCTGATGTCACAGTTGGTGCTCTCAGATATTATCTATTCAATTTTTTGCATGTACAGAACCCTGAAGCATTGATTTGCATTTATATTCCCAAGAACTTCAGACTTGAGAAGGGTCTTTTCCTTCAACATCTAACCAGTTAATATTTCCTCCCTTGTAATCCATGAAGAGATAGACTTATGCCTAAAAACAGCCTTCATCCTTCACTCTTCAGGTCGAAAACTTCCTTCAGTGTGTCCTTTTATCTTTAGGATAGAATTCTAGTTTATAACAAGGCATTTAAAGTTCTTCTAAACCTTTCCCAAGGTGACTTTAAATGCTGCATCACGTCCAAACTCTACTCAGGTCAGACAGGTGTAGTTGTTGTCCTGGAAACACTCCTTTCATCCTGCCATCCTACTTATTAGCCAGGCTCCCATTTCCCCTCCCCGTGCATCTAGAGCATGTTCATTATGATATGCCCATTTGCAAGGTACCTCTCAATTCCAGTCCTTTATGAGGTCCTACTTTGATGTGTCAAGACATCTATCCAAATTCAGCCTCTATTCATTCATTTGTTCATTCACTTACTCATTCACTCAACACATTGAGCATCTCTGTATGATATGCCAGGCTTTGTGCTAAGAGTGTCCTGCCGAACCAGATAATGTCTCTGTCATAGCCATTTTCTTTTTAATTATGATTTATCTTTGTAAAGGGACAATAATCTTCTTGATAGCAGGTCATTTTTTTATAGCTTCTAGAACTTGACCTTTGTGTTTTCAACACTGGCACATAGTGAGTGATTAGAAAATTTTTTGAAATGAATTTATGAATCACATTACCTTTCTATTTTATTTATTCATATAATACCTGGGGTAATCAAATATGCATAATTCTTTGGCAAGATATTTATGCCCACGAAAATATCATTTGTAGGAAAAGTACCAGGGTTCAAAAGGTGGGGTTTGTTTGCACATTGCCTTCACTACACTGAATTCAGAGTACCCAGAAATATGTTACATGAATGCAATAGTTATAAGGTATTTTTTGCGTGTCCTTTACTTACTTAGAGATGAGAACAGTAGAAGCTAGATGACTTGGTATGAGCATTTCTTTTGTTTTCATGGAAAATGTGCAAGATTTTTCTAGGTCAAAAGTTTAGATGGATTTTGCAGGACCTCATGCAAAGAACTTCTTCATTGTGGGAGTTTCAGCCTCCAAGTTGGTGGAAGTACTTTTAAGTCTAACTCAACTCAACCATTGTGGTAGCCTTTATAGCCCTGTATGCAGAATTTATAACTCAGACATTGACAGACATTATACTTTCTTGTAAAGGGTCTCACCCTTAAGGAAATGGTCTGAGTGAGAATGCTCTAGAGCTTCATCCTGAGCAGCATTTCTGGGAAACAGAAGCACCACATACATACACACATATATGTAGGCACACACACATGCACACATACACACACATGTAGACACACACACATGTACACATACACACAGTGCTCCATAGACAAATAAGTCAGGAAGCACTTCTTTACTAAGTAATTAGTAAATATCACCCACTTGGATATTTACCAAGCACATTTGCCTATAAAAGACTCTACAGAAGCCTGAATAACTTTGCTGCCCCAAATTATTGGGCTAAGTTTGTAATGTTCTCCACTCCCATCCTACCTGGTGCTGTCTTCTCTCCAGGACTCTATGTTTTCCTGAATTCACTCTGCAAACTTATTGCCTGACACTGTGCTAGACAACAAAGTGTAGGACAAAGGTTTTGTCTTCAGTAGCGGATGGCCTCTTGGGGAAATAGGTAGGTGCAATAAACAGTACTGTGATGAGAGCTCTAATGGATGTGCTCACCTGAAGCTGGGAAGCAGCAATTGTTTGCAAGAAGGTGAAAGGCAAACCCTGAGCCAAGTTCTTCAAAAGTGAAAATTGATGAGACCAATAGTTGAGAAAAGGAGATTCCAGACAACAGGAGGCATATGAAATCCATTAGATAAGAATAAATGACAAGTTTGCCCTGATTAAGATACAGGTTTGGAACAGGGCACTAGAGCATGGTAAGATGCAAGGAGCAAGACAAGATCACCAAGAATCTTATTTTTCATCTGGGTTTACTTCTTACTTTTTCAGAACTGGTCCTAGGCTGGGCCTGGCAGTTCTAGTTTGGCTTTTCATGCCCTCTTCCCAGAAGCAGAGAGGGGTGGCACATTAAATGATTCAGAATATGGGAAACCAGGTTCCAGAGTTGTCGAAGTTGCTCAGAACAGGAGGCAGTTGTTGATGCCACAGGAAACTCCCCAAAGAATGATGGCTGAACTTGATAACACATTTTTTCCTCTCTCTCAAATGATTTGTGATATAACCAAGCAATTCATGCTTTCCTGCATATAACACCCAGTACTTCCTCAGAAAATGGGTAGTGTGTTCATCATAACTCTGCTGTCTGCCTGGAAATTGTTGTGTAAAATGATTTTCATAAGACAAACTGTCATTATTGACAAGTGGTGAAACAGTACCCTGGGTTCTTTTTCTCTCTTTATATTCTGGCTGCATCATAATGCTCTTCCCAAATAATTTTTATGTTTTCCTCTCAGATATGTATGTATATATTTGTAAGTTTATAAGTAAAACCAAATTTTGTTTCTAAATGTCGTTGTATGAAGTCCAGCAAAAAAACCCACTATAGTAAAATGATCTTGAAAAAAAAAAAAAAAAAACCTCTACCGGTTATTTCCTCATCTGTCGTTGGTCTCTGGGGATCCTTTTAACATTAATGTAGTGACTTTGGATTTTATGGGAGGTGTAGACATGCGTGGACAGAAGCTCTGGAGTGTAAATGCTTCAAGAGGCTATGTGTCTTTCACAGACTCTTTGGGAAACAGTGGGCACACATTTTATTCTGACTGGGAAATGTGAGCAATAATTACGGTAACATCCATAGAATTTCCCCTGTGGTATAAATTACCGATAAAACTCTTATAATATTATTCTTTAATGACTGATATTTGTGATGGCTGGAATTCTCTATAGGGCTCACTGAAACTGGGCCTGTGTACTTGTCACCTAGACCTAGTCTGTGGGGATGCCCAGGCCGTGGGTGGCTTCCAACAATCATTTCATGCATGCATCTGTCAAACATTTTTTGGGCTCCAGCCATGTGCTGGGGGCATCATTCTAGGGGCTGGGGAAGAAGGATAAACAAGAGCTCACAGTTTGGAAGGGAACACAGATGTGCAGTCCACTCAGCAGATGGGCATTGGGTGCCTAGAATGTGGGTGGCTCTTGACAAACAAAAATGAGAAAACTGATAACTGATACATGTGTTCAAGTTTCGAGGTTACTAATCTATGGTGTCTAAGACTCAGTTGTCTCAAAGAGGAGCTGGGCATTAAAAAGAATTTTAGGAGGAGAGTAAAGGCTTACCAAGCAGCTAAGATGAAGTCCCTTCCATTCACATGGAGCAATATTTCCAACCGGGCAGGGGCACGAAGCACATGGTGTGGTCAGGGAGCTGCACGTGGCTGACAGTCTCAGTGTAGCTGGAGATAAGAAGGCTTAAAAGAGCCTTAGATGCCAGTTTAAGAAATTTGGAGAGCGTGAGGGAGCCACTGCAAGATTATGGCAGGAGAATGACTGCCCCAGTTGCTCATATGCAGCACAAGGCTAACAAAGCCACCGCTTATGGAACTGTTATGAGCATTGATTATAAGAATAGGAATAGTGAACATTGACTGACGGCTGCATGTAAATCAGACACTGCTTTAAACACTGTGTACACTTTATTTCATGGCAATGTCACAACAGTCCTCTGAAGTAGGTAGTGGCATTGTGCCCAGGTTGCAGAGGAGGCAATGGAGGCACAGAGAAGTTAAGCAGGTCAGCATCACAGAGTAATTGAGTAGAAGAGACAGGAATAGAATCCAGGCAGCCTGAATCCATAATCCTGCCCTCGTTTATAGCTTCTTTGCTGTATGTTAAACTCTAAAAAGTTGAACAATAAAACACATGTGGAGAAATGCACAAATTATACCTATATACACACACACACACAGAGTTCAGTACATTATCACAGGGACAAGCAAACTATCAACTCACAGGCAAATTCCAAACTGTCACTTGTTTTCGTAAATAAGGTTTTACCAGAATGCAATAATTCTTCTATGAATTGCCAATGGCTGCTTTTGCACTACAACAGCAGAGTTGAGTAACTGAGCCAGAGACGTATGATCCCCAAAGCCTGAACTATTGACTGTCTGGTCTTCTATAGAAAAAGTTGCCAGTTCTATATCATCACATCATGAGCACAAGTGGGAAACTACCACCCAGGTCAAGAAGTAATAATAGAACATAGCTAGTGCCTGGGAGTTCCCCCCTTGCTTGTTTGCAAACACTACCCTTTCCCTCCTCCCCAAAGGTAACCTCTACTCTGACTTCCAACATGCTGGGCGTATTTTGTCTGTTTTTCAACTTTATATAAACAAAGTCATACAGTATGTAAGCTCTTCCCTTTCAAATACTATGCGATGCTGATGTGCTCAGCTTAAGGTCAATCTCCGTTTTCCCTGACCACAGCAGGTGAGCATCTAAGAGATGAGGCATGCTCATCCACGCCTTGCTTCTTCTTGGAAGAGAGTCTTTAGGGTCCTGCCTTTTTAGGTCCTGAGTTGAATTAAGGTTCTTGTTGTCTATCTGTGTTAGTTCCCTTTCGCTCGTGTAACAAATTACCACAAACTTAGTGGTGTCTTACACAATACACATTTATTCTCTTACAGTTCTGGAGATCACAAGCCCAACATGGGTCTCGTGGGTGAAAATAAATGGGTTGCTAGGATTATGTGTCTGTTGGAGATGCCTCAAATCTCAGTGCACACTCTCCTTGTATGATTCCTTTTAATTAAATGACCTAAGTTACAATCTTTACGCTGATGACTTGCAAATCTCTCCCTCTGGCCTGCTCTCTCTTCTGAACTTCGGAAATGTGTCCCCAACTCCTCCACTGCCCGCATGAAATCTCCTCCAGTTGCCAAAAGCTAAAGTCCTGGAAGTCTTTCTTGCTTTTTGTCTCCCATTTAATCCTCAAATGCAATCGCTTGTCTTATTCTGTCCATTATGTATCCTCAATATCCTCAATAATTTTTGAGTGTATATACTTCTCCTCATCTCCTCTGTTGTCATTCTAGGTCAGGCCTTCACAATTTTCCCCCAAATTACTCTACCCATACGCCATCCACAGTCTTGTGCTATCTACATGCTACCTCAAATGATGTTCTCAAAGCAAAATCGGGTCCTCTCTTTTCCCAGTAAAAAGCTAACTATTTGAAGACAAGCATAGTGCCTTGTTTCCCACTGTGCTCCAGACACCTGGCAAAGAGTGTGGTAACAGTGAACTCTCAATAAATATTAACTCATGTGATTGAGCAGAGCTTTTCCCTCTCCATCGCCTTCCCACTTATGACCTCCTCAGATCTTCCTCCACTGCACACCCTCCCTGCTAACCTAGGCTTCCTCTCTCTTCTCTATCACCTCTGGGATCAAGAACATCTTCTGTCCAAAAGAACAGATCTCTACCTTAATCATAGTGCCTGGTCCACAGCAGATTGCTAATACATGTGGATGGATAAATGAATCCCCTTATGAATAAATAAGTGTTTTCAGGAGGTTGCCATGGAACATTCCTCAGAGTTTGCAAACATGCTCAGCCCATTTGTCACTTCCATTTGACTTTGTGTGGCAGGAAACAAACACCCGATTTGGGCCGGAAGGGACTGCGAAAGCGTGTCTGGTTCCCTCCCCACATTCCAGGTAGCATTTCTCAAAGTGTGGCAAGTCCTGTGAGATGTTCTAGTAACCCAATGAATTCAGGCAACCATTCACTCTCCATTGGAGAGTGACAATGTGCATTAGCATATTAAAGATGAAACAACTTGATGGTCAAAAGCTCTTCAACTTTTACCTGATTTTTAGTTTTACCCAAGTCTTTCCCAAACCTAGGTACCATGGAGCCCTTTCCTCCCAGTGATATCCATGAACATTCTGCAGATCCAGTGGCCTGACTGACATACTTTGGGAAATATTAGCCTAAGCAAACATTTACTTTTTGTGTAATTCGACTTTTACACGGCGAAAAACATTTGTGGCAATGAGTATTCTCCCTGCTGTATGAGCTGATCATGTTCAGAGGAGTCTTCACAATGACATTTTTTTAAACCTGCCAGAGCAGAAGCAGATTTTAATGTTCTCTTTGTCAAAGTAAAGCCTTTCCTTTGGTTAGAGGGGAGGAAGAAAGCCGAAGTAATTATATAGTGACAGGAACTTTCTTTTTTTCCCCATTGAGCTCCAATGTCACTCTTCTCTAACAAAGGTGCTATTGAAATTGTGAATCATAAAGGTGATTTTTCTAACTTCTGGGCACCAACTGGGCTCAGTAGGGAAGGGTCTCTGGTATGGGGGAAGGCATTTTTAGCCAGAGGTCCCTTACTGAGGCCTTCAAGGACTTCACACAGCTGTTTTCAATGCCATTTGTTCATTCCACAAACGTGTATAAAACCTCCATTCTGCTAGGTGCTGGCATTACCCAGATGAACTAAATCCATTTGTAGCCTCTCCTAGTAAGTAAAGATTTGAGTAAACTCATATGCCACTCTTGTTCTCCATACCGAGACATTTTTAGGACACACATTTATCACACCCACCATGTTCTGTGCTTTGAATATTCTGATAAATCCTCACAGATACCTGAGAGAGAGTTATCTCAGCCACTTAACATATCAGGAAACTGAGGCTGAGGGACTTGGTCAGGAGGTAGAGTTATTAGGGGGCAGTGTCCAAGTTCGAATCCAGGGCATATCTACTCCGTAGCTTATTGCTCTCCATGGGACAGTGTGATGTCATTGGAAGAAAGTTTGAAGGTTGAACTGCTCAGGGTCAAGGGTGGGCTGTTTTGAAACAAACAGCCACCAAGTCCTTTGTGCCTGTGTTTTAGTAGCTATCACCCAGCTGCAGGGGCAGCAGAGAAACTTTTCCATCCTATCTTTGGCCTCATGCAAATTCCTTCATAGCAACACTAGCTTTGGGAAGAATTACATTTCCTGCTGCAGTGATTAGATAGACAGACACATTTAAGTCCTATCAGCCAGAACTTAGCCCTGTGTTTTTCTGGTAAGTTTGTTAATAAGCTTTTCATGCCAGCTTTCTCTCTCTTTGCAGCAGGATAATAACTCAGGACTCTTTGTTTTCCATTTTATTCCATCTATGCTATTTCCTTTGCGATGCCTATGGCCCTGCAGGCAAGACAGGTGGTATTATCCCCATTATGAGTGGCAGAACTGAGGACCAGATAGGCCTCAGAGCACGGCTGAAGGCCCCACAAGCTAGCGCTCACAGCCGTCTCCATCCTAGTAGTTACAAATGCTATAATTGACTTTTTTCTTTATGTGTCTTTCCCCCATGGCTGTGACAATATCTCGAGGGCAGAAACTATGGCTTCCATTTGTATTTCCCTAGGATGTAGAGAAGAGTCTGGAACACATCAATGTGTACAAATGTTTAAGAAATGGATTCTTGCATGGAATCTGAGATTGCAATAACTCCTGAGTTCTTACTTCCAGTCCTGAAAACACGCTGGAACTCCAGACTTACATATCCAAATGACGGCTTGACATATCCACATGGATGTGTTTAGGCATCACAAGAATAACACAGCCAAAGTAGAACTCTTGATTTTCCTTTGCAAAACTGTTTTTCCTGGGGTTTTCCCATTCCAGTAAGTAGCTTCATAGATTTTCATGCCCCAAATCTAAGATATCCTTGATTCTTTTCTTTCTGCCAAATTCTACCTCCAATTGATCACCAAGTCCTCTTTACTTTCCATTCAAAACACATCTCAGATTGTCCTCTTCTTCCAACATCCTCATGTCCCCCCAGTCCAAGCCACTATCTTCTTTTCCTTGAGCCACTGACCTTTCTATTCTTGTCATCCTACAATCTTTTCCCCATGAAGTATTCAAAATGATCTTTGAGAAGGCAAATAAGACCAGATCTGTCTCCTTTTTGAAACCCCTTGCTGGCTTACCTTTACACTGGAAAAAAATGAAACAAACTCAAATTCCTTCTTTTGGTTTGCGAAGCCCTCTGATCTGCCTCCGACACCCTTTTAACTCTATATCTTACCTCTCCTTGTGTTCTTCATGTTCATACATGCTGGCCTTGTTGATATTCCTGAACCTTTCCAGGTTTACTCATGCCCCAGGGCCTTTGTACTGGCTGTTTCCTCTGTCTGGGGCCTACTGTCCCCTCATCCTATTTACATGACTGGCTGCTTCTTGTCAATCAAATCTCAGCCTAAATGTAACCTCATTTAGAGAGGCCATTGCTGGACACCCAGATTCTGATAGCCACATATCTACTCTCTATTAATCATCTTATTTCAAGTCTCTCTTTGGACACTACTTAGCATGATCTCAGATTCTTCTTGTTTCTTTTGTCTATTTCTCCCTCCACCACCCACTTTTCTACCTGTGGTTTGCAAGCTTCAGGAGAGCAGGTATCCTCCTGTATTTTTAACTACTCTGTCCCTTGTACAGTGCCTGGGACACAGCATGGGCCCGAGGAATATTTATGCAAAGGATCTCAGAGGTATCACTTCTCACTGTATAGTGAGTGTTAGTATTTTATGCAGAGTAGATGGCCAAGGACTAGAAGGATGTCACCTAGGTTAATTCTTGAACAGCCTGGGTTGAGATACATTATTATCTTTTATTTTTCAAATGAAGTAACTGATACTCAAGAAGTTAAGCAACTTGCTTAAAATTAATACAACTTAGTGATCAGTTAGACTTGGAAGGTGAGAGAAAGAAATAAATTAAGGATAATTAAGATTTTTGGTATGAAAAACAATGGAGCAATTGTCTGAGATAAGAAAACCCAGAAAAGCAGGTTTGCAAGGGGAAAATCATGAGTTCTGCTTTGGGCATTTATTCTCATGATGGCCAAGGACATCCTCTTCATCCTAATAAATGGATCAAGATTTGAGCTCCTGCCTTTGGGTTCCAAATATTATGCTGCCTTCCCCACCAGTGTGGTAAGCTTTCACTGTTTCTTTCCTTCTCTGCAACAAGGGTGCTCCATCTAAGTAATTTTCCACAGAACTTACAGAGAGTTGGTAGGTCATGCATTTCTGCAGTCTGGAGATAAGAAGGATAATATTCCAACTGGGAAGTGTAAGTGATACCCCTTAAAAGAAGGCCGAGGAGGCTGTTTGCTTTGTACTCTGATGGCTGATAAATGAGGCCTTTGAAGGTTCACAGGAAGAAGTGAATTTCATGGTCAGAAGAGGAAAGAGAGACTCCGCACAGGAAGAGCTCCCTTCCCCTCCCAAGCCCAGGTCTCTGATAATAACATTACCTCCTCATGTGGATGGGGCTCCACAGTTTCCAAAGCATTTCACATAGCTTGTTGTATGTGAACTGCATGACAACCTGCAAGATGTGGCATTTTATTCCCAATAAACTAAAGAGAAGAGTGAGGATCGAGAGAATTTAGTGGTTGTCCAAGGTCATAGAATTACAAGTGAGATGGGGCAGATGTCCAAAGACAATCTTCCCGTGAATGGTCCAGGCTCCACATGCTGCTTTTTTTTTTTTTTTTTTTTTTTGTGGAAACCTTGTGGCCACTCTTCTCAGTCCCCTGCTGATGACCACTTTCCTCTTTCCCTTCTACGGATTTCTATATTCTTCCCACCTCAGTTCTGGAGCTCACTTTCTTGCCAAAGTAGCTACAAAGCTGAGTTTATAGCCCCTGGAGGCTCTGTTGAAGATTGACCTACCTATCTATCAGCTTCAGGAAGAGTTAGTGAGAAAAGGAGTCAGGGGAGGCGGTCAGGGGAGACCTGAGTGGGTTGAGGGCCCTACTCATAGCTCTGTATCTTGTGCTCAAAACTGGTGGTTCTCAAACTCTCAGGAATGGTGCGGGGAGCTTGTTAACACTCAGTACTGGGCGCCACCTACCAGAGTTGCTGATTGAGTAGGTGGCAGGGTAGGGGCCTGAGCATTTGCATTTCCACAGGATACTGATGCCACTGCTCTGAGGACGACTGTGAGTAAAACTGCTCTAAAGCCAGATCTGCTAGCCTTGGGGAAGGTAGGGTGACAGAGGCATTTATTCTTTGTGGTGTTGATAGAAGTGTCTGTCGGTATAGCCTCTCTGGGGGAGCAAATGGCAATTCTAATCAGAATCTGAAAGGCATGCTTTCATCCACAGTTCCACTTCCAGGAACTTTATCTTAAAGAAATAATTAAGGATTTGAGCAAAAATTTAGGTGCTATGTGGCTGGCATGATAGGTGCTCAATAAATCTTTGTAGAATGAGTTATTGAACACAAGGAAGCTCATTGATAAAATGTTTATAATACGGAGAAAGTAGAAGCAACCTAAATGTCCAAAAGTCCTTGACTACATTAACATATACCCTTTCAGTTGGGTGGATACCATGCAGCATTAGAATGTTAGAAAGGATGATCACAATATAGCAGTATGTAAAAAACATATTTGTTATATATTTTCAAGAACATTAATAATGACAGGATATCAGCTAATTCTTATTTGTAATGATTGCTGTTTTCTATTTTTTTTTTTGCAATAAGCAATATTATTTGTGTCATTAAAACAAACAAACAAAATCAAA
The DNA here is from genome assembly GCF_040939455.1 of Microcebus murinus. Taxonomy (NCBI): domain Eukaryota; kingdom Metazoa; phylum Chordata; class Mammalia; order Primates; family Cheirogaleidae; genus Microcebus; species Microcebus murinus. The sequence goes on along the minus strand of NC_134110.1, from coordinate 38,664,449 downwards.
AACAACATGCCTAAAATTGGCATAAAAGGGTAAGTCTTCAACTGAGTACTCAACTCTATGACCTAGGACCTTTCCCTGGATCCACCACCTTGGAGGAAGCAGTATTTTTTAGGTGTGGAGAGAGGAATGTTCTTTGCCTTTGAAGAGGCTGTTGCAATCACAGTTAATGGAAACCAGGCAGGTTTGAACCTTAGCTTTCCGGCTGGGTTACTCTTTATCTGGGAGCCCACCTTTAACTCTGGCATGAGCTGTCCTTCCCGGAGGGCTGATGTGCAAGGCTGGTTTTTAGTGGAGGTGAGCACCCTGGGGTTGTAAACATTAACTGGATCAGGCATCGTTTTGAAGTCAACTTTGGCAAATTGTGTACATCTCCTTTGAAACTTTTAAATTAGTTGGTCAATATTAACTAGGAGTGATTATTTGATTACCATTTCAACGGAAGTTATTGATTGCTGTTTGATGATTTTAAAAAATAAGCAACATTGGTGTCTACTTTTTCTTTAAAAAGAAATCTTACCACCAATAATCTCTATTGTAGGGATGTCGTTATTAGCATGAAACTTCACTCATCTGGGCTGTTAAAATGACTGATGTTGCCTACGGTTGGTTGAATCATGGGTTAATATCGCTTTTCATTTTGCAGCTATTTTCATGGAATAGGTATTGATTTTTCTAAACACTAAAAATGTAATAAAGTATGAAATAGTTAAGAAAGAAGACATTTCTAGGGGAAAGAGGCATTTGGGTTGGTGGAAAATTGAGAACCTAGAGATGGAAATGTAGAGGCTGTCAGCAATCTGTGTGATTGTTGATAAATTGCTTCACAGATTTGCCTCAGTTTCTCAATTTGTACATTATGTAGATTTTGAAGTCAAGCATTCAAGTTAGTGCTGTGGATTTAGCATTTATCAGTTCTGTAACTTGGAGGATCCCTCAACCTTTTTGGACTCTAGTTATTTCATTTGCAAAAAGAGAACCTAGAACCTCACCTTACGTAGGTCCCTGATCAGTAAATGTTTGTTTATGGTAACGATGCTGCTAGTCACACAAATTATGGCAAACCTGTCACCAACCACTCAGATTCCATCCTATTTGCTACCTAAGCCAGAGAAGGGAAAATGCATTTATATATATATCATTTTCATTGTAAGAGTAATGCAATAACAATCAATTGGAAAGTACTTAAAAAGAAAAAAAAGCTTTTTAATTCCACTATTTCAACACAATCACTGGCACTTTTTATGTCATAGATACTTTTATAAAAAATATCACCAAGTACAGAAACATAAAATAACTTTAATTTCCAGAATCAAAGTTAGATGAGAAGGCTTTGAATTTCCCTCAACTCTGAATTCTTTGATTCCAACCATCTAAGAAATTTAGTTTGGAGATACCCTATTTCCCAAGTATTTTTGAGGATTAACTATGAAAGAATAATGAAACATTAATTTTTATTAGAAGCCACTGATGATACAATGACCTTATTCATTCAATCAACAATTAATTCAACAAGTGTTTGATGGCTTATATGCACTGGAAGTAGGCAAAGTGCTGTGGGTTCAGAAGTGAACAACCATGGCAAAAATACCATCCCTGCCCTCATGGGCATTAGAGTCTGATTCAGGAGATGGACTTGAAACAAACAATCACATATATAAACACAGAGTTTCCCACTGTAATAAGGATTTCTAAGGAAAAGTAGAGGGTTCTAGGAGAAGGTGTAACCAGGAGCCTCATTTAATCCAGGAGTCAGAGAAAATCTTTTGAATGATACTCATAATGGCAGAGGGCTAAAAATTAGCCTAAGGGATGGGGTGGGGAGGGATTAGATTAGAAGGACTGGGGAGTATCAGAATGAAGATAATGAAGATTCTGAAGTGGGGAATAATTTGGTGTAGCTGTGGGTAGGAAGGAGGAGCAGTGTAGCTCAAACACGGAGGGCTGGAGAAAGCACAGAGCACAGTGGAGCCATGGCACAGAGAGCCCGTAAGGTGACATATTTGGATTATATCTTAAGGGCAGACAGAGACACTGAAGGGTTTGGTGTGAGCAAGAGGCCTGGTTTAATTTCCAATTTCAGAGAATCTCTCTGCTGCTGTATGGAGATGGGCTCAAAGGAGGTGAGAGGGCTTGTGTGGAAGCTAGGAGGAAAGTTAGAGGCCCCTGGAGTGGGCCAGGATATAAAGATGATGAAGTCTTGATTTAGGATGGCATCAGCAAAGAGTTGGAGGTGGGTGATTGAGCATTTTGGAAGTCGACTTGATAGGAATTGGTGAAAAATTAAACACAAGCATGAGGGACATGGAAGGGTCTGGAATGTCTCCCAGATTTCTGGCGTAAGAAACTGGATGGACAGCAGTCCTCTCCCTGGCATAGGGAGAACACAGGGCAAGCTTGGGTGTAAGATGAAGCTTTCGGTTCGGAACAGAATTTGGTTGTGACGTAGGTGAGAGACATTCAAGTGGAGGATGTCAAGCAGGCAATTGAATATACAAGTCTGGCAATTGCATATGTTTCCTTTCTTTTGATGATCTCAGAACCAGTGAGCTTCTTATGACTTTAGTGGTTATTTGTTATTTTATGCCTAATAGGCATCTGTGAAGTAATAAGAGGCAATCTTTACATGTTATTTTATTTAAGTTTGATACATAGTGAACTGTTCTTCTCTAGTTTCAATTGAGAAAATTAAGACCCAGAGAAGCTAAAACATGAGACAAAAGCACAGATTTTAGAACTGGGTAAAATCTGCTAATAACCAGTGCAACTGGATTCAAACCCAGGTCTTATTCTTGCCTTGATCCAAATCTTCTTATACCATTTCTGCTATGTCCTTTCTCTCTCCCTTTTTTCTTTCTTTCTTGCTTTCTTTCTCTCTTCTCTCTTTCCTATCTATAATTATATCATCTCTATCATCACCTTTATTATTATGTATCATTTGATCATCTGTCATTATCAGTGTAATCTTGTTTTGTTTGTTTGCTATCTATCCACCCATCCATCTCCGCAAAAATAGATAAATTCTCCAAGACTGAAGGGCACTTAAAAAACCATCAATCCATTCATTTCATAGATGAGGACATTGAGGTCCAGTGGAGAGAGATCTCTTACCCAGAGGCACTCAGCACTCTACCCACCCCCAGTTTCCTTAACCCATACCTTTCAGTTATTTTTGTGCTCCTCAGGGAGCAGCTCTGTTTCAAACTGAAAGAGAACACTGCCAGGCCTCTGGAGGTGGAGTTTGTGTCTATTTCCAGCATTTTTCCCCCCTGGTGTTTAGCTGTGTGGGAGTCCCCTTTGAAGTTCTGCAGAGCAAATGCATCAGCGGGCGGCCTCCCAATGGCTGCAACTTCCCAGGAATCTGCAGTCAGTCTGCTCACACTTAGTTTGTCTCCCCTGCTGCTGGGGGCAAGACAGAGAATGGGTTTATAACAGGGGACAAGATAATGATCAAAGGAAAACTCAGAGTGAGGGTTTCAGAAAACCTCCTGTGATTGATTTCAAGGTGGAGAAGGAGGAAGCTGCTGGCTTCCAGGCTGCAGATTTGGAATCCTGCCAGGAGTTAACTCTTTGGGAGCTGCCCCCCTGCACAGCCTCATAACAGGAGGGGTGAAGTACCACCAGAGAGGTGTGAGGTGGCTACTGTCTTTTCACCAGACTTGCCTGTTCCTGACTCATCTCTGCCTTGATTTTAGCCCAAACCTCCATGAGACCCAATAAAGAGAGAAAGAAGGAAAGGGGTAGAAGATAAATTCACTGTTCATCTTTGTGCTGCATTCGCTTAACCCAGGAGTCAAATTGACACTCTAAGATCAATGGCTATGTCTCTTGGTTGGTTACTACAGTGCATATTTATCAAGAGCCTGCAGCGTGGTGGGCATTACTAGGGCACTAGTGAATCAACGATGAAAAAGACATGTTTCTCCTTGACGTGGCTCCAGGGCTCCCTATGTAGTCCTGTTATCCCACTATTCTCCCACTCATCAGAACAAGAACTAGTCTCCTCAGACCCCATGCTTCCTCTGGCCACAGGCCTTCTTGTCATGTGCTCTTGCCTTGCCTGAGAAGGCTTGGCTGCACCCTGAGCTGCCTTTTGGACATCTTCATTCTTCAAGTCTTATCTCAGGGAATAACTACCCTGAACCTTCTCTGCTGGGCTCTTCCTCCTTTATGTTTCCACTACAACCTGGCCTACCCCTCTCCATGTTGTGAAATAGATCACTTGCCTGTCTTACCAAGTCATTGAGAATTTCCTGAGGATAGAGACTGAGTCTCACTCATCTCCATTTCATTCATAGACACATGGCACCTGACACACAGTGGGTGCTCATGAAATCGTGGTTGAATGACAGAGCGAGTGAGGGAGGCACTCACTCTCTGGTGGAGATGTCAGACCTACTCTCTGCCTACACAGATACACTGGTGTAGGTGCTGCCATGGAGGTGTATGCGTTGTGCATCGGGGCTCAGGGAAGGAGTGAGCACTGGGATGCCAATGAGAAACAATAGATAATACGTTTGCACTGAATCTCAAAGGGTGAATAGGTGAAAAAGGAAAGAAAGGGCACCTTAGAGGTAGGAACAGCAGAAGGACAGGCCAGCAACAGGTCATGGTTAGTACTAAAATACTCTAGTTGTTGCAGGAGTGGAGACAGATAGCATCCATCGTTAGCCGGGAGCAGTGGAGAGAGCACGTCCTCCAGCTGGGCACCCTGGCAGATCCTGACAGTGTGACGGCTGGAGGCTGATGGCTTCCTATGCTCTGCCCAGCGGGTTCTCTGTTGAGGGGACATCTAAGCAGGTACCGTCCTAGTGTCATAGCTGCCATACACCTCTCCATCTTCTTACATCTTTCTGCACCCATGCCATGGGATAAAGAGTTCTGTCACTCACTGTATTGGTCTGCTTAGGCTGCTATAACAAAACACCACAGAGTGAGAGGCTTAAACCACAGAAATTTTTTTCTTATAGTTCTGGATGCTGGAAGTCTGTGATCAAGGTGTCAGCAGGCTTAGTCTCTTCTGAAGCCTTTCTTTCTGGCTTGCAGATGGCCACCTTCTTACTGTCCCACATGGCCTTTCCTCTGTGCAAGCATCCTTTCCTCCTCTTACAAGAATACAAGTTTCAGTGGATGGAGGCCCCACCTTTATGACCTCATTTAACCTTAATTACCTCCTTAAAGTCCCTATCTCTAAATACAGTCACATTGGGGGTTAGGGCTTCAACATATGAATTTTGGGGGGACATAATTCAGTCCACAGTTCACTCATAGACCTCATTCAGTAAGTGTTTCTTCCTTCTCTTCATCCCTCCCCATCTCCCTCCCTCCCTCATTCTTCATATTAAGAGCCCGCCATGTTCCACCTCACGGGCTAGGGACACAGAGACAAAAGATACAAGAGGATCACTGGGATTGGTGCTATATGATGATAGGTGCAGTGATGATAAGAGTGATACTGAGAGAACACAAAGGTGACATCTCTGATCCAGACTCCACTGGTGGAGGTGGTCAAACATCACTTTCTGGAGGAGGTGGCATCCAGGTGAGTTTTAAAGAATGGATAGAATTTAGCAAGTGAAGCATGCAAGAATACCTGGAGTTTTGAGAGATTTCAGCTGATTTGGGCAACTGCTGTTAGTCCGGTGTGCCTGGGGCATAGGGCGAGCACTGAGGACTGTGTCGGGAGCCAGGAATGGAGAGGGGGGAAGGTTCTGGTGCTGCAGGTGCTGGTGCTGCTAGTGCTGGTGGAGTGCATGTTACAGAAGTCTGATGCCCTGCTGAGACTTTAGGTTTACCCTAAAGGCTTGTTACAGCGTCTCTCTGTTCCTTCTCCCTCCTCCCTTCCTTCTAGTCATTATATATATTAACAAACTAACTTCCAAACATTTCAGGGTATCTGGACTTAATCTAAGGCTCACAGTGCCTTTTTTATGTTTTCACAAAACAATAGATGCTAATGTTGCTCACATGGAAAAGGTGCCTTACTCTTGTCCGCCTTCCACTCACCTGCCCACTCCTGAGGAGAATCTGCAGCTCCCAGAGATATACCTGCCCTGGTGCTATCAATAGTGGCATGTCACCGTCTCCCTGTTATTAGTGTAACTGCTGAGCATGCTAAGCAGATGCCCCCTTCTTAGGAGCTGCATGTGAAATGGCCCAGAAACATCATATTAAGACTCAAAAGATGCAATTTAAATTTCCTGTGGCTGTGGAGATGCCGCCGACATGGTGATTACATATGTCGAGCCAGTGCAATGCAGCAGGGGTCCTGTAATTGTGATCCCAGGCCGTGGGCTTTGGATAGAGGTGAAGATTTGGTGACAGGGACATGCACTGCTGGGCTGCGCTTGTGTGCAGTAGGCGCTCAGCGCATAGCTGGAGAGTTATTCATTTCAGAGGAAGGGGCTAGGGAGCTGCGAGTCCAGAGGGGTTGTTGCTGCTGATAAGGAAGATTAGGCTCAGAGAGAAGTTACTGGCATAAGGTCATGATCACACAGCTAGTTAATGGCAGAGTTAGGACTAGAACTCAGGGAACTTAAATGGAATTGCAAAACCCACTTGTTTGTGATATACATTTTGAATGGTCTATGCAAGGTAATCAGCATACGTGTGGAATAAGAATAAGGAATTTCCATCTAGGAGCTCATAGTCTGGCTACATCCTAGAAGCATGCTGGCATTTAAACAACCAAGCACCAAAGCCCAACCATGGCTGTAGTTTATGATTTAATAGGAATTTGGAGGGCCCCAAATATCGGTATTTTCTGAAGCTTTCCAAGATGTAGAACTGTTTGGTCTAAATCTGCGCTGTCCAGCAGGTGGCTTTGCAAAGTGGCTAGTTCATAGGGGCATGTGCTAGGAGACTTAGAATGAACATAAGGATTTAAAATATCTTGGTAATAACTTCATTTTGATTCTATGTTGAAGTGATAATACTTTGAATATGTTGGGTTAAATAAAAGATATCATTCAAATTAATTTCACCTTTTTTTACTTTTAAAAATGTGGCTACTAGAAAATTAATAATACCTATGGGGTTCACATTATGATTCTGTTGGATAGTGCTGGTTTTGAGGGAGGTGCAGAGATGTTGACATCCTTCTTCAATGACTGTACAATCTCTCTTTGATTCACAGACACAGAGGCATACTGGCACATGAAGGCACAAAGTGGGATAGAGAGAGTGGCACCTAATCCTACCGAAGCCAATGTAGCAGACGGGGAAGGAACTTTTCCCCTGAAATCAAGCTGCCTGGGACCTAATCCCAACTGCAGTGATGATTTTTTGGATGACCGTAGGTAAGTTAAGTCTCTCTTCCTCCATTTTGCCATCTGTAAACTGGGGAGAATGAGGCTATTTAAGTCGTCAGTGAGACAATGTTAGATATTAATTATCATTATTCTCCCCTCTCTGGGTCTTTTCTGTTGAGATCAGGTTCTGTGACCATCTGCCATTGAACCCAAACCTAGCTTAGTCTTTTTATTATTTTATTTTATTTTATTTTATTTTATTTTATTTTATTTTATTTTATTATGTTTGAGATAGAGTCTCACTCTAGTGCCTGGGCTAGAGTGCCATGGCAACAGCCTAGCTCACAGCAACCTCAAACTCCTGAGATTAACCGATCCTCCTGCCTCAGCCTCCTAAGTAGCTGGGACTATAGGGATGCGCTACCATGCCCCGCTAATTTATATATATATATTTTTAGTTGTCCAGCTAATTTCTTTCTATATTTTTTTAGTATAAATAGGTCTTGCTCTTGTTCAGGCTGGTCTTGAACTCCTGAGGTCAAACAATCCTCCCGCTTTGGCCTCCTAGAGTGCTAGGATTACAGGCGCACCCAGCCAGTCATTTATGAAATGTACAATTGTTCCCAACTGATGCATCCACAAGCATCAATTTAATTCCATTTCATGGTGTGTTATCATAACTCATAAAATGTAATCTCTTTCTCTGCTGAATGCCTTTTTGTTAAATTTTAGGGAAAAGAGAAGTCAGACAAAAATGAGATCAGTTGCTGCCCCTGGTAGAGAAGAAATGACATCTCAAATTATTTACTGACTTTGATATTTTGAGTTAGGAGGATTCCCAGTAGAAGCCAGTCCAAAATACAGAGGCAAATTTCTTTCTATATAAGTTGCATTGAGCCTCAAGAGTTTTATCTTTGGTGGTAGGGACATCTGGATGAGGGCTGAGCACTAGACTGAGTAGATAGATCATGACCCAGCTTGTGGTGACGTTTCTTCCCTTTTCGGGCTGATGGGCTCAGAGTAGAGATGGTCCAGTTCTTTCGAGGGCCTGCACTGTCTTGCTTCACTCCACCCTGCAGGAAGGAAGCAGCATGTTCTTAAGGTCTTCACAGAAGCGCTGTCCATCCAAGATTGTCAGTTCTCTTAGGAAGATCAAAGCACTAATAGGAATGAGAAAGAGTTATTATCTCATCAGAATCCTTTTTCCGTGTTCTTGGCCTGGGACTCAGCCAGGATGAAGGAGAAGGGCATCCAAAGACCCAGGGAATGTGCTCGGGGAGAGGAGTTATCTTTAGGTGGTTTTAGTAGAAGAGAGTATATTCTTCAGAGTGAATGTATTCCAACATATCTAGACCTAGTGCCTGATCTACTCCCTGATGCCAGAGACTAAGTAATCCACCTTTGGGGATCAGTGGGACTATCAAGAAAAGTTCTGTGAACACTGTCAACTGTGCAACAGCTAGAAGAGTCTAGAAAAGTCTAGAAGAAATATGTTTGAGACTTTATTATGGCACTAAATATATAAGGATAGGAAAGCACAGGCCTCTCTGAATCCCCCTTTCCTTATTTGTAATATGGGAGCAATTGCCTTAGTTTATAAGAATGTTATAAGGGTTAGGTCAGAAATGGGCATAAAAGTGTTTAATGGAAAGCTAAAATGACTATTGCAAGGATGCAAAAAGTTCTTGGTAATTCTGAACAGGCAGAGATTAATGTGATGCGGACTCAATGCAGATGCTAGGGGAGGAGCTGGGGCTAGGAACAATGGATTTATTGGATGTTTGTTGACTTTTAATTTCTTTTATCTTACGATTACAACAGCAATACATGTTCATGGAAGTTGGGGGGAAAACATAAAAGAGAAAATGAAAATCATTTCTAATCTTCCCACTCAGAACTAATGTTGGCTAAAATTTTTGGAAGATCTGTACCATATATGACTTTGGTGAAATAGAAGAAAAAAATATTCTGGTTATTTAGTATTATTTGAACACAAAAGCTTGGCCTGGTCAAGAAAGGCATTTGGGTTTTGGGTGGGGGAATGCACAGGGAGATACAGTTGGAGACAAGTCAGATGGATTTTGTATACAAAGGCACCAATAATTTTCCCTTCTTGCTTTCTTTTTTGGAGGAAAGACACAAACTCTCAACTTTTCTGTCTCCCTTTCCTGCTCTCTGACCTCGTATTTTATCAATTCCTTAAACGCATTAACAACACTTGCTTTGAGAATGGCACTCTCTTACCCAGACAAGAGCTCAGAAGGCTCGAGGGCCCTTTTGTCACTGGTGGAATTGTTGTGCCAGAGTGAGTCGTTGTCAAATGAATTGTGTGTCTGCTGGGTCCCTACATGGGCTGCCCACTGGGTTGCTAATGACAGGAACATGTTGGAACCTCAGGCCTGAACCTACTGTCCTCATGATACTCTTCTGGAGTGCCTTTTCTGGCTCCCAGCAGTCGGGAACCAAGGGCATCTTCCAGCCCCTCATATGTCTTTTACAATGGGCTTTGTTATCTGTGACATGTGGCTGAGAAGTCTGTGCATTGTGATTCCTTTCTGATTCCAGAGGGTGAGGTGAGAGAATGGGGCAGGGGAGAGAAAGATGAGTGGAATGTGTGTGTGTGTGTGTGTGACAGAGAGAGAGAGAGAGAGAGAGAGGAGAGAGATAATGAGTAGCAGAAAAATATGAAGGATAGAGAAAGGAAAGGGAGAGAGGGAGAGAGAAAAAACATACAAAGAAATCCCAAGACACGGCATAAAGAATGGACAGAGCAGAGAGAGGGAAAGAAGGGAGACAGGAGAGGAGCTTGAGTGACGGACGAAGAGAGTGAGTGCAGGGGTGTCAGAGACAGCCATTGTCACTTAATGATTAATACAGGATTAAATGAAATATTCATGAAAGGAAATTGGAGCTATAGAAAAAACCAAATGCCAGGTCCCTGCCCCACCTCCCTGCCCCACCTCCCCCTTCCTACTCAACAGTGAATTATTTGGGGATTTGTGCTCTCTATTGTCATCACATGGAAACAATCAGTGGAAGGTACTGGGAAAGCTTGTTTCCTAGATGGCACTTGGCTCCCTTAAAAACATTTCTGCTCACCTGCTGGGATCATTTGTGAGCTTCTGTGAGAGTGTGGCACTTTTGAGAAGGCCCTGGCACCTTGGAGGTGAACGGGATGACTTCTCCCTCCTCGGAACTCTTACTTGTGGCCACAGTCTCCAAGTCTTTTCTGAACCAGGGTCTTCTTTCCCTTCAGGAGAAGGCTGGAAACATCCCTGCATACATACCTCCAGCAGCCCAGTGCTGGTAAGAATCAGAAGCTCACTAGGTCCAGGGGACTGCCATCTGCCATCTGACCAGCCCAGTGCCACCAAGAAAATAGTCCTGGGAAGTTGCAAGTCTGTCCAAGTCTCCACTTGCTCACCTATGTGAGTGGACTATTGTCTAACTGACCAATAGTGTTACCCATGAGGAACTGGTACAGGCCATGTGTGAGTGCTCTCCCAGGGCCACCCGTGGGATGGAGGACTTGGTCCTTTCCCCTTCACTTCCTCCCACCTCCCTGTCTCCCATATCTCTCATCAAATGGGATGAAACTGATGCCACCACCCCTAGATCCTATCTCCTGGGGTGAAACGGCAAGGCTGGTGATTGGAAGTGGGAGTCCTTCACTATTCCCCATGGAGGTTTGCCCCTGGGGAAGTCGTGTGTGTGGGTTCCTCACACGCCCAGCCTGTACATCAACCTGCCTGGAGAACTTTGTGTTTTTCTACTGGAGAAGTTATCCAGAGGAGCAGAGGTCAACCCTTTTACTATAAAAATCACTTGAGCTGTCAATTTCTGATTATAATGATGAATTAATGGTCTCCTTACCTTCTGACTTCTCTATTTAGTTTTTGGGATTTTAGTGTCCTCATTTAAAATGGAGATAATTGCATTTACTTCCATGGGGCTTTTTGAAGATCAAGTGAGGTCTTTCTAAACTTTTAAACCTACCCAAATGTTAAATATTGTTGTGAAGTGCATGTGCAATTTTACCTTAGCCTGAAAGCTGTGGATAGGAAAGTTTCCATCTTTTCACTGCCGCATCTCCAGTGCCCCTGCAAAATACCAGGCACACAGTAGGTACCTAGATGATGTTTTCTGAGCAAATAACTGACCTCAGATCTTCAGAGGTTCATCTTTGGTGCCTCATACTCATTCTTATCATCTTTCTTTATTATTATTATTATTATTTGATTAGAGCCTATTGCTGCCAATAGCCCTAACTCTATCCTTTAACTCATGACTCACAGCCCCCATCCTAGATTCTGGGGTCGAGTTCATGGATAGTTCAGCAATTTGCAGGATAATTTGGCCTAGCCCACACTGGACCATAGGACTTGAAAGAGGCAACTACAAGGAAATTGGACCACTCAAGGCTGATCCAACACAGAATACACATTATCCTGTGCTACTCTCAGGAATAGAAGAGTTCCTTTCTAGCTTCAGAGGAAGGATAAGAGGTAATTCCAAAACAGTGCCGTGGTCTGAAAGTGATACATGCATCTACAGAAAAATGCATATTTGACAAGCCAAGGGTGGCTGGACATAGCTTGACCTTTGGGGGTACAAGCTCACACAATTTGCCCACTGTTAATCCATCTTATAAACAGGAGCTGTGTACACTTCCCCTGATACCTCATTTATGCCACATAACTAGGGTATATATTGTCTGTGTACAAGGCCAGCACAGGCCTGGCTCTCCACAAGCATTCAGTAGAGTTGATGGATTAAATGATTGCATGCAAGACATGTCCTATTCCTTTTCCTTGTATCACCTGTTCTCTAAAGACCTTATTACCCTCTGACGTGCCATCCATTTTCCTTATTAATCATGTTTATTACATGTTCCCTCCAAATTTGTAAGCTCAATGAGAGCAGAGATGTTTAGTATTTTGTTTGTTTGCTTTTCCTCTGCAATGTGCACAGGCTTAGAACAGTGCCTAGCATGTACTAATTATTGTTTGTTTATTTATCATTTGTAATTAAGCAACTGATTTTCTACATAAGTGGTGCTTACTCCTTTATGTAAAACAAGACCAAACAAAAACATTTTAATACATCTTTTTTTCCTGATATAAATGCTTTAGAAAATATTATATGATTCCTTGCCTTCCTAAATGGGACTTAAACAATAATACTGAATACCATATTTAACATGTATTTTGCTTGTAAAAAGTTCTTTATTGAATTCAATCACTTAATTCCTATAATAACCTTTTTTTTTATAAATGAGGGAAATGGAGCACAGAGAGGTTAAATAATCTGCCCAAAGTCGCTCAGCAGTTAAGTTACAAACTCAGCGTTTGAACCCAGGCAATCTGGTCTCAGAGCCTGAAGGCTTAACTGTTATAAGATATTGTTTCTGAACATGAGTTAGATTGCTTGCAAAGAGTCACTGTCTCCTTTATGAAGGTTAAATCTTTTATCACGGTAACCCCTTCGAGAGATATTAAGATGTGACAGGTTTTTTTTTTTTTTTTGTCACACAGACCACAGAGTATTGCAGTTTTCTAATTGACATGTTTTCTCTTTCATTGTCAACTGCTCCTAGTTGATTTTGTCAGGACTTTTCTGAGAAGTTATGATGCAATGATGCTGATCTGCTGTATCTAAGAGGAAAACAGATCACCACGACTTTGTTTTTATGCCCCAAGGTGATTAACCTACTAAATCCTACTATCAAGGTTCTGGAGAGATATATAAATTGCACAAAATCAATAACCTCTGACGTGTAACCTGCAGCTGTTGAGAAGATGTTCTCGTTAGCCTTCAAGGACACAGGTGTCCTGGTGTCAGGCGGCAAGTGACCTCCTCAGGCACGGATATCTGTGCTGCTTATAATACTTTATCCTGCAGCTCTGATTGTGTAATGTGTGCTGAGTTAATGTTAAGTGTGTTTATGTGTGTCTTTATTGTTATTGCTCTTCTGTTCTCATTGTGTTCCAAAAAGGCAATGATAGGTGAAAAGAAAATTGGTGTGACACATACATCTTACTTAAAAGGCACAAAGCCCTCCTGTCCTCTTGTGAACCAGAAAAGAATTTTCATGTTAGAGCTGTGTCAGGTCCTAAGAATTCCATAAGTATGAGTTGTTCTGTATGAAGGCAATAATGTAGACATTGAGGCATGCAATATAGTTTGTTGATATGAATTAAAGGCAGTAATGGGCATGGACTTTGTGATGGCCAAAATCATTTGCCCTCGTATCTAGATTTGTAGTTGGGAGTGGTAGATGATGGTCGAAACCTACCTTCCATATAGATTATGTGAGTTTATATGGACCAGTTGACTGTCTTGACATTATGAAGTCCATTCTTCAGTCAATAAGTAAAGAATCAACTATATTAAATCAAGGTCAAGACAGATAAGTGATTATTTATTTCCTAAACATACTTTTTTCTTCTTATGGCATAAATATCAACAAATATGGGAAAAATTTAGTGATCATCAACATTTTTCTTCCTTGGAACCAAAGATCTATCCTGTAGGAAATAGTTTTGACACCTATTTCACACTGAGGATAGTGCTAAGGGGTTTATTGGACTAAATCATTTAATCTTCATGATATGAACATAAAGCATGAATGTGAAGAATGTGGGCAAGGCTTTAGGACAAACTTCTCCCTTACTCTATATCGGAAATGTCAGGCTGAGAGAAACCTGTAACTATTCCCTCTGGATAGGAATCTAACTCATCTCATTCATCCAATGTTGCCTCCTCCATGAAATCTTTCTGATTTCTCCTAAAACATGCGACTTATGCTCCCTGTTTACATCCCCCAAGCCACCTGGTTGCACTCTCCGACCTATTCCATCAGGCAGTGTGGTTCTCTGAGGACATGTGACAGACTACGAGCAAGGGATTTGGAATCACAAGACACCAGTTTCACTTTTCTGAGGCTGTCTGGGTAAGTGGTACTGATAGCAGTATTAACTACCTTAGGGGTCTCATGAGACCCAATCAGAAAACCTACAGATAGACTTTGTTAACTGGAAATACAGTTTAAAGAAATTTGTTAGTGAACACTCTGAAGCAAGTGCCGGGCTGAGTTTCCCTCTGTGGTCTGGGATACCTTTAAAGATGCCTGTGAACTAGCAGTCTTGCTCCATGTGCGTTGAATGAGTATTTTGAGGAGGCAACCAGATGCCTTCTCAATAACTAAGTAGCTCTGAAACATCTCAAGAGTATCTCCACAGGGACTCAGAAGCAGGGTAGACAGACCCTTTGCAGGTCTGGGTTCTTTGAGACAAGTGAGGCACTGCGCTCCCCTTTGATGGCTGAGAGGACACAAGGCCGAGGGAGACGCTTTTATCAGTAAAGGGGAGGCTATTTTTTTTTTTTAAACCTTCCTTAATGTGACAAAATCCTTGATCTTGAGACCAGAAGACTCAGTGTCAGAGATGTAAGAGGCATGCTCTCTACAGGGTAGAAGGATGACATTTGGCCAGTTCCATTCCCAAATGCAGGCGTGCTTGGTTGTTCTGCACCTCTGGAAGGAAGGCTGTATTTGTGAGGCGACAGAACAATTTCCATGGCAACAGACTGTCTGGTGTCAGAAGAATAGAAATGAAAGCTTCGTGTGCCAACTCTGTATTTATGTGATGCTTATCACATTGCCTCCTGCAACGCAGAGAGGGCTTGATCTCTCAGCAAACATGCTTTTGTCCAAATGATGCCAAAGTAGAAATCTCCATGCCATTTCTATCAGCATTTTCACATCTAAAGGTTGAGTGTACTATTTTTGTCTTGCAAAGTTTTGATAGCTGTCAATGTCTTTGTAAACAGGTTTTGCTAGACCTTCAGGGGTGACACCAGGGATAATGAAGGAGGCAGCTAGGGTCTGGGTGTTGTTTTCCTAAGAATGTGTCATTGCCGCAGATTGGCCTCCTTGTTGCAGCATGAGGGGAGTAAGAAATGCACTCAGAGGACTCGATAGACCCTTAACTCCAAAGGGCTAACCAAGCAGGGTGTGACTGAGCAGAGAGGCTGGTCTGATCTACTTTAAGTCCTCTGCTTTCTGTGGCTACAGGCATCTTCCTGCAATTGCTCCCTGGAGAAGCTTTGCTTTGAACCTTGGGTCTCAACCTCTGATCCCTTCCAGCCTTTCTCACTGTGATCTCTGCCCTAAATACCTTAAAGCAAAGACTTTGCTCCTGGCTTCTTTCCTGACTGCAGACTTCTCCACAGACCATGAAGGCGGATAGTGTTTCTCCTTGTGAACGTACCCTTTCTCACTCACCCTTGTCTGCCCTGACCACATGCCCAATGCATCAGGATTAGCCTAACCACCCCTACCTTGTTCTGTACCCTGGAGACTGAAGGTCTAGAGATGTTTCCAAAAGGGAGGCACTTTCCATCACTGTTGGGCGGCAAGAGGTCCACAGAGAGCATGGAGGTGAGAACTCTTCAACATGAGTGGGTAGTGATTACAACATTCTCCAATTACCATGGTAATGGTTATGCATATCTGGGAATACACTAAAAGCCATTCAATTACACACCTTAAATGGGTGAACTCTAGATATGGTATGTGAATCACATCTTAGTAAAGCCATTTTACAGTAGATCTCTTTTAAGACATGGCTACTGTAGTTAGTAGCAATGTACTGTACATTTATTTGAAAGTTGCTAAGAGGCTGCAAAAAATGAGTAGTATGTGAGATAATGTATATGTTATCTAGATTGACTTAGCCATTCCATGATGTATAAATATCATTTGTATACATAATAAATATGTATAATTTTTATTTGTCAATTAAAAAAGATTTTGTTTTTAAAAAGTAAGTTAGAAGAAAAATAAAACAAACACACAAAACTAGTGAGATCAAATATTTAAATGTATTCAGATAAAATCTGAGTGGATTTAAAGAAAAATATTGTATACATCATAGCGTGGTCTATGTGGTGACCTATGGCATGTGGGTGCGGTATATGGATGTGATAATGGAAGTTTAGGAAAAGTCGGTATGGAAGAAAAGCCTTGACATCCCTTCTGGGAAATATTTCCTAAACTCCTTCTTGCTGGACAATGTGTCATGAGCAAGTGTTCCGTGGCACTGTGGGTCCACCTTCACTAAGTTGGTTATCATACACTGTGGTTGTTGTTTAAGCAGACAGCTTTGTGGGCAAGCACTGAGTCTTTTCACTGCTGTATCGGTGGCATTTCGTATGGTATCCAGTAGGAATTTGTGAACTAAAAGCCAGAGTTTCTCAACCTTGACATTAGCATTTTGGATGGGATAGTACTTCATTGTGGGTACTATCTTGAGCAATGTTCCTGGCTTATACTCACTAGATACCACCTCAGATGTGACAATATAAGACGTCCTCAGGCTTTGATAAAAGTTCTTTGGGGGACAAAGGCACTCCCAGTTGAGCACTACTGCCCTAAGGCAACAGCATCCAACTACTGCCTGAATGGTCAATAACTATTTTGGATCACTTTCTATGAGCCAGGTACTTTTCTAGGCAGTGAGGACCCAGCAGTAAACAAAATGATTGGAGTCCCTGCTCTTGAGAAGTTTATTTTCTATAAAGGGAGACAGAGACAGACAGAGACCAAGTGAACAAATTAATAAAGACAGTGATTCAGACAGTGATAAAAGGTAAGAAGAAGAGTAGAAAAGGTGATGGGATTGAAAGTGGTTGACAGTCAAAGGCATCCTCTCTGAGGGAGCTGGCCATAGGAAGGGGAAGGGATTGCCTTGCAGGCAGTAGGACTAATAGGAGGACAGTCCCAAAGGAAAGAATGAGACGGGAGCATTTGGGAAGC
This sequence comes from Microcebus murinus, assembly GCF_040939455.1. NCBI lineage: Eukaryota > Metazoa > Chordata > Mammalia > Primates > Cheirogaleidae > Microcebus > Microcebus murinus. Next base: position 38,647,385 of record NC_134110.1, on the reverse strand, counting down.
AGAAAGAAGACCAATGTGACTGAGCCTGAGGGGAGAGGTAGGGAGTGGAGACAGAGCTCCTTGGCTTTTGAGTCCTGGGCAAGACTCTTGGATTCTGCTTCAGGTATTATGGGAAGTCCCTGGGGTCTTAGAGCTGGCTTGGAGTGATTATGTTTTGAAAAGTTCATTCATTCTGGCTGCTGTGCACAAATGGTCTATCATGAGAAGAGTGTATAGTAGGAGACTGTGGCCATGGTCCTGAGGAGGGTTTCTGGGAGCCTAGGCTAGTATGGTTGTGATGGAAATGAGGGAAGTAAAAAATAGATGCCGATAATTGAGGGAGGGTAATAATATCAATAAAAGGATGGATGAATGCCTTGAGAGGGCATGTGAGCAAGGAAGAGAGATTGTATTTCTTCTTGAAATTGGGAGTCCATTGATCTTAACTAGACTGGAGTGTTTTGAGGGGAGAAAGATGACTGGCTAATACAATTAGACTTCACTCGCACTAGATTTTCCAGCCCATAGTTCAAGTTGGGTTTCTTTTATTGAAAGCCCATTGTTTCGTTCCTATATAGAAGATTAATAGACTGTAACACCAGCTTAATTATACCTGTTTCCTTGAGTGCTTTCTTTAGTTTAATATTTACTAAGCTTAGCATTTAGCATGAATCTCAATATAGGAGGAGGCCATTGAAAAAAATTCCTGAATGCAAACTTTCAATAATTTAAACTTTTCCCATCACAGGGGTATTAAAACAGTCCAGTATTATAGCATATGTTGTGAAAATAAAAGAAAAAGAAAATAAAAGAACAAAGCGTCTCCAAGCTTTCTTCAGTCTCTCATTATTGCTCCTCTTCAATTTTTGTGAACTTGAAATTATTAACAACATAATAACTACAACTACTGTTTAGTGAGCACCAACTAGCACTAAGTGGTTTGTATTATATTAGGTTTAATCCTCATTACAACCCTATAGATAGGTATCACTATCCACATCTAACAAATGAGGATTAAGTGGCCCACGGAGGTGAAGTGATGTGACCAAGATCATGAAGTTGGTGTATTAGCTTCCTAGGCTGCTATTACAGATTATCACAAACTGGGTGGCTTAAAATGATAGTAATTTACTTTATCACAGTTATAGGGGCTAGAAGCTCAAAATCAAAGTGTCTGAAGTGCCTATGCTTGGTCTTTTTCAGTATCTGAAAACTTCAGGTGTTCCTTAGGTTGTGGATGCATCACTTTAATCTCTATCCCTGCCTTGACATAGTCTTCTTGTGTCTCCTCTAGGTGTCTCTTATAGAAATACTTGTCATTGGATTTAGGACTCACCCAGACAATCCAGGGTGATCTCATCTTGAGATCCTTTACTTACTTATGTCTGCAAAGGCCCCTTCTCCAGGTAAGGTCATGCCACTTCCAGGGTTAGGATGTGGACATGTTTTTTTTTTTTGGGGGGGCGGGGTTACTTTCAACCCACAACACCTGGTTACTTGTAATTGACAGAGCTTTCCCCCTTCATTGAAGAGTTCTGTTCCCACTGAACTTGCATCATCAAAAATGTAGATGTGCCCAGCCTTTCCTCTTTCATCCTGGTAGCCTCATCCATTCTTAACAGTCTGCTTTCAGTGACTGTGGCCAGCTAGCCAGCCAAAGACTTTTTAATCTAAAATAAACTTAGCAGCATAACACAGTAAAAGTTATAATTATAGGTTTCACAAGGAAGGAAGCCTTCACAATGGTGACGGATATTTAAATAACACTCTTGTGTTAAGAGAGGCTGGTCTTGCTAACTCTAATTACAAAGGAGGGCAAATAATTTCAAAATGCATCTGAAGAGTTTTAGGTGCAATAAAAAGTAAGCGTTAACAACTCAACGGCAACTGACATCTGGGCAGATTGATGATGTAGCTTTTTTTTTTTTTTTTTCTGGTGTTAAATTAAAAGTTAGTTGTGCCATTAAAAAGTTAAGTCAAATTTTTAATCCTTAACATCTTCCCAACCTCTCCCCCACTCACATTAGTTTTTGAGTCTAAGGAAAACCCACAGCAACTGGGCCTGTGCATCACAGAGTGAGCCACGGAGCAAATGAGCCACGGCGTGAGGCAGCGAGGCAGCTGAGCGAGCCCAGCGCTCTTGGTGGAGCGGACATCTAGGCGGGCGGCCACATAAAGCTAGCTGAATCCATGTGTCTGTGGTGTGAGCGGTAATCTTTAAGATTGTTGATTAGTTGGCCATGTGTTGCTTGCTCTGCAGGGCTCCTCTCTCTCTCTCAGCAGTGTGAGCGGGTCTGTCCTGGGTGATGAATGGGGCTAGCATCTCCACGCAGTGCAGAGCCATTCTCCGCCCCTTCACTGCAGGAGTGTTGGTGTTTCAAGAGAAAGGAAGGGATGAATCTGAGCACGGCTAAGACTAACTTAAACTCTTCACTTGAGTGACCACCCTGCTTAGTGCTATGGTATATAATTTATATGTACACACACATATTCATATATACACACACACAATGCACATACACACAAAATCTCATCATAAAACATATTAGAGGATATTTGGAAAATATAAAAAACCTAGAAAGAAATGCAGTTCCTTGACCATACTGTTTTTTCAGTTTTATAGTCTGTTTTTAAAAATGTAATGTTATAAGTAAGCATTTATAATGTTGCTATATATCCTAAACTGTGTCATTTAAATTGTTATCAACAATTTTGCAAAAGACTTATGCCACAGTTTTACCTACCTGGGCATAACTGTTCTGTAATTGTTCCTCTTTACTCTTTTAAGTAAGGAATGGACATCTTCATGCCTAAAACCTTTTTAAAAGAATATCTATCTATCCTCTGTCTATTTCCCTAGGGTAGATTCCCAGGTGTGGTCAAAAGGAACAAACTGACCTCACAGGACCAGCTGGATAGAGCTGGAGTTTCCTTCTCCCTCTTCCTTCTTCCTTTTTTCTCTTCCTCCTCTCTTCTGTCCTTCCCTCTTTCCTTCCTTTTCAATTTTGAAAATCACCAAGACAATACTGTCTCTTCAGTAATCCTGGAGCTTTGACTGTCAGGAACATTCCAAGGTATGAATATAAAAATCATGAAAAGGACTTATTTTTCCGTATCAACTCCCAAGAACTTATATATCTAAGTGATTCAAAGAGTTTTGGAGCTGGATCTAGTTCATCACCATCTTTTCCTTTTTCAGAAGTGGAAAGTGAAGACAGAGAGGTGAAGAGACATTTCCAAGAGCACACCTGGGGCTTGGACTCACAAACAGCATCCTCCCCTGGTGAGGGCTTCCTCTGTCCCAGGCACAGCCACTCTGCTCTGCGTGGTGTGTGGAACACATTACATTTATTCCTCTTAATGATCCTCTAATAGGGGTTTTGTTGTTATACCCATTTTACAGGTAAGGAAACTGAGTCTCAGGAAGGTGAGGTTGAGCCTCTTGCTTTGTCCACCACACCGCACGTCTGTCCTGGATCCTGAGTGAAAAACAGGAGAGAAGAGCAGTCAGGTTTTCCTACAGTGGGGTGATGAGGCAAAGGGTGTTCTGCCCTCCTCTTTCTTTCTATGCTGGGGGTAAACACAGATGGGCAAATCCATTCTCCCTGTTTATGTCTTGAGGTGGGAATGGTAACACCTGATTTGATTTCTCCTTTAAATTACCAACCATCCAGGCAATGGAGAATAATTTCCCACTTCTTGGTTCTGCAAACAAGCTAGAATCATTGCAGAGAATAAGGACTTCCTTCGCATTCTCTGTGCAGCTTTCATCACCTTTCTTCTTCTAAGCTTCCTCTTCTCTTTAGCTGCTCACTTCCCACACCATGTGGATTTTAGGGTCTACAAATGTGTGTTCTTGTCTTCAGGTATTGCTTATTCTTGTTCACCCCCAGTCAATCGGATTCATTTGTTCAGCCAATGATGGCAGGGTGCCTGCTGTGTACCACCATTGCACTTGGCCCTGGGGCTCAGCAGGAACTAGGCAGTCAGGGTCCCTGCCATGGAGACCTCTTGTCCTTCTGGATGCCTGTGACTGGCTGCTGGAGGCAGATTTCACCTGTGTTCATAATGCCCTCTCGGATCCAGGCTGTGCTTGTTGCAGAAATGTGATGCAGGAGTATAGGATGTTCCCTACTTCATATGAGGTAGCATTATATTTCAAGGATTTGGGGCTCAAAACATGATATCTTTTTAAATTTTTATATTTATTTATTTTTATTTCAGAACATTATTGGAGGCCAAATGTTTAGGTTACATATATTGCCTTTTCCCCACCTGACTCATAGCTATGAATGTATACCCCAGACAGTGCACACTGCACCCATTAGGTGTGAATATATCCGTCCCTTCCTCCTTCCTCCCACCTGCCTGACACCCAGTGGATGTTACTACCATATGTGCACGTAAGTATTAATCGATTAGTACCAATTTGATGGTGAGTACACGTGGGGCTTGTTTTTCCATTCTTGTGATACTTTACTTAGTAGGATGGACTCCAGCTCCATCCAGGATAATACAAGAAGTATCAGTTCACCATCATTTATTGTGGCTGAGTAGTACTCCGTGGTAGTCATATATCACATTTTATTAATTACCACTCATGTATTGATGGGCACTTGGCAGCACAATTTGCAATTGCAAAGATGTGAAAACATGATACCTTTATGGCACCTTGAAGACTGAGAAAGCTGCAGAAGCAAGGTCACCCAACCTTTCCCTGCCTTTCTATGTGCATGGTCGAAGGAATTCTCTGACCTACCTTGCCTGAAAGTAGATCATAAGACTTTCAATCCAGAGAAATTCTGCCCCATGCCTGGGGGAAGGGATGCTATATAGACAGACCAAGAAGAATCTGAACCAAAAGGCCTTGCTGAGTTTCTCCCAGTCTATTATCATTAGATCATACCATTTTTTTCCAGTTGTACTTCTGCAAGACTGCCATTCTTCACTGAACCCAAATAAAAATACACAGTTTCTCCTGGGTCTTTGGATCTTCACTTCTGAAGTCTTCCACATCATGTTAAAAATTTGATAAATAAGTTTGTTATGTTTTTCTCTTGTTAATCTGTCTTTTGTTGTAAGGGGGTCAGCCATGACCCTTGCAATAGGTGAAGAAAAGGTGTTATATATTTTTTCCCTACAGAGGGACTAGGGTATCAAATTTGGAAGATACTTTGGAAAAAAAGCTAAAGTCAAGCCAGGGCCAGAGACATAGCAATTGAAGGGACACTATTACATGTGGGAACTTTACTTTTATTTTCCCACTTAACCTTCACAATAACTCTTATGGTCATTTTGCAGATGAGAATGGTGGCAGAGCTGGTATTCACATGGGCTCTATCTGGTCCTAAAGCCCAAGACCCTTCAGCTACACAATTCAACATTGCTTATTTATTCTAAAATATTTTTTAAAAGGAACTAACATACTAGTATGTGTCAAGGGCTGTGCTAAAAGCTGCAGATATAGAAATTAATAAATGTTTCTAGAACAGACAAGAAATCAATGAATGAATAAATGTATAATTTCACGGAGAGATAATGCTTAAGAGAAATATAAATGTGGGGGTAGAGAGCAAGGGGTAGGGAGTGAGAACACCTCCAATAAAAGAGGCACCATGGGGAAGCATCTAGAAAGGCTGCTGATGAAGTAGTGTGTGCAAGGTAACCTCATCTCCTGAGATCCTTGGCCCAATAAAGTCATGAAGAAAACTTCATGAACTTCAAGGAATTGGCAACTTTTTAATTTGGTAATTAAAAAGTATACAAGTACATTAAAAAAAAAATCCCAAACATTTTTTCCTAATACCATGAATAAAGGACATCTTAACATGAACAAAAGTGAATATATTTAGCTTTATGAAAAAAACTATCTTCACTCGGTTTTTCTCACTTTTTTGCATGTTTTTGAAGGCTTCACCACAAACTGGCATTTGAAAACTATTAGTTTTGCCCAGAGGAGGTGTTCTGTATTCAGAGGAGGGGCTGGAATTGCATACTAATAGTTTAATGGTAGTAGTACTGATAAATAATATTTATTGAATCATTTTAATGTTCTAGGTGCTGTACCAAAAGCTACTTATGCATTATTGAATAACTCTCACAGCAATCTCATAAACTAGGTATATAAGGCTAAGTACTAGCCCTTTTTTCTGGTGGAGACTTTAAAAGGGTTAGTAAATTCCCCAAACAGAGCATGTACATAAGAGAGTATGATTCAAGCCTAGATTCAAGTCAGAATTTATCCTCTTCAATAAAAGAGAGATTTAATTTGAGCTAGGGCTTGACTGAGTACATGGAGGGGATAGAAACACATCTTTTGGCATTTTGTCAGTTCTGTAGTTTTGGTAGATTGGGGACAGGTCATACGTTCCTTTTGTATCCTGCTGGAGTGGACATCTCTTGTCTAGTCTTCTCAGTGTTCAAAGCCCTGATTTCTGGTAATAGTGCCTGTATTTTACTTTGGGGACTGCCTGACTCCATTGACTATGGTCTTGGTGGGACTGTCACTCATGGTGTCCCACTCTCCCCATGCCAAGGGGTGCACAGGTGATTTGAGGGAGGCCAGTCAGAGTTTTTTTGCCATGGCTTGTCTCTGGAGCAGAGTAACACAAACACTGAGAACAGACAGAGTTGATGTATTCCTCTCCCAAGAGCCCTCTCTGAAGAAGAGGTTGTTTGTTTTTGAATTCCAGGAACCACTTTGATCCTGCTCCTTTTTAATTCTGTGTTTTTATTTTTGTTTTTTTACACTCATCTTCAATCCTAATAAATTTCTTTTTTGATTAGGTTAGCCAGAGCCTGTCTATGTTACTTGCAACTAGGTGGCAGAACCTGGAGAATTAGAAACCCATGCTCCTAAATCAGAGAGACCTATATTATTTTACTATTTATTAAATATTTGGCATTGGACAAGTTGTTTAATCTCTCTAAACATGTTTCCTTACCTATGAAATGGGGATAATAGGGTTGTTGAAAAAATGAACTTATATATGTAATTTGCTAAGCGGAATGCCTGGACTTAATCAGATAATTTGCTTAGCCTTTTCTTATCAACTCCTTAATAAATATTAGCTGCTAGGATTTGCATTGGAAGACCAAAGAGAAGTATGTTCTCCACCCCCCACCCTTCAAATAAGGACCAGATTGTTTGTACAATACTAAATATAGGTAAATATGAAGAAAAAAATCATAAGAATGGAATATTACAGCATCAGCCCCAAGGATAAACTGAAAACATACCAAAGCAGAAGACTATAGAGGATTTATTAGACCAGGGATTTTACAGATTTCAGAGCATTAAGAACTCACAAAATCATATGGTCCAATAACTTGATTTCAAGCATTTAAAAGGTTCTGATTCCCATTTTCCAGTTGAAGTAACTGATGGCCTTTTACTCAATGAATATTTGTTGAATATCTACTCTGTGTCTGACATTGTGTGCTAGAGTCTAGGAATAAGGAGGTGAAGGATACAGCCAGGAGTGGAATCCAGACTGTATCTAGAAACACAAAGACGTACGGATGCTATAAACATAACTGAATAGCGGCATAAATACTGGATGGCAATGAGGAAACCTTATCTCTACTCTTGGATCTGACTCATGACCTGTGCTCCCTAGGGAAACTCTAGCCAGAGAAGAGGGTAAAATCCCCAATGTTTCAGTCGTTTGGTATAATGTTTATTTTTTGTTCACAAAACGGTTCCATATAGTTATTCTTTGTTGACAGTGGATTTTTTTTTCACCTGGTGATTCAGGGACACAGGTTTTTCCCATCTTGTGGCATCACCATCCTAAAGGGCCTCAGAACCCTCTATCTCGAGGCAGGAAGTGAGCGGAGGAAGATTGGAAAGAGCACAGTTACTTCCTAACCTGAGACAGTTATGATGACTGAGATGCCTGGAGTGGACACTTGGACTTGCCCTAATAGGCTACGTGTCCTCACGCAGGTACATGGATACAGGGATTCACGGGGATTAGGAAGTGTACAGTCCCTTCTTAGCAATGACTCAACAGTACAAAGTGAAGTAGAAACCAGGTGAAGATCCAGCTGCCTCTGCCTTCTGAAGGCAGAGCTTTCTTCCTTGGTCTTCAGTTCTCTAATATTGAAATGATGACCATGAGATGACACATTCTATGACACTAAAAGTCTCTGAAAATTATGGATGGTAGGTTTTTATTTGGCTCAACACATTTGAGGTTCCATTTATCCATCAAATTAGACACACACACAGTTGAAAACAGAGAGGATATTAAATAATCACTTTACAGGTTAAGCATCCTACATCTGAAAATCCAAAATCCAAAATGCTCCAAAATCTGAAATCTTTTGATCCCTGACATGATGCTCAAAGGAAATGCTAATTGGAGCATAGATTGAGACCAAACCCCACACTGTCACGGTTTATTAAGAAGAAGGCAAAGAGCTAGCAAATAAAACCCAGAGTTTGGGAGAACCTCTTATCTCCAGTGTCATGAGTTGTTTCTGGAGTAATGGAGTAGGTACTGCTTTGGAAACCTAGACACCTCGGTGACCGTGGCAATATGGGTTTTGGTCTCAATCTATCTATATAGCTACTAAGATCTCGTTTTCTTACCTGGGAAAATATTGCTTATCTGCCTTTGTTGACTACCTGTAGGCTTCACATCTGCGCTTGGGGCAGGAGAAAGGGTTCTAGTGTGGAGAAAATAGAGCCAGCTCTGTTGCTTAGTAGATATTTGGTTGTGGGAGCATTTCTTATGTGTTCTTCACAGTCCAGATGGCCAGCTTCAGTTCATAGAACAGTTCAGTGTAACCAACACGTCTTTGCTTTCCACACACCAAGTGGTGTTTATCTTTGTCTCAATTGTTTTCCTGTTAGTACCAGCACTTCCATTTTTCCATTTCCTACTCATCTTTATAAAACATTGGGACCAATTGCAGTAAAACACCAAACTAATTGCACAAACATGGCGCAAAAGATGGTAATGATGCAGAATGTGTCTGAGTTCTGATTATGAAGTTGATTTACGAGTGTCAATGTGAAAAGCAATTGTGTGGAAATCAAGAACATCCTTAAGGAATTTATTCTACAAATACATTGTATTAGGGTAGCTTCCCCAGAAGCAGATTCTGATACAGGGATTTGTGTGAAAGTGTTTTATCAAGAAGTATTCCTGGAAAAAACCCATGGGGAATTGGAGAAGCGGGACAGGGAAAGGTAGGAAGCCAATAAAGTGCTTGTTATTGTGCTTGTCATTGCGGCCATGAAGAAAACCAGCAAGGAAGGTCCCACAGAAGGAAACCTGGTCGCATTCCTGAAAGTGAGCACTGGAGGTAGGTAGATCACACCTCAGTGCTTTCTTCATCAGGGAACAAGGGAGCTGGATGGAGTATATATACCCACCACCCCACTCCTTGGTCATTGGCTAAAGATATATAAATCTCTAGCATTCACCTCTCTGTATTTTGGTGCAGCTAATTCAAGCTGGGCTCCAGCTGCCTGACAGCAGCCTTGGAAGAGAGAAGTAAGTGCTGGCTCTGGGAGTGAGAGCACTTTGGGTGGAGGTATGCACAAACATGGTAAAAGGATCCAAGGGAATATGGATGGGCCTCTCTGCCAGGCACTCCTCTAAAATGCAATAGAAAAGATGAAAAATATTGTTTCTAGCCACTCTCATCCAGCTTATTTGGATAGGAAGAAAATAGGCAATGAGAAGCAAATAACAAATTAATTAATTATATTTTGTGATGTGTAATAAAAAATAAGCAAAGGCTGATATGAAGAATAAGAAATCTGGAATATATAGATGCTAAGTAAAGAATTCTCTCTGAAAGGAATTTTAAGCTGCGGCTCAAATGATGAGAAGGAGTAAACCATTTGACAGGCAAAAGAGGAATATATTCTATGCATAGGGAACACCATCTGCAAAGTCCCTGAGGTGGGAAAGTCAATGACACATTCCATGAACTAAGTGAAGACTAGAGAGGCTAGACTCTAAAGCCTAGAGAGTAAAGGGGTATTTTAGTTATCTATTTGTTACCTAAAAAGCCACCCCAAACTTAGCAGCTTTAAATACAATTCTTGCAGCTGCAGTTATTCTGTTGGCTTGACTAGAGTGGGATGGTGTATGATGGCCTTGCTCTGGCAGCTACTACTAGTTCTCAACCAGGCAAAGTCTCTAATAGATTAGCTTGGGCTTCTTCACATGGAGGCAGTATTTGACAGAGTAAGGGCAGAAGCTGCAAGGCCCCTTGAGCATAGGTGACTTGCTTCAGAAGGCACACAATGTCACTTCCACCAAATTCCACTGGTCAGAGCGAGTTCCAAGAACAGCCCACATTCAAGGGATCAGGAAAATGACTTCATCTCTTGACAAGAGGTGCTGCATAGTAAGTGTGGCCACTTTTTATCTACTACAGGCAGAAGATATGATTCAAGATGTGCCAAGGGTCAGATTAAGTAGGTCATTGTAGGGCATGGTGAGCTGTTTGGATTGTTAAGATTTGAGAGCATGCAATAACTGGTATCTATCATCATTTTTTATCAAGTTCTGAATTAGTATAGAAATAAGATAAAGATATATGATGCATGGAAATAAAAATTCACTCTATATCTCTTGGCATGTGGTTTATATCTGTGGACAGGTGGAGACTTTAATAAAGAACCACCGCATTAGACAGAATTGTCCATCTAGTCACCAACAGGGCTCTTCAGTTACTAGATGCATAGTCTTGAGCAAATTGCTTAACTTCCTTGTGTTATTGAGAATAAAATGAAACAATGCTTGCTAAGTTTTTAGTCCAGTTCATGGCAGGGAATGAGTTTTCAATTAAGTTTGTAATTGTTGACAAAAATAAGGAGCTCTGGGTGGTTGATTTGCATAGAGTTGATGGAGGGATGGTATACCCACTGTTTTCTTCTTCCCTCTCCCCTTATGAAAAGACCCTATTCCTTTTTTTTTTTTTTTAAATCACAATCTTTCCCTTCCTTTTCTTTCAACATCTTGGCATTTACCCACACAGATGCCTTCAGCACAGGAATATAAGGGACTGAAGCAGAGAAGAACTTTTGTAGAACCGGACAAGTAGACCCTCAGGGTTTATTATCTTAGTGAAGTTGCTGGTGAATTTAAATAACAGTAACCAGTAAATCTCTTTCTTGTATTTCATTACGAAGACAAAAACAACGAGAAGTAGTACTTGGTGTCAGCTAGTGTGACTGTTTCTAAGGGGACGGGAGAGGAGTGTGCCTGCGCATGTGAGCCCTAGTTTCTGTGGAATAATTCTTCTCAGGAAAACACCACTAAAACACACATATGCAAATGAGTGCAGGCACTCACACAGCCAAATGACTAATTGTTTCTGTCTTCAACACTTTGTATAGAGAATTTCAGGCAATCCACAAATTCTATAATTTATTGGATGTCACTGCTCATACAGAAAGGATGGTCATTATCTTAGGCATATTTATGGACCTGGTTAATGCTAAGTTTTAAAAATGTTATGGAGGACTTAAATCTAGGCAAGTGACTTCTACCCGTTACCTAGAGATATGCAATTTGCTGGCCCCCTTTCCAGAGGGAGCTTACTAGATACGGAAAAATATTACATGGTTGTATAAAAAGGAAACAGAACAGCGGAGAAGGCTTCCAACACTAAAGAGTAATGACCTATGAAATGGCTAAAGGAAATAAGGAAATGTAGTCTCTCAATTAAAAAAGGAACAAGAAAGAAAGTACACACATGGAGGTACAGGGCATAGCTAAGCACCGAGAGATTGTAATTCTATCAACAGATTGTAAATACTCTTCGAAGTCAATTTTTCTTGGATGACCCCTTCTTGCCTTTCTACTCCTAGCTCCACATAGGTACTCATCTTAATCCTAGGAAATCTCTTCTTAATAAGGACGTTCACTGCTAGTGTGTGGCAGAGCCACTGTGCACCTCTGGGCAGGCTGGTTGCATAGCCCATGCTTTTCATCATTTTGTGCATTGCTACTGTGTTTCCCCGAAAATAAGACAGGGTCTTATATTTATTTTTCCTCAAGAAGACACCCTAGGGCTTATTTTCAGGGGATGTGTTATTCTCCCCCCAAAGCCTCAGCTTGCAGCACGCACAGGTTGGCTGGGACCTGACAGGGGGAGCCAACCTTGTTGGTGGGGCTGCCCACACCTTTCCTGTCACCTCTGACATAGTAGCTGCCATGATGTGGCAGATGAGAAGGGCTGCTCGTCTTTTCTACTGCTCTGCGACGAAATGCATGGGTTGTGCAGATATGCTGTGTAGCCACGCCCATCACTAGGCCTTATTTTTGGGGTAGGACTTATATTGTGCAAATGATTAGAAATCCTACTAGGGCTTATTTTATGGGTAGGTCTTATTTTCGGGGAAACACGTTATATGTCCTTATTATAGTCACTAAATCACTTTGAGCTTTGGAGTTTCTCATCTTTAACTTGAGGCTTCTTTGTTTAGGTTGCTGGTGTAACGACGAAATCTGATTATAATTCAGATTCTTAGCAAAGTGTCCTGAACTTAACGGGCACTACTAGTTAAATGGTTGCTACCGTTATCTTGGTGGTGTGGTTTGCCCCTAACTTCCAACTTCTTCAGAAATGATCTTGATTGGAAATTTTATAAAATGACACTCCTTTCTCTTTAGGTCACTTCTACTTTAACTTGTGCTATTCATGCCCACTCGATCATGTCAAGTCGTGATCACGTCAAGTTGTGATCCTGTCAGCTGAGCTTTCACTACCTTACCTTGCTTCTCGTTCCCTGTTAATTTTTTACATTTTTCTGTTGGCCAAACAACACTCAGTGTTAATTTGATGATATGCGTCACCATCCAAACCATGACATTTTTGAGACTGAAAGGAAAGTGCAGGTCAAGTTGGGACTACCCAGGACAAAGCAGGTCATGTGATCACCCACACTCCTGTGCAGGACGGGGAGCTCACAGACCTGCTCCGTTAGGTTCCCTATTGATTCCTTATGAGAAGCCCCAGGCTTGTCAATCCAAAAGATTCTTTCCAATAAAAAAAAAAAAAAAAAACCTCCACAAAACAGGATTTTTAGCCATTTCCTCTGGAAAGTTTTACACCACTGAGCCCTTTGAGCTTTTTTTTACTCAAAAAATTTGTTGTGCTTTATAGCCAGACTGGGTACTCAGCTACAGCCTTCTTGGTGGCTCCAATACTAAAACATGTTCATGCTATTTGGTAAATAGCTGCTGGCTTGAGCTTCTCATACACTCACCACCCTACCCTGGCTGCTCCAGCCCTGCCTTCAGGCTCCCTGGGCCTCCAGCCCCTGAAGAATTAGTATTGAGAACAGTGTTGGTCAGCATTATGCCACGGGACTCCCCAGGGCCTTGTCCCACATCCCCAGGGCTCCACTCAAGGCCTGGGAGTCCCTAGTGGGCAACACCAGGAGAGAAGTTCTGTTGCCCACTTCCTGCTAACCTGCCAATCCACGAGCAGTGGCTCTCACACTCCAGCCTTCATCCCAGTGCTCCTGACCAGGGACCTTGTCAGAGGATGCATAGGTACCAGCAGGGAAAATGGTCCCCATTATGTCTTTGTCATCACGTTAGGAAAACGCTCATCCATAACATTTTAGACATCAACCTTCAATCCTAGTTTTGCTATTACCCTGCCATGGGATTTTAGGCCATTCCTTTAACCTCTCTTAGATTTCAGCTTCCTGAATATCTGGCTTAGCACATAGGGTTGCTGTGACAATTATAAGACGAGATGTGCACTAAAGTGCTTTGCGAGTGGTTATTTGTTACATATGTATAAGATGTTAATGTCACTGCTGCAATTATTACTACTCAATGTCACCCATGATCCACAGATCTGTTTTCAGACAGTACTTCTATACCAATGTGTGTCTCATAGAGAATGTTAAAGCAGGAAGAGAAGTTAAAGATCATCCAGTCCAAAGATAGGAAACTGCCAGATATTTAGGTGGGAACTGATATTTTTTAACTACACAGAGTTTTTTTTTTTTTTAATTCTTCTTGTTTTTCTTTTTTAAATTCAGTTACTAGCATTGACATACCAATAGATTTTTACATTGTAATACGGACTTTTTTTGGCATCTCTTAGAAAAATTGGCCTACATTCTAAATAAATCATACAGGTCAAACATCAGCTGGAGCTGAGGAGGCTGCCTCTTGTATAAAGTGCACATGCACAGCAGCTGCCCGGGTGGCCTCCATGCTCCATCCTAGACTCCTCATTTCCTAACATCAGGTGGCTTCCAAGGCTGGGGCCATTATAGGCCTTTGAGATGGCCATCTGCTTCCTGTCCCTCCTAGTTGGCCCTCCCCTACTCCAGATGAGGAAACTGAGGCCTCCAGCCTGCTCTTTGTTTTACTAGACGTCCTTATTTACCACAATGCTTATTGTCTGAGTCCATGTTCTGTCTTCTCAACCACATAAGAGAGATCACATCTTCTATTTTATTTTATTTCATATTATTTTATCTTATTTTATTTCATTTTACCTTATTTTATTCTTAATCTACTCTAGAGTTCATTTTAGAGTAGCTTAAAAAAATATTGACAGAGTCTTTCTGCCTCTACTGTCTTAACCTGTCTCCTAGGAAAAGGCTTTTAACCTCTCTTGAAAACAGACTACTGGGTCTATGTAAAAATAGTGTTTAATAATAGTACAGAGAGCATTTGATTCTTTTATACGAGTGCAATTGGTAGTCACCTGAGTACTTACATATTCATGACCTCATTTGATCTGCAGAGGAGCTGGAAGACAGAAAGGGCAGATAATAGCACTGCCTGAAAACAGGCTCTTAGAAACAGGGGTCCTCATGCACCAAAGCTCTATGCAAATATCCAGCATGCCATCCTACTTACAAGAGCAGGAAACAAGGGACAGGCACAGGAGAGTTGAGCCAAAAATAAAACACTGAGTTGGTACCAGAACCAGGTCTCCTGTTTCTGTCTAGAGCCCGGGAAATATAGACAGAGCTGGAAGGAAACTGGGGAATAACTGATTCCAGATTCTTCACTTGATACAAGTGGAAACTGAAGCCCTAAGGAGGGAAGTTACTGCCTCCACTTTCTGTTATAACTGAAACAAGTAGCTTTAGAATATGGAATTTCTAAAGTTTTGTCAAGAATTCTATTCTAATTCTCAAACCAATTTCCCAAACCCATGGTGATATTTCTATATTAAAAAAAATACAAAAAACAAAAGAGAGCCAAAACTAGAACATTTTCAAAAGGATAAGGTCATCACACTGTCTCAATACATTTTAATGATGCATTGATTAATGCATAGCAATTTTTCTCTGCCACTGAAATTTGTTTTTTTTCTAAAGTGAATCGATAAGTGTATGTGTATTTTGAGTTTCCTCCCTTCTTTGTCCTTACATTATGCCCTAAATCTGTTCCTTTCTCTTTTTCTCGGTATTTTCTCAGATCTTCTGCCGTATTTCATCTCTACATTGTGGTGGAAAGTATCCAGACCCGGAACCAGAGAGAGTTGGATTCAAACACCTTGATGTCCTTATACCAGGTGTGTCAAGGTAGAGAAATCACTCCTCTCTGGCATGCTGTGTTTATCTAGAAGTACTGCTTTTACTTTAGTTATTGTCATTCCCCCTCTTGCTTACAGGTTGTTTACTCACTGACCCATTCTCAATGTACTGTTTTTGAATATATGCCTAATTTTCACATTTGCATAATGTAACTACCTGCGCCTATCACCTTTAAGGTCTAAGGGAAACATAATACTGGGATGGTTCTGCATTTTTAAGCTGTGCAAAATGGAACACTTTTTAAACCTCACTGAGTCTCATTTATTCACTCATTCATTGAGCAACTATAATGTGGCAGGCAGTGTCTAGGCACAGGAGAAACAGCTGGAAACAAGATAGCAGATCTCTTGAAGCTTTCATTCTGGAGGGGGAAAACAATAAGCAAACAAGCTAGGAAAATGTCAGATCATGATGAGTATTATTCAGGTATGATGTAGTATTACCTGTTTACATGCATCTACCAGGTCATGTACATTTTTTCCCATTTTGCCTACTACCTTATAATTGCTTGTGTATTTATTTTCTCCATTAGAATCCAAATTTATGAAGAGAAGGGACCTTGTCATTTTTCTTCTAAATTCTCAATTCTTATATCGTGTCAGCTGTAGTGAATGTGCTCAGTAAAAATTTTGAAAATTGGCTTCATTTTTGACTTCATCTTATTTTTCCCAATTCTTGTTTCCTTTATTCCTGATTTCTTAATGTACCCTTAAAAAGGCAAGTATTTTTATAAATTATTATAAATCTTTCTGGAATGAGATAAGTTTATATAATTAAATAGCAAACAAACAAATAAGTAAATAAATACACGAAACACCTAGAAGGTATCAAATGGGTAAATGAGTAAGTTAAGAAGTATATAAACCTAGGTTAGACAAAGATTGAGTTCGAATACAAACTTTCCAGCTTCTGCAAGTTTTATGACCTGAGAAAGGAGCTTATCTTTGCTGAGTCTCAGTTTTTTCATCTCAAATAGTGGGCTAATGTTTTATCTGCATCATGTCTTGAAAATATTATGTATATAAAGGATTATGTATACAATAATAATAGCTCATCTCTTTGAGTGCTTACTTTGTATCAGTGCTTTATATTTATTGAAGACTGAGACACAAAGTGTTGATCGTCCACTTTGTGATATCATCAAATTGTGATCAACAATCCAATTTTCTTAATCATTACTCTAGACTTTCAGAACCACAAAGTGGGCATTCAATAAAATGTAGCCACTGTAAGTATGAAGTTTATTAGCTTTTATTGTATTGTCTTACTAGCAATATTGAACCACTTGCAGAAAAGCATTCTATGAGAAACCAAAGCATGGACCAACATTCATGGTGTAAAGGATTATGACCCCAAACCAGAACAAATGTGTGTCCTTGTTTGCCAGGGACTGTCCTTGTTTGGTCTAGTTGTACAAGCATAAGTGCACACTCCCAATTATTACAATAATGTTCTGATTTATATAGTTACTCTATCCTCACTGATTCACATCCAAAGCCAACTGTGTACAAAGGACACAGAGGAAGAAAAAGGAACACAAGGCAGGTTCATTCTGTAAATATGTCTTCCACCTCACGAACACATCCTCAAAAGAGGCTTTGATTTATGTGTCCTGATTCATGGCAATTGGAGGCGTGGAAGATTTGTCACCTTGGATTTTGAGGGTCTAATTATTTACACTCCAAAACTATGTCTTCACCTCTGAGGAATGATAGAGGGATGGTATTTGAAGTACCATGTTAATGGGAGGGCTACAAAAATCAATGGCAGAATCAGGGATGAGAGCCATTTAATCTCATTTCTGCAGCTCGAGATGCCAGCACATCTGTCTTTCTCAAGAGTATGCACACAGCTCTATTAGGTGCTGTGCGTGCTATAATTCTACTGTAATTGCAATAGCATTATAAATTATTGTCATAACACCGTGGAATGAGTATACCAGAGCTCTGGTTCATGGCTCTGTATTTTCTGTATGTGCGGCCATTTATATTTGGAGATGGTACAAGGAGCTGTGAGCATAAATATGCCCACATTCCCATGTCACATTAGACTGCTGTCTGCTTCTCTGATCAGCTTTGTGAGATCTTGCAATGCACTAAGAGAAGGGAGCTCTGTGTTCTATACATAGTGATACCACTAACTAGCTATGTAACCTTGTGAAGGTCACAGTCCCTATCTTGCATTCATGTTGTATAAAATAAATACATTGAATTGAATCACAGATTTCCACATTGCAACCATGTTTTTAGCTCCTCACTTTTTGGGGACCATTTTGCATATCACATCTAGGACAGATTTTTTAAAACATCTTTTTTAAAATGCACAATACAAAATCATTGTAATCACAGCATTATGCTAACAACATGCATGTTGGTGTGGAAAGGGAAAGTGGCTTTCTCCAGATTTGACTGTTTGGGTGATAGATGGAAAAGGATCAATGCTTCTTTTTTTTATCATATGTAGTTGCAGTCTTCTCTTTGAGTTTCCCAGACTTTTGTTTTAGCTCACTGTCACTCTCATGAGATTTGGTGCATGTCCTGGCTGACACACAGCTGGTGCTTAAGAATCTGCATCCCATATCTTCTCCTCTGTGTGTACACCCCCTTCTTCCTGGTGCCTTGGAGGCCCCTGGATGGTCCAATAACACCATAAATCTCCTGTCTCTTTGACTATAGTGGTGAACCCTTGAGCCTGCAAGCATTCTTAGGATTCAACCTCCATACCCTTTGAAGTTGTGTTTGAAGGCAAAGTGGTGTTGTGCATGTCCTTCAGGCAGATCCACACCATGCCATCTCTTCCCCATCCTCTACTCTTTTTGCTTTCTGGTAGCTTAGTCTACCAGTCTTTCACATAATACTTATGAAGTCTTCTTCCCTTGGCTTTGAGGAAAGGTGGCATATCCCTGTTTCATAATCATTCTCCCTCGCAAAGACAATCTTTTTTGTTTTGTTTTTTTATTTTGGCATACTATGGGGGTACAGATTTCAAGGTTTCAATCTTTATCCAAGACTTCCCTTTCAACACAGGAGTAGAAGGAAGTGAATGGAAATGTTTTTTGGAGGAGCTGATCTTCTAAAATTCTAGCTCTGCATAAACCTTTGAAAAGGGGGAAAGCCTCAAACACTAGTGGTTGTCTTAACAACAAAAAAAAGTGTTTAGCTCTTCTGGTCTTAGCTTTAAGGTTAACTTTAGCTAACTTAGCACACTATCCAGAAGGATACTTTCAAAATAAAACAGAAATCAGCCCAAATCACTTCTCAGCTTAAAATGCCCCATCATCCCACCTCTTTCAGAGTAAAAGACAAAGTTCCTAAAATGATATTCAAAGTCATATTTAATCTGGCTCCCACTTCCTCTCTGTTTGCACTTCCTCCCCCTCATTCATAGCTTCCTGCTCTCTGGCTGTTCTGAACTCCATAGAGTTTCTATAAAGCCAAGACATTTCTTCATTATTGTTTTTAGTGCTTGTTACCAGTCCTTCTTCCTGGGATATGTGCATTTCTCCCTCTGTCACTTGTTCTGGGTCTCTGCCCAAGAGTCACTTTATCTGAGAGTCTTTCCACAACTGCCCTATCCAAGGTTGCAACTCCTCTTTTCCTTTGGATGCTCTAACACCCTTACTGTTCTATTTATCTACAGATATTCTCCATTATTACCATTTTATATATATATATTTTTGTTTGCTTTCATCTTCTTTCTCTAGAATGAAAGTTCATAAGGGCAGAAAGTTTTGTCTGTTTCCTTTATCATGGCACACTCAGTAGCTAGAACAGTGCTTGGCATATAATAAGCATTCAATAAGTATTACCAATACCTTTGAACACATAAATGGTTGAATCAAATCTGTTACTTTTCCATTCTTTCTACTGCACCTCTATCTAGTAGTTCTCTTTTCTTTTGCTTAAAAAAAATCACATATAGGAGATAGGATCAAGACAACCAATGAGACATAGTTTGTGTGATTTGTCCTCAGAAAGAAACCAGAATAGTAAACAGATTTTCACATTTCAAATATATTACCTAGGAGAGAAGGCCAGGATTAGTAAAGGAAATGACAGGAAGCACCAAAATTTGGAAAGGAGAGGGTTCAGGGCAACTTGCCCAGCTGGGGACAAGCTAAGAGCTGGGAGTGCTCCTGGACTTGAGGAAGCAGTAAGAGAAAAGCACCCAAGACTCCACACTCCTAGACAAACCTTTAAGATCTTGGCTACAAGAGAACCCCTGACCTACTCAGGTCTTGGACCTAACATAGAGAGCTGCCTGGAGATTGCACAGAGATGTTGCTCCCAAAAGGAAGCACGCATGGAATTCCTCAAGCATTTGAGCTTAGACCAGCTTGAGCTGGTGTCATTCTGACAGCCTAGACACTGGGGAACTGTGGGTGCACCTGCAATCACTGCATGGCTCTGAGGAGGGACAGAGTCCTGGTGTCCCTGTGCAGACCTGGTAAGGTACCCCCTGCTCTATTGTGGGCTGCTGTTGAGACTAAGCCAAGAAAAGACCACATTTTCCAGTTTCTTCCTCATGTTGCTTGCTTGGGTGGGGCCCTAGGCTCTCTAGTCACAGTCCCAAGGTCCCATTTTAAGAGTTTAACAACCCTGTCCTTGCCCCAAGCTTAGAATGATGCAGCTGCAGCTGCCTTCTTGCTTAGGAGGGACAGGGAAACTCTGCTTTCCGACCCATATCTAAGATAATATCCACCACCTTGTAAAGAGCTGCTGTTGAAACTGAGTCTCAAACTGCACTCCCCAGAAATTTTTGCTTATGCAACCTGCCTAGGAAGGGCCCCACCCTTTCTGGTCACAGGCCCAAGGCACCATTTTGGGAATTCAAAGCTGCTCTGCTCCCTGGTCTCAGGCTATATTCAGGCTGGCTCAGGTATAGCCTCCACCTAGTTAAGGAGGGACAGGGGAGCTCAAAGTTTACTACATATACTGAGGACAATTCCCATCACTTTGCTATGGGCTTCTGTGAGACTAAGATGCATGCATACAGCTCTTCCCTTAACATCTTTCCCATGCTGTTTACCTTCTGCTCCAAGTACTAGTTTTTGAACAAGCCACCTGAAGATCCAAGAATTGTCCCTCCAGGACACAATAATACCACTACCAGCATAAGTGCTCTGGGGGCTAAAATCAGGCATGCCCAGCTCACTGTTCCTTCTACTGGAGCCTGAAGACTGATTCAGCTGGTGTGCAAGTCCCCAGCAAAACTTCATCACAGTCTCAAGAAATAACTTTATCCTAAGCCACTAAGGAAATCACAGATACCACTGACACTGTGTGCTGCCTAAGAAATAATACAAAGATCACACTGCCACAGGCAACCAAAATCAAAGCCAAAGTGGCCTACACAATCAACAACATATGTACATCTTCACACAGATAGTCTCTCCTTTGAAAGCAATTTCAAAACATTGGATTAAGTGACTATTAAATCAGAAGTGCAGATATCAATAGAAGGACACAGAAAACATGAAAAAACAAGGAAATATGACTCCACCAAAGGACCACAACAATTGTCCAGCAACAGATCCCAATGAAAAATAATTCCCTATAATGCCAGATAAAGAATTCCAAATATTTATTTTACAGAAGCTCAATGAGATGCAAGAAAAGTCTTAAAACCAATACAAACAAACCACAGAATCAACTCAAGATATGAATGAGAAATTTACCAAGGAGATAGATATCTTAAAAACAACACTAACAATAACTCAGAAATTCTGGAGCTGAAAAATTAATTGAAGGAAACATAGGACACATTTGATAGTTTCAAAAATAGACTAGATCAAGCAGAAGGAAGAATCTTAGAACTTGAAGACGTGTTTTTTGAAATACTCTGGTTAGACAAAAGAATAAAAAAGAATGAGCGAAACCTTTGAGATGTCTGGGACTATATAAGTCAACGAAACTTTGGATTATCAATATTCCCAAGATAGAAGAGACATCAAAAGGTTTGGAAAACCTATTTAAAGAAATAATCAATAAAAACTTCCAAGGACTAGCAAGAGAGTTAGAAATTCAGATACAGGAGGCCTAACAATCCCAGGGCAAATGCTTTGCAAAAATGACTTTACCACATCACATTATAATTAGAATGACTAAAGTCATAGTGAAAGAAAGAATTTTACAATTAGCAAAAGAAAAGCATTTAATCACCAATGAAGGAAATCCCATCACACTAAGGCAGACTTCTCAACAGAAACCTTATAGGCCAGAAGAGAATAGGATGGTATTTTCAAAATGTTAGGGGAAAAAGAAACTGGCAACCAAGAATTTTATATGCTGACAGAATAAGCTTCATAAATAAAGTAGAAATAAAGTCTTTCCCAGACAAACACACACTGAGAGAATTTGTCACCACTATACCGGTCCTACAAGCAGCGCTCAAAAGTGTCCTAAACATGGAAATGAAAGGTAAATATTCACTATTACAAAAACTCATGAAAATATAAAATTCAAAAGTCTCAAAACAATTGCACAAATGGGGAAGAGGAAGGAATTAAATGACAACATGACAGATGTTCAACAAACCACAAAGACAAAAGATCAGAGAATTAGAAAAGAATAAAGAATTTATAAAAGAATTAGGAAATAATTAACAATATGACAAGAACAAAGCCTCATATGTCAATATTAACCTTGAATGTAAATGGATTAAAAGCTTCACTTAAAAGATATGAATTGGCAGACTGGATTTAAAAAAGGATCCAGTCTATGTTGCTTCAAAGAAACTCATTTTACCCATAAACACACATGTAGACTGAAAGCAAGGGCATAATCAAAGATATAACATGCAAATAGAAATAAAAAGTCAGCAGCATCTACTATTTGATCGTGAAATCCCACTACTGGGTACCTACTCAAAGGAAAATAATCATTATACCAAAAAGATACTTGCACTTGTATGTTTATCAAAGCACAATTCACAATTGTAAAGACACAGAATTAACCTAAGTACCCAGCAACCAATGAGCAGATAAACAAATGTGGTATATATACCATGAAGTACTACCCAGCTATAAGAAAGAAAAAAATAATTTCTTTTGCAGCAACATGGTGGAACTGAAGGCCATTATCCTAAGTGAAGTAATTCAGGAACAGTAAAATTAATGCTGCATGTTCTCATGTAAGTGGGAGATAAACTATGGCTATGCAAGGGCACACGGAGTGGTATAATGAACATTGGAGACTAAAAAGAGAGAGTTTGGGAGGTGGTAAGAGATGAAAAATTATCTATAGGGTACAATGTACACTATTTGGGTGATGGATACACTAAATCCCAGACTTCACCATTACACAATACATATATGTAATGAGATTAAATTTGTAACTCATATATCTAGTAAATTTTTTAAAGGAAAACATTATATACAATAATTACTGTTATTGTAATACAAATATTTAAAAAATCATATAAAATGTTATTTAGTGAAACATATCCCATCAAACCTTGTGACTCTGATTATAATTTCTTTATGCATATGCAAGCATTAAATATATGTTGTTTCTCCTTTGCCTATTTTCTACTGCTTTGGTTTTCTCTAGTCTTTGTAAATCTCTCTCTCTCTTCCTACTTGCTCTCTCTCTTTCTCCCATCTCTCTCTCTCTCTTTGTTTTTTTCTCTCTTCTTTTTCTTTCATTTCTTCACTTCGTTTTTACTTTCCTTCAATTTTATCTCTCTCTGTGTATAAGATGTCTTTGCTTCTTTCTTTTACAACTTTTCTCAGCTATGTTAGCTTATCTTTAAACTCTTCTTGTTCTCTGGTTTTACTTTTCCTGAGCTACTAAATTTCTGCTTGTGATATTCTTTAATAAAAGCAATTGCTTTATTAATATATTTTGATTCATTACATTTTCAGAATGTTCTTTTGATGGGCAATCTTCATCTTATGGTAAATTTTGCTTCTCTTTTCCTTATTTGGTAATAGTATCTTTGAATTATTTCTTTGTTTCTGTTTTTTTATTTAATAAAGTAGACTTTTTCCCAGACAAAGTATATTCAGGAGATTCTTATGGATGGAAGAATAGCATCAAAAGCTTCAGACCCTAGAGACTCTCCCCTTGTCTGCCATTAGCATGATTCCTACAAATATGGCTGATTTGTATGATTGTCAGTTGAGCCTTCTCTTCCTCACCACCAAACTCACTCAGCTCTTTTACTTGCTGCAAAAGGTGGTTACAGATTTTGCTCTTTAGGCCATGAACCCCACATTTAGGAAATGCATCTTTGCTGGTGCTTTCTGTGGTTTGACACTGCTGGACCCTCTTGTCACCTGTTCCCATCTCTTCCTCCCATTTGCTTTATACCAATCTCAGTTTTTGTGGCCTTTTATGTATTGGATTTTATGTATTGTATGGATTGTATGGCCTTTTATGTATTGTATGGATTATACCTGTCTCCTAGTTTTACTGAAAATGGAAATTGCAATTTTTTAAATGTTATCTTTACTTTTCATTTCAGAACATTGTGGCAATACAAATGCTTTGGTTATATAAATTGCCTTTGCACCACATGACAAGGGTGCCCCTCCCCTAGACAGCACACACCACATTTGTTGGTGTGGATTTATCCATCCCTTTCCCCCTTCCAAACACTCGACCCTATGAATGTTACTTCCCATGTGTGCACATTAGTGTTGATCATTAGTACCAATTTAGTGGTGAGCACATGTGGTGTTTGTTTTTCCATTCTTGTGATGCTTCACTTAGAAGAATTGGCTCCATCCTCATCCAGGATAATACAATAGATAGTTCTTGTTTTTTATCATGGAGTAGTACCTTTGGTATACATATGCCACATTTTGTTAAGCCACTCATATATTGATGGGCACTTGGGTTATTTCCACCTCTTTGCAATTGTGAATTGTGCTGCTATTAATATTCTAGTGCAGATGACTTGTTGGCCATTAGTCTATCTTCTTTTGAAAAGTTTCTGTTTATGTCCTTTAGAGGTTTAATAGGGTTATTTGATTTTTTTCTTACTGATTTTCCTGAGTTCTATATAGATTCTAGTTATTAGTCCTTTTTTGGATGTATAGCATGAAAATATTTTCTCCCATTCTGTAGGTTGTTTATTCACTCTAGTGATAGTTCCTTTGGCTTTGCAGAAGCTTTTTAATTTCATCAGATATCATTTATTTATTTTTGTTGATATTATGATTACTTTGGGGTCTTCTTTGCCTAGGCTGATCTTTGCCTAGGCTAATCTCTGAGAGAGTTTTTCAAACATTTTTCTCTAGAATTCTTATGGTTTCATACCTTAGGATTAAGTCCATTATTGATTGATTTTGTGAGATGTAAGAGGTATGGATCCTGTTTCAGTCTTCTACATGTGACTATCCAATTTTCCCAGCACCATGTATTGAATAAGGATTCTTTTCCCCAGTGTATATTTTTGTTTGCTTTGTCAAAGATCAAATGGCTATATGAGTGAGGATGATTTTATATGTGGTTTCTCAGTCCTATTCTATTGTCTATGTCTCTGTTCTTGTGCCAATATCATGCTGTTTTGTTTAATATAGCTTTGTATAATAGTGTAGCTTGAAGTCTGGCAAATCGATGCCTCCCAATTTGTTCTTTTTGCTTAAGGTTACTTTAGCTATACAGGTTCTTCTCTGGTTCCATAACGAGTGTAGAATTATTTTTTCTAGATCTGTGAAAAATGATGTTGGTATTTAAATAGGGATTGCATTGAATCTGTAGATCACTTTGGGTAGTATAGATATTTTAACAATGTTGATTTTGGCAATCCATGAGCATGGTATGGTTTTCCATCTATTTATGTCCTCTGCTATTTCCTTGCACCTCCCTACAGAGCTTTTTCATCTCCTTAGTTAAATATGTTTCTAGCTATTTTATTTTCTTTGTTGCTATTGTGAAAGGTATTGAATATTTGGTTTGGTTCTCAGTTTGACTGTTTTGGCATATATATATACATATATATATATTGATTTTGTAACCTGAGACTTTGCTGAACTTATTTATCAATTCCAGTAGTCTCATGGCAGAATCTTTGGGGTTTTCTAGATATAAGATCATATTGTTAGCAAAGAATGATAATTTGACCACTTCTGCCCCTGTTTGGATGCTCTTGGTTTCTTTCTCTTGTCTGATTGCTCTGGCATCACTTATTTTCCAAAAGCTCCTCGTAATGCTTTTAATACATGATATCTTTGAAGAGAAGTGAAAAGGGCTGACTATCCCATTATGTTCATATAAGAAATACTTGTTCCTTGTTTTTGACTATTTTGGTTCTCATTAGAATTCTCTAGAGAGAAGATTGGAAATTTCCTAATTATTTTTTATGTTCTGAACTTTCTGAAGTAAGAGTATTTGGGACTTTCAGTCCAGGAGTAGAAATAGAGGTTTGCTTAGTCAACTATCCTCTTTCATTCAGTCTCCTATAAAATACTTGCCTCGGGATAGAATTGTGAAGACCAAGGAAACACAATTTACATCCAAAAGGAATTTGTTTTGCTGTTGGGAAAAACACTACTGTATCTTACTATTAAGATCATTAAATATCAAATGTCCAATTTTGAATCAAAGGTATATTATATCTCAAACAAGAAGCAGTGCAATTAATCAAAGTATGTGCCTAACTATCAACACAGTTTTGCCATCTAAACGGTAGCTTGTTTATGCCAGCAGAGAAGAAGCCTGCAGAACTACTGGCAATAAAATTGCAAAAGTCCTTTTCCACAACTTGTTGAGAATTAAATATGTTTCCTTGCAAGAAGTGATCCAAAATCTGGAAGAAGTGGTAATCAGTTGGTCCAAGGGCTGGTGAATACAGTGGACAACAGAAAGTTTCCAAGTCCAGCCTCTGTAGTTTGAGCAGAGTTGTTTGTGCAACACGTGGTGGGACGTTGTCTTGCAAGAGGATTGTCCTGTCTCTATTGACCAGTCTCAGCTGCTTAATCACAAGCATCCTCATCATTTTGTCCAATTGGTTGCAGTAGACATCTGCTGTAATCTACTGAGCAAGTTTACTGAAGCTGTAGTGGATAATACCAGCGCTAGACCACCAGACACCCTTAACTTTTTTTTTTTTTGATGAATATTCAGTTTTTGAATGTGTTTTGGCACTTCATCTTTATCCAACCATTCTGCTGAATATTTGGGATTGTCAAGAAGAAGCCATTTTTCATCACACATAACAATATGGTGTAGAACTAGTTCAACAGTTCACCTTTGTGTCGTGACAGGAAAGAAGGCAAGCTTCAGGAGGATTTCTCTTTTGAAGCTTGTTTAATTCATGTGGTACCCATGTATCCAGCTTCTTTACCTTGCCAATTTGTTTCAAGTGGTCCAATATTGTTGGAATAGTGACATCAACCCTTGCTGCTAATCGGTGCATAGCTTGAGATGGATTTGCTTCCACCATAGCTTTTAGGTCATCCTTACCCACCTTGGTCTCAGGTCACCCATGTGGTTCATTTTCAAGATTAAAATCAGCAGAACAGAACTTCTCAAACCATCTATGTACTGTGTGTTCATTAGCTACATCCTTCCCAAACACTTCCTTGATATTGCAAGCTGCACTGCATTGGCTCCAGGATGGAACTCATATATGAAAATAATATGAATTTTTGACTTATTTGTGGTTTCACAAAAATTGTTCTGAAAAAATTTGAAAGATATCACAAGCCAAAACAAGTGTTTGAAAGACTGAGGATGTACCATCATGATAAAGGCTGAGGATGTACCATCCCATAAAGACAATCTATAGTATCCCTAAACTCACCATAATCTCAAAGAGAAATTGTCAGTACATTTCAGCTATCTGTTCTGTTCTTTTCCCCACTTACCATAGCTAGTTTAGCAATTGCTGTTTTATTACTTATGTGTACAAGTACAGTTTAGCAGGTCACTAGGAAAAATGATCTTCAGCTTTAATTGCAGCCACAATAACTGCTTAAGCAAAATCATATGTTTATCACTTCCCAATATTTTAAAAGTGTTGGTTCAATCTGTGTTGCAGATGCATTTTAAGATGTATTGTAAGCTGGCCAGAGTTACTTTGGGAGAGCTTAGATTATGCTTATAATAACAGTGCAAGTAAATAGGCCACCACGGGAATGTATAAAGCAGCAGGACTGATGAGTTCCTAATGGATCTTCTCTTTGGTAAGCAAATTGGCACCTGCTATTCTTTGAACCTCACTAGCACAGATTATTTTTCCCTTCCTCTGTGCATTGTTGAGTCCAGAGCCTCTTGACTTAAGAAAGAAACATTTTTTTCATCCAACCTTTTGAGGATAAGAATGGAAAGAATGTTTTAGGCAGGGGGAAATATAGAAAGAAGAGCACAAGTAAATGGAAGAATATGTTCAGGATTATCGAATGTTTTGTGTGGCTGGAAGCTTGGGACAGGAACAAGAAATAGAGGGAGTGGGGGAGATTAGAGACAGGTATGGAAGGTGGGAAAGAGCTTGATTTTGAAAGGGCTTGCCTGCAACCTTAGGTATCATGGACATTATTCTTTGGACAATGGAGCATTATTAAAGTGATTTTAAGAATAGGAGTGATATGATCAATTTTACATTCTAGAAAACTCATTCTGGCTGGAATTTTGAGAATGGGTTTAGAGGAGGACAGATTGGGCATAGGGTTAATTTTGAAACTACTGTAGAGGAGAAATATGACATTAATGGAGATGATAGCTTGTCAGGCACTGTGCTAGTCATTGTCCATATGTTATGTGAATAAGTTCTTATCTCAACTCTGAGGTGGAGAATATAATTTTCACTGTTTTATGAATAAAAGCATAGAGATCACACAAAGGCTAAGAGGCAGAACTGGGATTCCACACTGGTAGGCAAGGTTGCAGAGACTAAGTATATTCTGGAGTTCAAAACATGGGTGCCTGAAATAAGCCAGTCTTGTATGTGGATCACAGATTTCTAGATGAGAAAAGTACCTATTCATCTGATTATTTTATTTCATCTATTGATTCTTTCTAATATTGATTAGCTTGAAACATAGCATTTTTTACAAGGATATTTTGGAGATAACTGAGATAATTTACTTGACTCTAAAACTTTTCTTACCCATCTCTGGGAGGTTTCCTGTGGAGTTGTAAAGGAGAAGATGAAAAGTCAATCCAGTATTTATAAAGACTTTCAGATGAAGAGAGTTTTTCCTCATATTTATAGAGACTTATAGAAAGTATTGTCCCAGAAGTGCTCTGAAATACTGTAAGGCAAATGTAAGTCAAACAAATTACACTTAATAGCAGGGCTGATAGTCTACAAATGCAAGAAATTTGGTCTGTTTTCCATTTCCATCAAAAAAAAAATTAGTGCCCAGCACTATGTCTTTTGGCTAAAAATAAATCCCCTGCATGTAAGGTTCAGAAGGAGTCACACTTCAGATGATAAAATTAGAATAACATTTAGGTATCCAATTTTCACAGAAAATGAATTGTTTTTAACCTTTCAATTACTCTTAAGTTTTTGTTTCTTACGATAAAAATAAGGAATGGATTAATTTTCCCGAACACCTTAAAATAAATTAGGTTGCTCTCTTTCCTCTGTCTCTCCTTTCATTCCCCTCTCCCTGCTTTTCATCCTCCCTCTTCTCTTTTTTTCCTCCCTCCCTCTTTCGCTCCCTCCCTCTTTCCTTCCCTCCCTTTTTATTTAAGCATTAACCAAAAGCTAGGGAAATCCATTTGAGGGAAAAAACCAGCTCTCCTGTCTTCCCCCTTACCCTGTAAAATCTGCACAACGTTGACAGAATGTTGATTTAGAATTACACTAATTGACAGTGAAAGACTTCATATAATCCTGTTTATATGACCTCCAATAATGTTGAAAGATCAAATAAAATATCTACCCTGGCAATTTTCAGAAGCTGTCATAGACTGTAGAAGAAATGATTTAGATGAATGAACTTCCATTTTCTACAAAATGTGAATTTGCATTTTATACTAAACCTACTTCATCATTCAGTGAGCCTGCTCCAAAACGATGACTTTTGTGGGGAACAAGTGCCTGCTTTTCTTTATAGGCACATTCAAGAGATTCTTAATAAGTGTTCTTAATAAACTGCAAGTACTGGTAACTTCCCCAGAAGAATTATCACCAGGTTTTAGTATCCTTATTTACGAGGGACACTGGCTTTCACTGCCAGTTCCAACATCATTCACTAACATAATTGACAATAACCCTTGGTTTTAGCAAGGGTCATCATAACCTTCTAACATGTAGATATTGAAAGAAGAGGTAAGATCTCTAAATAATGCTCTAAAAATGCATGACAGCATTTGAGAGTGTGTCCATTCTTATTTTCTTAAGGGAACAGCTTTTGTTTTTTATTTTATTAAAAAATGGTGACCCATACTGTTGCTTATGTTCTTTATATAACTTGAACATCCTGTGTTGCTTATGTAACTTTCAACTTTTTTTCCCCTACTCTCAAAATATTAATTTTGAGGATTATGCATTATTTCTTATGTTCTCTTTGGACAACAGAATATAGTATATAGGCAGTATCCGTGGACTGCCTTCAAGCTTATTAAATGAAACTTTATTGCATTCTCTTTACTCTTTATCTATGTGACACTCCAGGTTTGCTTTCTGATGTAGGAAGGAGTGCCACCATCTTGGAAACCAATTTAAAACTAAAGAAATGGACATGTCTTTTGGTTGTTACCCTACAAGTCTATCCTTATTGCTAATGTCTGATGAATAAAAGAGTTTGAGCAAAACAGTATTTGGAACATGATATTTGCTTATGGTTGATAAGAAAATGATAGTTGATAAGCAAATAATATTTGCTTATGGTTGAATAAATACAAAATCCTGGAGATTTTTCCTTTTTTAATTTTTTCTATTTGCCAAACAGTAAGTGCTGTCTTGGTATATTATAGGTATATTATTTTATAACTATTTTATATGTATATAGGTATAGGTATATTATTTTATACTTTCACCTAAATATTGCCTTGCCCAATAGGCTGTGACTGAAACCCAGTCATAATTAGACTCAAAATAATTAGCTCTAGACACCCACTCAGACCCCTGCTTGCTGGTTGTTCCATAAGGAATTTAAACCACTCTCAAAATGCCCCTCAATTTTGGACATTTTCAACAGGATGTATCAAATGTGCTGTCAAATGAATCTCAGCTATACCTTCCCGGCTGGATCTACCATATTCCCCTTATCCTATCCTGGCTCCATGTGGTGCATGAACACAAGAGGATTTCTGTAGTTTTCTTTCATTGCCATACTTTCAGTGACTCCAGCAGGTCCTTAACAAATATTTGTGAATGAATGGCTGCTGCTTATGAAGCCACTTGAAGGCACATCAATGCTGTTATTGATAATGGTGCCCATCTTTAGAATGTCAATGTCATGTCCAGAGAGCTGGCTCTTGAAAGTTTTCCTCAGGTGTTCTGTTCCACATGGCTGGTTTGTATGGAAAACGTGCATGAAGACATTACTTTGCAAATTGATTTAGGCTTGAATCTGTCTTTTTACTGGATTATAATTGATGGGAAAAGGAAGGGAATCGACTGACCCTGAGGGAGGTAGGTTGAAATACATAGATTCAAGAATAAAAGCTAGTGTAAGGGATGCTATGTGAAAACAAAAACTTACATCCCTTCATTCTGTGAACAAGGAGATTAGAATGCTGGAACAGATTTATTCAGAAATTTATGAAGGGTGGGGAATAGGTACAACTCATAGACCAAGAATTCTGAGATTGAAAAAAACAAAACAAAACAAACAGAGGTCTTTTAATGGATGCATATGTACAAGAAGCTTTCGGTTTTTGCTGGGTTTTGGACCCCTAAAGATCTGCCACTGATCTGTCCCATCCTCAGATAGAAGAAGACCCAAACTGGCATCAGTTAAGGAGCACCTTTTCCAGCAGAGATTGGCTTTTGTGTGCCAAGAACAAATAGTGCTAGGCATGAACAGCAAAATATGTGCAAATGAGATGGAAAAGAAGTTGGCGTTGTGGATGGCAGAAGGACATTGTTTTAGGATGATTTGCCAGGGACTTGAACAAAGCCAGGGTGTGAGCCATGTAGATGCTTGAGAAAAGAGTATTCTTGCAGAAAGAATATTATGTGCAAGAGACTTGAGGTAGGAGTGGGCATGGTTGAAATAATGGTGATCTCACAACATTATGAGGCTATTGTGAGGATAGCATGCGGAATGCGGGTGATAGGACAAGAACAACATCTGGAGTTTAGTATTCCCTTAAAAAAAGAATGTTGAAAAGATCAAGAATTCCTCTCACTTGCTGATTTTTGAAGAATTAAAATGCAATAAATATATATCTACAGCCATATTATATGGAACACAGTTGAATTCTTCAATGATTCCAAAGCCAAACACTTTAGAATCTCATCATAATTGATGTTGGCTATCACATTCCAGAACTATGGAAAGAAGGTCTGATTATAGGAATCTGTAGCTGGTATAGATTCTGATGAAGGCTAAATTATGCCATTTATGATCATTATCATATTAATCAGAGTAAATAGCAGTAGCTGCAATAACAAACAATCCCCTAAAATATATTTTAATGTGAAAATATTTTCTTCTAACTCATAGAATTCAATGAGTTTAATGCTTTTGGTTAGTTGACTCTTCTCTACTAGTTATTTGAGAATCCAGACTCTTGCTCTTTTATAACCCTGCCATCTTCCATATCCACTCTTTGTGAAGGACAGCAGAAATAAAGGGGTGCCTGTAAGATTCCTGGGAGTAGATGCATCACTCCTGCCTACATTCCATAGTCATATGGCCCCATCCAGGTGCAAAGGGGCTAGAAAACATAGTTGTTATCAATAAACAGGAGGAAATAAAATATATGGTGAACATATAGGCACACAAATTCTTTGCACAGACTTTATATTCATTATCTCATTTATATCTATAAGATAGGGACTATTATTTCTCTTTCCTAAGAGAAAATATGTAAAAGCTCATTGATCTAGTGAATGTCACAGAGATCCTATCCCAGGCCTGTATGATGGTGAGTCTTTTTTCCACCAAACAGTCATCATTAATCTCTACCTTATACTGCTTCCTAAGCAACAGGGCATGGTATCAGACAGAGCCTGGACAGGGTAGAGTCCTGGGCATCTTTCTGCTGTATCCTTTAGTATTTGGCAAATTTGGGAAGTGTCTCTACACCCTCACATATCAGTTTCCTCATTAGAAATGGGACTATTCAATCATTACATTCCCTTGTAGCTTGAAAATTCATTTAATTTTTTGTTTCCACATTTTTAAAAGTACGCCTATTGGAGAGTTACTTCTATGTTCCTGCACTAGAGAATTTTGGAGCAGACTTTCTGCTGGAATCACATCCATACAGAATATTCAGCACCTTCTTAGCTCCCTCAGCCTCCGCTCCCCTTGAAGAATTTCCCATCTGTTAGCAGACCCCACTGTCAAAGAGCAGCTGATTCCTGTTGGTTTAGGAAAGCATCCAGCATGGCTTGTGTCCAACAGCCCCTTGTATCTTTTCCGGAGCACCCTGGGAATGGAACCTGCCAAATCGCTTTCACCCCAAACTCAGCATGAAATGTGCCCATCAGGGCTTCAGAGCTGTTGAGCTAATAAAGCGGGAGACTGCTGAGGAAAAGCGGATACTTGTGCTACTCAGGAGCTCCCTGTGCCAAGAGCCCGCCCCTCCTGGCTCCCCTGGGGAAGCTGAGGTTTCACAGGTTTTAACGTCAAGACTGCAAGTGGGGCCCACAGCCAGCTTTCTGGAAAGGGGATAAACGTCCCCATTGGAATATTTTCCGCCTTCTTGTCACCTTCTCTTCCCTGTCTGGTTGGAGTAGAACCTGTCATCATCGTCATCTTCGTCTTCTGCCAGAGATGGGAGGCCATTTTACGTTCACAGAATGAAGAACAGTGGCAAGAAATGATGTCAAACCTGATGAAATACGATCCTGACAGGAGGGTGATTTTTGCAAGCCCAGAGATGAGTGAGGAATTTTCAGAATGTGCCTTTTGCTTTTCACTGTTTTTCTTCCCCCAGAATAAACCAATTCCTATGGGTGCTAAGGATAAGGAGGAGACATTATAAGAATCCCCCCAGCTGGCCACAATTTTTCTGTTAAGCCCCAGGATGGCCTAACCCATTCATTCATTCAATCATTTCAAATACTGTATCAGACACTGTGGTTGGCAACTGGACAAAAACCCCTTGCCCCCAAAAGTTCCTCCACTTCTACTTATGTCCCTCTTAACCCTTCAGTACAGTTTTCTTCCCATATAGAGGTCAAAATATCTTTTTGAAAAACATAAAACATAAATTAAATCATGTCACTTCCCTGTGAAGGACTTTTCAATAGCTCCCCATTGCATTTAGAATTAGTTGCATTTAGAAAGTTTTTACCAGCAGAAGCCAGTGAGGCCTCACCTGGCCCGGCCTGGCCTTGTGTCTACTGTGCACTTACCTCGTCTCTGTCTAGGCTCCCTGTTTCTTACCACTTTCTATCACACTAGCCTCCCCCTAGTTCCTGCACATATCAAGCTCTTGCCACAGCAGGACTTGTGCACTTTCTAGTACTACCACCGAAATGTTCCAGGTGCAATTCACTGTGGCCTTGAATCCTTCTTTTCATTTAGGTCTCTGCTTAAATTCTACCTCCTCCAAGGGACTGTTTCTGATCACCCATCTATGTTAGTTGACATTTCCCTTTATTCTCCACTGTGTCATGCATTTATTTTCTTTCCTAGGAGTTATCCCAATCTATGACATTTTACTTATTTGTTTGATTGCTTTCTGGTTCATTGACTACCTGTCCTACTCAAGTGTAAGCTGCTTTGCTTTCTCACCTATGAATAGGGTAACAAAGAAGGTCTACATAAAACCCTATCCCTGCCACTGACAATCTATTGAGGAGACAAATGTTTCAACGCACAACTCAAATACAGAGTGACAATTACAGTGCCTGAGGAAAACAGGACACTAGGAGAGAAGTGCTTGGATGCTCAGAGGAGACTTCACCATTAAGGTGAATTCTGACCTGGGCCATGAACACTGAAAGGTTTGTTGATGGAGCATGTGGGGTAGAGTTTTTCAGTGTGTCCAATAATGCAGGAATCACTTTGTGCAGCTGGAGTACCATACGTACAAGATAAAGGAGGCAGAGGTGGATTGGTAGGCATCTATGGGCAGATGACGGATGGTGGTGAAGAGAGTGTCAAACATCCCTAGCATCTTGAATTTAGGGAATAAGTATATTCCTCTAGCTGCTGACACAGTAAGTGAGTGATGTTTCTGCTGAAAGTCCCCCCTCCTTGGTGTGCTTCGAAGGGGAGAATCCATTTAACTGCAGTTAATTTCTTGCCCTCAATATCACCCTCAATTATATCCT